>NC_091392.1:183258505-184563091 GCF_032191515.1 Phaenicophaeus curvirostris
GTAAACAAGATTAGCTCAGTAGGATAAGGATATGTGATTTAATTGTCATCTAGTGTATCAGCATGAAACGGTTTCCTGGAAATACCACATCAAAGCTTAAAACAATCCAGAACACAATGCAACATCTACTAGGGATTGGACCTGTTTCAGCAGTTGGACTTCAAGGACAAAAAGGGGACTTCTGATCAGAGTATCAAAAAGGTGTGCATGCTTGGAGGCTGCTGAGTTTCCAGTTTCTGCAGAGAGCAGTGAAGTCCCACTAAAACATATGGGCCCTTTACTTGGTCTTCTGCAGATCTGTGTTCAGCTGCTTGGCTCTGTTGAGGGTGCTTGTCATTGGCAAATGAATACCAGAAGAATGGAAACACACACTGACGTTTCATTGCTGCTGTATTTATTGCTTTTAAAAAGTCTACAAGGAAAAAAGCAACTGTAACCTTTGCTTTCAGAAGTGACTTTGGCAGGTTTGTTTTTTTTTTATTGTAAGTGCACATTTCAGGCAATGTCTTGGAAAGCATTAATTTTTTCGGAAGTCGTGTTACTCAATATACTCTGAAAATCCAGCCTTTAAAATTTGCAGCTTAACACCTAGAAACATGGTCACCCTAAATCAGTTGCCACACCTGGAGATTCAAAATGTGGTGAATATTTGTGTCTGTATTCTCTCCCTATCCTGTGTTCTCACTCTATCTATTTATTTCAGAAAATTATATGGACTTCAACAAGGTCAGCTGGGACTTTGGTGTTTTCAGTCCTTCTCTTTTATCCACTTAACACAGAAGGGGAAGGAAGCATAGGTCAAGTAAGAGCAGTCACAACGTGCAGCACCCCATATAATGTCTGGTGCAGTTGGACTTGAGCTGACAACTGGTCTAATGGATCTGTCATCTCATTCATGTTCCCAGTGGAATACGAGCATGTACTCTGGACCACACCCCCCTGTCATTCACATCTAATTTTCAAGTTTTTTGGTGCATGGAAGTAAAAGTCAAGTGATGGCTTGAAGACAGACTTCAAGGTTCCTGTCTGAGTCACTCTGGAAGTCTATGGGAAAGTGTGTTTTTCCCAGATTCCTTTCCCACTCAACCAATTTTCCCTGAGCCTTTCCCACTTCTATTTAGAGGCTGGTTTTGTCCTAAGGGTGTGCTGCTGCCCCTTGCTGTCATGACCACAGACTGATGAACAGACTTGGAATATGTAACTAGTCTCTTTTGTATGAAAGGCAATGAAAGACAACTGGAATAAAACTAATTACAACTGAATTATTAAAGCATAGTTATCACTAGCTTTGCAGGTAGTCCGCTGAGACTCTGTGAACATGTACATTTTTATGTAAAGGCTTGAATGCTCTACCTGGGAATAGAGAGGAGGGTTTTATTTTCATTTAGTGGAGGTTTTTATAAGAACAAAGAACCGAGTTCGTCCAGCTCTTTTGGCCATGGGAAGTGTTCATCTCACCTATTCTAGCTATGGGAAGGGTGAATGTCTAAGCATCTTTACAGGATGACTTGGCCCCCGTCAGGGTGTGGTTTCAAGCTCACGTTTAAACAGCCTGAGTCCCCACTGCCACCCTTCCACTAATGAAGATCTCACTGCAAATAAATCTTCTTTTGTTTTGTTCTGTTTGGTTTTAAGTTTATTAGCTCGTTCAGTTCCCCAATCTGGATGGCTGCCCAGTCCCCAGCTATTGCTGCCAGCGTGAAAGCAGGTGTGGGAAGAAGCAGCAGGGGCAGGGAACGAGAACACCTTTTCAGCACCTGCACAGACTTCCATCAGTTTAATCTGGCTGTGAGCCTACACTCTGTAGCAGATGGAGTAAATCATCTGCTCACAGTGCCTCTCATCATCCATCAACTAGAGAAGGCATGTCCACAATTAGCTTACACAAGGTCCTTAACTTTATGGTTGCTGAATTGGGCTAAGATAAATTCTCCCAACAATTTAGGTATATTTTCATGCAATCAAACATCCGGGGGGGGACTGAAGTCTTTGAATGGATAGAAATGCTTCCATCTTCATTTCCCAAAGTCACAGTAAAAAATTGAGAGTTGATGTTGATAAGTCACTAGGGCATTGAAAATTCTAGAAGAAAACCAGACATTTTCTTGCAAAAGATCACTTTGAACAGGATCTGATGAGGAAGTCATATCATGTAAATGCAAATACGTGGTTCTGATGTAGTAGATAAAGCAAAATATAGAAAAGCTGCTTTAAATTCACACCATGCTGTGTTTGAACTGCATGAAATAGGATCCTGTGGGCTTGTTTGTCTACACCAGTGAAAGAGTTAGAAGAATTACTGGTATAAAGTGTGTTGTGAGCAACACAGGAATAATACATGGACTTTTTTCGTTTTTCAAGGTGTTCATCTTTACTATGTTGGTGGGGAAGTTTATGCTGAATGTGTCAGTGACAGCAGTATATTTGTGCAAAGCCGCAACTGTAACTATCAGCATGGTTTCCACCCAGCCACGGTCTGCAAGATCCCCAGTGGCTGCAGCCTCAAGATCTTCAACAACCAGCTCTTCGCCCAGCTGCTTGCCCAGTCAGTCAATCATGGTTTTGAAGTGGTGTATGAGCTGACCAAGATGTGTACTATTCGAATGAGCTTTGTTAAAGTAAGGATTCCTTGTTTTCTTTTGCAGTTCTGAAAAGGCAAATCCTATCACTTGCTAGCTTTGGTGCAAAACAAGACCACATTAAATCCTTCCCAAGTGGGGATTTAAGATACCCACCTTGCAAACAGCAAGTCAAACTGCTTGTTTTCCAGTATTGCCTTAAACTTCTAGGTACTTAAAATCAGTAGCTTTTGTGGTCAACCAGATATATTTATTGGATTCCAAAGATTAGATATTTAAGTATAGGCATTTAATAGGCTTTTATTGTGGAAAATAAGCACAGCTTGGATGGTGATGTTCCCCCATTGGTTGCCTGAAAAGTTCAGCCTACAGGGGCCTAGTGATGTTTAAATGTTGTAGCATGTATTAAGCAGTTATGGTCTGTCCTGTCATTACTGGTTTGCAATAGAGCTTGGCAGAGCCATAGATCTGAAAAGGATGTCCTTATGACTGGAGACTAATTTATGGTCTCACCATTACTGTAGACTTGTGTATCTGATCTCAGTCAAGAAACACTGGGTCCTCCTTCAGTCCCCACTGACCTTGCTGGGAATTGTTGTTTGCCACCTGTCTGATCCTTGGCAAGAGATTGTCTTAATTGCTGATGACATTCACCCTGGGTAGCCACACAACCAGAAGGACTTCTTGGGAGCAGAGTGCAAAATCCAAAAGAACATCTGACCTTCCCCCTGTTATTTGGAAGAGACAGAAGGCCGCCAAATCCATTACTGATTCCATGTCTTTTATATCTGAACTTTGCAGTCTGACTGCTCTGTGTGCGATGTATCAGTCTTTGTAGCAGCTTCCTGAATCTTCTGCATGGCCTTCTCATGAGAATGAGATCTCTAGATTCCTTTTAGCACTTAGGATTTTCTCAGGTGCCTATTGTAGCATCTAGACCCCAGGGAATGCTGAATATTTCAAGACTATTTACAGATGTGCTAGACTGACTAGCAATAGTGCTGCTGGGGAGAGCTGGCAGCAATGTTCAGCCTGCAGACTAGAGAAGTTGCACCATTAGAAGCAATTCAGTCCTGCTAGGTACCGTAAGAAGTACCTTGAGAATGTTGGTTTCTCTTTCAGATTTTGTTCTATACAAATGACTAAATCAAGCTGATTGAATTCATATTTAAGACACTACAAAACTGCTTGAGGCTCTAGCCCAGTTACCTTGTGTTCTGCAAAGCAGATGAGTTGAATCCCACACAGCTTTCTGGTCTGACTCCTTCCAGCCATCCTTGGGGACCCATCTCCTTATCTCTGAGAACATTAAGAGTGCCTTGTAACTTTTCCCTAGAGTCCAAGCTGAAATCTTCCTGTCCGTGACCACCCTGTTGCTTTGTTCTTGGGCAGGAACTGACATCTTGTTCACATGCAAGCAGTGAAGGAAAGCAAAAAGCCCAACAGCATTTTCTTTAATAAAAGACATGAATGGGCCTGTTGTTTGTAAAGGCAGTGTAGCTAGTTATGCGATATTTTCATTATCTCAGCCACTCAGGGGCAGTCTCTTTCATGTGTTATCTGCCTCCATGCCCAGCAGTAGAAATGGTAGGGCTGATGCACTAAATAATGTTGCTGCCATATTATCACCTTGCTTTGTTGATACAACGGCAGCCACTATGGTGCCTCAGGTACCAGAAGACCAGTGCAAGGAGTTATTTTGAACTCTTTCTCATGACCTTTGGAAAATGACTGTACATGTCTCACCCAGCTTCTTTCTTCCTGGCCTGTAAAAACCCCTTCCTGTGCTCAGTCTTCTTAAATTATTTCTCTCCCAATGTGTGAGCTCTGGTGTGTTCAGTCTGAGGATAGGAATGACCCTGGGTCTTGGGTGTGCACAAAGAATCCTGTTGCTTGTCAGAGGCGCACATCAATATCACCGAGGTGTGGGACAGTTGTGTGGCTTCTTCTGATTTGTGGCCAGGTGCTGTTGCTCACCTACAGCCCACAGGGCAAGCAGAGCCAAAGGGCTGGGGACTCTGCCTCCTACTACCCCACCAATGCCTGAGCTGCCAGCTAGGAGGCAGGATGGGCAGGGGCCGAGACATGAGAAAGTTGCCAGGACTGTGTCATTTTCTTGAGGCAGGACATGGGACAGAGGGTGGTGAAGGTCCTGTCCCCTCTGATATTCTTCACCTGCCCACAGAGCAGCTGGGAGGAGCTCAACCCGAAGGCAAATACAAGTATATCATCAGTGAAAGCAGACAGCAGTTTTCATCCCCTGAGTGCTGCTCCTTAACCAAAGCAAGGTGGCTGTTGTCCCCTATCCATAGATGAGGCAACTGAAGCACAAAGTGGAGAGACAAAGGGTTTCTCCAAGCCAAGGTCTGAACCCAGCACCCTCCCTCCCACATTTACCTAGGTCTTGGGACTAAGGGAATGATCTAGCAGGCTTAGCTGTACTTCCCAGCATGAGGCAGCTCAGCAGTCTGGGACATGGCTGGAGCCTAGGCTGGAGAGAGCTGTTGACCACAGGAGGTGGGAGGGTTGACAAGAGCAGCAGGACCCCTTGGCTCAGCAATCCTGTGCCAAAAGGCACATTTCTGGTTTCCCTGTGGTGGTATTGATGTCCTCTTCCCATCATCTGGGCAAAACACCACCATAGCTTTGCAAGTTGTTCTCCTTCTGTTCCCTCGTCAAGAGACCTTCACCTCCAAGTTCATTCCAGCCCTAGCCATGAAGGAGGCTGTCTGCAGCCCTAGAGTAATGTATGAAAGGCAAGGGGTCCTGTCTTCTTGGCATTTCCCATGCAGAGAACTCCAGCTGGCAGCCTGAGACAGCAGCAGTGGCACCTGGGCACAGTGAGCATTTGGGCATTGCTGGCAGAGGTGGGTGGACAGCTGCCTGACTCCTCCGTATCAGGCAGGTTGCACTTGCAACCTGTAAATCCTATTCCTCTAGATCTTCTGTCCTGCCAGTCAGAAAGGGTGCACCAACTCCTTCTGGCCGTGTATCTTCACTGCAGCTGTGTACATAAGACTTCACAAACTCAGGAGCCTGTCTGCAGTAGTTTAAAGAGTGGTATTTTATGCAAATATTCCCAGAACATAAATCTGAGGTGCCTGTGAATGTAGGGCCTTTCTATCTACCTTTCTGATAAATGCTCCACAGATCAGAAAAATGCTGTCTAATTAAAAGTACTCTTTAGGCTTGATGGGTCCATATCTTATTCTTCTGCTTTCTTCTCTCTTCATTAAGTAGAAATGGATTATATCCAGACCACTTATTATGGCATCTAGTTTTGGTGTTGATCCTAGTTTTGCAGCTGATCATCTAGAGAAGTGGGTTGCTAGAGCCTCAGTTGTCTGAGTTGTTCAGCACTTTACAACCGATGTATCTTTGGCAGGATAGATGAGCATAATGATAGGTAAAGTCTTAGCTTCTCTTATCAGTGGCCTACAAATGAAGAGCCTCATCCTGCAGGGGGACCACATTTTGCACATTGCCCTTTGGAAATCTGAGTTGAGTCCTAGCAGTGAGACAGCTGGTGAGCTGTGAGACTTTAGGCTGTGGCTTGGATGTCTTGAGGTGCTGTGAAATCAGGCTGCCTGCTTAACAAGCAGGCACAGTGTCTGCTTGAGGAATGGGGACTTCTGGTTCTCTTTTCTCCCTGCCGGCACTACATTTCTCATCTTCCATCAGATGCTCCATATCCCTTATCTCCCTTAAAGAGGTGGAAAAATTACTGCAGGACTTCCCATGGCAGACAGCAGGGAACTCCCATGTTAAAAAAGAGGACATGTTCAAGGATAACAAAACTAGAGAAAATGTCTATACATAGGTTAAGTTTAAGGTAAAGGGGACATGAGGAACCTTGTTAGAAGTTTCTAGATACCCAGAACTTCTAGAGTCTCAGACTTGCGGGATATATCTCTACCAATAAATGAAGAAGTGCCCAGGATCATTCCTAGTTCCTGTTAAATTGTTATGAAAGGGCCTTGTCTTCTGTGCCAGACAGTAGTCTAGCAGATTTCCAGGTCCTGTCTCTGGGGTGTGAACAGCAGGGACCATAAGCCATGGGCTGTGTGCAGGCAGCCAAGCTTGGAAATAGGCCTTTTCATGTCAGTTAGTCTCAGCACCTGGAAGTATGACTGAGCATTTTTTATTTAATAATATAGAGTCCCTGATAACTATGATAACAATGACCTTAAAAAGGTGCTAAGTTTCCAGAGAAAATTATCCCTAGGACAAAGCATTAAATCTTGGGAACTAGGGGGATGGGCTACCTGTAGTTGTGCAAGACTGTCATTTAATGTTTGTTTTTCTAAGAAACCTCACTTTTTGGTCCTTTGATGTTTTTATAGGGCTGGGGAGCAGAGTATCATCGCCAAGATGTTACAAGCACACCCTGCTGGATTGAGATCCACCTGCATGGACCATTGCAATGGCTGGATAAGGTGCTGACACAGATGGGCTCACCTCATAACCCCATCTCCTCTGTCTCTTAAGAATCATCTCTAGAATTCCCTTAGGGTGGATGCTATTGCAGGCAGTGGCTTATAGGGTTTCCAGTGAACAGAAGCTTCTATATGTAGATGTATGTAGCTGTAAATATATCTATAGTGTACTTTACCTTTTTTTTTTTCATGCTACGTTTTGTGGTTTCTAGTTACTCTGATGCCAGTACAATAAGTTTAGAAATTCAGGTATAGTGTATCTGTTCTCTAGTACAAAACAAGCCAAATTCCTGCAAAAGTGTCAAACATTTCCTGTGAGCATCTTCATTCCCCAGCCAAGCCAGTAAATGGTGCGAATTCTCAGCACTTTCATGTGGATTCAGAAGCCTGGCTGTAGCTGTTCCTAGTAGGTGAAATTCACTCCTCTGCAGGCAACCGAAGTCTGATCTCTGCACTGTTTATATCCATTCTGCATCCTAATTTTGGGTCTAAAAGAGGACCTTAGGTGGTACACAGCACCATGCATAGAGATGACTTTTAGCCAGTGAACTGAAGGACTAAATTGCAATTCCAGTCTGTCTCCATGCTGCAAAGCTCGATGGGACAACAAATCCTTTGAGGAGTTGAGGTACTCCTGTATCCCCTAGGATTTGGCAGGAGGAGAGAACCCTCAGCACGCATTCAGCACTGGAGCCTTATCAGAGCATCCTGGACACATCTGAGTAGTCTGATACTGTTAACACAGTAGTATATGGTACTGCTGCACTGAAAAGCAACAAGCTCCTCAGAAAAAGAAAAACAAGAAAGAAAATTTTAAATGTATGCCTGTAAGTTTAAAAACTGATTAACTTCCAGTGCTTTTTTGCGAAGTATTTACATACTTGCATATATACCCGGCATGTAAACTGAATCCTAACCATTATACAGTATTGATGTAGTTCATTTCAAAGTTAGGACTGTCTGTAGTTAGACTACTGTGCTATTATTAAGGGTACGTCTAAAAGGGACTTGAACTGTGATTCAGAAAAGGGAAATGAAGTGTGCTTTGAAGAAACGAATCATTATTTTATTATTCATCTTGTGATAGTCTCTGTAGTGGGAACAGGAAGCCCCACACTCACGGGATGCAACGAGGAGGTGGTGGGAGTCAAACACGTCCATCCACCCACCCACTGTGCTGGGCCAGTCCTCAGGATCTAACTGCAATGCTCATTTTTGACAGTGGAGGCTTTCCTGCCAGTCAATTTGTACATCCCCATGGATGGTTTCTCATCATAGATACAAGCTTCGTAACTTGTACTGCTTTTGCCTTGCCTGCAAAGGATGGTGAGGCAGTTTACGCCATGAATAACTGAAGGGTGAATCTATGTGCAGAGCCTTTTTAAAAGCTCCTTGTCTGTGGTCCTTCTGTAAGCAGGAAAACCTATTGCTCTTCTTATCCATGCAGCCAGCCTCACAAAGTGTTGTTCACTTGGTAACATTTTCTGAGGAGTCAGGTGAAACTCTCATTACATTTTGATGGTGCCATTACCTTGCTGAAGAGACAGAGATTATTTCTTTCCAGACATAACAGTCCATGGAAAATTGTTTTGCTTTCAGGGTCAGACAGAATGATAACTTCTCCAATCTCATTCCTCCCTAGAACACACCAGAAGTATCCTGAGGGTAAACAAAAATACATTGAAGAGAATGTGGGTTCTTTTCTTCTCACACAGTATCTGCTACTACACATTTTAGTGCATAATTAGAAAAGAGTCTGAGAAATTCAGCTACATTGCATATGCAGATCAAATAACAGTCACTGACTTTCTGTGTGTTTTAGATGCTACGTAAGGTGGTAATTATGATCAGAGGAATCGGTAAACTAGCAGGGCTACTTCCTTTGAATGCACCTTCAGCTGCATTTGTAGGGCACAGAAGGACATAAACCGTCATTAAACTTGGGCAGTAATAGCAAGTTGTATAGGAAATCTGTATATATGAGGAACCCTATTCTGTCACCATTTGATGTCAGCAGTGTCACTGTGGCACAGGAAAAGCTTTACTGTCTCTTGTAGCAATGAAATCCAGTAATAACGTTACACAGAAATTCCAGGTGTGCCACTTACTGTTTAGCAGATCAGAGAGAGATCAGCCTGAGGAAAATGTCTTGTTCCTCAGCTACCTCTGTCATCAGTGTCATATTGAGGTGCTTTTAGCATGTTTATTGCGCAGCAGTTGTTGCTCATCCCTTTGATTTTGAGGCAGCTAAGGACAGAGAAAATCACCTCCCTATCCAGAATCTAGCTCTCTCCTTTATCCTAGATTCTTCCTTGTCTTTCAGGCTGAAATCTTACTTCTTAATATAGAGAGAAATCTAGTTGTTGCTTTTAGACATTCCCAGCATTGTCATCTTCCTTGCAGAGAGCAAAGGGGCATTTTCAGAGATGCATCTGCTCCTGGGCCACTCCTGAGCCCTGTTTCCTGCCAATGCTGTAGAGGAAATTGGATGGCCAGTGAAGAGAAGCAGGTTTTTCTGGGGCATCATTGTTTTCATCATAAGCTTGGTATTTCAAGTAGGTGAAATACACTGCACTCTGAGCATACTTATAGCGAGATCTTATAGTGACCTTCCAGTACCTGAAAGGGGCCTACAAGAAAGCTGGAGAGGGACTGTTCACAAAGGCTTGTTGTGAGGGCTTGAATGTAGGACTGAGGGGAACACGTATAAACTGGAAAGGGTCAGATCTAGGCTTGACATAAGGAAGAATTTCTTCACCATGAGAGTGGTGAGGCATTGGAACAGGTTGCCCAGGGAAATTGTGGATGCCCCATCCCTGGAGGTGTTCAAGGCCAGGTTGGATGGGGCCTTGGGCAGCCTCACCTAGTGGGATGTCCCTGCCAGTGGGGTTGGAACTAGATGATCTCTAAGGTCCTTTCCAACCCAAACTATTCTATGATTCTACTTGCATCTTCCCATTGAGAGTAAGGGAAACGCAGGTCCACTAGCTCAACTGTAGACCAAAAGCAAGTGTTCTGCCTTTCCCCGCCTAGTAATGGTCCTTGCTCAGTAAGTGTCTATGTTGTTTAAATGGAAGTTGTTTAATTCAGAACAGTATTTTCCTATTCTATATGTCTACTTTTATAGTAATCCTCATACAAATAGGATTTGGCTTCAGTGCAGTCCATACATGCATCTCTTTAAAGGTAGTCACCTTAAAGTTCCCTTACTAGTAAGTAAAAAGGCACTTCTGGAGCATGATTCTTCTGACCTGTTTAAAATGTCTGCATTAGGATGAGATGAATTTCAGGAAATTTAACTACTTGCTGAAAGTTGGATTGAAGCACCTGATTCTGGGCAATGAAAGCCAACAGCCATCACAAAGTTATTAGCCTTTAGGAAGGCTATTATCATTGTGTGAACTGTTAATATTTCCTGTCTTGATGGCCTCTAGGGGCTTAGTCCACGGTATGAGATGATGTGAAAACACACAGCAGCTGACAGCTCCTTCCCAAGAGAAGCGGAAGAGCTCATATCATGAGGGAGAAGTAGTAACAGTGGATGAAGCAAATAAGTAAACATGAAGATGATCCCTGTCCATATGCAGTGATAAAAAGTAAAGTAAATTGATTTCCATTCCTCTTTAAACAAAGTTTTTCTACCAGGCCTCTCTACTACGATTTGAGATCAATTAAAAATTCATGTTTCTCATAATTTTACAGCAGTGTAACTTTGTGTCTTACTCTAGTCCCCCATTTTGGAAGGAGATATTTTCTGCTGAAAGGTCTTCGTGACCCTATCAACCTGTAGTCACTTTAAAGCCTTTAAATGCACTCATTAATACTCGAGCTTTGGAGGTAGGCTTCCTGGGAGATTTAAAACCACTTAAAGTGAGACTACTTTGTCAAAGCAAATTTTTTAAATTGTTTTTTTAGCCATCAACAATTCAAACACTCTTGAAAATTTCTGTGGAGAAATACCACGCATCAGTAGGCTGCACTGGGAGTTTGATCAGGCAGTGTCATGTAGCACATTCATCATGGTATGTAGACCACTTGTTTTCCTATTAAGTAGCCAAGAGAAGACGACTGCTGAATTGCTGCCAGTTCTTCAGTAGCCCCAGTATTAATGTGCCATTTGCATCCAGAGGTGACGGAAGCAAATCTGGCACACAGAGTGCAGAAGCCATCCAGTAGCACTGCTGCTCTGACATAACCTTGCACTGTAACAGCTGATCAGGTACGGTGTAGCAATGGCTGTAGCATTCCCAAGCGCAGCGCAGCCTTTGGCTCCCCATCAGAGGCTGCGCCAAAAGCATCTTTACTCCTCCTGAGTATTTCATGGTTTGCCATGCTCAGTCTGAAGGATAACGTATCAGCAACAAAAAAGGGAACTGCGGCTCCAAGTCACATCAAATGGACTTGCACAAATGCCTCCCATGTCTCTAGCAGGTACTGTCTCAAGACTTTCACCACCCTGAGCAGCCTTCTCTGAGTCGTCCCTGCGTTGAGCAGAGTGAAAGACTTGATGCCCTGCAGACATCCTTTCCAATTTACATTATTCTGTGGGTTTGTGTGGAGATTCAGTGATGACAGGTCAACACAGGCAGGAGCTCTCCATTATGGAGACAGTTTCAGGATGAAGCATGTTTATCCTCGGCAATTTCTGCATGAGTTCAGTGCAGGACAGAGCTGTGAAGTATTAATGTTGCCTCAGCATAAAATCAACACTACACACTTCTCTCACTGTACACATTATCTCTGCCACACAACTCTTAAAATGGAAAAAAAATCAGGCATTTGTGACTGTAACTTTAGATTATCTGCATATTATTATTCTTCCTGGTTTACAACACTCACCTTCATCTGTAATGTCTAAGAATCAAAGTCTCACAAGCAACTGAGGAGTTGCACATACAGCTGGATTTACAGAGGCAGCTTGGCACAAGACTAGATGGAAATGATTTATAAAGAAGCTTGATCGAATTTGGTAACTTTGAAGGGGTCTCAAGTAAATGGCCAGTTTTCTTGGCTCATTAGAGACTTCTCTAGTGCAGCTGTAGCTTTTGAGAATACTTGAGCACTATGTGATGCTCAGCAGAGGAAAGAAGCTTTATATCTGCTGCACTATTCACCTCTCCCCCTGGCTCCCTATAAGCTAACTTAGTAAACCCAAACCCAAACACAATAAAGAAAGATTGAGTCATAGGGTAATGAACTATCATTTTTTCAAAGTTGGAAAGTTCTGCCCAGAATATAAATTTATATCCTCAGAAATGTATCAAACACAACACATCCCAGATACTCTCCAATTCAAAGGCTCCTTGCTCTGGAGAAGCCTGGAGAGCAGGCTGTTACTTGTACATCCTAACTCAAGCCCTTCTGTGTGAGTGGAAACTCCACCGAAGGGACTGATGTATTTATGGCAGACTTACAGTTCATGGTTGGTTTCAGTAGCCAGGGATGCACTAAGAAGATAAGGGAGTGGGAAGGATGGAGCATATGACCAGCTATGCTCCATGGTCATCACTGGAGGTATGAAGGGAGTATGTGCTTGTGCAGTAATGGTATTCACTAGAGCTATTCACTAGAGCTTTTTACATTCACGTATAAACTTATCATCAAGACCTGTTTTAGGAGCACCTTGGAGTGTCATAATCCTTGATCTGGTGCTCTCCATACACACAGCCCGGCTGAGTAGGGCAAATCGTGTCAATGTGATGGAGGCAGTAGGCTGTAGTTAGATCTGGGAACTGCACTTGCAAAATTACCCTCTGCCTTACTGCAGGACTAATGAGTTCAGCTTTGGGGTAACCATATGAGGACACTATAAGCACATCCACTTTGTGCTCCTCAAGGAGCAGCCTAAACAGAAACTGTACAAGTGAAAGACAGGTTATATATATATATATATAGAGAGAGAGAGAGAGAGGAAATCGCAACAAAACAACTCACTTCATGCATAGGTAAGAAATTGCAGTGTGCAGTAGAAGATGGAATCGGCAGGAGCCTTCAGAGGGACTCATGACTATGAAATCACATTTATAACAGGAACTATGAGTGAGCAAGTGTCTTTCCCTGAAAGTGACAAAGAGGTCAGGTCACCATCAGAAAGGAGCCTGATAGAGTTGGCCCCATTTTGCAGTGGGAAGCGAGATTATGAGAGACTTTAGATCTGTGAATGAAAAGCTGCTCAACCTGGAGGCGTCATTGCAGTCACTGAAACAGAGCTTATTCCTAATGGCACCTCTGGGAGTAGCTTTCTGCAAGGCACAGAAAGCCTGAGTGGGCACCAAGTGTATTTAGCAGAGAGAAATCACGCTGTGTCTCTAGCATAGACAGCTGCATGTTGTGCACCAGCACAAAGCACAGCCCTTGGTCCATACTAATTGCCTCCTCATACGGAGCTCCAGAATGGCCAGGAGCAGCCCGGATCCTGTGACCTGTTCACCCCTACGCTTATCCAAACAGCTTGCCTGGGAGTGCCTTACATTGTTGCTATACTGATGCTGCACTTTTCTGCCAGGGAGATGAGGCATGAAGAGTCCTATCAAGACAAAACCTCCACCTGCACCTGGGTCATGCTTGCAAACTTGGTGCCTGTACAGATAACGAATCTAATCTGCAGGCCACATCTCTCATGCACGGTAGACGTAACCACTGCATCCTCCAGTGTCAGCTACTCTTCCGTTATAGCCAATGAGAACATTTGCAGCTGTTTGTGAACAGTTTTTAGACCTTCAGTCATAGTGTTTTTATTATCCATGGATGCTGCTATTTTATATTCCATGTTAGTATTCAAATAATATTGTATATGAATAGCATAAAAGGAATAGATCAACCAGTTAATAATTTTAAATACAGACCTCATCAGCAAAGAAAAGCTAGGCAAAACTTGGTGAAGTCTGACCCCTTGCACTTTCACAACAGTGCACATATCATGTTTCAAAGTGTTTTTTTAATGCTAAAATACATTATATCTAATGAATTCACAGTTATTCCTATAAGATGCTTTACAAACAAGAGAGCAAGGGAACAAACACATTGATGAGCAGAGATAATGCACATTCAGATAAATTTTCTTTGCTTACTCACACAATTGGTGTTTTTAATTATTTCTACTACTTTCTAAGTACAAGTTAAACATATCATGTCATACTTTCTGCAGATAATTCAGTGTTAGCAACTTAATCTCTCATTTCAATATTGTCTCTGTGATACAAATTGGGCTGAGAAGCGAGACAAGAAAGTGAAGAAACAGACCTTTTAGTGTGGTTCAATGAAGCCAAGTTTTTAAGTTCTACACAGTCAAGGGGCCAGAATGGTGGATTCGAGCAAGGTGTGGGATTCTTGTGTTAAGTATGAGCTGTCACAGAGTGATGCATAAAAGAACCATAAATCATACATAGATTTAATAGCGTCACATCTGTCCGTGAACAATTCTGCCCTCTCTTTTCCATGAGAATCAAGACAAAATGTCTGCACCATTCAGAAGGCAGTATTCTTCATAGTTGTGATATTCCGTACAGCAGTGTAGATCACTGTATGAAGAACTCTATTTGTTCTCTTGCCTCTTGAGAATGAAAAAAAAAATCTCAGACATACTTAGTTTTAGGGACCTGAGAGAGCAGGGCTGCTCAGGGTCCTCTGGTCAGCCCAAGTACTCTATCTCATGCCCTGCTATATCAAGTGCTAATCAAGTGGACATTTTCACAAACATTCCTCCTGCTGCATTCGATTTGAGACATTCTGAAGTCAACATATACAGTCTGATGTTTGAACATTACACTTTTTAACACACTCCATTTACTTTAGATGGAATTATTCTATTGTAAAAGGGATTATTCACGTCTTGTGTTTTACTGTTAATAAAGATATTTCTCATTTAAGAGTTCTTTCCCTTGTGTTGCATTTCTTCTCTTTGAAAGAGATTGGCCTTGAAAAGCTGTAGGTTCCAGTCTGAGCTCCAGGGACTTAAGAAACCACAGCATTTAGAAAGCCCTTATTCATACAAGTCAGTCTTGGGCAAGAGGAATCCTGATATCACTGAGTAACAGGAAGAAGCAACGCTTGCAGCAGAATGGGATGCTAGACACTATAAAATGGACTGAAAATTAATACCACATAAAATCTGTATTTTATAAAGTATATGCATCCCTCACTGGCAGATTTGAAGATTCATGAAGATGGTTCAGCTTACTTCTCAAGGAGGCAGCTCTGATCCAACAGGCAGTTCACGAGCAGCGATGCCACCCTATGACAGAAGCCCTACTTACAGACCAGACTGATATCAGTGGGAGGACAGACATGCAGCTATGCAGGTCTCAAATTACTCAAGAGGAAACAGAGATAGTTGTTACAGAAGTCAGGTTTTAATCTTTCCAAAATTCAGATTTTGTTCTCCAATATCAGAAGCAAGGGAGTAGAAGACACAGTGCTCTTGCAGCCACGTGGGCAATGCTGGGTTCACGCATGGCTTGGGAATCCCACCTGCCACTCTGCCTGAACAGGACAGCCCTGCTACCAGCACACATCTCTGACATATGCACCAGCCTGTCGGGCACTGATACCACAGACCACCAGAAATACAGAGCTGCTCCATGCTGAACATCTCCATGTACACCTTCAGCAAGTTTCATTTGTTCTGAGGTAACCAACTCGATCAGCACTGTCTTAACAAATGTCCCCTGTGTCCCTTTTCTACGGTATGGGTTGGTTTGGTTTTATAAAAAGTAGTTTAATCAGATCTGTTCACCTAAATGCCTTCATAAGCTGACCATTTTAAACAAAAGCAAGTATTTTATTCTACAGTTTCAGCCCACTACAATTTCACATATATTCTGATACATTGAAAAGAGTAATCTGATTTTACTTAAAGCTAAAATTACTTTCTATAATAAGAGCCTTGAAACATAAAACACACCTAGTCTGAGCTAGCCATTCTGATATAGAAAAAAAGCATACAAACTTAACAGAATAAAAAAAAAAACAGGCTTTGGGTTTGTTTTTTAAAGAAAAACAAAGATTTTACTTGTTGGTCCAGAATTTTTGATACAAAGTTTCAATTTCTTTTTCAAAGAACAACTTGCACAATGCTAAACACAATAAATCCCTACTGGACAAGTTCTATACGTACAGAAAGCACAACTTGTAAAAATTAACAACTAATAAATACTCCTGATGAGCTATTACTCAATAGCAGATCAAACTTCTGCAATATCAAAGCAGAACTTTAACAAGCACTTACACCATTCAGATAAACCACATTTCCCAATAGAGCTTAATACAAACCTTTGTTTTGAAAACAAAACATGGGGTTCAAAACTTACATAATATCCCGTTTGGATTCTTAACTAGATCAATTGTAAGTTCATCTAAATTGGCTGAAAACCTGAGAAGTCCAGCATTAGAACTGATAGATATCAGCTGTCTTAACAGATAATTTTTAACTATAATTTTTTTTAGAAAGACTAAATAAAGGAAAAATATATACAATTACATTTTAGTTTTTGAATGCATTTGCTATTATGAGTTAAAAACTTTAAAAATTAATTTAGTCTCGTCTGTAATTAAGTTTTATTTCATGCATAAGAGGTTGGTCCTTACAAATAACTACATAAAACAAGGTCCAAATCTCAGTTGCATACGTTCCACCTGATTCTCCTCCAAAGCATCTTGCTGTTTACCTCTTTTGGAACTTTCAAACACAAGTTTTTATGCTCTGCAGTGACAATGAAGCATTTCAAACCTACTCAACTTGCAGATGACAAATATACAGCAGGAGGATGACCTGATTTGCACTTTTCCAAGCCACTGGATCAAATTCTTGATGGCATGCTTTCTTTGCCTTTAGTTCCAAGATTCTATTGGATATAGGTTTCTCATATCCCTGAGCAACTGGGGACAGGTTAAGTTATGCTGCTGACTGGTTCAAATTCAGGACTTTATTTCACAACTTCCATAGAAAGTAACCGACTTCCTTCAATGATTGTCATCAAAGAGTGACTTGTTTAACAGTAAATCCTTATATAGAAAAATGTTAACTTAGTGGAAGACTTCGGTAGGAAAGGGGTGTACAGCTAAACATTAATATAAACAAATTTTTTTTAAAAAACTAAGCATGAAAATGAAGTATTAAAAAGAATCAAAAAACCAGACGTCTCCAGATACACTCACAAGTTTGCAGACACCCCAGCAGCGCAAAACCTCAAAAGTGCAAACAAGAAACAAGTTACATATTTAACAGCAGCACAGTAGTTTTCCTTGAAACAGATTGTTAGTATTTATATAAAATACACATCCTACTCCTCCTGTAGCACCAGACTCATCAGCCGGTCATTGATCTGTTCCAATTACCCGGGTGCTCCTTGAAACTGTTGCTGCCTTTGTTCCAAAGCCCGCTGACTTAAGAGTTGCTGCTGTTTCTGCAGAAACTGCACTACTTCTGGACTTCTGAGTAGGGACTGTAAGAAAGATAAGGTGGACTTTACTTTGAAGAGTTCACATACATTAAATAGAAACCAGAGTGATTATATTTACAATATAATAACCATGTCTATTTAGTACTACTTAAATACTCAACTTCAATTAACATGGCAGCAATCCTTCAATTAGTAATCTTACTATTCTTGAGGCTGAGAGACAACCTGCTCTGCAGCTTATTTAAATTTGAAGATATGCACATGTACTCTATGATCAATAAAATTATTTTAGTCTTTCACAAGTGTGACAGTTGAACATTACTACACTGCCTTTATTTATTTGAGTTCAAAATCTCTAAGAAAACAAAACTTACCAGCCTCTTTTTATTCAATACTTGTTCTAAAAGAGTAGGTCTTGCTGGGCGATCTCCAATGGATCCTGCTCTCTGTTTTGTAACAGAAACTGATCCTTCAACACTATCCTGTACATTAAATTGAAAAAAAATACGTAAGTGAGACTATAAACCCTGATACAATGATACATTTACTTGGCACTACAGCGAAGTCCCAAGAGTAAAGAATGTTTGCCTCCTTATCTGCAGAGGAAAAGAGCAGCACCAGAATAGAAACATATCTGTTCATGAATTCGCCCCTCCTTTCCACCTCATTTTCACTATTTCATGCAGCTGAGTTAGTCTTAGATACTGCAAAACTAACCAATTAGCTATGGCTAGTTAATGGCTTGAATTTATTTGATTGCACTTCTTAAAAGTTAAGTCATTCACATAAAGCTCAATCTCCAGCCTGCGGGACTGAATGACGTTTAATATTTTTGATTGGGTAGGAATAACAATAATACTTGGATACGTGTAATAGCAAACTAGAACATACATCACAATGCTATTATGAACTTGTCAAAGCTAAAGACAGTAAAAAGGAAGAGAGTAAAATCTGCATGGATTTTTCTTTGTAAGTTTATTCTGGTTTATGTTCAATTGCTAGTCATATGAATTAGACTGTCTTCTAAACAATGTGGCTCTATAATCTGCTCTAGAGAAAACATTCATCACTTTCAAAGTTTCAACCCATGTTAAATCCTATGTGTATTAAATCCACAACTTAATAGCATTTCCATTTATCTGAAGGGGTTCAGACAATAACAACAACAAAATAGCCCAGTATGTTTTACTTCAGATCTATCTACAGAAGTGAAAAAATTAAATAATGAAACTTCTATGCGGAATCTAATCCTGACCCCACAACGGGACAGCATTGTGTGTGGGCCTTGACAGACACCACTGCAAAGAGCACACTAAGTTTAGCACTAAATATTCTGCTTTCTTCTGCAAATTCAGGCTTTAATTTTGTAACATTTAAAGCAACCTGCACTTGCACAAACTGTGAGAAGAAAGCCCACCCTATTTCAACACACAATAATCACTATTTCATATCATAGATCAAAAAGTCATAACCCATCACTACATGAAATGTAGCAGTTGTACACTTCTCACTCTATTTCCTCTTCTGAGCCTGCACAGGTATTTGTGTAGACACATCACGAACTACGCATTATAAATTATTTTAAAAACAGAGATAACAGGGGAAATCTTGTATATAAGTCTAGAATTTACCTGTATCTTGAATACTATGTATAGCTTCTGTTCTCTCATCTTAAAGAGAAGTAGCTACTACAATCAGAGAAGGTTCACAAAACTGCAAGCAACAAGGATGATGAAAGTATGCAACTTTTGTTCTCCGAGTACTCACCCTCATGAGCCAGAAGACAAGGAGGGAGAGCAGAACAAAGCTCCCACAATCCATGAGGAAATGGTTAAAGATCTGCTCAGCCAATTAGACATTCACAAGTCTATGGGTCCCAATGGAATCCACCCAAGGGTATTAAGGAGCTTGCTAAACCCCTTTCCATCATCAACCAGCAATCCTGGCTGACTGAGGAAGTTCCACTTGACTGGAGGCTGGCAGATGTTACACACATTTACAAGAGCCTGGAAGGAGGATCTGGGAAACCACAGGCCTGTCAGTCTGACCTCAGTGCCAGGGAAGCTCACGGAATAGGTCTTGAGTGCTATCACACAGCACACACGAGACAATGGGATGATAAGGCCCAGTAAGCACGGGTTTATGAAAGGCAGGTCCTGCCAAACTAACCTGATAATCTTCTACAACAAGGTGACCTTCTTGTTGGATGAGGGAAAGGCTGTAGATACAGTGTACCTGGACTTCAGTAAAGCCTTTGACACTGTTTCTCACAGTATTCTACTTGAGAAACTGGCTTCCACTGGCCTGAACAGGCATATCCTCTGCTGGGTAAAAAACTGACTGGATGTCTGGGCCCAAAGAGTGATGGTAAATAGAACTAAATTCAGTTGGAGGCCAGTCATAAGTGGTGTCCCCCAAGGGCTCAGTGCTGGGTCCAGTCCTGTTCAACATCCTTATCAATGACAAGGATGAGGGGATCGAATCTACCCTTAATAAGTTTGTGGATGACAATAAGCTGGGTGGAAGTGTTGATCTGCTTGGGGGTAGGGAGGCTCTATAAAGGGATCTCAACAGGCTGGATTAATGGGCCCAGAACAACGGGATGAGGTTTAACATGGCCAAATGCCAGGTCCTGCACTTGGGCACAACAACCCTGTGCAGCACCACAGGCTTGGGGAAGAGTGGTTGGAAAGCTGCCTGGCAGATAAGAACCTGGCAGTATTGGTCGACAGCTGACTGAACATGAGCCAGCTGTGTGCCCAGGTGGCCAAGAAGGCCAATGGCATCTTGGCTTATATCAGAAACAGCATGGCCAGCAGGACCAGGGCAGTGATTCTACCCCTGTACTCAGCACTGGTGAGGCCACATCTCCAATACCATGTTCAGTTTTGGGCCTCTCACTACAAGAAAAACACTGAGGTTCTGGAGTGTGTCCAGAGAAGCTGGTGGGGGAGGGGAGGGGAGGGGAGGGGAGGGGAGGGGAGGGGAGGGGAGGGGAGGGGAGGGGAGGGAGGGGAGGGGAGGGGAGGGGAGGGGAGGGGAGGGGAGGGGAGGGGAGGGGAGGGGAGGGGAGGGGAGGGGAGGGGAGGGGAGGGGAGGGGAGGGGAGGGGAGGGGAGGGGAGGGGAGGGGAGGGGAGGGGAGGGGAGGGGAGGGGAGGGGAGGGGAGGGGAGGGGAGGGGAGGGGAGGGGAGGGGAGGGGAGGGGAGGGGAGGGGAGGGGAGGGGAGGGGAGGGGAGGGGAGGGGAGGGGAGGGGAGGGGAGGGGAGGGGAGGGGAGGGGAGGGGAGGGGAGGGGAGGGGAGGGGAGGGGAGGGGAGGGGAGGGGAGGGGAGGGGAGGGGAGGGGAGGGGAGGCTGAGGGGTGACCTTATCACTGTCTACAACTACCTGAAAGGAGTTTGTAGAGAGGTGGATGCTGGTCTCATTTCCCACGTAATAGAGCAAGAGGTAATGGCCTAAAGCTGCACCAGAGGAGGTTCATATAGGACATTAGGAAAAACATCACCACAAGGGTTATCAGGCACTGTAACAGGCTGCCCAGGGAGGTGATTGAGTCACCATCCCTGGAGGTATTTAAAAGATAGGCAGACGAAGTGCTTAGGGATTTCATAGTAGACAGGTATGGTTGGACTTGATGATCTTAATGGTCTTTTTCAACTAAGGGATTCTATGATTCTGACTTTTTACTGGGAAACAGGCATGCTACACCTTTTCACTGTGGGAAGGAAACAACTTAGATACAAACCTACCAAGTAAGCATCATACACTGAATATAAATTAGTTCTGCACTGTCTTCTAACATAAACACTAACTGGAAGATTTAAGTTAACAGCAGTCGGGTTAAAAAACAAGATCATTCAAACCAGGCATCACATCTGAGAAACTAGCAGAGGATAATGAATGATAAGAATTTACAGGGGTTCAACAAAATTCCAGAAAAGTGCATGGAACAGACATCATCCAGAGCTATAAAATACACCAGAAAACCCCCACTTGTCCGAGGTAGTCCTTTGAGCTGAAAGGGAAAGAAGCTGGGAGAACAGTCCCTAGCAGCAGCCTTTTTCTTATGCAGCTGATACATGGCACCTTTACAGCTAGACAAAAAAGATTCCTTGGTGCAAAACCCAGTATGGTTACTACTATATTTGTATGGAGAAAAACAGGAAAAGGGAAGCTTTTTGACAGTTAGTTTGCAATTAGATATGTTCCCAGCCACACAACTCCTGAGCCAGCTTTGTTGACAACTAAGCATTGCTTTTAGTAGGAACGCCAGTCTGCCAGGTAATATTTTTTTCCTTTCAACAACCACTACTTTATATTTGTCCCTTCAAGCACAAACTGGCCGGCACCTTCAAAAGTAAAGCCATTTCCCTCTTTCTAGCTCATCTAAATACAAGGCCTTAAATGCTAACTGAGTACAAGCAACCTTCAGAAGGTATGTTATCTTGGCTAAGTCACAAATTTTAGAAATAAAAACTAAGAAGCTGAATGTTGGCATTAATTTTGTCACAGACAGCATCTCCCCCATCTACACAATACACATAAATTTACAAAAGTAAATGTGAACTGTTACTAGTCTGAATATTTAACTGCCATCTAATGGAAAAAGTCACCAAGATACGTGCTTTTAAGAACCTACACAACGGATTTTGATACACAATATAACCTGACAGCTAACAGACTTCATTACTTTAAACCCCCACTTTTTGCACCAGCTAGGCAGGACAACTGACATCTCTCTTAGAACTGTAATTTCATCTTTCCTCCAGTGAAACACACACATGTTGCACAGTGATGCATCTTTTTGCAAGATTTTTCTTCTCAGTAATTTTCTGGTACAGTTGTAGATTGCTACAGTTTATACTGGAGCAGAAAAAAAGAAACAGAGCAATCCCAGGCCCGCCCTTCCCTGCCGGTATTGGAGACCTCCTCCCCTTCCTCCGAACAGAAAGGTCACTATCACTAGATTGGAAAGGACCTCCAGGATCACCAAGTCCAACCATTCCTATCAAACACTAAACCATGCTCCTCAGCACCTCATCCACCCATCTTTTAAATATCTCCAGGGAATGTGACTCCACCACCTCCCTGGGCAGCCTGTTCCAGTGCCCAATGACCCTTTCCATGAGAAATTTATTTCTGATGTCCAGCCTGAACCTCCCCTGGCAGAGCTTGAGGCCATTCCCCCTTGTCCTGTTCCCCATCACTCGGGAGAAGAGTCCAGCTCCCTTCTGTCTGCACCCTTCTTTTAGGTAGTTGTAGAGAGTAGTAACGTCTCCCCTCAGCCCTCTCTTCTCAAGGCTAAACAGCCCCAGCTCTCTCAGCCGCTCCTCGTGAGACTGGTTCTCCAGGCCCTTCATCAGCTTCGTTGCTCTTCTCTGGACTCGCTCCAGAGCCTCAACATCCTTCCGATTCCACCTGACAGCATCCCGTTCTCCCGGGAAGCCCCGGTTGCCGAGGACAGGTTTAGACAGTTTGAGGGGTAGATTTAGACTAGACATAAGGAAGAATTTTTTCACAATGACGGCGGTGAGGTACTGGCACAGGTTGCCCAGGGAACCTGTGGCTGCCCCATCCCTGGAGGTGTTCACGGCCAGGCTGGACGCGGCCTTGGGCAGCCTGGTCTAGCGGGATGTCCCAGCCCATGGCAGGGGGGTTGCAACTGGATGATCCTTAAGATCCCTTCCAACCCAAACTGTTCGATGGTTCTATGAGCCCCCGCGCCTCACCTCTGCCCGGGGTCCGCCCCCCGCTGCCACCGCCCCGCCGCCTCCCAGCGCCTGGTCGTTCTTCTTGCGTTTGTACTTGTCCTTGTAGATCTTGTTGCGGTGGCGTTTGCACATCCAGGGCTTGCGCTGCTTCACCACCTGCGTGGTGGTCTCGCTGCAGCCCTGGTAGGTGCAGCTCTTGCAGCCGCCGCCCGCCGCCGCTTCCCCGCTCGAAGCCGCCGCCTCCTCCTCCTCCAGCTCCTCCGGGCTGGCCGTGCTTTCGCCGCCCGCCGCCTCGGCCTCCTCCCCCGCCTCGGCCTCGCCGTCGCCGCCCCCGCCCAGCTCGTAGAACACCATGAGGCCGCCGGTACCGGGGGGCGGCGGCGGGTCGGCGCCCGGCAGCGCGCCCCCCGCCGCCTCCTCGCCGCCGCCGCACGGCTGCATCACGAGCAGCGCGAGCTGCTGCGGCGGCGAGGAGGAGGACGAGGAGGCGGAGGAGGAGGAGGGAGCGGCGGCGGGACTGGCCCGCAGAGCGCCGCTCGCAGAGGCCGCCGTGCCCGCCGCCCGCGGGGCCTCGGCCCGCGCCGCCCGCCGCGCATGCGCCCTGCTGGCCGGGAGGGCGGAGGGGGAGGCGCCATCTTGTCGGGCGCAGGGCGGGAGTGGGCGCGGCTGGGCCGGGTCACGTGACTGGCGGTGCGGAGGGGAGCTGGAGGCGGGGGGTCAGCAGGTGGGGGGTCTTGGATCATCGAGTCCAGGCGTTCCTGCCTGCCACTAAACCGTGTCCCTAAGCACTTCATCTACCCGTGTTTTAAATATCTGCAGGGATGGTGACTCAAGCACCCCCTGGGCAGCCTGTTCCAGTGCTTGATAACACTTTTGGTGAAAATTTTCCTAATGTCTAATCTGAACCTCCCCTGGTGCAGGTTGAGGCCATGTCCTCTCATTCTGTCACCTATCACTCGGGAGAAGAGACCAACACTCACCTCTCTGCAGCCTCCTTTCAGGTGGTTGTAGAAAGCAATAAGGTCTCCCCTCAGCCTCCTCCAGGCTGAACAACCCCAGTTCCCTTAGCCACTCACCATAAGACTTGTTCTCCAGCCCCTTCACCAGCCTTGTTGCTCTTTTCTGGATGTGCTCCAGGACCTCAATGCCTTTCTTGTAGTGAGGGTCCAAAAACTGAGCACAGTGCTTGAAGTGCAGTCTCACCACTGATGAGGACAGGGGGTAGAATCACTGTCCTGGTCCTGCTGGCCATGCTGTTTCTGATATAAGCCAAGATGCCATTGGCCTTCTTGGCCACCTGGGCACACAGCTGGCTCATGTTCAGTCAGCTGTCGACCAGGTTCTTATCTGGCCAGGTTCTTATCTGCCAGGCAGCTTTCCAACCACTCTTCCCCAAGCCTGTGGTGCTGCACAGGGTTGTTGTGCCCAAGTGCAGGACCTGGCATTTGGCCTTGTTAAACCTCATCCCGTTGGTCTCAGCCCAGCGGTGCGAGCCTCCCTACCCTCAAACAGATCCACTCTTCCTCCCAGTTTAGTGTCATCTGTGAACCCACCGAGGGTACATTCAATGCCTTCATCCAGATCATTGATAAAGATATTGAACAGGACTGGACTCAGCACTGAGCCGTGGGGGACACCACTTGTGACTGGCTCCAGCTGGATTGAACTCCATTTTCCACAACTCTCAGAGGGCAGCCCAGTCCTCTGAGGAGTCCCCTGGGATTTTGTGTTGAAGCTGTACCGGCTGCACTGTCATGAAGCCCTTCTGTCTTCCCAAGTGCAAAGAACCTCCATGTGGTCATGTCACAGCCACCAGTGCAGTGTGGCCCTGTCAGCTTGCTCAGCTCCATGGCCTGCTGTGGTATTGTTATGGCAATACTAGACCCAAACTGTCCAGACACTGATGTCTGTGGGTACTGCCCCTGTGCTCTGCTTGTGTCCTCATTCTCCAGGCATTACCAGCTCGAGAGTGGGGACAACAGGGTGCAGTTTGGCTTATTCCCTACTTCTTCCTTGTATGGCCTTCAGCTCACCATTACTCTTGTAGCTTCCCATTTGTTGATCCTTGCCCTTTATTTCCTTCATTTGCCCATCATTCTCTCCTAAGTTCACTCCTACACAGCTCTTTGGACACTTTTTCCTATTCCAGGGTTCATCTGAGCAACTAAGATCATCTTCACCTAACTCGTACCATTAAGAACAGTTTATTCTTAAGTATACATCTTTATTCTGCAATGTAAATGAATGCTGCATCCATAATCTCAGCCAGTTTTGTCTTACACTTTATTCCAATAAATGCAACTATAAGATCCACCTTCAGTTGTCCTTCTACTTGCTGCAGGCACTGAATTTTCCTCACTCCTGCAAAGAAGTCTCACAGACCTCCATTTCCTTGACCACTTCTGTTTGCCCTCCGTTTTTCTTACCTCCTTGCTCTCTGCATGGTCTTACCTTTCTCATTGCATCTTCATCCCATATTAAAGAAATGCTGCTGACCCAATTTTTCTCTGACAATTACCACAGTTCCTTTTTCCTGTCATTAAGGTAAATGATATTGCTGCTTATGCTTGTAGCCATTCTGTTTCACCCTTGACCATGCCATAATATAGTTCTCCCTCACTTGTCAAAATAGCTAATGCAGAATAGTCCTAGACAAATCACAGTGAACTGAGTAACTCTGTCCTTGTGGTCTTTGACTCTCCAGACACCCTTAAGATAGGTGAGGTGACTCCCAGCCCTACTGTTTAAGCTGGAACCACAGGCTATTTCTTTGTTGATAGCAAAGACTCCCTCTCCTCATACCTGCCTCAATGCCTTTTCATCTCTGCTAGAGCCATGCTGGGATGACTTACAAGACCCTGTCGTTAGGACTCAGCCTTGCATCTCTGCCAGTAGTGAAACATCTGAGAATTACATACAGCTTTGTTGTCCTCCTGCCTCTTAACCTTTTAGATGTGAGCTTCTTGAGGCTGAGGAATATTTCCAGAATGAAGGTTTCCAAGCAAACGTTCTGCTGCGAACTCCCTCTCTTCTTCTGTCAGGTGGAATCTATCTCAGAAATCCTGGTAACAGACAAGGATCTCATCAGAGAGCATGCCTGGATGCGTACTTCAGATCCTTATTTCTTGTTTTCCTCATCTGATGAAAAAAGAACAACAACCCACCCCCCCCGAAAACTAACAATACCCTACAAAGATATAGAGGGGGTTAATTAGTTAGCAAATAGATTTGGCATTTAATGAGCCTATTACCGGACTGCAATGTAAAGTATTATACAATTCTTTTCACCCCAGATCCTTATAATCTGCTTGCTTGAGGGCATAAAAACATAAATAGGAATTAAATTAGTGGCAGTTAACGAATGAAGCTCTTTTTAAAAAGCTGACATTGATGCTGTTTTTTTCTGCCTGATTTGCTCCAAAAAAAAAAAGAAACATTGTGATGGAAAAGAAATCAAGAAAAGTATTAGCTTCCTTGGGCTGCATTCCTGGCAATTTAGTCTGTACGTCATTGCCGTCCAGCCAGGGGCAGCTGCATCATGTTTTGCCTTCCCAGGTGCAATTAAGAGGACATGCCAAATGTGGTTATTGAAATCTAATAAGTTCATTTGTCCTTAGGCTGACAGCTTGTTGTTTAAATAGATTTTGTAATTTTCTGCTGTCTCTTTAATTTGTGTTGGTGATATAGTTCATTTTAATGTTCTAGATTTCTGTGCTAGTTCTTAATATCCAGTTCTTAATTGTCTTGGGAAACAATATGTATTAAAGAAACAGATACAGGATAAGATTCGGGAAGGTAATCATCATTGGAGAGGCTGATCTGTTCTATTTACAGACCAAGACAGTACTAATGATTAGAGCTGTGGTAATATTTTCAAATTGTGAAAGTTACTTCAGCATTTTTCTATGAGTGATCATATGAATTCTGTTGACTCAATGTCTATCTATCTGTCTATCTGTCTTCCTCGTAGAACTGCATTTGCCTTTATCATGTGATTTAAGAGCACAGGCCATATTAAGAACTTCTGTGAGTAGTAGGTCTATGAAATTCATACATCCAGTCTTGTAATATCTCTACAGAGAGAATGCAACCTAAATACAAATTATATGCTAACCTTATTGCTGTGTTATAAAATGAAAAAATCGAGTCCGGGACAGGATCTGAGTTTTTAAGAGAGCCATGAAGGGTTCTTGAAAGATACAAGGGAAAGAGACTGCTGGAGGAAGCTGAGAACTAATAATTTTTAAAGTGCTTCTCTTTATAAGCACATAATTTGATAAGAGAAGCAAAATGTGAGTATGCAGTCAAGAGAGACTTTTATATTTATCGTATCACTTAGCAATCTATCCATTTATTCCTCCTACCTGTTCCCTGGATTCAAGTCAAATTGCACTGTTATGCAGTCAAGGAAAGGTTCAAAAGCTCAGCAGCCTCTAAATAGATCTCCCCTCAGAGGAAGGCAAGGTGTGGAGTGATCAATATGATCAATGATATGGATTTACAGATGGTAACGAGTGCTGAAGTCTTACAGTGAATAGCAAAGCTATGTAAACTACTTTAAACTATCATAGTTGGTTCGATAAAACTTAATATTCAGGTAAGTGTACAAAATCATGGTGTCAATTTTGTCAAATCTTATAAACATCACTTTTTACTCTGTTCAGTATTTCTATTTCCCAACAATACTAGGAAGTTAGAAACTTGTTAGGCTTTATGAATTATACACAGATTTATTTTTGCAAATCATGGAAATAAAATCCCCTAAATAAACAGAGGTTTGATTTTCATTATGGATATATATTCTGGTTTTAGTATATGTGTGACATAAAATGGCCATCAGAAATAGGTTTCTTTCCCCAGACCCATCTCATTTTGCATGGTTACCTTTGTAGCATGACAACAGGTAAATTAACTGAGTCTGCTGGAAGTAAGTGTCCCCTTTTGCTTATTTACATTTAATTAGACATAAATTAACTGGCTTATAAATAAAAATAGCATCCACAGGATAATAAAACCAGTCAAAAATAGATCTCAATAAAAGCATGCAGGAGCGGAGTTAGAATATGCCTTGAACCTCACATTGGTCATTTATTATCCTCTGTGATCTCAAAAGCTTTAGTTATTAGAACACGTCTAAATCTGAGAACAGTGTTTCTCTGAGTTTTTTTTCAGTTGCGGAAGTTGGCTTTATCTGGAGCCTATCTTATTAGTCTAGGTCATTTCTATTCACAAAGAATGGATGGGTGTTTATTGCTTTTAGCACCTGAGCAGAATCAGTGTCATTATGGATGTTCCCCTCCCTTGTAAAAGCAGCATCCTTGAAAGTGTCCTGAGATATCTCCTATTCTGTGTGAGTCATTATTTATGCCTTTATAGTGCTGAATAGTTATCACCTTGGCAGAGGTCAATATCTGCTAATTCTAGTTATCACTGTTTCACAGATTGATTCCTTCTCAATCTAAGTAATTCGATTCATGCCTGCTTTGAAATAACACCCCAGAAGATCTCTCTCCTCATAGCCAAGGAAGCGTGAATAACAGAGAAGAATTTTTTTGCCATGGCAAAAGAAAGCATAGTCACTCTGTTTAATGAAGCAGTAAACATAAATAATGCGATAAACTTACAAAACTAAAAAAAAAAAATGTAATTATCTCAGTTTTAGACTATGAAATATTCTCTTCCACTAGAAACTGAGAGAGTGAGAGAACCTCGCTTATTAAGGAAGTTAAAACTAGATGGAAGCAGAGCTCTAGATAAGAGAAACAATCCTCTGTTGGCAGGGAAATGCATCAGACAAGCTGCTCTGTCTGTTGCTAACATCTGTGACTGCCAAATATAAGCAATTCATACCTGTATCTGAATGCCAGCATCTTTTTTGTCCTTCTTTTTTTTTTTTATAACAATTGGTAAAGTTGCTCATTTTTTTTGACCTTAGTACTGATATTCTTTATTCTTTCATGATCTAAAGGCGTCATGCCTTGGGGTCACTCCTACTGTACAGTTACTCACACCAGTTGTGTTCTGAGTAGTCTTTTCTCGCTTAAATCAAGCAATGAAGTATTTCCTGTATAGTTCCCATAAGCAGGTTTTGCATGTCACTTCAAGAAGTTTGAAGATTTATTTCTGGCATAGTTATTTGGGCACCAAAAATTTATATTTTCTATTTTTGGATTAATACCACAGATTTCTTACGTGTAAATGTTATGAAAAGTGTCTAGTTCTTCTGAAAGTTGTGAGTCACACTTGAGAGTCCCCTTTGTGGATGGGGATGGCTCTGACACATTAACAAGGATTTCTTTCTTGAACTGGAACTATTTTTGCATACTTTCCTATCACTTAGTTGAAACCATGAAGTAGCAACTTAAGAAATTCTTCCACACAGTCACAGGGGGGTTTCTGGTTTGTTTTTTGATATGAAGTTAGGGATTTTTGTTTTGATTTTTTTCTGTTTAAGCCATTATTCTTTAAAAAGTACAAGAATCTCAATCCCCCTTTTTTTTTTCTTGTACTGCAGTGATGAAGACAGCACCCATTCTTGGAGAAAGAGAAGGACAGAGGCGCAGAATGTTCCTGACATAGGGAAGTCAAAATGCCCTAGTTAATGAAATTGCATGTTAAGAACTGTCAATGAGTAAGATTTGTAGGCTCCTCATTTTCATGCTTTGCTAGCCCTCTCTTCTCCTTTACACAAAATCAGGAGAAAAAACTGTTGAATTCATGGCCTTTTAACTCTTTTGTTGTATTCTGGTCAAGAACCTATTCCTGTTCTTCTTGAAATGCTTGGCAAATACAGGTAGAAAGAGAGTTCCTATGGAAGAACTTCAGTATGATCAGATTCAGACTATCAGAGATCAAAAAGAGACTCATTTTTGCCAGAGACAGGGGAAAGAATTAGCACTCTGCAGGACTGAGGGTTGGCTTGAATCTCAGAAAATAACAAATCTGTGCTTGAGAATATATTTATTTTTTCCCTTCTCAGACTGATCTTACAAGACTTGTATATTTAAGAAAAGGAATAACATTTTCTAGACAAGTATGTTGTCTTCATAATGCGTGCGTGCAGCTGTTCTCAGTCTTTCATCTTGACAATCAAGATCATGTCTAATTTGGACCTGAATGCCTGCCTGCAAGCATCCAGGATTAACAGCTTGTTGGAAAGCCCTTGGGGACACACCTGTTTTCCAAGTCATTCAATTAAACCTGGATGTTTAAGTAGTCAAATTATGAAGGGGTCTGGGCCCAGACTTCCAAGCTGGATCAAGTTGGTTCCAAATACAGGAACCTGAGACCACCCTCAGAGGGCTCAAATGGAGTCATTATAGCCTACCAGAGTACGGCTTAGTCATTTGCTGATATCTCTTAATTCTGGTTGCCTTTGTTCTTCTTCTTTTTTGAATGATCTAGGGCCAGATTCTTGGTTAGTTGCTAGATGCCCTGGGGCTACTACTTCACAAGAAACATTTTTCTCATTGAGTTTTTTTGGTCTTATCATGCAACATTACCTGAAAAAATCGTGTCAATGTTTACCACATTGGCATTCCGGCTACATACACCTAATTCAGGTGTTTCTGGAGGCATATCACAGACTTTATTGTACTTCAGCATCAAAAGCCGTTTCTAGGCAAAAGAGCTTCATGTATTTTCAGAAGCTTTTGGTGAACCCAGAAGTCCCCGTAGCTTGCCAACCCATTTGGCTGAGGCCCATCTGTTTCTGTATAATTCTTATCCGTTCCACCCAAAGGATAAATGTGATACATGGGCTGAACTTCTCCCATTTAGGATCACTGGCCTGACTATTCAGTAGACATTCAGACTTTGTTCAGATCCTGGTTATTATTTTAAAAGAAGCTACTGTCATACAGAAAGCTAGAAGTTAATTCGATCACTGTAGACTTAATGGCTCTGCTGAATAATGCTACTGAATGCATTCTTTGTCAGAATAATTAGTCAAAAAATTCTGACAACATCTAAATGTCCCTCATTATATTGCAACTGTTATGCAGTGCTATGACATAAAGGTGATATTTCCTTATTATGTACTTTTCACAGAAATGTTTTGATGAAGACGATTTTATTCCAAGTAATGTGCTAAAGTTGACTAAGGACTAAGTAATTCTTGCTAGGCTCTTTCTTCTCAATAAAGAATTATAAGTCACATTTAGAAACATGTAAAAGTCTGAAAACTGTAAATCTATTCCTCTGTGCTTCACTTTGGCACTGCCACTGCACCTAGATGTTCTTGCCCTCTTCTTTATCCTGAAATGAGGAGGGCCAGTAGCTTCAGGCCACTGCTTTGAGGATAAAGCTAATTGACAGACTGTGGTGTAAGTAGTACACAGATGCTGATTTTGGACTTCATTAGTGGTGATGAAAAATCTAAATGCTGTGCTTTAGATAATGAACACAAGCTGGAAGTTTAGGTCATTGTGGTCCTCTCAAACTGCTTGTACTGGAAAAGATTTTTAGATGCAGATATTCTAGATGTTACACTCTGCTCTCTCATCTGTTTTAAACAGGCAATATTGGTTTGATTTTTTAAAAAACAATATTAATAAAGTGAACCTATGTCTATATACGGTTGTTTACTATCTAGTATGAGGGGCTGCTAATTGCCAAATTCATAGAATCATAGAATGTCCTGAGTTGGAAGGGACTCCCAAGGATCATTGAGTCCAACTCCACTCCCTGCATAGGACAACCCCAACATTCACACCATATGTCTGAGAATGTTATCCAAATGCTTCTTGAATATTGCCAGGCTTGACTTCACTACCCTCTGGATGAAGAACCTTTTCCTAATATCCAAACTAAACCTCCCCTGGCATATCTCTCAAAGCCTCAGCATCCACACTGAAACCTGTAAGATTAAAGTCAACCCTGCCAGTTTCCACAGCTATGAAATTACAACTGAAAGCAGAATTTGGACCAACATGCCGTTTATTTGTTGTCAGTCTCTTCTGTGACTCGAGCCTTACTGTCAGAGAAATGACAATGCCTTTACTTAGTCCGGCAGTGTCTCGAAGATCTATCTTGCTTGTACAAAAAAAAGAAAAAGAAACATTAGTAAAAAAATCAGTTACCACTGCCTACTGCAATGATATCCCTGAAGGCTAATTATTTATTTTACTGTGTTTAGTCCTCTTAGTTTGCCCATGACCTGAATCTCTTGTTGCAAGTGCGAATGTGTCAGATGTATGCAGTGACGTGACCAGTTACAGCTGTGTTTGGCCTATTTCCTCTGGCATCAGACAGGAGCTTGTATATAATGTCCTTAATTTCTTGGTAACTGGCTGAGAGGCAAGACAGCCAGTATTACTTAGTGTATTAATCTAATCCATGAGAGTTGCTCTTTAACCCATGTCTAGCCTCATTAGTCTTATCCACTTCTTTACTCCCATGTAATAAAGATTCTATCTAAAGTAATGGTCTTTCAAGCACATCCCAGTCAGGCAGATCAACAAAACTTCTGATCTTTTAACAGTTTGTTCTATAAAAAAATGCATCATCTGATTATATTAAAAGTGTTTAATACCAAGCAGGAGGGGGTTCAGACCATCAGTGCTAAGACATTGTTAAACTTTCTAAAAACTAGAGACAGCCATTTTCTTACCTGAGAAAGTAAGTATTCCTTAGTGCCAGATTCGGAAAAGAAGAGTTAATCACAGAGTTAAAAACAGGTGGACTAGTTACAAAGAATAATTGCAGTCACTGTGGAAAAAAAGATTGCCCTAAACAGTAATTATAAAAATAAGTAATTATAAAAATAAGTAATTATAAAAACACATACTACACATAAACATGCACAACGTGTACAAGAGTTAATTTTTAAAACAGAAAAAGTTGTGTGCAAAATTTTATTAAAAACAAAAAGAAAATAATTGATTTAAAAGAAATATTTTTTAGACGGTTAAAAAGGACAGTTTCAGTCTGTGAGAAGGGACGTTTTCGGCTTAGAGTGAGTCTTGGAACAGTAGTGAAACCAGGGCAAGATTTGTTAACAAAAAATTGTTTATAATGAAAAATAGGTAAGGAGCAATGGCCAAAAATGAATATAAAATCATGACATGTTGAAAAATTGCTAAAGAATGTTAGCATCATGTTGAAAAATGAGAAGCTGAAGATTATTAGATTACTAAATGGAAATGATAAAGTTATTATTAAGGAAAAAGTAGAAGTTTAATATTGTTTTTGTTAATTAGTTGGAAAATGTACCATGTCTTTTTTTTCCCCTCTTTTTTCCATTATAAAAGGAAACGAAAAGTATTTCCCAGCTCAATAGCAATTTAGGAGGATATTAAATATCTGCAAAAGAAAAATTCTGCTAAGTCTACAAACCTGTGTAATTTGTACCCAGAGACCTGATGAGCTGGCCAGGTAGTCCTCTTGTCTATTGAAATTTAATTTTAGCAAATCTTGGAACACCACAGCTGTATCAAGAGCCAGGAAGACTGTTAATGCTACAGCAATATTCCAAAGACATGCCTGATGGTCTAAAGTAGAATATACTGGTTATGCTGATGCAAGTCATGTATATAAACCTTCAGTAGCGAAGAATAGACATGGATTCTACCTATTAAAGAGCTGGATATCAAACACAGAATAAAAGCGAATGAAGATGCACCAGCAAATCTAGTAGAAAGATGTCCTGCAGATACTTTTTTCCTTTCCCTGGTTTTCTGGGGAAGGATCACTCCTCTGTTATGTAGGGTTGTATCTTCCACACTGTGGCAAAGGAGAAACTTGTCTTCTTTTCCACCTGTTCCTGTATTACCTCTGAGTTGTTCCCTCTACTCACTTACAGGAGTTTCCTTCAGGAAGACAATGGTCAGCACTGATACCTGCGGCGTCCTCTCCAGAGCATGGAGAAGGGCAGAGCTAGGATGTTGACAACTGAGTATCTGCTTACTTGTGGAAACAGGCTCAATGCTGCTGTAGCAGTAATGCACTTCCACGCAACTACCGGGTCTTTCTACAGGGTTTTCACATTTTCACACATTGGACAGCAATTTGGGAATTTGTATGTGCTCCTGTATCCATTTTGTGGAGCAAAGCATAGCTTCTGAAAAGCTGGACTTCAGCTAATGCTGCTACTTCATGCTTCAAAAGAAGCCCAGCAAAGAAAGGTTTAGTGGCTTCATATACAGCCATTTATGTATCTGAACCGGTGCCAGCAATGCTCCAACTTGAATGATCTTACAAAGAGGAGGAATTTCTTACAGACAAGTTGCCACTGCAGTGAATGTTCAGTAGGCTGGGGCCACAGCAGTACCATCAGGGTGAGGGAGAAGGTTTGCAGATCATATGGGCAGAGTAGAAAGAAACAGACAAAATGTTCTCTCTCTACCCTTCTTAGGTGTTTCAGCATGGCAAGCCGTGACACTGCTAGTTCTGGCAGTCCTCACCATGGAGGGAAAAAGCAGTCTCTGAGCAAAGGTTGCTTTCTGATGCTTTTTATACCTCAAGTTCCATTCCCTCCTAAAAGCAGCATTTCATCTTGTTTTTTTCCATGTGTATGACATCAGAAACACATCCCAACAGAAAGGCCTGACTGAGGAGTTTATAGCTGGCAGAAACCAGGAAACATAACATACATTAACACAATTCTTGGTCCCCTATAGCCTCTCATTTCTAGGTTTCAAAGCCATCCCCTGACTTTTGGTCCAGAAGAAAGAAATCAGAAAAAATTGTGCTTCAGAAAACTCTAGTCCTGAGCTTTCCCATTACAGGTTTTGTATGAAAACAAATTCTTTTCTTGCCCCACTATCTGATGAGAATCCATATATTGATAAAAATAAGTATGTTTGAAAATTAAAGATTAAAAACTTCTAGCTTGAAGAAAACTGTTCCTACAACTCTCACTGCAAACATTTGAGATTATTTGTAGAGTAGACACCTGCAATTCATAGAAAAAGGGGAGGAGAGGGCAACGAGGAGGAGGAGAGGAGAGAAGAGGGAGGGCAGAGGAGAGGAAAGGAGAGGCAAGAAAGGGAAGGATGAGGTATGAGCCGTCAATTAAAAATTCTTGAAAAGAAAATGTGTTAAATTCTCACTTCCTATTCTCATGTGGGTGAGGTATGTTTTACCCAGCAGATCATGTTCTGTCTGGTACTTACCCAAAAATTCATGTGGCACAGAGATTGTCCCTGTCATTTGCTGTGCTGCACCTACCAAGAGTCCCAGAATTATCAACTGGCATTGCCAAGAATCATCATAAGAAAAAGACATAAGCGAAAATTATCTAAATAAGCTAAAAGCTGTTTAACAGACTAGATAGGCTAAAGCAAAAGATATACAGCTGAAAACCTGTTAAATGCCTGAAGAGAAAAAAAAAAGCTCCTAATAAATCCACATATCTCACCCCTCAAAACACAACAATAAAAAGCTCAATTATAAAAATGAAAATGTGAGAATAATGAGGGGTTGTTGTTCTCCTCCTGCTTAGTACATAGTAGAGTATGCTTTTGTCAGAGATTGTGGGATCAGGAAGTAAATGCCAGCACCGTAAGGAAGGAAGGCCATTCATGACCCCTATATGACCAAAACTCCACCAATTATGATTTAATTCAATAGGATTAGTTTCCTTTCTTTCCCACTTCATTCTTGCAAAGGCTAGAATGCTGTTGCTGAAATAGCAAACTCTAGTTTTGATCTGAAATGAACTTATCTTCTTGATTTGAAGATAAAGGAGTTAGATTCATCTTCATACAAATCTAGGTTTGTGTTCATACAGTTCCATGGGATTCTCCAGTATTTATATGGAAATGTGCCAATTTCCCTCAGAAAAGGATGCCTGAAATTGTGAGTGTGGCAGGATCCGGTTGAAGCTGTTATAGGTTAGTTTTCATGAGTCTAAATGTAGAACAACACATGAATAAGTGAATATACTGTTAAAAAATGTATTTTTTTTCCATTTTCTCCTCAACAGATCTGTTCTGTAGATGAAGAATAAGAATTGGAAGTATTCTGTTCTGCATCAGCATCTCTGAATAGCTTCACTAAATCAAGTTGAACCTAGCACTGAAAGTGTTACAGATCACCCATACCTAGTTCTAAATAAGTCCTCTTCCATTTGGCTTCTTTTCCTTTATTTGTCATTCTCAAAAGACACATTTCTCTCAAACTGCTCTTTTCCCAGTTTCTTTACGTATGCCATAAAAATTCTCAGCATTTCTTTCCAAAGCTCTGATAATATGACCATAGCAGATTTGGTATTGCTCTCATTCAGTTTAATTTAATCTATCTCTGTTCCTTTCTTTACATATTAATTTTCTTGTTTTCCTGATTAAAATTCTGCCTGTCATGACTAAAAATGTAAAGCTTAATTATTTGTCAAAGCCACAAAAACTCTGAGAAGAAGCCTTCTCACAGTGCCTGTCCTCCAAATGGTGCCATGCGCTTGTGTTGACTCCAACCAAATCTGATTTGAAAACAATGAGCTAAGAGAATTACCTTAGCATTCAAAGATCTTTTGCTGAATCAAAATTAAATCAGTCTTGGTCTTTGTAATTATAAAATGTGGAAATAGTTCCTCCCAAATGAAAATTGCTGAAGGAGCCACCTTCTGGAAGGATAGCTAACAGTGGCAGGAGGCAGTAAACTCATGTGTCCCAGCTTCCATACCAGGTAATTTTAGGCCCTTACAAAACTGTTCCCAGCTGAGAACCAATAAAACCTTAATCTAGGTCTCCTTCTGTCCCAGTAAGTTATGAAATACTGCCTAAGTGCTGGCCCCTCAGAATGGTCATAGCCCTTTTGTGGGAGAATACAAGCTGGCAAGAAAAGCACAAGGTTAATCAAAGCGCTACTTTTAACAAAAGCTCTCAATGAAGACAGTTCCTTAGGGTTCACTAGGGGAAAGCTGTCTTTCTATCAGTTATGAGTATGACTTTTTTGCACCTTTAGCAGCTTTGCTCCTTTTGCATTTGATGTGCCAAGATCAGTTCATACCTCATTGGTGCTAAGGGATAATCTAGGCTACTTCCTTGTTATTTCTCTGATATATTATTAATTTTTCTGTTTTTAAGCAAAATCAACTCGTGTATTAAAAATTGTTAGGAAAGCAATAACAAACGAAATAGAAAATAATATGCATAGTGTGCCTCTTGGAGGTGCCCAGTACATTTCTGGTTCTTCTGTCTCAAGGGTGATAGAGAAACTGTAAGAAGCAGAGATATGAGTTATAAGGATGATCAAAAGTATGGAACTGCTAAATAATAAATAGATGAGTGAGTAGACTGGCAGGGAGAGAACTGAGAGGGTAGAAAATGAAAATGAATGGTTAAAAAAGACAATTATAAATTATTATTATAAGATGTCTCATCCAGTACAAAAGCAAGAGAACTTCAAATGAAACTAGCAGATGACTAGATAAAAGCAAACAAAAGAGGTGAATTTCTATACAATATTCGATTGAGCTGTGGAAATTTTCACTGCAGAAAGTTACAAATGCCGCAAGTTTACATAATTAAAAAAGTGACTGGACAAATTCATGAAAGAAATCTTCAACTAAAGTAAAATGTGAATGTGTTGTTATATGCACAACAGTACTATGTATAATAGTATAAAATATGTGTTTTAAATATCCATTGTGTACACCACAATTGTATTAAACAATTGCGTAACACAGTTGTAATATACAAAATGACATTGTCTCTGACTCAGGAAGTCCTCAAATGATTATTTGCCGGATGGTTGCCATGAGAGCATTTGGAGGAACTGTTAGTGTACTGTTTTTATTGACTTTATCAAGCATACTAACCACTGTTTTCCTGGGGATTGTTGCTATTGTTTACTTCCTTTTTTTCCTTTTTTTTTTTCCCCTCAAGAGAAACCACTCTTACCAAACTAAGTGCCAGAAATGGCTCTCTGGAGAGTCTCACAAAACATCCCTTTACTAGGGGTATTACTGTCCATTCCTGCCACCTTTGAAGTCTGGCTGCTGCCATGGCACAGGGTTGGCCAAAGCCTTGCTCCACCCCCCTGGATGGTGCTTTTGTCAGTGCCGGGGAGAAAAGGAAATAAAAAAAGTGGGAGGTACTGGGGTATCACAGAGTTTCATCTGTCACTGGTCTTGTTTTCTGATTCTGTGATTTTCAGAAGCACTATTACTAGTGTCAAATGTTAGAGACTGACAGTTACTGATGGTCCATGATTCTGGGAAATGGAAGGTCATTGCTAAGAGGAGCCTAGGTAAACTGAGACATCTGAGGCCAAACATGCCACATACCACATGCTACCTCTGACTAACTACATACGGACTCCTTTTGAGGGCTGAAACCTGGGCTACGTGAATCATTCTTCTGATCCTGTCCAGCCAATTTCATATTCTTATAAGCATGAAGAAAAGATTATTCCTGATCATCTTACAGTTTCTCCTTAAACTAACTTTCCCCTTCTGAGAGGGGGAGGAGGGTCTTTTCCCAGCAGCTTGTGGGGCTTGTAGGTAGGGCTTTAAACTAGATATGGAGGGGGAGCGGAACAACATCAAGCTAGCCTGTAACAAGTGGTGGGAGGATAGGTGTCAGGGATCAGGTGTTAGGGAAGATACTTCTCTAAAACACTTGTAGGTAATAAAGAGTCCACTGGGAAGGTGATGCAACCAGCAGCCCAGCTGAAGTGCCTTTACACTAACGCACGAAGGTTGGGTAACAAGCAGGCGGAGCTGGAAGCTACTGTGCTACTAGGAAGCTATGATCTAGTTGCCAACAGGGAAACATGGTGGGATGAATCCCATGGCTGGAGTGTGACTATGGACGGCTACAGGCTGTTCAGAAGGGACAGACTGGGAAAGAGGGGTGAAGGTGTTGCCCTCTACGTCAGGAAATGGATAGAATGCGAAGAGCTGTCTTTGAATAGTAGCCACAAACAGGTTGAGAGCTCGTGGGTCAAAATTAAAGACAGAAGAACTAACAGAAACTAACAGATGGGGCCTTGGGTAACCTGATCTAGCGGGATGTCCTTGCCCATGGCAGCAGGGTTGGAACTAGATGATCTTTAAGGTCCCCTCCAACCCAAACTAGTCTATGATTCTATGATTCTTGTAGCAGTTGTAGGAGAATTCATTGAGAGTGATAGCTAATATCCTAGTGAATTAGACAAGTATGTTGAAAAAAGTTTATTAGACAAGTATGTTGAAAAAATTTTATTAGACAAGTATGTTAAAAAAAGCAGTTGTATTGGTTTGGAAAGAGCATTGTGGTTCCTGTAGGCAGCAGCTCACAGCCTGTCTGGCCTTGAGTCCATATCCACTTACAGATGGATCAACAAAGAATAGGCTGCAGACTTGTATCTGTAAGCTAAGCTTGAGTTCACATCTTCAGGTCCACCGCAGAAGACTTGATTGTACCCCAGAGGTCTTACATTAGTCATAAACATACTGATCAGTGGGGTTCACTGTAGTTATAACAAAAATATCACACAATGTCTGAAGATATTTCTTTTTCTTTTTCTTTTTTTTTTTTTTCAGAAGACAAAGAGGAGGGAGAACAACAGAAAAAATTGATGCACTAGTTGTTATGAAAATGGTAATGGGAGGTTGTGCTGTGGTGGCTTCCAGAGATGAATATAAACTAAAATGGACACTTCTGGTTTCCTGATACCCTTATTTGATATATAAAACTATAGGAGGAAGAGACTTCCTTGCAATATTTTGTGTTTTGTTGAAGCACACAACTAGAACAAAATTGTCACTAAAATTTCTTCCATCTGCTGCCTTTGGCTACAGGTACAATTCATCATACATGAAAAGAACTCTGGGGCTAAATTCTCTGTTGGCATTACTCCACAAAAGTCCTGGACATGGTCTTCCCTTTGAAAAATTGATTCTGAAAGGTGCAGGGGAAAAACAAGAGAAAAATGAAAATAGTAGTACGTGACTGCCTTTTCTCATTGTTCATTCAATCATATAAAAGAAACTGTTTGCTACTGATTTCTGAGGCAAATATCTTAAAGAACCAAACACACCAACAAAATCCTGAAGCAGTAGGCCGTGCTTATTTCTGTATGTAGTAAGGTATGTATGGCATTGTATCCATAGCAGATGCTGCATGTATTGTCATAGCATTTTAATACATGACCATCTGTTTTTGCAAACTGCTGCTCTCTCCATCAGAAACACATCTGATCTCCATCTTTCAGTCTGTGAAATGCCTCGGAGCAGAAAATAGACACGTAACCACCTGATGGGGTCCCTACTGTTTGATGCAATATCTAGTATAAAAGATTTTAGAAGAGGAAAATATGCCCTCCATTGTCTTTTAGGCTTGAACTATATTGTGTTTGTCAACTATAGTATGAGAGGATTTTCCTTTATTGAAACAATTTGAAGTTCTCATTGGAACAGGGAAGTCTACAGAGAGCCGCACAGCCGAGGCAAAACGAGTACTCAGGGAGGGGTGGGGAACACAAATGTCATGTGCCACATAGGGTACCTTAAGACCTGAGGGTATTGCATGAAGTCAAGTGCAACAGTGTCCACAGTAGGCAAAAGATTTTCCATTATGGTCAGTGCTGTCTCACCTGAACAACTTAAAGAAAACCACATGGCAAGTAATACTGGCATCCAAAAGAACATTTTTATATAAACGCTGTCCTAAATTATTGACCTACTGTCATCAGTTAGAGTAAATGTTAACAATCTCTAATGCATTTGTGAGCCTTGAGCCTGTAAGAACCATTTTATGAACGAGCAGAACATATGAAAACTCCAGGAAAACTGTTCTGTGTTCAAGTACTGTTACTGGAATTACAGGGGTGTACTATAAACTGCAAATACCTGTTTAGCTTCTAGCACCAGATCTTCCTGCACAAGAACGTACATCTTTGTGAATGGTGTACACTGAGAAGACAGTGCCATCTGACTGTATCTGTTCAGGAAAAATGAAATATATCCCAGGAGTCATAATTATTCAGAAGTCACTGTGACCATAACAGGATCCATGCCTCTTTAGAACTGTAAATAGGCAGTTAATTGTGCGTAGCATTTGGCTTGTTGTGACTTGTGATTGACTCATAATTCTCTTGCAGATGTAGCTAGCACCAGCCCCAGTAGAGGTGCCTGGAGGTAAGAATTAAGAATCTTTGAGTTGGATCATAGGATTAGTAAAGGATTTAAAAGCTGGGCAGCATGGATTTTAAAGGACCTCTGATACAGGTCCCAAAAGCAGATAAATATCTGTCTTATATTGACATCTGAGGAAATGAGGAGTCTAACTTCTACATGGAGTTTGAACTGAAGTTGATTGATCACCAAAGCCAATGAGACTTCTGTTTTTAAGTTAATTTAGAAAAGACTGTCAATACCTACTTGTATGTCACCCACACAGGGATTACAATAGCTGAGAAGAAGCTCTCTAGCATCAGCAAATGAATCAGAGCATGTAACCTCAGAGCCAAGGCAGGTAGTGTGAAGAGTTAAGACATGGATCACATTATGGGGTGATGCAGGAGTCTCAGCTGGCACCATCATTACAATGACGTGATAGAACCCAAAAGCAGAAGAGCATCAAGGACTTCACTTTGTTTTCTGTGCACAGCACAGGCATTTCCCAGGGCATCTCCAAAGAGCAATCCAGAAGACCCAGGAGTCAGTCCATGGGAAAAATAGTGGTTAAACTCCAGTCCTTCTCTGCCTAGATGCCTAGACACAAGCACTTCAGAGAGCAGAATTCACTTCTTCTAAGAGTCTGAATCATCCAGGAAGTATGCAAATTGGATTCAGCATCTTCAGCAATCTCAGAGGACAGAAACCTTTCCTTCCAAGAGCCTGATGATCTCCTGGCTGTACATGTGAGAGGGGCAAGGTACCCACAGCACCTGCCTCCAAGTGATGTCTTTAAGCAGCTAGGAAGGCAAGCACAATGGGGTCAAGAGATGAGTCCCTAAAGAGATCCTAAGTCTTACAGCTAAGAAGTTTATGAGGTGAAGACCTGGGTTCCCTCCTCTAAAGGGATCACACAGCTTACATAATCCTTGAATGAAACCAGAAGTTACCTGTGAACAGCAACTGCAACCCCCAGCTCCCAACCCCCAACAGTATATTTTATCTATGCAGTATCTTATACAAAGTGATCCTTGACAGTCAGTGCCAAATTCTGTTATGGTAGCTTTCACTGTCCAGAGATTTACATAAAATATAATCATCTAGATTGCCAGAGGAGGGTACATTGAGCAGGAAAAAAAAAACCAAAAAAAAACAGTTAAGTGCAGGGTCCTGGGGAAATGCTGGAAAAGCAAGCTGTAGGGACCTCCATGATGAAGTTACCATGGGAGCTCTGGCTTTGGGATGACACTTTAATGTAAGTTTCAATTCTGTTCAACTTTAGATTCAAAAGCAAGCAAGCACATGGTCCAAGATATGCTTAAAAGTGATGTTCTGATCCATCTGGCTCAGATATCTAGCAGTGAAATATGAAGGGTCTTTGGTGGTCTTCACAGAGAGAGAATTGTCTCAACTGTAGACTGCCTGTCTTGCCCTGTGTGCTAGCTATTTCAACAGAGAAAAAAATGGATTTATAAGGAGTCTTTTGTTGATAATTGATAATTTTTCCAAATTAGGAAGGAAGTAGCTAAAAAAAGAAGTCGGAGGAAACTTACAATAATTTTGTTGTACCATTAATACTTGTTAATCTAGTTACTTGCACAAGACCACATTGCCTTATTAGGAGGCAGCAACGATTGCTGAGGGAGGTGGCTAAGATCATGGTAAGCATCAAATGGCTGCAAGGTAACAGCAGGAGTCCATTTCAGAAGAGAAGGTCAGAGAAGCAGTAGTTATTTGACTCACTGTTTTACAGCAAATGTAAGGATGCAGATAGTTTGCACTCAACACTCTACTAGTTTGCCATTCCACACCACCATGTGCTATCATATGGTCACGCAGGGCTTTTCAATGAATGGAGCCATCAGGATTGCTTTTTCAACAGAGCTGCTAGTGTGTTCCCTGTCAGCTCGCAAATTCATGCAGCGGCATAAGGTTGGCCTGCATCAGACACATGTCATGATGGTGTCAAGCATCAGTGGGAAGGGAGCAAAATGTCCTTCAATTTCAGAAAGTTCCTTGCCAGCTAAATGCAACCTTCTAGGCTTTGATTCATGCTTGATAATGCATGTTGAAGGCATTTTATTGAAACTCTTTCTTAGGACATGCCAGCTGTGTGATCAAGTACTCTGAAAAGTTCAGTGATTACACTGCTGCAGGCTTTCAAGGAACCAAGCCATCAGGAACGATTTATAGCTCAACTCTCTCTTTGCTGCCAAGTTTTGCTCCTGGTGAGATACAGAATTCCCGAGAGCCTGGTCTTATACATGGTAGTGAATAAAGCTTTGAAAAATTGTGTTCTAAAATCCATTTAACAAATAACACCACCCAGTCACCTTCTAAGCTTCCTTGACTGTCCCACATCTCTCATTCTGAGTTAAAGGGGATTTTATTCTTCAGGAGTACACAGTAATTCCCAGTGGTGATTGTTACTGATAGATTATAATAGAGCTCAGCTGTGTTGCCCCTGGACTTCTAATCAGCTTAGCAATGACAGAACTTCTGTCAGAATTGCACTAAACCTATTTCATATTCAAAACTAGACAAGTGGAACCACCCCCTCCACAAATATTTTAATGTACTTTATTATGAAAATAAAGATAAAATAAAAAGAGATGGCCACTTTCCACCCATGAAGCATATCTTCTGATAATGCTTCAAGTTAGCAGGAGTGACTGACTCTATTAACAAGGTACCATAAGGCAGATTTACACCACAGTGGTTATTCTCCTGGGTGAGCCTATGAGGAAGCTTTTACTCCATAGCAAACATAAGGTAGCTTAGCCTGTACTCACCAAAGTGCAACCCACTTGACACTTAGCCACAGTTGCTGCAGGGTAGCTAGTACTTTGCGGTCACAGCTTCTCTCTCCTAGTAGTAATTGTTTGTGTCCCTGCCTTCAAAATACCAGACAGGTTATTATCAAAACGGTCTCCTCGGAGTTCCTAGGTGCTGCAAGTAGAAGTCAGAATCAGTGTTTGGTTGTAGTTTTGGATTCGTGTTTATCAGATTAAATTTCCTTTTCTGCAGTGGTCACAAACTTCTTGGTGACCTTTAGTAAGTCACTTCGGCTCTGATCCTCAGAGATAATTAGTCCTCCACTTCCACTGAATGCATGATTAATCATCTCTGAGGATCTAGGATTAATCCTTCATTTCTTCAGTCGAGGAACAAAGTCTAAAGCAATATCAGTCCTCTTTACTATTTTTGTCTATACAGCCTGTAGTCTTTCTGTGTATAAACTGCAACTACTGCAATGACCACAATGTAGTGTAGATCTGCTTAGCTTTGTAGTAGGTGGCTTTGTGGTTTTGAGGTTTTTTTTGTTTGTTTGTTTCCTAGAGCGGTCGCTCCATGTTGGGAGAATTTGCTAAGATATTTCGTAGAGATATGAAGTATTTTTCTCTTCTGATGGTGTTGCGGTTTAATCTTAATTGGCAACTAAGACCACAGAGCTGTTCTCTCACCACTCCCTTCTTCCCCCACTGGGATAGGGAGAATAGGGGAAAAAGGAAAGCTTGTGGGTTGAGATAAAGACAGCTTAAAAACAACAGCAAAAGGAAGATATGATAATGGTAATGGTGGTAATAATAATAATAAACAAAACATGTAATGCACATTACATTTGCTCAACATTTGCAGAGACTGATACCCAGCCTATTCAAGAGCAGTGAGCCCTGGCCCCCTACTGACTTCCCATTTATATACTGAGCATAGTGTTATATAATATCAAATATCTCTTTGGCCAGCTTGGGTCAGCTGCCTGGCTACACTCCCTCCCAGCTTCTTGTACACCTGCTTGCTAGCAGAACATGGGAAACTGAAGAAGTTCTTAATTTCTCAGCAACAACTAAAGCTCTCAGTGTATTATCAGCATTCTTCTCATATTAACTCTAACACATAGCAGCTGCTAGGAAGAAAATTAACTCTATCCCAGCTGAAATCAGAGCACTGATAGTTACATTCACGTGTCTATTCAGCTGTTCACCTGAGAAGGGATATCTGTCATATTTGGTCAGCATTCAGTGAGGAACAAAGCACTCTGTGATGCTGATTTTGGATGTTTGTGACTAAAATAATGAACTTGTATCTCCTGAACTGGATGTGTAGCTACTCTGAAAGAATCAAACATTATTTTCATTTTAGGCACAGTATGGATACCTCAGACCATTTAATATTTGTAAATCAGTGAGAAGATTCATTTAAAACCTGAACTAGCTGCACTTTTTCTGTCTCTAATCTCTTTAACGAACCACGAATCTGTATTTCAACATGATAAATTGGTTTCATTCATGGTAAAAATCTATACAGGGTTGAAACACCTTTCAATTGGGTTTCATCTCACATTTTGTGAAATAAAAGTTTGAAATTTGATGTAAAAATCCTCACGGGGTGGGGGACAGTTTCTTCCCAATTTCTTTCTAGTTCTCTTCTCTCAGTGAACCTCTCCTCTGTCTTTTTTGTTTTGTTTTGTTTTGTTTTCTTAGCATTTTTTGCTGCAAGCAGTGTCCTGTGTTCAAACTGGAGGTGTTTGAAGGGTATCTGAAAATGCAAGAGATCACAGAATCATAGAATCGTTTGGGTTGGAAAAGACCTGAAAGATCAGCTCGTTCAACACTTACCCCACCATGGGCAGGGAAACATTCTACTGAGTCAGGTTTCTCAAAGCTTCATCCAGCCTGGCTTTGAACACCTTCAGGGATGGGGCATTCACAACTTCTCTGGGCAACCTGTGCCAATGCCTCACTACCTTCACAGTAAAAATATTCCTCTTAATATCTACTCTAAATCTCCCCTCTTTCAGCTTAAAACTGTTACTCCTCCTACTATCACTGTACTCCCTGATAAAAAGCCCATCCCTGTATTTCCTCTAGGCCCCTTTTAAATACTGAAAGGCTACATATAAGGTCTGTATGAAGCCTTCTCTTCTCTAGGCTAAACAAGTCCAACTCTCTCAGATATGATTGGGAAATTTATACCTTTAGGCTTCTGTTTCTGTCAGCGAAGTGAATAAGTGTATTAATTGTAAAATAAGTAGCTAAAAACATGACCATTGTGCATGTCTTCACAGTACCTGTGTTTAATCACTGGTAGTAAAGTCAGCCCTAGGTGCTCTCAAATAGGTACTTAGTGTACAAGGTAAGGCAAGACCAACTCCTTAACTTTAGGTTACAGAGACTAGAATTTTTCTGTATCATTCAACGCATTTTTTGTTGTCTCTAAATTCTCTCATGATTTCTGGCATTGCAACTTCGCTAGGTATCTAGCTGTTCCTTTCTCGTACTAGCTCTTACACCGCTCTCAACATCACTGCTTCCTGGACAGGCTCCAGTTAACAGTCTAGCTGATAAAAGGAAGGGCATATTATCTGCAATTGCTGCTTTTTTGAGCCCCTTTGCTGTGGAGAGATAATCATGCTTCTTTAAGATACTCCATTTTCACTTTCAAAACTGAGAAAGCAATATAATTAACCATGACAGAGGAAATGGCAAATCTTTTTTCCCCCTTGTTACAGAAGAGAAGAGGGGAGGGGATGTGATGGTTCTTGCTGCAAATGCATTCATTTCAGTGTCCTGACATGAGGTCCTTCAGAAAAGATTAATTTTCTAGGGGAATATGGTCTCTTCATTAAGCAAAATGAATAAAAATTTTAATTGGCATAAATATGAAGATGTCTTGAATGCAGAAACACATCATTAAGGCCTTATATTTTTTTACTGTTGTATAGCCCAGCTACTAAACGCAAATTTTAAGACTTTATCAAGGTGACATATATTATAATTAATCATTGGCTTAATGTGAACTCAAGCAGTTAGCAGAGTGAAAAACAGAGGTGTATGTTATGATGCACTGTGGCATAGCTGTACTATATTTTATGTATTTCTGAGTGTTAGTAGACTGGCTTTATATTATCTGATCCTTCTTTTCAAATAGCCTGCTGGTTGCATTGGGCTGTTGGATTGGCTGCAAGAGCCTTCCTAAAAGTGTCCTTTACATCAACAGTGAAAGAAGCAGCTCAGGTTTCTGAGCTGTCCTAAAACCAGCTGCCTTAATGCCACCACAGATATCTTATATCTTGGAATATCAGAGGAAATCCAGGTCATGGACATATGTGGCCATTAACTTTATGGGTTGTGTCATCAACGTTATGTGATGTGTTACGATAATAATATTGTATTACAATGCTCAGCAGAGAACTGGCCTGGCAAAAAGGGGAATCGCTTACTGCCAGTGCAATAAGTCCATTCACCTGAGCAGAACAGCCAGAGAGCAGCAGAGACAGGGCTGTGCCACAAGGGAAGAGGAGCTGGGAGCTGGGGAGACAACAGGGCAGGCAGGTCAGAGACCCCACAGCCCTGAGCCAAAGTGCCTGAGAGAGGTGAGCAGCACAGACCCTGTGATTACAGCTGCATTCAGCCAAGAGGCCAGATCACCAGACAAGTCTCTAGTGATGGGGCAGGGCGTGAGGTGAAGCTGGGTAGTTAAATCCACGGGCTGTGGCAGAGAGATGCATTGCTGGGCACAGACATGGCTGCAGCAGAGCTTTGACAATGACTAAGGCCAAGAGCATCACCTTAAAATCCTCAGCAAAGGGCTGTTGACTCCAAAGAGGCACTTTGCAGCTCTTTCTTACTTAGTTCTTTATTGTCAGGCAGTTGCCTTGTATCAAACTTAGCTGTGAATGCAGACAGCCATACCTCTGGAAACGGAATGAAGGTGGTGATACACTCAGGGCCCTCATATGGGTGCTGCATAGGAAAGAGGGAGAAGCCAAAACTCTTCCTTTCAGCAGCAAAATGTTAGATAAATGGAGCCACGGTATTTATTTCACCTTCAGATTTTGATGCTGGAATAAATGTGTTGCTAATACAAGAGCTATTCTTCAAGTATCTCAGTTAGTTCTATCTACCAGAATTCATAGAATCATAGAATCACCAGGTTGGAAAATACCTCTTGGATCATCAAGTCTAACCATTCCTGTCTGCCACTAAACCATGTCCCTTAGCACCTCGTCTACCTGTCTTTTAAATATCTCAGGGATGGTGACTCAACAAACTCCCTGGGCAGCCCGTTCCAGTGCCCGATGACCCTTTCCGTGAAAAATTTCTTCCGGATATCCAGTCTGAACCTCCCCTGGCACAGCTTGAGGCCATTGCTCCTTGTCCTGTCCCCTGTCACTTGGGAGAAGAGGCCAGCTCCCTCCTCTCCACAACCTCCTTTCAAGTAGTTGTAGAGAGCAATGAGGTCTCCCCTCAGCCTCCTCTTCTTCAGGCTATATAACCCCAGTTCCCTCAGCCACTACTCATAAGACTTATTCTCCAGCCCCTTCACCAGCTTTGTTGCTCTTAAATTAAATTAAACAGAAATACTAAATTATTATTTTTCTTCTATATGCAATATGAACTTACAGCTACTTTATTCAACATCAAAAGTATCCCTTGAGCAGAGAAATCTGTACTTGTCTGAGGAGCACTAGTAACTGCTTTCAGTGAGATTGACAGACTGGACTACTTGCAGTAGTTTCTAACTAACTTCTACTCTTAAGTGAGCATATAGCCAGCTTACTCTTACATGACCTGGCTGTCAATTCACTGATATCTTTGAAAAAATCATCATAACTTTTAGAAGCAGTAGTATAAGCCATGCATTAATTAGAGACCTCCATGGTGTGTGTCTGAGGCTGTGGTGCAGTGATATCTGAAGGCGCTGTCATCTTCACCATCCCTTGCCTTTGTTCCACCAGGCAGTTCCCCAGCAGTTGTGCTGGCAGGGATGTTTGTGAGGGTATGCTGTCAATGTGATAAGGTACTAAATCAAGTTTAAAACAAATTAAAAAGGTACATCTTTGTTCAGTTGCTTCGTCCTGTCCTCTAGTACCACTGGGAGGGTGAACGTCCAGCGGTGGGAAGGCAGAATCTAAGGGAAAGACTTAGGGATAACAGTATTTAACTTGTGGAGTTCTTCAGTCAGTAACTACACCTGATATTCTTCTGAGGCAAAGCCACCACTGCCCTTTTGATTGTAGAAATACTGAGTTAGGACATCATGATTTCACTCATAAAACCTCTGAAAGGGACATGAAAAGCCCAAGGAAGCAGAGGTACTTTCAGGAAATTAATTCCCATGAAGTATTTTTTTTGTGTTGCTTTGATCACTTTGTCCATGTAATCTCTTTTGTAAATTATTCATGTCTTTCAATGCTAATTTATTCTGATATAAGAGGATAGGATGACTTTGGACTTCATTTGGGTTGATGATATCCCAAGAATATTTGGATGACTATCAAAATGCTGTAGTCTCTGCCTCTGTAACTTGAATAATGTAAATAGTAAAATGCCTTTTGTGAATGATCTTTTAAAATAAATATGTAAGGCAGCCACAAGTATTTGTGACCACTGTGTACTGAAACTGTTATTAATAAGCTTTTTTCCACAATCTATTTAATGAAACAGGACTTATCAGTCTCCTACTAAATGTTTCATCACTGAAGGACAGGATGCTTTTTCTCAGGATCTTGTTTTTTTCTTACCTGTGGCAGCTCAACATGAAATCCATGACAGGAGACAATTTGGGCCAAAGAATGTAAAGGTATATGTTATGACTTTTTTGTCTTATCTAATTTTGTTGCACAAAGAGACGTTACCAAGCAATGAAAACTGAAATAATCAGGATTTCAGATGCTTGCCTGATGAATGGCAATCCCAATATGGCTTGAACCTTTAAGATATAGTGGAACATAGTGAATGGGCATTTTGTTAGGTTCTACATCACCATCTCTCTTCAAAGATATGACAGATTCACAGGGCTTTTCTGGGTACAAATCTATTTAAGACTTCTTCATGCCACATTTTGTATCCTATTAAAAAGATACCTTGCCAGTTTTTCATGTGCTCTTTTTTTCTTAGATATCTGGGAAAAAAAGGCTGTGTTTCATGCTCTGAAGATCCAAAATTGGTTTTAAAAAAATCAGCATGAATATCTGAGGCCTCAGCTTCAAAGATCTTTCCTGGTTTCTGTTAGCTGTGTGTCTGGGTCTGGTGTTATGCTCACACTGACGAGATTAGAGAATGTCTGAGGCAGCCAGTGAACTTGAAGATTGTCTCACACTGATCTACCTCCTGAGTATTTTTACCAACAACAGAAAGTTAAAAACTAGACAACCAAGAGCTAGTGAGAACAGGTCTGGAACTGCATTTTGATTTGTTGTGGTACAGTAATTTTTTTAAGATTATTTGACAACTTCTCACAGAAGGGAAATGTTGACAACCTTCAGTAGCAGATGGGCTGATTTCTTCCTCGCTAGCCCATAACTAACTTCACTTCAGCAACACTTTTTCCTGTTAGAAACACATTTGAAGATAGTTGTTACAGTGGAGATTAAAATGTTCTACATGTCTACAAGGTAGAAGAACTCTTTTTTTTTTTTTTTTCACCTAGCAATATAGACGTCAAAAAGAAATGTACAAATAAGATCTGTTGGTATTCTGTAATTTTTTATCACTACATTTCTGTGGCTCATTTTTGTTGCCACACTTAAAAAAGTATGCAGATATTGTAGTCTTGCCAAAGTTTCTTTATCTGCTCATATGGAAGATTTGTTAGTGATAAGACTAATAGGAATTTATTAATTTTTTCTTAAATTGTGTGAATATGATTAATTGATTTTTTCTATCACACCAGCTGTTTCTTATAACCCTGAGGATAAAGGCATCACTTTTAAGAATACAGCTTTGAGTGCCAAAGCGTTGGAAAGTGTAACTCTGATTGAACATCTCCAAAAGACTGAAAGTCCCTTTTCCACTTACTCTGATTTGCCTACCATGAATTATCAACTTTATTGCAAGGATTTTTCTTCACTTTGCAGCTTCTAGCAGTCTCCTGCATTCTCTTGCAGAGAGATCTGCACAAGGTTGCCCATGTACACTGGTGAACTTTCCTGGTGAAGTTAATGGAATAATGATGTTAAAGCGTTCCTGGAAGCACATTCAGTCCTGGTGAAGTCAAGAGGCAAGTTTAAAGCTAAGCATGTACATAGGACTGAGTTGGTCTCATTGCACAAAACTGCAGAATTATGCAGAGATGTAGACAACAGCACTCTGCAAGAGAAATTGTGAATTTCTGGCCCCCTATCTTATCCTGAAGGTACTGGAGTGACTTATCTTCTATAATCGTCAAGTATCTAATTCAAAGTGATTCTAGTGCTTCCTCTTAAAATTCATCAATGGTATCTTGACATTTTCTGTCTATTTGATGTCTTTTAGTATGAGCTACCATAGGCTTAAAAAAGTTATGAAGATAGGCTGATGGAATATGAACCCACAGTCTGCCAAGCTGCCAAGCCATCTGCTTATTGTTCCAACTGTCCAATGATCCCAATAGATTTCAATTTTGGTTCTCAGTCAGCCAGTACAGTATTTACTTTCACTGACCATGTAGCTTCAGAAATTATTACCTCTTAGCAAAACCCTCAGGGATTTAGAAGGAAAAATGAGGCTTCTACATTTAGAAAGGAATTTATTAACTCAGGAAGATGAAACAATATTGTTTCCTGGATTGAACGCATCCAACAAAAACAGGAATATGCAATTTGGCTTATTCCCATACTTACAATGAGTAAAACTGTATCCCAAAGTAAGCAAGACCAGCTTTTCAATCAGGTAACTCATTCTTGGGGTAAAAAACCAGCTAGAATAAATCCTCTTCAGACTCTGTGAAGGAGCTAAAATGACTGTGCATCCTTTGTGCCTACTGTCACACAGAACAAAATAACTGGTGTTTAAAGAAGCAGGTAATAGTAAACAAATCAATTTAGCAGGTGTACACATATTGATTCTTTGAACAGAATAATTTGTCTCTTTCTATAAAAGATCTGCCATATTTTATTACAGAAGAACCTTAGTAGTTTATTTTATTCTTTCTTTCTTATTGTTATAATTCATTAACCCACAAATCAGCTTTTTCAGAAGCCCTTGAGACTCCGCTTGAGCTAGCAGGAGAACGGGTCCTTAATTCTATAATTAAACACTCACTGAGGATCTAATAGCAAAGTGCTGCTGCTCTACCTGCCATTATTTTGGCTTCATTGATTTTACAAAATATATGAGTACATTGGCCTGATACATTGTCAAAAAACAATTGTAGTGTGTCCATAATCTGGATAGCAGATATGTAAAAATGCTGTCTTCTTACTCAAGAGATCACTTCCCCATGTGCATACAGTCAGATCTGCCTATTTTGTGCCAGAAATACTCTTTTTTGTGTTTCAGTTCTGTAAGCACCTTGTATATGTATTAACATTAACACTTGATGTGTTGAATCTCTCAAGGGCATTCTCAACGTGGTGATCACCAAGCCTGGGGGCATGGAGTTGTGCACATATTTTTAAAAAAGTGCAGTTGGAAGATCCTAAGACTGACAGATCTTGAATGAATTCACACCTTGACTTTCTGTAAGCATCAAAGCATACATAAGGAGAAGAGAAGCTAGTCTGAGTTGTAGATGGCAGGCAGAATTTATAGGGCTGGCAGAATGCATCTCTTATGGATAAAGGGAGTATGTTTGATCTGAAAGTAATTAAGATATAAGAAAAATGGAACTCCAGAATGCTATTTTACATCACTTTTCATTTTCAAATAAAACTATAAAATTAAGCCATAATTGTCCAATGTTACATTTTATTGTGCAAGAGCTTTGTTTCAGCAAGGCTACTCTGCTAATCACATTGCTTGTTTTCTTTATTAATTCACATAATTCACTACATAATTCTGTGTGTCATCAACTCAACCATGGACATGATCCAGTCATCCTTATTAGACTTAACTGAAGCAAATACGAAACGATTTGGAAGTTTGATGTTGTAATGAAAAATGATGGTGCAATAATTTATAATCAAGCTCCTCCCATCTAAAAAGTCACATAATGCACAATTCCTTATGAGCCAATAAATATTGCCATTTCAGGTGACATTTTTACTGATCATATGCTTTTCAGTCATGTCTTGAAGAGCCATTACTGAGACTTTCTGTGCCTGTCAGATGTAGAAGCATGTAAAAGATAGAAAGCATAATTTCTTCTCACTTGTGTCTTACCTGCATGCAGATTACTCCCCTAGCCTGCAGTATCAGTACAACTTTTTTTCTGCTAGATCCAGTGGCCTAGTGATAATTGAGACAGGTGAAGATCTATTCTCAGGGAGAAGATCTGTCCCACCTCTTCTTGCTTGCACCCTAAACTCACACATTGCTGTTGCTAAGGTTCAGGTTGAATCACAGAATCACAGAATCACAGAATAACCAGGTTGGAAGAGACCCACCGGATCATCGAGTCCAACCGTTCCTATCAAATACTAAACCATATCCCTCAGCACCTCATCCACCCGTGCCTTAAACACCTCCAGGGAAGGTGAATCAACCACCTCCCTGGGCAGCCTGTTCCAGTGCCCAATGACCCTTTCTGTAAAGAATTTTTTCCTAATGTCCAGCCTAAATCTCCCCTGGCGGAGCTTGAGGTCATTCCCTCTTGTCCTGTCCCCTGTCACTTGGGAGAAGAGGCCGGCACCCTCCTCTCTACAACGTCCTTTCAGGTAGTTGTAGAGAGCAATGAGGTCTCCCCTCAGCCTCCTCTTCTCCAGGCTAAACAACCCCAACTCTCTTAGCCGCTCCTCATAAGGCCTGTTCTCCAGCCCCTTCACCAGCTTTGTTGCTCTTCTCTGGACCCGTTCCAGAGCCTCAACATCGTTCTTGTGGTGAGGGGCCCAGAACTGAACACAGGATTCGAGGAGCGGTCTCACCAGTGCCGAGTACCGAGGGAGGATAACCTCCCTGGACCTGCTGGTCACGCCGTTTCTGATACAAGCCAAGATGCCATTGGCCTTCTTGGCCACCTGGGCACACTGCTGGCTCATATTCAGTCGGTTGTCAACCAACACACCCAGGTCCCTCTCCTCCAGGCAGCTTTCTAGACAATCCCACTTCTACTCATCAGCTACTTAAGCATGAAGCTTGTGTGCTTTTCAGACTGCTTGATTTTCAATACGCTCTTCTTATTACACCTAAAATCATAGAATCATAGAATCACCAGGTTGGAAGAGACCCACCAAATCATCGAGTCCAACCATTCCTATCAAGCCCAAAAGCATTCAGCTTTGAGGTGCTTATCTGCTAGATGTCTAATTGACTTCTAACTCCAGTTGGGAACTATAAATCAGGTGATTTTTCATATCCTTCTCAGATAAAACACTACACAAACTGAAGTGTTGAACTTGTTTGTAAGTCAAGATTTCTCTTCACAAGGACCTTGCTGATTCTTCTCAAGTAGACAATTTTTATCCAACTGTACACTTATTCTAAACTTCATTATACTTCCAGTTAATTTGCCTGGTAAAGGCATCAAGATCACAGACCTAGAGTTTCTCAGGGCTCCCTTGGAGTCCTTTCCAAAACTGGTATCACACCAATTTGCGACCCTCCAGTTTTCTGGTATTAAGACCACTAAGATCAAGAGTTAGCAGAGTACATTCTCATGACACAGGCTAGTTCTGATGTTCCAAGTTCTTAACAGGAAGCATAGGATGTAGGTTTACTAAGGCCAAGTGCAGCTGCTGTTTCCCCTGAAGATGGTGGAGATCCCTCCACTACTGTAAATGACCATTCATTCTACTGAAAAGGTTTCAGCAGAGTCTGACGGCCTACACTGGCTTCGTGTTTGGTGTAGCGTGGTACATAAACAGTAAGGGCAAGCATGGAAGCAAAGGATCCCCCAGCTTCTCACTCTTTGCTCAGTCCACTAGGCTGCAACAAAGCTGATGGATGATAATATGGCCTCTGTACTATATGTGCTACCAACAGTTTGCTAACCCACTGTGCTAGGCATTGGTTTTCCTTGTATAATTGACAGAGGTACGATATGCAACCTTTAATTCAGTGGCAGTGCCACTGTCTTTGCTTGAATGAATAACAAGTGTGCAGATGGTTTCAAGAATCCACAAAGATACCGAACTAAACCATAAACTACATTAAACAATAAAAAATAATCAGAGAAGAGATAAATATTCATAAAATTTAAAAAAAAAAACTGTGGAAGTCCTCACACAGCCCATCTTTGGCAAATGGCTTGAATAACAACACCTGGTAACACAAGAGTATGAAGTAATTATTGCATGTGAATATTGAATACACAAAGGTGTCTGAAGAACATTTGCCCATGTTAACTGTTGATGTTAAAGATGAGGGTGACCATCAGCCCCCAACTGATGGTGTTAAAGGGGAAGAGAAACCAACAGTAGTTTAAACAGTAGCTGGGGAACTTCAAAGAGAACTTTTAAACAAAGGAGTCAGCCTGAAAAGAAGTGTGAAAATTGGTAATCAGGGATAGAGACACCTTGGAGTGTAACTAGCAATAGTCAAACTTCGTTTTACACTAACAGAATCTGCTCTACTAGCACTGCAGCCTCCATCTACATCAAACAGAGCAGCATCCCCATGGGACACCCCATGAAGCCCGTGCTCAGTGGGTGGTGTGACAGTATGGGGTGCAATCAGTGGTGACCCACACCCAGGGTACACATCAAGGGACTTCTGGAGGGACCTTTCCTTTCCTGTAGGAGACATTTATCTGTTGTGTTACTGTTATTGATCCCAAATGTACTGCACGTGAGTTGTGTATCATTAAAAAAAATCAATAAACTGTTTCAATCCTTATTCAGTTTAAATTATAAGAACTGAACAGCTTTCCTGTGCTACATTATTTGGGTAGCTGATGACGACACAAGAGGAATCTTTCCACTGGAGAGCACTGCTTTGCCGAATAGGCTTGTTATTTTCAACTATTTAGTGGCTAATTTCGAGTTTGTATGAAGTCAATGAAACTTGCTCCATCAGACATTGATGAAGGAGCTGTAAAGTGAATGGTTTCCAAAACATGAACCTCAGACTTTGTATACACTAATGCATATAGTAATGTTTTCAGCTGTTGTGCACAAAGGTGAGTCTTCAATCCCTGTTTGGTGGGCTGTTTGGTGGGACTTGTTATGGCCAGAAAAGGGAAATGCAAAACCAATGCATTACAGCTTGTCTATGATAGCTCTGTGAGCAAGGCCTTCAAGGAACAGAGGTCTGTGGAAGTCTTCTTCTCCACAATAAACCTCTGCTGTGGCAACACCTGAGCTGGTCAGTCTAGACTCCCTCAACTGCCAAGAATCAGTTCTAAATCATGACATGCCGCATCAGAAAACACATATCTGAAACAAGTCAGGTGCTTTGGATCTTGGAAGGTTTTGTTCCGTTAACCCTACTTCCCTCTGTTAATTGTCCAAGAATTCTAAAGCAGCTACTTCAGAAGCAGATATCTACAATGTAGATAACTGATGCAGGATTCATCTTGCAAGTAAAGACCCTATATGTAAATGTTAAGAAACAGTTTCAGTGACTTGGTGCCTGGTCTAGGTGATCAAAATTTGGTCAGTACTATTGATGAAGCCTAGAGCATTGTGCATATACAAGAGTGTTTAGGTTTAGATTAACAAATACTCATTGTGAGTACTAACCTGTATGTCTTGTCTTATTCTCTCTGGATTAACTATCAGTTAGTAACAATCCCCACACACAAATCCCCAATCAAACAAAACCCTTGCTTTGAGATAGTGAAAACTGAAACATTTCAAAGCAATTTTGATAGTGCAGGTTCCCAGCTTGAGCTCTTTATAACACTGTAAACTTTCCACACCTTTTATCAGCTAATGTGTAAGGGAGATGACCACTTACCTCTGAGCGTTTGTAGCTTTCTTTTGCTGTGTTAGAGAGCTGAGCTGCAAAGCATGTCTGCCTTCTAACTGAACATTCAAAGGAGAAATCCTTCTGGGTGGGATCATGGCCAAGGATTCAAGACACTGAGGCCCAATTCCTAGATTTGCCATGTGCCTTTAATTTGACTTCGTAAAAGACATTTATCTTCCCATTTGAAAGACATAATCAATCATTCGTAAAGGAAAGAAATAGCTATGTTTTTTCTTCTTGTGTTTAAACTGGGCATACTTTTTGCCTAGTGTGCTATTACAATTAAATAAGAGGCAAAGACATAAGTTCAAAAGCCAGGGGTGATGCTGGTGAACAGGAAACAGAGGCAAGGATTTTTCCATTGAAACACATTGGAAAGGTGTCCTGGTCTGGTGCACCTCATGGCAGGTCTAACCGTGACTCACAAAGCTGGTGATTTCCATTGCTCAGTGGATGGCAAGTGATGACTGCACAGCCTAATTGCAACAGGAGGGAGCTTGAACACATTGAAAAATTGTTTCTCCTGAAATGGATGAGCTAGGAAACAGAGACTGGAAAAATAAGGTTTTGCAAAGGCCTTTGGGTCATGCGTTGTATCCAGCATTACTTTCATTTCAATGACCTTCCCACATTTCATTTCCATTTCTGTAAATATATATTCGTGCCTCAGATCCACACTGAGACCCAAGCTGGATGGTGAAATATTCAAAAAATGCTTTCAAAAATATTTTACTTTTACTTTTATTGCATACATTTTGCTGAGATTAAAAGGTGACCAGCCACACATTTAAAAACTGTGTTTTAAGTAATCTAAAATAAAAACAAAACTTCTCCCACCCCCTCCAAATAATGCAATCAGGCTTGCAATGAAGTATGCCATGCCCTATTAACTTTTCCATTAGGAAAAGACACTCAGACACTCCCTGTTTAGGTAGTCTGCTGTCAAAGTCTTCATGTTTAAAAGAGCAGAAAATAAAACACAAAGCTGCTGTACTCTGCTAACTCACAGGGCATAGCATCTTGTGGTAAGGCAAATAACTCTGAGATGACAAAATATCTTGAGGTGTTTCTTTTCACTGTCAGCTTAGGTAGGGCAGAATTTACTGTAGCAAATACGTCTAACACCAGCAGAAGTGATAAGGTGGGTTGAGTTTGTGATTCTGCAGAAAACAGGGCCATTCCGAGATTTTAGTAATTTCTCCATTGCTTAATTGCTATTTCAGCAAATATTACCTCTGAATAAAAATGGAGATCTGTATTATGCTCTGTTACTGTCATGCTCAGAGGCTGCATGTGACTAGCTGGGAGGCTAAATGCTTTCAGCAGCAAGGAATAGTGTTATCTGTAGCACTGTTAAGGAATCCATACCAGAAGGCACTTCTTTTCTGAAGTGTTTAATTTTGTGCTTAAGGCTGAGATCTCAGGAATGCTTTCTATTTTACTTCTTCCCCACCGTCCTCATCTTCAGGTCTAGACAAATGAGCTGCACAGAAGAACTGAGATTAAAGAAAACACAAAGCAACTAAACAAAACAGAGAATTGACTAAGGATTTTAAGGAAAAGGTCTAAGTAGGAAAGCCAATAGAAATGTGGTTTGAAGTGATCAAAGGACAAATGAAAAATATAACACATTTAAATTAAGGCCATTTCCTGTCTGAAAAAGGCTGCCAGAAAGGAGAACATCCAGAAATTGGTGAGCGGACTATCTTCATACGAGATGAGTTTTATCCACTCTGGAAAGGTTATGTCTGTAATGAGAAAGAAAAATAAGAAGATTTAGGAAGTAAAGGAGATCTAATAAAAGACCTGTTAATTGCTAAACCAGACATAGACTCCCGGAAAATATAAACATATAAAAAAATCAGTGTATTCAGGTTATATAGGGACTGTGATACTTATGCAGCAAATGTAGGTTTTAATTGGGAGCGGCCACATTGCCAGTTCCTGCAGAGCCCGAGACAGCTGAGATGATGCCTAGAAGAAGCCATCAATCCTGAATAGCTTTAGTCATGCTCTTGGAGCTGGATGTACTTCCTGGCCAAAGACCAGCTGCTGCTGCTGCTGAGATAAGGAAAAAAGAGGCTACCAAGAGTTAAGATTCGTGCGAGGAAGAAGTGGATGAAGAGTGATGAAGCAAACCTTGTAAGTCCGCATATCCTGCTTGAAGGGGACATCTCTTTACAGGGATGCAAGTAGCAGGGAACTCCCTAGTAAGGCAGATTGCACTCAAAGATGTGTGTGAACAACAAACGAAAAGAAAATCAACTACAGTTTGGTTTCTTCGGATGGTAGAAATGGCCCTGGCACTTACATTTGGAAAAGGATGAGCTCCTATCCCTCGTCATGTGATGGAGCCAATGTTGGGGGAAGAAAACCCCACAAATCTGTGAAAGGAAAGGAGGAGCCACAGGAGACAGTACTGTGGACCTTGCCCACCCAATGCAGCAGTCTGTAACTCTCCCAGCTTTCTCTTCTCCACAGGGTCTCATGGCTCCAAGCACTGCCCAAGATCCCCTGTTGCTCCTAGGTCTTGGCTCTGCCTCTAACTGGCAAATAAGGAGGAAGAAAAGCAGAGGAGGTAACAGCAGTAGGTCTTCTACAGATGTAAGATGCCTAATTCTGTTGATAGCTCTGACAATTTATGCCAATGTAATTACAATTTAGTAATGTACTAGGCAGAGTCACTTATGAAATATTGCTCTCATAACTGTCTTGATAGGTACTTTGATTAGGATGAAGGCTCCCTGAATTGTAAACAAAGGCTAATGATAAGCATTAATGTATCAAGATGCTGCTTGGTAGATTACTGCTGAGGCTGGTATTACATACAGGCTTATTTACAATCTTATTTAATGAACTGGATGAAGAAGTAAACAAGAAATCCCAAGGGCGAGCTAAATTGGGACAAGGTGAGCACAGTGGAGGCAAAGGACTGATGAAAAGATGCTAAGGGAAAGGATGGTTTTAGGGTTAATGGACTGGACCAGGGTTCAGTTTTCTGACTATACCATGCACAGCTTCCCTCTGTCCGAGCTTCCAAAGGTGCTGATTGATTTCAGGCTCTTCCAGACACTTCAGAGGATAAAAGCGATAGTTTCTGTGTACCTTGTGTATCCATGGGTTACACCACTGATAACTGTACTTATTCCTCCAATCCTATTTAATTTGAAATGCTTCAAATATTAAGTGCAACACAGAGAAAGCCCCAGGCAATTCCTTTTGTGGCCTTACAGAACCACAGGCAAATAAATAACAATGATTCATGAAGAACATGGGAAGAACAAAACAAAATTAATTTAAAACTGTAAAAGACAAGACACAGCTTGTGGGAAAGCTCAGCTGAGGCAGAGATTCCCAGTAGGAGCATGAAGCCAGGGCAACAGCGTAACAAGGTTTAGTGTGATGAGGAGAAAAAAAAAGATTAAATGTGAGGTTGCCACATTATATGGCCAATTTGGGGCTTTTTATGCAGTGGCATTTCCTTGCAAAGTGGGAATCAGCAAATTCTCTGAATGCCTGTGAGGTGACAGGAGTTACAACATTGTGTGGGATGCTGAATATCTTCTCAGAAGCAATTGACAAGTTCAGAGAAGAATGATGGAAGCAGTTGGGAGGATGGAGGAGTTTGGTGGCATACATGCAAGCACATGAATATATAGATGTGTATGTGAGGGTGAGGGAAAGTAAAGTGAAATCATTTGGCATCCTCAACAAACATTCGCAAGATGTCAGACAAATGTGTGTTTCATACCTGTGTTCCAAAAAATTATCACTGGGAGACTTCTTTTGGTCCATAGCTTTGTGAAATCAAAGCTTTGTTAAGTCCAAAAACCTGCACTGGAATTGTTTCTTTAATAGCTTTAATCCAGACTTTACTACTATTTTAGGGGGCAAAATAATCCCTAAATAATAAGGATGATTTATAAACTAAAATATTGTAATTCAATGCTGCAATAATATGCATCTTTGGGGACTTACAGAAAACCAGGATGCAGTGGTGCAGTGGTCTAACTATTCAGATGGGTGTTTTATGAAAACAAGATAGAAAGCATCTGAAATAACTTAGAAAATAATGTTTGCAGAATGTGTGTTATAGTATAACACCAGGACTGTTTCAAGAGAAAGAAAGAATCACATCCCATAAAGCCTGACTTCTAGAAATCCACCCTAATCATAAAGTGTATTAATGTGCATTCAAGAATGCTTGGCAATGATTTAATTTCAGAGAAGGAAAACCATACCATGAAACAAAATCCTCACTACTGTATACTTATAACCTATTAAAATTCATGGACATCCTGTACTAAAGGAAATTGCTTTTGAAGTGATTACTTAACAATTCCTTCACTGGATTTTAGCCCAGACTTATAAATTACTCAGGATTTTACTTCCAGATTATGGACACAGATGTTTCATAGAAATCACTGACACAATTTCTTTCACTCTTATATTGCAGCTGTGGCCAGTAGAAAAGGTTCAAAATGTCTAAGGCCCTCGAAGAACCAAGACTGTTGCTTTCTCAACAGTTAAATTATGTTAAGTGTATTCTGATACTTTAACTAGAAGCTGTTTGTCATTTAATCATACTGTACTTTATTAGGATTATGTTTTAAAACTTATATGAAGATAGATCTGATATAGCACCCAATTATTTTAAATAGCAATGTTTTTCATTGCAAAATCCTTTTTACACTTACTGCTGTATTACCAGATTGTATTTCTTTAGACTGAGAGTTCCGTGCTAGGTGTCCAACTGAGATTATTTTTTTTCAAGGTTTCAAGAGAAAAAAGACAGAGGAGGAAAAAAACCACATCACTTTTTCACAAGTTCCCTTTTCACTAAGATTTTTTTTGTGCCTTTATGGACATGAGTAATGAATTTTGGAGTATCTCTTTGAGTTTCCTATGAAAATTTGTCCAGGTGTGGGCAAGTTATGTGTCCCAAACATTGAAATAGCACATCTGGTTTTATTGTGCGCTTGCTAGAATTAGGCAAATCCCCTTTCTGAAGTCCTTCTGTACTATACAAGCCCCATGTGCAGATATTACTGCCCATGGGGCATCCCGTAGAGCAAGTTAGCACCTCCAGCTTAGATGGCTGAGCTGTATTTGCTTGGTAATCCCATCTCCTGGCTACCAGCTTTTCTGTGACAATGGACACCAGTCCTCATAGCACAACAGGCAACATTTCCTCCTTTGAAAGAAAGGTTGGAGCCAGTTTTGTTGTCTAGATCTGCGTTTCTAGTTGTTAATTGTGAGAGAAAGTAGTTGCTTCCCTGCATGCTAGCACAGGTTATCCAACATTTAGGACAGGGAAGGAAAGTATTCTCCGTCCCCACTTATCCAAGTCTGAGCAATAACCTGCTGGTTTCTGAGAATTCCATGTGTAATCATACATCCTTCATGGCACTTGTACAGAGGGAAAAGGCCGTGTATATTCTTAGGGCTGAGTATTTTTCTTTGTAGGAACCACCCTGGAAAGTCTAGATATTTTTAGTAATTAGTTATAATTTAGTAATTTAGTATAGAATCAAAGAAATTAAATAGCCCCAGTGAATGGTGATAAAACATGTAGTAGTTTCAAGAGCGTTCTTATAAAGAGCTTAGAATTGCAGCAGCAACACCTTTAAGCTTTGAAAGTAATTGTTCTTTATCTAACCTGGCAAACATGTTGCCCCAAATGGTATTTATACATTTCCCTGTTTAATTGTGTAGAGACTTTTCACATTATGGGCTCATCAAATAGGCACACTGACTTTACTAGGACTCAAGAGATGCCTGGAGAATTATTACTATTACAAATCCAAAACCCAAATGAGGTGCTGTATATTGATATCCAAATGAGAAGCATGTGGCTAAAAATACATCTTGTCAGCTGTGACATGATTTGTGTTATACACCAGGTCCACTTAAAATTTGCTACAGAGAACCAGGAAGAACAGAGTCTGCCTGCAAGAAGTACTTGTTCCTTACCCTTTTGATATAAAGCAGATGTTACCTATTATCAGCAGGCTTGTGTTGCATACTAAACAAAGCTGGTAATATTCAGTAAAGGGCATAGGTAAAGGTACACTTGAGAGGGATAGGCATGTATTATTTACTGCCGTCAAGTCAACCTTCTGTTTCACTGCAGTTTTTATTGCACAGGTTTTGTAGGCTTGCTAAATCAGCAGGAGGTGAAGTCACATCTACTTTACTGCACTGGAGATTTTCAGATTACTTATCATAAAGTGTCATGTATATACAGCAAGAAATAATTTTGGAAAAACTAAAGAAAATAGGAAAACCTAAAGAAAATAGGAAAAAATGAGATCTACCGAAGTACCAGCATACAAGTAGAACCACAAGGAGTCATTGTTATGTTTAATCTGAAAAAAACAACATACTTCCATTGTGTCATTGCGACTATTTTCTGTCACTTCTTTTCCCCTTCCCCTCATAGGCTGAATTAAAAAATAATGTCATTAGATCCATCCTGTGGACAGCTCACAAATCACAGCCCTTAAAGGAGATGATCTAGACTTCCTCTTTACAGCTCCAGAGGTGTCTGTACAATGGGGCACACGGTTTAGTTATTGACAATTAATTTCTCAAAGCGGATGTTTTACACGTTTTCAGGGATGTGGTTTTTTGACTATAAATTACTTGAAGTGGCAACAGAAATGGAAATTGGTGGTATTTGTAACTCAAATGAAAACATTCACTTTTACCAATTGCTCTGTTTCTGGAACTCTAGTATAATTTTAACCATTTTTATTATTTGATTACATTCTCATTCCAGCTACATTTTTCTTCTCCCTGTAAAAGTCAGTAACTTGTGCTCTAAACAGCGGAAAAATTAAACACCAATTAAAGCAATTAGAAAAACACTAATTTTGTCTGCTGAGTCTGGTTCTGAATTCCCTTTAGATGTGTAACTTCCATGGAGGTCAACAGGAGGTCTATGAGCAAACATGCATTAAGATCAAGACTTGAAAGAAAATTAGATTAAGGTTTTATAAATAACCAAATTCTGTTTTTTTCCAGATTAATTAAATAATTGAAAAAAATCATCACAGATCAATCTGAAGTAAATATTCTTCATAAAACCACAAAATTGCTTTTGAAAAAAACCCTCTAGGTTAAATAAAGTTGTTTCATTTGATCTGTGTAGATACACTTCTTTCAAACTTAGAGATATTTGAGTCACTTTTAAATACAGTTCAAAACAATTGTCTTTGATAAGAGTGTTTGTTTCAAAACTGTAATAAGACATTTCAACTTACAATGTGTTCTGTTTAATCAAAACAATTTCGACAGAAATGCATAAAGCTCTTCATAGTAAACTATAACCTGCATTTTTCAGTGAATGGAGAAGATGGAATAACATAGGAAATATCTGCTGCAGGTCTGGCTGCTTGCAGGTTAATTCTGGTAGAATCATTGCCCACTGCCTGTTCATCATTTGTTTCAGGGACGTGACAAGTACCTAATCTCTTTTTCCTGCTGAAATCCGTGCCTCCTACCCTGCTCCCTGAGCTGCTGATTGGTTTAAGCATAGAAATTGTAAGTTATTGTTAGCTCTAAGGGTGTAGGAGTAAGAAGAAAATGAGGTAAAGCGTATTGAGTTATAATAGGTTCTCCTGATGGAAATAATGACCAAAAGGCACAATAGCCATTGACAGATTTTAAATGGCATCATGACATGAACATGACTTAAGTGAAAATTGTTGTGACGGAGGTGATGTGGAGATGGACAGAGCTCCATCTTTGTGTTTCAGGGCGTTCATCATAGAATCATAGAATCACCAGGTTGGAAAAGACCCATCAGATCGAATCCAACCATTCCTATCAATCACTGAACCATGCCCCTCAGTACCTTATCCGCCTGTCTTTTAAACACCTCCAGGGAAGGTGACTCAACCACCTCCCTGGGCAGCCTGTTCCAGTGACCAATGACCCTTTCCGTGAAAAATTTTTTCCTAATATCCAGCCTGAACTTCCTCTGGTAGAGCTTGAGGCCATTCCCTCTCATCCTGTCCCCTGTCACTTGGGAGAAGAGACCAGCTCCCTCCTCTCCACAACCTCCTTTCAAGTAGTTGTAGAGAGCAAGGAGGTCTCCTCTCAGCCTCCTCTTCTCCAGGCTGAACAACCCCAGCTCTCTCAGCTTTTCCTCGTAAGGCCTGTTCTCCAGCCCGTTCACCAGTTTTGTTGCTCTTCTCTGGACTCACTCCAGAGCCTCAACATCCTCAACATCATCGCAGTGAGGCATCAGTCACCTTGAGTACTATTATAATATGAGTTACAAGGTATAATGAGGCCAGTGAAAGATAATAATTTAAATGGAAAAAACATAATTAAAAGTCATGCTCATAGTGTTACTCTTTTCCCACCTCTCTCAGCTGCAATATGCAGAGACACAAACTGGTGCACTAGTATGCCTGCAAAATACCTTTCAGAAAAGAAAACAGGCAAAGTGGCATTTTATGGCAGGTTGGGTTGATGTTCAATCTCAGGAACCAAAATACTGGTACTCCAAAATTCTGGTTTTGCACTGAAGGCTTGGAGTTAATTTAAGGCTGATGATCTTCAGGGCTGCAGGAATGATGGTGGTTTCCTTTACAGAGTTAGAACTGTCACTTTCCTCACTTTGCCCTAGAAGTGTATGAAGTAGCATGGATTCTGCTTTTCAGTGGGTCTTCTAGAGGATTGTGAAATAATAATATCAAGGATATCCATAGAAACCATTCAAAAAGTAATAGGATCCTTGTTATGATTTACACCAAACTAAACTTCACAAAGTGTAAATGCGTTACAGCCAATGGCAATTGACAAGTTTCCTACTTCTACATTGATTTCTTCTGTCCTCATTCTGTTTTGGTCTCAGATTAACTCATCATGGAAACATATAAACACAAAATTGGAAGAGATCTGTAGTGATGATTTAGTCCATCCCGCCGCTCATAACAGGGAAACCTTAGAGGCAGAGAAGGCTGCCCAGGGCCTTCCTCCGGAAAGTTTTGAGTAACTCCAGGCAAGGTGGTTCCACTGTCTGTATAGTTTATACCTATAATTTATTGGCTGATATATATACTAATACAATAGATAGAGTATTGAAAGCATATGTCTGTGTGGATGGATATAGATAGTTATGAACTTCTCCTGATGCTCTGAGCTAGACAGATGAGAGGAGATCTCATCTAGAGGTCAGGTAGGCTTATTGGCTTGAGATAGCACTACATTTACAGGCTGCCCAGAGAGGTGGTTGAGTCACCATCCCTGGAGGTATTTAAAAGAAGGGTGGATGAGGTGCTGAGGGGTATGGTTTAGTGGTTGATAGGAATGGTTTGACTTGATTATCCTGGAGGTCTTTTCCAACCTAGTGATTCTGTGATTCTATGATCAATGAAGGTGTATAGCCCCTGCACCAGCGCAAGGCCAGGTCCAGGGAGCAGATACAGCCTTGGGTCATCCTGCACCCACTTGTACGGACAGAACTATGTGGGCTGACATAGCTCTGGTGAAGGGGTGGAGGGAACTGTGGGGTTGCTTCCAGCATCATTTCTTTACAATTTTAATTTCTAAAAAACTGCTAGATTGAATTAACTGTAAATCCTGGGATCCTCAAGAATAATGTAATGTGAATTCAATCCATCACTCTGATTAAAATTTCCTTGGCTTTTGCTTTTCACTTTTCCCTCTGCTAGGATATCTCTTCTGGGAATCAAACTGAAAAATGTCCTAGAAGACCATCGGAGCAGTGTTACTTTAAGAGGATGTCTACTCAGATGGACTAGGGCACAGCAGAGAGCAACAGCAAAGCTCTGTCTTTTCGATAGCCATGTTGAAAAGATTTAGATAACAGAAGCAAGGAGAATAGAAGCTGAGCAAAGATGCTTATCAGACAGTCTGTTTATCTTAGTTGCTGATTTTTCCACCTTCTCTTTCTCTCTGTAACTACTCTTGTATTACAAAATTACAATCATTTTTTGTAACGCAAAATAACGCTGAGGTTTGTTTCCCCACCCCCACCCCCCGAGTTCTCTTCCACTTTGAAGGAAGCACTCTGACTACAGTACTTAACTAATTGCTTTTGATCTTGCCAAGTTCAAGTTACTGTATCTGATCTTCATTGCAGCAGCCACTTAATGAATACTGATGAATTAGACACTGGAAAGTGCCTTTGGTCAAACAGCTTGCCTTGTTCTGAATTCTCAGTAGAACCAAGCAATTATAAATCTGTCAGTCCAATCTTCTTTACCTTCAACATGAGCTACGATGTTTTCTAACACAATGGAGAGTTTACTGATATTTTTTTTCTGGAGGTTTTTCTAAGGAGTGGGCTTGATTATGTTATACAGCTGCTGAGTCGCTTTTCAAATCATGTAGCTAGAGCTACTGAGGCCAGCTAAAGTGTGCATCAATAAATTAACATTACTTGAAACAGTCATTACGGTATGGAAGGCAGAATAAATTTTTCTTCTGAGTTGAAAAGAAATCCGGAGACTCAAGAGGAGATGGCAGAGTCCTTTGGCCAGTAGTACATCATCCTACATGCCAACAGCCACAGAAAACCATTCAAATACAGCAGGTGGGCAAAGGTGTGGTGCAGGTGCAGTTATGAGATACCTGTTGTGTCACACTATATGCGTCACCTGTATTTGGTGAAACATACTTCTCACTTCTCTGTGGAGGTCGCTGCCAGGCTCACTGTGCTATTGGTCACAGCCATCCCCCTGCCTTCTCAGTGATTCTGGGGCTGCAGACCTGCTGTGTTGGGGAGGCCCTGAGGCTGCTGCTCTGGCTTCTGCCCAGCAGCTCCAGGTTATGTGGAGAGGCAGATCTGCAGGTAAAAAACCTTTTGGTAGCATCCCAGATGAAGTACAGTTTATTGAGCGATCCTTCAAAGCTTTCAGATGCAAACAGACTGCCAAAAAGTGATAGAGAAATAGGAGGATTATGTGAAAAAGTAGGGCTCTTGCATGGCTCTGAGTGGAAAACGCTTTGCCAGAGGCAAAGGGTTCAGGAGCAGAGCAGTGAAAGCCAGAGCTGCAGCAGGAAGGGAGGCCCTGTGGGATGTGCAACTGGGGTGCTTCCCCTGCATGCGTTGGTGAAGTTACCTGTGAGGTACTAACCTTGGTGGCCCCCTGCCCATTAACCGGTCCCCGTTTGGCACCCAGCACTAGCACTGAGAACAGGAGATAAAGACACTCTGTGTCTCCTGGGGAATAGTAGCCCTACTTAACTTTTTGCTGTAATGCTGCCTGTTTGTGCCTAATTCACTGTCTCTCTCATCAGAAGTTGCTTTTCTGACACTGCTGCCCATGTTTCTTCTACCGTTAGTGGCCCTTTTCTGGTTTATTTCTGCCTCAGACATGTTAATTTGCATGTTTTTTTCCGGCTGCATCTCATTTCACTCCCTGCCATGATTCTGTTCTCACTGGGTGTCTTTGTATTATTCCTTTGTCCTGGCAGGTGTTTGCAGCTTGTCCCAGTTTAATATAATCTGCAAGCCTTAGTGTTTATTTCGATTTTCTGCATCCTGATGAAAACGTTTGGGAAAAGAGGAGCAGTCATGGGGGTACATTGGCAGATGGCCCCCAGCACGCAGCTCCCATCGCTGGAGCAGCATCCATGGAGCTGGACCAGGATTTGCTCTGAGCATACCATGCAGGGAACCTCTGACACAAATATGTCCTTTGCACTTATTTCTTACTTGTCAGCAAGTGCTGAGCCCAGGCTCAAGATAAAGCCCTGCGAATGATTTATGGGCTGTAACTAATATCCTAAGACAAAAGGCAAACTGATCCCTGTTTTGAAGGGGCAGTGAAGGTGCAATTCATTAGCTAACAGTTTAGTCCCCATCTTATACTTTATGACAAAAAATAAAGAGATGTAAACATATTTCATGACCTGATCTGCATGACCAAATCAGTATGAACTATTACGAGTGCAGCTTCATAATCAAATATGTGTGGCAGAATAGCTCTGACAGACACCTACACCAGTTTATTGAGGCTAAGGCAGAGAACTGGAAGTATAGAGTAATTATATACCCTTTAAAGCAGCAGAATGTCTTACCTAGAAGAACCTGTGGGCAAAAATATTTATGTCAGCATAGCTGGAATAAAATGCTCCACCTTAATAATTCAATTGAATATTTTTTACAGTATTCTTTAGAAATCGGTATTTTGAAAAAAATGTAATTTTCCAAAGGAAATTTTTAAAGCTTGTTTGAAAAAAAATATACAGTAGATTATACTTAAAAATCAGAATTTTATTGCTTCTAGTTTATTTTAACTGAAGCTACTTACAGAAGTTAATTGTATTAAAGCTGCATCTTTTGGTGACCATGTTAACCACTGAAACAAATACACTCACTGTGCTGATGTCCATAAGGAACAGAAGGTGAGCTTAAACCATGCAAGGGAGCCCAGTCCAAATTTCCTGAAGGCTCACAGAGACCCTAGATGTGCTGATAACCACCAGCCAGGATTTTCAGACTTGTAAAACGTGTGCTCCTCTCCCACTGATCTGAAACAAAGAAACCCTCCCCCCCAAGAAGTGAAAAATAGCTTATGTCACCTGATCCTGCTTAACTGTTACCTGCATGGTCATTACCGTGATTACAGTAATGTGCTTACCTGGCCTTGAAAGTGAGTTCACAGGTTGCTGGTGTTGCTTTTTTCTCCAGTGTCCTTCATGGGAGGAACTATGAAAATATTTTCATGTAGTATCAGCAAAGTGTCCCTGGCCAAGCACCAGCCTGGGACAGCATCCTCGCTCGTTTTAGCCACTCCACTTATTGGCAGCCTCAGAGAGCCACGAGTTTTATGGAACTCTGGTGTGAGAGATGGGCTGTAATTGTGTGAAATGAGTCTTGATTGCTCATCAGACTGGCTGGTATCACAGAGCTCATATAATGCAAAGCAGCTTGAGGGTTGCTCTACGTTAAGCCAAAGACATACGCAAAACCAAGACCACATTTTGTGGAGGAGAAAAAAAGGACTTCAGGCTACTTTTGCACCCTGAATTTGAGGCATGCAATCCCCTGCTGTAGCCACAGACTGGGGACGTTGTCTTTGGGAGCGTAAAAGAGGCTGCAGACTGAAAGGCCATTCAGCTGGGCAAGCAGCTGGGCTGTAATTCATAATGTTTCCTTAGACAGCCCTAACAAATGCACTGAAATCAGTCCTGTCAAAAAGAATGGGAGATATATGGACTTTGTAAATAAACTCCTCATGCAGATGTCTTTCCCAGTGATCTTAAGGAAAAAAAAAAAGAAAAATATACTCTGAAGGAAAAAAATCTCAAGTACAGCAGAGCACGATGCTCCACGGGGATTCAGCCTCTCTGGAATATCACAGGGGTAGGCGGTGAAAGAGGAGGACAAACAAGCTGCATGGAGGAAGAGTAAGAATCATTCTCAGGCAAAAAGGTATTTGTAGGAAAACTAGACAAGAATCTAACCTTACAGAGGCAACGCTTTCAGGTGAGTTGGTGGACAGAGAAGGGCTGAAAGCAGAAATTTAATTCAGTGGAATAAACTCTCCACAGAGTTGAAGAGTTGCTAAGTGAAGAGTGTGGCACTATATCAGGATGGGAATGATTTGGTAATGCTGAGGACAGGTGGGTTAACCTTAAAGTAGGGCCAGGGAGGCCAGCAGTGCAAGAGAGTCTTAGATACAGAGGCTGCTACAGCCTTCACTAGGTACTCTTCGATTAAATACACTGAAATGGACCACATTTGTTGAGCTAAAGCAAAATATTTCTTTCTGTGTAATCCAGAAACCCCTTCTGTTCTTTCTTTATCCATGCATTATTGATATTTTTCTTTCTACAGATTTCCAGCCATACTTTATTGACCTGAAGTCATGCAGTCCAGGAGTCGTGTGTTACGGAAGTCAATGACACTGCTGGAGTCAGAAGCCCTAGTGGAAAAAAAAGGCCTAGGGCAAACACTGACTGTGAAATGTGGAAACACTCAACAAAAAGGCAGTGGAAAACCTGGAAGAGTGTGTGGCTGGAGGCAGGAGGAAGAACACAGCAGCTCTTTAGTAAAAAGTTACTGAGCAAATCCCCCCCGGTAAAGATGTTTACTCAGCTTCAGAGCTGAGAAAACACATCAGAGGAGGCAGAGAACTAGAAGCCACTGAGGTTTTGCACTGACATGAACCACAATCACAGCTGCTGTGCACTGGACTTGCTCCAGCATGTCCACATCTCTTTATTAATTGAGAGGCTACAATTGGATCCACGCTTCCTACCAGTGCTGAGCAGGTGCTCAGCTGAGCAGTGCTCAGCAGTGCTGAGCAGTGCTTCTAATGCAGCTAAGGAAGCTCTTGGCCTCTTTTGCAGCAAGAGTGTGTTAAGGGTCCATGGTCAACTTGTCCACCAGGACTCCCAGATTCTTTTATGCAGAGCTGTTCTCCAGTTGATCAGCCCCAACTTATCCCAGTGCCTGGGGTTATTTCTCCCCAGGTGCAGGACTTTGCATTTTCCCTTGCTGAACTTCATGAGATTCCTCTTTTCCTGCTTCTCTAGCCTGTCCAGTTCTGTTTGGTTTGTGAGTAACAAAAAGAAGGGGAGACAGAGAGAGGGGGAAGTAGAAACCACAGAAATTTGATGAAAATTAAGAAACTAATCTGTTCAATTTACGACGGCAGAAAATTCTGGCAACTCTACCTCAAGGTAATTCAAGCTCAGGTTCTCAAGTTGGTTTGGGGTTTTTTGTGTTTTATGTTTGTTTGGTATTTTTTTCTTGAAAAACTAGCACTCAGTAATCTTCAAAAAATTCCACCATGCTTTTTTTTTGCCTGTGGCTTTTCCTGATGCTGTTCTGTTGGATCCAACTTTTTTCTTGTCAACTCTTTCCTGAGGAGAACAGGTGTAACTCAGCCGAAATCATTATGAATGTACTTAGTCCCATATGTCACAGCAGAGTGGAACAAAAATTAATAGCATCTAATAAAATACAAAGCAAAATCAAATGTGTGGTTTCAGTTACCTTTTCTATTTCTGCAGTCTGAGAAGTACTTTTCGCCCTTCTGAAGCCTGGCAACAACTCACTGAATGAAGCCAATGGGTTTTCAGTAGTCTGTATTTAATATTAAATGTCTCTATATCTGCAAGCATAAACTAGCAATGGCAAACATCAATGGGAGAAAATACCATGTTAGACTGTGGTCTTATCTCTGGTTTTGATTAAATTCCAGCATTTGCAGCAAAGGAAGCAATAAATTTGCAGCTTTATTGGTAAAAAAAGGTAGTTGAACAGATGCTCCATCTTGATTTACAGTTCATCTACTCTTAGCTATCAGTCAACACATAAATAATTCTTTTACTGGTCTGGCATTTGGAAGAGCTTTCAGAAAGGAATTAATGTTTCCTGATCCCTTTAAAATAATTAACTCTTTTCCCAATACACATCATCAATGAGAGTGAAAAGCAACTTACAAGAAGATTTTGTCTAGATGAATAAAATATTCCAGAGACTAAAGTTATTAATAAAACCAGTCTGTTTCAGACAACCTGCAGTTCTTTATTAGTTAGCAAATTCTTTGACCTTTGTAAGGAGCTAATCACCACTGTAAGTCATTACCATTTACCATAGTGTAGGTTCTCTTTTAAAAACTGAAAACACCAACTGCAGCATGTATGTTGTTTGGCACTGACCTGTTGCATTTCTAATGATTATATTTACACCAGGCTTTTCACAGCTCCCATTTAAACCCTGTGTAGTTAACAGAAGAATATGTCTTGTTGATGAAGGCAGCTTGGTGGGAGGGCATTTGTAGCAAATCCGGTTGGGAGGTTTTCTGCAGCTCCCTAATCCATGGGCCTGCTGGACAGTAGTGTTGTGTGCCAGGAAAACACTTGCCCTGTGCACCTGCTGAGATCAACCCATCACCCAGAGCTACATGTGCCATCAAGAGAAAAGGCAGCGACATTTTCATACCCATCCTCCGGTCTTTCCAGTGACTTTGATCTTGCCTTGTGAGCAAAATTTGCATAGACATGAGTGGCAGGACCAGACTCTGCTCACATAGTGCGATGAGGACACCAAGGAATCACAGAGCACAGTGTGGGGTTGCAGTCCTTGCAGGTCACACTTGGCATTTTGAATAATTTATTTGACTGTTTGGATTGATTTAATCTTCAGCTGACCACAGGATCCTGTTCACAATGCTGCTAGTTCTTTTACTGTAGAAATGGAGTACAGTCATAACCCCAACTATAGTGTTGGAAAGAGGAATGAGATTGTGAAAGATCATATATTTCTTACACTTTCATCCCTGGATGCTCCTTATGCTGATGAGGAAAAGGGGCACAGACAATGCCTTTTTTCTTCTCATCTGTTCCTGCCCTCTGCAGGCACACTTTGCACCTCCCCAGTGTCAGAGCATACGTCTGGCTGGCTGTAACACAGATTCTCGTATCTGCCTTCCACCTCAGTGCACATTTGTGAAATTACAGGACAAAATCTGGCCCAGAAAGTCCTCACCAGTACAGGCAATTTCTGTCCCTACTGGCCCTGATCACGAGTGCAAATATCTTAAACCTAAAGTGCAGTTACAGAAGCTATTCTGTTGCCAGGTATGGTTGTTGTATGCAGAACATTTAAAAGAAAGCACTGGTTTATACTAGCATCCATTAAGAATAAGCTACAGTATCAGTGAAGGATGCAAAGGACTTGTGTGGTATTTATGATTCAGCAGCAAAAACTGCCCCCTAGAGGAACAAGTGATTAGGCAAATTAGATGCAATAAGGTCCAAAAATACCTCCACACATCAAGCAGTGAGCATCTCATTATTATTGTAGTCACTTTACTAAGTTAACCAAAGAGATTAAAAAACTGAAATACAGAGACTTTATACAGAATGAGTTGGGAGTACAAATAAACAAAAGTAACATCCTTCAAGAAATGGATTTTAGTTGTGTTTTATAAACATCAATAAATACTGAAAAAGACATCAAAATTATAAAAGAAACAATACCAACAAATTTAAACTATTCCAATATTTATAATTTAAGCTGGCTTTTTTATACTTTTGCAATAAGTATTTCCTACAGAATTTCTTATTTAATCAAAGAAGAAAAAAGAAAAGTAGTTAGCATATTATCAATACAAAACCAGGGAAGGGGTCACAACTAAGGCAGAAAAATTACACACCCAGTTATAACTGTATTACAGTTTGTCAGGAATATTCTTAATGAACACTGAGTATGTGTGAGAAACAAACAACATCACTATTACAGGCAAAAAATGATAATCAAGTGTCATTATACATTGTCCAAAATGAAAAGAAACATTAGTAAAAGGGGAAATGAAGACTAGGAAAGGAAAGAAAAAAAAAATGAAGTAAACTTTAAAAGCCATCTCTTCATAATAGTCTTCTAAGGCAAATGTTGCATGCACTACCTCCCCAAGAAACTAGACAAAGCTCTTCCATTCCCTGTGCATTTCATTTAGTTTCATGAAGAAAGGTTTGAGAGAGCAGAGCGCTGGGAAGAAATACTACAAACCTCTAAGTTAGTGAAAGAACTTCCAGCATCACTATTATATTCTGGGTAGGAGGAACTGGAAGAAATTATATTTTTCAGCCTCTGAAGTGCAATGATCAATAGCAAAAGAAGAAAAGCTAGGAGACTAAGGAATATAGAAACATAGACATAGACATTGGATAAACGAGCAGGTGATGAATCCACTGAAGTTGAAAGAGATGTGGGATACAGCTCCAGAAAAGTTCCATTTTCCATGTTTCCTACAAATCCAGATGAAGGGTCGGGTTCTGACATTTTTGGGTTTGTATTTTAAAAATCACAAGAGATCTTGGATTGAAAGGCAGTTTTAGCAGCATAAAAAAAGGTTTATTTTAGGCGACCATTTTTCTATCAGCCAGTGATCAAGCTTATGTTTTACTACTCAAGCCCAGGACAATGTAAGATTGTATCCTTCAGAACTGCAAGGAAAAAAAAAAAAGCAAGATTACTTTACTAGCAGATAATGTGATTTAATGTGCATGTAAGACAGTCTAGTTCTTAGAAAGTTACAAGTTATTACTTCGTAGCACTATGCTGCAATTCTTATAGCATTAGTTAACAACTATCTTTATATCTCTCTTTTCCAAAATACAGGTCTTAAGAGAAATCCTACCCACCAATGAATTAAAATTGACCTTTCCCCACCATGAGTTTTTAAACTGAGGATTGGCACAATCAAAAATATAGGTTATGTGGAACAGTCATATTTGGATTTAAATTAGTCTTGTGGATAAAAGCTAGTTAAGGAAGAAGATCCCCTCTCAAGACTTGCCTCCAGCCACTTTATGTTGGATCCTCAAAGCTCAAGTGCTGGCAAAGGTCAGAGTAGCGCTGGACAAGCAGATCAGGGTAACACTAAGCTGCTTTTCTTTAGACTGACATAGTCAGTCCCCAGGTGCAGTCTGGAAGCATAAGAGAAGGCTTGGTGAAGAGGAATTCCTTGTAAAAAGCTGACGTGCTGTAGCTGAATCACGTGGTATAACTCATTGCCTTTGTTTTGATACAAAACAGATAATGCAAGCTACAGGCAGGTAGGAAATTAAGCTCATTTTCTGCATATGTATTCTTTCTAATCAACCATCCAAACAGCCTCTTACTCAGGCACCACAAGGAAAGCTGACGAGCTTTCCTCCCACTAGGAAGAAAACATCCATTCAGCACTACATTGCCAGAGTGGTCCCTCTCATCCTGACATTGCTTTCAGCCTCATCCTGTGGTCCCAGTTCAAATCAATTCTCTCTAACTGACAGCTAGAGGTCTTGAGGAAAATCCCTCTGGTTTTCATGGTGATAGAGAGCAAACGCTGTCAGCATCAGCCAGAGAGAAAAAATCAGGCCCTTAAAGTAATGGTGTGACAGTCTAGGGTCTCTCCTGTGTCACACAGATCCCCAGGTATTTCTCTGAGTTTCCAGGAAAGTGTCCCAGCACAGTTCCTGGCAATGTTCTGATTTACAATTTGTCCTTTAAACATGCTACCTCTGCTAGCTCCTTTCAGAGAATGATACTTTTTGACACTAGGTGTGACCACAGAAGCCCCAGCCTGAACTAAAGATGCTTCTGCTGGTGCTGTTTATTCTCTGAGAACACTGAAGGCTCGGAGAGATCCACTGAAAATGCTAAGAAGTTTGCTTTGCAGTCACTGAAGTTTGCATAGTTACTCCCTGTACTTTCGCACTGCAAATGAAATTTACGAGGTTATGTGATATGCCATAAAAAGTCCTAAGAGCCTAAGTAAACAGGGGCTACATTAAGTGCTAGGTAGAATCTAATTCTATGTTTTTAAATCATATTTTATTTTCTATACCCCAGAACTACATCTATACTACTACATAAAACAGGTCAAGGCTATTCTCTGGTCTCTGAGACAACTTCTGTGGCAAAATTCATCAAGATGCCTCAACTCCCTCTTATCTCCAAGGACAGGGTGGCCAAATCACAGCTGCTTTAGGAATTAATGATGGCCAATCCTAATGCCAAATATGTTCAGGCATTGCCTGGAGGGCATTAGCTGGGCAAAATCATGCCAAGAGGTGTGCTTGCTAATTCAACAGGAGAGATGATGACAGGCCTATGCCTTTGGCTGGGTTAATTTACTAGAACATGCACATCCATAATGTTTTCAGGGATAAAAAGTTACATGGCAGATTTTGTTTTATTGTTTATTTATTCTTTTATTGCAGAGCTTTTGGTAGTCATAATCAAGCATCCCAATAGACTACAAGACATACAGGAGTACAAAACTGCATCTGCAAATACCATATAAAAATGTTCTTACTCTTGTGGTATGTAACTCATACTGATGCCTAAAATATACTAAACTAAAATCATTTTATAACCCTAATAGTATTTAGCCACATAAGAAACAGTATTTATTGTACCTTGTGAAATAAGTCACAACAGACTGAACAAAGAGAGGTCCTTATGAGATTATACTTCTTTTGAACTGTCTTTAATTTACTGATCCAAAATTAACTAATGGAACAATACGTGTTCATTCCATGTTCTGGAAGTAGTTAAGTGCATTATAGCTAATTTATCCTTCTTAAAAGATAAGCTTTGATATCGGAGATGTTTATCCTTGGTTACTCATCATAATGAAAAGCAGATCCATTATTAATTGAATTGCTCTATAATAACTTCAGGAATTAATTCACATAAATTCTTTAACATGACAGAAGTTAAAAGCCTTTAAATTCTTCACAAATTTGAAATCCACTATGTTCTGCTTTTCCCATTAACAGTTTTGGCCCTGGTACAAGGAAAAGCTTTGGCATGGGACTTACTTTGAAGTTAGTGGAAAATTTATGGTCTTAAATAGGACTAATCAGAACCTCACAGTTAAACAGAGTTGTGAGCACTTTGCTAGATTAGAGCCTCTATAGGTCTGACAATGTCAACTTTAGCTTCAGCTAAAGTGGCTCTCCTGGTAATATTTTAGGAAGAAAAAAAAAATCTGTGTTGTTTTAATCACACATTCAAAAATATGGACATAAAGTGTAAGGTTCTATGCAGTCTACAAGGATTTTTACCATCAATCTGTACCCTGTTGGTGTAAAACAGCAAAATCCTATGGAAGATGAACATACCTGGTCCTGACATCTGAGAATTACTCATAGGAAAGGTACAAAATGCATACAGAAAAAAATGGATCTGATCCTTATGTCTGACAACAATCTCTGATGCAGTTCTAGCATTGGAATCCCACTGGGAAGCAGCCAGGCTGGCTCAGCCAGTGACAAGGGGCAGGATACAGACACCATTCTGGACCGAAATGCAGCTACACAGTCCTAGAGCTGCCTGAAGCTCTGCCACGCTGCAAATCAGATCTCCCAGCCTTTTAAAGGGGGATTTACAGTAGTTTTATTCAGTGCAGCACAGCTCCTGCTTTGGCTCAGGTTCTCCCTTCTGCTGGGCTAAGAAGGCAAGAGGCACAAACCATTTCTCTCTCTTACCCTAATCCTCCCAAAGGAATAACCCCCAATAAAGCCAAATGTCAGCTTTATCTTCTTGTCTGGCAATTGGTTTTGTGCATTTCTGAAAACTAAATAGAAGAACATCATAATATCTAACCCAGATCTGGTCCCCAAAACATGCATTTTGTTACTGAGTTCAGAGTATATCGGCAAAATTGGAAATGTCTAACTGCAATAAACTCGTCATCTTTCTGAGAGCCATAAACCAATCACAGAATTCGGCTAAGGAGCCAAAGTTTTCAAATTCTGTAGAGGTCCCTGTCCTTCCTTCATTGACTGTTGGAAAGCTGAGTTGGTTTAAGGCAAAGGCTGAATTGAAAGTGTTGTTGCTGAATGACTGGAGATAAGCAAGGAACTCTGACTCTTACAGGAGAAGGCTTCCTGAATAACCAGTCTTGAAAATTCCTGGGACAGGAGAACTGGGACCTGTCTGTTGGGGAGCTCATATTTTCTGGTGTAGGTGGATCTGGATTATTTTCTCAGAGGCACCTCTGCAGTGCCAGGACAGGGATGCATGGCTTGAGGGAGCTTACTGAGTCATCAAGTTGAGCCTCACTCCTGTAGGAAGTTCCAGGTTATATTTTGCCTTTTCAACACTGGCTGAGTTTTCCCACTCTGTTTTTCATGGTTTTTCGGCCTTGATGCTTTAACAGGAAAACTGCTTAGATAGAGTCATGCATTTCAGAAAGACAACTCACTGCACCTGGAAGGCACAGATTCCATCTCCCCGTTCTGCTGGTTTTAGGTATAAAAGAGAGCAAACTTCATTTTGCTACTTCAGTCTCCAATATAAGGTCTAGCACACAAAGAAAGGCTCTGCTAGACACGTGGTGTCATTTGTACATCCTCACTTTTCAACTGGAACCATTATTTCAGTATTTTCCTCCAGCTGTGCGTTGTTCCTTCATACATGCCTCAGTATAAAGCGCTTTTCACACTCATATGCAGCTTTTAATCTTTTCTTTTGTCTCATGGCAAGTTGGAGATAGGCAAACTGGCATTCACCAAAAGCAGGACAAACTGGGTAGGTGAGGGATTAAGTAAACCATCGTTGTGTAAGAGGTAAATCCCAGGTACCATGCAGCATCATACTTTGGTAACCAGGCCAAAGCTATCACCTCTTTGCATCTTCAATGGCATCTGTCATAAACCCTGTTTTATCAGAAACTGGAAATGAGGACAGGAGCAGAAATCTTGTCAATTATCATATGCCATGGGTGCCAAATTATATGTAAGATACATAATTTAATCTTGAGCACCACTAAGACAGTAGTCATCTCCCAGTATAGTCTATGTTGAACGTTAAATGAGATTGTAGCATTCCCCAGGATGGCATGCAGTAAGCAAAAAGCTTTTTATAGTGTCATTTGTCTTAAATCCTTTACCACACAGGTACCTGTATTGTGTTTCTCTGCCTATCTTGATGCAACAACTCTATTTCTCCAGGCTCAGTGAAATAAAATTTGACAGACCATACTCACAATCACTGAGGCCCTAAAAACTGAGGAATCAGAAGCAAAGAAAGATAGGTAGATTCATTTTCTTGGGAGTTTATCAGCCATAGATAAGCACTTCATTTTCTTGGTTCTTCCTGGCTTTTTGTGACTACAAGCTGAGAAATACCTTGTCTGTTTCGGAGGCTTCAAAATGTTTAAGCAGAGAGACAAACTGACATCAAAGAAAATCAGTGTTTTCATGCTGGCACTTCTGTCACAGTCTCCCAACAACTCTTTCTTACAGGTAGGAGGTATTCTAAAAAGCCCTCATTGTAAACAACTCCTAAGAGAGAAGAGCTTAATTTACTATACCATAGTTATAACAGTGAAGTTCATCGTCCTGTGAGGCATCAATATACTATAAATTTTACCCGCCTTCCTTCTGGAAAACTGTAAAACACTTTTGGCTAATTTCAGTGCAATGTATACAGAAAGGCAGAGGATGGATGCAACAGGATTAGAATTCTATCATCTTTAAAAAAAGACAGCTCTGTGAAGCAGGGCAGGGAGTTTCTTGTTGACCTAGAGCAGGACAGTTGAAGAAGCTTGCCTGTGCCAAATGTCCACGGATCCTGGCAGAAGCCTCCTCTGGCCATCAGGCTTTATTATCTTGCACACAATGTCCTCCTGTGGATCCAGTTCCCATGGTTGCACACATATGTGTTGCAAGGGCATGGAGATGAGGGTCAAAGAAGCACACTTACACTAGTGAAACAACACATCCACAATGGATGACTTGGGATGGTCCACTTGATGGGGAGGATCTGGTGGTTAGCAGATCCTATGTGACACAGAAATTATGGGCCATTATTCTGGCTAGAAAATGGCTAGGAAAGAGAGATGAGGTGAAAGATGGTACTGGGTCTGTGCGAAAATTGTTTGCTCTGTATGAGGCAAACAGCTCTTTGTTTTGAATAGAAAGGGGAGGCAGAGGACATTCATGAAAGATGACACTGATAGTCTCTATTAAAAAACTCACAAGTGCGTTCTCTGGTCTCTTTTGCTCTTTTGGAAAATTAAAACCAGAAGTGAGCAGAGAATGATACCATTTCCTCATGCCCTGAAACCAGAACCACCTCACTTTCATTCAGCATCAGAGCAGGAAGAACAGGAGGAGGATTGTGCAGGTTGCCAGGTGATACAGTGATGCCAGTTCCAGGATGAAACCTCCCCATCCATAATGCTCTGTTTTCCCCCCAAGTTCTGTTATAGTGCTTACTTCCAAAAGCTGGCAGCAAGTTTTCAATAGATCTATTAAAAAGATTAAGGTTTCTCATGACCTTTGCTAATTCAATATATGTACAAAGGCCAGCAAACTTCTTCTTTAATTCTTTTATCTTCCCCCTCACTACCTTACTTTTCTACTTTTATTTCCTTTAGAATACAGGGCTACATCAATACATATTATCCTTGCAGATAACAGGTAACACAAAACATTTAATGTTCATAAAAATATGTTTGCATGCTCATACTAAAGGACCGAATGAACTTTACAAACAGGGAACCCTTCAGTGTTGAAAGGCACTTTACTCTAGACTGGAAAAATGTAGCAGTTTAACATCATGCAACTAAATCAGACAGTGGCTCTTGATAGAAAAGTGAGCAACATTTCATCCCACTGAAAATGTAGGGAGGAAAGGGAAAGAATCACTGCTCACTTGGGAGTTCAGGAAGAATATGATCCTTAATACTTCTTACTCTTGCATAAATGCCTTTGGCAACTGAAAGACTACAAATAAGTAGGATGCTTCCTTTTCCTTTTACAGATGGACTTGAGGAGCACAGTCCTTTTACCACTCTGTCTGGGAAACAGGATCGGTAACCAACTGACTCAATAAAAAGTGCACACGAGGAGAAGAAAAAACTATTTCCTGCTACAAGCAAAGTCTTCCTTTTAATTTTTGAACTAATTTCATTTTTTATTATGATTTAATATGATCTAAATTTATGACTTCTAAAATCTGAGAAGACAAGCACCCAGATTGCTCGGTTGCAGATTAAAAACAAGTTATAGTTTGTTTCGGGTATTATCTGGGGCTGGGAAAAAGAAACTCAGAGCCATAAGGATACTAGATTCATTCAGACAAGATCAAATGTTTGTATCATTTACATTTCCTATGGATCTGCACATTATACAGTTTTTATATCAATTAAAAGCAAAGACATCATGACCTGGGATCAGACCCAGAACCTGTCAGTTGAGTCTGCTCCTTAAAAATAAGACCAAAATAAGCAAAGAGAATGAGTAATATACTTACAAGAAGGAAGATTTGTGGATGCAAGCTAAATGTCCAGTGTGCAGGATTGGTTGATTATTGCAGCCAAATCTAAAGGGACTGCATGCTGAGAAAAGCCCCTATAAAAAAGCAGATCAAAGGTGAAGAGTTAAGTAATAACTACATTGAAAAAATTGCGAAGGAAAAATGCTGAATTTTGTCTGCTCTTGGTGCCAGAAATTTCAGAGGAAAACAAATTGACTAGAAACCTGGCTTGTGTTTTATGCTTGCTAGCCACATCCTTCTGCTGTCCAGTAAAATCACTGCATGTATAATACCAAAACCATGATCTTGATCTCTGCTTTGCAGCCATGGCTTGGTAACACCTTTCTTTTGCAGAGTGTTCCAGAATCAAGACAGCCTGCTGTCCCCTGGCACCTCTTTAAGCACCAGAGCATTGCATCTGCATTCCAATTCTTTTCACACCATCCCCTAAAGACTCCTGCCAGGAATCAGGTCTTTCTGGATTACACACTATTATTTATTTATTCGCTATATTTCAGACAAGCTGTAGTTTAAGTTCACTTACCTGAAGTCCCCAAACTGAATACTGGTTTTTTGTGTGCTATATTCATCCAATACCTAAAATTAAAATGTGGCCCCTGAACTGTTTTTAATAAAGCAAACTAAATTGATTATATATGAAGAAACAATCCCAGGTGATGCAGTTTAAAGTAAAAGTAGGGCCACTTTCAAAAAGATCCTCCCCTCTGGGAAAGAAAAGATGCTTGCACAATCATTATACATCTCAGAGCTCTACCCGTTCAGCATATTTGGTTTGAACTGCATTAGAGAAGCAGATCTCTAGGGATGAATGTTAATGCATTGTTGTGTTGCTTTCATCCCTTCAATCACTGAATCACTTATGGTTTAAGCCTGTCCAAGTTCAATAAAGAAAATTATCTAGTGCAGCTGTTAAAAGTCAGCATTGTTGAAATCAAAATGTTTTGACAACATTGATTATATTAATGTCACACACAAATGGAGTCAGATAGCTTCCTCATCACCCCCCTCACGGGGAAGGAGAGGTGGGAGGCTGCAGGTAAGCCCTGAAGTCAGCTTCTCCAGGGATGGACCCAGCATGTCCTCTGGATGCAAGGGCAAGCAGCCCATCACCTTGTCTAGAAGTGCATAGGCTGAGGCAGGTGGTGGTACTGGGATGGAGAGGCAGGTGCAACAGCTCCTGTATATCTTTTCTCTGGCGAATATGCCTCTGTAACAAAGAGCTTGGTCCTATGGCCCTCAGTTTTGTCTGCTCATAGCAGAGACCCTTCCCCTTCCCTTTGTTTCTTTCAGAATAGCTTTCCTAGGGGAAAGAGGTGAGGATCTCTGCAACAGGGACTGTATCTTCAAATAAGACAAATATAAATGATTTTGCTTTTTTTTCCCTGGTCTCTTTTGCATGATCTTCTTTAGTCTATCTACCCCCAGATTACATAGAGCACTGTTCTTGTCCATTGAGACCTTCATTCAGTGCGACACCCCAAATCCTGGCAAGGCAAAGGGAACAGAGCCTACCAAATCTTAGGCTGATTAAACACACCAGAGATGCAGTGCAAAACACAATACATCCTCAAAGCTTTTTAAATGTGTGCATTCATATTCAAATGGCAAGTGCAGACAGTGAGATGGAGAGGTCTGAGATTTTAATTACCTTTGAAGTATACAGAAATATTTGGAACAGAGCATCAAGAAGCTTATCTATAGGAGACTCCTTGGTGTATACAGTTGTATTCCACAGCCCTAAATAATTTTTGCAGCAATCTCATGCCCTCTGCAGATATTTTCATGGTCTCAGCTGTGCTAGTAGCCCACAGCTTAGGCTTGTGCTGACCATGTTCTGGTACAGCAGGATTTAGCCCAAACACTGTACTTACTTCTATTGCCAATAAGTTATGTGAGGAGCAGGGACCTATCTGTTCCCTCTGTCTTTTGGGATGTGAACAGGGAAGAGAATCTCATTGCTGTACATCTGAGACCTCAGATGTGGAAATAGGGCCCACCCTTGTCCTTTCTCCCGTGGGATTGTGAGTCTGGATATTACCCAAAGAACATGCAATCATCAGGGAAATCAGTCTCCTTCCTGTGCTGGTTTGATAAAAGTATTTATTTCCCAATTTTGTTGAAAGTTTCCTGTGAAAAATTACAGCTTATTAAGAAAAAAAACCCAAAACTTTTCATTGACCATAGTGATGGGTCATATTTAATTTCTCCATGTCCAGTTCTAGCTTTATTCCCTTTATTCCCACTCTGAATAACTTTTATTACTGTTGGCCACTTTCAAACAAATTCAACCCCAGGAAGAAACCTCCAAGACAGCTGAGCTCCTAAAGTTTAACTGCAGGACACGATCAGGCAGAGAAAACATGAAGATTTACACAGTCATTTGGTTCCTCCAACAGCTTTAGGTCTCAGTAACTGACTTCTATTGTCAAACACAGCCGTTAGGATGTCACACTCAAAGTAACAGAATGTGAGTGCCCATGAAGACAGCAGGCTAGAAGAAGGTCCAGTGCAAGGTTGGGCATGGAAGGAGTAATCAGCATCTATCAGGATTCCTTAATATATGTGTTTTCTGGAAATACTTCATTTGATTTCTTGCAACCCCGAATTCAAAAGTTTTGTTTGAAGAGAAAATTTAGTGCAGGCTGGAATGGCTGCTTAACTAAAAATGTGGATTTTCACAGGGCAAAAAATAAAGGAAGGTAAAAAAAAATGAAGAATGAGTTAAAGCCCACTTGCCCCAGTGGAACAAGTATATGAAAATATTTCAGTTTCTTCTGTCTTGCCGCCTCCTTTCATTGTTGAATCATCCCAATACTGCTACCCTCCTCACCAAGGCTGCAAGTCATTATGTGGAGCATCCCATCAACACCGATAAGCCTCTCAGGAGAAGATGCCACCCAGCACGTGTACGGTGGTGATGGTGACACATTTAATCTCAGACCAAACAAAAGTTGATTAAACTTCATCAGCTCTTGATTGACTTAATGTAGGCTTCCGATAACCACCTTTTGTATTTCACGCAAGCAGTATTGGCAGCATTTGGCATTACGCTCCATGCTTGGGGCCAAATGGAGGGCTGTACACTGCTTTTGCTCTCCCTGAAGCCTCACAGACTTTTCATGGGGCAGTGCTTCAGCTCCTCCACATAGCTTTTTTTTCAGAGCAAAATCTACCAGTTAAAATACCAAACCCCAGGGCAAACAGCCCTTGTTATCAGAGCTTGTTTTCATTCTCCGTCATTGAAGCTAAAAACATGCAAGGCTCAGACCCTCAGGTTCAGCCTCTCTCCAAGTAAAGGGGGATAAAACTTCAGACGTATCAGGCACTAACTCCTTCACCTTCCAGGAATACAGTTTTAAGACAAAATGTGGCTAAATCTGGAAGTGAATGGATTTAAAGTCTCTATTGTCCCCTTCAGTGCTGCGGCACAGCATCCTGCCCAATACCAGATGAAGTGGCTGCACACACAAGTGTGACTGAAAACAGCTGAGAGCCTCTGTCCCTCATACTCTGTGGGGGCATGTCCACCTCATTTCAGGAGCCCTCCCTGCAGACTTCAGCAAGGGGCCCTGCTAAACAATAGGTGGCTCTTAACTTTGCTAGTCAATGGGGTTATTAGTCCTTAACTATTGAAGTTGTGAGCCAGTATGTGGAGTCCAGAGTAATCAGAAAACACTTTCCAACGGTAAAATTCAGCTGACAGACTTGCTTCAATATATTTTATAAAAATAAAGTATATGGTCCACATCAAACCCCAAAATGTCAAGCAGATTTCATTTTAGCCTCCTCAGAAATCCTGACACAATATAAAGCCAGGATAGAATTTTGTGTACATCATTCAACAGAAACCACTGCTAATGCATCCTTCAGTTTCAGAATTTTTCTCCCAGAAAAGCAGATTCAGTACCACCAACTGTGTACTGTGAACTTAAATGTCAATGGAATTTTAGGCAGAAATGAGCTATCACAGTAACTCTGCTAACTGTAACTCTGCTTCCTGACCCCGGTGCTTCAGCCTGCTTTGCCAAGAGATGTAAGAAAGAGCCATCTCCTTCGATTCTTTGTTTCTCCTCAGTGGTGTAACAGAGATGATCTTCATCCTTATGCCTTTCCTTATTTTACCAACACAGGCTGCATGGTCTTCCTTGACAAAGAGACTGTGGCATTATCATCTCCATATTTGTGTGCATAAAGTTTACATATTGACACTGTTTGCAAAACAGTCTGCAAAGATACAACACTATTGCCAAGGGAGTTGCAGTGAACCAGATTGTAACACGTAAGCATAAGGGGGCAGGATTGCACCTGAAATGCCAAAAAGAACAAGGGAGGTTAACGGAGACGCTACAGTGATCTATGCAGTGTTGCCTCTCAGGTGTCCAAGCTTTAGAGAACGCTATTGTGGTCAAATCCAGAGGCAGACTAATTCAGAGACACGGATGGTGGCAGCACGGGTGAGGGCTTGTCTCAGCATCTCATCAGACATATGCGGAAAGCATCATAGCAAAAGCGAATGTGCTGAGACATAGCAAGGAAATTAGTGAAATGATGGACAAGTTGCCTAAATGAAGCTACAAGTAAGAGAAAGTTGAATCTCAGGGAAATATAAAGGTGACAGCGTGAGGGGGACAGATGCTGAGAGCATGGGCTGATCAAAGCCCAGCAGTTATGTCTTGGTAAAGCAGGAGAAGTGGTACATTGTGTGCAGGGAAACTATCGAGGACATTTGAAAGTGAAGCCTGAAACTGTCGTGCACGAAGCAGGGGAGAAGGAGAAGCAGCATCAGGACTGACAAAGAGGGGAGATGCAACCAAAGCAGCAGACTAAGAGGTGAGTTTTTGCAGCACCACCATGGATTGACTGTGCTGTAACAGGATTTCCTCTGCACCAGCCAGGAAAAGGAGGTAACCGCAGTCATGAAGACACAAGGGGAGGAGTGCTTGCATGAGTGTGCAGGAGGCAGAGGTGAAAATGTCTTGACTTTTAGTATTTAAATTTCAAACCTTTCAGAGCACCAGATTTTTTCAGTAACTTCTGGATGTACTCTTTGGTTGCACTAATTCCTCTTCTGCTTCTGTGTAGATGGGGCACCAAAAGGAAAACCCCACTGCTTCCTGCCTCCGATGAGGAATTTACAGAATACAATTTATAATATGCACTGCACCAATAAGACCCAATTATGAACTAAGACACTTGGCAGACACAAGCTATCCCAGTCAGCCTTTTACTTCTGAAAATGTGAACAGCAATAACTTCCTAAGCCAAGTGCATTCATACACATACACTCACCTACTTGTCGACATTACTAGAGTAGACTTGGATGCTGAAATAGCCCAGGACCCCTTCCCCACCAGTTCAACAGCATTTCTCCTGTTGACAGCGATGCACATGTACTGAATATAGCAAGTAGCAGTCTGCAGGCAGGCAAGCCTGCAAGCCAGAGCAGCCGACAGCCAGGAAAATGTGAGGGAGCTGGGGGTAACGTGCCTGTCTCTCCTTCCCCTGCCTTGGGTGATATGGATGACCCAGTCTGAGGAAAAGGCGAGGAAGGAAGGCAGACAGTACCCAGCTACAATCAGCAGCAACAATTCCTGCAGGGAACAAGCCCTTCTAGGTGTTATAGCACAGAGAAGGAGGCTGGTGGTTTCTGGTTGCACCTTGTTTCAGTCTGCTCAGGCATAAAAGGGTCAGAGCGGGGTCAAAATAACTGTAAAAAGCAAAATCATAAGGAAACACTCATCAAGCCTCCAGCTGAATTTGTTATCAGAATAAAACTGCCAGCACTATTTACATCCTATATATTTACACCTATCTATTTATATTTTTTCCTATTCATCTTTCTCCCATTCTGCAACAGTTACCTGAGAATTAAATTTAATAATATTTAGTATGCGTTCCTAATTGGTTTTGGTTATATAGATGTTAATCACTGTGCTCAGCCCTTTACCACTATTGTTCAGCCCTTTACCACTATTTTCACAATTTCCCTCTAACTAACTGTTCAGTATTTGCAGAAGTAAGAAGAGTTTGCTTCACTTGTTTTCTGTCCTGAATTTCAGCACCTTTGCTGATATAATATTGCAACAGCCTGCAGCTTTTAGCTAGACATGAAGTGCTGGGAAAGGGCGTGATTTTTTTGCATCCATCCTGATTTCTTTTTCCACGCTGCGCTGTCTAAGCTCAGCTCTTCTCCCAGTACATCGGACAGGCATTTTACAATCTATTCGCAGAGGGAGCAATTCCTCTCCCATCATCTTCCCGCAAACAATGTGAAAGAGCACACGGGCGGCAATCTACGCTTATCACAGAATCACCAGGTTGGAAAAGGCCCACAGGATCATTAAGTCCAACCATTCCCATCAAGCACTAAACCATGCCCCTCAGCACCTTATCCACCTGCCCTTTAAACGCCTCCAGGGAAGGTGACTCAACCACCTCCCTGGGCAGCCTGTTCCAGTGCCCAATGACCCTTTCTGTGAAAATTTTTTTTCTGAAGTCCAGCCTGAACCTCCCCTGGCAGAGCTTGAGGCCATTCCCTCTCGTTCTGTCCCCTGTCACAGAGAGAAAATTGTGCTTGCACAGTGATGACCCAACACTCCGTGCAATCGAACCCCCGGTCTGCAGCATCTTTCGGAACTGGAAAGCAGCTTGTGCCTCCCTCCCCGGAGCATCCTTCCCCCCATAGCAGCGCACCCCACGCCCTCTCTGCCTCCTGCAAAACACCAATTTCTCCAAAGCGAATAATTCAACCCGAGCACTTTGAATCATAGAATCATAGAATAATCAGGTTGGAAGAGACCCACCGGATCATCGAGTCCAACCGTTCCTATCAACCACTAAACCATGCCCCTCAGCACCTCGTCCACCCGTGCCTTAAACCCCTCCAGGGAAGGTGAATCAACCACCCCCCTGGGCAGCCTTTCCCTGTTCCACAACCCGCCAAGTCAGTACGGACCAACCGCGGTTCTTTCCAAAACACGTTCGGGAACAATCAAAAACAGGCCCAACACATACCCGGCTTAAACGTACGTGAAACCCAAACGCCCTCGATTACAGCGCCGAAAGCCAAACCGTCCAGCGGAGCCTCCCGGCTCGGGGGGCGCCGGGGTCGGGCCGGGTGGGGGGCAGGCGGCGGCGCTCCTCAGCGCACCCCGAGGGCAGCGACGAAGCGCCCCGCGATCCGAGCAGCGCGGCGGGAGGAAAAGCTCCCCGGAGCCCGGGCGCCCTTCGAGGGAGACGGGCAGAGCGGGTCCCGCCGCCGCCGCGGCCAGAACCGCCCCCGGCCCGCCCCGCGGTGGGCGGCACGGCCGGGATTCGCCAGCGGCTGCGGGGGGGGGCGGGGGGAGATCGCCGGGAGGGACCGGGCGTCCTATAAACCCGCACCCACACCCGGCTCCGAGCGTCGCTCGGCTGCCCCGTAGCATCTATTGCTGAAATGTGTTGCTCCCGAGCTCCCGAGGTGCGTAAGAGTCGTAACAGTTGGGTTGGAAGGGACCTTAAAGATCATCCAGCTCCAACCCCCCCTGCTATGGGCAGGGACGCGTCCCACTGGATCAGGTTACCCAACGCCCCATCCAACCTGGCCTTGAACGCCTCCAGGGATGGGGCAGCCACAGCTTCCCTGGGCAACCTGTGCCAGAGCCTCACCACCCTCATCATGAAGAAATTCCTCCTCATTTCTAGTCTAAGTCTGCCCCTCTCCAGTTTATACCCGTTCCCCCTTGTCCTATCACCACAAGCCTTTATGAATAGTCCTTCTCCAGCTTTCTTGTAGGCTCCTTTCAGGTACTGGGACGTCACTATAAGATCACCTCGTAGCCTTCTCTTCTCAAGCTGAACAAGCCCAACTCTTTCAGCCTGTCCTCATATGGAAGGTGCTCCAGCCCTCGGATCATCCTTGTAGCCCTCCTCTGCACCAGTTCCAACAGCTCCATATCCTTCTTATGCTGAAGATTCCAGAACAGGACACAGTACTCTAGATGAGGTCTCACAAGAGAGGAATAGAAGGGCAGAATCACCTCTCTCGACCTGTTGGCCACACTTATTTTGATGCAGCCCAGGATAGAGTTGATCTTTTTTCCAAAGAGAGACCATGTAAAGCCTGCATCTTGCTGGGCAGAAAAGGCCATGGGAAATTCTTCTGTGGCAGAGAGTCTGCAGAGGGTGAGATCATAGCACCACAGCGAGTAGTGGGGTACAAGCAAGGGAGTGGGATAGAAAAGCAGGCTCCCTGGGAAGTGAAAACTTGCAGATGTATTTCTGAAAACTCTTCCAAATTTTCGGGAAAGCTGCTGAGACCCTCAAAGATACTTTGACATGGTGTCCGCTAGAATGAATTAATAGTCATGCCAAGACCAACTGAGGTAATGCCTATAAATAGTGTAAACAAGAACAAAATCTGGCTTTGCTGGTTTGTTTGGAGAGTGTCTTACCTTCAGACATCACATACTCTGGAATCAAATATTGGGAAAATGCTGGCTGGCTGGGACACATTTGCTTGTCTGGGCACTGAGAGGAAAGGCTCAGCTGTCTTCTGATGCACTTGTCTGATCCACTATGATTTTTTGGCCAAATGACTTTACTGTGGTTTATAAATCAGTGATGAGCACTGTGAAGAGCAGATGGGGACTTTAATGCACCCTCTGCAGCTCAGTCCTGTGTCTGGCTAATGTCCATGTGCAGTTCTGAAAAGGAGGTTGGAAAAGGTTGTTCTTCATTTTAAACTGCTCTTTGGGAGCTGTGCAGTTCATAATACGCTGCGGAGGCGCTTCTGTGAGATGTTCTTTCTTTGATATACTCTGTGCAATTTCAGTATAAGAGTAGCTTGGGATGCCATGAGACGAAGTCAGTTTTGGAAGAATAAGTAAATAAACACAAATCTTAAAGAGAAAATAATTCCTGAGGAGTGAACCAAATTTCTCCTTGATAGAATTCAGTGACATAAAAAAGAGATGGATTTTAATTTCAAGTGGCAGAAATACCCTTTCTATATTTTACCCATGAAAGAGTAAGTCAATGTTTTTGTGGTTTTGATATATTTTTCGTTTATGTTTGGCTTCTCAGGGGCAAAGCCATGTATATAGTATATGAGCACAAAAAGAACAAAATATCAATGATTGCTATGATATTCCTAAGCTGAAAGCAGGACACTGCCTCAATTCAGCTTGGAGCCACTGCAGAAAAGAGCACATTTGACAGTGGGCTTGCTGATTACGAGTTGTTGCAGCAATAAGACACAAAGATTGTTGAACCTGTAAGGAAAGAAACGTCATAGACACCTACTATGCTACTGGCAATTATTAGATTGCAGAGGCATAAAATCCTGCTGAAACCTTTTTAACAAAAATACTGAGAATTTGCTATATCCATTCACATTTGTATACTCGAACTGGAGGACTCTGGTAAAAGTCCTATGCGGGGGATGTCACTGGGCATAAACAGAGAGAGATGGTTGATTAAAGTTCTCAATATTGATTTTGTCATGTAGGTGGGGGCCCAGGTAAAAAAGTCTAAGGAGAAACAAAAGTGGCAAAGCAAAATATTTGAATCCTGAAAAAAGAAAGAAGGCAAAATAAATACTTCTGGTTACAGCTCAGTTATTCCAGCACTGGAACTGCAAGCAGGGACAGACAGCAAGAATCTCCCCCTGAGGTCAAGTGGCAGGAAGAAGAGGGGGCAAATAAAGGAGAACTGAAGTGGCTGCTAAGCCGGGCAGATAGCTGCTAGCGCTGGCCAGAAAGCACTTTCCTTTACAAAGCACTGGTGCTTTCTAGACAAAACAAATCATGATTCCCTTGGACTTTTCTCACTTTAGTGAATTTCAGTTCAAAGCCTAATCCACTGAGGAATGAGGAAATTCCTAAGTGCTTCCTACTGATGAATTTGCTTACCCCACAGCACCAGGCATAGTCACTAGTGATCCTTGGCTCTATGAGAAACTCAGAAGTGAGATCTAGATTTATTTAGTGTGTCTCAATCTCAAACTGTGTAATGTAGGCTAGGTTGTATCATCCTAGCTTGTATAGCTACAAAAATATGTCAATACTGAGGAAACGAATGGAAATTCATTTTTGCAGCTGTGCTCTGATTTTTCACTCTTTTTTTCTGAATAAAGCACCTCTCAAGGGGAGGTGAACAGCACCAGCAGAAAAGGGCAAGCATTTGTTCAGGAGAGGAAAATGGGGCAGAAAGGCTTTTATGCTTCTCAGAGGTCACTGATATTTCCTGATGTTTTTTTAGCCTGGGTTATATCACTGATGTCCTGCCGCTCTTTGTGGCTTGTTCATTTGCTGTGAGCTGCTCAGTGACATTGGTTAAAGCAGCACCAGAGGAGTTGTCAGCAAGATCATGCCTCTTGCAGTCAACTCTGGTGGCTGCGTCAGGACCTCATGCAGAGGCCGTGGTAGTAGGAAGCACTGCAGCTCCAAAGTAATTAAGTTGCTCTTTTATTGCTCTTTCTCCTTCTTGTTTTCTGTGCAAACAGCACAGTATGAGCTGACCCTTTTTCCTCAGGACAGCGTCTTTCATGCAAAATGCATCTGAAAATGTTTGGCAAAGATAAAGTGTTCCATAAAAGCCTTAAACATAGAAACATGAAGACAGAAAAGACCTTTTCAGAGAAGGTTTGAAAATGATGAAGGCAGAGCAAAGCAGAAAAATTTATGGAGAGTCTTCAGATGGTGAGAAGACAAAAAAGTCATTACAAAGACACTTTGGTGTATATATATATGTATGTATTATTTTTTAATGCAGATACAGCCAGTTAGGTACTGACTCTGTCTGGGAGTCAGAACGTTGAAGGCTGTAGATCTGGAGATCACTCTGGAAAGGTATGGTTGCCTCTGAAGTTCTGGGCTGGAAAGGGCATGTCAAGAAGATATGGCTTGACAAATGCTCAGTCCAATTTGGCTTCCAGAGCTCAGTGTCTTTCCTCCTGCTACTAGGCTGTATATGAGACAGTACAGCTTTAGTGCATTTAATGTCTTTATACAGAGAAAATTATGGGAAATTGCATATTGTTATTACTATTATTAAAGCTTTGACAGCTCTTGATATGATTCCTTGTACTTGCCTAAATTCATTAGATAGTGGAATAAGCAAGCAGCTTCTTGATTCCCCCATTCTGCTGGAATGTGTGCCCACAGAGCTGCTATATCCACTTCAAATGTTTGTAGGGGATGCTGTCTACTTGATTTCACTATGTCTTTTCTGCTTTAGTATTCCTTCCAGGTGTACCACAGCTTGGGTAGGAAGAAATTGATACAATCTCAGCCTTCTGTGTGCTCCTACAATGTGAAACACAGAACTTTTTCTGTTTTTATTAAATCAGTCCCCAAAGAAATAAGTTATCCACATTTTTTGCTTTATCTTCATGGTTAGAGTCTGTAGATGATTCTTTTTGTACTCACTAAGAGACTGTAATTTATATATTGTAGTGATTGTTTGGATACAGCTCACCCACATTATGCATCAGAGTGCTGCGTTTTAAGGTTCTGAAGATGAGTCGTTCTGAAATGCTTAAATCCACTTTGTTATCAATGGAAAGTGATAGGTGACTGTGAAAACCTCCAAAGGGGGTTTGTACTCATCTTAGTTTGAACACACAAGTTAGGTGTACATGACCATTTCTGATGGCTTTAAATCTATTTTCTTTCTCCTTTTGAGTATTTAGGGAGTTTAGGGACTTCTACAGAAAGGGCTGCTTCATTACAATCCAAAGAAATAGGCACACAGCAGATAAATGAACTAAATCCCATCCTAGAAAATCAGATCCTTATCTGTTCAGCTGAGATCTTATCTTTAAACACTTACATGTAGAGAATGCAGGTCTGCTAAGGGCCAGCATACAAATAAAAACTCTGTTATTTGCACAGATAGTCCTTTCCCCAGAAAGGCTGGCTCTCCCCTTGTTCTTTGTCAGGCTCCCAGGAGAAGGCAGCAAGTAGTGACACCTTGCTGAACATGATCATGTAGTCTTAGTGCTTGGCTTTGTACTCATCTTTTAGCAGCACATATTTTGTCTTGTGGGTTTTTTTTATGAACACAGTGTATGAAAGCTAATAAGTTTGCAGGGTTCTGTTTTCTGACACTGAAAAGGTTTCTGCACTACAATTTTCACAAACATTATTATTTAATAACAGCCAGCACTGCAAATAGGAAAAGTCTTAAAATAATTATTGAGACAATATTTAACTTCTAACTCCTCCATCAAATAAAAGCTACTTGGTAGTGCAAGGACCAGCTAAATGATTTTGAAAGCACAATTGACTCCATTTTTAGGTGTTTTAAAAATGCTGTTAGACCTAGAATTCTCCAGATACTTCTAGTCTTCTTAATTACCTGCAGCCATTATTAAGAATAGTCACTGCAACATTTGCTTGTTCTCTCCACTACTCTTACTAATCCACTTAGGGACTTGACAATCAAGCCACCTCAGGAGAGGTTATCATTAATGAGAGCCCTATGGAATAACAGGCTATTCATTTCCCTAAATGTCATTTGTATAATATTCATACATTCACACGCTAATAAAAGGACAAGCGCCTCATGCACTGCTTATCCACGATACGAAACGCTGGCCTGAATCTTCTCTGTTTGTTAACAGTTAATATTTATCATAGAAACTTTTTAATGTAGCCAAATTCTCCACTGTCTGTAATAGGATCCTGGCCCTCATCTCACATAAGATAGCTTCAAAATGTGTGTACATTTAGGTGTTTTAATAACAAGCCTTTTTTTTTTTTTTTACACATTTATTTTATTACTGAAGTCAGGGGCAGTGAACTGCAATCTGGAAAGGGTTTTCTTCCCACATGAATCTCACTGTGGGGTCGGAAGAGATTTAAGCGCCAAACTGGGATTTCCAAATTGAAGTCTTGTTCTGTACCTTTAACTTCTCTGTGGCCTCCAATCTCTCCAAAAAGCGTATCACTGCATCAACCAGTACAATCCCTATTTGTATTGATACCCATGCCCTTTCCTGATACAATCCGTTGGTTGTTTTGCTCAGATTATACGTACATACATTTTTCTACATGCAACAGCCTGAATGTGGCCTCTGAATTGTAGAGGCTGGTTTCAGCAATACAGTTCATTTCCTCACTTTCATTGTTATACTCACAAAATTAATGAACCAATGCTATTATCTATAATAATTACAGATAAATTCCCAAATCAGGGTTTCTCCCCTTATACTACACATTCAAAGTGGAATTCAAGGCATGATGTTTTATTAGGTCTTTTCACACACGTACCCTTGGCTGCTATTACACCTGTATCAGATGATCCACTTACAAATACTAAATATAACCAAGGCAGAACTACCCTGGTATCCTTACCTGTGATGTCTTAATGCTGATGTAATTTTCAAAAAATGAATATATAGCTGTTAGTCAAAGCATTTCAAATCTGATGTCCATGTACTTTACAAAGATTTAATACCATTCTGCTAGAGCAGAAGTACTTTAAAGAGAGTACAAATGTGATCTGAGCTAATTCTGAAACCCCATTATGCTGCCAGACCACTTAAAGTGGCCCGAGTATAAATGAAAATCAAGATCTCCATCACAAAGATAAACAATCCCCTAAAAAGATCAATCTCATCCCCACAAAACAGCAGAAGCAACAATATTAGAGTTGAATCTTGGGGTTGGACCTCCTGTCTGAAGCCTACAGGGCTAGTTGCAGAGCCAGTGGTGAGAAGGGAAAATAAACCTAAAGCACAAGGCATGTCTTGCACAGAGATGTCTTTCACCCAGAGAATGTATTAACAGCTACTGCAGCCCATCTATTTATGTGTGTTGGATGAAATATTCCTAAAGAGGGTCTCTAACGCTTTAGAAGGCATTTTATTCTTTTTTTATTTTTAACAGTAATAAATTCATAGCTGAGGAAAACCTAAACCAGAAAGTTCATTATAATTTAGAGAAGTGGGAGGTTTTTTTGATAGTTTTAGAATCATAGAATCATAGAATCATAGAATAACCAGGTTGGAAGAGACCCACCGGATCATCGAGTCCAACCATCGCAATCTCAAACCATTAGCATCTCAAAGATCGGTGACTGCTGCTTCTTTTTGGCCATGAGGCTTTTCTAGCAGTGTCCTCATTTCATCAGAATCAGAGGACATCTATGAACTGTGTGATAACCTTAGCTAATCATTCAGAGAGTGCTAACATAAAATGCTATGACATCAGCACTGAGATTAATTCTGATAATGTATCAGCTTCTGAGTATGTATCTACACAAGCCAGCCTAGAAATATATATTCTGAGAAAATCAGCTTTTTGTCTCAACACTATAATGAAATGCAGTTCCTGTCACTAACCAAGAATGAGAAATAACAGCTGTTCCTGCTTTTTTTCTGTGATGAATTCTCATAAGAAGTAAGGCGGGGGTGGAGGGTGGGGAGAGGGAAGTGGATTCCCTATTGATTCAGAATCTGATAATACCAAAGGTAAATAATTACAAGTTAGCTTGGCCAGGGACACCAAAGGGACAAAAGCTCTTTTTTCTTTCCAAAATACCTATGCTAATGGCAAGTGAAATTTTCAGAGGCTTTGTGTTGAGACAGTGTTTAAATAAGCTGGATCTGACACTGAGAAGTACTAAACATGCATTTTGTAATACATGAGGAGAGTCCTTTATTGACATTAAGATTTAATTCCTTCGTGTTTAGCATCCTTTGACTGCAGTTGTTAGGATTAAAGCATAAGATTGATAAACAGAGGCCAATAATTCTTCACTGGAAGTACTTACCTCCTTATAGAAAGCGCACCTTTCCAGTGTTCTACACTATTATCCTACAGCAAGCATATAATACATACCATGTTATGCAGCCATGCTTCTGACCACTTATAAACTATTTTATGTGCATTACTATTGCTTTTTGACTGTGTTTCAGATCAGAGGAAACCTGACAGAGAAACTCTTCCCAAGTTGCACATTTGAGGCTCAGAAGCTCAAAGTTCTGCTGAAGTATAAACCAGAACAGTAAGAGAAGATCCCTTCTCCAGCCATTTGGAGAGGTTTGGCCATGGAAAGGCAGATTGTCTAGGTCGCATTAGATACCTGAGTTATGCTTCCCACCCCAGGCTCAAGCCACCTACAAACAAGACTATTATCCAGAGCTAGTCAACACAGAGCCTTATGCAAGTTGTGTCATGAGTACAATGTCCTATTTCAGTCTTATATTTTTCCCTTTCCTGATGTTCAGTTTTTGCTAGCTGCAAAAACCTTAGCCTTATTTTAAAAATCACCTACGGTACATGGAGGGCCAGCTCTGAGGTGGGGAAGACAGGAGACACTTGTAGGACATGACCTGTCTTGCTGTCTCTGTTGAGACTTCTCCATTGCATTCCCAATATAGTTTCTCGTGTGCTTTCTTGAGAGCTCTTTCAATGAAAGATGATGCAAAAAAAGATTTTGTTTCCTAAAGATTTGTTATTAATCAATAAAATGCAGCAAAACTGATCACATCACTGTTGAGAAGACTTAAGGGGTGACTGAGGAAGATGGTTTAACAATTTCAGGATGGTAGACTAATATTGACACACTGGGATGATTTACTTCTCATAATTTTATACATGTGCAGTCCCATGGGCACTAGTGATTCACAGGAGTGGCAAAAAAGACAGAGCCCTATAAGGAAGCTAGACCCCTGTAAGGACCAGTTATCCACTAATTGACTGATTTATTCCCATTACTCAGTCTAGAAGACAAGTTTCTTCAGCCAGGTTCTCAATATTGAAATCCGAGAAATATTCTGCTTGGCAGATATTTCTTATTGTTAGCAGAAATGTTACAGAAAATTAATTTGTTATTTGGTTAATAATATCTATTCCAAGTTGTCCATCATAGCTAATTGAAGGAGTTCAGCTAGTGCCAGTTTTTCGCTCTTTGACACTGCTTAGAATCTGATTTCTCATGGAATTTTCCATCAGATTTTTATAGTACAATTATTTGTTGCTTTCTCATGATTTACACACATACATATGAGTATACATAGTAGTAAGATCTTAGATTTCTTGGTCTGTAGTCCTGACAATCAGTACAACGTAAATTGATGCCCTTGATTATGGACACGTGAACTGTGAAGGACTTGATATCTGGAAGCAAGAAAACATCGGAACACTGTTATTCAGTCCTTTAAGTTTTGGACATGTTGTAGTGTAATGGATACAAAGTCCTCAGCAGATAACATCACATACAAAGGAAGGATCTGAATTAGTGTTTCTGTTGCCCTTAAATTGAAATAACTTTCTAATCTGTGTAAATTGGTTAACAATAACTTATGAGTTCTTATTATACATAAATACTGAATTCCAAGAAAACAAGTGGAATGTATGATTATGACTATTATTTTTTGCCCAGTAAATAGAAAAGTCTGGAAAAGTAGTTCTAAAAATACACAAGCTTTCAATGTGAGGTGTATGTGAAGCCTTTCCCCTGAGGTGGCTTATCCACAGAGAGCCCAGTTCAGTAATGACCAAAGTCTTCAGTTTTACCACTTTTTAGTTATTTGCTAGTCCATTTGACAGAAGAATGATTGTCTCAATCCATCAACTGTACCAAGTTAAGTGGATTAACACGGTACTTTTCATGTAAAATGACTTCACAAAGGTAATAGTTTTAAATGGCCATGATAGCTCTGAACGGTACCAGTGTACTTTTGGTGGGCTATAGCTATAATCCCACAGAGAGCTCCAATCTTGTTTGAGTGCTTTGATGTATTCTTTGTGAAAATGCCAGAGACACTGCCTTACAAAAAGATATATCAACATTCAAAATTATCACTTGAATTAAAGCAAAATCATTACACTTTCCCCCCAGATTAACTCGAATCAAACTATGGTTCCTGTTTCCTGTCATGGAAGTTGTGATAGTATACCTTGTATAGCTTCTGGCTTCCTTTTCATCAAAGTGCACTAGGTTATTAGCTGATACCTGAATAATTCATTTTTTACAATTTTCCTTTAATTTACTAATATTCCTGTCAATTCTGTATGTTCATATATATCTGAAATAACACTTTGTGTTTAGTGAAAAAAAAGAGATTTAAAACCAGAACAAGCAATACGGCGTCCAGATGCGAAAAATTAACTGTGCTAGTGATACAGATATTTCAAAGTAATTCTAACATTACCTTACAGCAGTCTTTATTTTCCTGTGTTTCTTTCCCAGATTTGTAGGTATAAAAATTTCCTCTTGTCCACACAGGCAAAACTACTGTCTAGCAAGCCCTCATTAATGATTGAGGTGAGTGAGGCTTGGATCCCTGTGCCAAGGGAGACAGAGCAAGGATTCCCAACCAGCTCATCTGCAACAAAACTGAGTAGGCACCACTATCAGATACATTTTTATTTTGGCTGAAAAGCCCCTAGATTTGTTAATGCTGCATTGGAAATACAAGAATTCCCTTTGCACATCTGGTGCAAGGTGCTGGAACAGGTGCTGAGGCACTGGAACTGGTGGTGAAACACTGGAACTTGTTGCCCAGGGAAGCTGTGGCTGCCCCATCCCTGGAAATGTTCAAGGCCAGGTAGGATGGGGCCTTGAGCAGCCTGATCTAGTGGGAAGTGTCCCTGCCCATGGCAGGGGGATTGGAAGTGGTCTTTAAGGTCCCTTCCAACTCAAATCATTTTATGATCTCCTCTCACATGTGTTTGTCTGGAGACCCCATGTCCGGGGCTTGGACTTTAAGCACCTTGTTCAGCAAGAGACTGCTTCTCTGTGCTGCTGCATGAATGGCAGATAGATAGACAGGCTTCAGCTTAGGGGGGAAGAGAAGGAGCAAGGACATTCACCTCCAGTCACTCCACATTTCTTCCTGGTGGCCCCGTGCCTCCCTGACTATGACCACCAGATCTCTATTTTCTTTTTCCATCATCAGGCAGATCACTGTCCCATTGTTTTACCTTCTCCCAAAGCTTGCAAATTTTAAAGAACTTTTTGAGACAGCTCCTGCAGCAGTCTTGTGCTGTGTAGACAGATGGTTTTTCTTCTGAACCAGCTGGTCTGTGGCTTTAATTATTTCCCCTTCAGGTACTTGCCAGCCACAGACTTCTGAAATTGAAAAAGCAGCCCAGGTTGCAATCTCAGTTACACATCAGTGGAGCTGATTCCAAGTGCATGGGAAGAGGACTAATATTTTAAATCTCACTGCATGGTGTCTGTTGAGTTTTTCATGCAGGAACAAGGGAGGGTGCTGGCCATGAATACCCTTTCCTTTCCCAGAGCTAGTCAGTGGAAAAGGTCAGCAGCCTCGCAGGACACCTGTCATCCAGGGCTCAGGACCGTGCAGGGCAGCGGTGGTCCTCATCCTGCTCTACCCATGCTGTGTGGTCTTGGACAAATAATCCAGAGGTGCTTTCAGACAGGTTTCTATGATGGTTCTGTGCACCTGAACTACAGCCCCTGAATTCAAGGAAGAAATGAGCACACCAGCATCATGGGCAAATCTGTTCACCAGACCTTGATAGGGTCAGAAGAGACAAGTGGGAAGGGTAACCAAGCACCTGTTCATCAGACTTCGCACACTTAAATGTCGGACACCTGCCCTTATTATATAGATAGTGGATATGGGATTTTCTTCTCAAAGTAGCTCTCACTGCTGATCTGGATCTCCTAGGTCCCTTGAGCAAGGGGAAGGATGTAGCTGGGTTGTGATGCCTTTTGCCCACGCTTATGGCCGACAGCAGATCAAGTTCAGGACCAACCGGTCAGGTGGTGAAATACAGCTAAGCACCCTGCTCCTGTAGGCTGCTGAACTCAGAGAAACTGACTCTGCTGGTTGCTTTGTATGGGCTGCAAAGATACAGGTAGGCATAGAGTGACAACAGTAGAGCACATTGCTGGAGGTCTGCAAGGTGTCAAGAGGCAGTAAATGCAGCTTCCTTTCTCTGGTTTGTTTTTTTTTTCACACTATATCCCATGGGAGGATTATAAAGCTAGATATTATCCCATAAAGCATGCCAGGGTCTTTGAATTTATGTAGTATATCTCTGTTCTTAGCTTGGGAAATAATTATAGTATTTAAAACTGTCATCTGCTGCTGAAACAGTAACCAACCTGGAGCCCAAGTGTGTTTGCTTCTATAGAAAGTCATCATGTATGAATAGGCCTCTTGTCTCCATTTATCCCTCCCAGCTGTGCTATTTTATATGTTAAAAATATTCTTTCATTCATTTAATCTTATTCTGGAAGACACTGAAGCATTTCTAAGAGAGCACTTAATTACATTAGCTTTTCTGAAAACAAAAGCACAGCATGAACACCTAAGTAAAAAAATTAGATTACTAGATGCAGGTCAGAGGAGGCAAATGTCCTGTTACCAGCTTTACAGACCTCAAACTCTTTATAAACTCATCACTGTGGCAACTAAAATTATAGCTGCATTCCAGTGACCAAGATTTTGGGCAAGGAGGAGCAAGACAGGGTGACTTACTGCTGTGGCACTTTATGAGTGTTAGGAAAACAAGGCTATGTCTGAAATTAAGAAGGCTATCAAAGCAGTCTCATATGACCCTTTTATATTAATTAAATAGTTTCTCTGCAATACTGAACATTGTTCCTCTCTGAGATATATGTTTGTCACCTTTTAGCTAAAGCAGTCTGAAAGCCACAGCTGCCCAGGTCTTTTCTTCTCCAGTAGCTGAAAACCCTGAGATTAACTTATTTGCTTCTGAATAAAACTGAATCTGTTACATGCTGTTTCTCCTCTGAATAATGCTAATAATCAGCTAGAGACATACAAATATCAGGAAACCTTACAAAAAGTTTATAAATGTAGATATGAATTATATTTTAAAGATGTATTTTTTTTCTCTAGCCAGTGGGAGTTCATCATCAAGGTCTTGCAATTTAACGAAAAATAAATTCTTTTTGAATCCACTCAGCAATAGTACTATACATCCACAATAACTCAGCAGAAATCAAATTATTTCCTCTGACATTACATCAGTTACAAGAAATAAAAACCTTACTCAATAAAATTTACAAATTAAATCTCTCATAGATATTTATGCCTCTACTTTCTACTTTATTGCTTAAATTTTACCCACAAAATGCTGATATCCATCAATTGCTCAAGCAAAATGTGTTTACACAAGCAGAGTTTTTTCTTGGATGGGTACCATAAGGTTTGCATACTAATCCAGGATATCACAGGTAAAGTGTCTTGTGGTTACTGCAGAAGATTGGAAGATAAATAACCCGGTTTGTAGTTTTGCTACTGTCATTGCCAATAAACTGCTGAATGCTCTCAACACATTCCAAACCCAAAGCTGTGGCTATTCACCCTCTTGCATGTAATACAAGAAGTAATAGTGGGTGCAACAATTAAAGCATTGGGTATTGATGCTGGCGAAAGTGGCAAACCTAACCCTGACAAATGCTGAGAAAGCACCAAGGTGCAGCCTGGAAAGAGTCCTGAGCAGCTTCATACAGGAGTTGTAGAATAGAGCAAAGCTACAACCAGGGCTGAGTAGGACCAAACACACAGAAGCCACTGCTACCACAGGCTGCTGGTATGGCAAGGTTACCAGCCTAGAGAAGATGAGATGAGATTGCCTGACACCCAAATGCTACCACTATACAGAAAACAGAATGTTTGGTCTCAGGTGACACTCTGTAGACAAAAAGCGACATAAATGTAGGAAAGTAATAAACGTTATATTTGCTCTAGGCTTTTCTCAAGATTTCCAAGTTTGGAGACAATATAAAGCCTGGTTGTGTAGTCATCCAATGTTATTTTACTGAAAAGCTAAGTAGGATGGTAGCTGATGATAAAATTACTAGTTATATGTGCATTCACTCAGCCATGAATTTAAAGGGATTTGAACAGTTAAATCCCTACCCATTCAAAGCAAATAAAAGGAATGATATTTGATTCTTCTCAAATGACTCAGGTTCCATATTTTAATGAAAACTTCCATGCAAAAACATACTGGATTTTTGTCCTTATTTGAGTCTTCCAGGTTGGAGGTATTGTCACTTTCGGTTATCAAAAATGTTGATAATGAGAGTCATCAGCAATGTAAATGGGACAGCAGGATGAAAACACAGAATGATGAGAAAATTTAATCTCTTACTATATGAAGTTTAATTAGTGTTAATATATTATTCAAGCTAATTGCACCCAGTGTTTTGTATATATAAGTTCAGGAAAATATCGTTTAATAATTTCATAGATCAAAGTACTCTGTTTAACACCTGAGTACCTGCTATAGCTTTGGTCGAGGTTTGCTGCCCCCCTTCTCAGTGAACACCATGACAGCATGTGGGAGGCTAACAAATGCGAGAGGACTGGGAGGGCTGTGGGAGAAACTAAGGTTGTGGACATGAACGTGTGATGTTTTATGGGTCTACACTTTTTAAAGAGAAGAAATGTCTGAGCACAGACATCTCACACAAATTATTTCTGCCTTTGACAGAAACAAGTGAGCCAAAAAGACTGTGCTTGAGGTTGTTTATAGAGAAACTTGGCTCAGAATATATAATAAAAATAAAGGGTATGCTGGATAGTCTTCATATTATCCTTATTCTGTATGCACTCTAGATGTCAGAAAACAATAAATTTATCTGTTTGTTGCAATGGATTTAATGTACACCACGTAATTAATATAACGTCATGCCTGTAAAGTGTTTTGAAAATGTAAAGTGCAAGTGCTAGGGGCTGTTGTAGTAATGGATGTTTTAATTTTTTCATAGAAGATATACAGAGGACAGTTGTAAAGCAATATTATGAAAGACAAACAGCACTTACTAATTTGATCGCAGCTAATAAATAATGGATAACCATTGCTGGAAGCTTTTTCTTCTTTGGGTAGTGTTGTACATTCCTTAATTTATGTAATCTTCATCCCAAGACATATATGGCTCTTTGCAGGCCTGGGTGAGAAGGATTACAGCAGAGGGAGGTGGGGAGGAGGTGAAAGAGGAGGCTGAAGAGCAAGAATATGGGTATGAATATTTGCTTAGTTAAAGAGGAACATGTAAGCCCTTTACATTCAGTTTTAGGATTTTTCCTGTGCCATTTGTCCCCTGTACTTGGGAAGGAAATACAATACCAGCCCAGCCCAGATGCAGCAGGATATCCCATTTGTAGGGCTGGGGTTTCAGGAGGAGGGAAAGCGCAGATGAGAATCCAGATGTGTATGGGCAAGAGTTTTCCATAAATCCTTTTAGAATGCATTGGCAGGAAGAGGAGGGGCAGACATGGCTTAGTAGTCCAAGATTCCTATGTATTTTACATACGAATCCAGTTCCAGGGGAACTAGACTGAAAACCATAATTTTTGTGCTGCAGAGTTGTTCTTTAGGTAGTTTTCTTCAAAAAGGAGCAAACTTCTCCCATTAGATCAGCTAGGCAAATTTTAAGACTTTTAAAACCATATCCTCCTTTTCAGTCCTTTGATAGCGAGACTCTTTTCTGACACAAAGTCCTTAGTCTTCTTTCTGTTTAGTCATCAACCCATCTGCATGGCTTGGCAGTGAAGTTGATCTCCTGTAATCTGAGGCTGAGCATTGCTCTGTACCCCTCAGACAGGGAACTGCATTTACTAAAGATCCATTTCCCTTCTGACAAATCCCCAGAGACCTGCTCTGCACTCTTTAATCAATGACACACTCTCCAATACACTTAGTGTGGGAAGCATCACTGAAGAGTGAGTTGCAGTGGCTATTTCAGTTTAGGTATCAGTATGCCTGTCTCAAACTTGGATGTTGTCAAGTCATCCAAGACATGCTTTAAGAACAACCAATTGCTTTTTCCGCCTTTTGCATTGTGGTTTCTACTGCTGCTGCTGTTGCCTCCTGTTGTAGCACTGTGCCCTAACACGAGGCCACAAAGGGAGGGAATCTTGTTAGGTGCATAGAGCTGCTCACCTGCCTGAGCCCAAGGCTGAGATGGGCTATTGGGCAGCTTTCATGGTGCTCAGTGATGCTTCGATGGAGGCGAACATCTTCCCTAGGCCATGGTCGTACTTGGTTAAGACTGTGAAAGTGGCCTTAAGGGGCCCCTGTGACCTGGAAGAAATTGGGGTTGTCTTAACATAAACTGGCAATGTGGATGTGTACAGGTATATTCGGCATCAAGGAAAAAGTATATGCTGGCAATAAGGAGGGGAGTAGCTTTCAGTACTGGAGGAGAAGGAGCACTGCCAGATGGTCCTCTTAGAAAATTGTTCTTGATGTGGCCTTAAGACACAGGGAAATGCCTACAGAAATCAGAGGACATCTCACAGGCCATTAATATTGTCCTTAACTTTTGGTGGTCAGTCAGAATTGCTGAGAAACTCAAGTAACAGGAAACTAAAAGTCAAGGTAAAATCTGTTACGGAGAAATAAAAAAATAGTTCTTTCAATTTTCTGGGACCCAATGCAATTGAACTAATTTTTAAGTCCTTCTAAAGCGTAATGCTCCTTTTCTGAACTTTTCCTTTTCTTCCCAATGGTGCTTTTGTTCTGCTGTGAAAACCAAAGTGTTTTCATTTAAGGGTATGTGGGGACCTTTAGAGTAACCCAGTTGACTCAGAAGTTTATACTTAAAACAATTTAAATTTTCCTGTTCTTAAAACTGATAAATTATTAATTATCTGATGGGAAGAACTCTGTTGTTAAATAGATCTCAGGCACAAGTTTACAATGCTTTTAAATTCAAAGGGGAAGTATTTCTTCTGTCATTTTCCAGGGTTTGTAATCTACGTCCCACTAATTAACACACTGTTTAAATTATACATTAGCTCTTACTCTTGTTGCTATATAGCACACTGACTGATCTGCACTTTAGCTTTGTCCCTTGTAGCTGTCAGACCCTGGCAATCAGGCTGAGGTTTTTATGTGGTATCGTTATGGTCCAGCTGGGCTAATAACCCTTTTGTCTTAACTGTTTTCAGCTCAATTTGAACAACTGGAGCAAAAGAAATATTTTTGTGCATGGGACTTGTAATCTTTTTTTCCTTCTGTTTTCAGTTTTGCCATTTGTGCCATTCTCTGTATGTAGTTAAGGAAACTTCAAGTTAGAGACAAAAGAAGTCTGATAAAAGTGATAAACTTAGACCTGAGAAGAGAATTAACAAAGGGAGAGAGGAGTGCCTGTGCTCATCTTGCAAGGATGCAAATGCCAGCTAACTCGGTAGCAAGTCCTTCCAGAGATTTAATGGTCTCTTCCCTCACTTTTCATGTGCCCACAAACATTCCACATCATTTGCAGATCATAGAATCATAGAATGTCCTGAGTTGTAAGGGAACCTTAAAGATCATCGAGTCCAACCCCATACCCCTGCATAGGAGAACCCCTAAATTCATACCACGTGTCTGAGGGAACCGTCCAAATGCTTCTTGAATATTGTTAGGTTTGGTGCCATGACTGCTTCCCTGGGGAGTCTGTTCCAGTGCTCCACCACCCTCTGTGTGAAGAACCTTTTCCTAATCTCCAACCTAAACCTTCCCTGGCACATCTTCCTGCCATTCCCTCAGGTCCTGTCACTGGTTGCCAGAGAGAAAAGATCTGTGCCTACTCCTCCTTCTCCCTATGTGAGGAATCTGTAGACCACTAGGAGAACTCCCCTCAATCTACTCTTCTTCAGGCTGAACAGACCAAGTGACTTCAGTCTCTCCTCATACGGCTTCTGCTCTAAATTCTTCATCAATGTTATGGCCCTCCTCTGGACACTCTCCAGTAGCTTTACATCCTTTTTATACTGTGGCATTCATAACTGCACAGAGTACTCAAGGTGGGACCACACAAGTGCAGAGTAGAGTGGGACAATTACCTGTCTTGACTGACCGGCAATGGAGTGCTTGTTGCACCCTAGGGCATGGTTGGCCCTCTTGGCTGCCAGGGCAAAATGTTGGCTCATCTTCAGATCTTCCATATATTCCATCTCCACACATTCCACATCTCCTGCAAATAACACTGCCTACCTCCAGCAGCACTCTCCAGAAAGAAAAACAGGGCAGCAGCAGCAGATTGTGTGTTAAAGATACATGGTAACTCATAGCTCAGCAAGCAGGTGTCAAAAAAACTGACAAATATTAATGAAGGCTTCAGAAGAGCTTAAAGTCACTTGATCTTTTTTCTGCTGGTTTACAGTCTGGCTTATATTTGGAGGATTAGAATATCTAGATACCTATATCCTAGAATATTGTGTTCAATTTTGGTCCCTGCTATACAAAAAAGATGTGGGCAGCCTGGAGAGGGTCCAGAGAAGGGCCACAAAGATGACCAAAGGACTGGCAATCTTGCCATATGAGAGAATCAGCATTGTTCAACTTTAAGAAAATAAGACTTAGGGAAGACCTTATCACCATGTTCCAGTATTTAAAGGCTTGCTACAAAGAAGTTGGAGATTCCCTTTTTACAAGGGGTCATGTGGAAAAGATGAGGGGTAATGGGTACTAGTGACTCCTGAGGAGATTATGATTGGACACTAGAGGAAAACTTTTCACAATGAGAACAATCAGCCATTGGAATAATCCCCCCCACGGAAGTGGTGAAATCCCCGACAATGGACACTTGTAAGATTTAGCTGGACAAGGTACTAGGCCATCTTGTCCAGATTGTGCTTTTGCCAGGAAAGGTTAGACCAGATGGTCCCTTCCAACCCGATATTCTCTGAGCCTGTGTTTTTCTCTATTATGTTTTAGTCCACTTTAGCACCTAAAGACTTTCAATTGAAAAACTCAGCTGTATATCCAAATAACACATCACACACACACACACACACAGAATTACAGAATCACCAGGTTGGAAGAGACCCACCGGATCATCGAGTCCAACCATTCCTATCAAACACTAAACCATGCCCCTTAGCACCACGTCCACCCGTGCCTTAAACACCTCCAGAGAAGGGGAATCAACTACCTCCCTGGGCAGCCTGTTCCAATGCCCAATGACCCTTTCTGTGAAAAATTTTTTCCTAATGTCCAGCCTAAATCTCCCCTGGCGGAGCTTGAGGCCATTCCCTCTTGTCCTGTCCCCTGTCACTTGGGAGAAGAGGCCAGCACCCTCCTCTCCACAACCTCCTTTCAGGTAGTTGTAGAGAGCAATGAGGTCTCCCCTCAGCCTCCTCTTCTCCAGGCTAAACAACCCCAGCTCTCTCAGCCATTCCTCGTAAGACCTGCTCTCCAGCCCCCTCACCAGCTTTGTTGCCCAACATGATTGCACTAACTCCATGGTGCAATGATACAAGCTTTCACTAGCCCAAGTGGTGTTACACCTTTAGAGTTTTTCAGTGTGCAAGTTATGACCAGGTGTTCAGAACATTACAGCTAATTTTTATGCACTTATTAGAGATACATGTTTCTAAATCAACATCAAATACAAAATAATTTCAATTTTTTTTTCTACTTTATATCATAACAGCTGTCATTGTAATTAAACAATACTTTCAGTTTTAAGGCTAGTGAGTTCATATGTTATGCCAAAAGCTGACTTAATTATACAATTTGACAAATTCTTTTTCATGGTAAGGTTCCCTTTGGATAATGCATTCAGTTTAGAGATTGGAAAAAGCACAATTAGAGCTTGTCCCACGCTGTCTTGTATATGGGTAGTGAAAATGAAATCTGGAGTAAGGACATTATGAGGACAAAGACATTTATCTTCTACAATAAGAGTTACTAATCAATATAATTCTTCCCCACTAATTCCTGCAAATATCTTCCCGTTGAGGGTCAAAGAGTAATTTTGATTTAATTAGAGTCTCCTGATAATTACTTGTTATTTATTTGTTACTACTGGAACTTTCTTTTTCTCTCTAACATCAAGCAGATTTTTGTGTTGTGATTCCCTGTATCGGCTGGAGTTAATTTAGACAGTTTTATAGATGGTTTCCCTAACATACACTCCTGTTCAGTGAAACTTGCATCAAAAATCCTGTTAACAAATAACTAATTACTGGAGTTCCTGTATGAAGAGGATATACTGCTCAGACGTTTGCTGATGTTTCCATTTGACACCAAACAGGCTAAGGCCTTGGTCCTAACATAGTTTCACATTACAGAAAAGCCTCCATTGCTTCCATTTCTTTAAATGGTCCTGTTACTTTTGAATACCTTGTATCTAAAATATGAGTGAACCCAATTTTCATACAACCCTTTTATGACACAAATTATCCTTGCAATGCAGAGCACCAGAGAAAGAGCTGATCTCGTGTTTCAAATTATTTTGCATAAAATATATTAATTTTTCTGCAAACATAGACTTTCTGCAAGAAAGCATCCACATGTGTCTCTTTAGCATGTAGTTCCCCCAACAGGAGACCAAGCATTTCTGTTTTTCCACCCCCTTACCACTTTGATGGAGGTAGTGTTTGTGGGGTGGCTCTGATTTTCAGAAGGCTTCAGGGATTTACACAGTTCCAGTCCTTCACATTTATAGCAAGAAATCTTTTCAACAAAAATCTGATGGTGCTTATCAGCCTTTCTGCTTACTGTGATGATTGAGGACAGAAAGGGATATGAAATCTGTTCTACTTCATGTATTAGCTGTCAATTTTCCTGTAAAATGCGTTCCCTGGTCCAATTTCACTTTGACAGATCGACTCCCATGACCAATACATGAGCCATGTGAGGAAATTTATTTTGCATAGAAAAATGAGTCTGCTGCAACTGACAATTAAAATACTACCTTACGTTTCTGGGGAAAAATAAGCCTGTCTTCTATAAGCAAGGTTTTCTGTGTCCAGATTTTCCTCACACTTCAGCAAGGAAGATATAATCTGTGGCATAACTTACCTTATTATCACCAAGTCAGCTCTGTCAGTAACAGTGGTTAACCACAAAGTGCAGGTGACTCCTACAGAGACGATGGAAATTATACTACAAACTAGTAATTTGAATTATATTTTTTTGAATTTCTGCGTATTTGCCTAAATTAAACATGTCTTTAATTTATCCAAACCATTATGTGTGTGCTTTCTGTTATAAGGATTTCCTTTAACCAGAATTAAGCTTGGTTGCCAAAATTTTGAGGTCCTATTAAATCAACTGGCAGACAAGACTATGCTCTATCATTTGATGAAGTGCAAAGAAAGAGTGCTCTCCTCACTGCTTGTAGGATTAGTGTATCTATTATGCTGCCTTCACAGTATTTTTTCTCATCCAAATGTAATTAACAATCTTCTATTTGCAAGAAGCTCTGTTGCATCCTCCAGCCCTGATTACCCAGAGAGAGTATTCAGCGTGCTCAGTTTTATCTGCACCTGGATGTAAGTCAGGTGCTCCTTATTTACCTTGTCTTGGTCTTGCAGCTTAATATTTTGCCTTCATCCTAGATACATTTAATGTTAGATAATTTTTCCTTTGCTTCTTTCATTTTTCTAAGATTTGTGCAAAAGTTTGCATTGACCTGTGATACACTTCCTGCTCATTACTATTATTCTTTGTTTATTCTTTTCATTTAAGCTTCCATGGAGCTTCCTTGTTTTTTATTTGTGTTCTTTGGACCCTGAGAATCACAATGGTCATACCTCAGCCATGTACCACCTTCTTTCCTATTTCTGATTTCTCCTTGCCTTAGTGCAATGTTTGGGAACACCAAATGGATTACAGGGCTTATTTTTGTTAATTGTGCCCAGTTATGAATGCTGGTCTCCTGCAGGTATATCAGATTATGAAGAGCCAGCACACATCCTTCTCCTGTCTTCCTGTTGCCTGGCTCTGGGTGTGTTGGATGTCATTGCACCAATATAGCCGCATTGTTCTGTACTTAGTCTGCGTCAATTAGTTATCAAAGTAGTTTGTTGTAGCTGATTTTTTTCCCCTCTGGTTGTTCAATGTATAGGGCAGCAAGATTATATTACTATAGGCAAGATTATATATAGTATAGGCAAGCTTGCAGTAGGAGTCCTCTCGCAACCTTTTAGTGTTAGCCTACAGTCTCTTTTAGGCAGTTTTGTAGGTGCAAGATAGTGACAGCTCTCAAAGGTGACAATCATGTTATCTGGCTTATCAACTCTTGCAGCTCAAAAATGAGTGGGTTTATATGTCAAATAACTAAGTCCAATCAATTACTATTCATTAGTATTCAACATCAGCATCAAATACCCATACATTACCAGAAGGGAAATTGTGCTTGTATCACTCACATCCTCACTTTTTCCAAAACTAGATCTCAGAATTGATTATTTATACACCGCTTATGGCACTTGAAGCATTTAATTGCACTGCTGCAGATCTCTCTCTCTCTCCCTGCCTTGATTTGATGGCTGTAAATCAGATGCTGATAAGTTTTCAAAGACAGTTGTACTAATTGTACGTAGCACATAGGGTGTGCTTCATTAACCTCAGCAGAACATGCAACTCATATATAATCACATGCAAACCCAGAAATTCCAGTAGTTAACAACCGGCTACTTTCCATACTAGAGCTTAATATGCATATGAACCCTTCTAGAAGTAAGTTCACCACTAGGTAACTTACCCTGCGTACAGTGCAGTCTGAGCATGTACTGTAATAGATGTCTGAAGAATGAAATTTGTTCCTCCATACCCCTCAAGTCAGATAGATTCCACCTAATAATACTTAAACAGCTCTTACTCTTGCCATCCTTTCCACCACCTAGGATTGGATGAGATTCTTATTCGATGCACTTTGAAGAAATGTAGACAAACATCTCTCAAGGATGGTCCAAGAATGCTGATTCTCAGTATAGCAACTTATAGTCCTTCTCCTTGACATTTCTATAATTCTAGCAAAATGTTAAGTTCTGAAATAGACACACCAAAATCTGCCTTTAAATTAATCTTGCATCCCTCACTCCTCAAGAGGTAGGTTTCTGTGTATTCTTATTGCTGTGATTAACAATAGAAAACCACATAAAATAAATTAATTCCTTTATCTTTCCCTATTATCCATTAAAATGTGGGATCCATTTCCTCTGCATTACAATTCCAGTGATTTTAGTAATGTAAGTCAAAAATAATTCAGTTTCTAAAATGAGGTTTTGATAGTGCAATAGAAGAGATTAGAATGTGAATACTTTTACTTCCAAGAGAAAAAAAAAAAAAAAAGGCAGTCTCTTTTTCTTCATTGGATAACAGAGGGTTTGTTAAACCCTCTTACATGCTGATGTCCTAAAACCAGACTATGTTTAGAGTAAGGTGCTGAGATAACTTAATTTCTGACAACTGATAAGGCAATTAAAAGAGTTGAGCTGTTTTGACTCCTAACGCCCAAAATTTACTGGTAGGTCAAGAGATGTGACATCATGGGCCTGTAACGGTGATGTGATGTAAACGTAGCCTAGATAGCGGTTAGTTATCAGAATGGGATATCCTGATGTGTAGCACAGGATTCGTATCCTACAACATGTTAATTGCTACATGAATTAGGTAGCTCAGAGACTACTATATGAAACATTACTGCTAGCAAGACTGTGCTAGGTATTGTTTGATTTCTGATTTGGTGGTAAAGAAAGCTATTGCGCTAGCAACGAAGTGTCTCCTCAAAGTTTAAATTTAAAATCATAACTACAGCTCCTGTAACATTTTATCAGTTGGGGCATAGCTTTCATATTTTAATTGTACTGGAAAAAATATTTTTTCACTTAAATATTATTTTTCCAGACATCATATTTTTGCTTCTTTACTTTCTATCATTGAATTACCAGTAACAATCTCCTTTTTTTTTCCCTTCTGGGCGAGAAGATATGCTTAAGTAAGTTTCCACTTTTGTTAGTAATGGAGGTAAATACCAGTATATAAGAAAAGACTTTGTGTAGGCTACTAGGCTATTTTTTTTTAAAATTGCTTTAAAACCAGGCCATGGGAGACTAGTTGCTCTGATGAAGTCCAGTGTTGCTTTCAAAGAATGAGCATGGTCCTCAATTTATCTTTAACATTGTCATGTCATTCAACATAAAGAAATGAAAGCCCTTCATGGTTTTCTGGGTGAAAAGCAGGGTAGAAGCTCATCTTTTTTTCATAGTATAGTTATGGGAAGATGAAATGATCAATTGGTGAATGAGAGATTCACCAAAATCTTGCTTTGTGTTGACACATAGCTCACTGGTGGGTAGTGGTCAAATTATGATGAGCTACGGGAAAAAACAGATTGAACAGATTTTGAGTAGTATCCTGAACTGTGACTCAGGTGCTGCAGTATATCCAATACTTTTTGCATCTCAACACAGAAAAAGGTCCAAAAGATCATGGTGAAGACAAGTAACTTGTCATTCTCCTTTGTATTACTAGGGTATACATATGCATCCAAATCTATGTCTTTCATTGGCATGTGAGGTTGAAGGACAGGAAAGTTGGCTGCCTGGGTTCAACACTACACTACATATGTTACTAGAAAACAGGGAAAATTTAATTGGAATTGCACATAATAGGTCATTTCATGGTGTCACAGTTTATTCCCAACCTCTGGCTTGATCAGCAGCTAAACACAAGCAGTTGTGAACCCAGTCCCCACCCCTCAGGGAGAGGAGAAAGGGAAATGAGAGAGAGAGACTTCTGGGTTGGAAACTAAATATTTAATAAAACAATAATAATAATAATAAGTAAATTACTGCTAATAAGGTAATAATAATATAGATACAAATATATGAAAATGAATACCCCATTGACTATCACTGCTGATGCTGCACACCAGGCACAGGGAAAGGTTCCAGACTAGACTTCATGTCAGGTTTCACCACTTGACTATTACCTTGGTCTATCTATTTACAGAGACAGATATGAGCAATGGCTTTTCTGCATACTAATGTCCCCCTTACTTTGATGACAATAATAGATTTTAAGTGTTACCTCTTCTGAAGACAGACACTGTCTAAAAGCAGATATTTAACTTTCAGAAAATGAAGTTAACTTAGATGAGGCATAGCTAGAAAGTTAGAAAATTAATTCTGCTTTATCTCAAACCAGAACATGTGGCCAATGAGCTGTTTATAATTTAATTAATTCTTAAATATCCATGTGTATAGTTAACTCTCTCTTTTATCAAATAAAGTGATAGATTGGAGATGCTCAGGTGTTTCAAGAAACTTGAGAGCCAATAATTTTATCAAAGAACAAAGAAGAATTTAACCCTGAAGGGTAACATGTCTGACAGCAAAAGAAGACTGCTCTGGCCCTCCTGGCCTTATGTAGCTGTTTGGTAGCTGTAAAAGTGCATGAAGAAAGGATCTGGATCCCTGATGCTGGGTGGGTTAGGAATACACAATACAACAGAAGAAATGCTCCTTTAACAGAGGAGAATTGTGTTCTCTTTACTTGTCAGTCTCTGCTAATCAGGTGAGAGATATAAAATCATAACTGGTGGGTTAGGATGTGTTTAGCCTGGGTGATGTGGTCTTATAAGCCTTTTGGGAACTGGAGTGGTGCATCACATACTTGTGAGTTCACTGTAACCGCAATTATTTTTTTTACTGTGGAAATGCTGCAATATAAATAAATTTGTGCTTAAGCAGTGGAATGATATTCCCCGAATGCACTGTGGAATATATGTCCACAGAGAAATAAATATTTAAATGACATTATTCATGGTGTAAAAGAACAGGTGACCAGAGTGATTCTTTGGTGCTCTCCCAAAGATGAGACCTTTAAGATCTGATAGACATATTGCCCTGCTAAGTCAATAAAGTTATAAATTTCAACAGGTACCAAGTTGCTCCCTAGGTTTTGCTTTATAAAAGTATTGTTTCTAAGTCAGCGATCAAAAGTGCTACCTTTATCTCCGACTTTTTCTGCTAAATTCAGAGCTCATGGCCAGAACTTGAGGCTTTGAAAAACAAAAGCTATAATTAACTTCCATAATCACAGTCTAGTCTGAGGGAGACAAGCAAGGGTTCTGGCCTTTAATTATTTAAAAATCCTTCCATGGTTTGTACTATCTCTTTCATAGCTTTTTTTCTTAGCTAAAGTACCTGTAAATCTCCCTGAGCATGATATGCAATCATGGTTATTTTTGTAACAATCATAGAGTTCTTCTCAACCACAAGACAGTGGAGTTCAATCTCAACCACAAGACAGAGGATGCCGTGCAGAGAGCAGCATACAATAAATGCACCTAATCAGTTGCCAATTGTATAATTAGCAAATGTAAAAATTGGTGGAAATTTGGAGAATCCAAGGATGGCTGGCATTTGTCTACAAACATTAATTTGCCAAAGGAGATCATGTTGCACATGTTTCTTGGAAAGATATATGTTCTGCTGCATTCTCAGTTTAAATGATGTATTTCAGAGAAGAGTAAAGCAAAAGTGGGCAGCAGAGAGCTGGTGTATCACCACAAGTGAGGCTCTCCCTTACCTCACCTGAAAACCAGGGAACTGCCTCAGTGGTGCTGATAGAGAGAAGCACTGCTCATCCGCACTTCAGGTTCTCCCACCATCACCAAAAAACAGCTTTTGGTGACACTTGACTCTCTTCTCTGACCTAAGGAAACCCAGACAGCTATCTTTGACTGGAAATAACCTTTTAGAGACCTCTGCTAAATGAGGGAAAAGCCCTCTTAAAACTTTTTGGAAAATTCAAGGTGGCTGAGGGAAATCCCATTATATATATGTCTAGAGCTTCTTTGTTTGCAAGACACAGCTATGTAACTATTTGATACCCTCCTGATCTTTAATTTTCTGGCCTATATCTGATGTATGCTGAAAAAAAGCATTTTGCACCTACACATATCTAGATAAAAAAACATTAAACATTACTCAGTCAATAGTGAGCCTCCCAACAGGCAACTGCTCTGACACAGCTGAATTAGCACAGCCGATGAGCCTTGGAGCTTGCTTCTTTGTGTGGCTGAACTTCAGTGCCCTTACCATAACTGAGAACAATAACAACAACAAAAAAGGAGATCAACTGAAATACCTTAAATATGCATCTATCTAGATTGTTTCTTACATGGAAGTCTCAGCAAAACAAATAAGGTTGAAAGCAATTCTGACACATTTTAAAAGGACAATGGAAATTATCCTACAAGCCCAGAGAAATGAATAGATATTGACTTCGACTATTTTAAAGTTAAATCGATATTTAATATCCATGCATTGATGTTTTTATGTAATGTGCGTAGAGGATTTCTGGGGTTTTTTCTGAGTACTCAATTCACAGCCTAGCAAAACTTAGAAGCTCTGAATGGGACAGGACTCATTAGAAAGGTGTAGAAAGACTATAATTTTCTAATACATTTTCTAGGTCATTTTCCTGTGTGTGTATTACCCTAGAAGTATTTTGTATCTCTTTAGCAGAAAGTGTTGGAATCACATTTATCATAAAATTTGTCCAGTTCGGTAGTTAATCACTTGAAATATCTTCCTTTTTTTTGCTTGTCCAGCTCCCCTGTTTTCCAGAAAAAGAGTACTAGTCCTCTATTGCATAAAGATAGTCATGATTCATAGAGACTTTCAGAAAAAAAGCTGCTGACCCCAAATAATTGCAGGTACAGTTCATGTGTTTCAACACTTAAATCGGGTTATTACCTTTTTTTCTTTCCCCTCTCCCTCCAAATAAATGCATCTGCCAGAATTACTAGGTAAGATTTTCAAAGTTCACAGATTTTGAACTTTTCATCTCAGACCTTGGTTTTAGCCCCAAAAAGTGAAGTAATAAAAGTATAGGAAAAATCTCAAAGCTTTTGGTTTCCATTTTATGTTCAGTTTTCACGTTTGGAGGGGGAGTTGGGAATACGTGTTTGTGTTTCTGTGCTTCATTGTTTGCTTCTGGGATTATTTGAAGGTGTGAAGCTTTTGCTATGATGTTGCAATAGAGCAGGTATTTACAGCTCTTTACTTGTTTTGAAATTGCAGTGGAAGTAAAGAAACAGATAGGAAACTTTCCACAAAAGTAAGGAAAATAAGGAAAGCAATGAACCACTCCTCGAGAAAAAGAATAATATGAGATAAAGAAGTCAAGATAAGAAAATAATAACAGTGTTCAGTACTGTCAGTGTTTTGCTGTAGGAAGATACTTCCTCTTTATGAACAGGCTCAGGAGTGCCTTGACTGCAGAGTGGTAAGGATGCTGTCCTTCTTGTATCTCAGAAATGAATAATTGGTGTGCCTGCTTTCCCTGAGGACTTTTGTCTTCTTTAAAGATGCTCTTCTCCAGAGGCCTGGCTGAAGTCAGAAGATGTTATGCCTGAAAATCCTGGAGTGTGTTGCTGGATTAAATTCCCTCTTAAGAACCAGCTTTTATCATTTTTCCTTCTCTGTTTCTCCTCAGCTAAACACCAAACTGGTTTGCCTTTTGCCAACAGTGTCAACCCGCAGGTGCTGTTTTCCGGCTCTGTGAGAAACCAAACTTCTTGGTTTCTGTGACGCAGGCCATTGGAGGCTATGCAATTTTTATTTTTATGTTCATGCATGATTTGCCTTTGGAGCCTTCTTCTAGTGGCTAAGTCTCCAAATCCTTTCTGCTGGTACAAGTGTGCTCTTGCCCTCGTACTCCATGCAGTTCTTTGTCCGCATGCGCATGTGGACAAATTCAGAGAAGCAACAGTATATTTCATAGACACAAACTACACTGGCAGAGGTTTCTTTCCTGAATTTTATCGCCTGCCCACTGTCAAAATCAACAATCTCTTTATTATTACTTCAATACAGACGCTATCCCAGGAGTGTGCTAAAACCCTTACATTCCTAATCCTGATTAAAAGCAAGAGCCCATTTCTTAGAGCTTTGCAAGCAAAACAGCTGAAAATACAGAAAAAGGAAGGAAAATACTGTCATATTTTCTTCTGGTTCCCCAAGTCAAGTTTTCTTACCATTGCCTCTGAGCTCTTGACTTCCTCTGGTTTGCAGATGCAAAACCACGGAGTTTTAGTTACTTCTTATACCTCCAAAATAAAAAGCACTCTATTCCACAGTGATGACTGGACATGACAAGGGGACTATGGCTGCTTTGGCTGGGAAGGGCCACATTGCAGCTGCCAGGAGGTGACAGGTTTTTCCTGCTGCAATTCACCTTCATCAGAAGGTTGTCACATCACCTGCTTTTAAGCTTTATGCAGAATGTATTTCTTTGGACGGGTTTTCCTAATATAACCTTGACAGCTGGCAGACCATCTTCTGTGCTTTCAGAAAGTCTTATGCAACACATATACCGTGTCTTGTAGGAGAAAAACTCTTTTTTTCTTTGGCCATAAAATATAAAAACTCTGCTCAGATGTGGTGGTGATAAAAGCCTTCATAAAAAAAATAACACCCACATTCTCCCTGGTGACTTTTGGGGGTAATTTTTCTGTTTTTTATACTGTTCTAATCCCTATCCAAATCTAGCTGTCTGGCTTCGTCCAAGCTATTTAATTAGAAATAAGCATAAAATAATTATGACAAGTGCTGCAATGGATTCTTATGGGAAAAACAGAATTTTAAGAAAATTTGAATGTTTTACACTCTGGAAAAGTGTGACATTCAACTCCTTGTCCTTTGAAAAAAATGTAAAGTTACCACAAAGAATATTTTAATAAGTAAAAATACATCTATTGATTTTATATGAGCAAATTATTCAGTGTAAGCCCAATGTAAGAGAAGACACATGTTATGTTGACGTGAAATGAGATAGTGGATGTGAGAAAGAAAGAATCAGTTGTGAAAATATGTCATTTCCCTGTTGTGTTATATGTAGGAAGTTAAATTGTATGACCTTTCTAAACGTACGCATCAATTGCATCTTCTACTGAACTCATTACATCCATTGGGTTAGTCTTTGAAAGTTACTGGCACTTTTCCTTCTCTGTAAAGATGTAAACAGTTACATTTCCATTCCTCATTGGTGAGAATCTCCATGCTCAGAGCTGTTGGGGCAGGGCAGCTGCTGTGCTGTCACCACACCAAGACCCTCGGAGAACCTTGCAGTAGCAATCACTGTACGTTGCTTTCTCCCATGCTGATACCAGCAGTTTTGGGTAGTGCTTTTCCTGTCTATGTGTGGACAGAGTAGTGGGATCAGCACAGCTAGTCTGGGCTGGGTGAGGACTGGAGCAGAGTTAGCCACCAGGTCTGTCCCTCTGCAGGGCTCTGCTCAGCCAGCCCCAAACATCACAGGGGCAGGACTACCACCACCAAGCCCCATGGAAAATAAAAATGATCGTGTGAAGTTGTAGGAGCTCACGTGGGAAAAATGTGTCCTGGAGACAGCTAACTGAAAGAAATTAGAGCGAGCTAGAGAACAGGAATGGGGAAAAAAAACCAGTGGATTTTTAAAACATGATGGGAGACAGTTAAGATGCATAGCAACACATGTTAATATCACTCAGCTGTGTTAATACCATAGTTGCTCTTTGTTTCTCATACTTCCTTATCCTTAGCCTGAATTTTGCTTATTTGGGAGCTAAAGCTGCTTTCTTCCCCCTTAATCTGCATTTCACCTTAGCTTGCTTGAATTTAAACCTTCGTATCAGGTTGGAGACAGGCAGAAAGGAATCACTCTGCCTTTCAGACAGATCTTTTCTGCAACCTATTTCTCCCTCCCTTTTTTTACCCCAGGAGCCTGTTTGGGGTGCATTCCTCCACCATGCAGGGAGCTCCATGTCCCAGCTCCATGCCCTGCTGCAATGCTGCCCTGGGACCACGTCTCAAAGCAGCCCTGAGTGCTCAGCATCCTGCTGGATTACTCACTCTCAGCTCACATTTCTTTCAGGAAGCCCAGCCTTGCTTTTTTTCTTCCTCTAATTAATGTCAGGAATATTTTATTGTCGTGCTTTCTTTATACCAGCATTCCTCTAATTAGCTGGCTGAGTTATCTGGTGTGTGTTCGAGACTGTTCAGTGTTAATGAGCCTGTCAGTCACTGTTTTCAAAGGCTCCGAACTTCAGAGAAGCTGGTAAGTGAAAGGACCTGTTAGAGATGGTTAGTTCATGTCTCAGAAACCCAGAGTCCTCCAGGCTTAGTTTAACCTCTTGTAAAATCAGAATCATAGAGCAGTTTGAATTGGAAGGGACCTTAAAGAACATATAATTCCAACTCCCTGCCATGGGCAGGAACATCCCACTAGGCCAGGCTGCCCAAGGCCCCATCCAACCTATAGTTGCAGTGCTACAGACTAGGAGAAGTCTGTCTAGAAAGCTGCCTGGAGGAGAGGGACCTGGGGGTGTTGGTTGACAGCCGACTGAATATGAGCCAGCAGTGTGCCCAGGTGGCCAAGAAGGCCAATGGCATCTTGGCTTGTACCAGAAACGGCGTGACCAGCAGGTCCAGGGAGGTTATTCTCCCTCTGTACTCGGCACTGGTGAGACTGCTCCTTGAATCCTGTGTTCAGTTCTGGGCCCCTCACCACAAGAAGGATGTTGAGGCTCTGGAACGAGTCCAGAGAAGAGCAACGAAGCTGGTGAGGGGGCTGGAGAGCAGGTCTTATGAGGAGCGGCTGAGAGAGCTGGGGTTGTTTAGCCTGGAGAAGAGGAGGCTGAGGGGAGACCTCATTGCTCTCTACGACTACCTGAAAGGAAGTTGTAGAGAGGAGGGTGCTGGCCTCTTCTCCCAAGTGACAGGGGACAGGACAAGAGGGAATGGCCTCAAGCTCTGACAGGGGAGGTTCAGACTGGACGTTGGGAAAAAATTTTTCACAGAAAGGGTCATTGGGCACTGGAACAGGCTGCCCAGGGAGGTGGTTGATTCACCTTCCCTGGAGGTGTTTAAGGGACAGGTGGACGAGGTGCTAAGGGGCATGGTTTAGTGTTTGATAGGAGTGGTTGGACTCGATGATCTGGTGGGTCTCTTCCAACATGGTTATTCTATGATTCTATAACCTGGTCTTTAACACCTCCAGGGATGGGGCAGCCACAGCTTCCCTGGGCAACCTGTGCCAGTGCCTCACCATCCTCATTGTGAGAAATTCTTCCTTATGTCTAGTCTAAATCTGCCCCTCTCCAATTTATAGCCATCTGTAAAAAGTCCCTCCCCAGCTTTCTTGTGGGCCTTCTTCAGGTAGTAGAAGGTTCTCATATGGGAGGTGCTCCACCCTTCTGATCATCTTTGTAGCCCTCCTCTGGACCTGTTGCATCAGTTCCATATCCTTCTTATTCTGAGGATTCCAGAACTGGAGACAATACTCCAGATGAGGTCTCACAAGAGAGGAATACAGGGGCAGAATCACCTCCCTTGACCTGCTAGCCGCCTCTTCTATTTAGAGTGACTTTATGCCTGCCTCCTGAGCTTGTCTCATTCCGTGAGCAGCTGCTGCTGCAGACTTTTACTGAGACACGGCTCCTTGGAACTACCTTTCACTCGCACGATAAACATTTTTCATTTTATTTAATTTAACATTTCAGAGACTTCAGACATTCAAATGACCACTGTGTGGTTTCTTTTTGCTGACGTGTCTGCTGCAGAAGGAGCCTCATTCTGCCACTGCTCTGGCCGTCTGCAGTGGGGGGATCCAGCAACAGATCTCACTGTCATTTTTAGCAATATGTAGCTCTTCTGGATGAGCTGATTTGGCAAGGTTGGACTACAATTATCAGAGCTAAAATTTGGCACTAGCATGTCATGGCAAGGACCTATTTCCATGGGGACTCATGTGTAGCAGCTGATTTGGCTGTACAGATATTTCCCACAAATTGCAAGTGTTCCTTGCTTTTCTCATCTCCTTCTGTCCCTGCATCAGCACCATATTCATGACAAATAAGAAAAGCAGTTGCAAGATCTTTACAGAGATTTATGTAAGTGGGCTTTTTATTTGGGAGCTGCTCAGAGTCACTGCTGTAACTGAGGCAAAAGCTGCAGAGCTCTGTGGAGTGCACTAGGATCTCAGCTCTAACCTCAGAGGAGCTACAGGAATCAGGGTCTTGGCTTGCCTGGAAGGCTGGCTGTGGGCATTGTGTTGTCTCAATGACATTGGTACCCAACAGATATTCCAAAGTTCTGTACCAGAAAAGCTTGCAAGACCCTTCAGCTTGCCACAATAGTCAATAAACACATCCCATCCTCAAGCAGTTGCGATACTGTCAGGGATCCTTTCTTGTGAAGTGCTATTTTTAATTCCTCAGTCCACCCAGATCCACCTTCACTCTTTTCACAAGGCAGTTTGGCTGCCACATTCTTTGAACTGCAGTTCTTACAGAGGACACAGAATTGAAAGGTTCCTCAGGAGGCAGGTTCCTCCCAGCCTGAACAGCTCCTGATAACTCTCAGCCTCCCAGGAGCAGTGCAAGCCCATGACTTTCCACTGAGCCCATGCCAGGAAGAGATGGCAGTGACCTCTCTCTGCCTCATAGCTATGCACCAACCTTCCATCTACAGGCTAAACAACACTAATTTATTTGATCTTTCCTCATAAGCCATATTTTCCCCAAACGTGCTCTCTTCAGCACCAAAACCTGGTTTTCCTTTTCAAAACCATACAATTCCTCCCCATATTCAGCTGGCAACTGTAGACCAACCTCTCTTTTATGAAGTGTTTTTTTTGGAGTAAGGCATTTATTCCTAAGTAATCTCAGTAAACCCATGTGAGTTAAAACATTTGGCTTTATTAAGTGATTCCAAAAAGTTAATTTGTGTCGGGATCTTTCTGAGACATGAAAACTTGGAATTGCCTGTTTCTTCTCTGCCCTCTCACAAAGACTCAGAAGTGCCCCTGCCTTTTACAGCCTCCCATGAGCTCACATATTCTGCAGCTTCACACAGCTCCATGCTTGCTGTGGCTGCAATACTCCCTGAGGTGCATCTTCCTCATATGTCATGGGTATGAAATGACTAGCCAATGGATCGCAGTTAACCTTTTTTACTAAGGGAAGCAAAAACCTCTATTTAACATGGATGAAAGCAAAAGGCATTAAGCATAATCAGTTCATAGCTTTCACCCTCTGCTGATAATGGTTTATATGTTTCGTATTTGTCTCCTTATTACTGATGCTCCCACAGAAGCTAACAGGAAATCATGCTATAACCAGAGACAGAAGGTGTCTTACTTTGTGCCTTCGATTTCCTAATCTCCCTATAGACTCATGTTTATGTTTTAAAGCTGCACTCACTAATCTTTTCTTACCTCTCTTTTTATGCCCCCTTGAAGCTGGGTCAATAAATACCTTGGTAATTAGTCACACTAACCTCTTACTAAATTTCTTATTCCTCTTCCCCCCGGGGATATTTGGCAGTCATGCTCTTAATAACATTTCTTTAAAGGAACAGCCATCTACTCCATTTGCAGTTTGATTGCCTCCCATGAGATCTTACCAGTTGCCTAAGCCTATCAAAATTTGTTTTTTCAAAGCTCATCTTATCTTGCTGCCCTCCCTCCTTGTGAGGTGAGACAATTCCATCATGGCATGGTCCTTTGTATCCTGTTCTTTCCTTACCTTAAAACAAAGATGAGGAAAATTTCCACTCTCACAACTACTATTGTATTAAAAATAGGTCTTGAATATTCTTCCTCTCTCCTGAACAGGTTGTCCAGAGCGGCCATTGCTCAGGAATTCGTTGGACATTGAACAGTTGATGGTGAGCAGCTCAAAGATTTTTTGCACTTGTTTCTCTTGTTTGGTTTTTTTTTCCCAGTTTTTAAAATTATTAAACTGTATCTCAATCTATGAGTTTTTACATTCTCGCCCTTCTGATTTTCTCCCCCATCCCACTGGGTGAGGGAGTGAGTGAGCGAACAGCTCTGTAGAGCTTAGCTGCCTACTGGGGTTAAACCATTACGCCTTACCAACCAATTTCTCATTCACCTCATGTCTTGCTGCTGAACTTCTAGTTTACTCACGTGTCCAAGTCACACATGATTAGATGTAATTTATCTTGAAAAATTCACGTTCAAGCAATTAATCAAATTGGAAGCGGCAGAGTGACTATGATTGAAATGCTTTTATGTGTCGTGAGCAAGGACACAGACAGTCATGGCTTGTCTCCATAGATAGATACAGACAGGACCTCTTCTTTTCAGTTTATGTGACAGAGTTATTCAATCCCCAGAGCTGGCTTGCAGCTTCGAAATACGTGTGGGAAGGGCATTCTAAAGTGTTTCTGCACCTTTCAGTATCTTCACACCCTCACAGAGGTGTGTGTTGGTGTAGCTGTTGACCCTTTGGTATAGGGTGCAGCTGTCAGTGAAGAAGAGGAAAACAAAGTCTTGTCTTCATGTCTGCTGATAACGTCCGGGTACAACTGTAGTTTCTGCAATACATCCTAGCAGAGCTGAGGGGCAAACAGTTCTAGAGACACAGAAGAAATACACAGACCCTAGGTCCTGCCTTTGGTATGTCAGCAACCAGACTGCTCATTTTGCAACAGAAAGGTTCAGTTTTGCAGAGTCCAGGTACAAAAACTGAGCTTCAGACTTCCTCCACTAAACCTTAATAGATGTTGTTTAGCCAGATGTTGTTCAGTGGCTCACAGCAGAGCTGTTCCAGTTCACAAGTGTCTTTAGACAATAGATGAGGAAAGCCTCTGGTACATCTATGCTTTTGCTAGGTGTATAGCAAATATAAGTCATCTGGCCTACAATATTTTTCTTGAGATAACAACAGATTTCATACAGGGCCAGCAGGACACAGTCATTCAGCAGTAAATACAAATAGCAATAAAAGCAAAAGAACAGGCCAGTATTAGAAAAGTTAACAACTGGCTGTAACATCTTGGCTTGCTCATCCTGCACTCGTGTTCTTACTTATTTACAGAATTAGTTGTCCTAATGTTTTTTTGGTTTTTTTATTTTTTTTTTTAGGATAAGGGGGAGCGTCAAAGTGATAAGAAGAAACAAGGTGATCACAATTCATAAAAAAAGAACTTTACATGACCTTGGCTATTAAATCTCATCAAAAGCCCCCAGAAGATTCTACTCAAAGATTACAGCAACTTTGATTTCTGTCATACTACTTATGATTTCTTATTAAGTAGCACAGGAGCAAGAACATAAAAAGCTAAGTTTCATAACTGTGGACTGGAAAAGTGAATCCCTAGGAGTTGTTCAGACTGTTCATTCACTTTCACATTCAGAGAAACGTTGTGGGGATGTTGGAATGAGCTCTGGTTTTGCTTTCCATTGTTATAAGCCAAGTGCATTACTAAAGCTGTTCTTCAGCTTTAGCTTTAGCGGGATCAGTAGTGTTTCAGGTCGCTGGATGACTATTCCTGCATTAATACTAAAGGATGAATGACTTGAGCCATTAGAAAGCAAAAAACTCACTTCCAGTAATTCTACATGCTGCTGTAAAACAGTCCAGTGTCCCTGTCAGGGCATTAGCTCTGCCTGCGTAAGGGGGCTTCAGGGGCAGATGGTGAGAGTTGGGAGCTGAGGAGGGAGACTGTAGCTGTGGCCGAAGCCTTGCAGGCTGCTCACATCCCGTTCCACCGCAGGCTCCCTGTGTCATCTCTGACAGGTTACTGAAGCTCTTTGTGCATCTGTTCTCTGCTGGAAATATAGTTAATGCGATTTCTCTGAATTGCAGAAGGGAGTTTTGTGGCTAATTAAATGGAGGTATGTGAAAGGCTTTCAGATATTGCAGTACCAAGGTCACTATTAGTACCATTCAGAAAATGATGCAGCAAATAAGGTGAACAATAATTCCTGCAAATAATAAAATACTAAGTCTCATTGCAATTAGGATGCTGTCCATCAGTTGTTCTCTCTGTGGTGTGAACCTTTCTGTCCCAAGTCCTTTCTCCATATACTACGTGAGCAGATAACATTATTCTGAAGTGAAAGAAATCTTATGGATTCAAAAAGAAAAAAATCCACTGGGAGTATTTCCTTCAAAGTCCTATTCACCACTTCAGTCTCCCCCTTGAGCTCAGAATGAACCATCGATACCTAAGCCATGAATTCGTAAATTCACAGAGAATCACTTATTTGGTCTATGTGATAAAGTAGCTACAGAATGTGGAAAGGATTCATTAAACAATTAATAGTAAACTTAAAGCATTTTGATTGCCCTTGATTCCTGCTCTGCTATTACACTTGATTTTTCTTTCCTATGCTTCTAACAAATGTGTGAAGCGGAATTCTGTTGCTACCCTTTTCAGTTAGCATATGATGAATTCCTATACTCTCCTGTGTATTTGAAATGTGCCTAGAAGAATTTTGAGTGAATTTAATCCTCTTGGGGATGGGTATACTAGTTACAACATTACCCATGGATAATCTAAGACTACTTTGGTTTTTCTTTTACATTTCTAGCAACTAATGCCCCTGTCTCTAATGCCCCTCTAGATATTGATCAGCCTCCCAATATACCATTCCTCCAGAAGTATTTTTCTAATTAGCTGTTTCTTCTTAACTGAAGTTAAGGACTTTAAGTCCTGTCCCTGTCCCTCCACCCATTCACACACCCTCTTGTCAGCAGCTTCTCATGTGCATGAGAAGAAAAAAACCCCCAAAGCATTACCTTGGCAAAAGGATGTGTATCTCCCTGTCAGTTCTCTCCAGTAGCAGTATACACACAGGAATAAAATATCTCTTTGTTTTCATATAAAGACCTTTAATCATTTATAGCCTTCCAAAAGAACTGCTTTTTTCACAGTGCCAAGAAAGGTGAGTGAAATAAGTACTAAATTGAGAATCTTATTTGGTGATGACTTCATTTGCACATCCATCTTCTAGACAGTAAATGCTCTAGAGTGGGGATCATGTTGCTTCTGAATTTTTTATGAAAGAGCAGCTATATCATAAGGCTCTTTCTGGCAATTAGAATAATTTGTCATTATTTTGGCCATAAATGCTTCACAACTCATCATTTTTGTTTGTGTGTTTGTTTGTCTCCACAAAATTCACTCGTTGTTTTTACTGAGAGCTTCACACACTTCATTTTCAAGAACTACTTTTTTTCCCAAATTTTTGTCAAATATCCTTCCAGCTCTCAACACCACATTGGAGCCTTCCACATTTGCAGGAGTCCAGAGCTGGTGGCCAACTCCCATCTTCTGCAGTGGCTGCAGTAAACACACTTATTTGTAATTTCCCTTCTGCTCTAACGTACACATAATGTGCACAAAGAACTGTTCTTGTCCTTGTCCCAGCCATGCAAATCCAGACCAGCTCAGACAAAACGAATCAACACTTCACACTAGTGCAATAATGCACTCCAGTATAATAATTTGACCCTCTTCCTTTTTGTATGGTACACAAGAGAAACTTGAAATGCATGCAATCTACTGGTGGTAAAGTCTCCATAATTTACATGCAGTTCTCTGACTTCCCTGTAAGAGAGACAGACCTCTCTTGTGGCTTTGCAAATCATTGATCGTATAAGCCAATGATCTTAAAAAGTGCATACCAGAAGTCAGATCCCTGAACAGTCAGTCTGAACTGAATTAGCTGAGCATCTACTGTTTCTCATGCCTCCAGGAGCACTCAAAACCTTTCAAACATGAATTATTCAGGCAGTTATTTAATATTGTCTTAGTAAGGTAACAATAGATATTCGAGTTTAGAAACCTTGGTTTTCTTCTAACTGATATCCAGTAAATGAGTACTAATAAAACTATGTTTAAAAACTGAGATTGTGAGATAGCACTGGTTTACATTGTCAGCAATAAGATAACACAATGCGTTGAATTAACTAAAGTGCAATTGCACCCAGAATGTTAAAATTGCATGTAGGGTACATGTGGTTCTTCCTTACTCCAGTAGCATCTTTAGTAATTCTGGCTAGTATCCCAGCTGAGAATTGATGGAATAATGGACAGAGTCTTTTTTTTTTCCTAACTTATTCTGGAGGAGTTTACTAGACCTGAACTTTTTGCTAGTGGAATTTTACCTGCAAGATGCAGACTTGTCATGAGGCTGCCCATTGTCTGTTACAGTTTGAGCCAAGAGTTTTATAAAAATAATCCTCCTGCAAAAAGCACTGCAATGAATTTATAAATAATAAAATATCTGAAGCTCCGATTTGAAGTAAATATAAGGATAACCATTCACTCAAAAAAAATGACTTTAAAAAAGCTCTTCAAGATATTTAGTCACAATTTTTTTCCCTTTCCTTTATTCAATTCTATTTCAAGTTCTCTTAGCGTAATCATCAACGGCAATTAAAGATCGTATATTTTCTTCAGAATTCTGTTCCACCTTAAATGTTGCTTGGGAATGTTGTTTTTATTTTCTTTACATTCCTGCTAAGAGGGAGTAGCCCAGAATTGATACTTATACTACCATCTAAGTAGCCCTGAACAGCTAAGGTCTCCAGGTTCCCAGTGTCCAGTTCTACTGGCCTGCATCAACTATTGCTGCAATGGGCTGCATGCAAAATATCCAAGTATGTCTGTGCATTGAAACGGACATTCTCATCTCACAGGTTTTGTCCTTAAAATGATCTTTTCTCCTTTGAGAGAATCTGAGAAAGAAAACCTTTTAAAAGTACAAGCCAGAGCAATTACTCAAAACTTACTCTGTGAACCACGCAGAAGGTGAATGCTGGTACAGTAATATAGCATTAAGAACAAAAGCTTTGTCAGAAAACTGTGGTGAGAGCTGTGCTAAGTAAACTAGATTTATTCTGCATAGTTTGTGGCTGATGTGCATAGTTTGATTAAAATACCTCCAAATTTCATCCCACTTCTATCTTTACTCATAATGGCAGTACTTATTGTAAGGCTGACAAACTCACAACACGAGCAGAGGTTAAATTTTTCACGTCCTGCTTATCTCGCCTTCACTGTAGTTCATTTTAAAATCATAGAATCACAGAATCATAGAATCATAGAATAGGTTGGGTTGGAAGGGACCTTAAAGATCATCTAGTTCCAATCCCCTTGCCATGGGGCACCTCCCACTAAGTCAGGCTGCCCAAGGCCCCATCCAACCTGGCCTTGAACACCTCCAGGGATGGGGCAGACACAACTTCCCTGGGCAACCTATGCCAGTGCCTCACCATCCTCATAATGAAGAAATTCTTCCTTATTTCTAGTCTAAATCCAGTTTATACCCATTGCCCTTAGTCCTATCACTCCATCCCCTTGTAAGAAGTCCCTCTCCAGCTTTCTTTTAGCTCCTTCAAGTACTGGAAGGTCACCATAATATCTCCACGGAGACTTCTCTTCTCCAGGCTGAACAACCCCAACTCTCTCAGCCTGTCCTTGTATGGGAGGTGCTCCAGCCATCAGGTCATCTTTGTAGCCCTCTTCTGGACCCATTCCAACCGTTCCGTATCATTCTTATGTTGAGGATTCCAGAACTGGACACAGTACTCCAGATGAGGATTCCAGATGAGGACTCGAGGGGCAGAATCACCTCCCCCAACCTGCTGGGCACACTTCTTCATACTCAGAACATCTGCAAGTCTGGCACTTTTTATTTTGCTGACACAGAATGGGTTTAGCAACCTGGTTTAGGTAGCTTTAGGATTCTGCTCTCCTAAAGGCAAAGGAGAGCCTTTGCTCTCCTTTGCAAATCTTGACTTAATTCTCTCATCAAACACGTGCAGGTAGGTTAATCCTTCCCATGATGGACTGAAGCACTAAAGGGTTGTTACTGGAACTGGAAGAAGCTGTTGTGTTGTGAGACATCACACAGTATGCCACTGGGCAACAAAACCTCTTAGATACCAAGAGGAAAAGACTCCTGGAAGCCAAAAGGCTAGTGCTTGGTCACTGAGTCAGTATCTCCTGACATAAGTCCCACAGAAGGAAGAGGGCAAAAGGAAATTTTCCACTGTGTTCCTCATGTGATAGTGGCTGCCCCCCTGCAGGCTGAGCAACTCCTCTGTAAACTCTGCAGATCACTCATAAGATACCTGAAAATCTAGAGACAGTAATTACTTTAACGCTGCTAATGAAGAGTATACCCTACTCAGCCATTCTCCTTAATTAATAGTTAATTTCCTGCTGGGCTTTGGGTCATTTCACTCAGTTCTATCTTGGGCAAAATTAGGGGTCTGTCTCCAGGTATACTTCCAACTCTGCAAAGATGTCATGGATAAGGCTGCACCAGGGTTGACTCCATGTGCCCCACACAGTCCTCTAACACTGTCCCAACAACCTACACACTCTCAAGGAGTCCCATATGCTCTTCTGCCCTATATCAGGGTATACAACGCCTGCCCTCTGTTTCAAGCAATAGAAACAGTATTTCAGTGAGCTGCAGCACAAGTGTAGGGTAGTCACAACTGGAAAAAGATGTACAAAATAGTATATCCATGTATTAAAGACACAGGGCATAACGTGGGACCTAGAAAAGCATCAAGTCAAATGCAATATAGTGCAGACATAGCCAGTGTTGCTCTCCTCTGTGGTGAGTTCTAAGCCATGTGGTCAAGAACCAATTCATGACCCTTGGCCTCAAGACCACAAATTTCCTCCCTGGCTTTCTTCAGGTTGATAGTGTAGGCATAGACCTTGACCCCTGGAACCCCTCCAAAGGAGCTATCCTGCTAGATCCAGCCACTGGCCATGGTTTCCACAAAACTCTACACTTAAAAAAAGCAGGAATGTTTATACTTCCAATGGGGCTGCAAGGAAAAAAATAAGATCTTTCCCCAGATAAGCTCACAAGCTGGAAGAATTACTAGTAAATGGCACCAAGAATTTTCCTCCTATGACAGACCAAGGAGCTTTGTGAATCCAGACCTCCAGTCTCTCTGGGAAGACCCCATTCCAGTGTCTGTCAGATTGCTGATGCTCAAAATATCTCATTTTAGACTGCAGCAAGTATCACCAGAATCTATATATGTTGCACAGCATAGATATATCATATGGCAAAGGGTTGATGACAAAGGCTTTACAAGGAGAACATCAACACACCTCACCTCAGATAGTGAAGCAGACAGAAGCGATTTTCAGGAAGTAGCAACCTGGACAGGGATTTAACCTTCATTATGATAAGTCCCATATCTTCTCAGCAAGCCTCTGAATAATTTAGTGCCCTGGTTCTTTCCATCATTTCAATAAGATATTCAGCTTTTATGGAATGCAGATATGAGAAAATAAGATTTCAGTTCAAAGATACATTTTTTTCTGGAATGAAAGTGAATGAAAAACCAAGTAAGTCTAGCTGAAGAATTTGTTTTGAGTGAGGTAGTTTATGCTGTATTTTTAGGCCCTCCACAGACAGCTGCATGTCACTCAGAAAGACACCCAGATGTTCATTCTGGGGACAAATTAAAGGATAAAATAAAAATATAGAGTAGCATATTTTTTTTTGTCATCAAGAGATCTTTTGCTTTTTGGTAGTGAGCATTCATTTGTTTCAGATTTAGTGTCTGCCAGATACCAAAACAAAAAAAAGGAAAATCAGTTCCCAGTGAGGAAGTGTTTCTCTGTGAAGTATTTAAGAATGTGTATTAGGATGCTCAGAGGATTATTAATACAGAAAATTAAGAAGCAGATTTTGTGGAGAAGTGAAGAACAATGTTTCAGTAGGGCAAACGAACCAGTGAAACAGACCAGCAGTGCACTCAGCAGAGTAAATTCTCTTTATCAAAGCGTTCAATATCAGCAGCAATATATTTTTCAGAAGCTACTAAGCAGTATCCAAAATGTCTCTTAGTAACAAAAACACTTTTTTATTTCTGAGCAGCAAGAATCACCTGCCTTTTGTCAGTTCTAATGTTTGTGACTTTATTTCCTTTTTGCTGATGTACAGCTCAGCTGGTTACAAAGAACAAAGAGACATAGGGAGAAGGAAGGTGCCGTATCAGCACTTTAAGACAAAGGATTGTGAGTCTGTAACTTCTAAGGAGTGGGGAAGAAGAGATAAAGAAACACTTCAGAGCACACTGAGGAATCTATCAAACGTTTTGCTTCAAGTTCTGTACTACGTTGGCAAATGTTCTTATGGACAGTAGCTTAATGCCACAGCTATTCTGTGTTCCATTTGATTGTAACTGCTGCAAGAAAAGACTGAGATGGATCTTACCCACTGTTTCACAGAATAGCTGAAGACATGGACAGAACTGAAACCCACAGATATGTATATGCATAAATATACATATATATACACAGAAATTATACATCCCTGGCTGATTTTAGAACTTTTCTCTAAGAGCACAAAGATTCAGTGAAAGACTTGTAAAACCTTATAAATCTCCTGGATTTGAAACCCTGACTTTTTAACATCTCAGTGATTACAATACAATTTCCAATTCTGAGTTTTATAAAATGTTTCCTCTGTTTCAATACATTGTCAGAAAGTACGAATTTCAGCGCTTCCAGGAAAAGAGCAAATCAGGTAGCTGGTGTTCACCAAGCACCTGGGGCCCCTATCAGTGGACAAGGTATGAAGAAGATATTTCTCAGCACATTTGCAGGACATCAGGGAAGATTTCATAGAATCATAGAACCATTTAGGTTGAAAAAAAACCTTTAGGATCATTGAGTCCAACTGTAAACCCAAGACTACCAAGCCCACCACTAAACCATGTCCCTAAGCACTACATCTACACATCTTTTAAATGCCTCCAGGGATGGTGACTCAACCACTTCCCTGGATGGCCTGTTCCAATATTTGATATCCCTTTCAGTGAAGAAATGTCCGATCCAAACCTCTTCTAGTGCAGCTTGATGCCATTTCCTTTTGCCCTATCACTTGTTATTTGAGAAAGGAGATCAAAACCCACCTTGCTACAACCTCCTTTCAAGTAGCTGTAGGGAGTGATAGTCCCCCCTCAGCCTCCTGTTCTGCAGGCTATACAGCCCTCAGCTGCTCCCCTGCTCCCCGTAACACTTGTTCCCCAGACCCTTTGCTAGCTTTGTTGCCCTTCGTAGGACATGCTCCAGGACCTCTATGTCTTTCTTGTTGTGAAAGACCCAAAACTGAACACAGTATTCAAGGTGTGGCCTCACCAGTGCCAAGCAGAGAGGGACAGTTACTTCCCTGGTCCTGCTGGACATGCTGTTTCTGATACAGGTCAGGATGCTGTTGGCCTTCTTGGCCACCTGGGCACACTGCTGGCTCATATTCATCCAGCTGTCAACCAACACCCAGAGGTCCTTTTCTGCTGGGCAGTTTTCAGCCACTCTTCCTCAAGCCTGTAGCACTGTATGGAGTGGTTGACCCAGGTGCAGGACCCAGCACTGAGCCTTGTTGAACCTCATCCCATTGGCCTCAGCTCCTTGATCCAACCTGTTCAGATCCTTCTGTAACACCTCCCTTCCCTCAGCAGATCAACACTCACATCCAACTTGATGTCAGGATTTTCCCCTCTCGCATTCTTTAGGACTGGTCAGCTGCCACACATACATAGCAGGAAATTAAAGATTTACTGAAATATGTGTTCAGCTCAAGCAAATCCCAAGTGGCAACATACCTTCACCAGAGCTATTCACCAAAGTAAAGAATCCTGACGCCTCAAGCTTGCACTTGGTATTCTCCAACACACTGAACTTCTCTGTAAATTTGTATTGCAACAGTCAGAAGATGATGAAGTACACTTAATCAGTTAATTTTAAAACATAGGGTTCTAGATTACAAAGCAGTAACGAAGCATTCAACAAAAATGTTGGCTTTCCCCCGACATTGTATTTGTTTGGCTCATTTCTGCTTTTCCTGTAAGTGTTCACTGAATGGCAACATGAAAGGCCATACCCAGCCCTCAATTAAAGATGCTGCTGTCAGAAGTGTGAACAGAAATCTACAGAAAAGGCTCAATCACGATTTGTGATGCTGTTGAGCAGACATTCTTTTATGTTGTTCCATAATCTTTTTTGGAGCAGGACCTTGTTGAATTGAATAAGACAGAAACAGAAATCCTAAAAGCAGACTGGTCAGGAGATCATTATGTCACAACACAGCGTTGATCAGTAGCACACATTTTGCAGGAAAATGGCTAAGGAAACTAACAGAAATTCCAGGTGCTTGGTTTCATCCTAGAGCCATGTACATAATTACCACCAGGCAGCTGTGAGTGGGCTTCCTGAATGTCTGGGAATCCAGTCCTGGAAAACATGTTTACAATGTTAGGTAAAATACAGATGTTGAAGGTCCACCTCTACCCAGTAGTGTAAAAATCTCAGCTGGAATCCTTGAGCTTCCTCTGCAAGTTCCAAACAGAAGCTTTTACTAAAAAAGAGAAGTAACTACTATAAATATTTGCTACACATCCTTTTCACTGCTTGTGATCCTTGCCACAGTTATCTCTGAGTTTTTTTTAAGATGATTCTCTAAGCTATTTTCCTTTTGTTCATTCTTGCAGCAAGTATCCAGCGAGCATCTTATTAATAAGATAAACTACAATAATCAAAGAATCAGAACAAGAAAGTAACTGCTAATTGTGAATTTAAATTCCATCATCTCTACCATGTCAGTGTGGGACAACTCTGCCCACAGTGGCACTAAAGCAGCTATTGATGAACAAAGAAGTCACATTTGGTTCATTCACTGTAAATGTGAGTCAGTTATTGAAAAATATATAAACTGAGGCATGGAAATGTAACAAACAAGGCCATGGCTGTCAGTTTTACTGTCAACTACCTCCTTTAGTATATTGATAATGGATCAGTGGTATCATGTTAGGTATTGTGCTTAAGAGCTGACTGCTACAAATGCAAAGAGGCGGAGGGGCAACAGCAGTGGGATCCCCCTAACCCAGCTGTGCCAAAATAGCACCAACCCTGGCTGCTGCTGGGCTGAGCAGCCCCTGGACCTGGCAAACCCCCAGGGCATGGTCCCAGGAGGTGTTCCACCCTGCCTAACTCGGAGGTAACTGCCCACTGTGGTGACAGGCTCACTGAGAGAGGCTCAAAGGTCCAAGTGATGATCTGGAGACATCCTTACTTTGTGTGTATATACATGAGTAGATACTCCAGTGGAGGACTTTAATCCCCATCAGCAGAAGAGGAGGACTGGGCCATCTGTGCCGTTCATGTTTGTGTGAGTGATGAGTGATTTCTGTTTCTGCTGATCTGTGTAAGTGTACGTCTACCTTTTATGTGTATGCTAACTGGGAACATGTGCCAGATGGACTCGGGGATATAGTACAGCAGCAGCCTCACTAGATATTTGACAATATCTAGCAGATTCTCTCATCAGCATGCAGGGTTTCTTGATCTAGTCTTTTTTTCGGCTGTTAAACATGGTTTCTTCTTGGTCTGCCAGACAGAAATCTGGCAGGTGAGGTTTTTGGTGCCTCTCTTTCCCTTTGGTAGAAGTGCAGATGCTGGTCTTCTTCCTGCATTTCAGTGTAGGTTCTCCAAGAAGGTGACTCGTGCTATTTCAAAGAAGTCTCAGCCCCTGAAGAGCCATTTTAGCTCCCAGATTGCTCAAAACACCACAACAACAGTGAACAACCACTTGGCAGAATTTTCGCCTCATGTTAGATTGAAAAAAACTAAAAAGTGACTTTGCCTTTTGCAAGTGATCAGCTACTTGCCAGAAGTTAGGTGTTTCGGCATCCACCATTTAACACTCTACTTCTGCAGCTGGAAGTGCTCAGCCATCCCAACATGTTTATGCTTTTGAGTGTTTATATCAGCACTCCTACTACTAGAAGCAGTTGCTCCCCTCCAGTGGGACTCATTTCTCCATGTTACACCATTTTTAACTTGTCCAAATTGCATCTGAAAAATGTAACTGTTGAAGTGGCTTATTTATTGTCTTATCTTGCAATAAACGGGGATATCTTTGCAGTGATAGTATTATTAAGAACTTGTAGCTTGGCATATTGAGGGCACTGAGGAAAAAACACAAGATCAAGGAAACTGAAACAAAAATTAAAAAAGCCTTCTGTTGTCTGAGTGAATGTATCTAAATTGTTGTCTCAGGTAGAATTGACTTAAATTTTGCCTTTTGTTCTGTCCAATTCAACCAGTTTTGCTCATTAAAATCCTTGAGATTGAAAATAACAGAAGAAGGATCTCTCTCACACACACAGAGGAGGATTTCTCTCAGAGACTATTCAATTTATTTCAGAAGTGTTAGGTTTTTTCCCCTGTGATTTTTCTACATACTAGTACACCGGTGCATATTCTTGAGCAAATTAGAACCTTTTTACCTATCTGTCATCAACAGCAGACTAAAACAGCCCTTCCAAATATTCCTTTGATTTTTAAAACATCGATTTGCCTTCCAGCAATCTTTCAGCAAAGAGTTTACAGGGAGGATGATTAATGGCACAATTTGTTCCAGACTGATTATAGAATACAAGAATTTAGTCATCAAGTTTCAGGTTGCACCAAACATCTGATTAAAGGAGTTGCAGTCAATTTGCTTCCATCAATGAAAGTTACTAAATCACAAACAGAAATCCATCCCAATTTATAAGAGCACTTATGCTGAATGAAAAGTTTTGTTCAATTTCCTTTGCCATCAAGGATAGAAACATACAGAATAATCATGCTACCAACCATCGTAGCTCAGAATCAAAATAGGCTCAATGAACCCGCAATTATTTGCATGAATTAATGAGCAAATAATTACAAATGGTAATTAGACCAGCAAGAATTAGGCTTTGTTCACAGAGAACTCCTGAATCGAAAGAATATTCCGAAGTTCCTTGTTACAAATTATTTACTCTACCCTAATATAAACAGTGGAATTAAATTATTTTATTAATCTTATATACAGTTAGAAAAAACAGAAGCATGTTGTACACACACACACTTATATACATATAATTTACATTTTAACCGAATAGGATGACAGGACATGGGTATCACTTTTGTTTTGCTTTAGTGAATAAATACAATTTGAAAGGTGACTTTTCAACAAAGCAAAAAGAATAAACACAATCATTTTTTTTGTAAGAATCAGTTCCATATCTGATCAAAATAATAGTCTTGTAAAGGCAGATCTTGAACAGACTATGCTTCCTTAATTTGCTTAATCCTAGGGGAATTTGTCTTTAATCATCACAGAATTTTCTGCATTTATCCTAAAGATTTGGTGATTGCTTTTCACAACTGCCTTTGTAAGGAGTTGAGAGATCTTTGTAAAGCAAAAATTTATCAGCTGCAGAAGTTATTTTATTTGATTTTTTTTCATTGAATTGAGGCCAATAGAATCTGCTTTGAAATGAAAACATTTATTTCAGGACAATAAGGCTTCATTTATTGTTTGGAACAGTGCAACTCTGACTAACTTCAGTCATCTCATAAATATACTGGACAAAAGACTTTACAACAAAAGTACAAGGAAACAAAAGAAAAGAAAGAGTAAATGGAAATTGCTGGCTCATTACATAGCGTGTGGTTTCATGAAACAGTAGGCATGGAAAGGGGACGGACCTAAGCAATACCTTTTTCTACCCCTTTTGCTTCTAAACTAATGGAAATCTAACCTCCTACAGATGTGTCAATATAAACTCATAGGGCCAATGATCTAGGCTGAACTCTCTTTTGAAGTTTAATTAATAAAAAAAGAATAAAATATCTTTAAGTGGATTTATTATACAAACCCAAGGTAGAAAAAAAATTGGCAGACACAGAAGCCAGAAGTAAGAGAATGGGAAGACGTGGTGCTGAGCAGCTGCAAGCATACAGGTTTGGCAGGATAAGAGCCCCTAAGGTCAAGGAGGTGCTCAGAGAGCTCATTCATATTGGCCATTCCCCAGGAAAAGAAAATGGCCATGAAAAAATTCCCTCAGAAGCTCCAGTCAAACACAAATGAAGGCTTTGTGTGGTGCAATGACTGAAGAGGGAAGTCCTCTGATATGACTGTTTTCCTGCCTTCATGAGCAGAAGACATAAATGACTAGATCACAGTATGACCCTCTCTTCTTTCTTCATTAAGAAATGATTGATAGACTTGCACACCACTGGAAGATGACAATATTGCTGTTTCATGGAGAGCAGACCAAATAAAACACTCATTCCCTGATATTTTGAGAGGCTAGTTCAGAAGATTTATGGCCACAATTAAGTTTAGAGGTGGTAAAAATGAATAATTGCTTCATTAGTATGCAGAAAATATTTGCTAAGTGTATTTTCATTGTGGCATCAGCAATGAAAAAAATCTTCACGGGGAGTAGTCTTTTTTACTAAAACAAATACAATATGTGGCTGAAGTGCTACAGTTTAGTTACAGACACGGTCGTCCTAATTTCAGTGTTGTTCTCAGAACTGAGTTAATGTGGTAATCTGTGCTAATAGGAGATATTTCCCCTTTCACTACTTTCATTTGCAGTTTGCTTTAAGAACTGACAGGATTCAAAATCAAAGCAGGTCTGACCTGGCTCTGAAGATCTATGCTGTCCCAGACACGCTTATGCATTGCAGTCAGCGCTGTGGCCATCACCAGAATCCTTCCTCAGTCCTTCCTCTGCTACAACTGAAAGCCCAGTAGCACCTTCTGCATCTCCAAGTCACATTCTGCAGCTCTGCATGGCCCATAAAAAGCTGCCTCGGTGCTCTGCTCATTGCAGGTGGGGTAAGTGCTGGATCAGAAGAGAATCAGTACCTAGAAAAATCTTAGTCAAATATTTATTTCTGTGGTTTTATGGAGACATTTTTCTAGTGGTAACATTCCTGTGGTAGTAAGAACGCAATAATTTTTGTGACAGTTTCTTGTTCTGCTTATGCATTTGTTTCTACAGTTGTTTATGTTGTTTATTTCGATGCTGATGACAATCTGGAGGAGGAATGATAAGCATTTCACTATAAACAGGCAACTGTCATTATAGATACAAAACCCTAAAGAAGGAGGAGCCAATGGGAACTTTTCTAAGGGAAAGAAAAAACATGTACTTCGCCAGCTTCAAGAGATCCAGTACCACATAGTTTTCCCTGATACAGTGCTTGATGACCATCAAAATATCACAGCTTTAGAGTGAAACAACTTCTGATCACTACTGTTTCAAGAAAGCAAGACAGCAAGGGCTCTGGTAGGCAAGAAACTTCTAGAAAATGTCTGAGAAATCTAAATCATGTACAGCAGAATATATTTTCACACAAAAATACAACAAGTATTTATAAGGACAGAGGAGTGGTGAAGCATTGCGTATACAGACGTATATGTAAAATGCTGCAGCAAAGAAGACGGGTGTTGAGAACCTCGTCATTGTCAAGTGAAAGATAATGAATGAAGATGTTCATTTTCATATGTTTTGTTGTTGTTACCCTTTCAGAAACAAAAAGGACAACAATAGCAGTGCAAAAATATACAGGGTGGATAAGTTAGATACTGCATACTTTGAAACAAAAGAGTCACGTATATCAAGGCTTCCTTGAATTCTTTGGAAGTATTCTCTTTGCAAAGAGTGGTAATGATGACTAACTGTGCAGTTAGGATGAGCTGTATCCTGGTACTACATGGGAGCCCATAAAATACAAAATTCAGCCAAGAAATGAATGCAACAAAAAAACAGGGGTTGAATTTGAAGAAGTATTACGCATCATCCATGATGACAAAGGGAAATGTAACATCTATCTAACAACAAGGCATCTTATAAATGGATAAAATTTCCACATATAATAAAGTGTTAATGACAGCAATGAAAGCAGCTAGATCAAAAGCAACAGATGTTGCAAGAGATTTTGAGTTGAGTAGCTTTACACGAGATGACATCAAAGTACTAGCTGTGGATGAGTCATGGCTTCCTCTCTTCCCAACTTGTATCAAAGGTCAATGTACCAGCTTTTGTTGTATGAAGATTTTCTCCCAATGTTAGTAGATATAAAAGAAAACTTTTTCAAAACCATGTCTTGGCTAAAGAAATCAATCAATTGTTCTATCCTGGCTGCTGAGATTAAGTCTTCTTTGTTTGCATGGTCATACATAGAAAAAAATAGTCTCAAGGCACTACTTCCTAGAATTTGTTGTGAAATCGTTAATGGTTATTGTGGAGTTTATTTAAAGGTTAAATAGATTGAAATATTTTCTGTCCTATTGAATGACCCAACAGATTGATTACCCTTTGCATCCATAAACTCCAAGCTATTGTGCTGCCAGTGGACATCTACTACCACACCCCCTGTGCCCTAGCCTGGGTCACCATAGACAGGTTTCAGGAATGCATTCAGTAGGTATATACATCCAGATCTGAGCATTTTGCCTTGTACTGTCTTTATGGTTTATCATCAGTGGACAGAAATAGGTACTTTTAGGGTACCATATGACTTATCTATTTTGTACCTTAGTTATGTATGAGAAGAATTATGTCTTGGAAGTGTTCAGGTTCCATATAAAACAAAACTATAAGGGGAATATATGCAGGTTGTTCATATACAATTGCTTTCCTTTGTCATTTGAATTTGATTGAAGGCAGGTACCAGCTGAGGAGACGAAATCATATAAGGAGTACAGCATTGCATTAACGGAATCAAGAAAAACAATTTACATGACATCTTTGGCTCTGTCAAGCCTGCCATTAGACTTCCTGCTTGCCTGCTCACATCCAACACTTACAATTACTTTACACCCATGCTTCTAGGCTAAACTGGACTGAGTAGTCTGATCTGCACTGATGCCCTGGTGATCCACATTGACATAATTCTAAACTATCAGCTCTTCTGAAACAAAAATTATCCACCACTGTTAATGAGAAACATCCATCACTGAAGATCATATGAACATTGGTCTTGTCAAACTTATCTTAAGTTTGTAGACCAAAGATTTGTATTGCAAAGGCAGAAACATAGCATTGGAATATTGAATTGTGTTTAAAACATTATTTTTGAAGGGTTTGCTATGTTCCTGTGCTGAATCAAATCTCATAGGTTAAAAGAACGATTACACAGTTAACCTATAGGATAACATTCCTCATGTTATGTGATGACTGGTCTGTTTCAAGCTAATAAAATATCACTATGAGAAAATCAAGCTTCAGCGATCACCTCAAAGGAAAGCAGACATTATCTGCATACACTGTGCTACCCACAGGAATAATCACAACTAGCAGGAACTCTTTAGTTTAGCAGAGATAACAGACTCGGCAATACTAATAGGGTAACAAGGTCATGGGGATTGGTGCAGGCAGAGCACTGATCAACCTTCCACCCTTTTCTAGGTGTGACTTTGTTGGTGCCTTTGTAGGCAAACAAAACTCAAGAAGAAATACATTTTTTTACAGAACAGGCTATTTGCAATTTGGACAACCACAGGAGTCTTTGAAAAATTTCTTTTTGAAACTGTAGACATTTCTGCTCTTCATAAATCCCTAGAAGTGTATGAAGTGACATAGATGAATGTTGCAAGCCATTTTTTTGTGCTAAGGGGTGAAAATGACTCAAGCTAGATATCAGCATAAGACAACTGCCTGTTCTGAGAAGTACTGCATGTAAGCTATCATGCAAAATGTTGAAGATTATCTTGGTGATGTGAATCCACTGGGCTGAACCCAAAAAGTTTGGACTGGCAACTTAAGCAAAAGGAATTTGTAAGTTGGCAAGGTAACTCAATCCCCATGACCCAAAGCAGTTTTGCAGTTTAGGAAAGCAACTTTCTCTATTCATGCCAAACCACTGAATGCATGTAACACACTCCCAGCCATAGAGTTAGACAAGCCAGAAATCTTTATGAGGCAGAAATGCCATCACATAGAGACATATCTGCATGCAAGATCAATTTAGTGAGTATTCAGAGGAAGAGGAAGGGTATTTTGTAGTTCAAGCTATGCATAATATGCAGGAGAAGACAATGGGAGTAGGATTCATGTGGCTAAATACATACATATGCAAATGTGGATTTCTGTATCTGGGCTTGTCATCTAGGTACATCTAGAGTATGAGTCCTTTAATCCTGAAAGAGTTATCTAAAATAGAACATGTGAAACATGTCTTGTAAGTGCCTTTTTCCTTCTGCTGTAAGCTAAAGCTAGCAAGGTCAGGTATAGATGACAACACTGTAAATATCTACCTAGTCATCAAGGTCCTCTCTTTCCTGCCTTGAAATATCCTTGATCTTCATCAAAGGAAAATACAGTGTTATTTCTCTGTGATACTTTGAGGGAGTACATGATTTTACTGTTATTACAATTTGGGGTGGGGTTGACCAATAATGTTATAATAATTTTCTTTGCCCATCAAAAGGGAGTGTCTATCAGTCTGAGCACAATTACCAAGCTACATTTTGTGGTCTCTAAGTAAGGCTTCAGCTCTGAATGTCTTCAAAAAAAAAAAAAAAATTACAGGTTGCAAAGTTAGACAATGCTAACTCCAGAAATATTTTTGCACAATTTGAGGTCCCTGCTAATAGCATGCACAGACCATCAGAGGGGAAGAGTCTTCTTTCTTGACCAAACACCTCTGTCTGGATCACACTTTTGTCAGGGAGCCTTTGAGGACCAGAGAAAATGTTATGCAGTCAGAAACTTGAGGGATCAGACCATTTTGTATGCATAAGTACCATTACATGTAGAAAAATTGCGATACTCAAGAAGTTTTAAATCTAGTAGAGAAAGGCATATTTGGAAGTGCTTATAGGTATATTTGTTAACTGAAGCTATATATCTGTATACTGAAGCTTTCAATGAGAAATTATACACACATGTTTAAAATAACGATGATTTCCAATTAAAATGGATAACCAAAGAGAAGCAAGATCCTCCACTTTTTGATGGTTTCAATTTCAGCCTTATTAACTGTTCTGAAAGATATGCTTTAGTCAAACAAGGTGTCTTCATACATGGATGGACTGCATGAAATGTGATGGCTTGTGAAATTGTTTGGATCTAATGGTGTAAAACTCTTCCTTGCCCTTCTGTGTTATGAAATTAGAAAGTTATTCATTTGTGCAAAGTTGCAGTACATTATTACGACACAGGAAGGTTAACCTTTGCCTCACACAGCCCTCTGGAATCCCATTCAGACAGCATATTTAAAAAGTGATTTTTCTTTCTGTTCAAGGAAAATGTATTTGTCTGAGATCCAGCTGATTGATAACTTCACATTTTCTACCCCTTTACTGCTTATTATTTATTGAAAAGTACTTCACAGAACCTTTTATTAAGATGCTGTCTCCAAACACTAGAAGATAGTCAGGTATCATCGCCTCGCTTTATGGGCTGAAAAACGCAGAGTATTGAGCTGCCACTTGTAGTAGGGTTGGGAACAGGTTAGGAATCTCTGATATGGGTGACTCAAATCCTGTGTAATAACTGAGGTGCCTTTCACAAGTATTACATCAGACGTGTTCCTAATCACCTTTCTGTGGTCCTGGCTCTGCACTCTGCTTGGTTCCCTTCCAGAAAGCCAGGATTTCTCACCCTCATAATTTTTCTGCTCCCTACTAACAGCAATGTAGCACACTGACGATGTCTAGTCTGCATCCCCCCTGCATTCCTCATTTAGTATCTTGTCCATGTCAGTAAACAAAATACCTTTTGTGGTTCAAAGGGCAGAGATTTGCACTAGTTTTTCCTGTGGTGCCCAATTGACATAATCGTTTCTGCATGTAATAGTTTCTGATTTTTTTCAGGTTTTCTTTTTTTCTCTCCCCAGAAAAAAACAATATAATTCACATAGAAAGGAAGAAGTTTCAGAGTTTAACACTTGTGTGGGATACAATAGGCTATGAGTGCTCCAAGCACCATCTACAGAAATGACAATTGCTTGTATTATAAAAATATAGGCAGGGTAGATGAGAGGGACTGGTTTACAGGGCACTGAGCTGATGCATACCAGCCAATAACTAGCTCTTTGACAGCACTGTTTACTAATGATCAGATTGTAGGGTGCAAAAGCTTGTGGTGTGCACATGGTACACTTGCCTGGCTTTAGTGTTCACAGTAGACTGCTTCCATTCAACTGCTTTGCAATTGCAAATACCTTAGAGGAAAATAGATATAAATCTTACTCCCTAAGCCACAGTAGTTCTGGTGTGCAACCAAGCTGATGTGTAAGCAATTGTGCATAAATCCACAGACAAAAATCTCACTGTAGTCCAAAGCAGATCCAATGGATGACCCGCAAGTATTTCTTATTTTTAATAAACAGACAAAATTAAACTGGAAAGTCATGTTCTGTCCTAGGTTCTTGGAGGGATCAGCAAATAGAGAAAACAAAAAAATTTATGACAAATGGGGTCCTCATAATTTCTTCAGGGTACCAATCGCTGTTGCAGGGTTTATTTATTGTAGAGACAAATCCTCAATTAGCTTACCCGGCAAGGAAAGATAAGAATAACTGTGCCTTCCAACATTTAAGAATTGGAAAAAAAAAAAGAAAAAAAGTGCCTTTTTGTCTGAAGAGGCCACCTGCATTTTTCCAATGCTTACGATCCACCCCAGCAGGAAAAACTTCAGTATGAATCATGACTGTCAGTCTTTTGGTTGGTGCTGCTGTGTTTGCTCCTCTCCATGGGCTGAGGAGGGATTCAGGGATTTGCAGACTACAGAAGATGACCTGCTCAGTAAGGACTATGCCATACAGCCTAGTACTGTAAGTGCTCAATTTCCACAGTTCTTGCAGGGTTTGACAGGACCTGGGAACTTACCCTGTTGCATCAGATTTGGCCAAAGCACATCACAGTAAAGAACACTCTTAAAATCACTGGGGACCATTCAAATGGCGCTTACTGGTCCTGCTCCTCCTCAGTCCCAGTCAACAAAAACCTGACATTGAATTTGCCTTTAAAAATGGAGGCCAAAATGTGAATGATCAGTAAAATTAGCAATGCTCATAGATAATAAATAAATAATATCATCTTCCTGATGTTCAAATATCTTCCAATGTAAGGAAGTTTTCTGACAAAAGGACATTTCAGAAGTTGTCTCCAGACATGTCTTAGGAAAGCAGAAGTGACATGCAGCTGAGAGCACTGGTTGTGAGCACTGGTACATACAAATCGTTGAACAGCTGCAACAGTTCTGGCATGATGCCCCCAGTACCAATGTGGACTCCTCCAGGGAAAGACCTTCTGTGTTGGATGCATGTAACGCTCTGAGCCACCTCCACAGGCTGTGCCACCATGTCTGTGCCACCAAATGGTGATGGGTAGATGAAAGCCCATGTGGGAATGCTTGCACTCAGTCACACCTCTTCCATTCTCTGAGAGCAAAAGCCAAGAGGTGATGTGAAAATGTAGCCAAGAAATTGATTCTGTAAGGAAAAACCACAGTTCTTGTGAAACTCAGGCATTTAGTCAATGTAACAATGTAGTGTCATAGACAAATTTGTGTTCCATCAAAATTTTGATGGTGTCCTCAAGAGTCCCAGAGGAAGTAATAAACATTCCAGAGTTTGTAATTATTAATTCATACTCATTTATACAAGGGTTGTGCTCCTGAATATCAGTACTGTGACATGTGCATCCTTTTCTCCATGTCAGTATATAGTTTGGTGCCTGGTTCAACTTTTTGTTTACTTTTTGAAGTTCGCTAGCATTGCCCAAAACAAAGCACATTATTTCATGAGACAGTGAGATAAACAGCAGCTGCACAGCAGCAGCTTTACAATTACATGTAAAAATGAGCTTATCAGTCAGCAAATCCCTGAGGCAGCTTAGGAAGAAATTATTTAGCAAATACCAAGAATGGTGGCCCACGCCTTGGTGTGGGTCTCAGAAGTCTTTTTGAGATGTGATGATGGTTTTTTTTAAAGAGCTGATGAGATGCACCAGCAGAAAAAAACATTCAATAGATAAGTACTTCTATTAGATACCCTGTTCACAGCTCTGTCTTTTAACAGTCATTAGCAAGTCTTTCCAAACAAATCTAAAGCTTAAACCAAACTCCTATAAGCAAATTCTCAAGCAAGATGCTGGTGTAGATGCAGGATACTGCGTCATTAGGTGTGGGTCAATCAGCAGAACTCCACCAGTTTCCGCAGAGCTGCCTTTGTTTACTGAAGTTCAGACCCTCTGGGTGCATTGCACCTAGAAACAGAGCAAGTAATTGCTGCACAGTTTCACTGAAATAAAAAAGGGAAACCATTCAAGTACTGAGAAAAGATGACTCATTATGAGCAGTGGTTTATAAATATTTAACACATCAGTCATCCTAGATGAGACAAAACCTAGGTCAGCTTTGGTATGATATGGTGAGTTACTCTGAACAAATTTCAAAGCCTTCCTCCCTTGTCAAAAACAAAGATTCTGGAGTACTTATTTATGGATATGAGTTTTGAAGGATCTATGATTCTATGATTCTGTGATCAATGATGCGTTGATTCTGCCTAAACTCCCAAGGACTGCAGTACTGCATGAGAGGAGAGGGAAGAAAGAGCAAGTGAGTTCAACCTGAAGCCACTTCATGGCACACCCAATAAGGTGAAGTGCTGTGATTTCTGTGAAATGAATAGCCAATATCTAAGTGCTAAGCATTTAGCATTATTACTAATTATTAGGGGTCAAGATAGCATCCCAAGGCCTCTACCTAATAAATAAAATTGTTACTGATGTAATCTGAATTGGGAAATCAATCCATCATCTTTGCAGTGTGCTTTCAAATTGGAAGTAGCTGTTCAGGATACAGATGATAATTTTCCATTCCGTGTATGAAAGTTTCCATTCTGTTGGTCATGCATGTAATGGATATATCCAGTCGTTTTCTTCTTTCATTTTCATGGCAACTCCTTTGATTTAAACTATCTTTTCAGAAGATGGTCATAATAACCCTGCATATGTTAAAAGTCAGCTCTTTTCTTGACCTTCAAGCACTTTACAGGATTGTTGTTCTCATTTTGTAGAAACATGCACCGAGCACAGGCAGTGCCAATGGAAAGCAAATGCTTGGAAAGCTCATCCAAGGATAGAAGGTAAAATGAGCTAGCTTTGATGAAGAACAGAATTGGTTCCAGTTTATCATGGCTTTACCTGACTAGAAATGCTATTGAATGGAAAAGTTGTCAGGCTTTTCACAAGGAAACAGAGAAAACCATCATGCAAAGAGGAGAGTGATGTGCAATCAGACTAGAAGCAGAGCAAGCTGGAAGAACAGTTCTCAGGGACAGACAACTGAGGAAATCTAAACAGTCAGGAAGAAGAAGAGGCCCAGGTGTATAGCAGACACTGTTGTCCACCTTTTAAAAGTCTGAACGCTATGCTAAGTATAGGACATTTTTCCTAGGTGCACAGAGATGCCCCCAGACAGTAAGCATGTGCTTGCCCTTGAGAGAAAGGGTATGTAAGGAGATGCATACTACTCCATTGTTGGCAGTTTTCATTTTGCACTTGTTGAAGCTCTATTTGTGCAAGGCTGAGCAGACACCCCAGAAAGGTCACAAGACCCAAAATTTTGAGCTCTTCAACCCCATACCTGCCACATAAACATGCTAGGCCCTACTTTTCTGTTGATGCCAGCTGGCCATCTTAGCACTGGCTGATGTTTTCTGAATCCCAAAGACACTCCAAGGAGTTAATCCAAGTAGCTGTAGAAATTGAGAGTGGCACTTCTTAAAAAGCTCACATTTCTATATTATGTCCTACTTTCTAAAATGTCTTACTCTTTCTTTAGAGAAATAAAGTGTCAAATGCACATCTGGCCAGTCTCAGTATTTGGATGAGTCCTGTCCCTTCTCTTCCCTTTCTTCCTCTCTCCTTCTTTGAGGTGCCCCTCACTTTCTCTGATATTTAACTACCCAAGAAGACAAAAATGTCATGCAAGGGTTGCACTTGTATAGGCCTTTTCTTTCTCCCAGAAGCTTTATTTCTTCTCACAGGTCACCTGAGACACCTACATCCAAGAAAAGGATTTGACAAGGGAAGATCTGTGTATGCTGCTATGTCTTCTGATCTGAGAAAGAATATCACTACTTTTTTTTTCCCATCACAGAAGGCCATTTGTCAATATTTCTAATATCTTGCCATGTTTTTGATCTTCTCTACATTCCTATTGGTCCTGTGCTCAGCTATTGAGTGACAAAAAGGAGTCATCATCCCTGGAAGGTGTTCAAAAAATGTGTAGATGTGGGACTTTGGGACACGGTTTAGTAGACATGATAGCATTGGACTGGCAGTTGGGCTTGATGATCTTAGAGGTCTTTTCCAACTGGTGCTTTGGCTGCTTCATTACCTAGCATCTCCTGTTGGCACTCTTAATTATCAACTAGCTGGCTGAGCCCAGAATCAGATCTCCATAGAGACAAATTGCTGCAGAAGAATCTTTCCCTCCTTTGAAGGATCTTCCTGCTTAAGTTATTTGGGAAGCATCTGTATATTTTCTGAGTTTCTTATGGTTCAGAAAGTCTCCTTCTCTTGAGAGAACTCGCTCTGAGGAAATACCCAGAAATGACATCTTTCATCCTTCTGCTCCTCTTCTTTCTGCGCCAGCTACATACCAGAGCATAAACAACTAAAAAGCCTAATCCATCTGTCTGCAGAGTCTCAAGTGCATGTGGATTATGCTGTTCATACTGCTGACAGAATTTGGCAGTGCGTGGCCACATTGCCCAACAAGAGTTCAAAAAACTGGCATTGGAAGGGATAGTATGTGCCAATTTGACACAAGTAACCCTGGCTCAGAAATCCTGTAACTTCTAGCAGGAGCATGTGATACTTCTCCATTAATTTGGACTGCCCCACACGGCCTCTTTTGTGTTGGGAAAACTAGGGGAGAGTTGTTCCTGTTATGTGTCATTTAATAGCACCAATCCTAAGACTGCAGCCTGATCTTGGGGAATTTTGGAGGCAATATAAAATCTCTGTCACTCTTTAGGATGAAGTAATCTGTCTCATTTCCATTGGTCTTCAACTTTATTTTCTTAGACTAACAGGAACCTACAACATCTACTCTGTAGTGATTTGTGTATTCTGTCCCCTTTTCTTTGGGCTTGTGTTTCCTTCCTCCTTTGTATTTTTTTAATTGGTGCAAAGATTGTGGAGAAAGATGAATTTTTCCTTTAGAACTAGCTGACAAATTTTCAGGCACACCAACCTATCCTCGGATCTGCAGCAGGAAAAGTGGACTTTACACTAATAACAGTTTGGGAACAGTGGTACTTGTTCCAACCATTGTGTTTGCACTAGGTACAGGCAGTTCTAGTAAATATGACGCCTGCTGCATGTTGAGTACAGGAGAATATTAGCAATGATGAAATTGTTAACATTTGTGAGACAGCAAAAGAGACAAGTAATTTCCTTCTGCGGAATAGCAATGATTTAGAATCAAAAGTGATATGGGAAAATTACTGTGCTGTAAAACAACTTCTTAGTCCATGCCTTTCATCTGTTAGAATTATCCCCTTTGATTCCAGCCTCTTGTCATGAAAATGTGTTGATTCCTCCTAAAACCTGAACATAAAGATGAGAGGGATTGGTTGTTTTGCAAGAAATAATATCCTTTTGGCATTTCTGGTGGTTCTGGTTGTCATATACTCATGCTCATTAAGTTCTGGTAACACAAGAAATATCCTTTCTGTCTACATCATAATAAATGCAAGTTTTCAGCATACATCCAACTATATTAGTTATTGCACCAAGTCACACCATATCACAACTAGAAGAATTTCCACACACCACAGAGCAAAACATTCATAATATTCCCTCTAAGGGTCTTCAGCTTTCAAGCTTTGTGGCACAAGTTCATCTTCAAGTAGAAAAAGTTTCTGTATATTTAAAATCACTCACTGGTTTTCTCTTCCTTGAACTTTCTGTGGTTCCTCTTGAACCCTTATAGACATTCAGTTTTATGTAATCTTGTAGCAAGGATTTTCACAGCACCACTACATGTTTTTTGAGGAATGCTCTCATTTTTTTGTCTGTTCTTTATACGGACTTCATCCAACATACTAACGATAGACTCAACAGTTATAAGGTTTCTCTCAATTATCTCCCTTTGCCATTTCTGCTTGGGCACCTTTGGCTGTGGCAGCATCCAGCATTCTACTATAAGAGACCCATTGGTATAAAACTCTTGGCCAGAAGAGTGGTGCACCACCTCTTGCCCAGGACACCATGCCAACCAGAAAACCAGATACATAGTGTAGTTTTACAACACCAGCACAACAAAATGAGGCAAAGCCATTTCAGTCAGAATACAGAAATTACTGCAATGCAATCTCTCTTCATCAGCTTCAGAGTATGTCCCTCTCCATACACACCAACACTCTGTCCCCTAATTCCAATTCTTGATGTTTAACTTACCACCTGGCAGTGATTTGATTGTGACTATTGTGACTTCTTGTGACCATTTGCCCAATACTTTTTCCAAAGGCAAAATGGAGAATCATTCCCAGCAGGAAATAATTTCCAGGGCCCCGTGAGTCCTTGGGAGAGTGCAGGAAGGCTGTCAAGGTGGCATAATTGCCTCCTGTGGACAGTCAGTTTATATCTCTGGGTATTGTTATGACATAGTAGCTAAAGATTTAATTTCCCTGTTATTTTCCTACTGGTATCAAATTTCCTTCTTCCTTTACTCAGGCACTTTCATTCCCTTTTACTCTCCCCTTTGTTAACACAGTGCCTTGTCCCTCTGTTCTCATTGCTTCTCATTATCCTTCCACAATCCCACAGTACAATCTAACCATCACCTGCACTTTTCACTGCCCTAACCTGAAGAAAGGCCTGACAGATATCACATGTTCAAAGACTAGGAATGCTGATGAAAGCTTTTTAGCATAAAGAGCAAATAACAAAATACACGGTTGGACTCGGTGATCCGGTGGGTCTCTTCCAACCTGGTTATTCTGTGATTCTGTGAACTTAAAGGAGGAACCTAAGAAAGTAGTTTGACACGAAAAGAATATCCAGTATGAAGAAGTAAATTAGATCTGTTTGCCTTCTGTTGAGGGAGCATCTGTGAAACTCAAAGGCAGAAGAAATATTTTTTAAACATATATTTAACTACAAAATATCTTGCCCCAAACATAATTGAGGGAAGAATATAGCATCTTACAAAATGTTAGACAGTTGGATAGAATGTAGCCACCATAAACTTCACAACTGCATTAAGTGTGTTTAACAAGTTACAGTGGTTTGACCTAAACCTTGAACTTTTTGGTGACCCACAATAATTACTGTGTGAGTTGGTGGAGGGAAAAGAATGGGTAGGAGTTACACAAGCAAGTAAGTTCATCAAAACTCGATTTCTGTGAAAGAAAAGCTTTTGGACCAGTGAGATCACTGTTCCAGTTTAATACAGCAAATCCAACATACCATATCAATTTTTGGTGCCTTATCTTTTTATCACACACATCAGACCTGGTGAATTCCCTTATTCCCCTGAACTGGTGAGTGCGGAAACAGAAACCTGGGCTGCAAGGGAAGAAATGAAAGGTATGATTTTATTTAAAAATATCCAGTGCACTGATTTTTCTGTCTCTACCCTGTGATGATGGGTGATTGTAGAGCAGAAACAAATGATTAGATAATTGGAAAAGCAGGTACTTGCATTTGAACTACAGGCAAATTCATTCTCTTGGGTGATTTAACACAGAGATCTTCACAACACAAGATCTCCTACTTAGTTAAAGCTAAAAATGTCTGGTTTACTAATAATTATTTTTCAAAACAGATAATTAAGCAGTGAGACATTCCAAGACATTTATTAATATTTAATAATGCATGGTACAAGGCAGAATACTTCTAGTGTGAATTTGTTCTTGATAACATTCTTAATTCTCCAGCCTATCCTGAATGCCTTAAAAAATCCAGACTTCAGTGTAACACGTGAATCATTTAAACCCAAGACCAGAGTTAGATTATAAAGCACTGAGTGTATGCATGTGTTTTATGAGAAGTACATGTTTGTGATTCAGCTGTGAAAGCTGAGGCTGTTTTTTTTCCTAGAGTAAAACCTAACCCAGTAAGATTTAATTGGATCTCTGTGGGAGATGGTGTTGAACTTCTGTCTCTCCCTGACTTATTTACATGGATGTATGTATGATCAGAAAAAAGGAGTTTCTGATTCCAACACATCATTGAAACTCTTCTGAAAACATAAAAGGGAAATTAAAACACAAAGGGGTTTGCTCTGATTACTCATGTATAAACGTCTGAAAGCTGTGGAGGAGAAAAGGTAGTTTTGTAACACTGCTAATTGTCAAATGGGAGATAATCCAAAAGCCAGAGACAACAGCCACAGGAGAAGCATATGTGTGTGGGGTTCTGGAGGATGTGTTTTATATTTCAGACACAGCTAGAAAGCAGGTGTTAGCCTCTGGTAATGCCATTTCCTATATAAAACTCTCAGTATGACAAGTTTCCCAGTTGTTTGTCTTTGCAGAAATCAAGTCATTAGGTGGTTGTTTCTCATCTCTAGGAGACTTGAAGGCTGCAGATCAATACATCAAGTAGGTGAACAGTGGATATTGGGCATCAGGGGTTGCAGTTATCTAGTTCAAAGGTGAGGAAAGCAATTGGAAGCAAGTGGCTGCATGGACTAAAATAATTAGATCAGATAATTCTTCTGATGTGAAGTATATATATTTCCAAGGAATGCCAAAAGATAGAACAAATAGAATGAAGTACTCATTTCAAAAATTGCATACAGTCAGTTTCATAAGATCAAGTGATCTTGAGTGCTATCACACAGCACACGCAAGACAATGGGGTGATCAGACCCAGTCAACATGGATTTATAAAAGGCAGATGCTGTCAAACTAACCTGATCGCCTTCTATGACAAGGTGACCCACTTAATGGATGAGGGAAAGGCGGTGGATGTAGTGTACTTAGACTTCAGTAAAGCCTTTGACACTGTTTTTCACAGTATTCTGCTTGAGAAACTGGCTTCCACTGGCCTGGACAGGCGTACCCTCTCCTGGGTAAAAATCTGGCTGGATGGCTGAACCCAAAGACTTGTGATAAATGGAGCTAAATCCAGATGGAGACCAGTCACAAGCAGTGTCCCCCAGGGCTCAGTGTTGAGGCCAGTTCTGTTCAATATCTTTATCAATGACCTTGATGAAGGGATTTATTGTATCCTTAGTAAGCTGGGAGGAAGTGTCTGCTGGAGGGTAGGGAGGTTCTGCAAAGGGGTCTGTACAGGCTGGGTCAATGGGCTGAGACCAATGGGATGAGGTTTAACAAGGCAAATGTAGAGTTCTATACTTGAGACACAACAGCCCTGGGCAGTGCTACAGGCTTGGGGAAGAGTGGCTGGAAAGCTGCCTGGCAGAGAAGTACCTGAGGGTATTGGTTGACAGTCAACTGAACGTGAGCCAGCAGTGTGCCCAGGTGGCCAAGAAGGCCAATAGCATCTTGGCCTGTATTAGAAATGGCGTGGCCAGCAGGATCAGAGAAGTGATTCTGCCCCTGTACTGAGCACTCGTGAGGCTGCGTCTCAAATGCTGTGTTCAGTTTTGGGCTCCTCACTACAAGAAAGACATTGAGGTCCTGGAGCATGTCCTGAGAAAGGCAATGAAACTTGTGAAGGGTATGGAGAATAAGTTTTATGAAGAGTGGCTGGGGCAACTGGGGTTGTTTAGCCTTGAGAAGAGGAGGCTGATGGCAGACCTTATCGCTGCCTACAACTACCTGAAATGAGGTTGTAGCGAGGTGGGTGTTGGTCTCTTTGCCCAAGTGATGAGTGACAGGATAAGAGGGAATGGCTGTAAGCTGTGCCAGGGGGCATTCAGATTGGACATGAGGAAAAATTCTTTCACTAAAAGGGTTATCAAGCACTCAAACAGGATGCCCAGGAAGGTGATTGAGTCAACACCCCTGGAGGTATTTAAAAGCTGGGTAGATGAAGTACTTAGGCATGTGATTTAGTAGTGGACAGGTACAGTTGAACTTGATGATCTCAAAGGTCTTTTCCAACACAGGAATTCTATGATTCTATTAATCTATGATTGTAACTGTCATTTGGACTGGAAGTATTGTAAAAAGAGAGAAGAGGAAAGCATTGGTTTTATAAGCCCACATGTTAAACACTTTTATTCTGTCAAGCATCATGGTAGGTTAAATCCCTTTGCCAGGCCTTACAGGCTTCTTCAATACAAATTTAATTTGAGATCAGCCACTGCCCTATCGCACATGTGAAGCTCATCGAATGACTGCAATGGATGAGTGTGCTGTGATTGTGCCAAGTGCACTGATCCTGACAGCAAATAAATCTTGAAAGAAAAAACTTACTTAAGTTCTCAGGTGACTTCTTATAGAACAAAAAGGGTATTTGGGAAACTGAATGAATCTCCTGCTGCATGTCGTCTTGCAGATTTTCTGCAATATTAAAGTGTGAAAGAAAAGAACTGAAGTGGTAGATGTTAATACTTATAAATATCTAAAGGATGGGTTTCAAGAGGATTGGACCAGGCTCATCTCAATGGTGCTTAGCAACAGGACAAGGGGTAATGGGCACAAACTGGAGTACAGGAAGTTCCACTTCAGCATGAGAAAAAACTTCTTTACTCCGAGGGTGATGAAGCACTGCAACAGGCTGCCTTGGGGAGGCTGTGGACTCCCCACTCTCGAGATATTAAAAAACCACCTGGACACATTCCTATGCAACCCGCTCTAGGTGAACCTGGTTTAGCAGGGGAAGATGGGTTAGATGATCTCCAGAGATCCCTTCCAACCCCAACCAGTCTGCTATTCTGTAATGTCATCAAAATGCAGTTACTGTAACCCCTAGAATTATTCCAAAACAGCTGTAATCTTTTGGAAGGGAGAAAAAAAATATCTCAATTAATGTTATTGATTCCTCATGTGAAAAGGGACTCACAGAACTTTAAGCTGAATTTGTAATTGCATATTTTTAATGTAGAACAGAAAGGACAAACTGACAGAAACTCTTCCACTGAGATGCTGAACTGCTGAGCACTGTGAATGCTCAGGTGGCAGCTGAAGAAGGGAAAAAAGCTACCAACACTTCTGCATAGCATAGTTATCTGACACAGGCCACTAGGGCTAAGACTCAGCAATATCCTTGGGTAAAAGTGTTCCTGGAGACTCTGTAACTAAATTCTGAGCTGATCCCTTTTGTATCACAATGAGCTATATAACCACAACAGCTCTGTGGAGCTGTAAAGTAAAAAACATGAGAGGTTTTTAGTCCTATGAATGAGATTTAGAAGTAGCCAGCATGGAGTGAAAGAGAACTTTCTTTTTTTAAATGGGGTATACAGTATTAGGGAATATGCAGTCTTCCACCACTTTAAAAAAATAAAAGCAGGCTGAACAAAAATATTAGGTCTGGACACCAAGATCACTCTGCTGTATATGTGCAAAAACATGGAAAGAGAAGCAAATCAAACCCAGGAGCTAGAGGAGCAAAATGAGGCTCCCGTGATCCAAGAGGAGGTGGTCAGAGCCTTGTTAGCCAGACTAGACACCCACAAGTCTATGGGGCTGGATAGGATTCATCCAAGGGTACTGAAGGAGCTGGCGGATGTGCTGGCCAAACCCCTTTCCATCATCTTCCAACAGTCCTGGAAGACTGGGGAAGTCCCACTGGACTGGAGGCTGGCTGATGACGTGCCCATCTACAAGAAGGGTCGCAGGGAGGACCCAGGAAACTACAGGCCTGTCAGTCTGACCTCAGTGCCAGGGAAAGTCATGGAGCAGGTGATCTTGAGTGCTATCATGAAGCACATGCAAGAGAACTGGGGGATCAGGCCCAGTCAACATGGGTTCACAAAAGGCAGGTCTTGCCAAACTAACCTGATTGCCTTCTATGACAAAGTGACTTGGCTGCGCCTGGACAGGCGCACACTCTCCTGGGTGGAAAACTGGTTGGATGGCCGGGCCCAGAGAGTGGTGGGAAATGGTGTGAAATCCAGCTGGAGGCCAGTGACAAGTGGGGTTCCCCAGGGCTCAGTGCTGGGTCCAGCCCTGTTCAATGTCTTCATCAATGACCTGGATGAAGGCATTGAGTGCACCCTTAGCAAGTTTGCAGACGACACTAAGCTGGATGGAAGTGTCGATCTGCTGGAGGGTCGGGAGGCTCTGCAAAGGGATCTGAACCGGCTGGACCGCTGGGCAGAGTCCAATGGCATGAGGTTTAACAAGGCCAACTGCCGGGTCCTGCACTTGGGGCACAACAACCCTATGCAGTGCTACAGACTAGGAGAAGTCTGTCTAGAAAGCTGCCTGGAGGAGAGGGACCTGGGTGTGTTGGTTGACAGCCGACTGAATATGAGCCAGCAGTGTGCCCAGGTGGCCAAGAAGGCCAATGGCATCTTGGCTTGTATCAGAAATGGCGTGACCAGCAGGTCCAGGGAGGTTATTCTCCCTCTGTACTCGGCACTGGTGAGACTGCTCCTCGAATACTGTGTTCAGTTCTGGGCCCCTCACCACAAGAAGGATGTTGAGGCTCTGGAGCGAGTCCAGAGAAGAGCAACAAAGCTGGTGAAGGGGCTGGAGAACAGGCCTTATGAGGAACGGCTGAGAGAGCTGGGGCTGTTTAGCCTGGAGAAGAGGAGGCTGAGGGGTGACCTCATTGCTCTCTACAACTACCTGAAAGGACGTTGTAGAGAGGAGGGTGCTGGCCTCTTCTTCCAAGTGACAGGAGACAGGACAAGAGGGAATGGCCTCAAGCTCCACCAGGGGAGATTTAGGCTGGACATTAGGAAAAAATTCTTCACAGAAAGGGTCATTGGGCACTGGAACAGGCTGCCCAGGGAGGTGGTTGAGTCACCTTCCCTGGAGGTGTTTAAGACACGGGTGGACGAGGTGCTAAGGGGCATGGTTTAGTGTTTGATAGGAATGGTTGGACTCGATGATCCGGGGGGTCTCTTCCAACCTTATTCTATGATTCTATGATTCAAATAAAATATTTCCTAGTAAAAATGAGTGATGGCAGAGAAGAACATTAAGAAGTTAAATGAAATAAAATTAAATGAATCCAGAAAAGGCAACTGAAGTTTTTCTGCAGAAAAGGCACCATGAATCCATTTATTTTTTACATTTTCTGCTAGAAATATTTTAATTGAGATAGTCAATTTGACTTTCACATCTGTTGGTCCTTACAGAGGTGCTATTAATCAGTCCATGACCTTTCATTGCAAAGTCAAGTTACATTACAGATCAACTACACTTACCCTCCCATGCAGTCAGAATCCATTTTAACATCATAAGGGGAAGAAAGGCCTAAGAAATTCAGCTACCTTCCGTGCCTAGTAGGACAAGCTGCTCTTTCAAAATACATCTCACCCTTTAATAGCTGTCAGGAGTTGTAGGGACTCACAGCAGGTTTTGCTATTGAGGTTTTAAGAGACATCTGTGCAAGAGGCTACTAACTAGTGTCACGTTAAAAGTGTGTCCTGAAGATGTGTAGCCACAGCTCTGTTGGTTACTACAATGAGGTGCAGTGCGAATGGTGCTGGCTACACCTCCCTGTCCTCCATGTGTTTTAGCATAGCTTCTAGGAGGATCTGTTCCACGATTTTCCCAGGCACAGAGGGGAGGCTGACAGGTCAGTAGTTCCCAGAGTCATGTTTTCTATCCTTTTAAAAAATGGGCACAATATATGTATTGGACAATATTATGTTATATAATTAAAGTCCTGTATAAGAAAACATAACAGAATCTCCCTGCTACAACTGGTCATAGCTGTAGAGCTCTAAAGTTAAAGTCAAGAAATCTGGCAAGCCACCAGATTGAGAGTAAAAAAAAAAAAAATCTATCTCCATAAATCTCAGTGGGATGCAAGGATGTAAATTTTGCATGTAATTGAGATGAGTTTGAAGCTCTCAATAGAAGAGCATATATCCATGGATTCATTGTAACCACCCCTCATCTTTCCTCTTTTATTACCTTGTAATAAAATTGTAATTTTATTGTAATTGATTGTAATTAAGAATACTAAGTCCTGTGTGACTCAGTGTCATATTGACAAAATTATGTGTGAATAGGAACTACTTTAGCTAGGATGTGGAAATGACCTGTTTACTAGTGTCTTGGGAAGGTCTTCCACTGCTTTGAGTTTTATTAGGTGGTTATGTAAGTTTTATTAGGTGTATTTAACTTTTGTATAGATTCAAAACTGTTATTCATCTCACCCTTAGTCCATATTTCTCAGCTGGTTGTGTGTATCTTTACTGGATTTGCTATAATGAGAACTGAAGAATTAAAGGATTGTGCTGCATAGAAATAAACTGCAGTAGATCTGCACCGTGCTGCCAGCTTGAACATGCTCTAAGAGTGAAGGCTGGAGCTTCTACACTTTTGCAACTTCCTTGTGACAGTTAATTAAAAAATGTGATGACTCAGATTTTTTAAAAGTCTAACTGCACTGGTTTCAGTTTCAACAAGAGGTATGACAGAATCCAACAAACCTGCCATGGCTGTGATGCTGCTGTTTAGTATAAGAAATCTCAGTTGCCAGTGAATGCTCCTTAACAGGATTTGGCCTATAAAATATGTCTTTATTCAGTGTACTTCATTTTACCATATAAATAACTTTGGCAAGTCCTTTCCGGGTTCCTGATGGGCTACCACTATAAAAGGAAATCAATAATACCAATTGCACTATCTTCTGATGGAGTACAAACTCAGTCTGTCTCTAAAATGCTTGGTGGAGTTACTGTTGATACAAAATCTGTCCCATTGTCTCTGGTAGAAAGTAACATTTTAATTGAAGGTTTTTCATGGATATAATTCCTTCAAGATCTTCTTTGACATTTCATGTGGCATTTCAGATATTTAGTAGTTGTAAACTCAGTTAAATCTCTGTGCCACTCTCTATACAACTCCATATTAAAGAAATAGCCTGGCACAAAAGCCTTTAGGTCAGAAAATACCTTGTCAGCTAGTCCAGTTTTGTATTTTATTGTCAGTAGCAGGGTTGTGTGGATTTTGCCTGCTTGTGGAAAGGATCTGACAGAGGTTCAAATAAGCAACAAAAACAAACCAGCAAGTGTCATTCTGCAAATGAAGGTGAATCAGTGTATTCACAGCTGCTTATTAGATTGTGGGACTTTCTTCATCTTCATGGAAACAAAAGAGTGATTTTACAGCAGAGACTGCCATGCAGTGTGGGAAGGCTGATAACAGCCCCAAAAAAAACTGGCCCCACACAGTCCTGGCAATGGAAGGATTCAGGGCTACAGGTAGAGAGACTAGGGGCAGAAACTGTCTTTACCAACCTCAACAATGAATTAATGAAAAGACATAGAGTTGCCAGTACTGTTGCTTTTGGCAGCAAGCTGTTAGGTCAGGACACTAAGCAGAAGTCGATTGAAATGTTGTTCTCCAGGAGGCACAGGTCTATGGCACTCGACGGTCCCAGAAAAGTCACTGTCAGCCACACAGGTCTGAGCTGTGCTGTGTCACAGGTAATATGGAAGTGATTAGAGTATGGCCATCATCTGCTTTCAGGCTTGGCAATGCTGGCAGGTCAGGACTTGACAATTTTCAGAGCTAGGCTACAGCCCACAGTTTGTGTCTTTTGAGTATGTCCTAATTAACCAGCACAGATACTGGCAGTTCAGCTGAAGCCACAGATTTGGCTCTGTCTGAGAAGTGACCTTGCCTCTCAGGCACATTTCCACCCCAGGTTGATCTCCTTGCTGATGTGAGCAGAAGGTATTTACTGTGCCTAAGTACTTTACAGTGAAAGCACTGCACTAGCGGTAGTCTCATAGCCAGTAGTTAGGATGCAGAGTCCCCCTGGCCAGCAGTCTGCTATCAAGTCTGTTTACTTGCTTTAACAGATTCTGGCTATGCCTTTTAATTTTCATGCTGAATTAATTACCTGTCCTTCTGCACAGATGGCTTCAGAATAAAAAATACAGTGCATGTCCTCAGCTTTCATTTAAAGCTCCTTTCATAGGAGCGTGGTGGCTGACAAGACCACACATAACAAACCATGACAGTCAAGTAATACCAGCTAAGTCTCCAGTTCAAGAAGTTGACTTGAAAAATTGATCTTGAAACTGTCCTCCAAAATCTGCATCTCAAGGTTATGGCTAGCCTGTGTACATGAAACAAAGCAGAGGGCATGAAACCCAACTCCCTGGGGTACTGCTCTTCTCTTATGCTCATATATAACCAGAAAGACGGATGAATAAACCATGCCATGTTGCATTTGCATATATGATAAACCACTTTTTTTTTGCTTAAAACTTTCCACCTCATTATTAATTTCATCAGCTTCCAGTTCCAAGATACAGAAAGGATCACTTTTTTTCTTTAATAATGCACCTGTTATATTTCATTAAAATATTGGCAGTGTGAGGCATTGACTTTCTTAGAAAAATAAATGCACATTTAGTCTAACAAGTGTACTGAATTTGCTGCTTTAGCCCTCACTACTAACCTTAGAACATAAAAGCCATGAAGTGTTTTAAGTGTACAGCAGGCAGTCTCTGTCTTCAGATAGGGGCTGCCTTTTATTGCAAAAATCACATGAGATCCATTCAGACATGTTGCTGTTCGATATTAATGGCACCTTCCCTCTTTGTAAGTTATTAAAAAATCAATTTGATCACTTGAGGGTTGGGAAATAATTTCTATTCACTCAAGTTATTTATGGATTTAAATCCCTCATGGCCTAACGGAAGAACATTCTTACCATTATTAGCATTACAGAGAGACAGGCACTGAAAGAGAATACTAGGTACTTTATTCATATCTTTCTTATAGTGAAGGAACATGGGTGAAATTGATTTGAGCTTTTGTGCATATGAGAGCAATCAGCTCTGATAGACGGGGAAGGGGCTTTTCTTTAATCTCATCAATGACAACTCTTTATATTTTTTATGAGAAGAAATTCCATCTTTGCTTTTCTTCTAATTGGTAATGTTTGCAATTCACCTCTATTTGGGCAAGGTCCAGTAGTGATGACTTTTGTTATTAGTTAATTCTTTAGAGGGTTCTGAAAATGCTCCCTTCACTGATGGAGAAAATGTATTTCTTCTAAAAAACACTCTCTCCTGAACCACACAACAAACACTTGGGAGCATTTCAACTGGTCTTACATCTTATTAACACATTTGTAAATTTATCTCTTTTAATCTAGTCTCAGAAACCATGTAACAGAACTTTATTCAGATTTAACATCTTCTGATTCCAAAATACACGGAGGAAGGACAGAAGCCCGAGTTTTTGAATATTAGACAAGTTACAGTGTCTTGGAGGGAAAGATGAACCAAGGGAAAGAGGTGGGCAAAAGGCTTTGGTTTTATATGACAAAAAAAACCGAAATGATGAGCAAGCAGGGCAGAGATTTGCAAGAAGACTGTTCCAGATGGCAGAAACTGTAAAGAAGAAAGCTTTTGCCTTGACAGTTATGAGTTTTTTAGGTAGGACTGAAAAGAAGCAAATGAAAAGTAAAAGAAGAAACTAGAGGGAGGGAGGGAGCGAAGACAAAAAAGGGGACATAATTTGACAAGGGAATATTGAAAAATATAATGAAGTTTCTTTGCATGGGATTTTGCACATGCAGCTTTGCAACAACTCAGGGAATAAGAGATGGGGGAAGGATGACTCAGCATAGGAAGAGTTTAGATAGTTATGTAGAGAGGAAAATGGTATGACCCACAGCAGAAGAATATGTGACAGAGTAGCATTTTGCTCATGTGGCACACACACCGAGAAGTTGCAGATACTGAGTATCCCAGGTCAGCTTCCCATAGGAAACAAGAAAGCACTTGATGCTTGGATGACTCCAAATGTACCTGACTCAGAGCAATATTGACAATTTCAGTACAAGGGCAGTGTCCAGAATTCAGATTACTGTGCCATTGCAACAACCCCATCTCAAGAATTTGTGCTGCTTAGGAAAAGTTATCCTCCTTCCTGTAAAGATGAAAAGCTGTGGCTGTTAACCACACACGTCTCCACAAGAGGCATCCACATCAGAAAGCAATACAAGACATAGGGTTTTTCCCACACTAAACACTTATGTGACAAACATCTAGACTGCCCGTAATGGTTTTATCTGCTGTTTCCGATCACAGGATTTGTCCCTTAACTTCTTCGAGCTCCTTCGTGGCTTGAGTTCAAAGCTTTCCCTAGCTTTACAAAGGTGAAGACTCAGAGAGCAAGCCAGTGTGCATACCTCATCAGTACTGACTATTCTCTTCTATCACACATTCACACAGTAAAGTGAAAATTAGTCCAAGAATTGATGTTTGATTGACTCTGCCAAGCCCAGCATCAAATAAGAAACTCAGCATAATAGGATTTTTTTCCTTCAGAAAATGACTGACCACAACAGCTTATTTTCCAGACTGTTACATAAGAAAATGTACTTGCATTTTTCAGTTCATTTCACCCATACTTCAAAATGTAACAGATTTAAAATTAAATGAATGCCACCTCATTTCAGTTGTGCGGTAAAAAGGGCAAAAGTGGAAATGTACTTTGATACTTCACGTAACTTCAATTTTTCAAATTGCTACTTTTCCTCCCTTCAGGCAAGGGCTTCAAACCTAACTCCGAGTACTGGAGAACCTGCTACATAACATCAATGATTTTAAGGGTCTTTTCTAATCTAAATGATTCTATGATTCTATAGTATTTGCCTCATATTTATTAGCTCCGTGTCTCTTAAGGTCACTGACCTCATCTGAGTTTATATGACATACCCATAAAAGCGAGATGACAGAACTAACATTTTTCTACTTTTACAACCATTGCTACCAGCTCTAGAACCTTCAAAATGTGCTTTACTTAGCCTCAGTAGTTAACAAAATAGATTTGTTTTACTTATCCTTTGATCTGTTATTGCTGAAGATTAAAAGATAACATTGTGATCCTTTGATAACAGAAACAGGCTGATAAAATTTAATACAACAAAATAGTATGATTTATAAAATACCAACCACATTTCTTATGTCTTAACTAGCTCAGAGTGTGTCTTGTGTAATATAGACAGACATATCAAACAGCATCTCTGTGTCATCACTGAAGCAATTGCACAAGAGGGTTGATGTGCTGCAGAACTAATGCAAGTTATTTTTCCCTGGATTTCTGTATTTAGATTGATTCATGCTGATGACTGAAGAAGTGTGTGTTAGATATGAACCTTTTCAAGAGTGGCAGCAAGCAGAGGTGTATCCTCATGTATGCTTCTGCACTCCCTCATGCTTTCTCACACACTGTCTCTCAGACTGTTATTTAGGTGAACATTACAGCCTCTCTCACAGCCTTTCTCACAGCCAGGGCACGTATGCTTTCTCCCCTCCACCCAGCCAACTATTCTAGTAAGACCTGTTGGAAGGCACCATAGCTGAGATAGCTCCCTTCAGCCACATAGACTGGACTTGGCCAGTGGTACAAGCTGCCACTTCACGCCTAAACCGTATGAAACCTCATTTCTGTGGCAAACCAGGGATGACACGAAGAAGCCTGCAGAGTTTTGAGCAAGGACTGGCATAGGAGAGGCCTTTTGTTGGTTAACACACACAGGCAAGAGGGAACAGCATTTGCCTGTCAAAACCACTGACCATGAGCAAACATAACAGTGTTTTTGTTGTATATTTTTTATATATCTATGACTCTAAGCATGACATCTTAGACAAAATGAATCCTACTAAGGAGCTGACATGGGAAGGTTGCTGGTGGAAGGTGGAAACTGGAGTCGTCTGGCTGGTTGCAGAAAGGGCAATGTAATATGAGGCTTCCTGGTGGGAATACCAGTTTCTCTAGCTAGCTCTGTTATTTCTGTAGTCAGACAGGCTTTTGACTGTCTTCTGAAGCTGCCAGGTCACAGTTGAGGCAAATGTGATGGCCTGAAACCACAAGGAAACACCACGGGGCAGGAGCTGCTCTCGGTTATTCTAAAGGAGATGCCTGTAGGAACGAATGAGCAGAAGGTGAGTGGCTCCTCAGGTGATTTAACATCCCTATGCCCAGCCAACTCTTTCCTAAAACTCTCACTTCTCTGTTAGTGATTAAATGTCACTCTTTTCTCAACTTCATGATTAAATGATCTAGCTAAAAAATTAATATGCAAAAAAGGAAATTACTAAAGCTCATTCTTTGGGGGATATCTAATTATGCAGAAATGAACAGAACATAACTTACACATTTTGCATTTCCACAGAAATACATGGATTGAGGGCCAGATTTCATTGTCATTTTAATATCTGAATACTTCTAAGAATTTGGTCTAAAATGTGTACATTTTTCTCCCCTAAGCAAAATTTAAAAGTTCCCGTTAAACCACTCTTAATAGAAAATTAAATTATGCTTCTTAAAAGATTAACTACACATAGTCCTGCGCACGGTATTTTTTTCTAGTTGCCAGTTAATTATTCCAGCAGCATACCCCAAGGACTGTGTTCATGTGAGATAACACTTTTATCAGGTCATTGACAATTGGTTCATGGACCACCTTTGTGGTCTGGGTTATCTCAGCATAGCATGCAAATTCTAGGAATCTTACTACTTAATTATCATTCACTTTTTACTTACAGATCCTTTTCTTGGTCATTATGGTTTGGATTTAAAATCCTTATGCATTGTGGAAATAGAAAATCACAGTCTGGGCAATTCCAAGGTCAAAACATTTAGTCACAGGTAGCACAAATGCTAGCACAAAGCCAGTTTAACCAAGCATGAACCCACATTGTCCACAGCTGCAGTGTTTTTTTTCAGTTAGTTACCCAGGTAGAACACTCTTACCCTAAGTATTTTAGCAATGTAATCATTTAGTTAATTGGGATTTTGGGCCAGGGGATGGTGGTGAGTAGAGCAAGACTGAGGAGGAGAGAAAAGGAAGACATTTAATGTCTCATCACAACATACCCCTTCTGGCTTGTCCCAAACTCTGTGCAAGTTCTCTGGAGAAGTCCATGGTAAGATATCTTGAGCACTTACAGAGCTCTGAGCAAGGCTCATTTCCCTCTTCCCTAGTCCCAGGATATATGGGAAAAAATCCTTTCTTTGACTGAAATGCAGGGAATAAGCATCAAGCAAGAAATATATTCTCTTTATAGGAGCCTTACAGAACATGAAGCACTATTTAATTTATTGGATTTTTTCCTGGTCACATAACACAAAGGAATCATTTTGGCTCCAGCATGATCTGAACTTCCTATGGGGAGAGCTCAGAAGCACTCAGAGGACACAGAGCTGGTGGCATTGCCCGCTACTATTGCTTACATTTGTTGAAACATGCATAAATTCATATGCCTGTATTGGGGAAAACAAACCACAAATTAGGAATGTATTTCACTGTTAGTGCCTGCCCTGGGAAGACATACAATGCAAAAGAACTTCATGTAAGACACTCTTTGACCATGTTACATCAAGCTGAGATTTTTTTGAATTTTATCTGACAGATGACATCTCCGCAGTTCACTCAGAAAGCCCATGAAAATCTTCTTCCATCTGAGAGGAATACACAAGCACACACAGTACCCACAGAGATAGTGAGTCAGAGATCTGACATGATTTTGACCCTTTAGGTCATTATTTAGATCGTGTATCTGTTAGTAGTATCCTAAGTAAATGACTTTCTGCAATGATCCTACAATAAGCTTCTCTATCATTCACAAATGTAATTAACATCTACCCCTTTTTTTCTGTATCTTTACAACTTCTGTAAGTACTGTTAGGGGTCATTTTCCTCCAGTTTCATTACAGCATCCAAAGAAACCAGGAGCATATGTTACAAAATAAAGTGAATCTCTGTTGAGCCCTTGTTACCAGCTACATCCAAATGTGGTTCCTTTTCTCTTCTTTCTCTTCAGGTCTGATTCTGCTAGAAGGTACTTCTAGCAAGTTGTGAAACTCTATTCATTCTAAAGCAAGGAGAAGCACACCTTCTGCCATCTCTGCCCTTGTGCCACACAGCTACAGCAGAGAAAGTATTTCAAGATTTTTATGAACTCTTTACTATGGACTGGAGAAGTCCTCTTTCCTGTGGCTTTACCTATTTTGAATGGTGCACTGATGTAGGAGGTGTGTGTTTCTAGAACTCTGCTGGAGCTATGGAGAATCCTATTTAATCTGACACAGGAGCTACCAGTAGCTGAAGAAGAAAATAATTCTGAGTTCTGAAGTACGTGTTGCAATACCAAATGTCCTGTGTAGTAGCAAAGAGATATTATTGCACATGCTTCCTACACCATCAGTGGCAGTGACTTGAAAACAAGCTCCCTGAAGGCACCAGGGAGATATTTCTTACTCTAAAAGAAGATCTGATGATTCTTTGCATTCTTCCACGCAGATTCTATGAAATGTTGCACTGTCTTCCTTTAGGCTTGCTTTTTTTTGAGATAAAAAGAAAGCTCTCTATGGAGAGGGGCAGAATTTATATATGTTGTGGATCTGTCACAAGAACTTCAGTGACAATAAAACAGAATTGCTTCTACAAAGGTTAAAATAAGCCTGCAAGACAGACAGCACTTGCAGTGCCTCCAGTGATTCTTCACACTTCTCTTACCAGAATCCAAGTGCACCCATATTGTTGTGCGGCTGCCGGTTGATCTGTTAACTAGAAACAAGGAAAAAATTGAAGCATTCAGATGTGGCAGGATGGTCACAGTGCTAAAATACCAGGGAACCTCAATTTTGCTCTATCACCTCACATACATGCAAAAAAATTAATAACTAGATTCAGAGTCAATGTAAAAATGCAAAAATAGCTTACTTTTAGCTTAGTGACTGTGGGTGACCTGAGCTTCTCAGTTAAGACTGATATTCATAAAGGTGTAGAGGGAAAATCTGCCAAAAGATAATCCAAACCCACAAATGTTTATGGGAGAAAGTAACTTTTATAAAATGGCAACTGTAGCAGAAACATGAAATTCATTTGTTATCATGACAGGTTAGTGGCTGTGGATAAAGTTCCATCAACAAGGTTCACAGTAGTTAGCTCTGTATAAAGAGCATGCTACTGTATGGTATATAAGCTGTTTAGGCTAGAGAGTAAGAAGTTTAAAAAGAGCATGTACTAGAATAAAAGTGGGAAAGCCCTACCAACCCACGCCTCATTGCAAGTGGGACTGTGCAGAATGCTGTACACTAAAGAAAGTGTCCAGCCGATACCATCATTTTGGGGCTCCCAGCAACAGAAGCAGCACAAAATGCCACCTAATTCAGTTGTTAATATATTTTAATTGCTCCTTTCATATCAATACATGACATATTTTGTTTACGTGCTAGATGTGAGGTGCAGATTCAGAGTAAGAGGGAAGAGCAACTCTTATCACTGGTAAAATAACAGTCACCAATTCAAGATCTATGAACAGGATCTTAGGAAACTGAGTAGATCCTGAAAGTCAGCTTACAAAGTCAAGTGAGGACAGATACCTATTTGAACCCACACTGGCTCACTGGAAAAGAATGTATTTCTTTCTGTTTTGCAAAAATGAGGAAGGCAGAGAAACTGTTCCTGCAGTCTTCCATTGCCCGTCCAACATTATCTAAACAACAAAGCCTTCAGGTACCAAAGAGTAAGAAAGATCCTAAAGATCCTAAATGTATGAAGAAAGTTTAAAAATAAAATAAAATTGAATCTTTGTCTGAGGTAGCACAGTATTTTTTTTTTGAATTGTGGAGATCTCCAAAAGTCAGTTCTTGGGCTGGTAGGAGGAAAAGCTTTAGTTCCGCCAAGGCAGACAGTGCTACTGGTGAGTGTGAGGACAGCTCAGCCACCCACCACAAGAGATATCTGAAGTACTGCTACAACCTGAAAATAAAAAAGCTCTTTCCTCCTTAACACATGACTGACTCAAGATAACAAGTGCAAGTATATTTTTCCAAGCTCATGAGAACATGGGGTGTAAAATATCAAGCCCTCCCTCAGCTCTCCTGAGGGTTAGGGATCTGAGAAACTGAGAGAATCCCTTCCACCATCAGAGAGGCACAACGGCCAATGAACCACGTGCTCTCACCTCTGTGACATGAATACTGCAGCCTGGCTCTGTGGAGTCCTATTTTGATTAAGGATATATCAGTTCCTGAGGTGCATTGCACTGGATGATCACTTCTAAATGACTGAATGAAATTTTAGTACCCTGAGGCCTGACAGAGCCATTAGAGCACTGAAAAGACTCACTTCCTTTCTGGCAGAATAATTAAATTTAACTTCTCAGGAGGTATGAGTAAGGATCTAAACTATGAATGTAAAGAGAAACAGGTCACTTTTAACCAGTGGCAGATGCCTTCTACTACTTTCAGCAGACAGTTACAAAAATAAGAGATGAGAGATGAAAACAAGGGAAGCACATCCAAACTGTGCATATTAAAGTAGGGACATACAAGATCATGCTAGGGAAGAAGAAAAAGAGGCATTCAAGTTACCCAAGGGGAAAGACTTGTAGAAATGCTCTTTAATCTTAACACCAAACCACAACATATCCTAAGGATATTGATGGCAGACATGAGCAAGGCAGAAGGACAGAAAGTGCTGTGAAATAATAACTAAATGTTGGTATTTATTCAGTGCCTTGCCACCTCATTCAGTGGAAAACATTGTGCCTTTTAGGACAACTGCCATTTGCATCCTTAATTTCATTTTGCTATTTTGGTTCTTGTCTGTACTAAAAAATGTCTATTACCCTATTTTCTCATGTCTTTCTCTCATTTTCCTTTTCTCTTACCCTCATATTTTTCCTGCAGCAATTAGAAATCATTACTATCCATAATGCCAATGAAACCATCAAGGGAAATATTTTGGGGTCATTGTGGATGTTTAAGATTAGACATAGAAGTTAAGTTCCTGTAGCATCAGCAGAAAGAAACAAGTGCCTCCAGGTAGTCATTCATTTAATCTTAAGACGTGTGTAAGGCACAGGGTGTAACAGCTTTTGAAGATATCTTCCCCCATTTACTGTAGGGATCCAAGACCCAGCAGCTGGATTAGACAAGACATTTGATCAAAGGAATCGTTTAATCAAATGAATTCTACCTGGATACTACAAAAACTTCACTGACTGATGAAAAATGTGTAAGGTCTGTACTTTGTGCTTATATACAGTTCAAATTTACCATGCATTAGATCATATTTGTATGGGAGCTTAGATTTTGGAGGATATTTGGCCGACATAAAAATCTCAGGAAGGCCAGAGCCCAACTGGCATAACTGACACACCTGGCAGAGAGAAAAAAATATGCAGGGATCAGGAAGAAAGATCTTGGAACATGAGCTGAGAAAAATGTTTACACCCAAGAGTCACTCTTGGAAAACTGGGTTGTCGAGTTCTTGCTGGAGGCACAAGGGAATATTACTGCAAAGGCATGGACTAGCATATCATACAATACTGCTTGAATTAATTTCCTCTCAGAAGGCTCTGGTTTTCCATAGATGATCAGTTTCTCCGATGTTTCCTAAGACAAAAAATCACTGCTGATTACCACAAGGGTAGTACTGAGCCTGCATGTTTACGTGGCTAACAGATATTACAAATCAGTCCCTAGGCTCTGAGATTCAGTCTTCATATGGAATACTTGCTCTGCTGACAAAAATTATAACAGTACTGGCCTCAGAAAAACAAGACAAATTGATAACCATGTGCTTTTCGTATTAGCAGATAACAAACACAAAATTTAAACTCAGATCATTTGCCTGGAAGCTTCAAGTCATTTGATAAAAATTCAATTAAAGGGTGATCAGTGAGTTTAAATACAATCAAAAGGCAAGGGAGGGACAAACTTTGCTACTCCTGGGAGTACAGATAAGAACATGCTTCTTGTTACTTCAAATCAGATTAATATCCAAGAAAATGTTTCCTGTAAAATCCAAAAGGAAATGAACCAATCATTGGCCTGTACGTATTAGGTCAATTACCTCTACAAATGGACAGATTTCAAAGTATCTCAAAGACACTTCACAAAGAAGTCAGAATTTTTTGTTTTAGAAAAAGAGAGCATGCTCACACTTTTTTCATCTGTGATTGAATTCTGCAGATAATGCAAAATAATTCTAAAGGATTTTGTTTTGCATGGTGCCTTTAGCCTGACTGATAGTGGAGCCTTAGCATATAAAGGGAAGACATGGCTTTTTTTTTAATTTCTGCTTGAAAACTCCATATGTACTCTCTAATGTCTTTAAAATCTTTATAACTTCAAAATAACTGAAAACAGAATTTCAGACACAAATATATGAATTTAAAATACATTTATGTACTGCAGTAGATTCTACCATCATCTGTAATTGTCTGATAAGGAAAATTCCCTTGTGTAAAACATGAATGAGGAGAAGAGAAGAATAAAGGACTTCAAAAGCACAGTGTACTATAGATTTTAAATACGTATGGAAGAAATCTAGACTGGATATGAGGATAATGTATCTCATAAAATCTTATAGGTAAAACTAACCCAATATGAAATCACAATAGACAGAAACTGAAAGAAAAGGACATCTTCCTTACAAGAGATCAGATGATCCAGTTGTTGTTTCAATCCCAAAGGAGCTACCCACAAGACAGGCACTCTTCTTATGTGACCTATATAAAGCAATATTGTATAAAGTAAAATAGTTCATTAATTATAGTCTTCATTAATAAATTTATTTTCCAATTTTACTTGATATCAATAAAAAAAACCCTGGGGTTTAGGTCTAGACTCGTTCAATTACATCTGCTACTGGTTTTGTTTAAAGAGAAGAGGTCAGGAGTTACCTGCCTTTATTTGTGTTTCTGCAAATTGAATAGAAACTGAGATTAACAAAAAAAAAAGTATATAGAAAATACCAGTTTTAATATAGTAAAAAAAGGAAGAAAAACCCTAAAATATTCTAGAACAAGCTTCAGCCTTTCAAAAAGTGAACTATAAATGTCACAACCTTATACAAAGTGCCTATCAGCACCTAAGCTGCTCAAAATTGAAATTCAGTAGCATATCTTCCTCACCCTGGGTGCCCACAGTAACAATATATCCTGAAAGTTAACAGTGTAGCACTGGGAGAACTCCAGAGCTTCACGGCTTTGTGGCCAGTGAAGCTCTGAAAAATCCAAACTGGAGGGCACGCTGTTGTTTTCCATTTTAGGTAGACAACAGCTGAAGTGTGTGAGAGTCTATCCTCTCCCCAAACACAGAGGTTAACAGAGTCCTTTCACCAGAGGAAGGCCTCACATCGGTCTTCTGTCAATGTTAATGGGAAATCCTGCCTGATCTCTGAGCAGAGTGCCCCTGGGCTTTCTCACAGGTCCATAAGTATGATCTATCACTGGGCCACGGCTTAGCACCACCTGCTAGCACTAACAAAGAGGGAAAGAAAGATAAAAGTCAGGGTTGCCAGATGCTTTCCTATCATTCCTTCTCCATCAATTCTCATTTACTATCCATGAGGTGGCCACTAGACTTCCAGCTCTGTCTTTGCCTGAGCCTCAGAGAAAACTGGTGGCTCATCATAGTTTAAAAGAGCCTGCGTGTAAGGGTAGGAAAACTGTTGCTCTCCAAAGATACTAAGGATATCATTTCCTGAAATTGAATAAAATATGAGCCCTCTTTGTAATGCACTCATCCTGTCATTGGGTTGGTTGAACTATTAACAAAAACATCTTGCAAAAATGTAGGTCTTCTCCTACTCACAACTGCATAAGACTGTAATTTTTGCTAAAGCATCCATTCACTGAGATGGCTTGATGGATAGTTTCATGAAGACGTCAGAGTGAACAGCCAATCTGGCAACTACCTATAGCAGCTACGCAATCAGCTGGATGTCACACAACTCACTCTTTGACCTCAACTGAGCAGTCAGTTGCCTCAGGCTTTTCACACAGAGCTGCCCCGAAAAATCACCTAACCACTGCAAATTACTTTCAGAAAGTGGAAAATCAATGATGGGTGATAGTCTCTTCTCCAAGTATAATCTGTGAATCCTCTTCTTCGAACCAATGCTTACCCCAGCACAGGCTGGGCATAGAGACAAAGTAGATATTAAGACAGTTTTTTTGAAACCTAGTGTGAGTACCACTATCTTCACGAAGACCCCTTGAAAGCCTCCATCTTTTGGGAGAGAGAGATCATACGATCTGAAGAAGACTTCTGGGATCTGGCAATGTCTCAGCGATAGCATTTAGCTGCTTTCTAGTTAGTATTTGAGTGTCAGTGCCTACAGTGTAGTACCCATGTGCACCTACGCTCAACTGATGTGTTCCAACTGATTATTCTAGCAGGGAAAGTTATGAAAGATGTTATGTCACACACTGAAAGAAAATATGGATTCAGGTTGTTTGGCTCCCAGATTTTTCCTACTAGACCCTGAGGTGTTGTGTAGCCTTCCATGGCTGTTTAGCTCTTCTTCCACTGGTTGGGAAACAGAGGCTTAGTAATTGCACAGATAGAGTGGTTAATTTTGTAGCACCTTAAATGGGTGACCTCCTCCCAGGTGGCAAGGGACCATTAAGTGGGACTGAGGATTTGCAAGCACTTATATAGGAGAGCTACATTTTTATACAGAGTGGGCAGGCTCTGGAGATGAGAAACAGCAAGACACTATGCAGCAGCTGACCTTCCCAAGAAAGTAGTATAAGAATATGTTTATGAGTGCAAATGTACTGTGATAGCCTGGGAGAACTATGGAGAGCCATGGGAACTCCCCTTATTTTAGTCTTGTTAATATTTTTTTTAGAGTAGAAGCCTTGAAGGAAACTGTCCCTGGAACCATGTGTGGATGTCATCTTTCAGCGTGTTAGTTGGCATAGTACCAAGTAACACAAACAAATCAGCCAGTAATAAAAAGGGGTGAGAAAATTTGGTTTATATTGTCTGTGCTCCTTATTGAGAAAATTAGACGTACTCTTTCATTGTGCTGTCACATGTTATCAAATTTCACATCCCCTTACCATAATCCAGGAGGAGTAAGGATTCTTTTTGGCCCACTGCTCTTAGTGGAAATCTGTTCCATTACTTCATTTCCACAATGTCTAGAACCAGGACAAACTGTCTGAGTTTAAACTTTTCATGCTTCTTAGCTTCAAGAGGTTATTTCCCTCCTGATGTTCATACAACAATAAATATTTTATCTGTGGACAGCTGAATACCAGTCTAGGATAAACTAGAAAAACTGTTTTTGCTTTCCTTTCTTTGGTACGGATTCATCAGAAAGGGCCAACAATCCTACTAACCTTTTCTTGCTCAGTAGAATTCTGACACCTTGCAGATACCTAGCCTTATACATTTTAAGATTTTCACCTTTTCCAGTTCAGAGTATTTGTCATAAAGGACAAGTAGAAATGGAAAGGGAAAGGGAGATGTAGATGTTTTAGAAATAGTGGAGAGATTTCTTTGGTTTTATTTTATTACAATTTTACACTTCAAGGTATTCTCATTTTTGATAATGTTTCCAACTTTTATCTTCCCAGGATACTAAAAATGTAGGAGAGGACTTTGTATTCTCTGCCCATATCCATAGAAAACTCACACTCTGCCTCCTTATAGCATTTTTTTTCCCCAGAAGTAATTGAGAAACATCTAAACTTCAAAGACAGAGGTTTTCCAAACAGCAGTCATCACACTTGCAGACCACTAGCAAAGCCCAATGTCATCTGTGTTCACTTGCCGTTGATCATTCAGCATTACCCTGGCTTGGTTAAATAACATCCTCATCCTGAAAGGCACAGACTCCTTGGGGTACCACCAAACTAGCAATGCCAGGCAAACACTGGAGAATGCAGTCTAACAGAGCCTGAGGAGAGACATCAAACACCACATAGCAAACCCCTCTGAACAAAGATATTTAACATCTCCCAGTATTTTTTTTATTCTGTATATTTCATAGCTGTTACTGAGATGAGAGTGAACAAAAGGAATTAACATTACTAAAGCCTTTTATGATCGGAGCAACTACTTTTCCCTTAAAAGAAGGGTTAAACAATTACAGCTGCCACTCTACTTTCATGTGCATTGAATTCATCTCTGTAACAGGCATTAATTTTGCTCAATATTGAATCCACTGTCATTTCAACATGTCAGTCCTAAAGGAGGCTGTCAGTTTTAAGTGAATTACCTCAGAGAATATAACAGTGTTTAGACCCAATGCCACTGAACTGGAAACCACAGAAAATGCTGTTGCAGAACTGTCAAACAAGCTTTGTACAGAAGAAAAAACCCCAATGCATAATTATCTAAACTACTAGTGCTGCTTTGAACAAACTGTGCCTGCCTCTCCCCTGGTATTCACAGGAAAAAAAAGTCACACAATTCCTCTGAAAAAGAGCAGCTCTTCCAGTATGCAGGACATCCAGCATGGACTAGAGAGATTCAAGTCAATTGATTCTCTTCTACTGAAATCCTTAATTTGAGCCAGTTTCTTATGGTGAGATTCAGCTCCAGGTTCAGAAAGCAATGCTATGTGTGAGCTACTGCCACTATAGCCAGTGGAGGTCTACTCAGTACAGGTAGTGGACTCCAGAGAACAAGACAGCTAAGTGTACTGACGTGTGAGACAACTGATGCTTTCTTGGCACCCAAGGACAAATACATTAGAGAGACAAACTAGAAAAAAATACACTTGATAAATGGAAGTGGGTGAGAAAAAAATGCTGTACAATATCTATGAGGTCATCAATAGAATGGTGCTGGGTTCTTCACAGTGGTGCATGATGGGAGGATGAGACACAATACGAATCAGTTGAAAGAAGAGATGCTCGAACTGGCTGTATGGAAAAACTTGTTCACTGCGAGGACAGTGAAGCGGTGGAACCAGTTGTCCAAAGAGGTTGTGCCATCTCTGTCCTTAAAGGTTTTCAAGACCAAGGGGACTAAATCTCTGAGCAGCCAGCTCATGCTAGAGGTTAGACTAGAGAACTCCTGAGACACCTTCCTACTCTGTTATCCTTGAACATGAGGAACCCCTCACAGATTGCCCAGAGCGGGAGAGTAGTCTGTCACCTTTCTTTTACCGCAGAAATCTTTCTTTCACTATAGAAATTCAGAATTCATTCTCTGCATTCTCTCACTGCATGAGAAAGGGTTCAGCTGAGCAGCCTTCAAAATCAGAAGTCCTAGAGCTTTAGTTACCTTCTCCTTTCATGCAGTTTCCTTTTTTTCCAGCAGAAATAAAAGAAAACATAACGAAATTAGAATCATAGAATAATGTAGGTTGAAAAAGACCTTTAAGATCATCAAGTCCAACTATAAGGGAAAAATGAAGAGGGGTGGGGAACAGCAATTTTAAGCAATGTCCTCCACTGATGCTTCCAAGAAAGTGCATCTGAGGTGTCTTTGGACATTCCATGTGTCAAAAGCCTGGGAAATACAAATTGCCACTGCTGTCATCAGATAAACCAGATGCTGTGTAAATAGGTTTATTGAAAGACAGCTCACATTCTTCCCCCAAAGAGTGCATGCCTGCCCTTTTACACAGTAATTTCACATAAGCATTAAGGCAGAACCTCTGAGAGATGCCCATGTTTGCTCACCACTACTTTATTATTGATATTATTTTTTTTAATTTGAGGTATTTGTTGTACAAGTATGACAGGGTCAAGTCCCTATGCCTAATCTTCATTTTATCTATATGGCCATTCTGTTGCTCAAGGCTATTTGCAACTGCATCAAAGACAGTTTGAATACACAGTGCTGAGTCCACAGAGCCATGGGAAGCGTGAGATAGCTTTTATGCTCTCCACTAGCATCAGCAGCATTTCCAAACCATGTTTTAACAAGTGCCAGCATGAGCAAAAACAAATTGACTGGACAGTCAGAAAACCCTCCAGCTAGATCCTGATTTGGAGGAAGGGGAGCCATAAAGAGCCATATTTTTCACTTGTACCCCAAGAAAATGTGAAGAGAACAGAATGTCATACATGAGTTCTGCCCTAGTGACATGGTTGTTGTGTAAAAACAATATTGTTCTGCTACAAGTATCACTTCATGTAGTTAATTTGCCCTTCTTATTCCTGAGATGGTAGCATCCATGCCTACATTGCTCTCAGTAGATGCTTGCTTGCCTGACTTGCTCTTAAAAGCCTCCATAAACAATATCACAGAGATGATTGATTTCCATGCTCAGCTGTCTTGCTATATAGCTCTTTCCTTGAGAGAAAACTGAAACCTCCATCACTTTAATGTAAGCTTATAACTACTTATTTCCCCTTTGATTTATTCCCTCTTTTACCTGTATTTGAAGACTGTAATCCTGTATGGTCTTCTCTACTCCAAGATGAGCAAAGCCAGGCTTCCTGCAGCAGCTGTGCATGGTGGGCAGCTGGCTGTGCTCCCTCCAGAACCTTTCAGAGCCTCCCTTACTGCTCTGAGCAGCAATGCAAGGACTGCATTTACACAGGCCAGACTGTGTTCCTGCTAACACCTCCCAACGTGACATTGCTGACTCCTTTTTGAAACACAGGCCTCCCCCAGTAACCAGTTCCCACTCCGTATTCCCCAGCTTTCCTGCACCTGCCTCCATGCAAACATGCATGCATCCTTACAGAAGTGCATCCTCTGCTCAGATTGCTTCTTTAGCTTGGCAGGACTGTTTGAACACTAAGGCTATTCCCCAGAGGCTATTCCCCAGTGGATCTGAATCCTTTAGCACCTTAGTCACATCTGTTCTTTTACAAGCTTGTTCTCTACTTCATCTAAGTCATCAGTGAAAATAATTTTTCATTAGTTACTAGCCAGAGATTAAGTACAATCTGAGTGCAATTTCCTGCCAATCAAATAACTCTATTCAGTATCATCAAAACCAGATTTCCCCTTAGTTATGTGGATGTCAGAGACAAAAGCTTTGCTAAAAAATCGAGGAAAATAATTTGCTTTTTCTTTACTTAAAACACCCACCCTAGGCATTAGGCTGACTAGCTCACTTCTAACAATGCCAGCTGTCATTCATCTTAGGTTTTGCCGTGGTAATTAATTTTTTTTTTCATTCTGATGATTAACATTCTCTCTGTAATGTTCCTGGTTCAAAACTAAGATCAAATAATCTATAACTTCCTAGTACTCCTTTTCTTTTTTTTTCCTCCTCTCAATAGAATCCATAAATTTTCCTTTTACACTCTTCTAAAACTCACCTCCCCCCAAGTTCCATGGTGGGGGATTGCTCACGACTCACTCTTTTCCGATTACATCTATCATACCTGGATTTTTCTCTTTGTTGCCACTATCAATAGTTAACAATCCAGCTACAACCACCAAAGGGTGAAGGTTACAGCAGAAAATACTTTTAACCCCTTCACCTTCCCAGTCTCAGTAGTGGGTAAGTAGGCAGGATTTTTTATCTTTGGGTACCTATAGAAATATATCAATGTTCATACTCTTACAACTAGTGTATTTGTTGTCTTATACTGTATATAATTTTGCACCTGCTAGTTGCTCAGGAAAAAGCCTCAGAGTATCTTCAGAAAACTATGATGAAATAGATGTATCTGTATCAATGAAAAAAGGTACAAAAGAGCAGAATGCAGGCATTTTAAGCTTCAAAACTTCTGTTTATGAACCACCCAAAAAGAAAGCCTAATTTTCAGAGGAAAAGTGCTGAGATCTTTGGCTCCCATTTGTCACAATTACTGTGAAAAACTAAAGAGACTTAACCTGCCCTAGCAGGGACAGAGTTGAATTCAGAAATTCTGGGGCATGTAAACCACCAATGGCAGGTGCCTCTGCCCCATAAAAGCTCTGTGCAGCATCTCAAAATTACCAGAGGATGTCAGAACACAGATGACCAAGAATATGTTCAAATCAGCCAGAGGCTGTGAGCGCAGGTGCACACAAAGAGAGAGAATATACAGAACTCCCTATAGATACCATAGTTGTAGAGAATTTTAGTTGCAGAGAACGTGTGCTCAGGTCAGACATCATCTGCAGGCAGACTGAATACAATGCTTCAGTATTTTTCCTCAATGTGTATGTACATATGTATGAAAATAAGCACACATAGTGAGATACTAAAAGGTGGATGCTCTGCTGCTTGGTAGCTCAGGTGATTGGGAAACTACATCCTTTTACATAACGTTGGTCTTGTCATCCTTCACATTAATTTTAACTAACATTTAGCTGTTCATGTTGAAGAGGAACGTAAGGCAGCAAAACCAGCCCCTCTACAATTGTGTTTTCCCATTCCATCAGTGCATCCTGTAGGACAAGAGGAGGACTCAGGTTATACCACCCCTCTGGAGCCCTCCAGCCCAGACAAGAGCTAACTTCACTACCACAGCAGGTGCTGCGGGCTTATTTCATCGACCTTCAGACACCTCCAAGGATGAAGCTCCCGTCACAGCTCTGGCTAACCTTCACCACAGCTTAATCTGTTCCATGGCGAAGCATTTTTACTCATGTGCAGGCAGAGGCTCCCTTGCTGCAAGTTGCAGCTGCTGCCTCACAGCCTCGGCCATGTCCCTCAGAAAGCCAGAATGGGATTTGTCTAACAAGCTTCCTTTAAGCAGTTAAAAATAATTAAGTTTTCCTTAGCCACCTCTTTTCCAGGCTAAGGAAACCCTGCTTCCTCAGTCATGGGCAACACAGACTTGAGTTGGGGGGAATTAATTTGCTACCGATTATGATAAATATTAACTACGCATCTAGTTAGTGGGAAACTGAGAGACAAAATTTAAAACAGCTTTTCTCTGTGTTTTCCCAGGGTCAACTTCATCCCAGACCCCTCTCCCTGTTCTGAGCGGTCCAGGGGGCTGCAGTCAGTCTGAAATGGCTCCTTTCCTCCCCTCCATCTTCCTCATGCTTCCCCCTGCTCTGGTGTGGATTCACAGGCTGCAGGATATATCTGCCCCAGGACCTCTTCCTCCCACCTTGGTCTTCCCTCTGCTTTCTCCTCCATCTGGTACTTTCTGCCCTTTCTTAAATAAGCTTTTCCAGAGGTTCCACCATCTCAGCTGAGGGGCTCAGCCTTGCCCTACAGTGAGTCAATTTGAGCCAGCATGGGGCAGCGCCAGCCTCACCTCAGAGAGGCCACTCTACATCCTCCCCTGCCAATACCTTGTCACAGACACCCAGTACACTTCTGTAATTAAAGGATCCCTAACTCAATCCTTTTCTGCTTCAGGCCCTCCATCCCCTCCATCCCTCAGAGACAGGAGGGGCCTCAACACAATCCTGACAGGAAAGATTAGGGAAAAGATGCCATTGCAGACCTCAGGCTTTGCTGGGTACTCCATCACTAAGTCACCTACCCTCTTCCTCCTTTAACATTTGTTTCCACTACATTTAAAGGAAGAGTTAAGAAGTTCCATGTTTGACCATCCAAGCACCACTGAGGTAAGCATTGTTACAAAAAGAAAATGGGGACCAAAATCCTTGTTGTCACCTCTGAAATTTAAAGAAATACCTTGAAGACTGAAAAGTCCTTTAGTGACATTGACTTCAGATAAACACAGATGATGATATTTAATACCGGCATAATAATTGCAATTAGTATATATTAGCAGTGTTTCTTAACGTAGAAGACATCTGGCCAGTTCCTGCCAAACTGACAACTTGGGTAACATGCCAAGAGGCAGAGAGACTGCCTTTGGTTTGTATACACTGGGAAAAAAAGGAGTGAATCTGCTTTCATTGTGAGCAGGCTTCAGCAAGAGTCATATCTTAGTGTGTTAGCTGCCAGTGATTACTCACAAGACTCATTAGAAAGTCACTTTCCTCAGGAACCAACGGCCTTTCAGTCCTGTGGGTTACACCTACTGCATTCAGGAGACCACAATAAGACTTTCATATCATCCTCTAATACCTGTGTTTTAAGACAGTGTTCTGTAACTGGAGAGGAGTTCTATAAACACAGCAGAGCTAGAAATAGTTTGTTCCCGTAAAAAGCACAAAATCCTCAGTTCATTTTCTTTACAAGGGAAAAATCACTGGGTAACCTAATTATTATGGTTACATTGTCACATAGGACAAAAATGCTGTTAGAGAAGGGCTCTTTAACCTAGCTGGGAAAAGGAAAAACTAAAGGATTTTAATCTCAAGTCAGGTATGGAAAGTTAAAAATAGAGAGGTTCTAGTGTCAATGGTGATTTAGCAGCAATCAAGCACTGTTAAATGAGTATAAAAGGCATCAGAAAGTCTGGTCTTCTCTTTTGATCTTAAAAATCTATACATCTGTACAGAAAATGTCCACTAAGGCCTCTATGCAATCTGACCCTATACTGAGCAAAACACCCAGGCATATTTTGTTGCCAAAGCCTGAACTGCAACAGGCCTTCTACTTAACCATTGTCCACAGCTGCCCTAACATACCACACGTCTAAAGTGGCATATATAGGTTTCTCCTACGGCTGAAGTACAATGTGAGGCTACTTCTACGCAGAGCAAAGATCCAGAAAGCAGAACTATTGGTGAAACGAGTGAAAAGCACTCTGTTCAGCAGGACCCTACTGAGGATTTTATAGAGACAGAATGAACACAAATGAGACATAATGAATTAAACAAAAGAGCAGTCATATTAGAGGCTCTCTAAAGAGGAAGCCACACTCCTCCTGTTCAGCCCCTGCACAATGGGATCAGCCACAACCAGACTACCCACTCATTTTGCTCCAATGTCTACTGGTGAGCACCAGAAGCTTCAGGTGTTTGCTTGGCTCTCAGAGCTCTCCCTCAGAGAGAAATGCAAGGAGCCAAGCCTTTTATCAAATAATGCAGAGTTCTAAGTAGGGATCTCTTTTGTTGACGATTGTCAACATCATGCCTAGATGCAGAACATAAATAGTCAAAATATTTGTAAAATGTGTTCTTATCTTACATTCTGACCATTGAGTAAATAAGCTGTAGTTAAGCTGATATGGAACCAACTCACTGTAGACCATCTATAGTGTAATCATTGGCTAACTACACTATACTGAATATTTCTATAACACTTGCTGTTCTTTGCTAGGGTGTTTATAATAGCCTCTCCCTGTTTCTAGAAAGAAGCAAGAATCTGCTGATTCTGCATCATTCACGTGCCAGGTGAAATGCAGGTCCCATTTTCAGACAGTGTGAGATTTAGTGAAGATTGCACCAGTTCAAGATAATGGCAGTGAAATAGTATAGTAAACAAAAATTCAGTGATAGCCTTTAACGCTTCAGCAAAGTCACTTGCAGATCAAAGGCACATAGATTTATTACATTTAGTACTTTAATGAGCTCCTTTTTAGCTTTAATGTTACATTGAATTTTACACCATTACGCTTAGAGTTACTCTTGAATTTGTCAGTATCTTTAACATGAATTGGCACAAAGAAATTCCCAGAATCTTCTTGAGCATCCTTACAGTGATCACCTATGTTTCACTATACAAGAAAATCCAACAATATTAAAATATTTTATTCTTAGACCCTTATCAACCACATGTGCAAGCTTTTCCATCCCAAAGCATCCATAAGTTTCTGCTCCCCAGATGGAGGAAAGAACAGTGTTTTAATTAATATTGTGTTCTGCTAGAGACAATTCAGGTAATGCAGTACTGACATAATATTGACAATGTAGTCTTCTTGGGAATTAGATTAGTGAATCCAAGTAGGAGGTGGGGGTGAAGGGGCACTGGGGTGGTTTTGTTTGTTTAAAAAATCCTTTTCTCTTAACAAGACAGCTATGAAAGTTCTGGAGATTTCATCAGACAATAAAATAAAGGATTTTCACTGTTTAAGTTAAGTCAGCATTTGCTTTAACACAAGTGGGAGTTACAGAGATCAGCAGTTCCCAGACAGTGACCTCTGAATTGGCTCAGAGAATGGTATTAAACACCAGAACCTACGCGTACATCCCTTGCATACTGTCCAGCTCAGTAGTCTGGGAGCCTTTGCAGTGGCTGTGCAGTGAATTTCAGGATGGCGTAATGTTCGTGCACTAACACAAAAACCTATTTGCAGAAAGTACAGTTTTGTGAGGCATAATCTGACAAACTGCAGCACAGCTCTCTGCCCTGATTACTTGTTGAAAAAAAAACAAAGTCAAAGCCTGTTGCTCTCTGCTAAGCTTGTGTTTTCACCAGACTACACAGCGTAACTTGCTAAAAAATACTAGGAACCAACTTCATGTTTAAGATTGTGCAGGGAGATACTTTTAAAAAAGTGTGCTCTGTTCAGCACTAGCATGTCAGTCCTACATGATGGGAGATACATTATTTGCTGGCTCTGGTCCAGGGGCTCTGCACAATGCTATCCTGCTGACAAAGAAGTCTCTGCAGAGCCACATCCTTCTTCCACATCACTTGAAAGTTGTAAGCAGTCACTGAATGAAGAGAAAAAAAGGCAGAGGAAAAAGTACAATATTCATCCAGCAGATGCGCAGGCATTTGTGGAAAATTGCATTTGTTCAAAATTGCATTTGTTCATGGGTACTCAAGTGCCTACTGAAGATATGTATGCGTGATGTGAACATGCTTTGCTCTCACTCATACTTCTTTTACTCAGAGACAACAACAACCCCTAAAAGCTGCAACTGTAAGGCAGAACAAAACATTTCTTTTCCTCTAGACAGTGTCCATGGCAGCCCATGCCTCTGTGCATGACAACTGGTTCACCAGCTGTCTTAAAATACATCTGTACAGAAAGCTGCAAAAGCTCAAAAAGAATATGTAATGTAAGTTCAGTCATAGCTCAGCAATGTAACTGTCTAAGAAGAAAACATTTCCATTTGATTCAGAAAGTGCTTTACTGACAAGTTTTACATTGAATGGCAGTGTTAATTCATTTCTCCAGCATTCAAACAACTATTCTGGATACAAGCTTTCCACTGACTCTACCACTGCATGTCCTGCCTTCTATTTAGAGGCTAATGCTGAGAGTAAATACATTGTAGAACTAGCTGCAGACAAAACAAAACAAAACAAAACAATATGGACTTGAATGGGTGAGCAGCTTTTGAAAGTAAAACTCAATTAAAGTTGGGAACAGAACAAGGAAAACATGACTAAAATAAAAAAAGGACACTGAAACATGACAGGGCAACAATCATCTTACATAACCATTCTCCATCTAGCTAGATCACCTTGAAACAAGAATTAACATTGATGTTGTCAATGACCAAGATGAATGCATTCTAGCTGAAAAATTAGAATTTCTTTTTTCCTCCCTTCCTCCAAATCAGGCCGAATCATCTGAATCAGGCTGAATCATCCCTTTTTCCTGCATAAACCATACAAGTTCTGTAGTATTACGAAAGCTTCTTCTGCTCCGCCTGCAATACAAGGACATGCTCCTCCATCAGACCTGCTTCAACAGAAGATTTAAATCATGAACATTAATAGCTTCCATCATATTTTTATACTGCCTGAAGCAGGTTAAGTTTAAGTTAACATCAGTTAGCCTGATTTGTATAGCCAGGAGAAAGATCTAACTCAAAGTGCTGGATAAACAAGCACAGGAAAAAAAAAAATCAAACTTCACAGTACAAGACTATGTGTGTTCTGAAAAGTTGCATTGTTTTCCCTTCAAGTGTACCTGGAACACCATGAGTGAGAGCTAGACACCACAGCTGCCAACCTCACATTGCAGGTTCACTAAACCTTGGTTAAATTCAGCTAAAAAATAATATAACCGCACTGTTGTGGTGATTTCACGTGTTGTTAGTCTACTCAAAAACGTTTAAAATATAAGTCCAAGACTAAATAGTCTTCTTGAGCTCTGACCCAGCACCGTTTTGGGAAGTTCAGGTTGACAGTCCCCTCAAACCACCGACCAAGGACGTTGGTGCCCTCTTCTGGTTGTATTCTTTGGAGACCATCAGAATACAGCATCGCTAGTATTTTTACTATAACTCAATTTGCTGTTTACTTTTGGTTTAACACAATAAAAAAAACCCTCAAGGTCTTCTCTTGTATGGCTGAACCTGAGAATATTTTTATGTGCCTCTTCAGTAAATAGAGATGGCAATGTATCACAGCACCAAGATAAGTGTATCGCTAAGCATGTGCTATGCAAAAGTGATTTGGAGTGAACCTAGTGCTGCCACCTCAACACCACACTCGATATCACATAGGATAACAGCACTGATGTTGCTCCTCATCTGCAGCCTCTTTTGTCATCCATTTTGCTAACTACCCAATATTTCTATCCTCCTTATAATGGACAAAACAAACTAAGTGGAGGGTGATTTGGTTTTAAGATGCATATCACACTCCAATTTCTGCCTAGATAGGAATAGGCATTACAGTATTCTACTGTAAACAGCTGATTAGTACCAAATGCCCAATTTGTTGAATGCAATGGGGTCTAGTGCTCTTTTGCCTATTTTTTTCATGTTACTTACACATCAAAACGCAAACTATAATAAACAAATAGAAAACGCAGCTTGACTACAGATGGTGGAAGGAGAAGACTATTTCTTGCCAGAATTCAACGCTTTATCATGAGCCTGTTCTTTCAGCACTTGGCTCCAGTAATGCTCTTCTGTGTTCAAATAAAGAGGGTCTGAACATCTGCAAGACAAGGACTGAGGTCTCCCCTGCAGTTTAGCTAGGTACTAGTGACATGAACACTTGGTCACTCAGGGCATATTGCTAAGACAAGAGAGGTAGACAGCAAACACAAGCACTGAACACGGCCACCCACAAGGACTATTTTGTCCTGATCAAACAAGCTTGCATCAGGACAAATCTGCTTAAAATGTAGCCAGCCCTAAACATTATGGAAACAAGCCAAATGGAGACAGACATTTGGCCAGGAACCAGCCCTTTCTTAGCTCAGAGTTATATTTCAGTACCAACACAGCCTAGATAGACAGGCAATGTACAAAACTGCAGGACAGAGTCATATTTCCAGCATCTTCAGAAAAGTTAGGGCTAGGACTGCCTGGTCTTTTTTGCCTTGGCTTAGTTTAGATGCAAGTTAGTTTTTATGAAGGTAGGCATGCACTTTAGGATTAACTGTATCATATAATCTGTACCTTTCTGTAGACTGTCCTGGAAGTTTGTCTGTGCTACTTCTCTTCAATGTTTGTACTGCTGACACAACCCAAGCAGGGCAGAGAAGAGCCAGGACTGCTATAACAGAAAACCTGTGTGATGAGTAGCTGAGCCAATGCATCCTCCACAAATGTGTAGCCAGGAATGTTCATTATGAGCATCTCATCATGCAAAGCTTTGCATTTTTATATTAAGTAGATGTAATCTGAACAAGCATCCAATAGAAAGTCCAAGCCTACTACACAAGAGAACTATGAAGCAGACCAGGGCTAAAAATAAGTATTTGGTGACACTCTTAGTTGTCTGATGCAATGGAAAAACACATACACCCACTATAGCCAGTCGAGGACCTAATGAAATTCACAAGACTCAGCTTGACAGGGCTCTAGAGCATGTGAGTGGTAGATAGGTCTGTATTTCCTCCAGCCCCCACATGCCCAGCAGCATCTGCAGAGATCTCCAGTATACAAAAATGCTAGTGCTTTGGAGCAGCAGGTGCTGAGGAAAATTGTAAGACAAAAAGCTTAATTCCATGAAGCACTAACGCTACTGGCTTGTTTCTCATCCTTAAGAGCAGCCCACAAGCCACTTCAAGGTCACTGGCTAAAGTAAACTCCAGCCTCAGTGATCAGAGCTAATTCTAGTAATTTGTAGAACTGTTCCCAAGCAGGTATGTACCCAGGCTAATCATACAGTTTTCCCGGCAAGGCAGACATCCTTCAGTCATTAACTTACGTCCTGACCACAGTTAAACCATTCTCTCTAATAACCCAATTGCCTCTCAGACATCTTTAACTCACTCCAGAGAAGAGGAAAACAAAGACAGGCTTTACTTGTTGAATCAGTACCTTCCCACAGAGTATTATTTTGAGTTCTGCTTGTCAATTTTATTCTTAAGGGAACAATTGATCTACAACACATACCTAGCTATGAAGAACAGCCTTCTCAGGACACCAGAGGCAGCTACGATATTTAATATTAGAAGTTATTGATTACAAAAATTACCTACAACACAGAAGAGACAGGATCATGCAACCACAGCACATTTGGGTCTTTTTAAAGTCCCAGCGTGTTAGTATGGAAACCACTGGAATAATATTTTGGTTTTCCTATTTCAAAGAGCTCCTGACTTGAAGTTATACTTTGATGACTTAAAGTCACCATTGGTGAAAGTTAAAGTCCTCCACACTTGTCAATTCTAACCCACTCCAGAGAACTGAACAATCACTCAAAGCCCCTTGGATGTGCTCAGCCTGCTGTCTCACCTGCAGGTTTTAATCCCAGTGTATTTTCCCAGTACACTTTAACTGCGAGAAGATACTGTGACTTGCATAAAAGTCAATATCCACCCTTTGAAATACAGATGGTATGTCGTGAAAATTAAACTGAATTCTTCTGTGAAGATAACTGAGAAAGATCAGGCGTGGCAATTCTGAAACTCCAAGAGTTTAAATAATTCTTGAACAATAAAAATGGTCTTGTTTGTGGCTGTGGTTTGCAGGCCAGTAAGTAGGATGGTCAAGAATTGAGTCTGCCTCTATTTACTCTTCAATGTTGATTCCCCTTTACTTCTTTTCCAGGATATGGCTATCTTCAAGAAGTCTGGTTCTGTTTGTTTCAAGCATCACATGAGGCTCTGAGCTTTGCAGGTCAGGTTTTCTGCGTATCATAGGCACTACATCAATGAAAACTTAAAGCTTCCTTTTAGGCTGTTTTCATCTCCATCCTTATAAATCCATATTCCTGTATATTTTATTATTTTGACTACATCTTTTAAGAAATCAAGTGCTTTACATCTGCATTTAAGCACTTAATCTTATTAAAACAGCATTATTTTGTTTTCATCACCACAATATGCCAAACTGAATCATTTCATACTTTTATCTCAAGTATCAGCTGCACAGGACACCCCATATAAGGGGTAGGTCAGAGTTAAGTGTGATTACTCACATAAAAGAATATAGATGATAGCACCAAGTTTTCACCTTGGATGAGTCAAGACTCACTCATATGAAAGCTTTTCCTTGTTTTGAGTACGACAAATACTACAAAAGGAAGTGAGATACAGCAGGAACATTAAAAATGCCATTATTACCTACAGATCTCAAATAAAACTCAATGATCAGTTTCTTCTGTCTCACAAATTGAAACTGAATCAATCTTGCAAAAACTTATTAACAGTAATTCACATTGCAGCATTATATGATTCTTCACCTTAACAATTTAGCTTTTTTCATTTTCACTTTTTAGCCTTTGAACTAAAAAAAATATTAAAGCCACTAGCTCAGTTGCAAAATAATGAAACAAAACAAACAAGAAAGCAGACAAAGCAGTCTTCCTCAAATGTTGACAAAAAAAAAAGATAAAAAAAGCAGTCACGTTCGTATACCAGAGAATTAAAGCTCCTAAGCTTCAAGGAAGTTAAATGCAACTATTGTATCTGTCTCAGCTGAGAGTAAATCAGCTGAGTGAACTCTAAGAAAGTAAACCAATGAAAGCTTGGCTTTTATCATACGGTAAAACATTTAGTAAATTCAATTCTGGGCACCTCCTACCATGTTAGATGCACCCAATCTGTTGGCCCAGAAATATGAGCCATGACTGTGGTCACAGACCATTCATAAGACCAAAACTCGTCTTTTTGTCATTAGTATTGTGACATGACCAAATGGATAACTCCAACTGCTATAACACTAGGAAAACGGTTCTGCACTTGAGACATTCATTACTGCTCTCAAAATATTCAACATTCCAGTACCTGCAGTTCAGCAAGCACTACTGCTAATGAGTAGAGTAAGGCTTATTAACAAGGGGTTTCAGGACACCTTGTGTTCAACCTGAAACAACATAAACAAGCTGGTGCTCATAAGCCTGGTAGATTTAGCAAGATAGTTAGTACACTCATTTCCTTGTGAAACAGGCAACCAAGAAATCCACCACTCTTTATTGTAATTAGGCACCATCATCTCTAACCTTTGTACTGGGCCACCCACTTTTAAAGAGTTGGCTGTGGGCATGAGTGAAGTTCGTAGCCCACACATTCATCCACAAGCCTTGAAATTCATTGCATGGAAACAAACCATGTATCTAGGCCCCCACCATAAAGTGCATATCATAGACACAAGGAATGGGATGTCTGGCTAGCCTGAAACAAAATCCTCTCTGAAAGGATATTTACTTTTAGCCAAGTTAATCAGTCATTACCACCACCTTCATTTTGAAGAAATACAAGGGTTTGCATTACTAGGAAGATTCACCAGCCTGGATCAGGAGGCAGCAGGGGGAAGAGACGTCTTATGCACATTGAGGGAAGTGAAACTCCTGAAGCTAAGAGCAGCCTCATGACGCACGTACACTGGTATAATCAGGTTTTAAAATTAAAGAGGCTTGTTAGCAGGTACTTAGTATATCTGCTGAATTGCATGTTAATGTCAAGTGTTAAGCATATTCTTTCTTGGAAACACATAATGCCCTGTACAGATTACTCTGAGGAAGCAGCAAATACTGAAGATATCAAACTTACAGTAATAGAATGCTTCAGACTTGCCTTGCCATTTTGCTGAGTGCTGTGTATATTGTTCAATATGACCAACTGACTTTTCACTGCTTTGGACAGAGGTTGCATTTAAGAGTTTTCAAGGTAGAGCTTTGTATTGTTGTTTTTTGGTTTTGTTTTTTTTTTTTTTTTGTTCAGTATCTACTACTACTAAACAAATAATTGGGGAAGGAGCACATAAAAGTGTAGTGACTCAGGAGTAGACAGTTAGGTAGTTGGAAGGAGACCATAGTTGTGTGATGGGACAGGGCTAGAAGTGAGGTTTCTCTAGTGACTGCAGAGAGCACATGTTTAGCAGTGCTCTAGGGGCAGAAGAGGTCATCTCAGGCAGCTGTGCCCTAAGAGTACTCAACACTGCAAGTATGACACAGCAGCCGTCCAGCTCTATTTCACTGTTCCAGTACCTTGCAGATTTCAGCATTGCTCTCTATTGCTGTCTGTCCACTAGTGTTTGAAGTGTTCCTAAGGCTCCGTCAGCCACAACCTCCCTTTCTTCCAGCTCCATGCAGAAGAATCCCTCTTGTTCACCTCCAAAAGGGAAGTCTGACTTTTACCTCAGCACTGATTGTCTTCTAAACACAAGTTCAGAGTTCATAGACCACTTGCATCTGGATGGTTTTGCTGTGATGTAGTAAACAAGTTGTAGAAAATAGCTTCTGTTCATGGCCACCTGACCTTGTCTCACAGAAAAGGAAAAAACAGATAAGATACTGAAGCCAATCACCTGTGCCTATGGAGGTGCTGGGTTGTGTTGGGTCAAGCTACATTTTATCTACTCCAGCTGGCTTAAAAGCCCTGCTCACAATGATTTTGTAAAAAACCCACCTTTTCCACTCACAGTTGCTGCAGATATTAACAGAAGATTCACAGAAGAACAGTGTAATAAGACGTTTATTAGAAGTGCTGTCTGTTATATTAAGAGCTATAGTTTAATATCCTTTTTTTAAAAGGCATCTAGTTAAAAACACTAGCTAAAAAACATTCTGATCACTATGGTTACAGATGCATAACCTGCAGTGCTCTATGAAGTATTAGACCAGCTTTGCTGAAGGGGATGAAGTACTCTTTGAGTTCAGTATCCAGTGTTTCTATTGTAGAGGAAGAACTGCTGGGGGCTCCAGAAGAGACACCTGCATGTACCTGGAACAGAAATGCAGTCACTAAACATATTGGTTTAGCTGATGGATTTTATTAAAGACACTATCTTCTTCTGCAATACACTGCAGAAGAAAAGAATTATCCTGCAACAATGCAGGATTCTTATCTGGTACAGTTGTATGCCTGTGGATAAACTAGTCTCCTGTCAGAAAAATTTTCCCCTCAAGAGGCTGATAGAGGCTTCTGTGTCACGAATAAAAGCTGACCACTATGAGAAGTTTGTCAGCTACAGCAGCTGTAGCCCAAGCTGCCAAACCAGAGTCACCTTGTGCTTATAGCCTCCATGTTACAGAATACTGGCTTCCTGGTTACTTACTTTGAGCACTTATACTTCTCCTTAATAGCTTGCAGTTGGCAATGAGGAGCATCAAGGCATACTCTATGTAGATCAGTCAGGCAAGGCACTAACTCACTTAATGAATATCCAGTGAATTCAGCAAGTGTTTCTGGCTGGGGAGAGAGGGGAAAAAAAAGTGTTATGCTATTGTAGGCAACATTCATGTGGAAGATACATTTTCTTCCATAGAAGCAGCAAATATTTTCACTACCTCAGTGCTCACTCTAGATTCTTTAGGCCTGAAAAGGATTCAAGTATATTCTGCCATCAGTTTCAGTCACGTCTTCCTTGGCACCAGATCTGACAAGAAGCTCCTTCTGCTCTAAGGATGCAGTATCTATTACATCTCCTCTGGACACTGCTCTCTGCTAAAGCTGTTCCTCCCAAAACATAGCTGACAGGCCTATCAAGGCTTGCATTAAAGCAGCCACTGAGTGTGATCACTCCACTCGGACACATTCACCTCCCGCCTGCCTCCCAGAAAGCCCCTGAACTGAGTTTGAGGGAGGAGGTTTGCAGATTAAAGACTAACAAGGCCTTAGGTACAGACTTGATTTAAGTGAGCAAGACAGCAATGTCCCTCACGTTTCAGAGAGGAGGCAGGATACTTCAGACTGATTTAACATCGATTTATCATGTAGTCCCATTTCAGCCTTTATAACATACTTTCAAGCTACTATTTCTCAGTCTAGTTGTAATGATAACATAAAATGCTTGAGGTACTTATTAACATGTGGTTGTTCTTACCCAGAAAGACCTGTTCACTGTATAGTTTGCTAGACAGTAGGCTGCTGCAGCAGTTTGTGAAGGGAGGTACTTCAGAAAAGGATCAGCTTCAAGGAGACTCAGCTCTGCAAGATACTGAACAAAAAACCCACAAGTTTCTCAAGCAGAATCCCCGAAGGTGTTCAAGGCCAGGTGTTCAAGGCTGGAAGAGGCTTTGAGCAACCCAGTAGAAGGTGTCCTTGTCCATGGCAGAGGGATTGGATCTAGTTGATCTTTAAGGTCCCTTCCAAGCCAAACCATTCTATGATTCTATGTTAACAAGCTTAGCTAGTGCCAGTCCAATACAGCAAGTGCTGGAAACTGTCAGTAGTCTGTTTCATGTAAAAACATGTGTTACATGTCTACTGGGTAGAAATACCATTCTAGTCCTGTTTATCTTAGAGAAGAACATTTAGCACATTTCAGCAGGGACAAAAAGATCACGCTTCAAAGCCTAAACAATCTACACTGCAATCTGAAGTTCTGTTTCCATCATCCACTGTGATGTAATTTTAGACAACAACTTGGATAACTCACATTTTCTAAAAATAACAAAGACACTCTTCTCATCCTCTGAGGCTCTTGTTCAAATAGGTTGACTGCACTTGGCAATCAAGAATAAAAGGGCAGCTCTAAGAAGCAGAACTTCAGCTCTGTTGGAGTAGAATCACTGTACAGTGCTATAAATTTTGCAGATAAGCAAAAGGTCAGACATTTTGCTATAAGTTTGGGTTAACCTGTTTCTAAGTTAGTTGCCTACATTGCTATAAAGGCATATACTGTGCCATTGTGTAGAAATATGTAATACTATCATGTCTAGGGCAGACTTGCTATGCTCTCTTGAAAAAAACACCAGCTTCTACTACCTAGTTAACTAGTCAGTGCATTATCCCATACCAGACGGGTAGACCAAGCTCAGGATTTCCACGAGACATTTATTCAGAAGTGTCAGCACATGAGCTACCTACTGAAGGCAGTAGGTTACAAAACATCCAGTTTTAGGCCTGTTGCAGCCCTAGATAGGTAGCACAGTATAGTAGCAGAACCTGTCTGCTCTGATAACTTAGTTGAAATAAACGTGGTTCTGCACTTAGGATCACTTTTCCCACCTCAGTGTTAAAATGAGGATAATTCATACCCTTGCAAAGTTCTCTGTCCTCATACAGATGCCATGTCTCTGAATATACTGAAGGAGGAACTGGTTGATGGTTGGGGCTGTTAGGTCAAAAGCCAACACTTTGAGAAGCAGGTGTTCCATTCTTAGTAGCTGCCTCTTTGTGTAGGTATCATCTGTTATATATACAAATTCATTCACTTCCGGTGGGTAGATCTCTTCATATTTCCTGAAAAAGGAATACAAAAGCCACATTTGTCAGCTTGAAAGTTATGGTAAAAAGAAAGCTTTCTGCTGGACCTGTATCAGGATGGGCACATGGCATTAAGTTTGTGTAGAGCTCTTATTTTAGTTCAGGCTAGGTAAAAATTTAGTTTCAAATTTGTTCAAAGATGTTGAGAGAAACTTAAAGTCATCAGTCTAGATAGAAGCACACTCATATTGCTACTAGTCAAGAGTTAACAACCTCTCAGAAAGCCTCACTAACACAATGCACTCCAGACAAAAATCCACATACTCCTAGGCTAGGTTGGGTCTACTTAAAGTAGTTCAAGGCTAATCGCACACTGCAATTGTGAATCTACTACAGCTTTATAGGCTAGCAGCCTAACACAGTAGCATTTTTGCTCCTGCTGTTATGGTTATGAGGTTTGTCCACTACAGTTTCTTACATCATAAACATTGAATGTATAATTTTCGCTAGTGCCAAAGTAGGTGAAGTTGCTAATCTTGAGCTAATCATGAAAAACTACTACTTCCTTAGTCATGAAAAGCTACCTACTACCACAAGCTTCAATCCTTCCAATTAAGCTAAAACACTCAGACTAAAAATAAATTTTAGCTCACTGATATCTCAGTAAGCGAAACACTTACGAAGCCAGAAGAAGTGCTGCTGTTCCTACAAGCTGAAGTTTCCCTCTGAGAACAGACATGCAGGAAAGAAATCTGTCCAGGAAGTTCACTGCCAAGTATAAAGTCTCTGTCTGAAGTTTATATTCTTCCCCTACTTCCACCAGCCAGTCTACCAAAATGGCACGCATTCCTGTGGTGATATCTGGTTGCTTTCTCATGTAGTAGGGCTTGGGCCTGAATCTTACCTGTTTAAAGAGAGTTGAAGAGTCAGGATGCTCACCCTGAAGAAAGCCATTGATGGCTGAGATGATTAACAATCTCCATACTTAAACAAAAAGGAGCATGAGTTGTTCCACTATTGAGAACTCATTAGTATTAACTACAGTAACACTGCTAGTAATATTAATAAGCATCTAGTAGCATCTCTAAGAAGTAGTATGTCTGCATTGAAGACAGGAGCTACTGTGAAGCAGAATAGTAGAAGAACCTCTTGGATTACAGACAGCCTTTGCCATAAAGCACATGAGCCTTTCAGAGGGACTTGAAAATGAACAAATCACTTTTCCTCCTCCCTCCCTTCTTCCTACTGGGAGACTGCACTTTAGTGCTCTGCTACAGAAAGGTAGGAAAAATTACTACTATTGCAAGAGAGCTGTCAGTGAGATCGCATTCAAGTGCTGCAGGTTTTTTGCAGCATTCAACTCCTATCTGCAAGAATTCTTCATCCCAAAGGGTCAAGAGATTCTCAGTAGCAGGGAACTTAAGAGACAGTATTCATGAAAGATATGAGAGATTCCACATTTGTCTAGATTATTCCTTCAGAGGTGGCTTTTACTGCTTGCTTTCTCTCTTTTGCAGTTCAGTGGCAGCCTCAGGTTACCCTGGGGCAGTCATACATCTTTGCAGTATTGCAGCCCATCAGAGATCACAAATATCCATAAGCTTGTTACAAGCCACTCACTTCAGCCTCCCGGAGGTACTGATGAATGTCTTCAGCATACTCTTCCACAGCTAGAGTTACAGCATCTTGCATGGGATCCCTGGGCTGGGACTGGAAGGATGTGTCCACTATCATAGGAGATCCTAACAGGTAAGAGGGAGTAGCAAGACATTTGCTTAATTAGCCTCTTCAACTTCTCCTGCTATTTCTAGCATGGAAGTGTTGTGCCTCATTTAGGCACAATCCAAGAGATGTTGAAGCATTATTTATTGTAGCATAAGCTACTCACTAGCTTACCAGCACCACAATTCATACCCACATGTTATTTGTGCTATAGGTACCATCTGAGTAGTAACAGGAGTTACCTGTACTCAGATCCAGCAGTAGGTGAATAGTTTCGCTAGTATCCAGTTCACACAGGCTTGGTTCCAGCTCTTCAACCACATGGTAGCTGTAGGTTTTTTTCTGTTCTGGTTCATCCACGTAGATAGCAAACGCTTGCTTTGATGCGGCATTGACCATGTAATTGGGTAATTCATCTTTTCCAGGTGCAGGGAAGGTGTTCTCCGAGCCAGAGAAGCATCTGACAACATTAGGACCCTGAAACAGAGCACACAGTAATGCTGTGGGAGGGCAGCTTGGGAAGAAAACAACAGTGAGTATCATTTGTTTTAGAAAAGGAAATCACTTTCCTTGCCTAACAGACACCAATAACAAGTTCACTGGAAAAAAACCCACCAGCTACAGCTGGTGCCTCAGAAGTGCTGCTTGTTGCTGTCTTGCAGCAAGAGACTCCTCAGAAAGACTGAGGTATAGTGAAAGTCAGAAACGAAGGGAGCAGTATCACCTCCAGCACCCACAGCCAAGGAGAGGATGCTGCTTGGTTCCGATGGGGCTGGCAAGCGCAGGGTCTGCTCCATATTCGTTTCTGGCAAGAAGCAGCTGCTTTAAAGCACAGGAAGTTAAAGTAAGAAAAGGGAGTCCTCAAGCACTGTCACAGACTTAGGAAGGACTTCACCTGAGAGAAGGGATTTTATGCTGAGCTACAAACCATAATCTGAACTTTTGAGCTCAGGCATCACAACCCCTAGGACTAAAATGTGTGACCTGGCTACCATCTTTCACATCATCTGCTATCAGAAAGTGGTGGACTAAGTTATTGGCTTTACACCATCGCAACTGATAAGAGTTTGTGTGCACTTAACAGCTCCTATTTCGGGTCCCACAAGTCAGCCCAGCCGCTTTCCTGTCACAGCGGGGTACAGGAGATGCCCAGAAACAGCAACGCTGCTTCTCGAGGGCACCTCGAAGGGAGCCACAAGGCAACGGGACCTTTGCATAAGCATCGCTTTCCTTAAGCCACTACTTAGACTTTAGAGGGTAAGCGCCCAAGTAGAGTCTCCCTTCCTTCCAGGAAGCCTTACTCATTCCAAGCATTTCCACGGGGAAGCGTCTGCAGGCTGGGACCGAGCGTTCTCCGGCAGGGTTCCCCGGGGAACCTCGCCTCCCCCCGCGGCCGAAGGGCTCCCCCCGCGGCTCCGGCCTCACCTGGCCGCCGGGGCGCTGCTGCCCGTTCTCCGCCAGCTCCCGCAGCACGACGCGGCTCCGGGGGGCAGCGGGACACGGCTCCCGGCCCCCCGCTCGGCTCCGCTCCCCGCCGCGCCGCATCTCTCCGGACCCTTCGGGGTTAAAAAAAAAAAGAAAAATAAACCCGGGGAAGACAAGACGCCGCGAAGCCGGGCAGCCCCGCGCTCTTACCGAGGCGGCGGCTGTTGGCGGCGGCCGGTGCGAGGCCCGAGCGGCGCCGGGTCGTTATGGAGACCCCGGCGGGTGCCGCCCCGCGCCCCGCCCGCCCCGCGGGGGGGGGAGAGCCGGGCTTCCCTCTTTGCTGAGGGGAAACAACGGGAAAAAGGAGGTTCTAAGTTGATTTAAGAGTGTCATGGGTTCATAGGATAGTTTGGGTTGGAAGGGACCGTAGAGATCATCCAGTTCCAACCCTCCGCATGGGCAGGGACATGTCCCACCAGACCGGGCTGCTCAAAGCCCCATCCAACCCGGCCCCGAACACCTCCAGGGACGGGGCAGCCACAGCTTCCCTGGGCAACCTGTGCCGGTGCCTCACCACCCTCATGGTGAAGAAATTCCTCCTTATGTCTAGTCTAAATTTGCTCCGCTCCAGTTTATACCCATTGTCCCTAGTCCTGTCGCTACAAACCTTTGTTAAGAGTCCCTCCCCAGATTTCCTGCAGCCCCCTCAGATATTGGAAGGTCTCCGGGCTGAACAACCCAAACTCTCTCAGCCTGTCCTCATAGGGAAGGTGCTCCAGCCCTCTGATCATCTGTGTAGCTCTCCTCTGGATCCATTCCAACAGCTCCATACCCTTCTTACGTTGAGGAGTCCAGAACTGGACACAGTACTCCAGATGAGATCTCATAAGAAAGGATTAGAGGGGCAGAATCACCTCCCCCAACTTGCTGGCCGCACTTCCTTTGATGCAGCCCAGGATACAGTGGCTTTCTGGGCTGCAAACGCGTATTGCTGGCTCACGTCAAGCCTCTCATCAACCAGCACCCCCAAGTCCTTCTCTGCAGGGCAGCTCTCAATCACATTCCCCATAATGTATTGAAACTGACAGGAGTCAGTATATCTGACTCCTGAGACCTCCCCTGGGAAGACAGGCTGACCAGCACTGTGAGGGATAATGAAAATGGCTTTTTAAAATATGTTATTAACAAAAGAAAGGCCAGAAATAACATTTGCCCATTACTTGATAAGCATGACACTTCATGAACAGGCATATAGGCAAAGCAGAGACATTCACTGCTTTTTTTTTGCTTCTGTCTTCAATACTGATGATGGGCTTGGGCCCTTCCAGAACTTGGGCTAGAGGACCAAGGCTGTGCAAATGATAAACTCCCAATCAACCTTAAACTTGTGTGGGATTTGCTGATCCAGCTGGATCCCTATAAGCTGATGGGGCCTGAAGGAGTTCGTCCAAAGGTACTTAAAGAGCTGGCTGACATCATAGTGAGACACCTCTCAATGATTTTTTTCAGTGTTTTTGGGAATCTGGAGAGGTATCAGTTGGCTGGAAGTGGGCAAATGTTGTCCCAATCTTCAAGAAGGATATCAGGGATGACCCCAGTAACTACAGGCCTGTTAGTCTCACTTCAGTGCCTGGTGAGGTTATGGAGAAGATTATTCTGGGAGCTGCTGAAAAACACCTGAAAGACAACACAGTCATTGGTCCCAGCCAGTGTGGGTCTATAAAGGGAAAGTTCTGTCTGGCAAACAGACAAGAAACTGGGGGGAGCTGCTGACACTCTTGAGGGCACTGCAGAAAAACTGGAGACCTGGGCAATTGTCACCCACAGGAATTTTAACAAGGGCAAGTGTTGGGTTTTGCAGCTGGGGCATGACAAGCCTGGATTTAAATGCAGACTAGGGAGCAAGAGGCTGGGGAGCAGCTCTGCAGAAAGGGGGCTGGGGATTTTGGTTGATGGCAAGTTGAACATGAGCCAGTAGTGTGCCCTGGCAGCCAAGAGGGCCAACCATGTCCTGGGGTGCATCAAGCATGGCTTTGATAGCTGATCTAGAGAGGTCACTGTCCCACTCTACTCTACAGTGGTGTGGTCCCACCTTGAGTATCTTGTGCAGTTCTGGGTGCTACTGGAGAGTATCCAGAGGAGGCCACAAAGTTAGTGAACTGTTTAGAGGGGAAGTTGTATGAAGAGCGGCTGAAGTCACTTGGTCTGTTAAGCCTGGAGAAAAGAAGACTGAGGGGATACCTCATAGCAGTTTATTGCTTCCTCATAAGGGCAGGAGTAAGAGCTGTTGCTGATCTCTTCTCTCTGGTGACCAACGAGGTTTAGGTTGGAGATTAGGAAAAGGTTCTTCACTCAGAGGGTGCTGGAGCCATGAAACAGGATTCCCAGGGAAGTAGCTATGGCACCAAGCCTAGTGATGTTCAAGAAGCATTTGGACAATGCCCTCAGACACATGATGTAAATTTTGGGGTTGCCTCAATGAACCTTGTGGGTCCCTTCAAACTCCGGTCATTCTGTGATTCTCTGATTTACTAAAAATATTGGGAAAAATCCTATGTTATGATACATTTAGAATCTATACAGTCTAGGAAAAGGGATGTTAATCAAAACAATTTCTAAATGTGTGAATATTCTACATTTTAATGAAAATTTCCATTTTAAAAACATGTTTAAACAAATTGCCTTGAAATTTTCTACCTCTTATGAGTGAAAAAAGCCCAGTCTCACACTTTTCATCAGTAAAGGAAGAAAAAAGGGATTTTTCTATCAAAGCTAAATTTTTCTTTCCTTAAATTACAATTTAGCAATTTTTTTCTAATTCAGGGGTATCAAGACTCTGATTTCAGTTTCTGATTTCAGTCTTTCAGAGAAATCGAAGTTGTGTATTCATGACTAAAATATTAAAATATAAAAAATAAGGGAATTACTTAGGAAACACTATTCCCTCAGGACATCAGTGAGATGATGGTTCCAGGGCTCAGATCCCCATAGACTTTTAAGGCCCTGATGCCCTGGTTGCACACCTATTCTCATTCAGCATGATCTGGCCTGCAGCAGACAATGACTGACCAGCTCCCAGCCACTCACTGCTGCTGCCACCCTTCTGCTGGCACAAGGATTTGTGCAGTCATGAGACAAACCAAGGACCTAGTCCACCTGAAAAGTAAAACAACTACAACAACACAGCACCAGTGGGGACAGTTCTCTGAGCTGGCTTTCTAGACAGCTCTTTGAACTGTAGGTCCAGCACAAAAGAAGTCGCCATTGTCTTTATAGACCTAGCACTCTGTGCCTCAGTAATTTTAAGTGCTGTCTAATTTTTCATAGTTGTTAAAATGTTATCCTATTCTTTGTCAACATTGAAAATGTCAGCTGTTCTTTCAAGGGATCTTCCTTTAGCAGTTCTTGAGCTGTTTTTTATTTACAGTAAAAACATCTAGGTATGATACTGAGACAGATGAAGCATTACACAAGTACCTGTTTTCAAATAGGGAAATGTTGTTTGTGAAAACTGCCGGTAGCTTATAAAAATAACCTTACCTCTGTCCAAAACTAATTTTCTAACTGCTTGATCTCTCTACATGTTATTTGTCATGAGGAGTGTCAGAACTTGTTAACTACAGGTCTAACATCTATCTCACACTCATACAAAGATCATATCACTCCTAGCCAAATTAATGAATAAGCCATATTCATTATAAGCTCTAACAGCTTATAATGAGGTTATCTAAGCTCTAGTTTCTCAGGAAGTCTTTGAAACAGCCCAATATGGATTAGTACCTGAGGGAGGCTGGTGAGCTTTGCCAGCCACTACTTAATGGTAGCAAGAGATAAAATAAAGCTTTCAGCCATTAATCGTTTACTTCTGAGCTTCCCTGTGTGTGCTTGAGAGGAACCTGAAGCCTTCTGGAGTGGACTCCATAGGACTTCTTGCAGTAATTATTGTCTTATGATTTCCAGGAAGACAGAGAAGTCAGAGCAATTCCTGACTTGGTCCTCTGTGGTTCCAGAGAAGAATATCAGAGGGCTGGTTAGTACTTCTCTCTGTCTTGTGAATCATTCCTAGCTCTTCCTCAGTTTTGCATCCTTTTTTTTTTTGAAGGTTGAAATTTTCAGATTTAGTGCTTTTTTCAATTAAAAGAACTTCCCTTCTTCCATGCCTTGGGAGCAAGCATAGACTTCTTACTTTCCTTTTTGAGGACCACTGTTAAGTCCCAGCTTTTACACAGCAAGCTCTACACACATGTCAATTCACAATCTGGGGCATGGAATGTAAATGTGCCTGGCTTTCAGACTGTGTCAGATCTCCCAGAACTGACACAGACATTTTCTTTAGAGACTGAACAGCTGGATTTTATGTTTTGTATTTCCCAGTACAAATATTCAAAGATTGTATTTTACTATATCAAAATTTTGTGGTTTTTTTGAAGAATTGTTTACAGGAGAGAGACATGTTTTCTGTACAAATGCGGGTGCTTGGTATTGTGTCTGGCAGCAGGAGGAAAGATGAAGCACACTATTTTTTCCCTCGTCATCCAGTTCAGAGTTTTTGAGCTACCACCATCACACACTCTTCCAAAGATCTTGGTCAGATTGCCCTTTATAGGGAGCATCCTTTATCTCTATGGCTTGAAACCACAAGATTCATTTAAGCCTTAATTATAAGCATACAGAGGAAAGACTGCCTTTTGAAAGGAAGTTATAGCATGTTTTGACCCAAAATATTTTTCTGCATATTTTGTCTTTCTCTTGAGCTTGAGAAGGACATAGCTGCTTCAGAAGCTCATGGCAGCTCCATCAGTTCACAAATCAGACCACTAGCAGCTGTCCTGTTCTCTCTTCACCCTTTGAAGTGGTTTTAGTTCCCAGTGTGTTTTGATCCCTAGGTTTTCAGCTTGGCCTTAAATAGTTATCTGGCCTGCAGCCTCGAAGTAACATCCTCACTGGTAATAAAATAGCCATTGTCTTACAAATACACGTCAGTACAAGTTGGGAAGCGGTTAATTCAAGACTCTTGTAACTTACCAGCCTTATTCCTCCAAGTCTCATGTTGAATTGCAACACAATATTCATATAAGAAAATCCATTCAGACAGGTTAGACACAGAGTTGCTATGACCTTGGCTAGGTCACATTCAATATTCAGCAAGTTTTTTCTAACGAATGTACTGAGCAATCACACAGCAGGTCCACGTGTGCCACAGGCTCTTTTGAGGTCAGCTTATTGCAGAGCAACGCTGGAAGTTCAACTGCATAGCAAATTTAATGCATAGCTGCATAATACCCTGGAAAATGTGCTGTGGAATCAGTCTTTGAGTTCAGAAAGTTTATAAAAAGTATTATGAAATCTCTTTGGCAGTGAGAGTGGTGTGTGGACTCGGTGACCTTTGAGGTCCCATCAGGACCTTGTTGTATGGTCTTATAGTAGCACAGCAGTGAAGAATACGAACTCTCTTCTTTCATGTGACTATGATTCCTAAGACTGTGAATAGTGCCCTGGCTGCAGTCTGCTTTGATTACCACACCAGTAAATCGATTTCACACTTTTTGAGAACACATAGATTTTATCTTGAGTTTCAGTGTTCTTCTGAACTATCAAAATCTGGAAAATGGCCTACAGTTAAGACATGAGACTAAGGCACAATTGTTGTTGACTAGGGCATGCAAACAAGAGGAAGGCATAGCCTTAGTTGAGCTACCAACTCTCCAAGTTTACCTAGTATTCTCTACAGGAAAGTTCATGGTGAACAGTGAGTTTGGAAAACTTTATAGCCCAGTGAGAAAAAGCTCTACACATCCAGCAACCTAATAGATAGGATCACATATTGCTGGTAGTGTGGGCAGTCAGAGACACAGTCAGTATTGCTTGGCTTATGATAGTTCATTAAAAAGGGCCAGAAAATGTATACTACCATACAGTCAGTCATCTATACCATGCAGTTGTTAGTACAGCTCTGACACGGTCCTTACTACAGTTCAGGCTCATGGCAGATTGTGCTTTTCAGTGGTTTGTGAGGATAATCCAAAGGTTGGCATGACCACGGACCAGTCCCCCTTGGCAGTAGACACGTGGACTCCATTATTTGAAAGATAAGAGAAAGTAATAATCTTAAGTTTTTTTAAGCCTATATTCCTAAGCATAGAAGAACTGGTCTGAGAGTCAGAATTGTTCTTGTTCAGCATCCTCCAGAAACTAAAAAAGAGCCAATAATTGAAAGAGTTTGTCAGGATGCAATCAGATTAGTAATATCTGCCATCTTGTTTCCTTTCATCTTGTGTTTCTTCTTTTGCCATCCTGTACCTTTTCCAAATGCCCTTAGCTTTCAGAAAATTACACTTGTCCAAAAGAAAAAATAGAAGAAAAAACAGAGCTATAATCTATTCTTTTGCCTTCACAGACAAAAAGAGGGTAGAGATAAAAAGGAAGAAATACTGTGTTTAAATCAGAGTTTCAAAACAAAAACACAAAATTGCTTTTCTAAAATATTTCAGTTATACAGAAAAATAACTATATTCTGAGTCCTGGAAGATAGAAACCATATTGGGATGTTTATTGCCTATTTATTTTTCTCTTTTCTTTACTAACCCTTAATCTAAACTTAATGGTGGGGGTTGTACTAATTATCCAGTGTTAATTGGTACATTTTAAATAGCCCAACATATATGCCTGCCAGCTGCGACCGTATGTAATATTCACCTGTAATTGACAAGACGTCAATTAAAGTATCTTCTTCCAATGGATATATTTCTTTCAACTGTTGCTTATTCACTCTTGATGTACATTAAAATATGTTTCCCCTCTATGATGCTTCTGTGAATGGTGTCTACATGGTTTTGATCTGTAATGCATCAGTATTCCTTAGGATCTAGAAAATACTTGATATTTGCCTTTCAGAATCATTTAGTGTTTAAAATTTAACTTAACTTTGCCAGCATTCTCTGTTAAGCAAGTCCCACCAAGTTTGTGTGCTAAACCTTTCAGTAATTAAAAAGAAAACAATCAAATGTTCACACGTACAATTTTATGTGGTGCAAAATCACTTTTTTCCTATGTGTATTAGGGTTCCACTGTAATACAAACTTTTGTGTAATTTTAAATATATTGACTTTATAATATGAAGTAATTCCGAGTCTTAGAGTTAAAGCTGCCTTCCTAAACTGAGGGCTACACTAATAACTCTTAGTCATTACGTGTATGATAGCAGATTATCAAATCTGACAGCTGAAATTTATTTGGAAAGTGGATTGAGTGATTCTCCTCAAGCTAAAACACCAATTCATGTGAAAGATTCATATTGTTTGCAGGATGAATCAAGCAGCCCATTTTATTACATGGGAGAATTTTTGTTACTGTGAGATATTTTCTGATTTTTACTATATTCCATGCCACTTTAGCACACGTATTAAATGCAAAATGCATGTGGAGTAATTCTCACACAGAAATATGGAGCCAGGGAAAGGAGGGAAGACAATAAATACAGGTCCTTAGTAAGGACAGTGTTCTTGAAACTCTGTTCTGCAGAATAACCTGGAGACAGCCATGTGAGATCGGTGTAAGAAGAGCTGTGATGATCCCAGGGCAGCTGTCAAAAGCAGATTCCTGTTCCCTAGATGCTGAATGTCTTCCGAGTTACAGTACACAATCGATGTATGTTCTTGGCAAATGCTGTGCAATGCAAGACTGTGAGATTTGATTATGTTGCATCCTCCTTTGATTATAAGCATCCTCTGCTTCCTTATAGAATCATAGAATCATAGAATCATAGAATCACCAGGTTGGAAAAGACTCATCGGATCATTGAGTCCAACCATTCCTATCAAATACTAAACCATGCCCCTCAGCACCTCATCTACCCGTCCCTTAGAAAACAGAAATAAATAATTTGTGAAAGTCCCAAGGTGTCTATGTAAAGAAGGGAGGGAGACAGGAATATATCCCATGCCCTAGACAGAGGCATGAACATCTTGTTACCTCTACAGAGAACACTCACTTCTGTGCTTGCACCTGCATTGTTTGTGGCATGGTTGATGCTAGGAGCAGCCTGATGCGCTCCACATCCTTATTACCTTCCCTGAACTTGGAGCCCAGCCTGCCTGCAGATCCCATCACGCTCATGCTAGATAATAAACAGACCTTCCAGCAACTGTGTCTCATGTCTGATAGTAGGCAGAACTCACCCCAAGGAGCATTAGAAGCTACTAAGCTGGCTTAGAGCACCAGCCGATGCACACAGCAGGGAAGCAAAACCTAAAGCAGATGCAAGATTTTCCCCTTCCGAGTTGTAATGATCCTAACCAGAAGACTGTTGTGCATCAAAGACTTAGTGATCCATGTAACAGTGAACCTGAGTAGGGACACAGCAGTGCACTGCACAAGCAAGTTGTTCTTCAGGCCTGCGCTGGGCTGTGTGGGTCTCTTGGCTGCAGCATAAACTCAGCTGAGTGATGGTAGCAGAGGAGCCTGCAGGCAGCTCCCACTTGGTATTGTTGATTACACCAGCTGCATGGCCTTGTCTTTATCTTAAAGTGGAGCAGCAAGTTCTCATGTGAACATATGGTTGTTTGACACTAGAAATGACAATTTTTTTTAATTTTTATTTTTCCAAGAAAATTCTGTAAGAGGTCTCAAAATCAAAATGTCAGTGAATTGTTCAATGGGTGAGATATGTACCATATGGCCTGAGGAGAGGTCTGTCTTGTGCTGCGCAGCTCAGAATTCCCAGCATCTGAAGGGACAAAAGATTATCTGTATTCTTTCTCTCCCTTGTGTCATCTCCAGAACATGGTATTTTGAGCAACAGCTTAGGTAGTCTAAATGGCTTTCTTACTGGGATCATAAGGCACACTAACCCCAGTGCCTTGCACTACAGGGTATCAGCAGACTAGCCTGGAGCTGACCCCAGAGATGTTCCTGAATCAAGTTGTGTGACAGGTGACAAATACAGCTTCAAACATTGTCAGCTTTGGGGTTGCTTCACCATAGCAGGCTAGGGCTGCTCCTGGTAGCTTTGCAACTAGGTGGGTTGCCCAGCACCACTTCAGTTACTCCTATTTCACCCAGAAGAACAAGAAAACTAATGTTTTGAGTATCAAAACAACAATAATAGAATATAAAGTATACCTTTTAGTGCTGCATGTGAAGGGAAAATATCAAACTTTAAAGCAAACGTTTCTGCTCTCCTTCTTTTATTCCCTTACAAGCTTTTCTGTATTATAAAGCAGCTGATAGCACACTTTAGAACTGTGCATGTTTTAAATGAATGTCCTTCACAGAACGTTAATATCTCAACCTTGCCTTTCACTTCAGATCACACAGGAAAACATCCATAACTTTGATAAAACCTTGAAACGGTTCTGCATAATTCAGAAACAGACATTTCTGGTTTGTTCAAATCACTGTCTTTAATACCTGTCTAGCTCAAAGTGCTAGGCCCTTCTGCCAGATATTGCTGAACGGCATGCTAAAATGCCCTTGTTGTACAGTATGTCTTTTCTCAATCAGGGCCCTAATGTGTTGTCTCCATATTCACAGCATCTGTTACTCAGCTGCTTTTGACAGCTGCTGTTCATTTCTACTCAGAAGCTGATGGATGAAGAGTTTCAAAAGAAATTCATGTTTTGATTTGATTATCTTATGGGAGCGGAATCTGGGCTTTGCTTCTTCTGCCACAAGTAGCAGGCAAGTTCTCCAGGTGCAGGATCTGGCCATTTAAAGAGCAGTGACAGGAGACAGGACAAGAGGGAATGGCCTCAAGCTCCACCAGAGGAGGTTTAGGCTGGACATTAGGAAATAATTTTTCACAGAAAGGGTCATTGGGCACTGGAACAGGCTGCCCAGGGAGGTGGTTGAGTCACCTTCCCTGAAGGTGTTTAAGGCACAGGTGGACAAGGTGCTAAGGGGCATGGTTTAGTGTTTGATAGGAATGGTTGGACTCGATGATCCAGTGGGTCTCTTCCGAACTGTTTATTCTATGATCCTATGATTCTATGATTCTATGATTCAGTTTTACTTGTTGGTGTTAGTTCAAATGGGGTGGCTTGCGTGCATATAGAGCAAATGGGTTTTATAGGCATGACTAGTAGGAGATCAACCATCTGCAATAAAAACCTGAATCAAAATTTACAGTAACAGTAATCTTGGAAAACAATCTTTTATCTTTGTTGTTATGTAAGTAGGTGTAATGATCAACAGCTATAGTATTGTGAAGTCACAGGCTATTCATAAAGGCCTCAATTTAGCAGAGCTCTGAAGCACTGGTGTGAATTCTGTATGTTGGATGTTGGCGGTATAATGACTTCTTTGGGAATTCTTGTATACTTAAAATCATATCATAAAACTTTGTGACAGCTGAACTAAGGGATCTGAACAGAACCGGTCACTTTAATTGTCTGAAGACATTTTAATAGTATTCTTAACAGAATAGCAGTTTGATATGGAATTTTCTTTTTGAGTTATAAGAAAAAGAAATCAAACGCTAAAACTTTCAGAGTTTAGATTTCAGTAGTTTAGCTTTTTGGTATTACAAGCATTTATTTCAAATTACATTGAAAATCTGTGTTGGAGACACAAACAATCTCTGAACAAAAGCAGCGCACATTTTGATTTTGAAGAGAATGATCAAAAAGACAACTGTTTGTCAGAATGAATCATGAAAAGCAACTGTTGTTTTTCAGTTAGCTCTGTATGAAGATTTGGCATTGCTGGAGTCCAGCAATAGTTCTTTAAACTGGAAGAGAGGTTGTCCCCTGAACTCTATGCCTCACATTTTAAGTATATGATTTCATGCTACTATGCATGGGTGAAGGGACAGACAGGTACTTAGGCAGAGGATGGGTTAACAGATGCATTGCCAGGTCATTTCATGTCCCTGGCACTCCTCCACATATTTCCCCTAGAAGTCAGTGATAAGATTCACGAAAAACGTTAGATGAGCTCCTCGTACATCAGGCCAGTAGTGTGGATTTCAATAACCTGTGAAGCAAATAGGCTGTACTGTACTATCATACCTGGAGCATTGCAGTCTTGCCATTTTCAAACTGAACTAAAATGCAAATATATGGCTTCTTGCAACAATGCATTATTCATCACAAACTGTATACCAGGATTATCAGCCTTATACCCAGGAGAGTGTATAGAAAGAAAAAACAGAAATAGCTGAACTCTCTTCCATTACTTAAAGAGTTCCTCTGTTTTTTTTCATTGGTTTATGTGTTTCAACTGGAATACTGTGTAGTTTCCCTGCAATGTAGTTCTAATTTGATCATCTGAGTAAATTAATGATGCTTGCTCATTGCAATTATATTTTTCCGTTGAAATTACCTGAATTCTGCTTTTTTCAATAATATGTAATGTTTCCATGTTCATAATTAGAGTATATTGCTAATAAATGATTGTAGTAGGAGTATCGTACAACACTGCTTATGTACGTACATAGCAGCTACTGTTTAATGCAGTTGAGCTCACACATTCTTATTGCTTACTGCATACACTGCTAGTGATAAATGACAGCCATTTTTCTCTACCACAGCCAAGAACAGAGATTAAAACTCTAGATACCAATCTGATCTCACAGGTCACAGCTTGTCTGCATAACTCGTTTTGTTATAACTGATAGCAGTAAAAGGTCTTTCATCAGCCTTGTTTATTTATGTCTGTGATTCACAGCGATGATGATTTATAGAGCACCTGTAATTGCAAGTGTATGGAAATGCAGTACATAGCTGAAAAAAATGACCTTGTGGGAGAGAGAGATATTAAATGTTTAGTATGAATAAAAAAAAAAATCCTATGAGTGTGAATAAAAGAAATCCAAACAATAGGATAATCCAATTACTAAATATAGAGCAAATCTATATATGTAAACAGTGAAGATGGGCGATTAGAAGGGGAAAATAGAGGACTGGAAAACTCAGTACATCTGTTTACATTATAAAAAGCTTTCTTTATGTAGTGATCTGTGCTCTTTGGCTAGCTAATGTTCATCTTGACTACATTGTGGAAAGCTGAGAAGCTTTGGGATCATAGAGTTTGTATTTCCGAATTCAGTGAGGTGCAGGATAAGAACTCGTGTGATTGATAATGTAGACAAAATTAATTATTATTTTTATAGGGAAAAAAAATGTTTGCATATAAAAAAGATGTTGAAAGTGTAGCAATGGATGTAGAAAAGAATAAATTAAAAAGATATAGAGGTCTTTATTAAAAACAAACAAACTTTACAGGAAGAGTTTTATATATCTTGACATCTTGCTAAGTAGAAGACTGAAACAAGAGAGGATTGCATCAGGACTCCCATGGGAAGAAGACACCAAACCTGAAAAGCCCATTTACTCTAGCAGGCACAGAGATAATAAGATGCAGTGACAGCTACCTGAAAACAGTCAGATTCCAATTAGACATAGTGCAAATGTTTGTAACAATGAGATTGATTACCCATTATAGCAAACCCCCAGGGGAAAATACGAAGTCTTTCAATGTTTTCAGTATACTTTTACTTAAGATATACAGTATCTAAAAGATATAAACACTACTTGACTGTATACTAGAGTAATTAGGGAAGAATTTTATGGTTTGCTAATAGATAGAAAGCTCAATGAGTCAATCTAACAGACTTTTTGGCCTCTAAGATAAAAAAAAACCCCTCTTATCTGAAAATTAGTTCCATAGGGCTATATTTGGGCTTTGGCATCACCGACTAGATGACCCCATAAGCTTCACTAGCCTGTTTATATTTACCTAATACCCTCTACTGGAAGCAGCTCTGTCCTCAGAAAATACAAGAAGATAACTGCAAACTCTTTCCTCCCTTTTTAGTCAGGAGATTCAAGAGATTGATGTCACATTCTTCTGTCCTCTAGGTGCTGCCTTCTTGAATCCATCATTCCCTTTCAGAAGCCAACCTTGTCTTTGTGTCAGGTAGTAATAAGCATCCATAGGTCGCCTGTAAAGTCAGGGAAACCTTTACCTCTAATACTCACATGAATAGAGATAGGTGTCTGAGAGATGAAGGAACTGCAACCATTTTAAAAGAGTCTTTATCTGTAAAACAACACAAGCCTGTAAGTATTAATTTGTTAGCTATTCTATTTATCTCTAGCTTACAGACTACAATTACGTTACTGCTAAGACAGTCAGAAATATATGCCATTCTTGGAATAGAATATACCATCAGAGACGGTCCTTAAAGAACTCTGTTTCATTAACTGAAATTACATTTCCTTTTAATATCTAGCATTTGTATTCAGATTTTCTTCTTTTATTTTTTACACTTGCTTGGGACCAAGAGAGTACAGAGCTTTTAACTTTTTCAGTGTTTCAGATCGCATTTCTCAACAGCAATGCATGGGACCCTTTAAGAACACTAAGAATTTTCCTGGTGATCGTTTACCAGCATATAATTGTGCACTACTGACAGCTTTATACCTGATTCTTGCATTGACCTCAGCACTAGGGTGACGGAGACATGCGATCCCACTATTTTAGGGCAAATAAGGAAGACTTAGAAGCCAGATATACCAACACAGAAGATAAATGCCACTGCTTTCTCCTTTTCCTGTAATTACTGTTTCCTTGTTGTCTATTTAATCTCAATGTGTGTTGTCCATTTAATCTTGTGTGCCCAGGTGGCCAAGAAGGCTGATAGCACCTTGGCTTGTATAAGAAACAGTGTAGTCAGCAGCAACAGGGAAATGATTCTGCCCCTGTACTTGTGAGGCTGCACCTCCAATACTGTGTTCAGTTTTAGACCCCTCACTACAAGAAAGACATTGAGGTCCTGGAGAGTGTCCAGAGAAGAACAATGAAGCTGGTGAAGGGGCTGGAGAACAAGTCTTATGAGGAACAGCTGAGGGAACCAGGCTTGTTTAGTCTGGAGAAGATGAAGGTGAGGGGATACCTTATCCCTGTCTACAACTACCTGAAAGGAGGTTGTAGAGATGTGGGTGTTGGTGTCTTTGCCCAAGTGATAGGTGATAGGATGAGAAGGAATGGCCTCTAGCTGTGCCAGGCGAGATTCAGGTCGGACATTAGGAAAAGTTTCTTCAACAAAAGGCATTGGAACAGGCTGCCCAGGGAGGTGATTTAGTCACCATCCCTGGAGGTATTAAGAAACCTCCAGGGTAGATGAAGTGCTTTGGGATATGACTGATTAGTGGACAGGTATGTTGGGACTTGATGATCTCGAAGGTCTTTTCCAACCTATTGATTCTATGATTCTCTGACTGTCCTTTTTGGAATATGGTAGTTATATTTCTGCTTGCGAATGAGCCGGTGTCCATCGTGGTAGATTAACCCCAGCAGGCAGGACCATCTCCTCTGGGCAGCAGTTCCACTCAAGCACTGTACAGCAATTCCCCTTCTCCAGAGTCCCTCCCCAGGATATAATACCAGCATGGTTATTTGGCAGTCCTAGAATATGCTCTTTCTCCAGTGATAATTTGGACCCAGTCCTAGATGCTGCTGGACATCTTTAATGTGTGCAGACAGTCCTCTTTGGGAACCTGAGGCTTCTCAGCACCTGGCTAGATATACTTACAAGGACTTCTCTTCTGCTATGTGCCTGTGAAAGAGTGAAGTACTGAAGCCTTGGAAAGGTTGGTATCTAAATAACCAGCTGGTCACCTCTTCACCTGATTCTTCTCTCACATTTACTGGCAAGACACAAGAAACTCTTGTGATTTTGGAACAATTTCTGTTCTGGTTTATATGAAACAGAATTTCTAATCTGCTGGAAATTATGTCTTTTTGAAATGTCTTCCTTGCCTGAAGAGACAGTTTAGTTTCCCATAAAATATATGCACATGAAAATTAATACACAACACTTCTTTTTTAAATTTGAGGATGTAATCTCAACTATTTTTAATGTTCATTTATTTCATAAAATACGTATTGTAATATGCAATGTACATGACCACAAACAAACTTACTGCATATATGGAGAGGAAATATTCATGTTATTTTAATTTTACTCTAGAGTCATGAAGATTAATTACTACCTTGTGGTTTGAGATAATACCTTCTCTAGATTCCCTGTACACTGAAATGAAATAACCAGATATTAATCTGAAAAAAATATAAGCTGTTTTATTCACCAGAATATTTTACTAATTTTAAGAATTAAATATTCCATCTATGCTGTAGCCCTAACATTCCTGATCTGTCATGAAATGCTTAAAAAAATAACAAGTAAAAATGCATAAAGTCAGATTTGAAAGAGTTTCAAAGTTTTCCTCTCCAGCTTTCCCACAGGGCCCCTTTAAGTACTAGAAGGCTGCTAATAAGGTCTCCATGGAGCCTTCTCTTCTCCAAGCTCAACTCTCTCATCCTGTCCTCATAGGAGAGGTGCTCCAGCACTCTGATCATTTCTGTGGTCCTTCTCTGTATCTGCTCTAACAGATTCATGTCCTTCCTAAACTGAGGATTCAAGAAAAGAACAGAGTACTCCAGGTGAGATCTTACGAGAATGGAGTAGAGGGGCAGAATCACCTCCCTCAACCTGTTGCTTACCATTCTTTTCATAGAATCATAGAATAACCAGGTTGGAAGAGACCCACTGGATCATCGAGTCCAACCATTCCTATCAAACACTAAACCATGCCCCTTAGCACCTCGTCCACCTGTGCCTTAAACACCTTCAGGGAAGGTGACTCAACTACCTCCCTGGGCAGCCTGTTCCAGTGCCCAATCACCCTTTCTGTGAAAAAATTTTTCCTAATGTCCAGCCTGAACCTCCCCTGGTGGAGCTTGAGGCCATTTCCTACAATCAGCTTAGCTTTCAGGGCTGCAAGCACACATTACTGTTTCATGTCAAGCTTCTCATCCACCAGCTCCCCAGGTCCTTTTCTTCAGGGCTACTCTCAATCCATTCTTCACCCAGCCTGTAACTGTGCTTAGGATTGCCCAAACCCATCTACAGTACCCTGCACTTTCCCTTGTTGTACCTCATGAGGTTCACACAGGCCAACCTTTAAAGCCTGTCAAAGTCACTCTGGATGACATCCCTCCAGCGTGTCGACCATGCCGCACAGCTTAGTGTTGTTGGCAAGTTTGCTGAGGATGCACTCAACCCTGCTGTCCATATCTGTGACAAAGATGTTAAACAACATTGGTCCCAACACCAGTCCCTGTGGAATGCCACTCATCATCAGTCTCCACTTGGACATCGAGCTGCTGACCACAACTCTTATAGTGTGACCAGCAAGCCAATTCTTTATCTACTGAGTGGTCCATACATCAGATCTGTGCCTCTCCTATTTACAGACAAGAATGTTGTGCAGGACAGTGTTGAATGCTTTGAACATGTCCAAGCAGATGACTCTTCCCTTATCCACTAATGCTGTAGCCCCATTGTAAAAGGCTACCAAATTTGTCAGGCACAATTTGCCCTTAGTGAAGCCATGCTGGCTGTCATCAATCACCTCCTTATTTTCCAAGTACCTTAGCAGAGTGTCCAGAAGGTTCTGCTCCATGATCTTGCCAGGCACAGAGGTAAAACTGATTGGCCTGTAGTTCCTCAGGTCTTCCTTTTTCCAACTTTTTTTCCCATCATGCAGGTCGTTATCAAAGATGTTAAACACAATTGCCCCAGATTGGCCCCTGGCGTACACCAGTAAGGACTTGCCTCCATCTAGACCTTGTGCCACTGACTACAATCCTTTCAGCCTGGCATTTCAGCCAGTTTTCACTTCCCTATCACTTTATCTAACCCAGACTTTGAATGTGGTAGAGTTGCTATTCCGTTATTTCCATTTCATTATTGTAATGAACCTGTTTATGTAGTTTCTTGGTACACGATGGAATCTCAAAACTTGAAAACAGTTGGATTCCTTCACATCAAACTGTATGGATATGTCATTTAACAAAGCGGTAAAGGATTTGTAAGCATTGAACAGGGAATTCCCACTTCATAGCAGAAACCAGTATGTTTCTTTAGAGCAAATAAACCCATTTTTCATTCAATGGCTACACAAACATGACTTCTTTCATAAAGTTGGTTTGACTTTTTAAAATGTAATGCTCTGAAAAGAATTTGAAAATAGGTGAGAATGAGAATACATGAATAGGTACACACTGACAGTCTTCCTAGCAGACTTGTGGTTCATCTAGCTGAACAGCCCATCTCTGGCAAGGACCAACACCTTATTATGCAGAAATATACAAATTTCCTTTCATACGCACATTGTGTGAATACAGTAATAATGCGTCCTTATTATATTCCAGATTTCTGCTTGTGATCATGATCATTCGCATCTAAATCAGAAAAAGTTTTCTTGTAGTCCAGTTATGGAAAATGGAGTATGTTTTGCTTGAAAATTTATTTTCTCTTGAAGACAAATTTGAAATTTATATCCTCTTGTAAGAAGAAGGCACATCTCATTTTACACCTGGGCCTAAGGGCTGAAAAACTGAATCAGCCTCAGGAGGTGCCTCTCTCTCTCCTCTGGCTATAGACAGTGGCTGTCTCAAAAGGTTGTGTGACATGAACATGGTCTCTTGTGATTATTTTGTATCTGGAAGCTTATTAATGTCTATTTTTTTAAAAAATCTAAACCTAAACTCTCAATCTGTGACATCTGATGGCCATAAGTAATAAATACTCTGTATTTAGAAATACTACTGCTGCGAGTTTCCATATGGATATTTTTGGGCTCATTTCTGCTTATACTGACATATCTAATTTTGTCTGTGGCTTCAACTGGAGCATTGCTGCTTTCTTCCAAAACCTAGGGACAGGGCACTAATTGCTTGCCCTGTGTTCCCAGAAGGTCCAGTGGCCCTGGATTTTAACACTGCCACATATCTGGCAGCGTTTGGGCAGATTTTTCCCTCTAACTCCTGATTAATTAATGAAGTCAGTTTTCTTGTCACAAATACAATCCTGACTTCTTTCAGGCATTCATGTTTAGCTACCTAAGGCTATTCTGTCTTTACAAGAAATGTCAGAGTCATGCTGGGAGTGCAATTAAGTATTCTTTATTTGTGTTTACTGCCATTAAAAACTTGTGCTCAAGATGTGGTCAGCCACAGGAAGAAAAGAACCCCTCTCAGTGTATTAATTACAGATTTTATTAAAAGCATACAGAAGACTTCAAGCATAAACAAGCAAACACTCAAGGAGAGGGAAGGAGAAGGAATTCCAGTGGCAGGGAGCTTAGTTGCTTTTGACAAGAAGGGAAACATAGACCTCCTAATTAACAGTGCAGTTAAATAAGGGTGAGCAGCTTGTTGCCAAACAAGGGAAAACTGCAACTGTTGTAATGAAGAGTTATATAATCAGCCAATAAAAACAAAGCTGAAACAAATGTCATCATGCTGTGAATAACTGTGGTCTGAGAATAGGAAGTTACCAAGAAGCATGGCTGTTGGTGGGTGGTTCCCCTCTCAGTCCTGAGCAGCATGGAGTGACACAGGTACTGAACTGAAGGTGTCCTGTGTTGTACGTGTGGTGGTGGGCACCAAGATTGGATCTCACCCCTGTGAAATAAGAGAAAGACCAAAGAGAAGATCACATACCCAGATTATGAATATCCAAAGGGAAATGAGAGTCCAAAACCTCCCCAGCTATTGATCAGGGTCGACCCTCAGGCTACTGGGTGTTGAACTGGGCTGTAACATTTTGGATTTTGTAATGAATCCCGAGAGATTGAAATGCTTCGCCTCTTTTGGACATCTACATGCCTGTGTCCACTCTGGAGATAGCCGCTACATTTTTTGGACTGTCATTCCTACACAGCTCTTTGTAGACACAAAGGGTCAATTTCCAAGCAGATTCCTGACTGAGCAATACATTTCTGATTCTACTTGCACACACCCATGAGGTGTGAGTCACTGTGCTGACAGGTCCTCATCCCTCTCTTGTTTCACAGGTTCAGCAACTACCTTAAGTTATACCAATGCAAATAAGCAGAGGATGACACCAAGCAGATTTGACTGATCTCATTTTCTCATCTACACAACTGGGAAGCGAAAATAATCTGTGGAAACAACTTGATTTATAGTTGAGAAAAAAGTATTGAAGGTAAAGGCTGGAAGGTAAAGACTCGGCTGGAAAATCTGTATTTAAGTCCTCCAGTAAATTCTTCAGGTGCTTCACTTTCCTATAAAACAACTGAAGGGCAAGTTTCCCAGGTACCAGGACCAGTGACAGAGCAATTAAAGTGTCTCACTATGGTCCCTGTGCCAGAAATCAAAACATTGCACAGTGCTTGCTATAAGGGCTGTCCCCTAGAGGTCTGGCTGCTAACAGGTATCATCTGATCCACAGTAGCCAGGCAGGGCAGTAGTCTTATCATTCGCCCTTGGCTACTGACTTGTAGCACTGACTCCTGCATCATCTGCACCTCCCACATGCGTTCCTGCAGCATGGGAGAAGTAGTTGAGATCAGAAGGAAATGGGGGAAACATGGTATCAGCATAAAACCATAGGAATGTCTAGGAGACAGTTTGAACTGATTTGGGTGTTCTGTTACTGTGATTTAAGCTTTCTGTAAAGCAAACACTGGGTAAGAGAAGACTTTAACCTCTTACAATGCACATAGCCCTTAATTGGAGCATAGTCTCCTATAAGTCTATTATTTTGTTGAGTGATGAATGGCATTGTGAATTATTACCTATAATCAACACCCCTTATTGCAAAGCTCATTAAAATCCTGACAAATCTAGTGCTGACAGCATTTTAATTTTGTTTTATTGCCTCATTTTATCTCACCAATTTCTGTCTCTGGTTTATGGTTAATAATGTAAGACAGCAGAACTGTGCTGTGCTAGAGAACAAGAAAAATAAGTATTCATCTTTTTTAAAAGTCCCCAGTTCAGGCCATATGAACAGCAGGTACTAGACAATGCATGCATTGAGATGGTGATTAAAGTTTTATTAAACTGTCAAGAGAAATAAACCGACCTCCTTGCAAAACATTCTGTTTGTGAGGTGCTTGGATTTTAGCTGTAAAAAAATTCTCTTTCAACAGTGTGTTTAAATGTGCACCAGATTATTGTTGTGACTGCCAAGTCACAATTTGGGATTTTTGCATCTATTGAGACTTGGTAACAAAAACCATTGCTAAACTGACATATGCAGAAGCCACTACAGTAAGTGCTAAATAGAATAAATGCACTATTATTTAATATAGCTCTTCCTAGCCCTTACTGTCCATGTCAGGCTTTGGAGGCTGGTCTTTCACCACTGTCTTCGCAGAAGAGGGTATGATTCTCCAGCGATGTAGTCATCTGCAACTGTTTAAACAGTATATCACTACCAGTGTGATTTAACAAAGCTTTCCAGCATTTTTTCCATGTACATGTGATTATACAAAATCCAAGGCAGTAGGAAATCATACACATATTCACACATAAAATCTATAGTTCCTGTAATCCCCTAAAGAAAACTTTCACCCAAGATCAGCACACAACTCTATTAAATAAACTGCAAAAACCTGTTCATTATTAGTGGGTTACAAATCATTTATTTATTTGCTACGTAGTGCCTCAGGTAACATTTTAAGAATGTTTATGACAGCTAATATTCTCTGTAGAGCTATAGATGAGTTAATACAGAGGCATTTGTAAATGACGTATTCCCGTGATGCTACCTGACACATCAGTGTGGGTACCATATGTCAAACCTTTCCTCTGAGTTCTCCAGTGACAACAAACAACAAATTGAGTTTCTTGAAGGCCAAGATGTTCCCAAGGGATTCATGATTGCTTTAATCAGAACATCACTTTGCCTCTTGCAAGATTTTGCAGTGCACAGCAGTTTGTCTACCTGAGTCCTTCTTCCTCAGTCTCTGACTGATGGGAGAGACCTTAAATAACAAGTAAACCATTACACCTCAGTGCTGCCCTCAGTTAAAAAGTCAGCTTGGCTCTCAGAAAGGCAAGCTTTTTTGGGGCCACTTAGGAAACACCACGTGGCCTTGAGAGAAGTGTCCCACTGAACATTGCGTGTGCATGCCCCAGCAGAGCAGGCTTCTGCTTCTCTCTGGTTTCAGAGTCAGACAGAAACACCCACCAAGACATATGCTTGCTGCACAGGAAATTAAAAGAAGGGCTTACAGATAAATCTACAATGGTTTTTGTACTGCAGTGCTATCTATAATATCCCATCTTCTTCCCTCATTCATCACACAACTTATTTTAAATTGTATTGCAAGGCTTTCTGGGAGGAGGCTGAAGGTCCCCGTGTGTCTGTCTGATTAGCTCAGGTCCGTATGTGAATGTTGTATTGCAGGTGCAGGTACTGCTAGGACTGGAGCAGCAATACACACAAATATAAAAAAAGCTCTATTAATAGGACAGCACTAACTTCCCTGTAAAAGTCTTATTCAAAACAAAGATAGCAAAAATATGCAAAATTAAAAGGTCACAGGCATATCAGCAAAGCTTGCAGTTTTAATTTTCCCATACTTTCCCTGTTCTTGTGACAAGATGTGTGAATTTATACAAAGCTTTAATTAGTACTGGGTGGTGAGAACTGGAAAGCTTTATGAAAACACCCATTTATAATTTTATCTGGAGGCCCCTAAAGATAATGAGATAAACCTCATATTTTTTTCTACCTCTGCGCTTCACTTTTCAATAATTCTGCCAACATATACTGTGCCATGTACAGCATTATCTGTAGAAAACCACTGCAAAGATCACAAAAAAAATAAGGCATGCTATATTTAAAAAAAAATATCTATATGCTTTTGACAATGGTTTTGAATAGAGTGTATTTTGAAACGATGTGGAACAAAGTTTGCTTAGACTGTGAGAAGGGATAAAGCATGACATTTTCAGGGAACAAAAATCACTCTTTGTAGTGAAATCCTTATTATCTGATATTCCTGGCATTCAGCTGAATACATTGCCAGAGACTCACTGAGTGGGAGCTCTGCTACCTGGAGGGGGGCTTCCAGTGACCTCCATTCCCCCACTCTCACAGTAATAACACCCCAAGGTTTGAACATCCTGCCTGCTAGTATAGATCAGGATTGTGCCAATATCCTTTCTTTTCTTGGCTTAACCAAAAAAATCCCACCAAAAAAAATCAAGATGAAGGAATACTGTGATAAAATAAGTATTTTCAGGGTTTTACATTTATTTTATTCTGTAACGAAGGAAATGTTTTGTCCGAGGGCTTGTTTTAAGACCACTGAAAAGCATGACAAAAAAGCAAGAAATGACAGCCTAGATTTGCAAAATCATTAGTGCTGGTGGTAACAATGCTGAGGTAACAAGTGTCCCAAGCTCACTTTGGGGAGACTTCATGTCAGATGCCCCCTTGACTGAGAGGATGTGAACCCTGCTCCCTTTCTGTTCTCTAATCACCATATAAGCTGCTCTCAGCCACTTCAGCTCCAGAGCAGTGGGCAGGGCAGACCTTTGTAAGAATTTCTTCAAGTAGAAAAATTGAAGTGTAAATAGACTATGGCATTGAATCATGTATTAATTTCATTTTCTAAGTGGAGAGAAAAATACCTTTCTTAAATGAAGAAGGAACTTCAGACTAATGACCCGGATCATCAAGGGCTCTATACTCACTTCGATTTTGGCATGTTAACCCCCTCCTTGTGAAAAAGCTATATTTAGCATAAGTTGACATTTTTGTCTTCAGACTGCTGTCTAAAACAGGAATATTCACCCTTTAACTCTTGATTTGTCTTGTCTCACAGGCCCAGAACAGCTCTCAGGCAGGAGATGGGTCCCTTCCTGGGACAGAGAGTGCTGAGGGGATTATTAGAATTCTTCATGATGGGATCCAGCAGAGCAGAATTGGCTGCTAAGGCTGTATCACCAACTTGCCCAGTGTAACCTCATTCTGCAAAAATGAAGTGCTGGGAACCTGGGAGTGCTGCTGCCTGAAACCTACTCCCAAAACTTACAGAGAATTCTGATATGCAGCTTGCAGGATTAGGAACTTTTGGCTACCCATGATCTTGAACAATTTGTCACCGCTTCCTTCTCACTGAGAGATAAATGTTCTCAACAAAAATGTGTACGAATCTTCACAGATAGTAATTTTCTCCTGCAAAAACTATCCTGGCATCACATTCCCTCACTACATTGGCCCAACACACCCCTCTAATCCATAACCTCATGCACACAGCATTCTCTCAGATGAACTTCTATTGATTTGAAGGAAGACAGAGAATTCAGTCTCTCCTTCTTGTGCTTTTATCACTGGAACAAAGGGGTTTATTCTTGTTATCTCCATCTGGTAAGCAATAAAAGATAAACCATGGGATTTATAGATGTAAAGAAAAGCTGAGAGACGTAGCTGAAGAAGAAAAACAGACACCCGGCTACTGCTGGGCATTGCAGGTAGGCAAAGCTGGTGGAGTGCCTGATAGCACTTTCCTCTGCGCCTAGTGACAGCAGATAAGGTGACAGGAAGAACAGTACAAAGACTGCAAAGAGAAGTCTTTATTTTAGCATTCACCAGACACCTTCTGTGGCACAGAGATCTACATTTAGATTTTATTTAAAATCCTTAGGCAGATTTTAATAAAATGTGTTTAGCCATAATGTTTTAAGATCCATAGTACCAGGTCTTCTAACCTCTAGCGTCTTTTATTAAGACACTGCAACATCTTTGTAATTCCGGTAGTGTAGTACAACATTGACCGCCAAACATTTCTTCAGTTACATTGCTGTTATTAGCCACCAAGAGAGCTTTGAGCTGATGTGCAGTCATGATAATTAGGACTAATGTACACATCAACTTGTAGAAACTCATACCAAAAACAAATACCATTTGTGAGGCAATTCTCTTCCACTGGTAACAGCTCCTCTAAGAAGCCTTTCATAAAAGATTGTTTAACAAGAGCCACCTTCTCTATGCATCTATTGACATTAGTTTATTGAACAATGCAGAATATTTATATGCAGCTTCCAACTGATACTAGTTTTAGAAGTGAAGAGTGAGTGAGTAATGCATATTGTTTCTTTACTGGTTGTCTCAAAATCATAAACCAAGTAACTGTCCAGCTTTAATTAGCAAACAGGAAAATGAGAGGATTTGGTTTTATTTCCAACAACATAGGACACTATTTCTTGGAAAGAATTTAATTTATTAACACTTGAATTATTTGTAAATATGATGTACCTCGGGAGTATGAAGGAATTACGAATGGTTTTCTGGCTTAGAATTTTCTTGAAGGACACAGAAGCAAATTCAAGGTGATTGCTATGTGTGATTTAAGCTATAATGCAGTCTCCTAATAAGAGTTTATATCTGCTCATTGCAATGATGACTGCTGAGAAAGATAATACTGACGTACCTGGAAAACTAAAGCAATAGCAAAAGATCGTATTGTCACATTATTCATTATTATGCCTTTTTCTAAAGGAATCAAAGGAAAAACAAGATAGAGATAAGCAGGATTTCAAAATCATTTTTGGCAATGATAATCACATACTTATAGAGGACATCTAAATCAGAACAGCTTTTCACACAGAGATTTTAATTAATTGCATATACCAGACAAAGGAATCACAGAAACTCAGCCATTTCTGTGGAAAAGCCTGCAGTGATCCTACAGCAAAGATAAAGGATGAGCTGTGGAAGTCAGCTTCTCTGGCTGATACACAAAACTTGCTGCTCACACTGACCCGAAACTTCAGGATCAGTTTAGGTAGCTTCCTCCCAATGCAATGACCATGAGAAGAGGCTGGGAAATGCAAGGATTTTGTATGTAGGTCTTGGCAGGGGGGAAGCAACATGGAGTTTGTTAGTTTTCAAGGGACTGCTGCTGGAGGAGCTCCCACAGCACAGAGCTGCCCCCAGGTCCCAGACATGCAGCCCCATGTGCCCTTACACACCAAGCTGGCCTGGTCCACCCCCTTCCCAGCTGCTGGCTGGGGTTCCCCCACCACCTCTTTGTGCCACGCATTGATCTCACACTTGCCAGCACCACTGACACCCTAGCTGCTCACATCACCAGGATATCATCGCTTCAGATGTACAACAGTCATGCCTTCCTGCAGGTTTCCAAATTAATTGGAAAGTTATGATACTAATTAATACAAATTACTTGAGCTCCAAGCTCAGCTCTCAGCTCCCGCAGCAGCCTGTGCCCAGGACAGCCAGGCAGAAGTGAAGCTGGCAGCCAAGAAGCCACTCTGCATGCACAGACCACTTCTGTTACAGGTGGGTAGCCAGCAAACCTACAGACATTTCATTCCTCCCAAATTCCTGATCGTGAGGACATTCTCATTTGATAGTTTTAGGAACTCTAATGTATTAGAAGAGCAGCAAAAGATGTGCTTTAAGAGGTTACAGCGCCAGATCAACCTAGCTGCTAACACACATACACAAAAATTGACAGCCTCAAATTTTTGATTCCTTAGGGCATAGTTATTCTATAAGGAAACTGAAAAAAAATAATTAATATTGTGCATGCTGCTGTAATTCTTTGCACCTGCTTTGCATTTATGGTGCATTGGAGGCATTAGTCTGTGTCTGTTCCAGCCCTAAAAGTTTTGAGAAAGAAGGACCAGCACATCTGCAAAAAAAGAAAAGAAACTGTCTACAAGACATGGATTCAGCAGGGGATATCCTCACTGCCTCAGGTTTCTGGAAGATTGGGAAGCCTCATTCTCTTCTCTTTTAGGTCTCCACACAAGACTCTTCATATGCAGAGGACACTTTCCAGAAGTCAGTGTGAGAATACAGCAGAGTGGCTATGAACACCTTCGTCTTTCTCTCTGGAGACTGAAATCACTTTGGTTTTCAAGTCTTTCAGAGCAAACTTGATTATTGTACCTGTCTCACAGTGAGACACTTCCTGGCTTGTATAGAAATTGAATCACAAAATATGAACAAAGCCATGGACATACGTCCTTTCTGCTTCCAGCTTAAGAGCTCCTGGCCCTCACCAACTCCAGCTGCTATGTCTGCTCCTCAGAAAAGAGGTTATAGCACAAGGTGGATAATTCGCAATGGCCAGCATCTAGTGGGAGTAAGCACTGCACCATGTTTGTACTTCAAGAACATGTGCTGCCAGACTTTATAACAATAAGTACCTATAACAAGGTTACAAGAGGCAAGAAAGATTTAGGAGGGAGCATTCCCTGCATGTATTTAGGGAAACGCACAATATATCTCTCATACTTGTTGCTTTACGTGAGCATTCTTATTTTTTTTGGTATATTTGATATTCAAACTCTTTCCAGATCTTTTTTGGCTATAATTTTTTCCAGAAGGAAACATTAAAAATAGGGCAATAGTTGACAACACTGGAGAATTCTGCTTTTACCAGAAGTGCAAAAGCTGAGGCAGAAAGGTCTAATACAAGAAAACAAGAGCGCCATGTTACAGAGGTAATACAAACCCTATTACTTTAAATAGAATCATAGAATCGTAGAATCACCAGGTTGGAAGAGACCCACTGGATCATCAAGTCCAACCACTCCCACCAATCTCTAAACCATGCCCCTCAGCACCTCATCCACCCGCACCTTAAACACCTCCAGGGAATGCGAGTCAACCACCTCCCTGGGCAGACCATTCCATTGTCCAATGACCCTTTCTGTGAAGATTTTTTTCCTAACATCTAGCCTAAACCTCCCCTGGCGGAGCTTGAGGCCATTCCCTCTTGTCCTGTCCCCTGTCACTTGGGAGAAGAGGCCAGCTCCCTCCTCTCCACAACCTCCCTTCAGGTAGTTGTAGAGAGCAATGAGGTCTCCCCTCAGCCTCCTCTTCTCCAGGCTAAACAACCCCAGCTCTCTCAGTCGCTCCTTGTAAGACTTTCAAACTAAACCAGAGAAAGAACTAGAAGCTGTCTCATCTCCGATGTGTATAATCCTGCTAACACAGAATGCAGTTCAAAAGCGATTAGCTCAAATTTAGGTTAAATTTTGTACAGTCCAATTTCAGTCCAAAACCATTTTTTATACACTCACTGTTCTCACGCCTATCAGACAAAAAATGTCTACAGGAATTACCTTTATTAAAGGCTTCAAACAAAACAAGAAAACTGTAAGCCACTTAGCCGCCCATCCTTGAAGCCAGGAGAACAATGTTCTGCTCTTGAATATCTATATTTTTACTTGGGCAGCTTTTGAAAACAATTATAAAATTTATGAAGCAGACAAGAAAAGTGGAACAAGTTCCACTTGAGTAAATAAGTATTGAATATTTATTGAATTCAAAGGATTTTACAGAAAAAAACAAGTCAGAGGGAGTTAATAACTTCAAATATGTGTTTTCTTAAATTAGAACTAAGCAATCATTTGACCAGTCCAAGAAGGAACATGGCATAGTGTGAAAAAAGCTAATTTAGCTTTTACCGTTGCAGGCGATACTGTGTGGAGTTGTTATTTTCCTGGGGGATGCAAGCCATCATCCCCAAATGCGTGTGCTTTCTTATGCACAGAAATGCCTTTCTCACCACACCTTACTTCTGCAGAAGAACTGTTTCCAGCAGAGAATGGTGATTTCTGTCCTATTGCTTATTCTTAGCTTATGCCAACAAAGCAAATGAACTACCAACTGCTATACACCCAGGAAATAGCTTAGATGATCTATTTTAGATCCTTAGAATGCTGATGGTGCCCTGTTTTCTCTGTCAGCAAGGCTATTTTAACAAGTTCCTCACCTCTATGCTGCAGTTCATCATCCCACCAGGTCTGCAGATGTGACTGTGGTGGGGACCTACCATGTGCTGCATCAGTGGCATTAAAAACCTGATGAAACAAAGAAAAAGAAGCAGTTCTTCATGGGTTGGTTCGTTGGTTGAGTTTTAAACCAGCATGATTTGACTGTTAAAGTGATTATGCCCTCAGCCTCTCTGCAATCCACTAGTATGCAGATGGCATGAATTCCTGAGTGTTTGAAGAGTGAATGTTATTTTGATTTGAAAGAGGGAAAGGGTATTTTGGTTCTACAAGTGCAGACTTAAAACCGGTTTAATTCCCTAATACACGTATTGAGACCTATGCACATAAAAATATAGATTTAATTAAACTACATATTATGTTTTCTCAGATATTTTAATAATATTTGAGGGTAATAAAATAATTGTACTGGAATGTTATAATGTGTCAGGTGCTAAAAGAATAAAAGGAATAAAAAAATTCTCATAAAAATGTAATCCTTGGTATATAACCCCATTACTCACATTTGAATATCATACAGCCACTTTATCCAGTAGGTTAAACAGTTCTCAGTGCTAGTTATTGGGACTTGTTTGTGTCAAGTCAGCCCCAGAAGTGTTTTCCTTGTAATCCCTGTATAAAAAGGAAAGCTATTAAATATTTTAATTACAATAATTTTGAAGTCTCATATAAATTCTGGAAAATTGAAAAATATTTATTTCACTTCAGGAGAATTTCATGTTAACTGAATTTAATACATATTTCTCTGTCACCCAAGAAGATTGAATGAAGAAAACAGTAATTTTACTGTAATTTGTTTATACAATGTTGGAACAACATGCCAATACTTGTACTGTGTAATTTACCTAGGCAATTACATAAATACAATAGCAAAGCTGCTTTTGTTTAAAGTTCTGATTTTATATATGCTTCGGGTACTGAAGTATCGCAGCTACCAAGCAGAAATAACCAGGAGTTATCTCTGAGTGAAGGATGAAGCCTTCTAACCTCAGAAAGAGGAATTAGCATAAGCAGCATGTAGTTAATTGATCACAAATGCCCTAGACACTCAGTCAAAATCCTACCCATGTATGTCCATTTACAGAAGGTCGGTCCATAACATTAACGATGTACTTAGGTGTTGGTATCATTGTGGTCTCATTTTTCTCTGTATTCTGGCAAATTTAAAACTAAATTCAACTATACTCATAAGTTTTGTATTACTGAGCACATTTACCTATATATTTAAGCCAAAGGCTTCATGCAGAGCTCCCTATCCAAGCACTGATAAGAGAACTGTGAACTTTCAGGTGACTCGTTCAAATTTATAGCTTTTGATGATGAGATACAATGAACTATTGACCTTTGTTCCATACTATAGAGCTTTTCATTATGAGATTTATTGACCTTTGGTTTATATTACATATCCGCAAAAACCTTGGAGCTTGATGGCTTCCTCCATCCAGCTGATAAATACAAAAATCATTCCTATAAACTTAAAAACACAGACCTTGGATTTACAGAAATAATGAAAATTCAGAAAGCTTTTTGTCTGTAGGTTAGCAAGCAAGGTGGTCTGAAGAGGGCTGCATAGAAATAAATAGTGCATTTTTGCTAATAAAATCTTGCTTAGACTCTATATTATGATTTCAAGTAGATGTGTCCATAGTGTAACTTTCAGTGTTATGCAGAAATACTGAAATTAGGTTTAAGCATCTCTATACTATCCTATGGTCTGCAGTATAGACAAAGTCTGAGCAAAACTTGATTTTCACTGCAGTATTACTTCATTTCAGGCTGATACGTCTGTATTCTACATAGCTAGTCTGCTTTGCTTTCTGTGGTTTAGTCTATAAACCAGAGATAAGAAAGCACAGAGAGCAGCAGATAGGCTCTTTCAGAGGTACCTCCAAGGACAGTAAGCTGAAATTCATAAATAATTGAACTGTTATAGAAGCACTAAACTCAGCCCTATTTTAATAGTGAGGCCACAGCAACAGCTCACAGAGAAGACCTACATCATCCTGGCAATGGCAGGCGCTCCTTTATCCTCCAGATCAGGTCAGCACAATCCTAAAGGCTTTTATGACTAGTGTCACAGTTAAAGTAGTGGTTTGCATCTCAGGACTGCCACTCCTAAGAGCCTTCTGCCTTCTCCATTCCTGCCAGGGAACCAGTCTGTCTGACATGTAGTCTACATCTGTCCTGTCCCCATGGACCCAAGAATCTAGTAGAGCTGATTTTCAGAAGACATCAGAACACTCTAATTTCCTCTTTAATTTATTTTATTTTAAGGTTGAATGTGGCTTTGAACAGTGCCATGGCTTTCTTGGACTTCTTGTCTGTATCTCCTTCTGTCTCTAGTCTCCAACTCTAAAGACAACTTATAGAATCATAGAATCATAGAATCACCAGGTTGGAAGAGACCCACCAGATCATCGAGTCCAACCATTCCTATCAAACACTAAACCATACCCCTCAGCAACTCATCCACCGTCCCTTAAACACCTCCAGGGAAGGTGACTCAACCACCTCCCTGGGCAGCCTCTGCCAGTGCCCAGTGACCCTTTCTGTGAAAAAATTTTTCCTAATGTTCAGCCTAAACCTCCCCTGGCGGAGCTTGAGGCCATTCCCTCTTGTCCTGTCCCCCGTCACTTGGGAGAAGAGGCCAGCACACACACCCCTCTCCACAACCTCCTTTCAGGAAGCTTCCCTGTTGTTCCCTACATCTATGCAACCCTCAGTATAGGAATGTCACAGACAAGGGGATTTTAGGAGATACCATCTCACTAGTAAAAGAATACATAACTTTTAATATATTTAGAGACAACTTGTAAGCAGTTAGCAGTGGCACCAGTAAAAATAATCATGTGATAAACTGCCTATGAGAATGAGAGTAAGTAAAGAATTCACAGCTCTGTTCATGCAGAAGAGTCAACACATAATAAAGTGCAGGAGAAACCTCCAGAGTATTTAGCTTTTCCAATACCTTCCAAGATGCTCCTTCAAATGACCTAAATGAACCACAGTTTTCACTGGTCATCTACACAGCATTTAACACAAACAACAAATACACTTCAAAGCAACACCACTTAGCCCAGGTTACTCCCTCTTTTTGATTTACAAAATATTGTCTGGGCTACTGAGAATCACACAGAATCACAGAATAACCAGGTTGGAAGAGACCCACCAGATCATCGAGTCCAACAGTTCCTATCAAACACTAAACCATGCCCCTCAGCACCTCATCCACCCGTGCCTTAAACACCTCCAGGGAAGGTGACTCAACCACCTCCCTGGGCAGCCTGTTCCAATGCCCAATGACCCTTTCTGTAAAGAATTTTTTCCTAACATCTAGCCTAAACCTCCCCTGGCGGAGCTTGAGGCCATTCCCTCTTGTCCTGTCCCCTGTCACTTGGAAGAAGAGGCCAGCACCCTCCTCTCTACAACCTCCTTTCAGGTAGTTGTAGAGAGCAATGAGGTCACCCCTCAGCCTCCTCTTCTCCAGGCTAAACAACCCCAGCTCTCTCAGCCGCTCCTCATAAGGCCTGTTCTCCAGCCCCTTCACCAGCTTTGTTGCTCTTCTCTGGACTCGTTCCAGAGCCTCAACATCCTTCTTGTGGTGAGGGGCCCAGAACTGAACACAGTATTCGAGGAGCGGTCTCACCAGTGCCGAGTACAGAGGGAGAATAACCTCCCTGGACCTGCTGGTCACGCAGTTTCTGATACAAGCCAAGATGCCATTGGCCTTCTTGGCCACCTGGGCACACTGCTGGCTCATATTCAGTCGGTTGTCAACCAACACACCCAGGTCCCTCTCCTCCAGGCAGCTTTCTAGACAGACTTCTCCTAGTCTGTAGCACTACATAGGGTTGTTGTGCCCCAAGTGCAGGATCTGGCACTTGGCCTTGTTAAACCTCATGCCGTTGGACTCTGCCCAGCGGTCCAGCCTGTCCAGATCCCTTTGCAGAGCTTCTTTACCCTCCAGCAGATCGACACTTCCACCCAGCTTAGTGTTGTCTGGAAACTTGCTAAGGGTGCACTCGATGCCTTCATCCAAGTCATTGATGAAGACATTGAACAGGGCTGGACCCAGCACTGAGCCCTGGGGAACCCCACTTGTCACTGGCCTCCAGCTGGATTTCACACCATTTACCACCACTCTCTGGGCCAAAAGGATAATTACCGAGAAGCTAGCAGGGCTCATTAGTAGAGCTTTAAACTGTGAAGGTGGAGGGGGACAAAACCAGAAAATAACCAGGGAATGGCACTCCAGTGTTATGGGAATAGGGTGCTGGTGAAGACCTTTGGTCTGCCGCCTCAGAGGAAGTGGGGGATAGCACTTCAAATGGCAGCACAGATGTAAAGATTATTGATAAGTGAGAAAATCCAGTGAGTAGCTACTTAGGAACTAAGACTATTCTGCTTAGGAATGCAGCAGGATCAACAGCCCAGCTGAAGTGCATCTACACCAATGCATATGGCATGGGCAACAAACCATAGGAACAAGAAGTAATTGTAAGTCAAGAAGACTATGATATAATTGCCATCACGAAGTGTGGTGGGATGACTCGCATAACCGGAGTACTGTTATGGCTAGCTATAAACTCTGCAGGCAGGATAGGAAAGAGAGGTGGTGGGGTAGTTCTCTATGTTAGAGAGTGTCTTGATAATGATGAAAGGGATGAGTGCTTATGGGTAAAAATTAGTGGTGCACTTAACAAGGCAGATATAATGGTGGGAGTCTGCTGTAGAACCAGGAAGAAGAGGTTGATGAGTTATTCTACAAGCAACTGGAAGAAATCTTGTGATCACTAGCCCTTGTCCTTGTGGGAGACTTCAACTTACCAGATATCTGCTGGAAGTATAATACACCAGAGAGGAAACAGGATAGGACATTCCTGGAGTGTGTGGAAGACAACTTCGTGACACAACTGGTGAGTGGGCCGACTAGGGAAGGTGCCCTGCTGGACCTGTTGTTTGTGAACAGAGAAAGCCATGCAGGAAATGTGACAGTTGGAGGACGCCTGGGGCATAGCAATCACAAGATAACAGAATTCTCAGTTCTAGGAGAAGTTAGAAGGGGGGTCAAAGGTCTTTTCCCACCTAGGGATTCTATGATTCTTTAGTTCCATGAAATCATTGCCCAAACTGACTTGTCTCTGCCTGAGCCATACCCATAACTTCCTAGCCTCACTCCTGTGTGCTTTCCTGCCATTCAGCTCCTTGCAACTCTTGTCTTCAGCTGAGTGCAAACAAACTCTCCTTATCATGAAGAATCAGTCATCCAAGGTGACACAAAGTTGTAAAGCAGGATTTCTAGCACACAAGGCTCAGGATATTTGCCATCCCCCAGAACGCTGAGAGGACAAAGTGGAGCTAGTCCACAACTTTGCTCATAGTAGAAGCTCTGTATCAGCCTGTGGGGCACAAGCTGTCTTGTTCCAGGTCTTCCCAGGCTCCCTTCATGTGGGCAGACACATTAGGAAGGCTTGCACCATTGTGTACAGTAGCCTGGGCTAGAGAAACAAACACCTCCAGTGAGTAGGGAGGAAAATGCAGTAACATTTTGAGTCTTTTCTCCCTTACAGGGCAAGGCAGAAGGTGGTGCGGTTATCCTTGGTGAAGATAGGTCAGACTTGGTGGGATAGATAGAAGGACCTTGTTGGTCATTCAGAAAGAACTTGGTTGAATTAGCATTTTTTTATGCATCTGAAAGGAAGAAAATCTGTATGTCATCAAAACAAGCTTGTAGCATTTCATGATACTATCACAAACATATTTCCCTCTAATGTTGTTTAAAGCAGCTTCTTGGGACTTGAAGCTGCATTTCCATATTCATTGTGTTTACAGGCCAGTCTATTATTATAAACATGTTCAACAGCTTGTGCATTTTACTGTACTTCTTTTAATTGTTTTTGCATTGAAACAAATTATGTTTGGGAGGTTTTCTACAGAAAAAAAGAAGTAAAAGATAATTTTAAGAAAGATTCAAGGCCTGCTGAGTCAATGGCAAAGATTCGTTTTTTTCCATTAATATTGCCTCAAATTTTAAGGAAATGGAGTATGTATGTAAAAAGCATGTTTCTATTTTATTTTATCGCAGTATCTTATTTACAAAATTCTCAAATAAACCAAGTCATATATAATAATATATTGGCTCATTTTGAAAGATATAGGCTCACAATCAGATCTTTTTCTTTTTAAATAAACAGGGAACTACTACATTTCATTTACCTGTAGGGCCTAATTATGCATCTCCAATATAAATACTTAAATGAAATGGTCAGTTTTTCAGATGTATTAAGTATTCAGACATTCTTATGCAGCACGTTTCAAAACAGGACCAGGCCATTTAACTGTTACACAGCAGCCAGATTTTTCTGAACATCTTTCAAGTAACCATAGTTTTTCTCAAAGCAATGTGAATGCTGCCATCTAGCTACACAGTAACAATATATCTCCAGTCCAGTTCTGCTAGACACAAACTTTTTAGTTTCAGGTTGGAATAGAGCAGACTAGAGATACAAAAATTCCAATCGCATTCCTGTTAATTTAAGAAAGTGTAGGCACCATTCATTATTAAAAATATTGTAATATTATAAAATACTATTTTGACAGCAAACAAAAAAGATAAGAACACCAAGGTTAAAATTATTGTATCCAATGGTAAGCAAGCTATTCCTTCCAAATAACTTATTTTACAAATGCAGAATCTTATTTTTCAAAAGTTTATACATGCCTTCAGTTGAGCAGGGCACTGAAGACACATGTACAGGACTTGCCCTGATACTCCGGAGGCCACAGATGGTCTCAGCACCTAGACTTGGGAACTAGAAGAAATGATTTCCACAGCCTATTTCCACATTGAATCCAGAGCATTATGTACAGAGCTGTGCAGAGTGAGACTGTTGTTTGGGATCACTCAGTGGATAACTAGAATCATTCCGGCCGAGCTCCAGCCCATCAACTTGAGGAGCCTGCATTTCAAAACAAATTGAGACATGTGACTCCTTCAACTTTCGTCCCTAGGCAGGGAAAAATGATGTAATTACATGACAGATATGTCACCTAGTTAAACACACACCTGGAAAGAGAGCTACTTTCTACCTGAAAAAGTCTATGTAATATAATACACACACACAGTGGAACTCCAACTACAAAGTGAATTGTACCCAAAGACAGATACACCTGAAACACAAAAGGAGATGAAATCTACATAAGCAGATGTCTTTTTGCTAGTATTTCATATATCCTTACTAAACAAGACACAGAATATGACATATATACATGCACAGGAATGGTTCACAGAATTGTCTGGTCCAAAACCTGGCCAATACCGAATTCATCAAAGGATGATGCAAGAAAGCATGTTGTTACTTACAGAACAGCAGCACTCAGATCCTTTCTAATTCAAGCAACAGGAGATTAGCCTGAACTTGTGAAGAGCTGAGACTACAAGAAGAGAAGTCAGAACTTTCACAGGCAAGGACACAAATTGCCTCACCATAATCATAAGGAAAATAGAAGTTCTCCCACGTCATCTGTTGCAAAATATTGATGACAGTTGTTCTTACATACTGTATAGCAGAAGGCCCTAATTCTATCAATATCATGTTTTGAGCAGCACACTTTGAAGTCTGGGTATATCTGCTTTTGTACACAGAGGCACACTCACTCACAGAGAGAGCTAAATGGGAGTCACATCTTTTTATTAAAAGATGAAGAGACTACACACAATCAAATAACCAACTCAATTTATCACAAATGCCAAGTCATTCTGGGCTACAGAAAACACTAGAAAAAAACAATGATTGATATCACTAGGGCTATACATTATTTTTCAGTTTGACACATTAGTGCTTGTGGTGTAAAACAAAAAAAGCCAGAAGACAAATAAGAAGTTTCATGTTCACAGAGAAATTAATTTATGATGAAGGGAAATCAGCACGCAGACATGTTTCCCCCAAATACCAAAATTATTTAAAAAATGGTTAATTATGGATACAGTGTGAGATGTACGGCTCTCTAGTTCTGCACTTTCAATTTTGCATTTTAAATCTTCTGTGTAGCCTTTCCCACCCTCCAAAAAAAGCAGGATAAATGGCATAATTCAGGATTATTTATTAATTGCATAAAATTTCACTCCCAGGCTTGTGAAGTGCAAAGTTCTTACTCCTGAATGGTCTCTCTTTTTTTTTGACAGCAGCATACTTTGCATCCTTGGTGCTAAAAGAAAAGGAAATACATTTCACCACCTTTGCTTCTTTCTGTAGTCTGACAGTGTATCAGATCATTCTGGAAAACACATAGCTGCTATCTAGTAAAGTAGCTACTATTCCAAGTGCCACAAAGGGGCACAATAGAATACTCAATCAGCAGTTGTATTTACTTTTCCTCAGAACTCAAAAAGCACCATCTCAATATTGTAATCAACATGGAATAACTGGAGTTCTGCAGTGTACAGCTTTACTGTGATCTGTCCCAGCACGGACATCTTTAGCTATAAACCTTGTGAGACCACACCTCGAATATTGTGTTCAGTTCTGGGCCCCTCACCACAAGAAGGATGTTGAGGCTCTGGAACAAGTCCAGATAAGAGCAATGAAGCTGGTAAAGGGGCTGGAGAATAAGTCTTGTGACAAGCGGCTGAGAGAGCTGGGGTTGTTTAGCCTGGAGAAGAGGAGGCTGAGGGGAGATCTTATTGCTCTCTACAACTACCTGAAAGGAGGTTGTGGAGAGGAGGGAGCTGGCCTCTTCTCCCAAGTGACAGGGGACAGGACAAGAGGGAATGGCCTCAAGCTCCACCAGGGGAGGTTCAGGCTGGACATCAGAAAAAAAAATTTCGCAGAAAGGGTCACTGGGCGCTGGAACAGGCTGCCCAGGGAGGTGGTTGAGTCACCATTCCTGGAGGTATTTAAAAGACAGGTGGATGAGGTGCTGAGGGGCATGGTTTAGTGGTTGATAGGAATAGTTGGACTCAATGATCCTGGAGGTCTTTTCCAACCTAGTGATTCTGTGATTCTACGAAACCACCCAAGAGAATACCTCTGTTACAAGTTTGTAGCAGAGCCAGGTATTTCCCTTGTAGTATTCTCTTCTGATCATTTTTGTCAACTTATTTAGATACTGCTGAATTAACAAACTGAACTCCAGTCAACTTAGGCTGTCTTCCCAGTTCTCATAGTCCTATCTCCATTGCAGCAGACCCTGCTGTAGCAGACCCTCCAAGAGCACTTTGATCCTTTTCCAGAAAAATTTCCCTAAGGCTGGGCTTGAGGACCATGCCTGCAGCGTCTCTGAAGGTAGTAAACATTAAATGCGGTGTACTGTAAAATAGACTAGGTTTTCTGTACTTACTCTGTGGATACCCCAGCATAAGAAAATAGCATATTAGAGATATAGCATTTAATGACTGCACACACGCAAATGACTGGTCACGGCAAAGGGAAGGGAAGAACCTTGTTTGAAATGGCCACAGCCTAGCAAGCTGACAAATGTAATGCACAGATGACATCTGGACTTTGTATCAACATCTCCTCCTTCCCAGGGCCATACTGTTAACAGCCAGGTTATTTCCTTTGGGTGTGAGCATCCCAGCTGAGATATTTGCAAGGAGCCACCTACCCTTTCCAGATGTTTCACCCTTGTCTGCTCCCTAAGTTGTTAAGTGTATTACCCCTGCTTCTAGTTCAAGCCTATCAACACTACACAGACACATGCTGAAGATGTGTTTTTGCACCTTAACAAAGTGCTGGTTCTGTCTGAGGTCAGTAGCTGGCAGAATTCTAATCAGCTACAATATTACCTTTTTCAGACAGCTGTTATTGCTGTTTCCTCACTAGGTTTAAGGACAATTTATCTGCAAATGATTATGGAGTTTGAAGGTAGAAAAAAAGGTAATTATCACAGATGAGGTCACCTACATTGTTAAATGCTGTAGAATAATTATATATCCAGTTGTATCCACACAAGAGTGATTTATTGTGCTTCTATCAGTGTTTCAGGGGCTGCTGACTAAAAGCACTCTGTCTATACAGCAAGATTACCATCAGACGTTTAATCAGGTTACAGCCATGCTGCCATTTTGCCTAAGTCAATGAAATTGGTTTACATTCTAGTAAGTGGTTTTAGAGAATTTTCACATATTTTTTTATTCACAGCCTCACACTCTCCATGTAGGCTAACTCTTACAGATCTGTTTGAGATCCCTCAATGCTGTTTGAATGATATTTAAATAGCTTGGATATATATACACGCTTAAGTCTCTGAGGAGTGTTCTCCAGGCTGAACAACCCCAACTCTCTCAGCTTGTCCTCATAGCGAAGGTGCTCCAGCACTCTGATCATCTCTGTGGCCCTTCTCTGGATCTGCTCTAACAGATTCATGTCCTTCCTAAGCTGAGGACTCAAGAACTGAACACAGAACTCCAGGTGAGGTCTTACAAGAATGGATCAGAGGGGCAGAATCACCTTCCTTGATCTTTTGGTTACACTTCTTTTCACAGAATCACAGAATCACAGAATAACCAGGTTGGAAGAGACCCACCGGATCATCAAGTCCAACCATTCCTATCAAACACTAAACCATATCACTCAGCACCTCGTCCACCCGTGCCTTAAGCACCTCCAGGGAAGGTGATGATGTTGGCAAAACTGGAATATTTAGGCCCATTTCCAGAAAACTGAAAATGTTGAGCTGCCGCTATTGACCAATATAAATGTTCCCTTTAGGAAGCGTCCTCTCAACTGATCTATATAAACCACTTGCACCTTCTGTTCTTACAGAAATAAAAAAATCCCCAAACTACCACCTGAACATGAGCCAGCAGTGTGCTCAGGCGGCCAAGAAAGCCAATGGCATCCTGGCTTGTATCAGAAACAGTGTTGCCAGCAAGACCAGGGAAGTGATTCTGCGCCTGTACTCTGCACTGGCGAGGCTGTACCTCAAATATTCTGTTCAGTTTTGGGCCCCTCACTACAAGATAGACTATGAGGTCCTGAGAAGAGCAACAAAGATGGTGAAGGGTCTGGAGAACAAGTCTTACAAGGAGCAACTGAGGGAACCGGGCTTGTTTAGCCTAGAGAAGAGGAGGGTGACGGGAGACCTTATCACTGTCTACAACTACCTGAAAGGAGGTTGTAGCAAGGTGAATGTTGGTCTCATCGCCCAGGTGACAGGACAAGAGGGAACGGCCTCCAGCTGTGACAAGCAAGATTCAGATTGGACATTGGAAAATTTTCTTCACCAAAAGGGTTATCAGGCACTGGAACAGGCTGCCCAGGGAGGTGATTGAGTCACCATCCCTGGAGGTATTTAAAAGATGGATAGATGAAGTGCATAGGGATATGGTAGTAGTAGTGCAAGGTAGAGTGGGACTCGATGATCTCGAAGGTCTTTCCCAACCAAGCCATTCTATAATTCTATGATCACTTACATCTTCTCAAGGCTGACTTGTGTTTCAGCACTCTTTTATCTGGTTTATTTAATCTATTCTTACAAAGATGTGCAGTATTTCATCAACACCTCCCGCTCCCAGGCCGCTGCTGAGACGCCGTCAGTGTGCAGCAGACACCGCTACCAGGACAGGACAGCATGTCCTCCTCTTCCCTGACAGGAGATCAGGCTGGGGGAATCATAGAATCACTAGGTTGGAAAAGACCTTCAAGGTCATCAATCCCAACCATACCTGTCCACTACTAAATGAAGGGATTGAATGTACCCATAGTAAGTTTGCATTGACACTAAGGCGGGCAGAAGCGTCGATCTGCTTCAGGGCAGGGAGGCGCTACAGAGGGATCTGAACAGGCTGGATCAATGGGCTGAGGCCAACAGGTTAATGTTTAACAAGACACAGACCAGAGCCAATATTTACTGAGCTGTGGGAGCAACGCCAAGTATATGTAAGACTAATTGGGACTAAGATAAAGCATGAAGCTGGTATCAAGTATATTAGAATAAACATTATTTAAAAGACCAGGTATGCTAAACTAGACACATGGGATGACACAACTTGAATGTGTAAGAAGGCCAGGCTGGAAAAAAACACTTGGTAATAAGTGAATTGGAGATATGGCAGAAAGCAGTCAAGAGAGTGCGGAACAGACATCTTGTTTGTCTGAAGGCTGGAAAACTGAGGAACTGTATAAAGATCTGCCTGAATGAGAGAAGCCAGAGAAACAGCAGTACTTTCTTAATGTGACTTCTGTATGCCATTCTGATTAAAAAGAGTACGCTTAAAGAATCATAGAAGTGTTTGCGTTGGAAGGGACCTTAAAGACCATCTAGTTCCAATCTCCCTGCCATGGGCAGGGACACCTCCCACTAGATCAGGCTGCCCAAGGCCCCATCCAACCTGGCCTTAAACATCTCCAGGAATGCGGCAGCCACAGCTTCCCTGGGCAACCTGTGCCAGGGCCTCACCACTCTCATCGTGAAGAAATTCCCCCTTTTGTCTATCCCAAACCTGCTGCTCTCCAGTTCACACCCATTGCCCCTAGTCCTATCACTAGAAGCCTTTGTAAACAGCCGCTCTCCAGCTTTCTTGTAGCCCCTTCAGATACTGGAAGGTCGCTATAAGGTCTCCTGGACCCTTCTTCAGGCTGAACAAGACCAAGTCTCTCAGCCTGTCCTCATCCAGGAGGTGCTCCAGCCCTCTGATCATCCTTGTAGCCCTCCTCTGGACCCGCTCCAACAGCTCCGTATCTTTCTTGTGCTGAGGATTCCAGAACTGGACACAACAGTTCCCAAGAGAAATCTGCGACGCCTGGCGCCCCGCCCCCAGCACTAAGCGACTCTGAGTCACCGAGCAGCCCCTCCCGAGAACCCCCACCCCCCCCTCGCCCCCGCGCGCGGCGCTCGGTGACGCCAGAGCCGCGTGCCGCCCGGCCTGGGGAGGCGCAGGCGCGGCGGGGTCGGGGCGTGAGGCCTGCGCCGGGGCAGCGCTGGGCGGGAGCCGGCGGGACGCGGTGAGGGGCGGCCGGTTCGCCCGGGCGGGGCAGGGCCGGGCCGGGCAGGCGGGAGGCCGCGGGCGGTGTCGCGAGGCGAGGGCAGCGCGGGGTGGGGACAGGTGTCAGGCTGAGCGGAGTACGGAGGGCGGGCCTGCTTCCAGCACCTGACGGGGCTGCAGCAAAGCTGGGGAGGGACTGTTCGCAAAGGCTCGTGGTGACAGGACGAGGGGTAGTGTATAGAAAGTGGAGAGGGGCAGATTTAGACTAGACATAAGGAGGAATTTCTTCACCATGACGGTGGTGAGGCACTGGCACAGGCCGCCCCATCTCTGCAGGTGTTCAGGGCCAGGTTGGACGGGCCTTGGGCAGCCTGATCTGGTTGGAGGTGTCCCTGCCCATGCCAGAGGGTTGGAACTAGACGATCTTTAAGGTCCCTTCCAAGCCAAACTATTCTATGCTGTCCCCTGCACTGACCCCAGAGCGCCGGGACGAAGGGGCCACCTCACCGAGGGAGCTGTGATGCCAGAGAGGGACAAGGGGTGGGTTATGGCCAGGCCAGGATAAAATGGCAATGATAATCATTCCAGTGTCTCCTTACGGATCTGAGAGATTATTCGTTGCAATACTTTGGAAAACTGCTCCTTGTATCTTGCCTTTTTTAACATCTATGTCAGTCTGGGCTCGAGTTGTTTGTGTATGGAACAGTTCTGTCAGCACCGATAGGAAGCGGGCAGGCGCATGGCTAATGAAGAAGAATTAAATTGTTATTTTACGCAATCCTAAATTTTTTCTGATATTGTTGTTAGAATCTTTGGCTGTAGAATTGCAAATAGTGATGATGTCTTTGTACTTGAATACTGTGAAAAACAGAGGCGCTGGACAGTATTATCAGCTTTACTGTTTTTTCATTTTTAAAAGAAGTGCCAAGTTAAGTGCTTAAAGCCTGAAAGCATTGCGTTGAGAACATATGATAAAAATACAGACCAAGGAGGCAGGAGGATAGTCCATTTCTTTGGATAAAAAAACCCTTTGAGATGGCAATAATACCAAGAGAAGGAAAATTAGACATGCTGTCTGGGGGAATGTAGGTGCTGGGATGAGAACCTGAGAAAGTAACATAGGTTGAAATGTCAGAAGACAGGAATTTACTCAAGTCTTTGGTAATTCTAGGAGAGTAAGAATTACCATGTTGGATCAGATCACTGACTTCCTCTGTTGTCTAGTCCTTGATATTACCTAGCTTTAAGTGCTTAAAAATTAGCAGTAGGCCAACACTTAATGAAAAATTTAAGGGCTACTTTAAACAAATTAACTTAAACAAACCTGAAGCAAAAATCCCCATACATTTATCAGCTGGTACCTGAGTTGTATTAGTTTAAATCCTTTATAACATTAGTTTTAATTCAGTTTGCTCTCCAAATTCTTGAAAATTACTAACACTTTCTTAATTGCTCTTTCCCTGCAGAAATAAGGTTTAAACAATTTTGTATGTGTGGCAGTTCTCCTTCACCCTCTTAATCTTTGAAATCAGTGGCTTATGGAAAAACAGTTGATGTATAGAAAGAGCTCTTGGATTAAAGGGCTTGCTTGTCTTGGTTCTGCTTTTTCGTACCCTACACCTCCCAGGTTTCAAAAACAGTGAGCTGGAAAGAGTATCCTACCTCTGTCAGTCAGGGTATTTAATCTTCTTAATAAGCTTTAGGCTTCATGTTTACCTTCTGGCATCGAGATCTGTCATTAAGCTGTATTTTTTTAATAGATATTGTTTTTTAATGAAGTGGGATCTGTTGCTGCAGGGGTAGGATGGTCAGCATGATAATTGAGATGTTAGCATATGGTATCAAATTGAACTGAAGTTTCCCTGTTGCACTGTAGCCTTCTGCCTTTGTCGAGTCACTTAAAACCACAAATTATATCTGTACTGATAAAGGAAAAAGGGCTGAGGAGGAAGCTCAAGCACTGGATTGATCTGTGATTATCCACAGTGCCTTTTAAGTCTTTTCTTAGCTCTGTTTTGCACCAGTTGTATCCAAGACAAGTTCCTCTAATTCTGGTTTAACACTAAGCTGGGCCAGTCTGTACCAGCATAGGTACAAGGGGTGGTTTGCAGTGCTCTTTTGTTTAGTAATATGTACTTCATGCTAACTTTCAGTTATCCTGTGTGAAACTTAAAATCTGCTGTAAATTCATTCTTCTGCTTTCACGTGCTTTGCTGCCCAAATACATAGTTTGGTGGTAGCTGTACTATCCATGTGCTGCAGACTTGGGTTGTTCCAATCAGTCTGAGATGAGCTGTAACACTTCCACTCTTCTGAATTGCTGAGCTAGCTTTTGTATCTCAACCATGCATGGCTGTGCACTCATGCTGTATATACACTGATTGTGCTGACACCTCTGTTTTCTTACAGACCTTTTCTAGCGTTAATAAAGACTGAGCTTTAGCAAGAACAGTGCTGTTGGCAGCATGGCGAGAACATGTTGAATAGTAAATTAGTTGACTGTTAGGTTGAAACATAGCTATGACTTTAGGACTTTACTTGATGTCTCTTCTTTTTATATACTGAGTAGCAAAAGAGCCCTCTAAAACCCATAAGGTGCCTTTGCCTTACCCTCCTCCAGCAAAAACATCAAAAAAAACAGGGCAAAGTTGACTCTGGTACTGCAGTAGCATTCATGCAAATGAATTCCTTAAGAAGGAACTTGTTACAGAATGCAATTCAGAGGCACTACAAATGACATACCGCTAAATTTTGCTCATAAAAGAGTAAACTCTGATGTTAGGTTAAACTCTGCCTTTCTCATCTTATAAACATTATCTCTGTTTTAGAAACCTACAATAATTTTTAGATCTGAGTTCTTTAATGCTAAGTTGTTTTCCATCTTTATACCCTCCTTGAAAAGGAAAATGGATTTTTCATTAGTAAATACAGGTATTCACGCAAGATAATGTGAGTTGGGAGTCCCTTGGTTTTTATTGCTAGGAAGTAATTTGGCTATGTATGATTAAATATAATCTTTCACATGAGGTACCAGCTGTATTTGCAAACTTGTTAGAGTTTTTTTCCTGTTACTTATTTTTATAATTGCTCCCTATTGTGCTGGTCAAAAGCACACTTAACTTCTAAACTTGATGTCCTTGGTGGTTAATAAACACACTTACTCTTACACCAGTGCTTTTCTTCAGCATGCATCACAGATGCTGAGCCTGTTGGCAGCCAGTGGCTGCAGTCAAACAGAAGAACCTTCTCCAGCCCAAGATTTGTTTTTCTACTATGTGATGTGGAATGGGCAAGCAAGCCTGGTGGCTTGAGTTGCTGCTGCTCAACCACTCCATGTCAACTGTCTTCTCAAGCCATCCCTGTCATATTTTTAGCTATGTGTCTTTTTGGACTGAGATCATGCATCTTGGTTTTTCAGGAAATTAGATTCTGTTGCACTGTAAAAATACAGATGTGTTCCAGGCTACGTGGTACTTTTTACATATGACTGCAGGTGCATCAGTCACATCAGTGCTACCTGCTTTTTGATCATAAAGGTTGTAGGAGTAGAGCCCAGCATTCCATCTGTCCCTCTTTAAAATCTTCTCATGACTTGCAGTTTTTAAGTTTTTCTGGTTTTGATGAAAAACCAGAGGAAAGATACTTTTCAGGTTATACATGTTCTTTTTTTTTTTTTTTACTCTATTGGTAGTTAGACTAAAACAAGAGACGTTAAATAACTTAAATGTAGATATTATTTCAGGATTTTATTACGAGTTTGGATCTCAAACTTCTTTTCTTCTTTACTTACTGTCTTCTTTTCATCCAGTATGTCTATAGAGACTAAACCAATCTCTTAGTCTGATTTATTGGTTTGATATTGCCTCTCTTTAGGGAAGAGTAAAGTAATTGATTCACAACAAAAAACTCAGTAACTTTCTGCATACCTCTTCCTGTTCTGGTGCAGCTTTCTTGAAGGTGTCTCAGTGCTGTGTGAGATCTCATCAGTGCTGTGTACAGTGACATTAGTGCTTCTGTATGTGGAAGTATTTTTACTTTTGCACTTTGGACTTTACTTACCCTCATGTTCTCTGTATCTTGCTGTCATGGTGATTAACAGATATCTCTAGACTTTTCTCCTTTCTTCCATCCAGCTTCAGCAGAGAATCATTGGTTTGCTTGGAAGTGCATGGTCTTTCATTTTTATATAATGTCCCATTTTAGTTGTCCATGATTGTTATTCTCTCTTCTAGTGTAATACCCTGATTTTTCTGAATTGACAATGCCTCACCACGCTGTCAGCAAAAAATTTCACTGGATTTTTTTACATTATATGTTGTAAATACTTAGTCCAAGAATAATTTGTGTTTGCTACATGTGGCCAAGACTGAAGTCCTGCACTTAGTTAAAACAGTGAGTTCAAATAAACCTGTTGGATTCCTTTTTGCTCTTCAGTTGCTGAAATACACATGAGACAGTTTGAGGAATGCATTCTGAAGTAGACATAGAATCTGCCACCTTTTGTACCTATTTGTACTGCAGGTTTTTGTCACCTGGGGAGTAAGGAAAGGAAAACACCAGTTGTCTTTCTCTCTTTATAAATACTGTACAGGAAATAAGATATTTCCTGGTTTTGTTTTGAAAAGCACAGCTTTAACTGTTGAAAGTATTTATTCTCAGTTTTGTGTCTTGGTGTTAATTGAAGTTTATCAAGATTTGTTTAAATCTGTTGGGTGCTTTACCTGTAGTTATTGAGGTAAAATGTACTGAGTTTGTGAGTTCAGCCTTTATTTGAATAGACAAAATGTTAACTGGTTTTTATAACACCTTAGAGATGTTTTTGGAATATATTCTCAAGAGTAAAGTTTTTTAAAGAGTAAAGATTTTTATATTATTGGTTTTTAATGCTTTATCTGCTACTGATCATAATACTCTTTAAGGTGGAGAGTTTAATATCAGGGTGTGTTCATATTCTTCTGATGTTTAACTTTTATGAAATACAGGTCTGTGATGTAACTAGATGTGAAGGTTATAAATTCCTTGCTCTCTTGGAATAATGTATTATAAATCTGAAGATTATTAAGAGAAAATAACACATCAGACACTGTACCAAGCAAGCAGATAGCTTTCTGCTGATACACAGTATGGTCATCATTAGAAACTAATTAGAGAGTGTTTTATTCCAAGATAAATATTGTTTGGCTTCATCTATTAATTCTCTAAATAATTTTTGTTTCAATTTGCAGTAATGGAACACCTGCAGGATCCAGTTATGCAAGAAGATGCAAATATTAAAGCCATTAATGAAGAGTACAGGAAAGCCTTTATTTTTATCAACAAAGGACTGAATACAGATGAACATGGTCAGAAGGAAGAAGCAAGAATTTATTATAAGCAAGGGCTTGACCACTTGCTCCGGGGGATTAGCATTCCATTGCAGGGTCCTGCATGTGTAGGGTCCCAGTGGGAGTCTGCTAGGCAAATGCAACAGAAGATGAGGGAAACCCTCCAAAACGTTCACGCTCGACTTGGCATTCTAGAACAAAACAACCCACCCTTACAAGCAAGTCCTGCTGCAATGGATGCCCCTGCTGGAGTGTCCAAGTTGTACCCATCCATTCCTTCCAAAGAAAAACCAGAAAGGCCCCCTCCCCCTAATTCCGCGTTTGTACCAAGTCAGCCACCTGCAGCAGATGGAAGTGTTCCAACTGTGAGCCAGGGGCAAGCACCAGCTATGAGTCCATCATCTGCAAAACCTCTTTGTCTGCCAAATGAAGCACCTCCTGCCTATACTCCTCAAGCTACCAATGGCCATTTTACTGTGTCTTATGGCACGGACTCTGGGGAGTTTTCTTCTGTAGGTGAGGATTACTACAGTAAGTGTAATCGCCCACCTCCCATTGAAAATCTGGGAGTGGATGCAGATGAGCTGATCCTGATTCCCCAAGGAGTACAGATATTTTTTGTGACTCCTGATGGGCAGGTTAGTGCTCCATCATATCCTGGATATCTACGCATTGTTAAGTTCTTGGATACAGATAGTGCAGCAGCCCAGAGTCGTCCACCTGCGTTTCTTCAGGTAATAGGAACATGTTTTTCTCCTTTAATTAAATTTCAAGAACTGTCATAAAACTCTGAAAAGCAATCATCTTAAGTTCTTTCTCTTCTAAGGCTAAATCTCTGTGTCAGAATATGAAGGATGTTAGAGCTGTTGGAAAAATGATTTTCTGCAGATATACACTTTTATGACTTTTATTGCAAAAATCACCTCTGTGTCTTCCCAAGGTTGTCGAGTGCTGACTGTTCAGGTGAATTCTGTCTTCTAAAGGAGTTGACTTAACATGTCTTTTTATTTCATAAAATTAACTTCCTTTTCCTCACACAGAGAAGACATTGATTTGGTTTTTATAACATGTCAATGTGAAACAGGGTTGCATACCACATACTTTAGTCTCTACTGGTGGTAAGGTGTTGTAGTTAGGATAGCTATTTTGAATTTGTTGGCCCATGTTAATCCAGATGCTGAACTACAAATAAAAAAGATGTATTATGTATTCCTTTTTTTCTCTATTTTATTCAAAGGCAGCATAAGGATTTAATTTTCTTACTAAACTTTATGGAAAAATAAAGTTTGTGGTGCTTATCACTATATTCTGCTTGCCTTTCTTTTCAAAAGGATCCTTTAATTCCTTTATGTTCTTTTCTTTTCTAGGTTTGTGACTGGTTATATCCTCTGATGTGTAACCAGTCTCCTGTTCTTTGCTGCAATACTGGAGTCTACATGTTCCCTGACACGATGTCCCAGATACCTGGGTCCTATGTGGGAGTAGTGCTGTCTTCAGAACTTCCAGCAGCTGACAGAGAGTTGTTTGAGGATCTTTTAAAACAGATGTCTGACCTTAGAATCCAGGTAAATTTCTAGGCTGCCTGTTCTAAGCCAATAAAGGAAGGTGGAAATGATAATATATTCTCCAATTTACAGTTGACTACAAAATTCTGTGTCTTGCTTGGTAAGTTCACCAGTGAGAAATAACTAAAATAGCCAAGATTAGGCAACCTAGAAGTGCAACTATAGACTCTTGAGATGGGAGGACAGAATTTTTAATATGCTAAATTTTAAGCACAGTGAGGAATTGGAAACTGTTTTGTCTATATTCTCTGTTTTTCCAAAACAGAACATAGGATGCAAAATGAATTTTTTTGTTTGGGAGTAAGCATGTTTTTTCCTGTGTGTGTGCACATACACACACTCTCTGTGTAGTTTTGATCACACCATTCTTGGAATATTGTGCCCAAATATGTTTACAGTTAAAAATGTTAAGCTGGTTCAGAGAAGACCTGTGAAATAAAATGTACCTCAAAAATCTGCCTTCAAATGGGATCTCAAAATAGATAAATTTAGTGCCTTAGCTGTAAGATATTAACAGACAGGGAAAATAGCAAAAAACCCCATAGTCTAGCAAAGGTACAGTAAGGTACAGTCACTGGAACCAAGGTGAAAAATGTTATTGTAAGAGCACTGGAGCACCATTTTAGGAAGAGTAGTGATGAATAGTGTTGAATCAACAGGATTTGAGTACCTTGATGATGAAGGACCAGTTTGCAGCATGCCACGTGGGAGAAGTTATGTTATGCTATAAATCTTGTTGAGTTCAGCAGGGAGTCTCACTAGCACAGGAGGCCGCTGATTTTTACTTAAAAGGAAAAAGTCCTACAGAATTATGTGATGTTTCAGTGCAGGACATATTGAATAAATTTCTGTTATCTTTCCTGCATAGAATAGTTCAAATTGGATATCTTATTGGTTCCTTATCATCCTAAAATTCCATGTTTTTGTTAATGTTCCTTGATAAAATGTCACAGGTGCCAGGATCCCATGAGAGAGTAGGGTTATCTTCAGAGCTCCCAGCAAGTGAGAGAGCACATTTTGAAGATAAATATAAACAGATGCCTGGCCACAAAGTCCAGGTAAATGCCAGGACAATGATTAAAAAATTGCAATTTAAAAAAAAAAGGTCACTGAAATACATGTCAGAATTGCTAAGATTTAAGGCTTGTTTGAAACCAGCAATGTATGCTGTGTCCTTGGGGTTTTTTTAATTTGATTTTTTGTTGGTGTTGTGTGTTTGTTTATTAAGAGCTGGTTCAGTTACTGCAGGTTGCCCCATTTTGCAAATTTGTAGCAGATTTCTGGTGTTTGAAAAGCTTTGTGATCAAGCCCAAATATTTCAAAGCCTAGTCTGATGGCTATTTAATGTATCTGTTTTATAATTTACTCATGAGGATCTAACTCACAAGTATATTTAATTTAATTATAGTACAGAGTCACCTGTCCTTTTATAGAAACCATTTCTGCTCCTTAGCAAAGTGTTTAGAACGCCCAAACTGTGGTGTAACTGAATTATATCCAGAGGAAAGTTTGAGGTTTTTTTATTGAAGTTATATGTTGATGTCTTTTGTTAGACCTGTGTATTAAGGTCATTTCTTCTGCCCAGCTGCCGAAGTCTTTTTGTCACATGCTAAAGACATGTCTTAAACATGAGATTCAGCACTGCTGTCAAGCAGTGATTGATGATATAGAACAAGTAAGTGATACGTTGTTAACCTAGCAGCTTTCCAAGACTTAATCTCTTCTTTTCTGTTAATGTTGGTTTTGCTTTTTTTTTACCATCTTTGTGCAGTACCCTATTTTTATTTCCATTAAATGTTTGAGGAATGTAAGAATCTTATGCAATATGAAGTATTATTCTATATTGTGTATTCTGTTCTGTTCATAGGTGTCATCTATGAGTGCTTTCATATAAACTTGTCTAGAGTAAACAAAAAGGTTTTACTTGCTATGTCTTATTAACTAGCAGTGTTTTCAGTTTTGTTCTTTCTTTTTGCTTTTACATTGGGAAAGTTTTAAATATAGAATCCTAACCAAAACCTAAATCTATTACAATTTTTTTGCTTTGTCTAATTAAAGTTTATACATTGACTGTGAACTGTGTAAAGTTATGTTACGCTTTTTAGAAACACTAACCAGACTGTAGTGGTAGTTCCAATGTTTGAATGATTAACGTCTATCCCAGAAATGGGGAGCAGTATTCTGCACAGCTTGATGTCTTCTTTAGCTGTGCCAGTCTGCAAAAGCAACAACAGTGTCTAGAATGAATGATCTCCTTTATTTTTTGATTTAGAGAGGGAAGGGTGAGGAGCAAAACAACCAGAACAGCTGCATTCTTTTAGTGCAGCTGGACTGCAGTTCCAGTGCTGAATAACAACACAGTTAACTTCCCTCTGAGTAGAAAAGAGACTTTTCCATCTATCACTTTTATCTTTTTTGCTAGTTGACTCGTACTTTTTCCCTGGTTAGTTACCTGGCCATATGGCTGCATTGGCATACAAATCTTTTCATTGTAACTGGATGAAGGAAGTGTACAGAATATACTGAGTTATCTAATAAGCTTTTTTGAATGCATAATATTTCTGTGCAAAATTAATTGAATCACAAATTTCCATTGAATTTCTGTACATTTACCCAAGGAATACACAGCATTAATGTTTTCCAATAATGGATCTGTATGATTTAAACCAGAAATTTTTATGATATGTTGAAAAGTAGATTCTCAGATGTTTACTTTCACTTGTTAGCCTTCAGAAGCCTCTGGTGATGCGGTTAACTTGCCTGAGACTGTACATATCCAGCCACAACCTGAAGGAGCGGAAGATCAGAAAGAGCTGCCAGAGTGGAGTGAGAAAGTTGCCCATGGAATCTTATCAGGTACTGTTGCAATAAGATGATTGTGTTGAATATAAACCTCTGTGAGTAACATTTAAACAGTATTTTCACTTAAATGGGTGTGTGCTGGTAGAAGCTGAGTGGTCAGAAATAGCTGTTCACCAGTTCCAGTGTTAATCCTCTGAAGGATACTTTGGTGGGCTCCGATAAAATAGTGCAGTCTTATTTATTTCAGGTGAGTTAGGCTTCTCACTTGACTGTATTAGGATATCACCCTCTGTATCTCGAACTACAGTGACAGAATAGTTTTATTTCTGTATAAGCAGATATATTAAAGGAGACATCTATTGTGATTTCTACAGATAAACATTATTTTTCCTCTGAGAACCTTTAGAATATACTAACGACCACCAGCTGGTTGTAATAAATATGGCTCTGCTAGGAGAGCTAGGGGGCTGGATTGTATGTTTTTGCAATGTTAATAGTATTGAGATGTGCAGTTTTATCACTTCTGACCCAGCTGGGGCTTGGATATCTATTAAAAACCTGAGCATCTGTATTAAGCTGACATTTGGATGAGGACTAGATGTATTAAACTTGAAGAGAATTATAAAAAATGTGGGTGGTGTGGGAGCAGAAATCATTACAGGAATTCATGCTGGCCCATTCAAGGAAGAGTATAATTGCAGACTGTGTAATCAGGAATGTTTCTAAAGTCAGTGTTGCAGAGGAGGGGAAGCTGTGAGAATTAGTCTATAAAATTGTACGTACTAAGAAAAAACAACTTTTGCCTTGAAGGTGCATCTTGGATAAGCTGGGGCCTAGTGAAAGGAGCAGAATATACTGGTAAAGCTATCCACAAAGGAGCTTCTAAACTGCGGGAACATATTCAACCAGAAGAAAAACCTCTGGAAGTGAGCCCAACTGTTGCAAAGGGGCTTCATGTAGCAAAACAGGCTACTGGAGGAGCTGTGAAAGTCAGCCAGTTCTTGGGTAAAAATTTTCCTCTTGTATTACAGTTTTGCCTGAAATAATAAATATTATGTAAAATGAGAGCTAGTTTTTCTAGCCTATGAGCTAGAGGACAGACATACTACTGGAGAATGTGTGTGTGTGCGTGTGCGTGCTATGCACACCTGAAACAAGTCTATAAGATGACATATAAACTTCCAGATAACCCTAGAAACTCACAATAACTTCATTCTGTTATGTATTTGCATTAACATTTGTATTTAATGTCTAGTGACTCATCCAAGTTTATAGGATATTATGCTGGATGCTATAAAAATGCTTTAAAAAGCTAGAAGGATTGCAAGAAAGACTTTTCCAGAAGACAAGTTGGGAAAGAAGCATAGCTTGTTCCCTATATGTAAGTTGGGGATAACAGAGTAGTGGAAACAGTTTCTTGAAATTAGAGTGTGATATGTACGTATTTCTTCTAAAGTGCCTTTTAGCCATAAGGCCCACCTTACTTGTTTCGTAGGAATTGTAGCTGTGCAGAATCTAAAAAATAAGGTTGCTTCTCCATCTAGCTATGCACTTAAGCATGGATTAAAGTCTTCTTTCAAATAATCATATTTAAATAGAAGCAACAGTGAAGACTTCATTGATGATTACTTTTAAATAGAAGGTCTTTTAAAGAAAGTTGTTCTATGTTCTTACTAAGTAATCTGCATACAATTGTTTTATGATAGTTGAGGGAGTGTGTTCAATAGCAAGCTATGTCGGAAAGGAGCTGGCTCCACACGTGAAGAAGCATGGCAGCAAATTAGTTCCAGAATCCCTTAAGAAAGATAAAGATGGCAAATCCACTTTTGATGGTGCTCTGGTGGTAGCAGCAAGTGGAGTTCAAGGTAATAAAAATCCTTATACTTTCTTTAGTTGCATATTTTTCAATGCTATGAACTCAAATAAACTGTTCATTTTTACAGGGTTTTCAACAGTGTGGCAAGGTTTAGAAAGTGCAGCTAAGTGCATTGCTAAAAGTGTTTCAACGGAGACTGTAAAAACTGTCAAATACAAGTAAGTTATTTTTTTTATTGGTTTCATCGTCTACAACATACTGGCAACAAAAGTTATGAAAGTGTAAGGGAAGCTAATGGAAGTACCGGCTTTGCTGTAATTAGGCAGCACATGATGGATTGCTGCGTGCACAGTAATGACCATCTCCTGTAAGTAAAAATATGAAATGAGTAAATGATTGTGGTAAATGTATTTTTTTATCTCTCTTCTAGAAATATTACAGCTTTGGACTATGTTGCAAATAACGTTCAGGTTTATCTTTGATGTACAGGATAACATCATTATGAAAACAGCTACTGGTTTAAACCTCTCAGCTCCGATTCTGAATTGATGTAAACTTAGCTAAATTTAGGAAAAATGGAAGTACTTCCACCTGTCATCAGGTCTAACTAAAACGAGGAGGTCCAAAAAAGAAAACTGTTTAAGGAAAACTAAGGCACAAATAGTAATAAAAGGATAGCCTTGACTTGCAAAATACTGATGTTCATAGAAAGAAATAATGGGGGAGGAGGGGAGTAACATTTGAGATTATGTTGAACGGTTGGACTCGGTGATCCGGTGGGTCTCTTCCAACCTGGTTATTCTGTGATTCTGTGATTCTGGTTATTCTGTGATATTACTGAGGTGATGGAAAGAACAAAGTTAAGCATGTGTACTGGAAGATGCAGTGAAGTGCAATAGGTATAATAGAAAGTGAAGAGTAAGCAAAAGTATGTAGGTTAAATGGGATTGGTGATAAGTGTAGCAAAAGAGGTGTTAAAAAGGATTGCTGGAACCAGGCTACCAGCAGAAAGTCATAAGGTAAACATCAGCACACAGTATTAAGTGGATTGACATTCAAGGTCGTTTTCTGATGCATTTCTAATAGGCTAAATAGTGAAGTTCTAGTCAGTGCTGCTTTATTGCTAATGTTTTGTTTTCATTAGGAATGTCAGAAGGTATTTACTCACTCCACATAAATTCACATTAATGTTTTTGTTTTAGATATAAAAATTTTAAATACGGAGAACAGCAGTCAACAGCCACTAAGAGTGAAAAGCAATAAGTAATTAAATGTTGCAGTTAATTACAATACAATTGAAAATATTTGATATTTGATCCTTAGAATCTATCTATGTAAATGTATTAAAATTGTATGTAATGCCTCTCTTGGAAGCTGTTTTTTGTTTTGGTGACAGATTTTTTGCAACTCAAAATACTTCAGTGAATGAGCTAAATTCCATTTAATGGAAACAAAGCTAAAGGAACATCAACATAGTGTCTCTAAATCAGCAAAAGCTCAGCTAACACTTAGCTACAGTAACTTTGCATATGGAATTATAAAGAGACGCTTATCATATGTGTATATTGATCAGAATCGGGGGAAAACTTATGTTCAGAAGTATTATTTCTCCTAAAGCACCATGCTAATACCTTGGTGGTTTTTTTACAGTTATATAAATAACTGCAGTATTTACATCTAGCCAACTTTTTTAAAAAAAAAAAAAGTTACAATTTATGCACTTGATACAGGCAAACTGAAAAATCAATTATCAAATATTGAGAAATTTTTAATTAACTGTATTGGATAAGCTACTGTCTTAATAAAATAGGTAACCTCGTTTAAAATTAATGTTTCATAAAACTGGCTTATGATGTTGCTGAGGTGGAAATAACTACTCAAATTGACAAATACTGTATTTTTGCTATGAAACTAATTCTGTGATCTTCAAATTAGACATAAGTGATTTCAGGCTGTTGCTCTATCAGAGAATTAAAAACAAAAAAAAGCTCTAATTCTTTTTATTAATTTTCATTGTTGGTTCCAGCCATTATGCCATGGCTACCATACTGATAATGTGAAAGATTTTGTTATTCCTGGATATTCTATGCTTCCCACTAGCCTTATTTTAAGGTCCTCAAAGAATCTCTGGTCATAAGAAGCTCAGGGAAAAACTAACTCCACTGATTACTGGGATTCTGATGCTGCCAGAAATACTTCCCTTTGGCCTAGTTTGTCGGACTATAGCGCTCTCTGGGTCATGTCTGGATGCCTGGAACAGCTGGAGTTACTGTTCTTACTGTACGCTTGTCCTCCTTCAGTATGTTCTCTCTGTTGGTGTAAATGGTTACCTTTCTTCACGCTTGAGAAATTAATATCAGTCTGGTGACTTGCCCCTTAAAGCATAAAGAAGCTGCACCCACAGCTTAGTGGAGAGACCAGAGGTTTTCTTTTAGTAATTTTCAAGAAATCCTCAAGAGATTTTTGAGCCTTTTGGGGTTTTGTGTAATTTTTCCTCCCCCTTGCCTCTTCCCTTTTGCTCTAGTATTGATTCCAGGTTACTTCAGATAAGTTTTCACTGCACAATGGATTTTTTTTTTTTTTTTTTTTGCTACTGCCAGTGTATGAGCTCTCTGTACTCAGGAGACCTGTTAGACTGTCTGGGTTAATTTGCTTGAGCACAGTGTTGCACTACCTCAATGAGTCTACTTTTGGGACTCTCAACCAACGTGCCAGTGTGTCGCTGTTCCACCAGACATAGCATCATTTTATGCTATGTAGACACAGGCAAAGGTGATATAGGAGAAGCACTAGCCAAGCACTATTCTGGCAGTGGTGATATGAACTGAGGTAAAAATATGCCTGAGTCGATTCCAGTCCCTTTTTCTCTAACAGGTGAGAAGGCTGGACAGTGTTTGCCCTCCATCCTCCTCCGTGCTGTCACCCATTATACAGAATGAAAAGGTTTAGCAGCTGCAAGGGTCTTACTGTAATGACTTACACGGGGAAATAGAAGATATTAGGAGTTTTACCTAAGAACTTGGGGTGAAAAAGCACTTAGGGGTTCTTGCACACAGCCTCCCCTGCCCCTCCGCGCCCTTCATCTCATGGTTCTATAGATAAGCCTCCTACTCTTATCTTCAAAACTAGAGAGGAAGGAGGGAAAAAAACTGGAAGGTTTTTGAGGGAAAAGAGCCAAAACATGTTGGTATCTTTAAAAGAGCAATCTGTTAGAGGAGCAGCCCCTAATCAAACGACTTGGTAATTTCTAATTTTATTCTTGTGACATTCAGGCTGCACACTTATTATTTGTTCTTAGTGATGCTTAAACTTTAAAAGAACTCTAGTGAAGAGAACAATGCTAAGCATAATATACCTACAAACCTGCTCTTTCTTAAGGTATGGAGATGATGCTGGCCATGCTACAGACAACGCTATGAATTCTGCAATCAATCTTGGCGTCACAGCATTGAACATTGAGAATATTGGCATCAAAGCTGTTGTTAAGAGAACTGCAAAGGAAACCGGCCATGCTGTGTTAGATGAATATAAAGTATTGGATAATGAGAAGAAAGATAAAAAATGAAAGCAGTGAAATATTTCTCAAGGCCTTAAATTAGAGATTAAACTTCCTATTCATAAGTAACCACATTGTTAATCTGTGATTTAACACAAATCACTCTTTAATTTTCAAGAAATTGTTACTTAATTTGATAGGAAAATGTAAAAGCAGGGAGGGCATTTCATAGAAGGAAAAATGAAAGTTGTCTTAACTCCTTGTTCTGTATTGAACAAGGATTTTAAACAGCTGGATCAGGGCGTTAGACAACTGAAAGAATATGAGCTTGCAGTTAAACTTGCCTGTGTAAGCACTTTTTCAAAATATAATAGGGAATAATAGATTAATGTAGAAAGACAGTTGTGAATATTTTTATAATACTTTATATTTCTAAAGAAAGTGGCAATACAGAACAAATAGGATTTCTAGTTGTTTTTTTTTTTTTAACTAGCCTTAAGGATTAGTTTGACTAAGCTTTGTCTTATTTAATATGCACTACTAAAATAAGCTTTGTGTTTCATTATTTTGTTGATAATTTTCCTTTTCAGCTACCAAACCGCTAATCTTATCCAAAGCCCATGTTAGAAGAAATGATAGATGAACCTCAGGTGACTAGGTATTTATTCCCTTTAAATCTATTTTTTTCCATCCAGCATATAAGCAAACCAAAGATTACAAGCATTTCTTCTAAAAGAGAGTATTGAACAACTCCATAACAATGTATTCTCCTGTTGACTCCGTCAGGAATATACAAAGATTCTTTGCAATTGAGATTATTATGTAGAGAGGATAAGTATGTTTTTGTATAAATTGAAGTATTTTTCTGTGAAAGCATTCTGTACAGGACACTGAGAACTTCTATGCATTCAGTGCAACCAACAGCCAACTCGGAAAGATACAGAGTATAAACCATGGCCTCCTGGTTAAAGAGTTATGTATTTGCTTCAGAAAGCAGTTCTAACAATCAGCATCTTTATTCCACTAAATTTGCAGTTGCACAAGGTATGTCGTTCAAAGGTATGAAGAGAAGCCCTTTTAATGAAGAGGTGTGCGGAATAGAATAGACACTCCTGCCTAGGTTTTTTATCGTATTCCTAGTGCAGTGTGAAATAACTCCATATGTAGAACCTTTGAGATTTTTTTATACTGCTACTTATATGACAGTTCATTATTGATTTTTAAGGCTGCTATGCATTCTAACATTGGCTGGACCTGCAGCAAACAGAACACTATCAATTTGCAACTTACCTCCATTTCACGTATGTGGAAAAAATAATTTGCTAGCAACTACTTACAGTTACTTGCATCAGATTGGAAAGATATAGCAACAACTAATGTCCCTTAGAATGGTAATAGGTGCACGTTTTGTAGTAGCTACTGTAGGGGTTTACTTAGGATGAGAAATGTGAAGCAAAGGATATAACCACTTGAAGTGTAACTGATTTATGGAAATAAAGATGAACTTAAAATTGGTTAATCTGTCCTTGGCCTTTTTATGATGTGAAGCTACCATGCAGATCAGCGAGTTAAAAGACTGGGGCTACTTCTGTAGTAATAAAAGAAGAGTATTGGGGTATGAGTATGATAGAAACAAGCTCATCAGTTAGAGCTTAAAATATTTCAGACTAAAAATGTCCAACAGAGGTACACTACAATAATTTCTGTTAGTACAGTTTGTCACTTGCCAGCAAGTATAACTAATTTAAAGCTACTAAGTATTTCACAGTAGCAAAAGCGTTTTTGTTGTTATGAACTGCATTTACAGTAGAGATGTATATACTTGTATCTTCCTTCTCCTTTCCTTTTTCATTTTGCATGTGGCTCATGCCCTTTAATTTCATCTACAAACCATCAGAACAAGAAGTTGTATTAAAACAACAGTTTAAGATTGAAGTGTTGCAGTCTTCAAGAGTCCAAAATTGTAATTTATTCAGAGTCTTTTCTGCTACAATATTGTTCTCAAATCTTGTCTTGAGAAGGTTACTTTTAATGACCTCTAAGTCATTCTAAGCTATTGCCATCTCAGGCATCTTCATCATCCCACAGATAGAAACCACTGTTCTCACCTTGGGTCTAAACCCCTTCATTTGAGTGGATTCCTCTAGATTCCAAGGGTTGATTGGTTGGTTTGTTTAATGCTGATTTAAAACCATTTTAAGATGGCATATTTCTTAATATTCCTTTACAAACTAAATGTGTAATAATTTAAAAAAACAATTGGTAAAACTACCTTCCACTAAAACATACTAACTGGCTCGTCACCGGAGATGTAGATTGGAAGGACCTCCAGAGGTCCCAGGTTAGAGGTCTGTAGTCCGCCCTCCTCAAAACAGGTCCAAGTGGAGCAAAGTACTCTGTGCCAGTTCTGCTCATGTTTTATCTCCAAGGACTGTACAGCCTCTCTGGGTAGCGTTTGCAAAGTTTGACTCTGATAGATATTTCTCCCTTATAATGGGTCAAAATTTTTTATGTGTACTGGGGTGCATTACTGCTTATCGTTCCATAGCACACATAGGAGAGGAGTCCAGATTCTCTGTCCTCTCTACACCTTCCTTTTGAGTAGCTGTAGAAACCACTAAGATCTCCTTACAACTTCTGTTCTCCAAGCCATGCATGCCGGCCCTAGACCAGCTTCACGGGCCTTAGGATTTGTTTGTGAGCCCAGAGCTAAGCACTCCAGGGTATGGTCCCCTGCAAGTACTGAACGGAATGTAAGAATCACTTCTGACAACCTCCTGTCTACCCTCTTACTAACACAGCCAAGGAGGCTGTTGGCCTTGTTCACTGCCAAGTGCACTGCTGGGTTATGGTCAGCTTGTTCACTAGGGAGCCCTGTGTTCTTATCCTGTGACGCTGCGTTGTAGTTACTGCCCCCAGCCTGCACAGGCTTCTCCCATCCCAAATATCTGACTTTGGGTTTCCTATTTTTTGATCATCAGGCTCCTCTCAGCAGCCCATTTCTCCAGGCTGTACAACCCACTTTGAATGGCAACCCCACCCTCCTGCACAATGACCGCTCCCCATGATCCCTCATCATCGGCAAACTTCCTCAGTGTGCTTAGTCTTCCAGGTTGTTAATAAATAATTAAGCATATTGGCTCAGGTATTGATCACAGATTCTCAAACAATCATACTGTTGATCTCAACACCTTAAGCCTGATGGCCCAGGCTATTTTCCAGCAACCTTGTTTCCTAGTTATTCAATGTATAACTCACCAATTTGACTATAAAGTTTCTATGGGAGATTATATCAAAGTCCTTAGTAAAGTCAAATATACAACCATCACCAGTTTTCGCCTGTCCACGCAGCCAGTCATCTCATCATACCCTGGTTACTGGTGCTATGGAAGTAACTAACTGCTTCTTTGTAAAAATGAATCTATGTCATAATCCAAATGTTTGTCTGCAGCAACTGGACTACTTTGTTTTACAGTTCTAGTGGTTTATTGCTTTCATGGAATCTGGAGATACGTATTTAAGTATAACTTTGTTTTCAAACCACATTGTGTTGTGACCAAGTTTCCTAACTTTTCTTACTAGAAATTTTAGTCTCAATATTAAAAGCCTTTAAAAAACTGATGTACATTTATAGTTACCTATATATCTAATTTTAACTGATTTATTCAGAATAAAGAGATGGAGTAAAGCTCTTATGTGCAAATATCACTGTGTTACTGTCATTATTGTAAAAAATATTGATGCTTTGAAGTTTTACCCCTTCACGCAAGGCCTCAGTCCACAAGACACTTCTGTTGTTCTCCCACTCAAGTTCCCAAATCATCAAGTGAAACACAGTTAGTTAGACATGCTGTCCTGTGCCATCCCATCCAGTGTGGTCTGGGCTCATCCTGGTGTGCACTGTGACCTAGTTTGTAAGAGCTTACCTAGTTAAGACATCTCTTAATCCCTGGCTTGAGGCTGAGACCTGAAAGTATCCTGGAGAGGAGGTCAAAGAAAAGTCTCCTTGGGCAGACAGAGTACACTGGCTGACGTAGTCCTCAGTTACACCGTGCTTTCTGTTCTCAGACTTCCTTGTAAATTCCAAGGCTCGCTCTGGGATCTCTGAATGTGCCCTCTGGTTTGAGAACTGTTCAGTAGGCTGGTTAAATTAATCTTGAAGCAGTTCTTCATGAAAAACTGTTAAAAAAGAAAAATGGTTACTGGTGAACACCCTGACTATTAAGATTCAGTACACTTAGTTAGAAATGCTCACCTAAGTCCAAGTCGTTACTTAAATTATTACTTTGGTATGTGATGTGTTTTTCATATGTATCATAAAAAGGTAGCATTCAGAAAATCCTGAAGGCAAAATGAGCAGCTAATTTGAATGCCGTTACAGTGCAGCACTCTTCTGCATTTGTTTATTTGATTAAAGTATTTTGGATCATTTTGAATTCAATCCACACCTCAAGTAATAGTTCACTGATTAGATGATAGTGCCTATTACAACTTCAGACTGTCAAAAATCACCTACTTCCCTAATATACATTAGACAAGTGAAATGAAAATTATTTTCTTCTTACAATCAGGCTTCTTGTTCTCCATCTCACTGTTCTACCCTCAGACACTAGATCCTGCTGGATCAGTGACCCTGCTGTTGCAGTATGAGTAAAGTGTTTGATTGGGCCATTCCAGCATCATCACCTTAAGACTAAAATTCACAAAATTTCAGGCTGACTCGTGGCAATACTGATTTATGCTGTGTTAAAGTAATGGTAACACACACTCTTGTTTTAAACTTTGACAGCAGTGCCACTGTTACCCAGCAAGCTGTACGGCTATTGTATTTGGCTTGCTGCTTGTGCAACAGAATTACTACTGAGTCTCTGAGAAACTATATCCATTATTTTTTTCATAATATACCTGTAAAGCAAAACTACAGTCCATCTCCTTCCTGAGAAAGTGAATGGATCATTTCTAGTGAACACTAAGTCCCATGAAATGGTGGATTGATCTAAGAGCCCATTAGTCACTCCCAGTTTCATGCTGTCTCTTGCATCTAGCATCAACTCTGGTGATTCTCTGAGCAGCTGGTGAGCCATTTCAGCTCACTCACCAGCAGAAATTGCACACATTAATCATTTACACTCAATGTAAATTTTCTAGATTTCATGAGATGTACTGGCTCATTGGTGAGTTACACAAGTGTCAGAGCTGGCACTTAAGCAGCCAGAAATGGTGACAGGGAGAACCTGACAGAGGTGATGCCACTCTTGGCAGCATTAAGCTGTTAGATTGATACAGTCCACTCCATAAAGCTTTACCTTGAGAAAGCCATCAACTACTCTGGAACACATTGCTTGAAAAATGCAGCATCAAACATTTTTAAGCATGAATCCAGACCGGTGTAAGGTAATAAAAAACTTATCCAGTGTATATTGACTAATTGACTCCATTGACTTGATGAGTGATGATTAAGACTGATTATTCTAAGCTCTTCTGTCTCGTGTTAGGTACTTGGAAACTAATTTATGCACAGCACAGATAACAATTATCAAGGGTGCTAAAATATAGGCCTAGCACTCTTAAGCCCAGGCTGTGCTGTGCTGTGCCTGCCTTCACGTGTGGGTTGAAGTATTTATTTAAAACAATACTACATTCTGTCCAAAAGTAGAGTTTTTAAAAAATTCTGCACATATTTGTGATTCTCAGGTCAATAAAAGCTTAACATATCAATGATTCATCTTACATAGTCAAAACATTTAAATGAGCCAAAACTATCATATTTTTCCCAATAGTTCTTGTTGCCTGAGCCACATGCCAGGGATTTCCCTGGACAGAGGGGAACAGAACACCACCAAACCAGGATCCATTGCAGCAGCGACTGGCAAGAGCTTCTATGAATGTGTGCAGATTGAGCAACAAGAGCTCACATCTCAGCCTGAGGAGGTGAAGGTGATGCCAGGTGGGCTTTTGCTCCTGGCCCATGTCTGGTCTCCCTGGGCAGTGGGAGAAAAACGGTGTCTGTGGACACTGAGGCTGCCCACCTTGAGCGTGCCTGAACTGTGGACCACAATCACCACCTGCTGACCTCAGGCCACAAGAGGCTGGGCTGCACCGCTCCCTCAAGCCTCAGCTGGGTGTGCAGTGGTCATTGCCCCATGCAGTGGCCATTGGGACTGTGGGCAGCACCATGGGGAACAGCAGCAGTCACCATGTAACAGATCCTGACCAGCTGATGCTGGAGCTGTGGCAGATGTTGAATGCCCAGCAGCTGGCAGGGCTGAGGATGGACATCTCAGAGGCTGGTTGCTCTGGGGACCTGCACCAAAGGACTGGCAGTCTGGGCCGACTCCATGCAGCAAAACTGGCAGCTGTTACCTTAGGAAGGTGATTTTGCTGACCTGAGGGGTGGGGAATGGACTAGGAGCCCATGAGTTACCCAGGAGGTATCACAACTTGGTTTGGCTGTGCTGGGATCATGGGACTGGTGAGGCAGTGTCAGACACAGGCCATGGTGGGCAATGGGAACAGCTGGCCAAAGGACTGGGACTGGCACAAGGAGGCTGAAGAAGGATTAATCATTTTAGCCAAAAATGAGACTGGTACTGAGCAGGCATGGAAATAAGACTGGGTGTTGTAGTTCAGCTGCAATAGGCAGGGAAATGGGAGAGAGCTGCTCGCTCACTCCCTTCCCAGTAGGATGAGGGAAAAATTCAGAAGGGGTAAGAGTAAGAAAATCTGTAGGTTGAGATAAAGACAGTTAATAAGTTTAAAAAAAAAGTAAACAAACCAAAGAAAAGAAAGTTATTCCAAAAAAACCACACCAATTGCCCAGCACCAGCCAACAAATGCCAATGCACAGTCAAGGGCAGCTCCGACAACCTCTCCCTCATGGTTGAATATGACATTACACATCCCATGTCTAGGATATCCCTTTGGTCAGTTGGGGGCAGCTATTCCAGCTGTGCCCTCTCCTAGCCTCTTGTGCATCGCCACTCTGCTTGCTGGTGGGGTGATGTGAAAAGCAGAAAAGGCTTCGATGTGTGAACACTGCTCAGAAATATCTAAAACATCAGTGTGTGCTCAAACGTGATTTCATCACAAATCCAAACACAGCACCATATGAGTGGTCAATGACTTAAAGTCCAAATGGAGATCCACGACAAGAGGTGTCCCTCAGGGGTCTGTACTGGGACCAGTGCTGTTTACTGTCTTCATCAATGATATTGACAGCGAGATTGAGTGCACCCTCAGCAAGTTTGCTGATGACACCAAGCTGAGTTGTGCAGTTGCCACACTGGAAGGATGGGATGTCATCCAGAGGGACCTGGACAGGATGGAGAAGTGGGCCTGTGAGAACCTTATGAGGTTCAACAAGGCCAAGTGCAAGGTCCTACACCTGGGTCAGAGCAATCCCCGTTTTCAGTATAAGATGGGGGATGATTGTGAGCAGCCCTGCAGAGAAGGACTTGGGGGTGCTGGTTGATGAGAAGCTCAACGTGAGGTGGCAATGTGTGTCCACAGCCCAGAAGGCCAACTGTATCCTGGGCTGCATTAAAAGAAGTGTGTCGAGCAGCTCAAGGGAAGTTATTCTGCCCCTCTATTCCTCTCTTGTGAGATCTTATCTGGAGTACTGTATCCAGTTCTGGAATCCTCAACATAAGAAGGATATGGAGCCGTTGGAATGGGTCCAGAGGAGGGCTATAAGGATGATCCGAGGGCTGGAGCACCTTCCTTATGAGGACAGGCTGAGAGAGTTGCGCTTATTCAGCCTAGAGAAGAACAGACTCAGAGGAGATCTTATAGTGACCATCCAGTACCTGAAAGGAGCCTACAAGAAAGCTGGAGAGGGACTATTCATAAAGGCTTGTGGTGACAGGATGAGGGGGAATGGGTATAAACTGGAGAAGGGCAGATTTCAACTAGACATTAGGAAGAATTTCTTCACCATGTGGGTGGTGAGGCACTGGCACAGGTTGCCCAGGGAAGCTGTGGCTGTCCCATCCCTGGAGGTGTTCAAGGCCAGGTAGGATGGGGCCTTGGGCAGCCTGATCTAGTGGGATGTCCCTGCACGTGGCGGGGGGGGTTGTAACTTGATGATCTTTAAGGTCCCTTCCAACCCAAACTATTCTATGATTCTATGATTCTACTTCGAAGAAAATTAACTATATCCCAGCCTAAACCAGTACACTGGGACTGGAAGCCACAATGGGGTAAAACCTGAAAAGTCCTCATGTGGGAGCCAAAGAATTAAAAGGACAAGGATGTGCTCTTTAAACACGTATTTTTCCACAATGTTGAAAAAAATGGGAAAGCTGGATTTCACTCTTCTCTCCTACCAGGAAATACTTCTGAAACTGTCAGGGGTGGTAATGGTGTTTCTCTAGTGCAGTTTGCATAGACCATGAGGACTTTTTACTGCTACTTATGCAGAAAATAAGTTTCAGTGCTCTGATGATTGCTGATGCTCACACAGAAGGGGAATTCTGGGTTGTTTTTTCCCCAGTTTGCTGAGGAAGCTATACATTTTTCCCTGTGTGTGGAAATGTTAATAAGTTAAAAGTTAGAAAATGTCAGAAGTTCCTGTGCTTCCCTAAGTCAGACTGTTAATATTTACACTTATTTACCATTTTCAAACATTTCTGTGCCATACTGATTTTTTCCCTGGACAATGTTCCTTCCAATGTCTAGGCTGCAGATTCTTTTCAAACTCGCCCTGCAATTGCAGACTTTATGAAATGTTTATACGCTAATGGAAGGGGGAAAGCCAATATTAACAGAGTCAAAATGGCAAAGCACCTTCTGCATACAAAATGGTACAAAAATTGAACTTGGATATACTTGCACCAATGTGTAAGAAAATGCCATTTTACTAAGACACCTGAACAGTGGTGTGTCACTGTAATGTATCTGGATCTGGACAGGCTAGTTCAATGGGCTGCGACCAACAGTATGAGGTTCAACAGGGCCAAATGCCAGGTCCTGCAGCTGGGACACAGTCTTCCTCTGCAATGCTACAGGCTTGGGGAGAGTGGCTGGAAGAGGAAAGCTGCCTGGCAGAGAAGGACCTGGGGGTGTTGGTGTTGACAGCCATGAGCAATGAACATGAGCCAGCAGTGTGCCCAGGTAGCCAAGAAGGCCAACAGCATCTTGGCTTGTATCAGAAACAGCATGGCCAGAAGGACCAGGGAAATGATTATGTTCCTCTACTCAGCACTGGTGAGGCCACATCTTGAATACTGTGTTCAGTTTGTGGCCTCTCACTAGAAGAAAGACATTGAGCACTGGAGCATGTCCAGAGATGGGCAATGAAACTGGTGAAGGGTCTGGAGAACAAGCCTTATAAAAGGCAGCTGAGAGACCTGGGATTGTTCAACTTAGAGAAAAGGAGGCTGAGGGGAGACTTTGTATCACTATCTACAACTAACTGAAAGGAGGTTTTAGTGGGGTGGATGTTGGTCTCTTCTCCTAAATAACACGTGATAGGATGAGCAGAAATGGCCTCAAGCTGCACCAGGGGAGATTAGACATTAGGAAAGGGTCTTAAGGCACTGGGCTAAGCTGCCCAGGGAAGTGACTGAGTCACCATCTATGGAGGTATTTAAAAGATGGGTAGATGAAGTACTTAGGAATATGGTTTAGTAGTGGACAGGTATGGTTGGATTCGATGATCTCAGAAGTCTTTTCCAACCAATTGATTCTATGATTCTATATCAATTGTCCTCTGCATACATCAATTCATGTACCTGACACATGATCCTTTTATTATATCTGTTTAAGTAAAAAGCAGAATGGTATTGGTTTTGTTTCACTGCTTTGTTATTTTTATTTTTAATTAATGAAAACCTGAATTATTTAAGTACTTGAAGATCTTGCTAATATTCCTGAGAATGTTCTGTATGACTGGGCCCAGAGCCCAGGACACATTGTGAAGTGGTGACTTATTTGCTGACGAAAGGAAAATATATATTTAACAAAAACGTTTATTGTGATGGCATCACAGTAAAAGATGTGCTGCTCCAGATGGATTCTACAACTGTTTCCCATGTTTGTCTTGCGTGCGCAAATAGATTATACCACCATTGCCTATTTCACATAGGTTATTTATTCAACTTAACTGTTAATGACCAGGGTTGTGAGACAGTGGCGTGTATTGTCAACGAATGCAGAAAGGCTCTTTGAAGGTGTGATTCATCTGACCTACTTTGGCTGGCTGTTTTAGCAAGAGATGACTCACACCCTAGGAGATGCCTGTTTCTCTCCCTTGGATATAAAGCTGAGGATGACTTTCTGGCAGATAGCTGCCTGCATTCTTTCACAGCCATCTCACCATTATCATCTTTCTACTGGCTTATTTGATTATTTTGCCATTTAGGCAGTTTGCAAAAAACCCACCTACCACTCCCCTTTAGCACTCATCAAGAAGACATTTTTACTTCAAAGAGTAAATGGAATCATATATGTCCATAAGGGGTCTGTACCTGAAGTACCTGCTGATTCTCTGGGACTGTGGATGTAATGCTGTGAAATCAAAGAGTTTAATGAAAATCAGTTTAAATCTGGCTCCGAACTACTGTAATCAAGATTCAATACAGGTTTTGATTAGGAAATGCCATGGCAAGTGTTTCTGAGAGAGAAGGCATATAATACTGCAGTATACTTCTCAACATATAAAGAAGCCTTAAAGCCATATATTTATGTGTGTCAGCTCCTTACTAATATTCATGGATTTGTGCGCTAATTCAGCTTGTGACATGTCAGCTTCTGTGGCTTTCCTGGCAAGGAAAGCTGCAGTATTTTCCTAGCACACTGCTGGCTGCAGGTGTCAGAAGTCTGTAGCTTTCAACACTGTATATGCTCTTCCCTGTGGTGCCTTTTGCACTGCACAGTATTATTTCTGCTTCAAAGGTTCTGAAGGCACCTATATACTTTTTTTTCTTCAGGAATCAGTAAAGGTCTGCTATGTCACAGAGCTGATGATTTGCCTTGAGCTGCTCCTGCAATGTTTCAGCGGTTTCTCTCTCCATGTTAGAAAATGGCTTCAGGCAGTTTTTTTGCCTGTTACATGTGCCAGATACCCAGATTTGGATAGAAAAACGTGTAGGAAAATGGCTTTCATCCTAAGTGGCTGTCGCTTTCAAGTGAAAGAACACTTTTAAACTGTCTTAAAAAGAAAATCATGGGTTTTTTTTTTCTTTTGTCATTTCAATCACAGCCTTCTTATCTGAACTGCACTTTTTTCTCCTTTCCTTCACAAGGGCTTTCTTGTTATGCTTAGTATGCAAGGATGTATTGTAGTTAAGTTCCCCTGATGACTTAAATACGAGCTTTGAGGATTTATGGGCTTTCTTCTGTGATGACTATAAATTGTCCTTTGTCATGGCTAAGATTCGTAGGCCTTGAATATATCTAATTATGTTTAACACGTGAGGTTGAAGGTGAAGTCACACCACAGTCCCTCTCAGTACAAGCCAAGTCTCTGGGCAGGCAGCTATACACAGCTCCATTAATTGCACAGTAACAGATACATGGTATGACTGTCATTTCCTAGCACAATTAACAATAACTCCAGAAATGTGAAATACTCCTATAGATTAACAGGCTGAGGTACTTACTGAGCTGTTCAAAGTGACTAATACCTACATCCCTTCTCTGTCAGTGCAGGGGCTGTAATTTACTGCGTTTACACTGACTAAAGTACAGAGGTACCACTCTGGCTACTTTCTGGATGCTATTGGAGTATTAGGTGTTTAATAACAACTAGACTTTTTTAAAAAAACTGATTTTAATTGCCAAAGGAAAATAAGACTTTCTATCACTATAGAATTACAGCCTGGCACCTGACAATTTATCATTTCTGTACACATTTTCATCAGTATAAAATATAGTTGCCAGTTGGCTGGCAGTTTTGCTGTCTTTGTACAAAGAATAATAAAATCTAATGTAAGAAATGTTGCATATAGTCTTAGGATGGTAACAGATATTAAAACCTGATGACATTGGACTTAAATGACTAATTTTTCTTGTGTAATCCTTCTGCATCCACCTAAGCACCTAGTTGAAATTTGTTTGAAAAAGAAAAGAATTTAATTTTGACATGGCTTAGCTCTAGTTTCAACTTTGACTGTATCTAATTTACGGTATTAATTCCTTCCAAAAACCCCATTTTAACACTCACTGTAGTTACAATTTCCTCTTTTTCAAGCACGGAAAGGTTGATAGAAATCTGCTTTACAAAAGCCTTGTCTACTTATATTGGAATGATATCAGCAATGTAGTAAGATTTTGTCTTTCTTCTTTCTAGCCATCTGCTTCTTCCATTTGGAGAAGGAGAAAAATAGACAGCAGCAATCAAATTTCCTTTGATTTTCCTGAATCTAAGCTTTTGACTCATGTGCTTCAAGTCTTATCTTTTGTTGGGACTTTCACCACATCCTTTTGTCTTTAGCAAGTTACCAGTACTTTCGTTATTTCTTTGCCTATGTCCTCACTATCTGATTTAACATTGGTAGGGGCCAAAAGAGCAATGGGGCAAAGAGGGATTGGAAGACCCAGCACAATGGTTTTTCTCTCTTGCTTGTTTTAATCAACTAAGCTAAGATTTAAAAGATATCTATCATTAAAAGATATCTATCTTCATATTGGTATTATAAAGCATTTTCCAAAGGGCCTTATTTGCAGAGTTGTGCTCTCAGTTCTTTTGAAATACCTCAGTTTGGGCACTGAAAAATGGAGATATCCAAGAACCATTGGTTATTTTGTTGAAATCTTCGTCTTCCAAACTTTACTTTAAAGGAGAAATCCACAAACTGCTTTTACATTGCATTGCACTGTATTTTTCTTTCAGCTATCCTAGTGTTGCCTGAGTTCCTGGGATCCCACAGGCAGAAGCATTTCTCCATAGACATCTCCAAAAAGAACCAGGCTGTTGGCTTAAATACGGTCAATAATTTAGTTAACAGTAAATTCCTCCTGGTGCGATTAGGATCGTGTGATTCGTTGTAGCACAATAAACTACTAGTTTGTCACTTAAAAGAATGAGGCTCATTCAGCAGTTTGTATGATGCATGCAGATGGGTTGTGCTTTCATCAGAGTAAGTCCTCCGCTAGTTTCTGCTTCAGCTCATACCTTCCAAGGCAGAAAGAGTCTCGTTTCCATACTATTTTTCTGGTTGCCCCACCAGTATACAGAAAATAACCAATGGGAAAAAGTATTTTTCCCACAAGGTTAGGTTAAGGGCTCTATAAAAAGATGGCTTTAGCTCCTGTTATTTTTTGTAACACTCATTTTGTTTTAATTACCGGCTTTCTTTTCTGATACATATAATACTTGGTATGTTTTCCCTGGTTTGGTTATGGGTACAATATAGAAAAGAACTATTAATCATGGAGCAGTGATTCAAACTGAAGACTTAATTCAGAATTTCAAATAGCACATCTCTCAGGTATATTCTTGGTTTAAAAAATGTATTCTGTGGGCATCCTCTTTTAGATAAAAAAATAAAGAAGATGATTTTTCTACATTTATTTAATGCTGATCATCTGCCAGACAGCTATTACATTTTTGGAAATGTTGGTCTTGTTTTTTATGGGGTAGTTTTATTCATGAAGTAGAAATGCTTCTATAGTTTTTAAGGCACTGTATTATCCATAGAGTAAAATACATTAGAAAACATGGGCAAGATTGTGTAATTACATAAAAAAGACCAATAGATGTTTAATCTGAAAATACATTCTATTCATTAGAATAGAAGAGAGGACCTAGGGACTAGGCAGAAGACACCAAAGACCATGGTGGCCACCCGGCAGAAGGTTAAAGCTGCTTCGTGTGCTGCAGCAGGCAGGATGGATGCTGCCACCCAGACGGAGCCACAGTGGGTGCATGCAGCTACCCAGACCCTGGGCTGCAGGCAGTGCCCCTCTCCCACACCGGCTCATGCCTCTGGTCCTGGCCCCACTTGTGAAAGCTGCACTCGAGTGGGGGAACTCCTTCTCATGGTGAAGGAGCTAAGAGAGGAGGTGAAGAGACTGAGGACCATCAGGGAGTGTGAGAGGGAGATTGACCAGTGGAGCAGGGCCCTCTCACTAACTCAGCAGCCTGCTGGGGCTGGTGTGTCTGAACATCATCCACCTGCAAACTGCATGGTTGGGGGAACAAGAGATGGGGAGTGGCAGCAAGTTCCTGCCAGAGGAAGGAAAGCTGCTCCCCTCACCCAGACAGCAAAGCCCCAGATCCCCCTGGCGAACAAGTACCAGGTGCTGCAGGTGGAATCCAGACCTGAGGATGAGGATGATGTCTCCCACAGCCTAGAATCCTTCCCTAGGCTGCACCATTCTCAGAAAAAGATAAAAACATCCTCCATCAAGAAGAAGAGGAGGGTGATTGTTGTAGGGGACTCCCTCCTAAAAGGAACGGAGGGACCCATTTGCAGACCGGACCCGCTCCACAGAGAGGTCTGCTGCTTACCGGGGGCATCAGGGAAGGAGGTAGCTAGAAAACTTCCTTTCCTGGTCCACGAGACAGACTACTATCCTCTGATAGTAGTCCAAGCTGGCAACGACGGCCTAGCAAACAAAAAGGCCAAAACCATCAAGAATGGCTTCAGGGCCATTGGGAGAATGATGGAGGACTCTGGGGCACAAGTAGTATTCTGCTCCATCCCAATGCTAAATAGAGAGGAGCGGGAAGCCAGGATGAAGAATTCGATTAATACCTGGCTCCGAGCCTGGTGCGAGGAGAGGGGCTTTGGCTTTTTTGATCATGGGGGGGCTCACGCACCCCCAGGCTTTGTCGCTAAGGGCGGGACACATGGGTCTCCTAGGGGAGCTAAAGCCCTTGCTAGAAACCTAGCCAAGCTCATAAATCGAGCTTTAAACTAGATGTGAAGGGGGAGGGGGTTGAGCCCAAGCTAGACATGAACGAGCCTGGACGTGGGGAATTGGTGATTGGGAGAGGGTGCGCGGGTGAGGACCACCAGTACCTCACCACACAGAAAGTGGGGGAGAACACACCTCGGGGTGCTAAGGGAGATGCAGGCACTCTGGTGTTAGCTACTCCAGTTACCAGGCAGTTGGGAACGCACCCTGTTCCCTCTAGGAGGGCTGAAGGCTCGGCAGCTCAGCTGAAGTGCATTTACACCAATGCACGCAGCATGGGGAATAAGAAGGAAGAGCTGGAAGCTGTCGTAGGGCAAGGAGCCTATGATGTCGTTGCCATCCCGGAAACGTGGTGGGACGACTCATATAACTGGAGTACAGCTATGGTGGGGTATAAGCTTTTCAGGCGGGACAGGAAGGGTAGGAGAGGAGGCGGGGTAGCCCTCTTTGTAAGGGAGGACTTGGACTCCATTGAGATGGATTGTTACCATCAGGAGGTTGAGTGCCTGTGGGTCAAAATCAGAGGAGCCCACCAGAAGGTAGATTTTGTGATGGGAGTCTGTTACAGACCACCTAGCCAAGGAGAAGCAGCTGATGAGCTCTTCTATAAACAGCTGGGGTTAATCTCTAGATCGATGCCTCTCGTTCTTGTGGGAGACTTCAATCTGCCTGATATCTGCTGGGTGTACAATACAGCAGAAAGGAAGCAGTCTAGGAGGTTCCTGGAGTGCGTGGGAGACAACTTCCTCGCACAGTTGGTGAATGAACCAACAAGGGCGGGTGCCCTCCTGGACCTGCTGTTGGTGAACAGAGAAGGCCTTGTGGGGGATGTGGCAGTAGGTGGACACCTAGGACTAAGCGACCATGAGATGATAGGGTTTTCTGTTCTAGGTGAAGTGAAGAGGGTGGTTAGCAAGACAGTAGCATTAAATTTCCAGAGGGCAGACTTTGATCTCTTCGGAAGGCTGGTTGGAGAAGTCTCATGGGAGACAGTACTCAAGGGCAAGGGAGCCCAGGAGGGCTGGGAGCTCTTCAAAAGGGTGGTCCTAGCAGCTCAGGAGAAAGCTATCCCCGTGGTCCGGAAAAAAAGCCAGCAGGGGAGAAAGCCAGCTTGATTGAATAGAGAGATCTTGAGGGATATCAAGAAGAAGAGAAATGTTTATGGGCTCTGGAAGAAGGGACAGGCCTCTTGGGTGGACTACAGGAGGGAAGTGAGATTGTGTAGGGAAAAAATCAGAAGGGCTAAGGCTCAGCTAGAAATTGGATTGGCCAAGTCTGTGAAAGATAACAAATTCTTTCTACAAATATATAAATAATAAAAGGAGGACTAGAGAGACCATACAGTCCCTATTGGACGCAAAAGGAACAACAGTGACAGGGGATGAGGAAAAGGCTGAGGTACTTAATGCCTTCTTTGCCTCAGTCTTTAATTGTAAGGAGGGTCGTTCCGTCTGTGTACAAACCCAGGAGCTAAAGGAGCATAATGAGGCTCCCGTGATCCAAGAGGAGGTGGTCAGAGCCTTGCTAGCCCAACTAGACAGTCACAAGTCTATGGGGCCGGACGGGATTCACCCTAGGGTACTGAAGGAGCTGGCAGATGTGCTGGCCAAACCCCTTTCCATCATCTTCCAGCAGTCCTGGAAAACTGGGGAAGTCCCACTGGACTGGAGGCTGGCTGATGTTGTGCCCATCTACAAGAAGGGTCGCAGGGAGGACCCAGGAAACTACAGGCCTGTCAGTCTGACCTCAGTGCCAGGGAAAGTCATGGAGCAGGTGATCTTGAGTGCTATCATGAAGCACATGCAAGAGAACCAGGTGATCAGGCCCAGTCAACATGGGTTCACAAAAGGCAGGTCTTGCCAAACTAACCTGATCGCCTTCTATGACAAAGTGACTCGGCTGCTGGATGAGGGAAAGGCTGTGGATGTGGTCTTCCTGGACTTCAGCAAAGCCTTTGACACAGTTTCTCACAGCATTCTGCTTGAGAAACTGTCAGCCTCTGGCCTGGACAGGCGCACACTCTCCGGGGTGGAAAACTGGTTGGATGGCTGGGCCCAGAGAGTGGTGGGAAATGGTGTGAAATCCAGCTGGAGGCCAGTGACAAGTGGGGTTCCCCAGGGCTCAGTGCTGGGTCCAGCCCTGTTCAATGTCTTCATCAATGACCTGGATGAAGGCATCGAGTGCACCTTTAGCAAGTTTGCGGACGACACTAAGCTGGGTGGAAGTGTCGATCTGCTGGAGGGTAGGGAGGCTCTGCAAAGGGATCTGAACAGGCTGGACCGCTGGGCTGAGTCCAACGGCATGAGGTTTAACAAGGCCAAATGCCGGGTCCTGCACTTGGGGCACAACAACCCTATGCAGTGCTACAGACTAGGAGAAGTCTGGCTGGAAAGCTGCCAGGAGGAGAGGGACCTGGGGGTGTTGGTTGACAGCGACTGAATATGAGCCAGCAGTGTGCCCAGGTGGCCAAGAAGGCCAATGGCATCTTGGCTTGTATCAGAAACGGCGTGACCAGCAGGTCCAGGGAGGTTATCCTCCCTCTGTACTCAGCACTGGTGAGACTGCTCCTCGAATCCTGTGTTCAGTTCTGGGCCCCTCACCACAAGAAGGATGTTGAGGCTCTGGAGAGAGTCCAGAGAAGAGCAACAAAGCTGGTGAAGGGGCTGGAGAACAGGCCTTATGAGGAGCGGCTAAGAGAGCTGGGGTTGTTTAGCCTGGAGAAGAGGAGGCTGAGGGGTGACCTCATTGCTCTCTACAACTACCTGAAAGGAGGTTGTAGAGAGGAGGGAGCTGGCCTCTTCTTCCAAGTGACAGGGGACAGGACAAGAGGGAATGGCCTCAAGCTCCGCCAGGGGAGGTTTAGGCTAGATGTTAGGAAAAAATTCTTTACAGAAAGGGTGATTGGGCACTGGAACAGGCTGCCCAGGGAGGTGGTTGATTCACCTTCCCTGGAGGTGTTTAAGGCACGGGTGGATGAGTTGCTAAGGGGCATGGTTTAGTGTTTGATAGGAACGGTTGGACTCAATGATCTGGTGGGTCTCTTCCAACCTGGTTATTCTGTGATTCTGTGATTCTGTGATTATTTTTAATTTCAATAAAATTAATGCAGTAGCCAATTTTTGACTTCTCTAAGTACCACGGGGAATTGCTTGAAATCTCAATATTAAACTGAGAAACACTGTAGTTGAACTGAGAAGCACAGTAAGAGAATTGGAAAAAAGGATGTAGTGCTGAAGATGAAGGTAAATGAATTGCAGCAGTGTCTGGCTAATCGATTAGAAAACACAGAAAATTCATTCATTTGGGTAGACCCTACAGAGATACAAATTTTTGTTTAGAAATACAGATTTTCCCTTTTTGAACATGAATGTTATAGGTATGATATAGCAAATGTGAAATTAAGGAATAATACATGCTGCATGCTAGCCTTAATTATTAATGAAGCTATAGATAACTTGAATTCATAGGGTTGATTAATATTCTGGCCACAGTAAGTACAGTGAAAAATGGTCTTAATTTATATTTTCAAGCTCTTTTGTGTGCAAAAATGCTCATTATGAGGATTACTAAGCAGACACTTTCTCAGTTTCCAGAAAAAAAGTGGGAACAGTTTGAAAAAAGCTAACTTTCACTTGGAATGTCACTAAATCATCTGTGAAACAGAATAACCTTGTATATCTTTTTAAGGTAATAAATGGAAAACCAGATATGAGTAGAATTGAACAAGCAGCTGGAAAGGCAAAATAATATTCTGCAAGGGAAGATGGAGTTTATTTGTGTCAATTCAGCAGGTAGAAATGAGTATTCATAGCTGGTTTTCAATAGAATTAGCGATTACATATTGAACATACATAAATTGGTCAAATTTTCTGCTTATTTGTAGATAAATTGTCCACTGTCCATACCTTTGATCAGATGTCTGTGGTGAGTACAATGGCATTTAGTTGGTTAATAAAAATTCACAGTGCAATCACAGCACAAGAACATGTGTAATCTTTGGGTTTTCCTGAGAGAAAATATCAGCAGCCTAATCTAGAAATCAAACAAGTAAGTCCTGCTTGCCTACTTATTGTTTTAGATAAAATCTATAAATCATGGAGTAAATTTCTCAAATAGGAGGTACATAAAACCTGAATGTTGGGAAAAGTCATGTAATGACATTTTTGACTGAGCTACGTTCATGTGATTGGACCTGCAGAAAATGGAGCAGCTGGACTGGTTCAGTGAATATGAAAAATGCTAAACCTTATTCATGAAATCATGAAATCATTTAGGTTGGAAGGGCCTTGTTTGAGATCTTCTAGTCCACCCCTCCTATTCAAACAGGACCAGCTATAGAAGGTTTCCCAGCATCATGTCCAGTTAGGTTTATAATATCTCTGCAGATGGAGACTTCACAACTCCTCTGGGCAATGCATTGTAGTGTTAGACCACTCCCAAGATAAAAAAAAAAAAAGTGCTTTCTTGTGGTCAAATGGAATTTCTTGTGTTTCAATTTGTGCCTGTTGCCTCTCATCCTGTTAACAGATGTCACTGAGAAGAGCCTGGCTTCCTCGTTTTCATTCCTTACCATCATGTATTTGTACACATTGCTGAGATCCCCCTGGGCCTCCTCTTTGCCTGGTCAAACCACCCAGCTCTCAGTCTCTCCTCATCTGTCCGATGCTCCAGTCCCTTAATTATCTTTCCAGTCCCTTCATTATCTTTCCAGCCCCTTCATTGTCTTTCCAGCCCTGTGCTACACTTGGTCGAGGAAAACCGTATCTTCCTTCTACTGGGGAGCCCAGAACTGGACCAAGCACTCTGGATATGTCTCCCCAGCACTGAAGAGAAGGGACAGATCACCACCCTCAGCCTGCTGGCAACATTTTTTCTAATGCACCCTGTGGAATACCTCAGCTGGTCCAGGGATTGGAATGCAAATTTAACATTGACCTTGAACAGATACCCATGTATCCTTGAGAGGCCGGAGAGTCCCAAGAAGAGCCGAGTAAACAAGATTAAGAAGCTGCCAGATCGCAGGTGGAATTATCCAGTTATGAAGTTACAACAGAGAAAGAGTCATCCAATTATGAACTGTTTGTCTTTGGCTAAACCAATCATATATGGACAGACATTCCCCAAAAGATGTAAAAGGGCTTGTAAAACAATAAAGGTGGTCCTTTGCTCATAACTTTTTTGTGCGTCGTGTCCGTCCCAACTGCGACAGCACCCTAAGTGGCTATTGACCTTCCTTGCAGCAAGAGCGCATTGCTGGCTTGTTGGTCATCTTGTTGTCCACCTGGACCCCAAGGTTGTTCTTTGTCAAGCTGCTTCCCAGCCAGTTGGCCCCCAGCCTATACTGGTGTCTAGGGTGATTTTTCCCCTGAGACAGGACACTGTATTTCCCCCTGTTCAGCTGAAATTCCCAGCATTCCTCTCTGCCTGTTTCTCCAGCCTGTTGAGGCCCCTCTGATTGGCAACACAACCCTCTGGTGTTTCAGTCACTACTCCCAGTTTTGTATCAACTGTGATAACATAGATGAATAGTTGCAGTAACATTTTGCCTAATACCGTTGCAGAAAGAATTCCTCATTGTACAGTAAATACATCATTTTTGCAACAATAAAGGAAGTATCTGTTTCCATTTTTTAAATCTTGTTTCATTACTTGTTTTTCAACAACACATAAAACATTCTTCTGTGATCTGGAGGAGAAAATGGCAAGAAAAAGCCAGCAAATATTTTGGCCATATAGTCTTCTAAAGTAGTATAATAAGTGAAGTTAAAACAATTTTAGATTTAGGCCTGCCTTTTCCTTAGTCTGGCATCTGCTGAAATCTTTTACTGAGAGACCTCTTCTATTTCTCACCAACTTTTAGAAATAAGGCAGGAAGGTAAAGATGTAATAATCATTTGTGACATAAAACTATGATAATGCTTTGTAACATAAGCAGAAATAATGAACATTATGAGGCAGGACTCACATTATTTTTATTCCAGTTGCTTATGTTACAGAAATGGTTCCATCTTACTTTTTTGTGCCTCATAGTCTGAAGGTTAATGGGAGTTTACTGAACCTAAAGAAGGCTCCATGCCTTATTAAGTGAGAATGATTATCAGTTGTAGGCAGGGTGTGAATAATTAACTGCTCTTTCTGATCTGATCCATGGCTTTAGGATAGTAAACGTTTTTGCCAGTTCTACTACTGTCCTAGGGTCCATGGTGTTTTCTAGATAGGCAGGATATTTATTTTAAAAAAACCAGTTAATTAAAAAGAGAAGGGAGAACAAAATCTTTTCCATCCTACTTTCTTCTTACACAAAGCTTATTTGAAGATACAGCCAGGATTATATTTGAAGAAAAGTCTTGAAGACAGAACATTGAACTAAAAAATTGACAGTAGAGTCTGCTTCAGGCAATGTTATCCCAGTCAAACTGTAAACCACGGACTGGCATGCATGCTTACAGTATTAGAAGTGTTTATTTCATCCAGTTGCTAGAATTCTCTTAACAAATCCAATTACACCTTGCCAAGCACTGGAAGAGTCATTACCAGTGAGGTAATCTCTTTTACCAGCAGCTGGGCTGCATCAATCCAGTACACTTCTAATCCCTACTAAATAGTGCCCTTGTCTCCCCACCTACAAGCTGTGGTTCTGAGAGCTTGGATTACTTTTCCCACAAAAGCAAAGGATGACAGCACAACTGAAAGATTCATACTGGAGAGTCCTAGACTTAGTCAGTGACACCTAGGGAGGTCTGGAGCCCATGTACTATGCTTTAGGTTTTCCTTCTGCACTTTGAAATCCTTCCTTCAGCCTTCCAGCTTGGAGTGAATACATTCTTCTGTTCACTAGCCTGAGGGGGAAAAGTGCTTAGGAATCTAGTGAAATGTTTCAATTTTCCTTGTTCTGATTTTTGGGTGGTGGAAAGAGGGGAAGAAAATAGATGTATTTTGTGGGATTTGCTGTGGGTTTTTTTTTGGGGGGGGGGCGTGGTGTTTTTGTTTTTTCCCTCTTAAATTTTCAGAGATTAAACATTGGTAAAATATACACAGATCCTTTTCTTGTGTTTAAGCATACAGGTTTATCCAAATCCTTTTTATGTTTTTGAGGGTTGTACATGGGAGCAAGGGGGAATATATAGCTTCCCCACAGATGAGGATAAAGAGCAGATGTGGTGAGTGGGTGTAGAAAAACAAAGAGCTTTGCAGCCAGCCATCAATCTACATTTGCTCAAAGTAAAAATGCTGAGAGTGGGTATATAAAAGTCATGTGTGTGTTAAATGGAAAGTACGCAAAGATATTCCACTTTCAACTTGCAGTTGCATGTGAAGTTTTGTGGAAAAATAACAAAGTGATTCTTCCAGCAAGATGATACAATTTCTAGAGTATGGCAATAGTAGACAGTAGATCTTGTTTTGAGCAACATGTTCAGAAAATTAAATAGTATCTGCAAGTCTCTTTAACCTTTGTTCCCAGGGAAGTTAGCATTATGCAGTTAGAATGTGAAGGACCTCTGATAATTCTTAACTTCATAACTAATTTTATCTGTGTTTAGTAAAGGAAATATCTTAAAGATACTGAAGATACTTATCTTGCCCAGATAGTCATTTAAGGTCCTACCATAGCCAACAGAAGGAGAAAAAGATGTCTGTAAAGTAATTAATCCCATTTAGAGATAGTAGCATAAAATATTTTCCCAATATGAAGTACTACAGGGAAAATAAAAGATTGGTCATCAGGGACCCTGGCAATCAGCAGGCTATAAAAACCTGAATGAAAGAGAAGAATATAAATGTAAATTCTGAGGTGCAGAACAGGGAAGCACAGAAAATTTTCCCTGTTGATAAACTGCAACAATTTTTACAGGTAGCTTGCACTATTTTTGCTTTAGAATTAGAATTGTACTGATGACTGATTCCTTGCTAATAAAACCACCTCTAAACTATTTAGATATATAACTAGTATTCTTATTATATATATAATTATTATCCTTATACTGACTTAAAATAATCCTTTTTTTGTTTCAAAAAGTCATGTAGGTGTCACATAACAGTAAGTGCAGAACCAATACCTTGAACACACAGATTTTTACATTTAGGGTTTAGAAAAACATTTGTGTGTACTGAGGGCAGATTAAAAATATCCTTAACAGTGACAAGCACAAGGGAGTTCCAACAGTGAAAACTGTTTAGTCAGTAATTTCCTTTATGTCCCAATGAATAATACAAATATTATATAGTAGTTCAGAAATAATTACAGAAGGAATGCCTTCTCTCTAAAGTACAACATGAATTTTACTTGCCTCTCTTAAACACACTGCATTCATTTGTCAGTATTTTTTCATTAAATGAGTTTTGATGAAATACATACTCTCTACTAAGCATAATTTCCCATGTAAGCAGAAAGAAAATTATTCCTTTCTTTCTCACCATTTCTGCAAGAAAGGATCCCTAGATAGCGGCTTTAATATGCAAATGCTGAAAAGCATACTGCAGAATCAGTTTAGAAGAGCATACTCCTGATGATAGCATTGCCTTAGCAACGCTCTGATTAAGTTTAGCCAAGGAACCAAGGCTTCTGTGATAAATCACCATTTTCAGGAATGCCCAGTGCCATAGCTGAGAAAATTCTGACATTAATGGTCAGACACTTGATTGCAAAGCTGCCTTTCTGAGAGCACAGTGACCACAGAACTGAGACCCTCAAAGAACCACCTCAGGGCTTTTGCTGTCAGTTTTCAACTGTAAGCAGCATGTGTGGCAGTGTCACACTGGAGAAGGTGTTGGCAACATGACAGAAGGGAAATCTTATGAAAACATTCAATGAAGACTTTGTATTTCAGTAGGTGTTGACAACTGCCTATAGGGAACATCAGCACTTTATAATGGCATAGGAAATGTTGACATTCTACTAGCAAGTCACTGTTAAATGAACCTTGTTGGTCTTGCTAGGTTAAGTTACAGGTAGCTGTATGGGAAGAAGAAATCCTCATAGTATTCTCATCAAATTATAGAATAGTTTGGGTTGGATTGGATCTTTAAAGGTCATCTAGCCCAGCCTTCCTGCCATGGGCAAGGACACCTTCAGTTAAACCAGGTTGCTAAAAGCCCCATCCAGTCTGGTCTTGAACACTTTCAGGGATGAGGCATTCCTGACTTCTCTGGGCAATCTGTCCAGTGTCTCACCAACCTCACAGTGAAGAATTTCTTCCTAATATCTAAAAGAAAATTTACCATCTTTCAGTTTAAAACTGTTGCTCCTTGTCCTATCACTACCGGTCCTGGTGAAAAGTTCCTCTCCAGCTTTCTTATAGGCCCCCTTTAGGTGCTAGCAGGCTGTTATAGTGTCTCCCCAGAGCCTTTGCACCTCCACGTTGAGTTACTCCACCTTTCTCAACTTGTTTTCACAGGAGAAATGCTACAGCACTCTGATCATCTTTGTGGCCCTCCTCTGGACTTGCTCCAACAGGTCAATGTCTTTTTTGCCTCTCATAAGTTTTTTCTCTACCCCCTTCACCAGCTTCTCTGCCCTTCTCTGGACACAATCCAGGACCTCAATGTTTTTCTTCTAGTGAGAGGCCCCAAACTGAACACAGTATTTGAGGTGTGGCCTCATCAATGCTGAGTACAGGGGCAGAATCACTTCTCTGGTCCTGCTGGCCACAGTGTTTCTGATGAAGGCCAAGAAGCCATTGACCTTCTTGGCCACCTGGGCACACTGCTGGCTTGTGTTTGGCTGACTGTCAACCAACACCCCCAGGTCCTTCTCTGCTAACTCTCCACAGGGTCGCTGTGTACCCAGTTCAGGACTTGGCTCTTGGCCTTGAACCTCATCCTGTTGGCCTGAGACCATTGATCCAGCCTGCTCAGATCCCTCTGTAGAGCCTCCCTACCATCAAGCAAACTGATATTTCTGCCCAGCTTAGTGTCATCTGTGAACTTATTGACACACTCAATGACTTCAACCAGATCATCAATAAAGATATTGAACACAACTGGCCCTGACACTGAGCCCTGGGGGATTCCACTTGTGACTGGCCTCCAATTGGATTTAACTCCAGTTGTCGTCACTCTTTGGGCCCGGCCATCCAGCAAGTTTTTACCCAGCAGAGGGTGCGACTTTCCAGACCAGCAGAAGCCAGTTTCTCAAGCAGAATACTGTGAGAAACAGTATCAGAGGCTTTACTGTAGTCCAGGTACATTGAATCTACAGCCTTTGCCTTGCCCATTAAGCAGGTCACTTTGTCATAGAAGGAAGGCAATCAGGTTAGTTTGGCAGGACCTTCCTTTCATAAACGCTTGCAGAGTGGGCCTGATCACCCTGTTGTCTTACGCGTGCTATGTGATAGCACTCAAGACCTATTCCATGAACCTCCCTGGTACCAAGATCAGACTGACAGGCCTGTAGCTCCCTGGATCCTCCCTCTGACCCTTCTTGTAAATGGGTCTAACATCAGCCAGCCTCCAGTCAAGTGGAACTTCACCAGTCAGCCAGGACTGCTGGTTGATGATGGAAATGGGTTTGGTGATCACCTCCACCAGCTCCCTTAATAATCCTACTGACAAAGTATTAATCTTAACACAATTTTTTTATACTGCTTTTCAACCAGTTTTATTTAATACTAAGTATGTTGCAATATTGAAAACATATATATTCCTGAACAGAGCATTCCACCACCTCGAGGATGGCCTTGTTTTCTGTAAGAATAAGTATTAGCAATGGCTTTTCTGCATATCAATGCACTGTTACTTTGGTGATAACTATTATCACTTCTAGAGACAGATGCTTTCTTTAAATTTATTTTTTTTTTTTTACTTTCAGAAACTGAAATTACTTAAAAAGGGCTTTGGTAAAACGTTAGAAAATTTTTTCTGCTTTAGCTAAAACCAGAACACCATGTAAGGTCATGGGCTCAAGGGCATGGGTCCCCAGAGAGGAATATCTGCAGAGAACTGTAACTACGTCTATACAAAGTGTTTTTCCATTTCCTGATGTGGATTATGCAACTGATGGAAAGATCTCCTTAGCCAGTTATCATTCTCTTTGTGCAAATCTTTAGTATTCTGCTCATGTTCTTCAAATGCCATCATTTAGGTAACAGGAAGTAGACAAGAATCATGAGGCGAGGACTGAGTTTGTATGCGGAATAATCAGGTGCTCTGCTAGCCTGCCAACCCAGAAATACACTTGACTTTTTCCTCTCACAGGTTTATTAATTCACAATAGTAATTGGTTATGCAAATATAAGAAGCATGCAAAATTCTAGTAGTTAAAGCTAACAGGAACGTGGCACTAGATGATTAACTTCCCCCATGTTTTTTTCAAAAGGAGATACAGTGTTCTAGTAAACCCGAAGATGGCTTATCCTCAAAAAAAATCAACTAAAAGTACTGTGGGAGTAAAGCTGCCTCCAAAATTAAAGCATTGATTTATTATTAATGCCAAGAACTTCCAATCACTTTTAAAAAAAATTATTTTAACTGAATGTTTCTGAATTGAAAATTAATGTATTTGTGTCTTATTATAATACCAAACCCAGACTGACATATCTTCTTGGCAGCCTTAATTAAGGGTTCCTCTGTCTAATGGAATTGTCGTTCTAGTTGCTATCCTTGTTCTGGTGATCTCTGACCCTTTCTATTCTCGTTCTTATCAGTGATTCTGAGTGTCACGGGGCTGGAAGCCTTGGAGAACATTTTATGTCTTTATTCACTAGGTAGATCATTGAACTCTTTGGCTGCACAGCAACCACTGAACATGAACAAGCCTCTAACATTTTTGATGTTTCAACTAAGAAGAAGAAAAAGGCAGGTTGATGTAACCCAAAGAATTATCTTACAACCAAAATCAGTAAATCTCAGATAAAATTCCATGCAAGGGCATCCCCATTCTGGATAAGCAGCAAAGACAGCCTCTCAAGTAGTCTGATGTAGGTACAGCTGAACATGCCTTTCATTTGGCTTTTAAAATGTTTACTAGCCCATCTGGTTTCTTACATGGTACCATATAGTCGAGTTTCTCTAGAGTATAAGTTCGTTTTATATTCCATGAGCTTTCTTACCCTAGCAGAGAAGACAAAACACCTCCAAATTTAACTTTTTTAAAAGCTGGCTTGCCATAGATTCTGTGTTGATCACTGCTTTTGGTCTGCATGATTTAGAAGTACACCACCATAGCCAGCTAGTTTAGGCACTAGTAAAGGGAAGAAATGAAAGAAAAACTAAGCACTTTTTATTAAGGATTCTTCAGAGTCTAACTTATCTTGTGGACAAGTTGTTTCTTTTAAACACTATATACACATTATGTTTTCTGATATATGTGTTGCTATTTGAAATTGGAAATTTCAGATGAACTTTTGTACCTACAATCTCCATTCCATGACAATCTTTATGCATACTTCAGTGGCACTGATTCATGTATTTTTAGAGTCCAAAATAGTGCCACGCTTTGAAGACATCTCTTAAATGAAAGTAGAACTATTTTGTGTTTTCATTCTAAAACATGCAATTATTGTTGCAGTTTCTTTACCTTCATTTTAGTGATTAAACTGCAGCAGGATTTTTTTAAGTGGCCACAAGAATAAATGTTTTCGTAATGAAACTTCAAGCGTTTGGGTTATATCTTAAAAGCTCTTGACAGAACAAATGTGATTGATTGACCGCCCTTTACTATTTTTAAGAGCATCCCTAGCTCTTTACAGCATCTAATAAAGCCTTTTGCCTCCTTAAGAGCAGTAGCTTATTACTGGCAGCATTAAACTGAGGCTGTAATTAAACTCGTACAGAAAGATCAATGATGTCATTCTAAAATGCAGAGAAAGAAGACCTGCAGTATTGTATGGCATATTCAGTATGAGCCGCTCATGTTTTTCTCTTACATGGTATGAGATTTATTACAGATATTTCTGCTATTACCATGACACATCTGGTATCATTCTTTCATAAGCAGGGTTGTCTGCCTGGTCAGTTTTTAACTCACAGTCACAGCTGAAAGCATAGCACAGCTGATTAGGTTAGCACTCTTCTGTTCCTGTTTTCATGAGGAAAATTTCCAAATTTTGATTGTACTGGCATTTGTCAATGTGGAGGAAAGGGGAACAAAAATCACCATAATGGTCCTATTGGCATAAAAGACAAGGGACATCTGATTCTATCCTGATTTCATGACTGGGTAATGTTGCTAACCATTAGAAGATAAATTCTGTCTCCTCTGAAGTCATTGTGCACCATATTCTAAACAGTGGACAAATCCCAAGCCAAAAATGTAAAACTGAATTGCTGACAGTTGTGATCAGTGAGTGAATGGAATTAGACATTAGAGGAAGATAGGATTAGAGCTGAAGGTTTGAATCTGGCCAAACTTCTTCCTACAGAACAGAATGTAATCGGGATTCCAGAGGTTTGTACTGTGTAAGTGCCTTTAACTGGTGGACCAAGAAATTTGATAACCTAGCTCTTGGGACTTGAGCGTATGCTTCACTTATGTGATTACTCACGTAACTTCACTAGTTAATGAGTCATGATTTTGAGATAACAATAGCATTTTAAATATTTACGCATATTGTTATTGGAAAAGATGGATTAAAAAATGCAAATGCCAGTAAGCAAACAAGTTCTTGTTTCCTGAAATATATATTTTTTCTTCAAGTCTCATGATTCAAGAGAGTAATACCGAGTCATGATTTTTCTTTGTAATAAATCAATATAGCAGCACTGTATTCCTCTCTGAAAGAATAAAATTAAAATGTTTACTAGATAGGTACTGACTGTATGGTTGATTATTATTTAATTATGCAGCATAGACACAGACTCCAGAGAACTTGGGTGTTGAACATTTTCATATCCAGGATATTATTAAAAAATAAGCCAGATGTTTCATTGCTTAAATACTTTGCTTTATGGGTTCTTCATGTAAATAACTGACTAGTTGGTACAGTTCACAGTTTCCCTGATTCCTATGATATTTCATCTCCACTGGTGAAGATAAGGTGCATAATTTAGTCTTAATACAACTCTGGTAGCAGAAGATGCTGCACAGGCATTTTTAGAAATGTGATGAAGACATAGTAGAAAGCAAGCAAGCAAATAAATAAATGAAAAAACAAACAAATTAACCTCTTTGTTGTTAAGCTTCTGCTATTGTTGCCAGACTGGCATCAAACAGCAAAAGCAATCTGATCTAACTCTGGTTGGAAGCAGAAGTGCAGTGCGTAAATGAAAATCACAGCTAATTGCAACAGATTTATCTCTTTACCTACAAGTGTCACACTAATGGCAGATGTTTCTATACCAGATAATGAGGCTTTTCAAAGGTGGCAGTATGTTATTTAACTCAGCGGATCATTTTAACCTTCCTTTCTAAAGATACAAAAACTGTATGTAGTTCCTCATAGACTGCTTGGAATCCAGTTCTCCTCCACTTCACTAATCTGTCCTCTAAACTGCTGATTAGGAATCAAAGCATACCATGATTCTCCTTCATGAGAAATCTTGTGGAGTCTCGACTGTTGTTTTAAGAGGATGCTGCCACCTATACAGAGCATGCCAGAGAACATATAACAACCAGCTGGCTTAACTTTGCCCTTGCCATTATTTTACAGAGACTGCCCATACTGCTTGTGACTCTCTATACCAAGCTCTCAGACATCCTTTCTGTGACAAGAGATGTTGGCATATCACCCGACAGCAATGAGAGAAGAGACCCATGCGCAATGGTAGAAATGTGGTAACAGGGGTTGCATTCTGTCCAGTTCTGCAAAGAGCTGAGGATTGAGGAGGACAGTAGCCTGTGCTCCTTAGCACAGGACTGTTTTGAGCATCTCCAAATGTTCCTCTAGAAAGGCAGATTATTTGAGGAGGATGACCCCCAGCTGAAGTTCCTTTGCCCTTTATAACCAGGAACAAATCAGAGCTGAGAACAGCACGTACTTGTTGCACATGTGTCAGTGTACCTAACTAGGAGAGGCTAATCAGCCGTTCATGCTCATGCCTGGGGTACTCGGGCAGTTCCTAAATCAAAGTTAGAACTGGGCTGCTAGGAGTTCCTTGTTGCTATGGCCTGACCTGTGTTTGAGGATTGCCATACTCAGGATTCTGTATCATAGACTTACTCAATTCTCTCTTCCCTGATGTAAGCAGCAAAACATCATTTCCAGGCTGGTAAAGTTCCTGTGCTCTGATTCCCAAGTAACTTCCTCACACTTCTTTTTGTTGCCTGGGAGGAGATGAACTCTGCTTCAGGAACCCATCTATAAAGTGTGTTTCTGGTGCTGGAAAGTGGTACGAAGATAAATACACTAGTGTTGGAAGGACGCCAACTGGTAAAAACACAATAAGCCTAAGCAAGCCTGACCTAAACCGAATGGGTTTTCTTTTGTCTTACAATGAAAATGGATAACACTGCTATGTTGGTGCAGAAACTTAGCAGCTGTTACTGCTGCATCTTACTAAAAAGAATTACTGGTAAAGATTCATGTTGGTGTATTTCCCAATGAACACAGCCCAGCAGTGTCACCAGTTGCTGTGCAAATCTTGTCAAAGGAAAAAATGTCAGCCATGAAAGAGAAGGAGCCCTTGTGAGGTGTGTTCGAGGACACGCCTTGCTCCCCTCCACTCTGTACAACAGACGCTTACTCTTGCAGCTGTCTGATGCCTCCTCACAACTAGCAAATGTCTTGTGGGGTTTCTGTTAAGGAATGCTGTGGTGTAATGGAGAAAAGTAGGCTACAGGGCAGAGGAATCATGCACAGCTGAAATGTTATTTTGGGGGAGGGATGAAGCAACAAGGGTGTGCCTCTTCGACTCATCCTGTGCTGATTAGCCATAGGATACCGAGACATCTTTAAAAAAAGAGCAGATGGAAAAGAAGGAAATATAAGCATGGAAATCATCTGTCCTAGCTTGATGCTTAGAAGTCACACATCTATAGCCTGAGCTAATCACTGTATACTTCATTTGTAGTCAATGGAAAGAAACAGACACCTTCAGAGAGTAGTTTGTCTCATTCTAACAAAGAGGCTTTAAATGGATCAGATGACACATCTACTGGATTTCTCTCCACAGACTAGGAAGGATGTATAGGATGACAAATTCAGAATAACCTGTCTAATATCTGGCTAGGCAGGTTGAATACTTTTCTTGAGGACTGCATTATTTTTCTTGCTCTGTTTAAGGAGAGTGACACCCAGTATCAGTAGAGAGTCTGAGGCAAGAAGAAATGTTGAGCTGCAATTTGACTCTCTTTTGGATTGATCTTTTCCTCTTGCAGCAGCCCAGCACACAACAGAAGACCTGTTATTTAAGCACTGTATTTACAAGGCCCACGGATCTATTCTTATGTTACATCAGCACTTACAAGGACAAATTACTTTTTTTTTTTCCCCTTCCCTTTGAAGAGACTTGGCGAGCTCCATGCCCTTTTGAAATCAAAGCAACAAGATGCTGCATTATTCTAAAAAATCCTCCCTAAAGTATAAGAACTTCTGATGTGCAGGTGGGAAAATACAACCCATAGATCAATTTGCTACAGACTTTAGAAGAAATCTGATGCAACTGTGATAGGAATCAATACCCTAGAAATCAATATATTTTTGTGTGGTTTTATCTCTTAAAAAGCTGAAATAGGAATTTACTAATGACAAGTCAAATTATTGGCAGGGCAAATGTGTTCTTGGAGGATTAAAACAGTTTGCAAGTCCTGCCAGGCCTGCAGTGTCTGACGGCTTAACTTCATTAATGTAACATATTTCTAGAGCAGGGATAATTTGTCTAAATAGACTTAAAAATTTGGGATGAAATCATCTGCCTTGCCATAGACTGCTACCAGAAAACATCTCTTAGGCCAAGCTTGACAGGCTTGTCATCAGCAACTGAATGGTGAGGATGGATGCCGCTTCTGCACAACCAAGGCTGTCCTGACTTGGAGGGGTGGGAGAACCATGTGTCATTCGCATGGCTGATGAGGAGCAGAAAACTGTGCATCTGTGCTATGTTTTCCACTCTAAACTACTGCAGTGAAGCACCAAGCCTGAAAACTTACTGAGTTATGCTGTGCTTATTGTGGCCTTGGCTGATGTTTCTTAATTTGTATGAATACCTCTCTGGTGGCTGGTATTTCTGGGTCTACCCACAGACATTCTAAATTGGACAAGTAATGGGAATTCCTAACAATCCAAATCAACAAAATTCTTGCTGGAGACAGAAGAAATACCTCTTTTGAACCCGATCAAAATTAGAAGACCAAAACCTTGGCATTACAAAACCACACTCAAACTCCTTGGTCAGGCTGGTGCCTTAGCCATCCTGGGCTATCTATGACTCTGGTTCCTCTCACTGGGCCTGACCCCCAACCTGACTTGTGGGCAGATGTCCCAGCTTCAGCTGTTCCTGTCCCAAGGGCAGTACCTGATGCCTGGGGCTGGACCTGCCCTCTGTGCCCCTGGCTGCCCTGCTACCATCTGGGGTGGTGGGATGGACCCTGCCCTGTTCTGCCTGCGGATCCTCTGGAGCTCCCAGCCCTCAGGAGCAAAGGTCACAGGCTGCCGCCAGTCCTGTCAGATTTGCACTTGTTGATAGCGATGACATAAATAACAACTCACTAAAATGCATGAGTGATTTACTTTAAGCACTTTAGCACCTGCTGTTGCTCATTAAAGGATTATCATGCCCCAGATTGTTACTGGCAGCTCAGGGTTTACAGTTTTAGCACATGGCACATGCATATGAGTTACCTTACCATGGTGGGTTCATGCACTTATTCTGTCCCCTCCCCAGCCTCTTGGCATTCGTGTTAATATCTCACATGTCACTTGAAACCACATTTTGCAGGTGGGACAATCAGGAGAAAATTCAACAATTGTAGCAACACACATGCTGTTAATGTTAGATATCAGTGTTTTACAGTACCTCATGATCCAGACTAGCAGAGCATTCTCTGTTGTTGGTTTATTTTATCACTATGTGGACATAATGTCAATTAGCATTTTCTGAAAAGGCTAAGAAGAATACAGAAATGGAAGAGATATGAACATGGACTAAAGCCTCTGCAGAGATTTGGCATTTCACACTGTCCCCCTTGGCTGGCATTCAGTGGAAGGAGTTACAGCAGTTTTCATGGCAGGTACCAAAGACCTTGGCAAAAAATACCTGACTTCTCCTCCTAGTTGACTCCCATGCCTACTTAATTGCTTTAATTGCTTGTTCTTCTGGTGTCTACAGCACATACTTTCTCACTGTAGCAAGTCCAAGTACTGCAAACTTGTTCCTTCACCTCATTTTATTAAAGTTGGTCAGCTGCAAGCCTGAACCATAGAAGAGTTCAATTAGTACTTCCTGGCTTGGTAATTTCCCAGCACCATCTGTTTTCTAATGCCAGAGCTGGATGCGATCGTACCTCCTATGCCTTTTTTTGAACTATCTGCCCTCTCTTCTCTCACCATGAAAAGTTTAACTGGAAATTACTTGAGTTGTAGTGTTTGCTATGTCACTGTGGGCTACTTATCTGGTCTCAAGGAAATAACATTTAGGAGCAGTGCCCACGGCAGTTACTAAGGAGGGAAAAAGGAACAGTCTGCACTCAAAGATCCAGAGAATGGAAGAAGGAACATGTTAACATTACAGAGGATACAAAGCACCCTGCTGCTTTCCCAGGCAAAATTGCTCTGATAATGTGCAAAATCCCCCAACAAAACCAAAACAAAAAACCAAACACCTTCCCAAAATCTAAATAATAGTTTCACACAAAGAAACATGAAGCTGGACCATACAACCTTTGGCTTGAATTATTTTGAAGTGAAGTTCAGCATTACTATAAAAACACTGTAGTATCATATTTCATATAAACTTCAATTTAAAACAAGCATTGGTAAAAAGCAGGGGGAGAGAAGGAAGGTTACTCTATAAAAGTCTTTGAAAGGTTTACTTAAGAAATACCTTTGAGGGAGTATTTTAGATCTAAAAATATGCTCAGAGATGAAGGAAGATACTTCTGTTACAGGAGAAAAGAAGCTTTCTGAGGACATAATTTATTTACTTGCAGAGATAAAGCTTAAACAAGTTTAATGGACTGGTTGAAATTTCATATAAAGAAGAAAAGAGAGAAAATATTCTAAAGCAAACCTCTATGCTTTTGACTTTTCTTTTGAGCTGTAGAGTGTAAGCGCAGCTTAGATACTTACCCAATTTTTGTGCAAAGACTGTCTAAAAATGTCCAGTGGATTCCTGGACCCTTAAAAAGAAGATCAATCATAAAATAACAAAGAATGTGTTGTTAGGTTTATGTTGAGAGCCAGATTTTCAAAGCACTTTACAAAGTAGTTCCAAGAGAATCACAGAATCACAGAATAACCAGGTTGGAAGAGACCCACCGGATCATCGAGTCCAACCATTCCTATCAAACACTAAACCATATCCCTCAGCACCTCATCCACCCATGCCTTAAACACCTCCAGGGAAGGTGAATCAACCACCTCCCTGGGCAGCCTCTGCCAGTGCCCAATGACCCTTTCTGTAAAGAATTTTTTCCTAACGTCCAGCATAAACCTCCCCTGGCGGAGCTTGAGGCCATTCCCTCTTGTCCCGTCCCCTGTCACTTGGAAGAAGAGGCCAGCACCCTCCTCTCTACAACCTCCTTTCAGGTAGTTGTAGAGAGCAATGAGGTCACCCCTCAGCCTCCTCTTCTCCAGGCTAAACAACCCCAGCTCTCTTAGCCGCTCCTCATAAGACCTGCTCTCCAGCCCCTTCACCAGCTTTGTTGCTTTTCTCTGGACTCATTCCAGAGCCTCAACATCCTTCTTGTGGTGAGGGGCCCAGAACTAAACACAGGATTCGAGGAGCAGTCTCACCAGTGCTGAGTACAGAGGGAGGATAACCTCCCTGGACCTGCTGGTCATGCCGTTTCTGATACAAGCCAAGATGCCATTGGCCTTCTTGGCCACCTGGGCACACTGCTGGCTCATATTCAGTCGGCTGTCAACCAACACCCCCAGGTCCCTCTCCTCCAGGCAGCTTTCTAGACAGGCTTCTCCTAGTCTGTAGCACTGCATAGGGTTGTTGTGCCCCAAGTGCAGGACCCGGCATTTGGCCTTGTTAAGCCTCATGCCGTTGGACTCTGCCCAGTGGTCCAGCCTGTCCAGATCCCTTTGCAGAGCTTCTCTACCCTCCAGCAGATCGACACTTCCACCCAGCTTAGTGTCGTCCGCAAACTTGCTAAGGGTGCACTCGATGCCTTCATCCAGGTCATTGATGAAGACATTGAACAGGGCTGGACCCAGCACTGAGCCCTGGGGAACTCCGCTTGTCACTGGCCTCCAGCTGGATTTCACACCATTTCCCACCACTCTCTGGGCCCGGCCATCCAACCAGTTTTCCACCCAAAGAGCATCCAGTTTGAAAGTTAGATTCCAGAATTCACCACTGATGCTCTCAGCACATGACATGGAGAAAGTTAAAAATTGAAGGATGAGATTTGCAGCAGCCAGAAGCTGAATGGAAGGAAGCCTAATCCAGCCAGACAGTATTCCAGTTATCAGGATGATGACCAGGAACTTGGGAAACCTCCCGTCAACTCTATCTTATCAGACCAAGTAGGGAAGACATTTCTGGGGAGAGCTTCCATTTCAGTTATTGACCACTTCATGCTGCAGTGTAGCTCAGCAAGAATATTCTGTGTTGTACCCCATTTTATATCAAATATCAATTAAGTATATATGTCCATCAAATATCTTTGGAATAATCCAGCCTTTTGATGGTTTCTTATAACAGAGTTTTTTATAGTGCAGAAATAAACGCATCACTGATGCCATTGAAGGTACATCACAACACGTGTATTTTCCACAGTCATCCAGAATTCATTGGTGTTTGACAAACATAAAATGCTCTTCTGGAATTACTAAATAAAACATATTTCTTTTTCTTAAAATACCACTTTATGTTATGAAATGTATGCACTATGAGAAGACTGGGAGTAATTATAGTCAAGTAAAAGGAAAAGATCTCCTTAATAAGAAAGCCTGAAAAGTTTTCGTGTAAGCATTGAACACTCCTTATGGCAAATCAACAATTCCAATATGTACATCTCTGGGAACGATGCTCTTAACCAGTCAGTTCTTTCTCTTTGTTGTTGCCTATGAAGCACTACTTTAAATATAATGGCTAAGTCTACCTCTTCTGCTTAATCTTAAACACAACTGATATTAAAGAGCCTGAACATGTAATTTCGACAATTTTCACAAAGCAGTGATATCAAAAGTATTCCGTGTATGAGCTGATTAGTCAAGCTGGTGACTCTCAGTAAGGTTCTTCTTCAGTGTGTGCAGAAATGTCCGTAGATTTTTCCTCCAAGTATGGCATTTATCAATAAGCATTTTCTTTTTGTACTCATCTTGTTCTGTTGTTTGACATCAAGACTGTGGTGAAAGCACTAAAGGTGTCAGTATCATAGTTGAATGCTAAAGTTACTTTGAGATACCTGGCTCTTGACCGGGTAGTGGCATCACAAACCCTGAAATGGAAATGTATTTTGAGAAAAGGTGCTTGAGTTTTCCAGTAAAAAAGGTTGGAAATCAAAGTCAGCCCAGAGAACACATGCTATTTCTAGGATTGCAGCTTCCCTGGAATAAGGATACTATTTTCTATGGAAAAACAATGGAAACACACCACCAAATCTTGATGCTTATTTTTCTAATTTATGTATTTTAATTTCTACAAAAAAAACATGAAAACAAATCTATGGAAAATACTTCGTAACAAAGGCTTTTAATAACTTTCAACGACTCTTATTCTATTCATGAGTCTTGGATTTGCTTTTAAATTTTCAGGTAGCTGAAAATTTTCACCATTTCAGCTGTTGGAAGCAGTGTTTTCAGCACGCAGTAATACAAGTATTGGTTTCTGTGAGTACCTGTCACCATCACAGTTACCAATGTTCCCAGTGCAATAGCACTCAGGAAGGAGCACATATTCAGTATGCCTGCCCTCTTTGAGGATTTCCACTGTATGAGAAGACTTGAGGCTAATATATGACAAACCACAGAAATCTGCAATAACTGTCATTTTGTTCGCAGGTGACAGTTACCTAACTGATAGAGGATTTTCTTGCTTTTGTAATAGGAGGATTTTCTTTCTTTTTACTCTATTGTATATCTAAATATCAGGTACCTTCTTTAGGGTGATGGATGGAAATACAAGCTATACAGCTCCATAGGTGAAATCGCATTCATCTGAGCCGCCTCTGATTGGGAAGAAAGCTCAATGTAGCACTTGGTCAATAAGTGTACTGGTGAACACAGAGGAGGGAGCTCCACGTAGCTGAGTGGAAAGTCCCCAGTGACAGTCATGCCCTGTTTACTTCAGGATAAGGCACTTCATTGGGCAAATATTGAACAGCCCTTGCTCTGGCTTACAGTACTTCCTGAAGTCACACTGCAGGTTGTGATCTAGCCTAGACGTCCATAACTCAAACACAAAATCATAGAATAGTTTGGGTTGGAAGGGACCTTAAAGACCATTCAGTTCCAACCCCCCTGCCATGGGCAGGGAAATCCCACTAGATCACGCTGCCTAAGGACCCATCCAACCTGGTCTTTAACACCTCCAGGGATGGGGCAGCCACAGCTTCCCTGGGCAACCTGTGCCAGTGCCTCACCACCCACATGGTGAAGAAATTCTTCCTTACGTCGAGTCTAAATCTGCCCCTCTCTAGTTTATACCCATTGCCCCTTGTCCTATCATTTGTAAACAGTCCCTCCTCAGCTTTCCTGTAGCCCCTTCAGGTACTGGAAGGTTGCTATAAGATCTCCTCAGAGCCTTCTCTTCTCCAGGCTGAGTGACTCCAACACTCTCAGCCTGTCCTCGTACAGGCAGCTTGTTCTGCCAAGAAAGCTGCATAACGCTATGGAAGTCCTCATCTTTAAGACTTCATTTTACTTTAATGGTTCTGAATAAGGAATGATGTTATAATTAGGACACTTGACTAGGCTGTAGGAGATGATGATACAGTGACTCAATTTCTCACTTGTCTGTGGGATAACAACTGTTTCCTGTGGGTGTTGTAAGCACTATGATCCTGTCGTGTTCCAGAAGTGTCTCCATCTGAATGTGACAGCCATCACTAACAGTAGAAGCCTGAAAAATGATGCTGTACGTTCTAACTCAGAAAGATGAAACAAGAAAACTTAACAAATGGTGGAAATTGTGCATGCTTACATTTTTTTTGTACACGTAAAGATGGGATTATTTGACTTTATTGGCCAGCCACACATATTTTTACAATGACTAGTTTCCTGCAGGCTGTTAGGGCCATGAACAGGCAGAACAGCAGAGCCTTGATCCTGTTTCTTTGTGACAGTCATTTTTATCAGTCTAGACCAAGTGAGTGAGAGAAAAGGTGGGAAAGTTAATCAGTATTTTTCATTCTCACTTCCTGAAGGCTAAATCTCTTCTCTGACAGGAGAAAGATTCTCCAGATGTAAAATAGAATATTCCACCTTTGCAAGCAACAGGACAGCTACAAGTACAAGCCGTTGCTCTCTTCTGCAGTATGTCATAGGCATAAATTTGAATCAATTACTTCAAAATCTGTCACATTCTGCTTCAGTAATTTATGGAGGAAGGGGACCTTTTATCTTCTTTTTATTACTGGCACGAGAATTGGACAAAATCTGCTATTTTGTCCTAACTGAAATGGGTACAGAACATCTCTTATAACTGAATCATTGCCAAACAGCTTTGGATTAGCGACATGAGCATGAATGAAACTGCTGACTATACTGAGAATATTTTTAGTTTCCTCCTCATGACTGGCTCCCCAGCTCTGCCTTTCTCCATAGCTTTTCAAGGAAAAAGATAGGCTCTTGGTTGATATTTCAGATTCCATGCAGTGATGGAAACATCTTGTTATTGCCCAATGTGAGACAGACAAAAAAAATTAAGAAAAAGAGAATACTTACATGTTAAAATCATCAGGTGCAAACAGAAAGTGATAATAATAAAATGTTAAGTGACTTCACTTTGTAAGTGATTCTTCTCTTGAAGAACTTTTCAAGAGTTTATGCCTTATAGCTTAGGTATAGATGATTTCAGTTTAAATTCTGGAGGCTTCTCAATCTGAACACAGAGATCCACCCACAAGAAACAGCTTGCAGACTCAGACCTTTAGCTGGAAGAGTTAGCTGACTTATGTCAGTTAGCTTGCATGTATATACTCTCCCCATTCTCTACTTAAAATAGCAGTAGCTAGTTGAAAATTTATTTTCATGGGGGTGGGAAGGTGGTAGGAATAATAAAATGAATTCATAAGCCTAGTTGTGCATCATGAAATATATCTTTTGATTCTTACGTGTAACAGCCATTCATATGTGATGTATGGCTGCAGAATTCGCAGTAAATGCCATTCAAATTATATTGACATTTAAAGGTCAAGTAGCACCAACATTCATTGAGAGAGCACAATCAAAAAAAGATGTAAGGAAAAGTAAGCCTCAGAAATAAAAATTAGAAGAATGATAGTGTGATAGCTTGCTGTTTTGCCTACCAAAATGTTTTGAAGATCAGCAGGAAAAGTTTGTCCTGCCATTCACTATGGAATACAGTCCTAAAAGTAGCATATAAAGATAAGCCTTTTTATTGAAAAATGGCTACAGCACATATCTGCTAGAAATCAAATAACCTAGGCACTTTGAAAAGCAGAGGAAACAACAAAAAAGAATTACGACACAGCTCTTCTTTTGTTGCATTCTGCTTCCTTCTTCAAAGAGTTGTTAGCAAGAGAACTAACCTTGCCTATTCCTCCATCTCTTTGCTTTTTTCCTTTGAATCTTTTTTTTTTTTTTTTTTTTGTCAGACAGATAAATGGTAGTTTTAGGAGAATGGTTACTAAGCAAGGACAACCAGGTGAATTGTAAAGGGCCTCTCATTCAGCTTAAAACTCACTGAACGGTGCAGGCAGAGGGGACTGGATAGGCACACAGTGCTGTCATTTGCACAGCATAAGGGAAATGAAACATTTTTTTCTGAGCTCTTGTTGTTATAGCACTTTCATAATAGCTGTAGTCAGATCAAAAACCTTCAGGAAGAAATGTAAACATTTTTCTAAATTTGTTCTGTTGCATAAGAACTGAAAGGTGAAACCAACCTTTCCCTCATTCCAGAACAAACATAGACCAAAAACGCATAGAGGAGATTAAACTCTAAACTTTTCTTGAAATTCATGCGTGATTAACAGAGAAGTGTGGTTTCTCTGCCTCACAGTCTCCAAGTTTTTTTGTCTGTAAGTCTCTATTTGACATCTACTTTTCCACACCATCCACCTTACCTGAGAATCTGCCTTTGACACACATTGTTAAAATGAATCTTTAAGCAGGATTTTAAAAAGGCCAATATTTAGCTTGATGGGAAGAAAAACTGCCTGTCTGTAATGATAGTACAGACTTTCTCTCTCGGGTTTTGGAAGGAGAGGTCTGTCTTCTTTCACAGCATTTTCAGACTTCCAGTAATGACTTAGCAAGAAATGTATCCCCATGAACAAAACACCTTGACTGCCACTGCAGAGTTCCTTACAGAACTGCCATGTAAATCAGCAGGGCTGGTTTGAAACTTCACCACGTTTTGGCAAGGAAAAGAGGCAATGCACCTTAAATAACTTCAAATAAGCGAGACTTACAGGGAAAAAAAAGTCACAGTGAAAGGTATCCAACTGATAGATTATGGTTTGACTGCATTATGGAGCACATAAAATGAAGGGCAAAGGATTTTCAAACTCATAATTGGTATGGCTGTCATTATTTTTATGAAATTTCCAAATGCCAGTTTCACAGTCGTATATATAATGCAGAATAATGAAAAGAGTAAAAAGCAAACATTCCAGATGAATGTCTCAATGTTAGTATCTGCTTTGTAAAAGACATAGAAGAGGAAGCAATATATTTAAGTTGATTTAACATGAAAAATTTGGACCAAGCTGCAAAAAAAATCCAAAAGTGAAGTAAAAGGGAAGCAACAAGCAATTCTTCTTAGGGTAAATGTCTACATTTTTGTTAAACAGTGGACTCACTTTGCTTCCTGATGCATCTCCTCAGTTTTGAGATTTGTACCTGTATGAACTAAAGAAAATATAAATAATCGGTCAATCCAAATTGTCATGTACAACTCTATGAACATTAGTTTTCAAGGAAAACAACAGTTTTGTCTGTGACTTCCTCCACTGTAGAACAAAGCCACGGGACATGAAGTGAAACGGGACTGTGTTCCTTGGGAAGAGCTTGTGCTGCTTCACTACTACCAATAGAAGCCACGAAGGTAAGTGTTGTTAATACATTAAGCAACTACTGTAACACAATCATAGAATCATAGAATACCAGCATGCTTACTAAACCGTATCCTGAAGAACCACATCTGAAGGTTTTTTTGAACACTTCTAGGAATGGTGCTTCCACCACCTCCCTGTGCAGCCTGTTCCAATGCTTCACCACTCTTTCAGTAAAGGAAGAGTGCTTTCAAGGGGAAGAGACATTCTTCTAATTATTTTAACCAGAGAACAAATTATGTTATTAACATGAACAGCTGTTTGATCTCCTACAGTAAATCAAGGGATAGAAGTGATGTTTTATTAAACTTGCAGGCACTATCTGGTTATTTAAGCTATACTCAACATGGGATTTTTCAGACGCTCTGAACTCCTCCTAGGATTCTATATAATATTGTACGCCCTGCCTAAAAATGCTTCCCTGTGCTTAACTGATTTTTTCCCCATATTTCTATGGCAAACCCACTTTAAAGCAATGAAAGAACACCTAAGCAGCATCTAATGCCTGGACATCCATCATCACCAGCCTGTGTTATGGAACAGAGGTATTCCTGACAGATGTGGGTTCTTCAGGAAATCTATCTCAGTTTTTCATCTTCACTGCTGAGTGTAAAATCACCAAGAGTATGTAACATGAACAAGAAAAGGATCTTGGCAAGTGTATAACCTGTCCCTTGTCAGGAGTAATTTTTCTTAGTCTTATAACAGCCTGGGCCATTGGCCTGAGTGCTGTTTGTGTGGTTATACATGTCACTGTAAAGGCACTAAGTCCCTTGGCATCCTTCTACAAGTTACCTGGAGGTGCTCCCACTAGTAGCTCTGACAGCTGTGTATTTATGTGTGCACAGTGCTTTGCTCTCCAGAAACCAGGGCCAGACTTCTGTCTCAGGATTATTTATCACCTTCTTTAACAAGATGGAACATGCACTAGAATGTGGCTCTCAGAAATTTAGTAGCAATGACCATGCAAAAGACACCAAGGGAGATTTTTCACTCATCACTGCTGCGTATAGAGCTATGTGCCAACAAGAGTGGCACCACAAGACCGTAGCAACTCACCAGCAATACCCTACTCGAAGTAATGTTGATAGTTTGCAATGTTACTTCACGAAACTCAAACCAGATTTGACTTAATTGACCTTTTGTTTTCCAGTCACAAACAAGCAGGAAGAATCAAATTTAAAGATGATTTGAGCACTGCTGTGGGTTGTCACTCATTCTGAGGATCTTGCTGGGGACCTAGACAGGGCTATTTTATAGGCAGTCTGTTTTTCTATGCACAGGTGCCTATCTTCACTTTACCATCAGATCAGCCAGCCAGTCTGCAGCCAAACTCTGTGGGAATACAGAAAGAAAAGTAAAGCAGTTGCTGTTTAAAAGACCACAAGTTACTCTTTCCTCTGGTGGTGGGTGAGTACAGGTTGCTCTGATCCACTTCTTCGTGTGAGAATCCCATTTCCCTCAATGACTGTCTTAACTTCAGTCCTCACCTCTGCCTTGCACAGGCAGCTTTTAAAGCGTGAAGAATAACGAAGCAGAATCTTCTTGTTTCTTCACATTTGCAAATCGAACTTTACTAAGACAGAAGTTTTCAAGAGTGAAGGCATTCTGACTGCAGCATGACACAGTTGTCAGGGATATGCCAAAATCTGACTGGTCAGGATCTGATTCTTCTGAGCTTGTAAGCAGAGATGCACCATACTCATCATTGGAGCTAGTGGGGAATCAATGCATGGTTTGGAATATGGAGGTAATGTAACTTGACACTGATGCAAGGTCTGCTTATCACTCAATGGCAAACATCTTACTGGCTTGAATTTAGTGGTTCCAAGCTCTTGTTAGGTTTCTGCACCAATGAGAACGAGGGCGGAGGAAGACTGCTTGGGACATGCATTGGGAAATAGTTGGAAAAAAAAAGAGGGGGAAGAGAAAAACCCTTTTGTGTGTGTATAGGAAGAGTTAAGGAGTATTGGATCAACTACATTAATGTACTGTCAAAATTCCAGTGGTCAGGCCACAGTGATCTGTGCTAAGAACACTGAATAAGGCAGGTAAATATTTTGTAATGCTACAGACTTGTCTTAACTAAATCCTGTTACATGAAGCCATGTTTCAAATATTATTTTGGTGAATTCCAGAAGTCCTAGAAATAGAAAACCTGGGATCGCTTCTATTTACTTATTTTTCATTTTTCCTGCATTCAGGAAATAATGCGATTTATTAGCAAATGAGAGACATGATCTCTCCTTAAGCTGGAAGAATAATTTTAAGATTTTCTCTCAAGACAAGAGAAAGAGTTGCTTGTAGAAACTGATACAGTTTTTAGAAAAACGCATTTTTCACTGAAATTTCTTTTTTCACCTTTGCCTATAGACAACACTCAGTTGAGTGGCTAAAGTTAATGGACTTAAATCTGGGTAAGGGTGTATGGAATGAAAGCTTACATGGAAGGAAAAGATGGGGGAAAAGTAAAGGTTGTGTAGCTACCTGGCATGGAAGGGCATCTGTTTTGTGGGGATATCTGGTTAAAGCCATTATAAAAAATGAAGGTGGGACACATGAGAAGTAGATACAAAACCCATGAGGAATAGGAGATAACATCTGAAGACCATAACACTCAAATCACTGATGGACATGCCACTAAAGGAGCAACTCCAGGCCTTGAGGAGCTTCAACCACAGCTTTGTAAGGGATAAGAAGGAGTGGGGAACAGGTTTACCATGGGCCTCATGGGAAAGAAGAAACTTATTTTGGGATATCTTTGGGGGCTTCTCAGACTGTAAAACTTTTTATGAGATGCTTGAAGGGAATTGGGGAAAAGTATGAAACTTATTATGGGTCATTTAGGGGAAGGGACAAAGGTAAGGAAAGGAAGAAGCAAAATGAATGTGGAAGGACCAAGTATGTGAAAATGGAGAGGAGGAGTGGATAATAAGGGCTAGCTATGTAGAAGTAGGTTGTTGCTTGTATCCCTGTCTGGCCAAACCCAGCAGCTGATCACTGCAGTCTGTCCTGTCTTCTCGTTAAACATTATTCATAACTGGGAGCCAGCTACTGGGAAGACCACAGGTCTGGGGACCAGGCACTGGGAGCCCAGGTACCTGAGAGCTGGCCAGTCGAGGGACCAGTACTGAAGTGTGTTTGTGTGAGTCTGGATGTGAGGTCTGCTGGCAAACTTTGAACCTTAACCTAGTTAGATAGCATGCAAGTAAGAACAGGATCAGTGCATTTGTATTGTTCATGTAATTTGAAAATGCTTCACCAGTGTCTGTCACGGACCTTCCTTCTCCCTTTTATCTCCTCAGAGTATACCTCTTCTCACTAACCTTTAAAAATCTTACATCTCTCCCCAGTCCATGTTTTGAAGCACTATAGAACACTGTTTTAAATATGTATATGTATGCAGTGGGAGTTTATCAGGGTAAAACAAATTTTTCAGTTTGCTAAATTAAATTCTTACAATATCATCTATATTTGTTATCTTAAATACCTGGCTATCTGAGTAGAGTAAAATATTACTTCTTTTTTTTAATTTTACTCAGTTCATATATGGCATTGCCAACCTAAATATAAACTGAAAGTCAGATTTAAAAATTTATTGAATTTTCATTAAAGTGATGGCAACTATGTGTCTAAGTTAATCTTTAGTGTAAATTACTATTCAGGTAACCTTTTTCAGCTGAAATTTATCTAAGTTAAGGAGCTCAGGACTTGTCGCTTGACATCTTTTCATATACTGAGTGAAAAGTAAGTGTGTGGGTTTCCATTACCTTGATTACCTGTGCCATTTTCAGGAGAAACTGTGCTGTGAGTAATAATAGCAATAGCAATGCCATTTCCTTTTTTAAAAAATTTCAGATAGAGCACTGTCAGTTTTCAGGGGAGTAAAATTCATGCTGATAACATGATTAAAGTCTGTTTACACTATCATGATTTGTGGTCCACAGGGAACCTGAATGCAATACATCCTATTGGTGATACCTACATAACTGGGATAAAAACCTTGTTTTCCTGAAATGGTTGCAGCTATTAATGGCAGTAAATAAAACTAAGTATCATAAAGGAGAACAGACATCAGGCTCACAAACTGGAATATCTGCTTTCAGTATGAAAATGCCTGATCAAAGAAACTTGAAGGTTCAAAAAATAATTGAGAAGATTTGTTCAGCCCTACGTTTCCTCCTAAAATGAAATAACTTCACACAACTGTCTTGTCAAAGCAAAATTGTGTGTTTGATGCTAAACTAAAGAAATCTATCTGAGTTACTGACCTTCTATTAGCTGAAAATACTTAATACACGGAGAACACTAAGGGTTATATGACTGTTTATTAGATTCTCCAGTTTCATTCAGACGTTCCTCGGCAGTAAGCAGAATGTAGCCCTGCAAGTCTGCAGTGCTTCCAAGAACTACCTGAATGAAAATCCCTTCCCCTTTCAATTTTTCTTCCCCTTTTCCTTCCCCTTCCCAGGCTACATGCAGCTGCATGTCCAGGGAGTGATTCTTCTCACCAGTTTATCACTTGTGAGACTGTATCTAAACTAGTGTGTCCAGTTTGGGGCTTGACAGTACCAGAAGGACATAGCCATACTGGACTCAGAGAAAAGAGGTTTACTATAGGATAGAATTAATCTCACTTTCCTTCTTCAAAAAGCCAATGTGGAATTCAGGTGCCCACCATGTTTTTATATGAAGCTTACCTAGTTCTCTTTAAGGAGGGTTTCTAGCTGTTAAGGTTTGAGCTTTTTGAAGGAAACCTAGTGATCTACCCAGTTTGATTCATCTTGAAGAGGCCATCCTACGGGAAATGACCATAAATGTGCCAGCTCATATAGAAGTTCAGAATTTCTTGCCTTCGACAATGTTTTGTGTTCTTTGCTTAGGCCAACCCATTGCACAGTGGCAATCTACTACCATGGAGTCTTCCTTCAGTTCTACCTGTTGTCGTCCTGTTCTTCAACTAACTCCTATCCTGGATTTAACTCTTCAGCTTCTCTAAACTGGGATAGTACCATTTGATTACAAAAGTTATGTGATTACAGAGAAGGCGGACCATTTAGGCTTTTTTCCTCCCTCTGCCTTTCACTGCTGAAGAATTTCACACAACATTTACATGTGCAAAGACTCTGACATTTCCGTGAGCTAATCAGAATATGCATAGGAGGGGACTCAGAGGATTTTCTTCCTTTTACAAATGTATAAGTGATAGTCATATAGGGGTGTTTTATTCCAGGAAACAGAAAAGAGTACCTGAAGAAGTAGTTTATGTTTCATACCCTGAAATGTTATAATAATTATCTTCTCTCTAAAAATAATCAAGAGGAATTCTTGCTGTTGTAGGGTGAAGTCGGGTGTTAATTATTTACATTTTTTTCCTTTCTACAACTGTTCTTTCTACATAATTAAAAATTCTTTCCCATCCAACAAGAAGTCTGTGTTCCAGCTGAGTTTGAGTCTCCTAGAGGGAAAGGGGTTTTTTGTTATTGCTCATTTTCAGTCATCCCCTGCTGATATCCTGTCGTCCAGTCAAAACAGAATGAATTTGCAAGAGGCTTTCTGTAGCAGAAAAGTCTCTGAAGCTTTACAGTAAAATAATGCATATAATGTACTGGAAAACAATTGAGTTCATAGTGCTGGAATATAAAATCATAGTAACAAACCACTCGTCAGTTCAATGCACTAAGTGCAATATCGATTTGAAGAAATTTCGTTTTACTGTGGTGAAAGCCTTGTCTATTCTGCCTGAGTATATTGTGAAATGCCTAAGAGCAAACAGGTAGCTAAAATTACTTGTATCCAAATAAAGATTTTTTTGAAAAAAATTACTTTCCTTAATTAGTTTCAGTACCTAGCTCGCCTGTGGACTGTCAGCACTGATGTGAAGAAATCACAATTTCATGCACGTGTAGATATGGATTCTTCTGGAAGTCACTGAAATGGAATAGTCTAAATAGTCTATAGATATGCACAATGTTGTCACCATTGAGTCCTGGGGAAATCATCATGTAAGTTGGAAGAGCACAGAAGGCAATCTAGATTTTGGTTGGAATGCAGGATGGAAGGCTAACCTGAATGTTACCTGCATTTTAACACCAGTTTAATTAAATTCATGAATACAGTTGAATGGATGCAGATTTTTTTTTTTGGTTTGGGTTTTTTTTAGTATGTAAATAAAGTGATATGGTAATACCAGTCAGAAAAGTGAAGTAATGTGGGAGTTCCATATATACAGCATGCTAATGCATCTATCACCTTTCAGAGAACGTGGATCCAACACCATTGAGTAGAACCATTCCTTGTGACAATTTGAGGAGAGAGGGGGTGGATCTTGTTTTGCTGTAATACTGTAGACCACAGTCAGAGATATCAAGATTCATTTTGATGTCTCTACATGAAGTCCCTATCAGAAAACATTGTTAATGGGATGCTCTCAAAGAGCTGCTTCTGCATGGGCTGCCGATCTGAGATAGCAGTAAGGACACATTCAGTTATCTTATGTATTATTGTTAACCGTTTTATTAAAATGAAAAACTTGCCATCCAGTTTATTCTGTATTATCCTTCTGTCTTTCTGTCTTCTTCCAGCTTTGAAAAGCTTTTTTCCATACTTCTCATTCTTTTCTTAAAGGTTTGTGTGAAGAATATACCATACACAGTCACTAAAATTAAGATTTTTGTGGTCGATGGCCAATTCAGACAACTAACCTGTTGCACTATATTAATTAAAAGTTGTTTAATGCAACCAAAACATTTGGAATACACAAATGTTTTCCAAATATGAATTAGTTATTAAATTATTTTTCTGTCCCTGTAAGACTGCAAGCTCAAAAATGTGTTACAGAGCCAAACATGCTTAAGGTATTAGACAAAAGCAACAGGCCAAATTCGGACAGATGACACTCAGCCAGATTGTTGTGTGTGGCTCACTAAGATGTTGCTGTCTAACACTTAAAATATATCATTTAACAATTCTACTCTACTCATTTTTACAAAAATTACTTTTCTCTGTGGAGACCAATAAGTGCAGATTTGAGTTACTGAGAAACAAAGCTAAGCTTTTGTTAAGGACAACAACAATGGAACAATACATGCTAATGATTAAGAAATGTAGGTGTTCTGGTAATCTAAATTAGAGCCTATATGTTGTCCAAACCTGTTATTGGTTACATGAGCCACCTAATTTAGTTCACTTTTTTTTTTTTCAGTGCTGCAGTAATCTGAAATACAGATATTTTGCTGGTGTCACACATGATCACAGGCTGGAGATTGAATACAATCATATTGCCGTTATTGAAACTTGGTGGGATGAATCCCACTCTCCTCACTTCTCCTGGGTCATTGGCCAACAAGAGGGAGACCAGGAGGGTAAAGCCCCTCCCTTTGTAGTGGAGATCATGTCTATGGGACCTGATGAGATGCACCCCAGCGTCCTGAGGATATTGGTTGATGTGGTTGTCAAGACACTCTCTATGGTATTTGAAAAGTCGTGGCAATCAGGAGAAGTCCCTGGTGACTGGAAGAATGGCCAGATGGAGATCAGTGATCAGTGACAAGAGGTGTCCCTCTGGAGTCCATGCAGGGACCAGTGCTGTTTAACATCTTCATCAATGATATAGAGAGTGAGATTGAGTGCACCCTCAGCAAGTTGCAGGTGACACCAAGCTGGGTCGTGCAGTTGTCACACCAGAAGGATAGGAGGTCATCCAGAGGAACCCAGACAAGCTGGAGAAGTGGGCCTCTGTGAACCTCCTGAGGTTCAACAAGGCCAAGTGCAAGGTCCTACACCCGGGTTGGGGCAATCCGCGGTTTCAGTACAGGCTGGGGTACAACAAGATTGAGAGCAGCCCTGTGGAAAAGGACTTAGGGGTGCTGGTTGTTAAGAAGTTCAACATGAGCTGGCAATGTGCACTCGCAGCCCAGAAGGCCAACTGTACCCTGGGCTGCATCAAAAGAAGAGTGGCCAGCAGGTTGAGGGAGGTGATTCTGCCCCTCCACTCCTGTATCGTGAGAACCGATGTGGAGTACTGAGTCCAGTTCTGGAATACTCGACACAAGAAGGATATGGAGCTGTTGGAATGGGTCCAGAGGAGGGCTACAAAGATGATTAGAGGGCTGGAGTGCCTCTGCTGTGAGGCTGAGAGTTGGGCTTGTTCAGCCTGGATAAAAGAAGGCTCCTGGGTGATCACATTGTGGCTTTCCAGCACCTGAATGGTGCCTACAGGAAAGCTGGGCAAGGACGTTTTACAAAGGCATGTAGTGATAGGATGAGGGGGAAAGGGTTTAAATTGGGGGGGGAAGATTTAGATTAGACATTAGGAAGAAATTCTTCACGATGAGAGTGGTGAGGCACTGGCACCGGTTACCCAGAGAAGTTGTGGATACCCCATCCCTGGATGCTCCTTTCCCTGGAGGTATTCAAGGCCAGGTTGGATGGGGCCTTGAGTGGACTGCTAGTAAACATCCAGTAAACAAATCATTCTTCTTTTTTCTTTTTTTTTTTTTTTCTATAGTGAAGGTTTAGCCTGAACAAGCAACTCTAAATAATATTTTTAAGTTATTCAAGCACAGCTTCATTTATCTGAGATTTGATCTACGGAAATCACAATTTTCAAACATTTCATAACAACACAGAAGTTCACAAGGTGCTACGTAATATGCAATCATTTTTGCCTTAAAATGCATTTTTTCAGTGTTGATTTTCCATAAATATTTCTTGATCTAATGGAACTTATTTTAGAGCTCTACTGGAATAAATCAATTACCTCTTGGTTTTTTTTCCAATATCAAGCATAATAAACCCATCCATTTTAGTTTCTAAAGTACATTATTTTGTATAGTGCTGTAATAGTTTCTGAAGACTTCTGGAGTACCTACAGCAGAACTTCACTTTATAAACCAAATGATTTTCACTCCCTGGTGGGTCCTTGTTCTGTTAAAATAGTCACTTTGATAATAAGAGCTTTTATTAGGAGATAAATTCTCAGTAATTTTGAAATGTGTGAATTAAATTTGCTCTGTAAGGATTTGATTCTAAAAGCTTCTACCTAATTGGTAAAATAAGAACAATTAGGACCAATTTTTAATGAGATTACAGTTCTATTATGCTCAGAAGCATTAACATTTAAATGATCCTGAGCCAGAAAGATTTTTTTTTGTTTAAATTTTTAAAAATTTCATTTCTTTATATAACTGAAATACAGTATCAAAGAACACAGTCAATTGTGTTTCTGCACCTGTGGTATGCAATTAAAAGCATCTTGGCACCTTTTTTCTGTAGTTTACCTCATCTCTATGAGTTCCTTGACCATGCTACTCGTTTTCTCAATGGTCGCAATGTTTTTTCTTCAGTCAGCTTCCTCCTCTCGTTGAGTATTTGGAGGAGAGCAAGAAAATTTGATTGCAGCCGCCCCCTATTCAGCGGTGTTTTAAACACCAAAAAACTAAAACTAACTAAAGCTGACTAACATCCTTTGTCTTTGGTGTGCAATGGCTTCAGTAAGCATCCACGATACCTTGTGTCACTGTGTGTCTGGAAGTATCAGCCTTCACAAGATGAAGTGCCACAGCACTGCTCGTACCTAGAGCCTACAAATGTCTAGAAACTTAAAATTAAATCAAAAACCTTTCAGCCTGTTCTGATGTGACTAGTTCCCCACACACTCTACGGGAAGCCCAGGTGCTTGTGAAAGGGTTCTGATGCTAGGACACAAACAATTTCTTAATCTTCCACCTTCTTTATGAGTACTCCTCTTAAGCCTCTGGAGGATATGTTCCTACAGCTTTGAATGAAGTCAAGGAAAAATCTCAAATATCAAGCTCACACATTTTTGTTCTTCTCACACCTACCTGTATTGTTTTTACTTCTCAAAACAGGAGACAAAATATTGCCTCTTATGATTACACAGCTGGTGAAGCTTTAATCTAGAACCCATGTGCTGTTTCAGCAATTGATTCCAAACAGCATGACCAGCATTAAAGGAAAGATGCAAACAATTCTAATTAATTCAGAGCAAGACATCGAGCTTGATTTCTTTGAAATTGTATTTCTTGTTAAAAGTCAGCCTTAGCCTCTGACAACAGGAGCTGGCAAAATAATTTTTATTTTTAAAACTAGAGAGAGACCATCCGAGAAAAACTGTCAAATAGTTTTATATGGCAGCAGAGTTTTAAATGTCTGATGAAAAGCCATAAGATTCATATTGTCATTTTTCATGGGTGACTTGTTCATATTTTTTTCAGAGAGCTACTACATTTTCTGAATGGTTATTGAGGGATTGTGTATTCATAATTTATTCTCAAGGGGTACTTCATAACTACCAAATATCTTAGTCCCCCAGCTGTCTTCTGGCTCCCTGACCATCAATACTGTGTACATTAGTTCAGCAGTAAGCACTCTTTTAGATTGAGACACTTAGCTCCCTCCCAAAAAAATGTAGGTGCAGTTCTGGGGATAATTCTGTCCAAAAGCCATTCTCCAAAGAAGTATATATGAGCCTACACACATTCTAACTATTGCATTGCATTCTTCCAACCCACACTCAGTAGGCTCTGCACCCTCAAGCAACCTTACATGTCTCCCCCAGACAGGTAATACATGCCTTCTGTTTCTTGCTATAAAAATACTGTTCTTGATAAGTTGAAACAAGATCCTCATGTTTGTTTCAGATAATTTCAACTAGAAAATACAAGATATTAAAACCAATTAAATCCCTAAGTCACCAAGACATCAAGTAGGTCCTTTAGGAGAAATTTCTGGGTAAATCAGAGTGGATGCAGCCAGCCTGTTTGAAAGGGGGAACCCCCAATATGGACATGAGCCATTCTGTACCATGTAGTGTGGAGCCAGTGATCTCCTCGCAGGAAATACATTTAGCAATGCAAGTATGGCCAGAGAAACTAAGACTGAGCAATTATTCCGGCAACTGATGGCAGACCTCACAATTGTGTTAGTGGCAACAAACTGCAAATAGCAGAACTCCCCCTTGTCCAACACTCCTGCACAAAATATGCCTGCTTTGGTCGCATCCGTATTTCATGTAAGTCTTTTGGAACTTGCTGAGGATGCCAACACCTTAATTTGTATTATTCCACAAAAATGTTTAGAGAAGTCTAAATATCTAACTTTAGCATACGCTTCTGGATATGTGTTACTTTACTAATGCAAATAATTAGGTTCATTGGGTCTCAGTGATTAATCATGTGCTCTGGTGGTTATTGCACTGGGTTCCAAACCATATTCGTACTTTAAGTGGAAAAGATAACTTTGTGTAGTTATTCTCCACCACGACCTCTAAACAAAAATATCTGCAGTCCATTGACTTCAAAGACTATTACTCAGCCCCCTGGGTGCATTATACTCTAACTATAATAAAATGGACACCTTTTTTATATGAAGAAAGAGTGTCCAGTCATAAATTACATTTCTCATATCCATCTTCAGCTTTTATTCATATGCCAAAAGTCTACTGCTCCTGCAGCCCTTGAAGTGATTAAGAATTTTGCCACTGTTAGCAATGCACTAAATCAGAATAAGATTTTCTTTAATACAAATGTGTAAACCTAAGGTGAGCAGCCAAACACAGCTTTTCAGCTCTGCAGACTTGGCTGTGCTTTAGTGAAGCTAAGTTTGTTCATGAGAGCTGTTCTCACAGTTTTGAGCAGCACATGAAATCTTTCCTTATGTAATTACACTTCTTTTTCTTCATTCCCTAGCACTTTCATAAAACCACTAGGCATGCACAGTATCCTGTGTTATTTCTAAACAAAGTAAAATTACATGATAGGTACAGTTTAATTAAAGAAAGATATTTCAGTTTGTTGATATCTAGAAGGCTTAATTATGCACTTCAATTAGCATATAGGTAAATAAGCTGCTAAGTCATAACCCTTGTTGGTTTGAGAAGAACCTGTGAATTGTCCTTTATTAGTCAGCCTAGGTTACCCATGCTCAGCTCTCCTTTTGGATGTCTTCTTCATCTCACTGTTCTGATATTTGTTCTCTATTTGTCTTTTAATGATTTAGAAACTGCTCCTTTGTTTACTTTAAGAAAACAACTCTTCGCTATACAGACTCCCCATCTAAGCAGTCTTTTAATCACTAAAGATGAAACAACATCTGTATTTATTGATGAAGATGCTTCAAGTCTAAAGAGAATTGACTTGATTTTTTTGTAATTAACGTGATCAGCAACAATATTAATTTGCTGACAGCTTCAGTCTGATGTTCCTTTTTAGCTGCTGTGGTCAAGATAAAACATTGAACATTATACATAAACATAAACGTATCTCCTCACCTCTCTTTCAAAACCAATCTTAAAAAGAAAACATTCAGAAAAGTTCTTTAGAAGATATTCCATAGCAATTCGTAATGTGATCTGCAAAGAAACACCTCCAGTCCTTGCAATTTCATAACCAAGGACCGTAACAATAATCCTTGTTGAGTGGGTACTTTTATTTCCTACTTAGTTTTCCTTTGGCCCTTTTGGGTAAAATGAGGCAATATTCAGCCTCATATTCAATATAAGCTCATCATCACTGTTCTTTATTTTATTGTATGATGACCTGTGTCTACACAGAAAGCAGCAGAGACCCTTTGAGCCTGCGATCAAGGATACGCAGGAATCCTGCACTGACTTATTCTACCTGGATGGCAGAAGCAAGGGAGACAATTAAACAATAGCTAAGGACCACAGCAGCCCAGTGGGGTAATGGACAAGCAAGGATTAAAGCATCTAGGGTAGAAACTAAGCTGAGAAAGTGCTGACCATCATTACTTCAGACAGACCTGATATCATGATTCTGTATTGAGTCCTTTAACTAAGAACTGTTTCACCAAAAAGGTAAAGGGTTTACCTTCTGCTGGTTGTGGCAAGACACGCTGTGTTCCCTCTGCTGAAACCTGGGCATTTTGTCTTTATAGAGTTTCTAGAGTAGGGAGAGGCAGAGACAAATGTGTAGACATACCTATCTTACCCGATGTCACACAGTACTAATTTCCACAGGCTACTGGTCTGATTAACAGCGAATGCCAATTTCCAATAATACAGTTAGTACAATAAGGCTAGGATAATACAACTATTAATTTTGTAAATGACTTAATGGTCTACACATAAAATAATAATTGCAAGAGGAAGAACTCTCTGTTTACAACCTAAACTGGGACTAAGAAGTAAAATAAGGATATTTTATGCCCAGTGTCCTGAGTGTGTCCAGAGAAGAGAGACAAAGTTGGTGAGGGGGCTGGAGAACAAGTCTTATGAGGAGCGGCTGAGGGAACTGGGGTTGTTTGGCCTAGAGAAGAGAAGGCTGAGGGGAGACCTTATTGCTTTCTACAACTACCTGAAAGGTAGCTGGCCTCTTCTCCCAAGTGACAGGGGACAGGACAAGAGGGAATGACCTCAAGGTCTGCCAGGGGAGGTTCAGGCTGAATATCAGGAAAAAAAATTTCATGGAATGGGGCATTGGGCACTGGACCAGGCTGCCCAGGGAGGTATTTAAAAGACGGGTGGATGAGGTGCTGAGGGGCATAGTTTAGTGGCTGATAGGAACAGTTGGACTCGATGATCCTGTGGGTCTTTTCCAACCTAGTGATTCTGTGATTCTGTTAGATTCTTTCACAGCTTTTAAGGATTATTTATATGCCATTTGTATTACATTCACATGTAAAGGGCCACCACTGTACCTTTTCTCCACTGCACTATACTGAGCCATACAGTAAATGGCAGTCTTTGCTTTAACAGTGTTAAGATAGGGAGTACATACTTGCAAGTATTGCACAAATCACACCATGACAAATATTTTCAAATGAAAGCCTAAGAAACAAACGGGCTGTATCTCTCAAAGAGAAGGTATGTTATATGTGTTCCAAGCTTAACCCTGGCTCTCGGAGAGGTAGATCTATGATTGCTTGGCACAGGCTAAATTTCCTTCAAAGATGCTGCCATGTATTTCAAATCTTTTAAAAAGCAAGGCAACTTATTTCCTACATTTTAGTTCATTCTTGTACCCTAGAAATATAAAAGATGATACTTAAAAATCTCACAAGAAAGAGGACGGAGAGGCTACCATATACAACATAAGAGGATCCGTACAAACACTAAACAGTTAACCTCACTTGTCCTATTTTGTATCATGTCTGATGCGTGTACAAGTGTGTATGCACATACCCTTTTCTTTTCCTGTTTGTCTCTCATTATTAGTGATTGTCTCCAAAGTATATTTTATATCTGGTTTGTAGGCACTACTTTGTCTTTCATCTTATATAACTATTCTCCCCCTCAGTTTTCAACACAGCAGCCTGTTCTTTCCTCTCAGCTCCAACACGTCAATCACTGTTTTCTATATGAATATGCAGTCCCTCAATTATCAGTGTATGCACTTAACTAATTTCTTTTAAACTTGGGAATATACCTGTTCTTCTTTTGTTCTATTGGCTTCTACCTGTGTGAACATGGGCTAGGACTCCTCACATATCAAGGGAGAGTAGCAAGTATTCTAATCTATATTATTTTATAATAAAAAAAATCAGATACTTTATTTGTTTAGGGTATCATCTCATAAACTTGCTTTACTTACAGTTTGGAAGATATATTGCACCTCATAGTTTTAAGTTGGCACACCGAAATACAAATGGGGTTGACCAAACATCAGAAGTAATTAGTGACCTTTAAAACTTGTAATTGCAATTTTCATTTTATCTAACACATAACTGTGAAAGCATATGATAGCAGATATATGAGAGTGTAAATTCCCACTGATAAGACCAGTGACCTTTTACATGCCTATCCTCGGACACAGTCATAATACTATAACATGCAACATATAGTTTAAAGGACCATCTTTATCTTGTTTTCTCTGTTCCTTCATCCACCTTTGTGCTTGTTTTATCCTTTGTCACCAAGAAGCTTTGTGTGTCCTCTCTGGTTTGAGAATGAAAAAGTACAAACACTGTGAACTCTGCAGGAATTTCAGAAAAATGGTTATTACAACATTATTTCCTGTAATTTTCATGGCTTCTCACACAGACAGAACCACAGAAAAGACACTGAATCTAGGGCAATTCTTCCAGCTTTGCACTATACAGTATGTGGCAATGGGGAAGATGAAGGACTCGCTATCTGCACCCAGCAACAGTGAAGCAATCCCTTTATAATGAGAAAGGAGGAAAAAGTATTTTTTACCTCAGACACTCAAGTATTCATCTTACTATAGAATTTGGCCTTAGTTTGTTTAGGGACACTTCAGCTCCCTTGCAAAATACAGCGGTCAGCTTCTAACACTATTATTTTATCTCATAAATCTATCAAAAGCACCTATTTTTCTATAGATAAATCTTCCAAAACTATTCACACAATTGAAAAGTAACTGTTCTGACTTTTTTTTCTTTCTTTCTAATCAACCTTTACCCTTTCCTTCTGTTTCCCTCTTTCTTCCCTTTCCTTTTGACAATGGAAAGGGGAGAAAACAGAAAAGAGCAAAACTTGTAGGTAACTCCTGGGCTGAGATACTCATTGTTTGCTGGACTATTTCTGTATCCAGCATCTCCAATCAGCAGAAAAAAAAATGAGATCCCTGGGACACAGTCTAAGAATTACATATTTGAGTAACTAGTAGGCAGTCGGGTTATGATACTACATGCTATCTGCCTGTGAATGTCACAAAAATTCAGCAAGACAGAGGAGAGTGTTGATTATTCTGTAGTTCTGCTTCCATTCTGGAATATGAAGGAGGAAAAGGAAGATAATTTTCCATATTTCCATTAATCTCTACGATTACAGATGTTTGGGGAATATGCTGAGCTGGCCAAGGAACGCACAGGTATTACATCAATGGATGTATTCATCAGACATTTGCTAAGACAGAGGTTTTCTGTAGTGGTTTAGCTTTATTTTCTAAGGATATGGAACTCAGAAAATTCAGGGAGGCTCAATTAAAAATTAGCTCAACTAAAGCATGGAGCAAGTACTGGCAACCTCAGCACCACATTTTGTTGTCTGAACTTTCAACATATTTTTGGCAGTGCTGAGGAGGGGACCATCCATCCTCCCCTAGAGTCTCTTCAGACTCTGGAGGATCGCTGCCAAATTGCTGCCCTTGGTGAGCAAGCTGTATCCAACAGCGGTCTCCTGATCACTTGCAGCCACTGGAAACTGTAGTCATATTAGACAAGAGGAGAAAGCTCAAGTATGCTGAATTCTTTAAGGTAGTATGAAATTAAATATCTAGGCATGAAGAAAGGGTATTTGTGTCTGTGCCGAGGAAAAGGTTAAGAATGTCGTTTGCCGTTGGATATCAAAGAATCAATATAGGCAAGATGTGTTAGTGATTCTATTCATTCTGCTGCTCTGGGAACAATGGAATTACCATCTGCTTTGAGTGTGAGGGAACTTTCTGCATCCGATATTAAATTGTGTTTAATCATTTACATTATCATAGACTTTGACTTACCTAAGTGATTATTACGGTGTTGTGCAATGGGTGTATCAGTTCTTCTGGATTTATTCCCTTTTTGCAAGTTTGGTACGGTATTTTACTAAAAAAGTAAACTAAGGTTAGGTTCTTTACTAAGAATGCAGACTTAAATAATTCCTGGCTGATACTTTTATTTTGCTTTTGAGGTATTGTTTTGCATGTTTTGCTCTGCAGTAATATTTAAATAGCCCATCTAACATGAGAAACAGGTAAAAAAAGTTTTAATTCTTCAACAGCTGCTATCTACCAACTTCTGTTGCGTACCAGCTTATATAACCCTAACATATAGGATGTTGAAACTGGAACTAATACACCTTTGTAACATATGTAGGATATTTTAAATAGCAAACGAATTATGCTAAAAGCCACTGAATACATATAAGTACTTAAGGATAAAGAAAAGTGCTTTTTCTGAAGGATTGCCTGACAAATTGTACATTGCTTCAGTTTTCACTGAAAGGCTTTAGACCGCTGCCAGACAGCAGTGGAAGCTATGATGACACTAAGCTGGGTGGAAGAGTTGATCTGCTGGAGGGTAGGGAGGCTCTGCAAAGGGATCTGAACAGGCTGGACCATTGGGCTGAGTCCAATGGCATGAGGTTTAACAAGGCCAAATGCCGGGTCCTGCACTTGGGGCACAACAACCCTGTGCAGTGCTACAGACTAGAAGTCTGTCTAGAAAGCTGCCTGGAGGAGAGGGACCTGGGGGTGTTGGTTGACAGCCAACTGAATATGAGCCAGCAGTCTGCCCAGGTGGCCAAGAAGGCCAATGGCATCTTGGCTTGCATCAGAAATGGCGTGACCAGCAGGTCCAGGGAGGTTATCCTCCCTCTGTACTCGGCACTGGTGAGACCGCTCCTCGAATACTGTGTTCAGTTCTGGGCCCCTCACCACAAGAAGGATTTTGAGGCTCTGGAGCGAGTCCAGAGAAGAGCAACAAAGCTGGTGAGGGGGCTGGAGAGCAGGTCTTACGAGGAGCGGCTGAGAGAGCTGGGGTTGTTTAGCCTGGAGAAGAGGAGGCTGAGGGGTGACCTCATTGCTCTCTACAACTACCTGAAAGGAGGTTGTAGAGAGGAGGGTGCTGGCCTATTCTCCCAAGTGACAGGGGACGGGACAAGAGGGAATGGCCTCAAGCTCCGCCAGGGGAGGTTTAGGCTGGACATTAGGACAAAGGTTTTCACAGAAAGGGTCACTGGGCATTGGAACAGGCTGCCCAGGGAGGTGGTTGATTCACCTTCCCTGGAGGTGTTTAAGGCACGGGTGGATGAGGTGCTAAGGGGCATGGTTTAGTGTTTGATAGGAATGGTTGGACTCGATGATCCGGTGGTTCTCTTCCAACGTGGTTATTCTATGATTCTATGATTCTATGATTACTTGGAGAAGGAAGCTAGAACAGAGGAAATATCCATGTATTGACTTAAAAGGATCATAGTTAAACCGTCTGAAAATAATACATACACAGGTTAGTGAGGCTGCATGTTTTTCTCTGCTATGTGCAAGAAATAATAATTTATATTAAGTTACTTGCCATCTTAAAATGATTGAGCCTCATGTTTTCTGCATGATTTAGTACTTTCAAAGTGGGAGAAGTAATTACCTCTTACATAATAAACCATCTGCATGGATATAATTAAACATTTGCTCAGTTGTATTTGATATTAAACCAGAAAAATAATGTGGTTAAGTAGCATTCATCATGCAAAAGATGCCAAAATCAGCTGAAAATCCATCTATAACATCCTGGTTAGTTGCTAAGCTTTTGAAGGGATCTTGAATAGATCTCAAATGTGATGCTTCATAACTCAGGTTGACATGGTAACGTGCACAGTAAAGAAAATCCCAGCTTTATTAGCTACTTCATTTTAATTCCCTCCTTTTTTCATATGCTCCCCTCAGTTTATGGAGTAAATGTATCTTAAAAGCCTCTGATTGTAACTCATAATTATTTGGCATAATTAAGATAGTGCACTAGTCTTTTATTTTGTAGGCAGCAGAATAGCAGCAGATCTGTGAGATGAATCCCTAGCAGCACTTTTTTAATGGCCATGTTAAATTTAGTGCTGTTCTGAAAAGGAGTATGTGTATTGCTTGGTTAATGGGATGCTTGCTATATTAGGACTGATCTGGCAAGACTCTGCCAGAGGAAACAGTCAGAAAAGAAGAACTTTTCTCCATATAGCTGCTCTGACATACATGCTGTTGAGGGTCAATGACCAGAGACATAGGCTCTGAAGACTATCTGAGCAGACAAGACCAGAAAGGCCAAAGCTTGAGAACACAGGCTGAAGGAACGGTATTGGGGTAAAAATGGACCCTGTAAATGGACAGAGGCATAAGCAAGTTTGCTAAACCAAAACTGAGACATAGTCAACGCTTTTGGTATATTTAGATAAGTCTAAGGCTTCATAGATGGCCATCACAAAACTGTATGTCTTAAAGTAGTCTTAAAGTAATAGAAACATATTTTTAGATTGTTTTAAAATAACTGTCTCTAAAAGCTTTATTTCTTCTGCAAAGTAAACCATACCTCATTTTTAACAAGGATTTGCATCTTCATACATTTCTTAATTCTCTCCTTCTGTGCATGAGAGAGCACTAGAGATTGCTGTATGATGTGGGATGTGTCTGGCACCTTATAGCATGTGACTGAGAGGAGGGAGGGAGGGAGGGAGTGAGGGTGGGCGGAAGAATGGAAAGTAGGAAGGAAGGAAGGGAGGAAGGAAGGAAAGAACTGCAGAGCTAGGATATCATCTGAGGAAAATGATAAAGAAAGGAAGTAAAGTTTTACACTACATGGATGCTTGAAGTACAGACAGAGCTAAAGAGGAGAGGCAGGATCTGTTTCATTGTGTGACACTTGACAGGTCTACTGGATACACAATCCCAAAGGTACTCAAACTCATTCAACCTCCAGCTCTGCAGCTGACTGAGGGATAGGAGAACTGCAACATTCCACAGAGGATAAATAAAGACAGACTTGGGAGTGACCAAAATAGAATTTAGTTGAAGCTTTCCCTGCAACCATGACACTGGTCACTCTTCAACCCTCAAAATAACTTATCACTTAGAAAATGAGATGTTATCTTCACACTAGACAGCACTGTTACAGAGTGAGAAATGAGCATTTCACTTCTCATCTAGCTTCACAGGAGAACCTTTGATTTACCATGGAAATACTGACATCACTGTGAGAGGTCTCTTACAAAGGAAATCTTATCAAGGAATTAGAAATATCTGAAAAACTCTAACAAATGAAAGAACGGAAAAGATCTTCCACTTGTCTGATAACTGTGTAATTAACAAGACTGAAAAAAAATCACTGAAAATAGCATCCATTATTGCTTCTGGGTCCATGGTAGCTCTACATGTCTATTTAATATCTGATTCCTTCCACAGTGGCATTCCAGAGCATCAAAAAACTCAGCCATTTTTTAAACTGACTAGTGGGTTTTCTGTTGTTCAGACAATTTTAAACGTAATAAACCCGATAAAATTAAACTGAGGAAATAAAAAAAAGAAGAACTGTTTGGAAGCAGTTTCTCCTAGGCCTACACCACCCAAAAGGGAAGAAAGAAAAGAGAAATTTTAATGTCACTATTTATTGCAGTACCTTCAACTAACTGTTAAGCTTGAAAAATGCTGGTTTTCCACTGGGACCTGTTTTGTTGCAGCTTTGCAAACTTAAACCGTGCATGATTTAAGATTCTTTATTTTAAAGCTGTAAAGAGTGCAATTCTGTTTATGTAAAACAGCCCTCTATAAATTTTCAAGGGATTTTTTACACTAAACCTTCCTATACTAAAACAAAATTAATTACTTCTTCAAAACAGAGGACTCTGAATTCCACTTTCATGGCAAATTATGTTTGCTTTGTTACCACCTAAGAGCATGTGGATTAACTTGCTTAATACTACTTTCTTTCCTAACAACAATAATTCAAATGTAATCTTAAGATTTGTGTTTGATTTCTTTCTGGCTATTAATGGTAACAGTCTCTTTAAATAAAAATTCACATTTAAGGCTATATGTGAACATATTTCACATTGACTGCACCTAAACTTTCAAAATGTAGCCACACAGACAAACAGAAAAAGAGTTATCTAGTGATGCAGAACTGCCAGCTACCCTCTTCTCTTCTAAGCCTCATTAGTTTCCCCATGCAAACATGGTTACTGTATAGACAACAATGACCTTATTTCTTATCCAAGGACTAAGCTGACAGTCCACAGGGTTTTAAAATGACAGAAAACATCTATTTACTCCAGCCAAGCGCTTTTGCCTTGCATTTTCTAGTAAGCAATCATACATAGCCACTCTTTTTAATTTTGAATCATTCCAGATCATTGTCATTTAGACTGGCTCAAGAGTTTTCAAGGTTAAGTTCTTAATGAACTTTGGGATAATTCTGGTTTGCTGTAATAGAACTGAAGGTACCTGGAACTGTCCAGAAGTGTAATATGTTGGACAGATTTTAGTTTTGTATTTAGGCTTCTAAACTCTGAGTCCAGTTTCAGGCATTTAAGTTCTTTCCTTGGGAGAAGAAGAGAAGACTGTCAGTTGTGTCTGCTTGCCTTCTCCATTTACTAGCTGTTTAGTTTATCTCAAAGAGAGTCTCTAACTTTCATTCTTTTTCCTCCATGCATATTGTTTTGGTTATCTGTGCATCTCTAACACAATCTGTGATGACTATGGGAATATTATATTTTGATCTGATTTCAACGTAAGCCATGTTACCACAAGAGTTACAACTACTTTTACAGTGACATTGCTAATTAAACCAAGCCACTCTATCAGACATAAAACTATCATTGCCTGCATATTTACCATCATTGTCTTTTAGCCATATGGTGGTTTGGTATGAGATCTATGATCATTTTGTTTGTCTTTTACCTGATGAACTCTACAGCAGTGCACAACTTTATGGTGGGTAAGCATGCTTGAACTAGCACCAACAGATATGTTATTAAAGAGTACTTCTCTAGACCTTAAATTTTTAATAATTTGGAGATGAAATTATTTGTTGCTCAACATATTAAACCAATACTTACTACTTACTATGTACTAATGCTAATAGACAAGCTGAAATCTTTAAGATTACCATGATCATTTGGAGCTTGAATCTCCTCTAAACTAACGAAAACTGGACTTTCAGACTCAATGTAGGTAAATCTTTAATTAAATGTCATGAAATCAATTCTGTCTGCTTTTGTGTTAAGTCATAGGATGGTTGAGTGGAAGGACCATCAGTAAAGGAGTATTTTCAAACCACATAAGCAGTACTCAGGATCCCTCCACACACAACCTGCATGAGGAGAGAAGTGGTAGTCTAGTTAAAACAACAGCTAGTGGCTTACACCCCTAACCAGCAAGTGAACTGCAAGAGAGAATGGTATCTAAATCCCCACTCAGAAAAGATATATGCTGCCCAAAGGATCTGATTTTGCTTGTAATAGCAGGTGTGGAACCCTGCGGATACTGCTTGACAACCTCATATGGCCAGTGCATCACAAAAAGTGGCATCTAGAAGGTGAAGAAAACTACTGCTATATAATGAAAATTTGTGACACCTCCTATGTCACTAGTATCTTTTGATTTCTCCTCTTTGAATGATCTGAGCTCTCCCCTGTTGTATCCTGTGTAATGCCCCTCATGCATCCTTTAGTGATTTGGGACACATCGGCTGATTATTTTCCTGAGAATGAACTAAGGTCTATCCCTCCCTCTCCTCACAAAATCTGTGTGCTACTGTGATGTTCCAACCCTCTTCTGATTGACAAGACCTGCATGGAAAAAAAAATTATTCAGGGATTTACTTCAAAAGTGCCAGTAGTTGGTGCAGAATTTCACCCTCTAAATTCTTTCAGGATGCAGGCCCTTTTTAAAAATACTGTTTCTAAAAATTATGTCCCAACCCCAGCCCCTCTAACTTATTTTTACAACACTGGTAAACAAAACTACACATAAGCTGTTCTTAGGTCATTAAAAAAAATGTGTACCGTTTGGGCATTTCTATTCATAAAACATTACAGCTTTCTCTCAAAATGAAAAAGACGGTCCACAAATCCTCAGCTTAGAGCCTATGCATACTGCTGAGATTGAGTTGAGGTTATTCTGAACATGCGTATTCTAAATTATTTAAAATACTTCTGCCGAAGGTTAGCAGTCAGCAAAGAATATCAATTACTTTAATTAGTTTGACCCAAGGACCAGCAAAAATTCAGATCCTGCACTTCAGAATTATTCTACTTTAGCTTCCTGGCAACCTGAAAAGGAGAAAGATGATAATAATGGTTTACTCAGATACGTATCTTGCTATGCTACATGATGATGGGGAACATTTTGGAGACAGCCATTTACCAGGTAGGATTTGGTCTGCCACATGGATGGCTTATTTATAATTGATAATCCCAAATGACAGGGGTTTAGGTTCAATTTGTTGCAAGGAAATCATATCAGATATAAACTGCTTTTTAGACATACCTTTAATAATATCTGAAGTAATAGTATCTGAAACAGCTCAACAATATCTGAAAAAAAATAAGGGACCTAAGTGCTGGAGGTCTCTTATTGACACAGTTAAAATATCCATGGAGTATCACAAAGTGAAATATCACAATTTTCCAACACAAAACATGTTCACTTAACAATAGGACCTCTTTCCAGTAGACAAACATGTAGGAATAACTATGTTTTATCCAATGACCAGCATGCAATTATATCTACTATATGCAAAGAGAGTTAAGTCCAGGTCTAGAGTCTGTTTAAGAGGATTAATTTCTTGAAGAAGTTAGTTAAAAGGAAATAAATGAAACAGATAAATAGTCTTTAACAGTGAATGATTTTACCAAACAAAAACAATCTCATTGTGCAGTTAGAGAGGATATTGTCTTTTCTTAAATACATCCTTACTAGAGAGAAATCCAGAAGGACAGATAACATAGTGAAGACTTTTTACTTGTTATTGTAAGTCTGGACAAGCAAAATATCCAAAAGATGCATATGAGAAATTATTGGTGAGAAATTTTACATCCAGAAATACTGAGGACAAGGAGGAACTAAAAAATATACATTATGAACAAAAGTAATCCTAGAAAAATCTGTTATAGAAGCCAATAGTATAAATTGTCAATAACAATGGAGAACAGACAGAAGGATTCAATAAATATTTCCGCATAATGTAGCCCCATACCAGTCATGAATGCTCTATGTTTTCCCTAAAATAATATGCAAATCATTTTTAATACACAGGTAGTTTAAAAACAATTTATTATTGGTCTGCCTGTTTTATGTTGCTATTCAAGAAATCAAAGAATATTAGGTATTAAAAACCTGGATAAAGCCAGCTTTCCATCTGGACAATGTAAAAAACCATGACTTTGATTATGTAATTCTAGCTATGCTGGAACCAATGGCAGGTAAAATACTGAAGGCCTGATGTGTGATATAATCAATACAGAAATGATGGTGTAATTAATGTCAATGAGCAAGTCAAATTGGGTAGCATTCTGGGTGAGAATGCTGAATACGATTGATAAAGGTGACTGCCTTGAGATATGCTTCTGTAAAGGACCAGACATAGAGGAGCACATGAATCTAATAAAGTAATTGGCATTATATAAAATCAGTGTAACATATTATAATTAATTAAAAAAATGACTAAATGACAGATCTGCAAAGTAACTATAAACAGCCAGTTGCTACTCCTCTAGTAATTCATGAAGAATTTGTAGAGTTCTGTTCTTTTTCATAAATGACTTTTGCCTGATGTATTTCTGGTGCATGGTGCTGGGGCTCTGCCTCCCCACCCCATGCCTCTGCTGTGCCCAGCTGGCTGGTGCAGCTCCAGTTGCTCAGATCCCTGCTGGGAGCTGGCATACACTGTTTGCTGAAACGGGCATCTACAACTGCACTAGGACCAGTTCCCTTGGTCTGGGCTGGCATCTTGAGAGCTGAGTGCCTCTCTGACATGAAGTGGAATGCGCTCTAAACACACCCTTGACACCACCGTCTTGAGGGATTGAGCTGTAGTTTTCAGAAAATGCTGTCCTCTGCTACTACATAAATTTATGAGTGATCTGAAGGAATATTTAATAGCAATAATGGTGAAATTTGCAGATGACATAAAATGCATAAAGCACTAAATAATGCAAAGAAAAAACAGTATTTCTGCAGGGAAATTGACATCCTTTAGCAAGCCAGGATCATTTGAACATGCTTTTTCAGACAGCTGAATGCAAGGTCATTCAGCAGGAACAAAGAATGTAGGTCACATTTCGAAGACTGGAGACTGTGTCCTGGAAAGCAGTGACTCTGAAAAGGATTTAGGGGTCACGGTGGTTAGCCAACTAAAGAGAATCTCCCATAAGGATGTTCTGAGGTATTTGATGCAGCCTTTGGATGCTGGGCAGTGACACAACTGTATCCAATTCTACAGTACACTTTTGAGGTGTTCAAAAATTAGAAATGTTCAGAAAAGCACTGTTGGAATACTGTTAGATCTGAAAAACCTGATTAACAATAACTGATTAACTATAATTTGAGAAGTCTGAGTTACCTATCTTATCCGAAGCGGGATTAAAAAGTAAATGCATCATGGTTTACAAGGATGCATTACAGAGCGTTCCGGAAATGCATAATATTCCAAAGCCTGTCCAACAAGGAAAGAAAATTTTGTATTGGGAAACAGCATGCTTTTTTAACAAGGCAACTATATAACTATTGAAACTGTTTCAATTTAGAATTACACTGTTTTAATTTAAGCTGTGGACAAATCCATGAAAAATGTAAAGGAAAAGCATCTTTCAAAGCACTTTCAGAAGAAAAGCACAGCAAATATTTGTTGACAAAAGCAAACAGACTCCACAGTACTGTGTTGCATCTTCATGTTAAACACAAAACCTGTCAGTAAATAAAGTAATACACTTTAAAAGATAGTGCCCTATTAGGTTTACACTTTAGTTTTGATTTATATTGTATTCTTTTGACCTTCTTTTTAAACCATAATCAGAGTGAAGTTCTTTCTTGAACATCTGTGAAATATTTTGCACACTTAGGCTAGACATAAATAAAACATGTCAGGAAGATGTAAACACCAGTGGGAGAAATGAATTATGTACGTGAACACAGGGCACTATAGCTAAAGTAATGAGTTAAAACATAAGAAACTTCCATTAACCTGATCATCAGAAAAAAATTCCTTATAATTAGAGGAATTCAGCTTTGAAGAGACGTCTCCTTTGGGAAGCTGAAGCCCCGTTACCTGAGACACTTAAAACTATCGAGACAAAACAGCATTGGAGAATGTTAAAGAACAATCCTTCATCAGGACCATGATGGTCTTTTCAATCTCTAATCTTTGTGACCTCCTGTTTTTTCTTATAATTTAAAACCATCATGATTTTTTTATTTGACTGTTGACTTACAAAAGAAGTTGTGTAAAGAACAGAATTTTATTGCAAGGTACCCAGAATTCCACTGAAATTAGTTTCCATTCTCCAGTCAAATATACCAACATAACCAATATTGCCGTATATGTTATGTCTAGACACTGATCAAGATATTTTCAAAACCAATAGACTAAAAAGCAACATAGCTGGTGCAATACTCAATGTGGAGGTACTCAGTTCTTAGGAAGTTGCATCTGAAAAATGGGAATGCTTAGCAAAGTGCCTCAGCACAAACCATGGACCACAGAGAAAGAATTTCATGACTTAGAATAAGATCTACAAAGCTAAGCTAGGTGGTAAGATTGTACTGAGAACAGACATGTACATCGAATTCCGAATCTCTTTGATGTTCAGGTATTTTAGTGATACTACTTCTTTGAGCAGAGGTCTTCCTGAAGTTTTTAGGTGCTCATTTCTCTTTCAAAAGCCAAGGAAACAACTGTAGCCAGAAGACTTCTGTTTCTGCTCTATACTTTAATGACTAAAGAACTCCTTCAGGATGATGAAGATACAGCAACAATTAATTTTCCTCTTCAGGGAATCTCCTGTCTCCTAATTGCTTGTCTGTCGACTGTCCTAGGGAAATAGAAAAAAAAGGGCATGCTCTATCCACTTCTTTTGAGCCTTTTACAGTTTTCGTAGACTGAAGGTTTCATCTGCCTTCAAACAGATTAAGCAGGAGCCTCTATTCTGTTCAGAGGTCTATCAATGGGAGCAGGGCATCCTGGGCGTAAGTCCTTGTGCCACTGATCATTTTGGGATTTGTGGATATGAAACATACAAATGACCCTTAATAAAGACACACAAAGCCATATTTTGTCCTTCCTAACTGAGTGCCATAACCACGAGGTTACAGACTAATTCCCTCTCTCTGAGCTAATGCATTTTTAATTCTTTCAGAGTACAAAGTGGAGCAGCTTCAGCAGAAGGGACAGACTGTGTTTTCTTCCCTTCCATGTCCCCCTGGACAGTGAGCTGTTTACCTGACAAGCAGAAAAGCGCCGATGTCCTTGTTGCACAAAGGAAAGCAAACCAGGTCCTTTACCTCTAGAATGTTTTAACCACTGAAATTTTTTACGTTAGAAGGAAACCAAGCCTTTAAGGACAAAGCATCAGGTAAGGCTGATTTTTTGTACGGAGGTTGACTTAGCAAACCTGCTCCAAGACCTGAGAGGCTGGACTACAAGAGGAGCAAGTTCAGTCAGATGAAGCCTGAGATGCCTTTGGGCAAACGCATATTCTGGAAATATAAGCATAAAAACTGTAGCATCTATGGATGAGGAGGCTGGAGAACAAGGCTTACAAAGAGCGGCTGAGAGAGCTGGGGTAGTTTAGCCTGGAGAAGAGGAGGCTGAGGGGAGACCTCATTGCTCTCTCCAACTACCTGAAAGGAGGTTGTAGAGAGGAGGGTGCTGGCCTCTTCTCCCAAGTGACAGGGGACAGGACAAGAGGGAATGGCCTCAAGCTCCGCCAGGGGAGGTTTAGGCTGAATATCAGGAAAAAAAATTTAACGGAAAGGGTCATTGGGCACTGGAACAGGCTGCCCAGGGAGGTGGTTGAGTCACCTTCCCTGGAGGTGTTTAAGGCACGGGTGGATGAGGTGCTGAGGGGCATGGTTTAGTGGTTGATAGGAACGGTTGGACTCGATGATCCTGTGGGTCTTTTCCAACCTAGTGATTCTATGATTCTGTGCTAGTCGCCTACAAGGTCAGATGTAGCCACGCGAGCGGTGCGAGGAAGCCTGGCTCCAGTTTCAGTACCTAAAATCCACATCAATCCCACCTGCAGCACCCAAGTCCTTTCACGGGGCTTCGGGGGGCGGGCGAACCTCCCGGAGATGCCAAGTGACCCCCTCGGCCAAGGCGTTTATCCGGACGCCGGGCCGGGTGTCCCCGGGGCGGGTGAGGGCCTGGAATCCCCCCGGGGGCTGCCGGCCGGGCGCCGCCGCCCCGCGGGAGCGGAGGGAGGGAGGGAGGGAGAGAGGGGGAGGCGGCGGCGCCGCCCTCCGGAGAGAGGCCGGTGCGAAGAGCCGCATTTCAATGAGGGCCGGGCTAATGCAAATCACTGCAACCGGCAGCGGCAGAAGAAAGGCGAAGCAGCTGCAGCCCGGGCTCCCCAGCAGCGCGCTCCAGCCGGGGGAGGCGTAACAAAGGCAGCGGAGCCGCTTTCTGCGGCAACTGCTGCGGCTGCGGGCGGGTGGTCGCCCGGGGGGGGAAGGGAAGGGAGGGGAGGGAGGGAGCTGCCGCCCCTTTGGCCGCTTCCCGTCTTCTCTCCGGCAGGTCTGCGGGAGGAGGTGCCGGCCGGGCTGCGGCGAGCAGGTAAGCGCCGGGCGGGGGCTGCGGGGCGCGGCCGCCGGGGCCGCGGGGCACCTGTGCGGGGCGGCGGGGGCTGCCGGCGCCTCCCCCTCGGAGCTCCGCGTCCCCCCGGGGCTGCGACCACCTCCCCCGCTCCCCTCCGCGCCCCCCGCTTCCCTCCCCGGGTGTCTCCCTCGCGGGCTGCTGGCGTCTCAGGCGCGTTTCGCGACCCCCGCGGGATGGAGCCGCTTCTCCCGGAGCCGCCGCTGCCTGCAGACACGTTTCCCCCCCCCCGGCTCTGGTCGGTGCTGGCTGTGTCCCCGCCGCGGCGTTGGGGGATGCGGATTTTTCTTTTTTTTTTTTTTTTCTTTTTTGTCAGCACGTATGATTGTTCTGTGCAATCGCTCACCCGCACCTGCATTATAAATCCCTTTCTAAGAGATGCATAGGGAGTGAAATGTTGGGCATGGTGGTTTTCCAGGGGCGTGTCCCTTCATTTTCCTGTATCTCGATGTCTTCGAGTGTAGATCCGCACGCGGACCCACGGCAGCATCCGAGCAGATGAAGTTATTTAGGATTTCTTTGTCTGCTCTGACCTTGTGGTTTGAACACGCTTTCCTGTCAATAGTAGGACTGGCGCTCAAGGAGAGCCCTGTTTCTATATTAAAGGGCGTAATTGGGAATTACAGTCATTATTGATTAAAGCATAAGTGTGCGGAAGAAAGGGCAATGAGTCCCACTTCTTCCTCCCCACATAGCAAATTAATACAGCTGAAAGTCTCTTTAAAAAGTACATTTTCATGGAATCATGTTTTCCCTTTTTTTTTGTGTGTGTGTTTGAGATGATTTGAACAAATGAAACCGCAGACATTAGAAAAACGCATTTGTCTTGGCACAGTCATTGCTTTTGAGATGCAGTTTCTGAATTGTCAGTTCGGGTTCTCGTGGGAATTAAAAAAGAAATAAAACGACTGACTTATTTTTTTTGTAACATGGAAACGTTTGTGTTGTTATCTTGATCCTAAGCTGTGGCCACTAAGTGGTATTTTGTATTTAACCTGTGGATAAATGTTAGTGAAATGCCACAGCAAATGTTCTTTTCACTGAAGGGGGGTGTATGTGTGTATATACACTGAGAAGGAAAAACGTAATCTTTTATGTATATGTATATACACATATATGCCTCACAATATATATACATTAGGTACCTTTAAAGTATTTACAAATATAAATCTTGCATATATACATAAGAACATGATCCTGTGCCAGTGTAACAAAATGTACTGAGCTGTAACTGAAGCAGGGTATATAATCTCTGCCAAGGCCCCACACTTGCAGTGCTTAGCCTTAGGTGCTTCTTGTAGTCAAGCACATGAACAGCTCTGAGAAGTTGCTGAGCGTATCCCCTACAGCTTTGCAGCATCAGGGTCCAGCTGTATAATCATTGGTTTAATACAAAGTTCTGTAACCTGAAAACCATCTATAAGTCTTTCTGTATTTCCTTCTACTGTTTTATAGCTGGTTTGAATATACTTTTTTTTTCCTTAATGGTCACACAGTTATAAGTGGTTACAACAAAGCTTGTGTTTGCTGTTATTTTTCTTTTATTTTACTGGAAATCAATGAGATACCACTTCTAATTAAGGCCTGTGTATCTGTACTATAAATAAGCTTACTGTGCTTCACTGTTCCACAGACAACTGCAAATCTAGATGTTTCCTAAATTAAAAGAAATGTGCTTTGAACCTCATGATCTTTTGGACATTCTCTCTTTTTTTTGCTTCGTATTTTTGTTTCTTTTGTTTGTGAAGATTAATGTGCAGTTTATATTTAGTGTATAGTCACAACAGAAGTCTTTTTTCTTGTGTGGATAATAAAAAGGAACACAAGTAGCTACCTCCTTGATTTCATTTCAGAACATGTGAATTTCCATTTGTGTGAACTATATTGAACAAATGGGATCATTCTCGTCAGAGCTTGCAGGGTTTTGCCACTATCAAACATGGGAGAAGCCAGTTGGTTATTTGCCCTTCGACACTGAATTTATCACTCTTTCAGTGATAGTTTTGTGGGTGAAAGAAGCTGTCAGCAGTAATCAGTTTGAATATTAGACATAGGGTATTAATACCACGTCTTGCAAATTTTATTACATGTATCACTAGAATACCTTGCTGACTGAGTAATATCGGCTTCCTGTCTTCTAATTTTCTTTTTTTTTTTTTTTTTATATATTTCATGACATTTGAGCACTCCTGTTGGTTCAGAGTATGTCTAATACATGCACAAGGACAACCGAAGTAATTTATTATGAAGCTTAGGGAAATCAGTAATCAAGGACTTTTGGAGGGTGTGCTTGGTACCCATGAAGTCCACATACAGGTAGTGGTAGTCTTGATTCTCATCACCAACCTACATCAATTCTCTGAGAAGTTCTTAATTGTCTGCTTGTTGGCAAACAGTTCCACTTCTGAAATAGCACCTCTGAGAACACAGTTGGAACAAACAGTTTGCTGGGGGTGAATGGTCTAAAAGGTAGACAGGACTCAAGTATCGCCTGAATATAACATGAGGAAAATAGGAATCTGATGCATTTGAACTTTTTTTTCCAGTAGTTCAACTTTGTCACCTCAATTTCAGAGTTCTTACTGAACACTTCTTAATGTTTGTATATTGTTAGCAGTTTGGTTTGTGAGTGGCATTTCTATGGTGTATAAAAGCCTAACTCATAAGCTAGGTTTTATGGTGTGGCAAGAGAGTTAGCTATAAAATGAACATATGAACATAAAATGGTTTCATTTAAACATTGTTCTCAAGGTAGGAAGTATTCTGTGAGTTCCATGTATAAGATGTGAAGTCTTAAAGTGGAATCCCTTAAAATGTGTAAGTTTCCTAAACTTTTTCCTCTTCTTTTGTGCATCCCTTAGGTTCAACTTCAAAATGTCCTTTGGGAGAGATATGGAGCTGGAGCATTTTGATGAGCGTGATAAAGCACAGCGATATGGCAGAGGGTCCCGGGTAAATGGTTTGCCCAGCCCTACTCACAGTGCTCACTGCAGCTTTTACCGAACCCGTACTCTACAGACCCTGAGTTCTGAGAAAAAAGCCAAGAAAGTTCGTTTCTATCGTAATGGAGACCGGTATTTCAAAGGGATTGTATATGCCATCTCCCCTGACCGGTTTAGATCCTTTGAAGCTCTCCTGGCTGATCTGACCCGAACTCTGTCTGACAATGTGAATCTGCCCCAGGGAGTGAGAACAATCTACACAATTGATGGCTCCAAAAAGATTTCCTCCTTGGACCAGCTAGTAGAAGGTCAGCAGTAAGATTTGGAAGTTACATTTGAGCCAGTATTTGTTTGTCTAATCTATTAAGTAATGGTATTGTTGTTCTTGTTGACAGAGAAAGGACCTTCAATGGTATAAGTAGAATTGTCAATATCTTAAATTGTGCCATGAAATATTGGTTCCTGCTACTTATTTCTCTTTTGTTGAAGTGTCTGACCTTTCCATTTATGTTAACTTAGTGTTAATAGTCCTAGATCTTGAAGATCGTACCTGCTGCTTCTTTTGAACTTGCATATTTAAAAATGCCAATGCGAATTTAGTCAGTTAAACTTGGCAAAGGGCATAGTGCTCTCATCTGCAGAGGTGAAGGTATTCGCTGATGAAACCTACAAGAAATTCAGTTCTGATGGACTTTTTGGGTCTACCTGTACCTAGTGAAGAGCTCCAATTCTTCCCTACAATAGGCCTTAAGTAAAATATTCTCATCTTATGGAGTGGCATAAATGTAGGCAACCTGTTAAAAGAGTAATATTGTAGTTATGGTTCAGCTGTGATAGATGGTAAACTTTTTCATCCCCTTAGCATTTCCCTTTTCATCTTCCTCAGTCCATTGGCATCCTTACATTCTTTTTAAATAAGAGTCATGTACCTGCAGTATAAAGCATTACCAGCCATTTGGTCAGAACCAATGGGATGCTGTCATCAACACTGAATTTGTCAGTCCTTCAGTGATAGCTTTGTTGACCGAATAATCTGTCAATGTTAATCAATTTGAATATTAGGCCCAGGATATTATTAATAAATTTTGCAATTTTTAGAAATAGCTAAAGTAGCTTTTTCAACATAAAGTACTTCTGGCTTGCACTAGGTTTCTTTGTGTATGTAGATAATAGCTCCTAGTATAAAGCCCCAGAATGTGTAGGATCTGAAAGCATTGACTAGCACGTGGCTATAACTGAGGTTGATTTTTTTTTTTATCTGTAAAGTTGAAATGCAGGGGCTTGACTGTGTTCAAAGAAAAATAAAGGTGGAACAATTTTTTTGTTGTTGCTTCCATCCTGTCCTTATCTCCAATGTGCCATGGGCAAACCTGCAAAGCATGGATCTGTAGCCACTGGAGAGTTGATTTGGAGTTGTAACAGAGATTGTAATTTCTTCATGATTTTTGTTTTTAGCACCAGGTGACAGAACTTGTGTTATCAGGGTATAATGAGAGGATGTGAAGAGAGGAAAAGAAAAGGCTAATGCCACATAAGGTTCCTGAAAGAGGAACACATCTTCGCATAGCAGGTGTTCAGCCACCATTAAGTTGTCTACTTTAGATATCGTAGCACAGGAAAGCTTTTTAAGGAGAAGTTTTGAGAAGAGGATATTCTTGATAATCCTCCTTGTGTAAAAAGGAAAGTTGAAGACTACATGAAGATGCTCAAAGTGGTAGGATTGTCCATGATAGTAAGGGATTTTGGGGTTAGGACCATAGGTTTAGTAAAATAGAAAGGAAACTGGTCTTAAGATAAATGTAATGAATTCCAGGGCAGAGTTAGGATTGTATTTGTAAGGAAAGTATTTAATTGGTGGACAAAATAAATTTCTGGAAGGAAAGACCAATATTAATCAAGGTCTGTATAGAACCTGTGTTTGTGTAACCTTCTTCACTGTAGCAATATAAATAATAGTGCTTATTTGATTGGTATGGTCATCAAGAAGCAAGTATCTTTTGAAATTAATGTTGATTTGCACAGTCTTTTGCTGCCAGTCAGAATCAGGTTTTTGAAAAGAAAGTACTGAATGCAGAAATAAATTAAGCAACCTATAAGACTGGGGTTTTTTTTTGGCATCTTAGAGAAGAATAATTCCAGTTATAAATCAGTCAGTCAAAATGAATGACAGTACCAAAGTGTAAGTTCCATTTTAAAGAAGGGCTTAGGGCTTTCTTTTAGTTCTTTGGGATTTTCTTTCTTACCTTGTCGATGATTACATCTACCCTTCTGGTGTACAGTTGAAGTTGGACAATCTGATTTTTCTTGTGCCATCCACACTGTGGGGTTTATAGAGGTCAATCTTTGTGTGCAAGTAGAGTACTACATCCTTGTTCCACCTGAAATGGGGCATCTGTCTGTATAAAACTGTGAGGTGGGTTATTTTGTTCTGTTTCCCTCATTTAGATTCACTGTAAAGTACAGTTTTACATATTATTTGCTCAGTGATGTTTTTTATGTAAAGCCTTTCCACTCTTTACTGTACAAATTTATTAGAGTTTGGCTAGTCTGGTACAGCATTAATTAGCTTGAAGCTGTGCTTTGTGTTTAAATAGCTGGAAAATCACTTGATTTTTGCCTCTTGCCAAATGACAGTTGTACTGAAACTATTGAAATACAAAACATTGCTTTTGTCACGGTGAGATTATTCTCTCACTGTGTGAATTAATTAACGACACTGTTATGAACTTAGATTATTTTTTTTCTTCTTTTATTTGTGGTGGCATTGATTTTATTGATTGCGTTGTAAGGTAAATCTGTAAGGCCTTGATTTGGTGGTGGTGTTTGCCTTTATGTCTGTGAGGAAGTGAATGTACTCTGGCTTTCCCATATGATACATGAAGACAGAGAACCATCTACCTCCTAGGGGAAATGAGGCAGCAGCCACTGTCTTTCATCCCAGAGCTAGATACATAGAACTGCATGAAAGATAGTCCCAAAGGAACAAAGATTGTAAAGGAGGTGTTTTGCTTCAGTAATGTTTAGTTCTGTCGTGCCTGCAATTCAGAGCTAGCATGGGTGTATGGTGGTTATTATGTAGGTTATTTTGAGGTGCATGGACACATCTTCCCTTTATTTTAAACAAATAAAAATAGAAGTGAGACTGGGGGGAACAGGGGATGGTTTGGAAGACTTAGGGCATGTGAGGTTAGTTGGAATTTGATAACAAAGGAGTATGTGCTATTGTAAAGTTTCATGTGCTCTGCAAGTTCTCTTTTCTGGTCAGCTTGGATGATGGAAAGAATGCAGTGGATTCAGCTTACATTCTTTTTGTCAGACCTGATGTTCAGGACCCTCTTATCCTTAAAGAACAGTTTCCAAATGTGACGTGACTTTATCCCCTAGGTATGACATGTAATCAAAGCATGTAGAAACAATAAAGATGAAGTTGCTCATACGGCTAAATTGTCTAGGTGTAAACAATGTCTCATGAAAGGTCTAAATGTTTTTCACTTTTCCAAAAGTGTACTGTCTTAATTTAAAGCTGAAGGCAGAGGTGGATTGATCATAGAATCATAGAACATTTAGGGTTGGAAGGGACCTTAAAGATCACCTAGTTCCAACCCCCCTGCCATGGGCAGGGACGTCCCACTACATCAGGTTACCCAAGGCCCTGTCCAACCTGGCCTTGAACACCTCCAGGGATGGGGCATCCACAACTGCACTGGGCAACCTGTGCCAGTGTCTCACCACACTCAGGGTGAAGAAATTCTTCCTAATGTCTAATTTAAGTCTGCCCCTCTCCAGTTAATACCTGTTCCCCCTCATCCTATCACCACAAGCCTTTATGAATAGTCCCTCTACAGCTTTCTTGCAGGCCCCTTTCAGGTACTGGGCGGTCGCTATAAGATCTCCTTGGAGCCTTCTCTTCTCCAGGCTGAACAAGCCCAACTCTCTCAGCCTGTCCTCGTATGGAAGGTGCTCCAGCTCTCTGACCATCTTTGTAGCTCTGCTCTGGACCCGTTCCAAAAACTCCATATCCTTCCTACATTAAGGATTCCAGAACTGGACGCAGTACTCCAGATGAGGTCTCAAATGAGAGCAGTAGAGGGGCAGAATCACTTCCCTTGACCTGCTGGCCACTCTTTTTTGATGCAGCCCAGGATACAGTTGGCCTTCTGGGCTGCAAGTGCAGATGGCTGGCTCATGTTGAGCTTCTCATCGACCAGCACCCCCAGATCCTTCTCTGCAGGGCAGCTCTCAATCACATCATCCCCAATCATGTACTGAAACTGGGGATTGCCCCGACCCAGGTGTAGGACCTTGCACTTGACCTTGTTGAACCTCATAAGGTTCTCTCAGGCCCACTTCTCCAGTCTGTCCAGGTCCCTCTGGATGACATCCTATCCTTCTGGTGTGGCAACTACAGCATTCCACTTGGTGCCACCTGCAAACTTGCTGAGGGTGCACTCAATCTTGCTGTCAACATCATTGATAAAGATATTAAACTGCACCAGTCCCAGTATGGACCCCTGAGGGACACCACTTGTCACGGATCTCCATCTGGACTTTGAGCCATTGACCACTACTCTTTGAATATGACCATCCAACCAGTTTCTTATCTACCGTACCGTCCACCCATCAAATCCATATCTCTCCAATTTAGAGAGGAGGATGTTGTGGGGGACCGTGTCAAAGGCTTTACAGAAGTCTAGATGGATCACATCTGTGTCCACTGTTGCGGTCACCCCATCATAGAACGCTACTAAATTGGTCATACAGGATTTGCCTGTGGTAAAGCCGTGCTGGCTGCCATTAATTACCTCCATGTTCTCTGATGGTTCTAATGCTCAAAATTACCACTGAACAGTGAGTGTAATAAGAACAGCAATAGATTGAAATGAGCAGGATAACTCTGAAACGAAGAGTGTTACTTACAGGTTTTACTGCTGGGGTCCTGCTATGTGGAACAAAGACCACAGAATCAATACATAGCCAGAACTGCATCCCTTTCTCATTAATTATTATTGTAATATGACCTCAGAGTCTTGGTTAGGAACCAGAATCAATTGTTTTAGATTTTCATAATCACTACCACAAAAGATGAACCCTGCAGCAGAGAAATGGCAGTCAAAAGACAAACCAAAACCCCCAAACCACAAGATGAATGGAGAATACTGGGAGACAGTATTGTCACGTGTTGATATTGGGTACACGGACAAACTGTTGTAAAGACTTGTATGTGCGTGTGCACGTTTTGTGTAGGCACAGTGGCCAAAATAATTCTAAGGAATAATCTGAAAAAGAAACATTTATGTCGCTCAGGCATTATCTCTGCAGTCCTCACTGAAGGAGGGGTCTGAAAAAACACAGTTGTACTGGTTTTAAAATCTGGTAATGGCTGTAACTGGCTAATCACTCTTGGGAGATGTGAAACTCACTGCAGTGTCAGGGGAGATGATAGGTCACAAGGAAGGCTTTTGCAAGTGGAGGCATGCAGTTTGTATTTGATGCAGCAGAGAAGCTGCCTTCTAGTGGAGGGTTCAAAAGGCAGTGTCTCCTTACAAAAACGATGGGCTGTGACAAAGTTCCTGACTTTTGTGTTTAAGTCTCGTTCCTCCCACTGTCACCTCATTTGTCTTATCTCTGCTTTTCCCTCTCTTCCCTGCAACTCCTGCTGCCTCCTTCACTCTGCCACCCGCTCCCGCAGTGCTAGTAAGAAGCCCAGCCAGGCCAGACTGTAGGATTTGATTGACATGGTCTCTGATGTGCTCTGGAGCTAATGTTCTGTCTTCTAAGTCATGCCTTCCTCAGCAGATGGGAATCAATGGGCCAGAAAGATTCATATGCATATTATATATGTTATCAAAATAATAATAGCAAAGTATATGTTAAAATGTTTGTAGAGCTGAATCTATGTAGATGTTTGTTTATAGGATTGAATTTACACTGGATATTTACCATGGATTTGATCCAGGGCTATCAAAGTTAGAGAAAATTGGACTGGATCCTATGGCAGAAATGCCTGCAGTCCTTATATTGTTTAATAAACAAACAGCTGAACAATCCTGTTGCACAAAATGGTAGAGGGCTTTTCTGGCACTGTTTATTTGATTATTTTATTTCATGAATTTGAGAATGTTCATCCATTAGCGAGTTGATTCACATTGTATCTTCTCTAACAATTTCTTGGAAGGTTCTATGGTTTTGTATTTTAGGTGCTTTCCAGTTATTGTTTTTAAGAATGTACAATACCAGTCTTGCTTGTAGCAAGACTATGGGAATTTTAGGGGGCAGGGGCAGGGGAAGTGTGTCTTTTTTTTTACTTGGCTTTTTTAAGGAAAGAAAGACATTTTTTGTCTGAGCTGAAAGAATGATGTGCAAAAGAAGTCCTTTAACAGGTCTGAGGAGATCTTATTTAAAGTGTTTGGTGCATCTGATTGCTGGGTGAACGTGGCTAGGTCAGACTTAATTCCTGTAGATGCTCTGTCTCTTCTGCACTGTTAAATTTTTTCATACGCTGTGGAAAGACAAGGCAGCAGTAATGTAGTTTATGTAGGTTATTACTCTATTAACTAACACATTTGGGAACTATAATGTAGTAACTTATATGGTTCAGGTCATCTTCCTTTTACAGTCTGCTCTGCATGGTGAGGGGTAGTCAGAATTCTTTGTCCTTTCCCCCAAGAGACTGTTTTTCTGCCTTTTGCATGTGCAAAGCCAATGGGTGGAGGAAGGGTAGGCTTACCTGTTGCACAGGGTGTGAGGGTGCTGGGGGTGCCAGTCCCTTCCCTGCTCTCTTGATCTCATTATTGCCCTCTCTGCTGGGGAAACAGACAACAATGAACGCTGGGCTGAACTTCCTTGCCAGGTGCCACACTTCCAAAGTGTGCAACTACTGCAGTTAATCCATGTCTACTGGGCTCATAAATTAACTTTCCTTTCCTTGTACGTGCTCTCCCATGAGGAATCACACTGTCTCCAATAAACTGGAGGTTCTGCTGCCTTTCAGAGAAGGGGCTGGTTGTTCCCTCTCTGGTTGCGTGATTCAAACAGCTTCTCAATTCCTTCTTCAGGGCTTTCACCTAAGACCAGCTGGCCAAGTCGCCTTTACCACAGAAAAGCAATGCAAATAATCCCTTGTAAGAGATAATGCCTTGATCATTCTTGTAGTGAGAGTATCAGCAAGCTGAAGGAAGGGAACTAATTACTAATAACAATATGCCAAAGAGGGAATCAAAGACTTGCATCAGGAAGGCTCACGTACTTGCTGACAGTGATTCAATGTCTATTTAGTAGCCACCCTGTACGTGGATATTTTTTCAAAATTGTATTTTCAATAGGTGAAGCATGTAATGAAATTCTGTTGTGACCTGTAAGAACTATTCTTCGGTATTACATGGCTTTAGTGGTTCAGCTCTGTTGAATTTTGACAGATGTTTAACTGCAAGTAGTAGGTTTTATTTGTCTCTTTCATTTTTTTTTTTTTTAGCATAAACCATATTTTGGGATCTGTCCTTCTACATTAACTTTCTGATTAGCTTCTCAATTCTGAGATTTATTTTAATTGCTCCACATGGAATTTCATTGCCCAATATAAATTGTATGATTCCTGGTTCAAAACTGGCAAACAGGCATTGAGTATTTTTGTTTGGAAGAGTTAAGGTGGTGTGCATTGCATTTGCACTGCTGCTGTGAAGAGGCGGGGAGCTGTCAGGAAAGGGTTGCTTTCTAACATTTAGTAATGACCATTTTGCTAAATGTTAGATATCCCAAAACAGCTGGGTGTCCCCCCCCGTCCTTTTTCTAATGGATATTGATACTGTAATCAAGAGTCAAAACTTCATTAGTGACAGCTGACTGTGCCGAGACTGTGCTCGCTCCTCTCTCTTGGGGAGCTGCAGACTAATAGACATTTTGAGTGGGCTGTCTTTTCTGTGCTTCTGCTTAATCCAACATCTCCACAACATGTGTTTTTTTTACAAATCTAGTGTTTGGAGATTATGATCTTCTTCCAGCTTCTACTTATTCAAAGCTGGTGTTTGTGGGCTGTATTTGTGCTTAAGCCTGACCCTGAGTATGAGCAGATGGTGCTCAGTGTGGTTTCCTTGGAGGTGTATTTTCCTGGTGCTCTGGAGCTAGGGAAAACAACTTGCTGCTGGTATCACCTGTCCACTGATCACAGCTTCTGTCTCCCCTCAGGTGCAAGTAACAAGGGTGAGGCAGTTTTAGTCAGAGGCTACCAAAAATAAAAAGGAAAAATAAAAGTGTGTCATCACCTGATAGTTTCAGTCTTCTCTGTTTAAGGTAACTGAAAAAGAAGAGAGGTTGAAAATCTAGGTGAAGGATTTGTCCTTTGAGATTTCCCCTGTACTCAAACAACACAGATGCAAAAGGATTAGGCTGAATAATTTCTGGCTGCTGTCAGGGTGGGTCTCATGTTCAGGAAATTTTAGCTTGTATTTGTGATTGTAGTGTTTTGAGTACTTAAATTTGCTGGATGTCACTATAAAACAGGGTTTACTGATCTAAGATTAGATAAAAGATACTTTTAGGACATAGGGGTTTTGTCCACTTAGGTTTTTGTTCTTACAAACCTGACCATTAGGACCACCATGAATGAGAACTGCGTACGTCTCTGAAGGTTTATTAGTCCCAGCACTTTGTTTGAAGTATAAACAGTCTTAAGTAGCAGCATTATGGGAGAGGTGTCTGTATTTCTGTTTTCCTACATAAAATAGCTCTTACAAAAGACATTTCTTCTTAGAAGGCCTTGGATACTCTACCTCCAAGATATTCTATAGCTAAATCAGAGTGTCTTGAAGGGAAAGAATGTATATTGGTGCTAGTATTTTGTTCATGTAGTATAGTACTGTTGGAAATGAAGAAAGGAAAAATAATTTGATATTAAAACAGTCTTATAGCTTCAGTGATTGTATTGGTCTTTTTATGATCATTTCCACAAAATTAGTTTTGTAATGAAGAGCTGACTTGTGCTGTTAAACACTACAAGGAACCCAGCTGACCTTTAAATATAGCTGATATTAAAAATCAAATGGAATGCTATCCTTTCAAGAAGGGGAACCAAAAGAGTTCTTGATAAACTAAATGTAAATCTTCTGGGTACAACATATATGGCCATTTGTTTATGCACTTGCCCTTTGAGAAATGACTTTCAACATGAAGACTTGTTTTTAAAAAATAGTTGCGATTTCTTGCAACTAAACTGAAGTCTTTCTCTGATAGTACTGAAGCTTAGAAATCTGATTTACTTTCCCTCTCCCCCTGCCTGAAGTGGCTGATGTATTTTAAGTCTTACAGCAAACACTAATGGAGACAAGAATAAATTTGGTTTCAACATTTCTGAAAGAGATGTCTGCAAAGTATTTTATAGAACAGTTATTTAGTGTATTAAACACGCTCTTGTTCATAGTAGGAATTTTATTTTCCTTCTACAAAGCACTGTTGAAGTTTTTTAAAATTGGTTAATTTTATGGATGTGGTGGTGTGGGTGCACTCTGACATTGCAGTAACTGAGTAGATAGTGCTAAAAATATTGTATGGTGACATGGATAAAAAAGAATACGTACTATTTGATCACTCTTGGATCATTACTATGGCTAAGCCTTTTTGTTCTGACGTTGCCATATATCTATATCTCTCCGTCATATATATACAATGGATATAAGGAAGAGCTTGTATTTGTCTCTTGTAGGGTTGGTGTCAGCATTCCATTTGAGATTCCTTTCTTAAACACTTTAGCTGTTAACTGCAAAGTGCAGATTAACTTGAATTTACATAGTGACTGGTAAGCATTCAAATGTCTTACTTCATCTCCTACGCTGTATTTTGTTCTGCTTTAGCAAAATGCTCTTAAAATTAACAAGAACACCAAAAATCCTTTTATGGTTCTTGCTTGATCTTATGCTGTCATTGCATTTATAGAAACATAGAATCATTTAGATTGGGAAAGAACTTTATGATCATTAACAGTAAATCTAACACCAAGCTCACTGCTAAACTATATCCCTAAGTACCATGTCTACACGTCTTTCAAACACTTTCAGGGATATTGACTCTTCACTGGGCAGTCTGCTCAAATTCTCGATAATCCTTTCAGTGTGGTAATTTTTCCTAATATCCAATCTAAACTTTCCCTGGTGCAGCTTGAAGCTGTCTCCTCTCATCCTATCACTTTTTACTTGGGAGAAGAGACCAAAGCACACCTCGCTCCAACCTCCTTTCAAGTAGTTGTAAAGAGCGATAAGGTCTCCCCTCAGGCTGCTCTTCTACAAGTTAAATAAGGCCAGTTCCCTCCGCTGCTTCTCATAAGACTTGTTCTCCAGACCACTCACTGGCTTTTGTTGTCTTTCTCTGGACACACTCCACCAGCTCGATGTCTGTCTTGTGCGAAGGGGGCCAAAACTGAACAGTATTTGATGTGTGGACTCACCAGAGCCACATACAGGGAGATGATCACTTCTCTGGTCCTGGTCATACTATTTCTGGTGCAACCCAGGGTGTTTTTAGCCTTCTTTGCCACCTGTGTACACTGCTAGCTCGTATTCAGCTGGCTATCAACCAGTACCCCCAGGTCCTTTTCCACTGGGCAGCTTTCCAGCCACTCGTTCCCAAGCCTGTAGCATTGCGTGGGATTGTTGTGACCCAAGTGCAGGACCCAGCACTTGGTCTTGTTGAATCTCAGTCAGCTGGCATTGGCCCATTGATCCAGCCTGTCCAGATGCCTCTGCAAAGCCTTCCTTCCCTCAAGCAGATCAATGTTTCTGCTCAGCTTGGTGTTATCTGTCATTATCTTTCCTGCTTTGTGGTCCGTCTTCACATGTTGCTCTGACTTCTTTGTCTTCTTTTGCAGTCCTTCCACTGCCTTTCTGATAATCACTGTACAATATGTTACTGTCTCACTGTTGGAATACATGCCAGGAAACTTGAACCTCTGTTGTACTGGGACATCGTGTCCCAGTGGATTCCTCCCACCCTGCATTTCTAACTGTTTTCTGTGCATATATTCCAGCATGCCTTGTGTGCTGTATTGGCTGTGGGGTTAGGTGCCCTGAAACCTTAAAATTTATGTCCAGAAGTAAAACTGAAATACTACTTTTTGTTTTAATAATGGAACTATGAATCCTTTTCCCTTAGGGCAGGGATCATTAGGGAAATCTTTGGTTCTTATGTACTTTTTGGAATAGAGAGTACATCACTGAGTTTTACTTTGTTTTTGTTTTAATACCTTGGACTAAACTACTAATGTGAAGGCCTCTATGCTGTTAGCATACACTAAACTGCTGAACCCAGAAGAATTACAACATCTCATATGTTTTTGTGGTATTGTTCAGGATAGGATTTTACGTTATTTGTAATGGAGTTTAACTGTAAGCTGCAAGAAGGTGTGGTTTGGCTGGATCTAGTATTTTTGTTCTTTATTTTTTTCAGCCAGAAGGTGAACTGAATCAGCTTGTTGCAAAATTAGTATTGTCTTTGTTATGTTCAAGCAGGTCACTGAGCTGATCGAACTTACCCAGTATGACTGGCAGTGCAATTACTCAGGCAAGCTCAAGGAGGAGGTTAGGACCACCCAAGCAGCTCCCACTTTCACAGCAGCCTACAGCTGGAATGGGTTAAGGTGTTAATGAACAGGGGTGTGCTGATATTTGCTGGGTATCTTCTGGTTCCCCAGAAATTGTGTGGGTGGGGTATTTGTGAAAATATTTTATTTTAGATAATGTTCCAATAGGAGTATTAGCTGTAATCCATTTTTTTTTTCTTTAAAGTGTGGTAAATTTGTTTTAAGAATGCTGTAATTACTACTCTTTGCCTGCCTTTCCCAACTGTATTATATATTGAGTCAGTAGAATAATGGAGTGAGATTTCTTTCCTATGTGTAATATGGGATTATGCTACTTAAAGCTTTAAATAATCAAATGTTAACACATCTCCTATGACACTTCACCCACCATTTGTAGAAAGCTATTTGTAACCTATAGTTTTTAATAACATTTCATTTATTTCCTTTGGACGTGTTTGGAGCAGGCCATTTAAGCGTGAAGGTGATAATGTGCTGGGACTGGGCAGCTGATTAGATATGAACACTGCTTACTGACAGCATTGGTTCCCACTGCAGATGGTGTTTTCTGAAAAAAAAACCCAACCCTGCTGCTTTCAAGGATTTTGTAACAGAATTTGCTGAATGGTTAGCTGTGGAGCGATCATTAAAAGATATCTTATCGTCTGTAGCATCTGAGAAGGGAAGAGATCAATGCTTTAAACGCTGTAGATCAAGAATGATAAGAATAATGTTCAGTAGTTTGAGAAGGATTTCATTTATTATTTTGCTGTTTCACTCACACCCCACCACCAATCTTACTTGCTGGTCTGCTGCTTTTGTTTCCACAGGGGAAAGCTATGTATGTGGTTCCATAGAACCCTTCAAGAAACTGGAGTACACAAAGAATGTAAACCCAAACTGGTCAGTGAATGTTAAGACAACTTCTACTTCTCGTTCAGTGCCATCTCTTGCCACTGCTAAAGGAGGTACTCCAGAAGCAAAAGAAAATAAGGATTTCATTAGGCCTAAACTAGTCACTATCATCAGGAGTGGAGTGAAACCACGGAAAGCAGTCCGGATTCTGCTTAACAAGAAGACAGCACACTCATTTGAACAGGTTCTTACTGATATAACTGATGCCATCAAGCTGGATTCAGGGGTGGTTAAACGCTTATACACACTAGATGGAAAACAGGTAAGAATTTTCATGATAATTATTCTCTGTGTGAAGAAAATACAATTTTCCGAAAGGAAAAAAAGAATATATTAGTAAGAAGATACTTTGCTCTAGAACATAAGGCTAGGCTGTCCACTGCTTGCAGAGTACTTAAGATCTGTGGGCAGTTCAGGAACATATAGTGAAATTTTACTTGACCTCTGCGATCATCTTGTCATATATGATAAATAATATCTAAGTCTGTCAGTCAAAAGTGTGGTATGGTTTTGGCTTTGCATGCCAGAAATGAAGGATGTAATTTTAAAGAAGAGCATTCTGTTAACTTGTTTCAGCTTTTTCTTGCAGCAGTTTCATAAGTCACTGTACTTGCCTTTCCATAAACTGTAAGAACAAACAGTGACGACACATTCCACCGAGATAAAGGCAGGCTTGCTGCTCTCAAGGCTGACCAAATGCTGAATCTTACTGCAGCTAGAATGGACTAAGAAGAAGATGCAAGTTAGAAAATGGGTGTGCTTTTTCCCTTTTGCAGTAAAACAGGTAGGGTTATGTGTGGTGCCAACATTTATTGAGGAGTCTCTTGTAGGTTACATATTATTTCTTCTATGAAATACCTCCAAGCAGCGTCTCTTTTTGCTGACTTATTAAACTGGAGTAGGGGGAGATTTTTGAGAGGTTTCTTATTATACTTGGGGATGAAGGAACAAGAAAAAAATATTACAGAGTAATTCTACTTCTTTTCTGTCTTTCACTTTATTTGTAATTTATCTACGGACATGTTTTAATTATAGCAAAACTGGAGAAGCTTTTAACCTGGTGAAGGGCAAGACTAATTTCAGCATGACCTGAATTGATTTAGAGCAACGGTGACTCTAGAGAAATAAGGCTGATACTTACATTTACAGATGTAACTCATTAAACTGAAGAAATTATAGAGGTATAAAATGTGAGTAGAGAGATGAGCAATCTCCCTGAAAAGTTAGAAGCTGCTAGAGACCCAAGATATTTCTCCTGTAAGATAGCTATGTTTCTAGGCTCAAGGGTTGAGAGATATACAGCTAGCAGTGTAGCTTTCAGGAGATGCTGCAAAATATGCTTGATACAGCTAAACATTCTCAGCCTGATCCAGTGGTGATCCTAGCGTGTCTGCAGTTACTGGGGTCAATGTGCAGACATAGCTCTGGAAACAGCTGCAGCCGTACCTTCTGGAGAGGTCTGGTTAATGGACAAGCTGCTTATTCAGAGCCCTGGTTCAAATTGGGGCCAACTCTGGCTTTACCAGAAATCCCTTCCACTGCTGTTTTCTATCAGTAACCTCTGACACCAGTTACAGACAGTAGTTCAGTTCTTGAGGACTGCATACATGCCTGTAATGATCCCATTACTGTGACTTCGTTGGAAACTTTGACCTGGAGCAAAAAAATGTGGGTGTGAAGTTCTTTTTGCATGCAGCTAAGGTAAAGTGTGTGGGTTTGGGGAAGCTCTCAACTCCTGCCCTCCTTACATTGCCTCATGTTTCAGGGAGCACTAAGGCTACTAAATCTGAGGAAGGAGTTGGTATTTTGAAGCTGCATGGATTAGTAGTGGCCTCTACGGTGACCTTGACAGAAGATCTTGAATTACTATTCCAGTCTCAATAAAAAGGGATGCATGGCTGTTGTGTATTATAAATAAACTTGTGGTTTAGCTATCAAGAATGTTGATGTGGCCTGCTTTCTCCTGGATAATGAGCTAGATTTTGGTTTTTATGTTCCAAACTCCCCTTTAGTGGTTGTGCTTAAAACAAAAAATTACATTTACACCTGTTTCAGAGCTCTGTTTGCTGGAAGTAAATAGTACTATGCTAGTAGTGAGGGGGAAGGGAAGACCAGGCTGTCCTGGCCCTGAAAAATGTTTAATTCTCAAGTCATAGGATTCTAGATGAGCCTAAATCAGCGATGTACTTGGACATTTGTCACCTACCTTGTAGCCTGAAACCCTTGTGTATAAAGGTGCTCCCAGGAGCCCGGTGTCCTCAGGTATTCACTCCATCCTAATCACTTGAAACTGCATAGCTGGCTGTCTAACCCTGCTGGTGAGGATGGGGTCTGGGGGCATGGTGTGTGTGTTTCCCCTGCCAGTGTAACATAGACTTTGCTCACTACATGTACGAAGCAGCTTTGCTGGCAGGAAGGGAAATGAATGATCCCGTGCTCTGCAGGAGCAGCCTTTTCCTTCCCCCTGCATGGGGAAGTCATTGATTTCTGTGCTGCTAAGCAATTGCTGCTCCGTTTTTCTCTGCCAAAAGCATGATCTCCCAGATGGTGTTGGGGGCCCAATGATGGATTTCTTTATTGCTAAACTCGAGCTGTGAATGATTACTGGGAGGAAATGCATGGTAAATCCAGATTTTTTTTCTGATAGTGTTTATAGTTGGGAACTTCTAGCATGGCTCCTGTTGGAACTTGGAAGATTCTGGAAAAGCCTATGTCCAGTGGTTAAATCTAACAAATCTGCGATTAAATCTTTCATCACTAACTTAAAAAGCAATAAAATCTTAAAGCTCTGAGTCAAGAAAAGTACTTGACTGTAAGGATAAGAGAATAAAGCTCTCCTAGGATTATTTGGGAACATAACTTGCAAGAAAGGCTATTCTGTACAGTCATCTTTTTATGAAGGCAACACTGGAACTGCCCAACCATGGCAAAAATTGACATGAGTCTCATGTGTTGTTGTGCAGATGGGCAATGAGGTATGTACACTGTTGCTGAGTACTATCATTAGATGCCTCAGACTGATCAAAAGAGAGTGGTAGGAGTCAAAGTCTTAACTGGGCATCTGAGTCAGGTGATTGTCCCATGCTGACACTACACATTGAGGAACTGAGCTTAAATGCTCTCCCTCCAACTGCCTGGTTAGTTGGGATGTTTTGTTTTGTGTCTCTAAAAGGCTTTAATAAGTACTATGCTCAGTTAAAAGGAATGTAAATTGTGGCCTATAAAAATTGCTGACAATGTAAAGAGCTTGTCTTGATGAGACAGGTAATGCTTGGACAGTCATTCCCTGAGGAAAGTTACGATTATGCCTTCTGTGTTTTGCGGTTGCTTGCCCTATCCCAGTAATTCCTCTTAGTTTTGGGAAATCCAGTAGTTTTTTGTACAATTGATACTTTGTAGGTGATCCTGAGGACTACAAGGAGCTTGATTAAGTAGGTGTCTTATACTAGCACTTTCTGTTATTTAATGCTGGAATAGCAGAAGAAGGGGAGTGGGGTGGGGAACAAAACCCAAGAAAACAAGCTCCAGGGAAATTAACTGATCTTGTCTCATCAGGTCACTGTCAGTTCAGGGACTGAAACTTGATGTTTTCCACTGTTGGCTAGGTGTTAAATTTAGTTTGTTAAAATATAATTTTTCTTTGTTACAAACAGGGTGAATAGTGGTTTATTTGCATTCCCTTATAGCTTATGTCAATGTAAGTCATGTCAGAATCTGGGTTTTTACTTCAAGGTTTCTGAAACTTTAGAATATTAATTTGTGCAAAATGGAATATTAATTTGTGCAAAATGGAATATTAATTTGTGCAAAATGGGGCACAACATACAGCTGCAATCTGATCGTATAGCATGTCAGTGGCCTGCATTTATCTCACAGCTCAATTATTAATGATTCGTCAAAGCAGGATAGATTTCATTCTGTGCCTAGAATAGGATATGTGTGTTTTTATGGATGTATTTATTTTCCGACTGGTACAAGGAAATAATACTCTTTGTACTCTAGAAGAAGAGATAGAATAACTTCCCTGTGTGATACTGATGGATTTGAAGAAGGTGATGGGGCTCTTTGAAGTGTTTAACAGTCTTATGACTGTTACACCAAAATTAAAAACTGTCCAGGGGGAGGTCTTGGAGTGTTTTTCTTGCCAACTCTGCTGTAAAAGGACAATAAAATGGAGTAAGTAGATTTAATGGCTGCCTCTTGGAATTCAGATCATGAGGGCATGCACTGACTGTGAATATTACAAATTTTTTTTAGATTAAAATCTTGTTTAAGTGCATGAATAGATGCTGTTAGTATTCACCTTTAATATGCTCGCTCAGCTACTTCTACATAGAAGGAACACTTTATCATAGCTAAAAATTGCCTTGCTTTACTGTAGCTGCCCCATTTCAGCTTGGTTTTTAACCTTCCCTTAACAGAAGGTGTCATTTTTGTTTTGATATGTAATCAAATATGGTTTTGTAAAAGATAGTGTGTGAACACACAGTTCGGCCATCAAGGGGTACAAGCTGCCTGTGAAGATAGAGCCGAGTTGCTGCATTGCAAGCTCAGTTCTCTGGTTTCTGTGTACTAATGCACTTCTAGAACACCACCAGGGGCTAAAGGAGGAGAATACTAATGAAGGTCACATATAATAGCAAAATTGTGAAACAGTGCCATTTTTAGGAGTTTTATGGTGTGTGTATTTAGAAAAGGTACTTGCAGTTTGCATCTCTAGACAAAGACTACAGTCTGGGCAGAAGTGCTTATCACCTTGCAAGTTCTCCATTTGCTTTTGGAAGAACAAACATCTGGTTTATAATGGGACCTGCTTATTTGAACAGGTGGCTTGTTGTAGCTTAACTAGATGCAGTCATGCAAATTATTTTTCAGTTTATGCTTTAGTGTGTGGATTTGTCTCCAGACAGCTGAGTGGTCAGTGGCAGAGGTACCAGAGTAAAAATCACTATCTGATTTTTTTAAAAAATATGTTATTTTAACTCAAATTATCTTTACAAATATGAAATACAGCTACTTTTGCTTAAAGACATACCTTACAGAAGTGTGTGTGGGAGGTGTAGGGTGGAATGGGAGCAAGTTCCTCAGCCTTGCTTTAAGCTACTAAAATAGCTTTTTAAAAAAATATAGCTGCAAGGAAAGGGGACATCACAGCACTGGAAAGGTTGAAGCTTCTTCACTGAGTGTAATGTGGTTTTGGCTTTTATTGGAATCCCACTCTAAAGTTGGTACTTTATGATAGAAACAAACTCCTTTTCCCTCTCAGAAGACATGTAATATCTTAGATTTTAGTAAGGAATTAATACTACAATTTTAAGAAAGTATTCTCTCAAGAAAAAGAAAGCAACTGCTTGTACCTTCAACTAAACTGAGCATGTGATTTTTTTATTGTTTTATGCTTAACAAGTGGAAAACTTACTAAATAGTAATAATGACTGTATTCTACAATAAATTCTGGCCAAATCTACCCATTTGTAGGATGGATTAAAGATCTCTCATGTCTTTCTCTAGACATGGATTGTCCTTGGTACAGAAAAGCCTACATAAAGCGAGGTAGGTATCATTCATGGAAAGTTATTCACTTCTTAGTATTTGTGTAGCGTAGTTATAAAACAGTCAAGGCAAAATGAATATTAAGCAAAGTAAAATTTATGTGCAGAAAGTGATTGTTTTGTGTGTAATCTGTAATTTTGATTCACATTAGTGTTTGTAATCAGTTCCATTCTTAATATAGAAGGTGCACGTAATTTTAAAGGTGACTGATTGTGTGTGTTATTTATTCTTCAGTTGTAGTTACAATCCACTTGAGATGCATGCAACTTAAAATTATTCCCACTATGAAAAATGTTGGTAACAAGTGTTATTTTATCTTCTGAATGACCTCTCCTGAGTGCAGTAACTTTTAACTTTTCTCTTTTGTTGAAAGCTTTGGAGTTCCCTGCCAGCCGAAGCCACACAGGAGTGGTGTTAATGAACCAGGGAACCATGGTGAATTCTTTGTGAGATGTAGCTTTGCACATACTGACTAATTAGGAGCAAACATTAAGTAATATGGCTTCTGCAGGCCACATGAGCATTTTAACGGGGAAGCAGCTGCTACGGAAATGCAGACTTCTGGTTTTGAGGTGTTACTTTAATATTACAGTTGAAAACATGGTAACCATTGTGCTTGCACTGTACAAGCTATTCCTTGTTTGAGGTCTTCTAATGTGAATGCTAGACAGCCACACCTCTCAGAAGACACCTGTGCTGCTTAATTTTAGACATGAAATTTAGATTCTTATTTGGGAGATGCTGACAGACCACCATGTTCTGACAGAGAGTCAGTCTTTGAGAACAAAAAATATCCCTCTAGCTTCTAATACACCTCACTTTCCCCCCTTTCTGCCTGCAGAACATTTAATATTTTTAAATTTTTTTGTTATTTTTTTTTCTGGAAGGTGTACCATTTCAGGCTTTAGTATTTTGAAACTAGTCTTGGGGAAGTACTTAAAAGATGAGGGTTTTCTGCCTATACTGGTGAAAAGACCTCTTCTTGAAGATGTTATAGACTGAAAACCAAAAAAAAAAGATCGCTGACTGAAAATTGCTTGTCTCGGCAGGTGTTGATGGGCAGTGGGAGTCTTGGAAGATTATTTCAATTCCTATTGAGAGAAATGGACTCCCATTACAAATTAGACAAGTGAGAATAGCATCAAAATTTGGTTCAAAATCATTCAAAAACATGCTTGGTTAGACAGTTTGCTGGCAATTGGTATTATCCCAGTGTTAGAGGAGAGCTGCGATAGGTCCTTGTGACTCTTGGTAGACTGTTTTAATGTCATATTATGACATTGACTAACAATTTCCATTGTTACTCAAATAAAGTCTTCTGTAGAGAAGTGAACAGAAGCCCATTCCTAATTGAAAGCAGTATGTTCATTCATTTGTCTAGGGTTGGTTCTTATTAAGCTGAGACTGACAACTGAGTTGCTCCATCTCTAAATGCTCTCTCACAATAGAAGTTTCCATGGTTGCTAACTGGCATCCCTTAGGAACTGCAGGCTGGCTTTGAAAATTAAGAAGATGCCATCTTTTGTGGCCTTTAGATTGGCTTTCTTGATGTGCCAAAGAAAGGCTGTTATTAATTGAATAAGACTGAAAACTTGCATATCTGCTTCAATATACTTTAAATATCACATCAATTGATCTTACTGTTGATCTTATAAGGATATACAGCTACTCATGAGAGAGTTTATATACAGTTAGAAGCCTTTTGTAAAGGAAGGGTAATTTTCAGCTCCTCAAAGGTGTTGTGCATTAGAATCTAAGTGTGAGGAAGGGTGCCTCAGTGAGAAGGAGACGATGTGGTCCTTCAGAACTATTAGTTACTAGAATAAGCGTCCTTTTCCTAAACATCTTGACTTTACTTCATTGCTTTAAATGTATGATATAACTAAGAAGAGCTTTTCATCCAGTTAAGTTCTAATTTGTTTATTGCTGACTAGTGTTGTTCGGACAGGAAGCACAAATGTAAACATTGCCAACTGTATGGTCTAGTTGGGTTTGGTCTTTCTGCTTATTTTTTTTAGTGAAAGAGGACTTGGAAAAGTGCTGATTTCTCTGATGATGTTGTATGACTATTTTGTGGAGACAGGTGTAAGATTACTGATGATCAATGAAAAGAGTTTCCACTGCTCAGTAACACACTATCCTCAGGACCAAATAGGCACTCTATCAACAGCTGAGATATGTTTGTTATGCTTTCAAATAGTAGTCATTCTAAACTTTCTCTGTTCTGCTCCCCTATCCTATTAAGATACTGTATTTCATGACTTCCCGTGAACAAGCTGAAATCAATAGTTTGAAAGCTTTCCAGTATGTATTGTAAAACTCTCGTGTTCACTGAGATGATTTTATTTTTACACTCTGAAGCTGTTATTGTTAGCAATATTTTTCATTTGCATAAGTAAGTATGGTGTATGTATTGAAAACAAGTAATGTTCACAAGCTCACTAGTAATGAATCTTGAGTTTTCTAGGTTAGAATTATAGGATGCCTTTAGTTTGAAAGGACCCACAAGGATCACCGAGTCCAACTGCTGTCCCTGGCTGTCCCTGCATAGGACAACCCCAACATTCACACCATGTGTCTGAGGGCATTGTCCAAATGCTTGTTGAATATTGTGAGGCTCTGTGCCATGACTGCTTCCCTGGGGAGCCTGTTCCAGTGCTCCACCACCCTCAGAATGAGGAACCTCTTCCTTGTATTCAGCCTAAACCTGCCCTGGCACATCTTCCTGCCATTCTCTAGAGTTCTATCATTGGTCATCAGAGTGAAAACATCAACGCCTGCTCCTCCTCCTTCCCTTGTAAGGAAACAGTAAGCTGCAATGAGTTCTTCCCTTCAGTCTCCTCTTCTTCAGACTGAACAGATCAAGTGACTTTATCCACTCCTCATATGACTTCCCTTCTAAATCCTTCACCAACTTTGTGACCTTCCTCAAAAGCTACAAAGAAGAAAGGTTGTTTCTTTTCTTTCTAAAACTATTTGTTACAGAAGGATTAAGAAATTCCATCCATTTAGCAGAACTCTAAACAACGTCAAAAGAAAAAAAACCAACATATTCCTCTCACAGTTTTATTGTAGCATATGTATTTCTTTCCTAAGAAAAATAAATTATATAATAATAGGAAGAACTTCTAGTACTGCATCCAGCTTCTTAGAATTTAAATGTTTGCTTTTTAAAGTAAGCATTTTAATATAATTCTATCTTTGGATTTTGCATGAACATTGAGAAAATCTTGGCAATCTCTCTTTTGAAAAAGTTGAGCTAATAAACTGAAGGCTGATGACTTTTTAATCAAACTCAAGTTCGAACAGCTACCTGAGACTCAGTGCAAGTATGTCCTTGGTACTTATTTCTCTTCACTTAATTTCCCTTCAACACTTTTCTTCCAAGGTGTTGTGTAGAAGATTCTTCTGTGAATGGTAAATATTGAGAGGGCAAAATACAGTTGGAGTTGATGATCTCTAAGGTCTTTTCCAACCTAATGATTCCATGAATCTATAAATATTCTGTCACAAGGTGTATTTTTCTGTGCAATCTAATCCTTTCATTTTTCTCTACCTATTTGTAGGAACCAAGATTTTTAAACCACCACAAAACATAATTGATACTGGCAAAATAGTTCTAAAATCACTGATGCTGTAGTAAGTGGTAACGACAGCCCAGTTTTGTACCTTGTTTTTCTAATTAAACTCTTATGAACCCAGTTTCTTTTCTGAAATCACAGTCAACTGTGAAGCATTTTAACTTATTTTCTGTGCTTTCCAGCTTCTTATGCCATGTGTTTTGCTTTCTTTTACAATAAGAAACACAAGTACCTTTGGAAAGTCTACCTATTCGGTCTGGAATCCCCTCTCATGGTTCTCTTCCTTTAGAAAGTGCATCTAGGTCAGTGACATACTTCTTTGATACTCATCAGGTTAATCAAGATGAATCCAGGTCTCTTCCTTTAGAAAGATTCTTTCTTAAATGAATCCTGCTGTGTATAGAAGTTGGAGATGCTATTTTATTTCCTTACTTGGTGTTTCTGAGATTTTCTGCTGTGAATTTCAGTATAAATGGGACTGAGACTTAGGTGATGTTCAGGGACAGCAATAGTAAGTACTATTGAATCGGTGATGTATAGTGTATTCTGCTTCTTTACCCTCTCATTCCTCTTTAAGCTTGAAACTGATTTGTTCAATCCTGTAGGAAGTATTGACTTAATCTCTTCTGAATCTATGTCCCCACTACTCTGTGCCAGTTCATGGGTCACAATGTCCAGACCAAATCAGATTTAGGAACTAATACAATTACCAGTAGGTTAAAATATTTCCATTGTTCTGAATAAAGACAGTAGTGCTCTGAAAATGACTTAGTTTTTTATAAATACATTGAACTCTTGAAACGGTTTTCCTGATGTCACTGGTTAGCGCTATGTGACAGGGTGTCTATCATGTATAGTTTGTTCTTGAATTTTATTAAGTACTTCCTCTTACGTTTTCTCTACAAAAATTTATTTTAAATAGGTCAGACCACCTGCTACAAGGAGGTGGCTTTGCTTGAGAAGGTTGCCAAGGACGGAATCATGGTTTTTCCATAGAACTGGAATCTTAAAGAAGCCTTTTGAGGACTTGAGGTATGCAGGGCAGGTTATGATACTTAATACATAGATAAAAATGAGCACAGAAGGGTATGAAATTACGGGATTAGCGAGTTTCAGTTTAGAAAACAAGACAGAAGACTGCAGTGTGCTACTACTGGAACCAGTAAAGCATTACAGGATTTTTAGTTCAGAGTTGGATGTTACTGAAAATAAAACTCATGCTAAGTAGTTTAAGGCTGATTCCCTCTCCCAAATCAGTTGTGTGGATTTGGTATGCCATTAAATGCTGGGTCTCAGACACTTCTTTTAAATAAAACTCCTCTGAGCTTTAATAGCTTAAAACTGTAAGAGACATTTGCTCACTGAGTGAATGGAGAGTGAAATCTCAGTCTGAACTCTTTTTAATTATCTTTTTGGCTTGGTTTAAGCAATGATTTTCTCAAAGCTGCCAGGAGGCAGGGGAAGATTGGGGGCATCTTGTGGAATAGCCAGGGTACAGTGCCTTTGACTAAAGGTGAGGGAAGACAGATGTTGCCTGAAATACACATGCTGACTTTTTAAATAGAAGAATGTTTGCTGTTGAAAATACCTTCACCTGCCTTCCCTTGCAGCCAGGTTATATGTCTGTTTTTCATTAATTTGAATTGCAAACTGCTGCTTCTGCTGTATAGCTTGCTTCCAAAAGCTGAACCTTGGACACTTTGTTTATTCTAGTTGTCCCTGAAACAGCCCACCGTATCTTGTTCCTTTGATTCTTATCTGCCTCTGAATCATGTGTCCATTTCTGAAGGTTTTCTAGGAGACTCCTTAATTTTCGTTGAATTTTTAATTGCACTTGCGTATTTCAGTATTACTTGATATCTAGTTGCAACTCCTGTCCATTTAAAATCTAGCAAATTCTGATAAATGGTGCTTTCTGTGGAGTTTGTGTGTGAAATGGTCTCCTGAGCGAAACAACTAGATTCTGTAGTCCAGCTCTTTTGTTCTATTTGTATATCTTGTAGGCTTATAATCAAAATTTCTTTAACCTTCTGCTGTTTCTCCATGTAGAAAATCTGTGTTTGCATCTTACACCCACACAAAATCTGAGGTAACCTAAAGCAATATATGGAGTTTCAGTGGCATACTTACATGCTCCTTGGAGAGCAAATAACTTTGAGAAAGAGGTGAGTGTAACACGCATGTGTTGTGGGAAATTGCACAATAGACACTGATAATGAGAAACCCCATGTTCACTTGAGAATAAACTTATGTATGCCATAATTATTTCTTGGCACTTAAGAATAGAATTTAAAATTACAGAGGCTCATGATCATTTAAATATCCACATACAACATTGCTGATTCTGTTTTCTGTGAAAAAAAAAAAGGCTTTAAAGAAAAAAAATTCATACTTGGACATTTCAGTTTCTAAACCAGAACACATCTGTTCTGGGGCAGATTGAGGAGCATCATGAATACTCTGGAGGAATCTGTTTAAATAGAGTGTGATCTTGATGAATTGGGAACATTGACTGCTATCAGTGTAAAATTTAATAAGGCAAATATGAAGCAGTTAATGTAGGAAAGAATAATCAAATAGCCTACCAGAAACAGAGGAACAGAGACCAGATGAGAGTGTAGTAAGCACGGTATGTTAAGTTTTTTAACAGAAGAAACGTTAAACATTTCATTGCTTTGAGGTGGTGGAAAAAATTGTGTGTATGAAGGAGAATGGGACATAAAAGTAAGAAGTGCTTAGTGGTTGTGCAGTTGATTAGGATCTTTGTGAAAGCAGGTGTTGACAGTTGTGTTTTCCATCAAGGATAGGGAAACTAAAATTTCTGTATTTTATGTAAAGATAGGTTAGCATTGATTGCTTGTAGTATGGTGAGCAAAGGTTGACAGCGATGTAGTATCTAAAGGGATGAGATTGGAAGAACAGGGCCATTCTAACTAGCTGAGAACAAGGAGCATTGATGCTTGAACTTTTTGCTTTATTTGGTTAAATTTAGCAACAAGTAAACTTGATATGAACATTCAGTATCTGTAGTACAGACATGCCAAGCAACCAGGCAAGGCCTCTTTGGGGCTTCATTTCTATAATGCAAGATAGAAAGGAAATAAAACCTTTTCAGGTCATATATAAGTATTCCAGTAGTTAATAAAATGTCTGACATTTTCAGTTGGAAGTATTTATCAAAATGAATACACTTGCCCAATAACTTTTGGTTTTCACAAAAGGATATTCATTTGGATGGTTTATTTTTTTTAGTGAGTTTCATTAAGACATGAGCAAGAAACAATGCTGTGAAATAGAAGTTAACCTTAAAGCATTTACTAAATTGTAAATGGGGGACCAAAGGAGCAAATGGGTGAAGATGTATAGTAGCCATTGTGGATTAATAGTAGTGTAGGAATAACACTTTCCTAAAAATGCTTTCAACCAAAATTATATTGAGGCTTTATTTAAGTCTCATTTAAGCAGCAGCATTTAAATGTGGGATCCTGGTATGTAGCTGTCATATTTTATACTTGGGTTGTTTGTTGGGGGAGGGAGGTAATGAGAACGAAAGGATAAGACTTTCTTTTCTCTGGCAAGTCTTAAATGACACTGTAGGAGGAGTAGCTTTCAAATGTGGCATCATTGTAAAAAAACAAACTCTGCAGATGGAGGAGGGTCTGCCCTAGAAAAGAAAATTAAGCTCTGGTTTCTCTTGTGCTGAGTCCAAGTGAATGCCAGTCATCTTTCACAGCATACAGCAGGAACTGCTCTCTTAAATGTTAAAGAAGGAGGAGGAGAGGAATGACTGAATGTCACTTTTTACCTCTCTAGGAAGAGGATAGCTTTAACGGTACTTTGGATCACTAAAGAAAGAGGCAGATGCTCAGAAGAATGACCTATATCGTGGCTCTGCTGATAGAAGCTCTTCGCCATTGCCTTCATTTACTCCCTGGGGAGGTTCTCCTTTGCCTTTAATTTTCAACTGCAGCATCTTGTCCTGCTGCAGCAGGAATGTTATGATGTTATGCAGTCATCAAGTTTCTTTCTAAGCAGTTTGTCAGAACTTAACATCGTTCTGAAATCCTGAAATGACGGGCAGCCTTACTGTTCCAAATTTTCTCCCCAAAAAGAACCTAGGCAGAGTGTGGGATAAGTGTTTGTATCTCAAATCCATGATTGTCTGTCTGTACAGTGTTTCCTTTTTTTGTGAGCAAAGCCTCACTAAAAATGTGCACCAACTTTCCTTAGCTTTTATTATGTATTATTTTAGATTACTCACTGAAAATAAGTACTCCATGCAGATTAGAAAAGGTGACAAGTCATTTTTGGCTTGTCAAGTAGAGCTGGAACAGTTTTGTGAGGTGCATTGGGTGTGTGCTATGTTAGAAAGAACAAAGACCTTTGCAGGCAGTCCTTATCAAGGTTAGACAGAAAATGCTGGATAACAGTTAAATGGGAGGCTTATGCAAAATAAGCCTGAGACACTTCGTCTTTAGTACGGTGTACATAATTCCTTTTTAATTTAATACTTAATCTCAATCACTTAGAAATGCAGGTGTAGAGAAGGAGAGGCTGATTATTTAGCAGTGGATATATGACAGTGAGCATGAGACTGGAAAAATCTGCCCTCCGAGAGGAGAGAGGTTGTTAAGAGGACAATATATGGTTGTCATGGATGATGCTAGTAGACAGGAATGGTGAGGCTAAGCGCAACACAGAAGGAACAGCAATGAGAGGAGTTTGTAGAAAGTAGCACAGAGCTACCGAAGACTTGATATGAAAAGATCACTCACCTTCTTTACACAGAAGTCTGTGTAACATGTAGTTCAGGGAAATGAACGGATTTACAATCCTGTGAAACTCTTACAGGAGCCCTGGGAGTAAAAGGGTTATTGGTAGGCACTGCTTACGGAGAAGTGGCTGTCTCCTGGCAAATTCCAAAGAAGGAAGAGAGGGATCCTAGCAGGGTAAATGCTCCTCCATTTCCAAAAATGTAACAAGTGATTTAGAGTGTTCTGCCATCTATGTAATCTATGATGTATCCAAGTACTTATATTAGATCTTTAGCAAGTCTGAAAAGATTTTAATTGCAGACATATCTCAAGAGTTAATTTGGTGAAGCTGTAGCTGAAGCTAAGTGAGGGGTTTTTCAAATAAAAATTTTGGCAGACAGAAGACTTAGTAGCTTAACTTTGGTCTTGTTAGTGAAACCATGATTTGAGGGTTTCTTCCCTTTAAGTAGCTCTTTTCTCTATGACTTTAAAATCTTCTGTAGGCTTCATGTTCTCAAACTTCCTTTCTCAGAAAAGATTTAAATGCTGTGAATAACAGCATTCTGAGTCAACTGGCTAATGCTAGCAAATTTCAAGTGTTGTGACACATCTACAATAAAATAATAAACTAATGTGGGGTTTTGAGTACTGCTCTCATTCATAAAATTTTGTACCCTGTGGAAAACTCTCTTCAGATATCTTATTTCATTCAATTGCTTCTACATTGTCTTATGGAAGAGAAGTAAGACCATCAGCTACTTACCAATACTGCAAAACAGCTCAGCAGACGGTATTCTTCCTAGTTTTCTCTCTTTCTATAGGGAAGGTGGTGTGTAGGAAGGGGCAGGGAGGCAAAGGAGATGTTGGTTCAAGGGTGTTTGTTCCCCCCCCAGTAAATGTAAAGCAATTTCCTGAACAAGAATCATAGAATCATTAAGGATATGATCAATCTACACTGAAAAGAGAATTCTTTTTCTTTCTTTCTTTTATGACCTCGCATAATTCAAGTTCCATTTGTTCAGTGATTCCCGCGTAAATCTTTGCTAGTCAGTATTTTTCTTATCTGAGGGGGGCAGGTTGGAGCTGTTATGTGTGTCTAGGTGTGTATACGCCTGCAATCCAGCACTCCCATCACTTCTGTTGAGAATAAGGAGTTAGATATTTTTTTCTGCTATTTTTTTTCTTCCAGTCAATGTTGTCTGTTACAGAAATTTGACATGGTGCTATCTCAGTCTTGTCTAACTTCGTTATCGGAAAGTTAGCTGCATGTTTTTCAGACAGTATTTCTCTCTAGAAGTGGTAACATGGGGCATTGGTGTGCAGGAAGGCCACGGACTATACTTATTCCTATAGAAGACCATCCTTGAGCTGGTGGTATGACCTAAGTCAAAGAGGTGAAAAAGGATCACGCCTGCAGGAAGGGGCAGACAGGACGGGTGATCCCAAACTGACCAACAGAGTATTTCATCCTGTATGTGTCGTACATGGTATGAACTTGAGAGATCACGAAGATATCTCTTCTTTGATGGCTGACGTCCAATGAGGACCTCATTTGTCTGTCCCTAATCCCAGATCTGTGCGTTCCTGAGCCCAGCTCCTTACTTCCACTCATCTTTTTCCCCGTGCTTGCTCTGCAGCATTTGTGGTGACATATAGTCATTGAGGGGTGGAGTTGCAATTTTGTATATTTGCTTATATTTTATTATTTTCTTCTTTTTCATTATTATTGTTGTTGCTGCTGTTGGTATTATTATTATTTAATCAAAGCTGTTTTAGTTCAGTTTCTAACCCTTGTCTTTTTCCTCTCATTTTCCTTTCCTCTTTCCATGGGGAAATTGCTCAGTTTTAGCTGCCGAAATTGGCCAAGCAAAACCATGACAGGTGGGTTTTCACCCTTATCTTCTCCCTGCCCCTTGTTGGTGTGGCTCAGATTTCCTTCAGCTTTGTGAAGTTTGGTTTTGCTGGGAACTGGTACTGAGCAAAGCCTGCCTGGACTAGTCTTTAACTATGGAACCCAACTTTATAAGGAAATAATTTTCATATATAGTGTAGCATATTCAAATGTCCTTGAAGAGGAAAATATTACTAGGAAATTTGGGATCCTTGATCATGCTCCATCATGTATAAATGCAAACTATCAGCCACTCGCTTCAAAATATTTTTTAAAAACTTCTCAGGCTGTGGAAAAAAAAGTCACCAACAGAGTGATTATTTTAACACTGTTGCTGATCTTTAGAGCTGTTGAAATGTGTGCTTTCCTACAAAAATGTGAAAGTCCTTACTTTCGGAGTTATTGGGGGAATGTTTGCTATTGCTTATGTTTCAGAATGATGAAGGATTCTTAATCCAATGGATGTTTCAGGACAAGGAATGAAGGAACTATTAAAATAAGAAGTAAACTGCGTATTCTTGATTTGATACATATCATGACAGACACCTTGTTACAGTAAGTTAGTAGTTGTATAAAAAATAGGGAGTTCTTTTCTGTGGGTAAACTGAATTCATGTAGTCAGTGAAGAATGGATTTGTCACTCACTGTTGTGAAAGTGTCTTCAAAGTATAGTGCTGTCAGATATCCAGGTGGAGCTTTATTGACTTCCTGAGATCAAAGGAAATTCAGGAAGACTTATGACTGGGCTATATCTTCAGTAGAAGAGAATTAGGACTGCCTAGTGCAGAACCTGTCTTCACTTCTCATTTCGAAGAGTGGAGAATGTGCAGTGATGTATTTCTGTGAAATGTCTTAACAGCTGACATGCTAATAAAAACTTCTTACACTTGGGACACAGTGTGTAAAGAGACAAGAATGTGTGCAACCCAACTTTTTTGACTGTTTGCTAAGGTGAACAGTGCCTCTAACTCTCTTAAGATGTCTGAATATCCAAATATTTGACTACAAAACCACTTCTGAGATAGCTAGATAAGTTTCTTACATATCCATTAAGTGATTTTGATCTGCACTCACAGATTTTCTGCTGTTCATTGTCCAGTTAATGAACTCAAATTCTTCTCATCTTGTTCTATATTGCTGGATTTCCCTAACACTAACTCAGAAGTTACTGTAGCCCTTTTAGAGCTTCATAGCAGATAACTTCACAGACAATGTATGGTACATCAACCCTTCAGGCTATAAAGGTTAATTTTTAAGCTCTACTTGCTTTTAAAGCTCTCTGGAGAAGCTGTATGGAGTAGTATTTTTCAGGTTGTTAGGGTGAGTCTGTCTGTGGTGAGAAATAGGCTGTTAGTGTGTAATGTAATGCACTATAGAAACTTCTTACAAGCACTCTATAGTTCCGAAATTATTTCAGTATTGCATTAAAATTAATGGAATCTGTGCAGAATTTTTTAGTTTACGTAGGAGGTAAGGTATTAAACAGAGGAAACTCAGGGAATTGTTCTGTTGGGATGCTTTATTTTTTCTTTTTATAATTTACGATAACTGATTGTGTAGCATTTCTCCAGAACAGCTGCTTCCCTTAAACTCCACTGTTTTTCATACACCTGACAACCGTGGTGATAATCACTAGTGAGAATACTGGTTTTCACAGTTCATTGAATAGCTGAGGACGAGTACTCTTGTATGGCTGACTTCTTTGATTTGCAGAAAGCATCAGGAGGATGCATTTTCTTTTAAATTTGCTGATGAGTTCAGTTCCAATCTATTTTCCCATGAGAATAAAGTATATAGACTATTAATTCCAGTACTTGCTTAATACACTTTGAACCTGTCGGTCTGCTTAAGTCACAGTTGAAAGAGCAATAGCACTTTTGAAGTGGTTGCAGTGACTTTATGGAATTTTATGGCTGAGTAAAAGAGGCTCAGGTTGATGCCCTTGGTGCTGGCAAGCAGACTTTTCCCCTTATGGAGGTGAGGCAGCCAGAACTGTTCTCTCAGATGGGTGTTTGGTAGTAGCCAGCAGGTCACGTAGCACAGAAGCACTGACCAGCCACTTAGTAAACGAATAAGTACTATGTAACCCTAACTCTGTGGAGGTGTCATGGTGAATTGGAGAGCACTGAGGTTGATGTGGCAGGAGGAGGATCCGTCCTTCACCCACTGGTGAATACATGTCTCTGATCAAATGTACTCAAGGTTTCTTAATCTCTGTTGGTCTTGAGTATATCGCGCAAAGGAGTTAAATTGCCTGGGTAGGCAGCTGATCATACTAGCTTTCTCTTTGAAGAGAGGACTTGTTTTTATATTGGTTTCCTTTCCTGGGAAATGCAGCATATGGTGGGTTTTTTCCCCTGCCTTATTCACTGTTAAAAATCTATGCCTTGAGCGTGCTCTCCACGCGTGCACATACACAAAATGTAAATGTAGTTCAAATGCTTTTAGGAGGTGGTTGTCTCTGGCATGTCTCTAATTACTAAAGAAGATAAAATTTTCTGCTAATAAATATTTATTAATGAAAAGAAACTTGAATACACATTCTTTAACTCATGTGAGTGATGGTGCACACCATTGTTCTGCCTTTTCACTGTGTGAACGCTTGCTTTATCCATCTTGCAAATGTTCTGGGCACACCCCTCAGCGGTTGTTCTGTGCCTGTTCACCTTAGCTATCCCCTTCCCTCAAAGAGAAGACACTAGCTGAAGTGGAAGGTGTTCCTCTTCGACTCCAGTATAAATCTTCAGGTGTGTTTGCCAACTTGAACGAAAGGGAAAATGGAGCTACTTGATGCTGAGGCAATGGAGCATTAGGTTTCTTTAAACCAAATTTTACAGAAATAATGAGAATTCCAATTAGCAATTGAGTATTTTAATTTATATTTTTTTATGATGGGAATGCTGTAGGAAGTAATACAGAACATACCCACCCTATTTAGAGTTGCTTTTGCAGTTGCTTTGTTTCAGAGTTTTTATAAATTAGTCTTTCCTGTTTCCGTGGCAACTCAGTTGTCTGCATTGGTTGCCAAGGAACAGCTTCTGCTGCACAAAGGACAGGGACACTGCTACAGAGTGATTTCATTCTTGGCACTAATAGGCAGTGGAAGCAAAAGCTTGATATTCAGTGGAGTATGGCCTTCATATTGACTGTTAGCAGGAACTTTTATTTTTTTTTAGATGTAATTGAGGTGTTGGCTTCTCTTTGTAATTCAGCCATAAGAAATCTCCTGTTATCTGTAGCTACAGGACTCCTGTGGAAAGGTGTAATAGTTGCATAGACATAAAGCATGAGAAAATGCATGTTTTCAGAACAGTTTAACCAACCGTACAATAAATTGTTTTATTCTCTGGTTACAAAATGAATTGCTTTTACAGTACAAGTCCCAATTCTGTGATTTGCAGAAAGCAATTAAATGTTCTCCTTCTACATATTCTAGCAAAGAAAAGATTAAAAGTGAGCACTATGAGGATAAAATCTTGGACACATGGCTTCCTAGGCTCTCTGGAACTCCGAAGTATTTTCTTATTTGACCTCTGGTAAAACTGCAATCTGGATTCCCATATGATCTTTCTTTTAAGAAGCACAAACTGACACCTGTCATCAGTTCATCAGGTTTCTAAAATGAACGCAGATAGAGAGAACATATTGTGAGTCATGGTTCTGTGTTACTGTAAAATTTTATTTTTGAGACTGCTTTTCAGCCGTCAGTTCTATGGGTGGGAATTTCTGTGTGCATGGTCTCAAAGTAGCTACAGAATTCAATTGGAATTTGTTACAAAATAATACATGTATTTCTAAAGGAGAATATTAATCTGATTTTTAGTTTTGTTAAGTGGTAATCAGGACAAAATAGTGTACAGTGCACACAGAAATGCTAATAATCTAGTTCTGTAAGGGTGGAAGGGTGAGAAAAATGGACTCTTCTTCAGAGGCTGGTGTAGGCATAGAAATAGGGTATTTTGGTCTTAGTATAGAATCTGTAGCTTAGATTTTAGTCTGCCTCCTCTCATTGATTGTCTAATGAAGTGCCATTACCTCATAGGGTTACATGAGTGCTACTCATCAGTAGGTTTTGAGTCAAAGTATTTGGAATGGATGCAAGGAAGGTGAAGTGAGTGTTGTATAATACAGAGTAGTTCATTATATGAAGAAATGCAGATACTCCTGTGAAAGAGGAAAGCTATTGCATAGTATTGTCTGCCCACAGGTGTGTGAGAAAAGCAGCCAAGAATACTTCTTATCAAAATACAAGAAGTTTGCAATAGTAGTGCAGCTTACAGAGCAAAAGGAGAAGCTGTGCGATTAGAAATTTGATAGCATCTGTCGTTCTCTGGCTTAGGCAGAAAGCTACGTCACCTGCAGCCACTTTGCTTTCACAGACATAGAGCAGGGCATAGCCTTGTAGGGGAAGCATGGCCAAAAAGCACTGGTTTTGCTTTTTAGTTTTTGGACAGTTTTTAAAGCCCTTTGGCATGTAGTACTGGCTCTGCTTATGTGAACTGGCATGCCTGCAGGCATAGGAGTTCTTTTGGACTTGATTTGACTTAGTTTAGAAAAGCTTTGGCCTTAGAAAACTGGAGTTCAGCCTCCTAAGTGAGTCAGTGCTGTTGCATGGTGTTCCCAGCTTGATGGATTGCTGAGTGAAATACAGTTTGATCTCTGACTGTTGTTATCGCCTTTACTGTGTTTTTTTTCTTTATAATATAAGTGGAGAAGTGCTCAAACCTTTCCTCTGTTTTTGTAATGGAAATAATTTGTTTCTTGTTTCGTATCGAGGGTGTTTGTAAGGAAAGCTATAGTAGAGAGAGAACAGATAAACCTATTGGAAGTCAGAGTGAGCAATAACTTGACTTAGATTAATGTTTGAATATCTAAATACCAGATTTCAACTATTGTATTGCACCTTAAGCAAACCGGCTACATTTTGTAAGTTAGCAATAAAGCAGTGGGTATTGTAGTAGTATTCCATAGTGCAAAACAGAGAGCTCTCAACCTCTTTTTGCTCTTAGTTATCTGTAATCTGAAAGCCTTGAACAGAGAAGACAGAATGCACTGGAAAATAAAGGGAGCAAGCTTTTAATGGGTGACATAAATAGCAGCCTATCCTTTTTACTTGCTCTCTTTTTCAGATAATGTATTCCATGATACAAGCCCTACAATGTTCTTTGAAAAAAATGTTTGGGGTTTATTGAATGAGGAATGCCGAATCCTCTTCTTGAATAATGCACTTAGAATTATTTGCAGATGCCCAAATAGCTCTACAAGTCACTCGAGGCATAATTTACTTAAAAATTATATGAATCAGTTAGATAATAAAACATAATGCAAATGTTATAGCACAGACTGATAAAAGCTAGGCAACTAAATTAAGTATTTGACCTAAACTTGTCCTTTTGAACAAGACACAGTGCAGCACTTGGGCTGTAGGCTGGTGTAAATGATCTGAACTGTATTGATATTCAGGTCTCTGAACAGATGATTTGAAAGTCTGTGATCACTGTTTAAATATTTATTAAATAAAGATGTTTATTATAAATACCATTTAAAAGGGAGAAAAGAGCATTGCAGTATAGTTGAGCACTACTTCCTGAGTTATTTATTGGACCTTTATTTAAATGAGACCAGTCATGCAGATTGCATAGAACCTGGTCAAGCCGGGGATTTTTTTTTCCTCCTCTTATATAACAGACTTTAAAATCCTGATTTGATACAGCAAATCCACACAAATGTTTTATGTGGAATGCATGCCCTATATTTCATCTCTTTTTATTGCTTACCCTGCCAAAAAGAAATAAACTGCTGAATGCACATGTGAATATTAGTTTCTAAAAAAAGTCCTTATTTTTGTTAGCTCTTTAGTGGCCAACAAGAATGTATTCTAGAAAAGAGTTTGAATGGGGAAACCCTTTATTGCCCAGATTGGTGCAGCTTTGATGAGATGGGGTTGCTCTATAACTTGCTTAGATTGTCTGGTGTGCTCCCGTTGGCGGAGGTTGCTTCCCAGCATAGCTACGGCTCTGTGGCTGTCAACACAAAAGCTGCATCAGCCAGCTCTATCCTGCATGCTTCTCCCAGCTTTTGGTACCATCAAAGTATTCTTGGTTTGGATCTGAGTTGGAGAGTATATGCTTGTGTTTAATAGTCTAAGTTTCTAATAATTTGGTCTTGTAGGAGGGAACTGAAATGATGGCTTTAAGGTGTTTGTGCTATCTAATGCCGTTTACAGTCATCCTTGTCTAAGATAACAGTCTCTTTTTATGCTGCCTCCAAAGTATCTGTAAAGAGGAAGGGACACAAAATTTAACAGTGACTATTTCACAGCACGTCTTAAAATTTACGAAACTAAAGCTTAGCTACAGACTGTGCCATGCGTTGGAGCTGGGCTGTGAGAAAATTTTAGCCTTGAAGCTTGGTGTTAGAAAAAGTTAAGAGTATCAAATTGGGATTGCATATCAATACACACAGTGGCATAAAAAAAATAAGTCTTTTGTTCTACACCCAGTCATCAGATGATGACACCAGTCATCAGGTGATGACACCAGTCATCACCTGGCTCCAGAGCTGCTTTGGTTCTTGGGGAAACTGTTTTTTCTGTTTCTGGCTTTTTTATCAGACTACCCCTTCAAATATTAGGTAAACAAAACACGTGGCTTCCACTTTTCTGCCTGAGTTGGTGAAAATCTCATGAGACATCCTTAGATTATTTTTTTTAGATTGTATTTTTAATTTGTGAGTCTGTTTTGTGTGCTACGTTGTTATTTAAAGCTCTGCAAAGCTATGTTGAACTTCTTTAGGTATTCTATATAGAAGGACCTTCTGTGAGCTCCTTAAACCTAACCTGCCCAATCAATGCATATAAGCATTAGTCTTGCTGTTTTTAAGTGTCACACAGTGATGCTCATGTTCCCTTACCTATTAGTCATTTTATCAGCATCTAAAAGTTGGGTTGCTTTAAGCTCGACCGCTTAGTCTGATTAAGAGATAATTCATAGTAAATCAGGATGCCCTTGGTAAGATAAGAAACAAGCAGACATAAATTCATTTCTTTACTATAAATTTGTGCATTTTTTGCCTTTGGGACTTTATTTTCTCTGTGTGTTGTGAGGTCTTAATGGCCTTGGCTCATTAGTCACACAAGCTACATCTAATATTTGTGACATTTGAAATACACAAGGCGTGTGTGTATTTCTCAGGGTTCAAAATTGGCTTAGAAGGATTAAGTGTAATTTAGTTCAGCTTCCAGGGTTTATTAAAACACATGTATGGGGAAAAGCTCAAGGGTAAGGTATCATACTGCTGTGTTTAATCACCCAAGCTGGAACTTTTAGATTGCTCACAAACATGTCACTTTGGCTGATGGAGCAATGCATGATATTGATAGTGTTCTTGACGTCTTGTAAAGGGAGCAGAGAAGGGTCACAGTAATCACAAAATTTCAGAGATGCTTGCTTTCTCTTGAATGTGCGCAGGCTTGGCTATATTTTCACTGCAGTGGCAAGAGCCCATCCTGTGATTTGAAAGTGAAATTATATTATTTTTTTGCAGGGAAATCTTGCAAGAATCACAGAATGGTAGGGATTGCACAGGACCTCTGGAGATAATCTAGTCCAACTCCTTTGCTAAAGCAGGTTTCTCCTTCTCTAGTGATATTGAAAATCCGCCTGGATACACTCCTGTGCAACCTGCTGTAGGTGAACCTACTTTAGCTGAAGCCAGCTGCAGGGAGTTCTGGAGAGGGATGGGCTTCTGGTTCAGTTCACCATCAGCAAATGGCAGCTTTGGAAGGCCAGTGCTGGCTCAGGCCAAGAAGCCCGTTGTTGAAGAGCAGTGAATGGCAGGACGTTCTGAGCAAGCTGGATGTCCCTTGGCAAGGTGTCTGCAACTGCCTCTAGTGTTCAGGGCAATTGTCCTTAGAAGGTTTTCTGTATAGCTTCTGTGAGTTGAACTACATGGGTTATCTGTGTATCTTTAGAGTTTGGGTTGGATTTTATTTTGTTTAGTTGGTTTACAGTTTCTTGGTTGCTGATACTGGAAACAGGGAGCATTTTTATCTGTTGCTTTGTGTATTGAATGTTAGTCATCATTTTTCTGCATTAAATTGACCAGTTGTTTCACCTAGGGAACATCTCTTTACAATAATTCAGCCTTGATTTGCCTTTGATCTGTGCAGCAAACCATAACGCTTCTCTCGATTGCTTTCCTGTGATAGCTGTACAATATTTTGAGAATTCTTCTGCTGTGAATCATTATTTGGCAGGTACATGGAGAAATGCATGATCTAGCTGAAAACCCGCAACTTTTCCACTTCCTGCTGTTCTTGGCCATATTGCAGAGCAGTGGTGGTCTCTCATGCTTACAACTTGTGAGTCTTGTGTTGTATCTTAGACAAGCTTTTAATCTTAGGTTTGGGCTTACTGTCAGAAAAAAATATTTGGAATGTATGAAGTGTCTGTGCAATGTAAAAACAGATAATGTCTTTTGTTATAATGGTCTTTAGGTGCAATTCCAAGACAAGAAGCTGTTCATATTAGCATGACTACTTTCTCGTCATTCAAACTAGTAACTATATCAATCTCTTCATCCCAAGCACTTGAAAATGAAAGACCAATGATCATGATCAACTTACAAACCAGTATGCTGAAAAAAGACCTTTCCACTTTCTTCCCCTGCCACTCACTGCCTTTTTTTTTTATTTCACCAGGTACTCTTCCAGGCTTTCAGCTGGGGACAATTAACAGTTCCCTGGTACTGCACACTGTATGCTGAAATGTAAATTGTGCAAGTATTGCATAATTGCCTGAAGCCAGAAATGGGTGCTTTGGGAAAATTACAAAATATTGCATGATTCCTGATTAAAATTGTGCATTGACATAGAGCAAGACTTAAGATTCCCCCGAGTCCAAGCCAGGAGTATGGTAGGGAAAACAAGGTATCCTGCATGTGCAGTGCAAAGATAAAAAACATATGTAGTACTGCAATGCCTTGGAACAACTGTGAGAACTTGTAAGACTGCAGTAGAGTTAGTTATTTTTATTGGCCTGTTTGGGTAGGCCAGCAAGCCCAGCTTCTGTCATGAACTGGTGGTGAATGGCAGTTACCTGTTCAAAGCCCACAGTCAATGTCACAGGCCACATTCCTCAGCAGAGCGGGCCTTTGAATGTTAGGTACATGGCAAGTACTCATCTTGAATTCTATATATTAGCCATGTAATAACTTACTCACATAGAGGTTTCATTGTCTTGAGATTTCATTCTCTTGTATGCGTCATAAATCACAACTGTTGATACTTCTTCTTTGTTGTGCTTGGGACTAACTTCCTTACTGGGATTAGTATTTCTTGGGAGACCTCACTGATTTGCATTGTCAGTCTGTTTGCTGGTTGATGAACACGTGCCAGAATTCAAGATTTGTGCAGGTATGTATGGTAAAACTTTATTGAATGTGGCTGAAGTAAAAGTAGGAGACAGGACACTGTAGCACTGGCCTTCTCTGTTGCGTAGATTATTTTTTTAAGGATATAGTAAAACTTCAGTCTTGTATTATTTTAGAAAACTGCCTTAGAAAGTATCCACATCCCTCTTTGTCTCAGAATCATAATGGTAAGTCTCATATTCAATGCAGATTTGAGTTCCAGATAGATGAGTTTCTGGTATTTGTTATTAACGTCAAATATGTTCGAACTTGTTTGTTTGTTTTTAATATGACCTCTTTGCATTGTGCATTCATATAAAAATAGAGAATTCATAAATGTATCTTGTATGGAACACTTTAAAGCTTGTCTGAATTATATAAGTAAGTCATTTTTATTTGTTTTAAAAAATGTACATTCACACGACTTCTAGGAGGTGGCATATACAGACAATACCCTACATTCCTTTCATTTTCAAATCTTTCTATTACTTTTTTTAGCTACCTTCTGCCAAAACTGTTTCAAGCAGGTCTCTTGTACTAGCTATTTGTTGGTTAATACTGTAATAGTTGCTAGATCCAGAGTATAAAATGGTGATTGCATCTCTCCCTTCCTGCTATCCCTGTGGCCCTTCAGTATAATCTTATTTTTTGTGCTTTGATTAGGTATTTTCCTATTTTTCTCTTATCTCTGAGCACATAAGGTAGTCATTACAAACGTAGTGGAGATTTGCCTGGTTTTGACACTCAGGATGATTTTCAAGATGCTCATGTTCAGCATCATAGAGAGATGGGATTTTTTAATTGCCAACTCAAGCGAGTGTGGTATAGTTAACATGTTTCATCCATATCGAATCACCAGAGCTTTGCTGTTGACACAGAACACCATCCTAGAAATCAGTTTCCTGTTTGGCTTTGATTCTGTTAGAACGCTGCCAAAAGATGCAGTTGTATTTCCTCTTGCTTCTTCTGTGCCATTGCCAGGACTCAAGAGATGGCTGACTGGGATCCCAAAAGCACTAATCCCACTACAAACTGGAGGATGGGGATAAATTACTACAGCTGTCCAGAGGTGAAAGGATAGGACTTGATTAGCCACATGACAGCAGAACTAATGTGGGCTGCTGCAGCTGTTGTTGGTTGAAAATGTATCTTAGCAGGTAGCTGCTGAATGTATTTGAGTTATATTCATTTCAGAAGCCTATAATATGGTGAAATTCAAGAGATTTTTCACAAGAATTTGAGAAGTCGTGAACTTAGCTTCGTTACCAAATGGTGAGTCTGTTCTCCAGATTGTGGAATTATAAGAACTTCTCATTGAAACGAGCCTTCAAAGACTTTTAGTATGAAGAAATCTGTTCATGTCAGAGCTGCAGTTAATGAGGCTTCCTGCATCAGGATGATGCGAGACTGCTACATGACATGGAAAGTTTTATTTAAGATACATCATCCCTTGCCAAATTTTGGAGAAGAACATTTCCATTTTTAGACTTGGGTTAATATCTGTATAAAAAGTGGAAACAGAGGGGAAAAAGGCAGGGGGAAGAACAGAGTTCTGGTCAGAATATGATATTAATTGTTCTCTTAGCCTTGACAGTGCATTACATTGCAGTACTGAACTCGGCTCTGTGTATGGAGGGTAAGCAGACTTTGCCTGCTGCTCCAACTTGATTCCCTTCAACTGTGAGTACTGAGGGGGAGTTCCCATGTGACTGGTAATGCTCAGCGTATGGTGAAGTCATATGGGGTTTGCCTTTTATATAAATCTTCTTGGTTTCCTTTCATCAGTCTTCAAAAATTCTCAAGCTTATTCATCTGTTTGCCACTTTGTGCCTTGGGGTAGAGGACTTTAATTTAGAAATAATTCTTACATGACCAAAACAAATAAAGGTTATTCAGCACCTCTGTTTGCTGAGTGCCCTTTTCAGCTTCTGAAATTAAGATGATGTGCTCGGTAAAACATTTACTGGAGTAGCAAATAACGCTATTTTTAGAAGGTGATGTTTTGGTGGCAGGAAAGTTACATGAAAATGGACATAGTATGATTTTGTCTGTAGATAAAACAGTGTTTGAGTGATGAACAAGGGGGAAATTTCTTCTATGGCTTCACAGAAATCCCTTATGGAAAATTCTTAACTCACATGCATTTAATTTAAAACTCAGGGAGCTTGCAACTGTTATAATAATTCTTTCTACTCAGATAGGAAAGCAAGTGCCTACCCTGGGCTAAGGAGCTGGCTGATGGCAAGTTTACTGTGGTGTGCTTCAAGTCATAAGTAAGTAAGAACATACCCTGTCAGGGCTTCACATGAACAGTTGCTTTCATTATTTACTTTTGATCCCGCTTGATAACTTCTGACTGTTACTGCAGCTCATTGGGATTTTAAGGCCATGTAAAAATAAGGTGTCTGTTGGTAATGTAGGAGACTGAAAAATGTGTTGTGCGTGGCCTTTTAGGGTAAAACCATCTTGATCCAATATAATCACAAGAGTTAATTACAAAATACTTCAAAAGCTGTAGCCATTTCTTCCCGGAAGAGAAAAGTAGTACCTGCTAGTGTAATTTTTTGGTTTTCCCCGGGCTAAAAAAAGTCAGTTTTTTCCTTTTTTTGTTTTTTTTTTTTTTTTTTTTAAACCTCATATGTTCTATAGAGCTGAGTTTTGTGGCTCTGTGCAGGATACTTAGCTTTGAACTTAGGAGTAATGGTTGTTTTAAAGATGCAGAATAATAAAAATAATGGAGTTCTTCACTTTTCAGTTTTATGAAAACAGATTTTTTTATGTAAATTTTACTTTGTTCTTTTTTGAAAGTAAGAAAAGGCAAAGCAAAAGGGAGAGCTGGCTTTCTGTGGTTGGTAAACTTGGAGTGTTACAAAACAACCACTGAAGGCTTCCCAGTGGTTGTCAAACCTATCTTGGCAATGGAGCCTGGCTGATAAGTGGTGGTGAGCTCCTGTGCAGCTTCCCTGTTCCAGCAGTCATTTTTGTATCTTTCTTCATAGTGTCATACAATGAGGAGATATGTTAAATAGCTGAGACCTCTGCTTCTCTGTCAGATTTGAGTGAAGGCAGTGATTAAATGTTGTGGATATAAAATCATGTGGTTTGCAGTACAGAGTGTGTTTTCATAAGGCCCGTTTCCTAACAAGAATAGATTGTTCAGGATCTTTCGAATTTTTTTTCCTTTACTGTTTTTATTCAATTACTCGAAAACATCCAGATTTAAGTGCATGTGGTTTTTCATATAAGTTTGTACTTAGGTCTAACTATACTGGAATAGTTCAAATATTGTAGTAGAATTTAGTTTTTGGCTATACAGACATGTTATGACTGGATGCATGGTTCAGTGTTCTGGCACTGCTTTGGTTCAGTGTTCTGGTACAGCTTTCTAAATCTGAAATAGCTGTGGATGTGCTGCCATTGCTCTTGAAAGGGAGAGAGAGGACTGCATGCTGTTAAAAAGCGTGAGTTCACCATGGGTTTGGTGTGACGAAATCCCTACTTTTCCTTTGTGTCTTCAGACTACTTATTACTTTTGAAAAGGTTTTGCTGTTTCTGATGTTGCTTGTGGCCTAAAACTTGCTTTACCAGGTATTTTGGTGTCTTTGAAATTCAAACCAGAAAACTGAACATGTTTTTCTGCATGAGTGAGCAGGACCAATTAAAGCAGAACCAGAGAATGGAATGGCTGGATCACCTCTAGGAGTCTCATTGACCAAGGATAAGGTACAAGACTGATGACTGCATACGTCTGCAGATACCGTACATGATAGCCGGAAAAAGTCCTTAGAAAATAGGAGCCATAACAACCATTCTTCAGTACGCTCAGTTTTCAACACAGTTTTTCTAACAGCAAAAATATTGTATTAGGGCCCAAATGATAAAGCCTTAATTAGCTGTAGTGTTTTCTGCCCTTTACAAATTTGTATCTTCCTCTGGAGGATGTTGAACCGAGAAGTCATAGTTTTGGGTTGTGCATAGTTTGTGATTCCCTCCAACACTGGAACATGAATGAAGGCACAGTCAAGAGAGCATGATGATGGTGTTTAGATTTGTTTGCTAGGTTATATTTTCTAGACAAAGGTGATTCACATTTGGTTTCAGTTAATATTTGTGTAGAGAAATTAATGAGAATCATGAATTAGATATATAGCAGAGTTGATTAAGCCTTCTGGTAATTTTTGGGTACTGCTATTTTGTTACTGCTTTGTGCTGATCTACTCTTGTGAAATGCACTTTTGTTTTGAACAGAAAGTGCAGATGTAAAGGGCAGTGGCATGGCTGTGAGAGACCAGCTCAGATGGTAGCTGCAGTTCTCTGGGTATCTACTGTCTCTCCGTACCAGCTGTCAGAAGGCTGGTCCATCTACTTGTCCCTTTAGCAGCTGCCCTTCTGGGTCAGGAGCTTTTTAATACAGAGCTCCAGTGATTGTAGGCTTTGTGGAGAGTTACCTGAGCTAGCAAACCACAGGGGTTTCTGCTTCTTACTGTTTTTGTATGCGGTGTTGAAATGCAAAATGGGGCAGAATGTTGAAACCAGATCCCATGCTGCTCTTCTAATTCTTAAATAAGGCATACCATTTCTACTAAAGCAGTATGATTTTGCTGTTTCCACTGGCTGGATTTCTGTAGCACTTAAGTGTAGCTGTTAGCAAATCGCTCAGGATGTCATAAAATGTGGCTATGCTGTAATATCAGCAATTCATACTCTAAAACCTCAGCAGTACCTAAAGTGTCTGCAAAAATGTATTTTTGTTGGAGTTGAAGGGAGGTGATCTTTTTACAACTGTAAAAGGCACTGGGGATGGGGTACTGTCTAACTTTGGCATTTAGCTGTCTTTCGATACAGCCTCACACCTAGCTGTAGGAAAGCAGCTCCTGCAGTCTTGCTCTGAATTCAGAGCAGGAATTAACCAAGGTGCTGTTAATCTTTCTGACTTTTGGACTAGAATTTACAATTTTATTTTGAACAGTGAAGTTTTCTAAATGAGAAAGGGAAAAATTAAAGTGGCAATGAATGGTGATGTCTATCATATCAGAGGGTGGAGAGAGTGTCCTCTGAATGAGAGGGGAGAAAAACCTTTCATACAAAGCAGGAACTGCAGTGGAAGAGAGTGTTTATGGTTTTGACAAACAGATGAGAGAAAAAGGATCAGTTAATGATGAAACAAGGAAGTTCAGAAATAGTGAAACAATAGAGGACTTGGGAGAAACTTTCTCAATGATTGATACCAGTGAACAAGAGAAGGCTGAGAAGTTACAGCTGTGTGTGACATTGGCTGAGACAAGGAAGAAGCGAAAATGAGCTCAAGATAGGATCTGGATAGTGTTGGATCTTTCAGGTAAGAATACAGAGCTGAATCTAACCCAGTGTATTTTAGATGACTGAGTATTTATAAGGATTCTGAAGAAAACAATGCAACCCTGTCCCCTTCTTCAGAATAGGATTACTTTCTTTCTGATGTTTGAAAGGATCCAGCTGGCTGGAAGCTTCCATCTTCACTGAAGAAAGAAGTATTTCTGTTTTCTTTGGAAGTCATTTTCCCTTCTTATGGCTAGACTTATGTTTTTTCATTGGAAAGGTAACCTGAGTTCAGCATACGTCAAGAATACACTATCTCTGGTGAGAACTCTGTCACAGAAGAGAGACAAACTACAATCATCATTGGAGCTGTTTCATAGGAAAAGCTCCTTCATAAGCATCCTTCATAAGAAAAGACTGTTGAAAAGTCCTGTTCTATTTGGATTCCCCTTCTTTCTAAACTCCCTGACAAAGTTATACATAATGTCAGAATTTTACCTATATTTGGTCATTCTGAAGTACTGCAAAACATGGATGGTGGCTACATGCTGTTGACTTAAGACCAGCAAAACCTCAGTTAAGACTCTGAATTTATGATCTTTTTTGTGAGATTTGACTTGGTTTGCATATTAAGGTGAAGTTACTGATTTGGGGGAGAATATGACAGTGATAGTGGGGTTAGCAGGTTAATTCTCTTAAATTGCTATTTCATTTCCTCTTTCATAGAATCATAGAATCACCAGGTTGGAAAAGACCTCTTGGATCATCGAGTCCAACCATTCCTATCTGCCACTAAACCATGTCCCTGAGCATCTCCTCTACCCATTTTTTAAATACCTACAGGAATGGTGACTCAACCACCTCCCTGGGCAGCCTGTTCCAGTGTCTAGTGACCCTTTCTGTGAAAATTCTTTTTCTGATGTCCAGCCTGAACCTCCCCTGCCAGAGCTTGAGGCCATTCCTTCTTGTCCTGTCCCCTATCACTTGAGAGAAGAGGCCAGCACCCTCCTCCCTACAGCCTCGTTTCAGGTAGTTGTAGAAAGCAATAAGGTCTCCACTCAGCCTCCTCTTCTCCAGGCTAAACAACCCCAGCTCTCTCAGCCGCTCCTCGTAAGACCTGCTCTCCAGCCCCCTCACCAGCTTGGTTGCTCTTCTCTGGACTCGCTCCAGAGCCTCAACATCCTTCTTGTGATGAGGGGCCCTGAACACAGTATTCAAGGAGCGGTCTCACCAGTGCCAACTATAAGGGCAGAATAACCTCCCTGGACCTGCTGGTCACGCCGTTTCTGATAGAAGCCAAGATGCCATTGGCCTTCTTGGCCACCTGGGCACACTGCTGCCTCATGTTCAGTTGCTGTTAACCAACACCCCCAGGTCCCTCTCCTCCAGGCAGCTTTCTAGACAGACTTCTCCTAGTCTGTAGCACTGTATAGGGTTGTTGTGCCCCAAGTGCAGGACCCGGCACTTGGCCTTGTTAAACCTCATGCCATTGGTCTCAGCCTATTGATCCTGCCTGTTCAGATCCCTTTGCAGAGCCTCCCTACCCTCCAGCAGATTGACACTTCCACCCAGCTTAGTGTTGTCTACAAACTTACTAAGGATGCATTTAGTGCCTTCATCCAGGTCATTGATAAAGATACTGAACAGAACAGGAAACATGTTTATTTAATTCTGCCATGGATATTCCCAGATGTTTTCATGCATACATTTTTTGCACTTGATTCTTTATAATAAATGACCTGGAAGTTTTATGAAGCTGTGTAGGCTTTTATTCCAGCAAGGATATAATTAAGAATTTTAAGTTCATCTCCCAGGATCTGTAGGCTAAGATATGTCGGAGGACTAAGGATAATGCAAACAGTAGCTAAGGCAGCCCAGCCCTGAATGGGAAGAGAAGAAGCCATGCACAGCCATGAGCCTGCATCTTCAGGTGCAATTCATTTGTCTCACTTCAGATGTCTGCAGCTTAGCTCTCTTTAAGCTAGTTGTCTATGCTATTATAATATCAGATGAAAAGACATACGCATTTCTACGGTATGACTTGTGTGATCTTTTGTAAGATGAGATGAACTGGAACTGCAGGAGAGCATTGTTTCTTTGTGAAATGGAGCTTGAGGTTATCAGAGTACAGCAGATGCTTGCATCATGGAAAGCCACAGCTAGGGAGGAACATCACTGTGGTGCTGGAGGATATGCCTGGCATTGGACACTGCTAGAGGCAAAAGGAAGAGAAAAGGGCTAGGACACTGCTACCTGGGAATCCACCACCAAAACAGTGGTGTAATAGTGCTCTTAGAGGAGCATAGCCTGTCTGAAAAAATGTTGGTTTCCAGCTTTGAGGGTAGGTTTGTTTTCCATTTTTTAATCCAGCTCAGGAGCAAGGCAGTTACATAACAACCATGTCAGCACACCCACAGCAGCAGAGCGGTGACACAGTTAACAGGGTGAGAAGAGCAAACTGAGGATGCTGTTTACCCAGGAATTTTAAACAAAATGGGTTGTTCGGAGGTGTTTAATTGCAGTGTTGGCAGCTCTAATTTTTCTGACCTTAATTTTGTGGTAGTCATTGTATGTCTTGAAAACATGGCGTCAGAAATCTTGCAGTATTGTATGAGAATCTCTATTGCTTTTTTTTTTTACTTCTAAGGTGCTAGAAATTATAGAAATGTGTGGTTCACAGCATTTTATCCATATAATGTGTTTCTATTTTATTAAGATATGGCTTTTGGTTTTGTTTTTTTCTTAGGAAGGGGCTGCCTTTGTGGATCTGGAGCACATTGATTTGATAATGTTGTAAAGAAATTTTTGATTTAGTCACTTGGGCAGAAGTAATCTGAATAGCTTAATTTTTTTGCCGTGTATGGAGTACCTTTTTGACATGTTTTTGAGCAGACCACTTAAAACCAGATTGGGGATAGTTTACAATTTCTGGTACCGTAAAGAAAGCTGGAGAAGTTTTATCTTTCAATGGAAAAATTAACAGCTAGTAGGGTGGAGGTGTATGTTATTTCAGAATTTCAGTTTTTATTCACTGTGACTGTATGTGTCCCAAAAGAGTAATTGACAACAAGATAATTAGATTTTTCTGGTAGTTTTTCTGGCCTATGAGCACCTAATCACATTTGTTAACCTGCACTAGGATCAATTGGCAGAACACAGGGCACGTTGATGTAATTGTTTTCGCTCTTTATCTCGTGATAGGAAAATGCATACAGACAGATCGATATAACAATGCCTGTTAAATGTTTCTGTTCTGTAGGACCTTTGCAATGGTGCTAATTCAAATGCTATTCTGAAACTATGCTGCTGATGGTTTCAGAAGTTTCAGTGGTCATAGTGAAGGAGCCAAAGATAGGGAGGGGAAATCTGTGAAGAGCCGAATTATGCTCCATTTTTGGATGGCGAGTATCGGAGAAGGTACTCTGGTAACGCAGGCTTTCTGGAAAGAGTTTCTGAATGCTTTACTTCAAACATTTCTGAGTTAGTCAGACCTCAGATATTCTGGAGGGTAAAATGTAATTGAACTGATGATTCTTACCTAGGACTTTATTGGGGAATGATGTCCATGGACCATAAAATCTTTTCTTTGTCCTTCTGAAACTCTGTTAGAAGTTTATTAAAATTTCTTTCCTAATGATTCCTGGCCTTTATTTCCTATTTTAATTGCTTGCTGAGCAGGGAGCTGATATTTTCATGCACCCATCTATTGTAATTACCAAGATCTCACTGCTAACAGGTGCTGGTTTACTCAAGCTCACAATTTTCTTTCTGAAGTTAGGATTGTGTTTCCTATGTGTATACTTTATGCCTAGTTTTTAACTACACTGAATGCTACCTGCCATTTTATTGTCTATTCAGTTCTTGTTCATAAAGTCTTTGCTTTCTGTAGTTTGCTTTTTCATTTATCACCTTGAATAACCTAAAAAATTTGGGTGTTGTCAGTACACTCCTCATCCCTTAATCTGAAGCAGGAAGGCTGTAGGTCCGTTATGTTTCAGCACAGATATCTCCAGAACTCCACTGGTGACAGCAAGAATTGGAAACATGAGTATGTCATTCTTTCAAGCATTTATTTGCCTGTGCAAGAGGAACCTTTGCTCTTTTGCCTACTGAGCATCCGTAAAAGCCTTAACAAAGGTTTTTGTGGAGTCTTGAAATCTGAAGGAAACTGGATTAGCCTTCTCCACTGGCTTGTGGATAGAGTTGCGGCAGACTTGTAAATCAGGACATCCTTTCCAAAAGCCATTCCGACTCTTCTGAACTAGATCGTATTTATCCAGATATGTCCTAATTCCATTCTTCATTACAGATTTTATTAATATGTACAGCACAGATCTCAGGTTTAAGGTCTTGCCTGCAGTCCCTTAAAAGTCTGTCACCTTTGCTACTACACTTCCAAGATACTTTTAATTGAGAGATGACATGCTGTTGTGTTAGTAATTCACTGATTTCATGCTTGAGTTCCTTTAGAATTTCTGTATTGCATGCCATCTGGTCCTGGTGAGCTGTTAGCATTTGTTGTGTTGGTTCCCTCTGTGTCTGCCCATTCATTCATTGCAATTTCAAACACATCCTTGGAGCCCTTTGCAAAGAGGGGTCCTTGTAGAGGAATCATGGGAAAAAGTGTTGCAATACTATACCAATAATGTGACGAAACTTGGTGAGGCTTCATAGGAGGGAAAAGGGGTTTTGTATTAATACGAAACTGGTTTTATTCCATCTTCTCAACACCTGTGTGCTTACAAGCACCACAATACTTCTGTCCACACAGTTTAAAATTCAGGCACCAAGATGCGTGTGTCCAACTCACTGGTCCAGGATTCCTTGCAGTGATGTGAAAGACAAGGGGCTCCAGCTGTTGAGTTCTCATTGCAACTTCTGGATTCTTCATTTGGCAGGCATGTGATTAGTCTCCATTTGGGCAGTGGTTAGTCTGTCCATCCTTTCTCACCTGTGCATTATTACAGATAATAATAGTTGCAGTCCTTGTTTTAGACTTATTTTCCTGATTTGAGTATCCTAAAACACTACATGTAACTGTGCTGCGGTCTTGCTGGCCTGGTAGTCTGTGTGCCTTCAGTGATGCCATTCTTATATTCCCTCTTCTGCTGTTTTTCCTGATGTTTCTGTGCTCAAATGTTACCATTTATTCTCCATTCGTGCCAGTGTTAATATTGCTATCACAGCTCTTTATGGAGGATATTCATTGTCTCATACTGTTACCATCACTGCAGTGAATCTGTCTGGGGTATTTTCTGTAATGCCTTTATCTTCTGAGTGCTCCTTTAGTACTCTGATCATGATTGCCTTCCAAAGTTTCTGACAGGCTTCCTGTTCCTAATGTGCTTGAAGAAAGATTTATTATTAGTCTCTGCCAGTTGTTCATCAGATTTTTTTGCTTGTTTTGCCTGCTTTGCTGTGCTTTTGCATTTAGTTTACCAGATTTTATGATCGGCTGAGCTGTGTTTTTCTGCTTGGGCTTGGCTTCAGCTTTTTTGAGGGTAACCTCCTCCAACTGCTGTTGTAACCATTCTGGTTTCCTTTTCTTTTCTCAGGTTTTACTTAATAGGAAATAATTACCTGCCTTAGTAATCTCCACAGTGCCTTCAAATATTTAGATCCTTTATCTTGCCCTTTTGGATTTTTTTAACAAGCTTCCTTATTTGTCATGCTTGCACTCTCTGAAGCTGGTGCAAATGAAGGTTTATTTTTTGCCTCCACTGCTCCTACTAGGAAGCTGTTGCATGCAGGATTTTTCCAAATCTTGTTGCTGAAAAGCCATTCTATATTTAGGACCAAATCAAGGGTTGCATTTTCTTTTGTGGGCTGCATACCCAGCTGCTTTGTGAAACAGTTACTCATTTAATGCAAGAAAAAAAAAAGTCGCATCCTCATATGATCTGAAGTGTCCTGTTAAGATACTCCACTTTCATCATATCCTGTTAAGTGTTGCTATTCTGGTTAGGTGGTAGTAAGGACCAAATACCTTCTTGCGTCAGCCTGGAATCTAGTCCATGAGTTTGCTGCTTTAATTGTGGACGTGATACTTTTATATATTTTAAATAAGGGGAACTGAACATACATGTAAATCCAAGTTGTACTGTATTTAGCATAGTATAGAACAGTTTGGGTTGAAAGGAATGTAAAGATCATCTGCTCCAACACTCCTTGCCACAGGAAGGGACATCTTTCACTAGATCAGGTTGCTTAAAGCCCCATCCAGCCTAAACTTGAACACTTCCAATGATGGAGTACCCACAGCTTCTCTGGGCAACCTTTTCTGTTGTCTCCCTACCCTCATTGTAAAAATTTTCTTTGTTGTTGCCAGTCTAAAGTTTGCAGCTGAACCTTTTTCAGTTTAAAGCTGTTACCCTTTGTCCTATCACTACAGCCCCTTGTAAAAAGTCCAGCTTTCCTGTAGGCCCTTTTTAGGTACTAGAAGGCTGCCATAAGGTCTACCCAGAGCCTCCTCCAGGCTAAGCAATTCCACTCTCCAAGTATTTCTTAATAGGGGGGGTGTTCCATCCTTCTGAGCGTTTTTTTTGTGGCCCTTCTCTGGACCCATTCCCACAGGTCCATGTCTTTCTTGTGCTGGGGACTCCAGAGCTGGATGCAGGACTCCAGGTGGGCTCTCATGGGAGCAGAGTAGAGGGGGAGAATCGCCTCCCTTGACCTGCTGGCCACTCAAGTCAAGCGAATGGAGCAATTTTTATGACTAAAGTGCTGAATAACTAGTTTGCTTAAGGAAAAACAAGGGCAAGTTAAAGGAGAAATTCTTCCTTTGTGTGTTAAAGATGGCTTTACTCTTTTTATGCTAGGCAGTGTTGAAAGCCTAGTATCTAGTAAAGGTACAATGAATTAAAAAAATAAAAAGTTATACTATACTTTAGATTCCTCAAGTCAGCTATTTCTCATCGATACGTGTTCCTGCGTACAGGATATAGTATTCAGGGGGACTTCAACTACTCTGGCAATTTCCATAAATCAGAAAAAAGTATTGTAACATGCACAGTCTAACAAAATTTCAGCACGTCTTTTGATGAACAATGCTGAAAGCAATTTATGATGAATATCTTCTGTATTTACTTCTGTCTAAAAGGAAGGAATGGGTGGAGGAGGGTGCTGAATTGGATAAAAGTGGCTATTAAGCAATGGCCTGGAAAGCACACTTCAGAAAATCAAAGAATTTGTTGAAGTCTGAGGACAGAAGATTTAATGGTTTCTTAACGACATGCTGTAAGGGCACAAGAATGAGTTGTTTATTTGGGAAGAATAGATAGACATAATTGCCACTGCCTAATTACAAGTTACTCATTAGTCTAAAACTGAAGGAGCCATGCAAAAAAAGGGGGTACTAAGTCAGCTTTTGAACTTGTCTTATTAAAGAACAATACTAGTGTGTAGTGACAATATTACAAGGACTCTGTACAAAACATGACGAAGCTGGCAAAGCTGCTGCAAGAAAACATTCTGCAAATATATTAGTAGTAAGAGAAATCACTATAGAAATAACCTCTCTGTGAGGCAGAAAGGCTAGAAAATTACCAACAGATGCTGCTAAAAAGGGTTCTAAGCACCATTTTTACGTTAGTGGTCAAGATTAACTGAGTGGACAAGCACAAGGACTAAGATGTTGGAACACAGCCTAGCATACATACATAGAGGCTAAAGCTTGGGGTCCTTTCCTGTATGCTCTTATGGTGGATAGAAAGTTTAGGCAAATGACTAAAATGGGTTGGTGCTGTTACAGATCTTATTTGAGAATGAACAGAAGAGAACTGAAATTCTGGAAAAATGAAAAAGGACTAACTTGGTCCCTGTTTCTAAAGGGAAAAGGGAGTGAAAGTATAGAACAAAACTACAGGCCAGGCAGGTTCATTCCTGGAAAAATGCTGGAACAAACAATTTTTAAGCATTTGGAAGAAAGGGATGTGGTAAGCAACAATCAACATAGATTTGTAAAAGTTAAGTCATTTTCAATCAGTTTGTCCTCCTTCTGTGATAAATCAACATGCCTGCTAGGTATAGGAGGAGAAGATTTGATATATGTTGACTGCCGGAAAACTTCATCACTTTCCTTCCACTCCTATGAACAGGGTGTGAAAATACTGTCTAGTTGAAGCTTTGTACAAAGCAGACTTAGAACCAAGTTTAGTGTATCATTATGCTTGTTTGTTTTCAGCTGAGAATTTAACAGTTTTGCAGTAACCTCTCCCACCTCTGATACTAATTGATATTAATGCTGTTAACAACAAGAACTTTTAATTAAAATCCATCCTGCAAATTGTACCAGAGGTAGAAGCTATGTTAAACAGATATAAAATTGAGTTTCTTTTCTGTAAAAGCTAAGTGCAAAGTTGGGAAGAATAATCAAATAACACATGGGAATTTGCCCTAGCTAAGCAGGTCTAAATGAAAGAGTTTGGAGGTCTAAGTTGATCTCAGCTGAACTTTAACTGGGAATGACATCTTGCTGGAAAATATTGCCATTGTCTGTATAAGCAGAGTAGTTATATGCCGTGCTGGTTTTACTTGGAGAATACAGAGTAAGGAGTAAAATGAAGTGTGCTCTGCAAGGGGCTTCGGGCTTCAGAAAAGATGTTTGACTGGTTGGAGACAAGCCAAATGCAAGAACACAAAGAACGAGCAAATATCTAGAAAACTTCCATGCTATGGCCCATGGCTGTGGCAGTTTGTGCAGTTCTTGTTCATATTACCAAACTCCCTACTGTTGACCTTCCAGTACATTAGGAGGGCATACAGGAAAGCTGGGGAGGGATTTTTACAAGGACTTGTAGTGATAGGATGAGTGGGAATGGCTATAAATTGGTGGAGGGAAGATTCAGATTAGACATTAGAAAGAAATTCTTCACAATGAGGGTGCTGAGGCACTGGAACAGGTTACTCGGGGAACTTGTGGCTGCCCCCTCCCTGGAGGTGTTCAGGGCCAGGTTGGATGGGGCCTTAAGCAGCCTGATCTAGTGGGAGGTGTCGCTGCTTCTAGCAGGGGGATTGGAACTAGATGATCTTTGAGGTCTCTTCCAACCCAAACCAGTCTGTGTTTCTGTGATATTTATTCTCATCTTTCTTCAGCTTATGTAGCTCCACTGTGACTGGAAAGAAGGCCCTGCTCTTTATTGTGTATATAGAAACAGATAACATTTGTAAGAGACACTTAGACTATATGCTGAAGGACAGGGGGTATGTATGTTTTACATTTTGAACCGTGTTTCAATCTGACTCCCTGCAGAAGGGACAATTTCCTGTTATCTCGTAAAAGCGAATGATTTATACTTGCACTGTGCCATTCAGCCCAAGGAATCTTAAAGTGCCTATAGAAATGCAAAAAGTGTTGGATTTGCAGATTACCATGAAAACATACTAGTCTGAGCAAAAATTGAGAAAACCCACTCTGTGGAGCACAGCTCTGCTGGATAGCTATGTTAAAAAAGGAAAAAAACAGGGCAAATCTGGTTCCTTATATGTTTAGCTACTTTCAAACTGGAGCTGTGCAGTGAGAAGCTCTAAATTCTTGTCAGGATGGATAGAGGAGCTTAGGAAATACCTTCCTGGTGAAACCTTTGTTGAATAACTTAAAGATTTCTGATTGTTAAACTAAAATCTCCAGTTTTATCCATCTTCTGTATGAAGCCCATAGAGTGAAAAGCTCAGGAGTGGCAGCAGTCACAGCCGTGTGCTTGTTCTCTCCATTTTTTCTCTCTAAGCTTCCAAGGGATTGTACTGATGAAAGCTGCTGGCATGTCTGCAATGCAGTCTGGAGTGTGCCTGCAGTTCCCTGTGCATACTGAGCTAGCTTTCAGCCAGGTGGAGGCTGTTCTCTAGCCACAACAACAAAGGTTTTAACCACTCCTTCTAGCAGCCTCTGCTTTTCTTTCTTCCCAGTAAACTGGCTCTGGTGCAGGAATTGGAGGCAGTGAATGGAAGACTGGACCTGCTATCATAACAATGAGAATGGAGTGAGCATGCAATGGAGAAACTCCCACACAATCTCTGTAGGCAAAAAGAATTAGAAATTGTATATTTAAACATTTTTTTTTCTTTCAATACTGCTCTCAGATATAACTTATATCTGTAAACTTTCTAATGTTTAAATACTAAGCTTCACTTCTTCAAGCCATTTGTGTATGAAGACATTTTAACGACACCGTCAGCTTAGTGGCCTCTGACAAAAGGAACTGTGGCTGTTCTTGTTGGGTAGATTGTCCTGCAATAAACAGCAGCTGAACAGAAGAGGATAGCATTTGAGTCAATTATGTTCCTTGATTTTGTCAGCTGGCATATGGTATTTGCAGACCTTAAATTGGTTTAAAACATAGATCTCCTGCTGTGCTGATAGCTAAATCAGATTATTCAATGATCTGGCTTTTCCTGTAAGATACCAGAATTAAACAAGGCAGCGCATTTATTACAGCATGCACCAGGACTGCATCAGTGCATCCTTTAATGAGGAATTTATGAAATCAGCTTTGTGGGCTTAGAGTACTGGTGGTGAGGTTTGAAAGTTCCAATGTGCTTGGCATTTATAAGGAGGTAATAAAAGGTGTCTTACCTGCTACCCTTGAATTTATTGTAGCTTCACTCTGAAGCAGTAGCGGATACCTGCTTACCAACCACTACAGAACAACTCTAGTTAATCCTCTCTGCCATATTAGACACAAAACTATGTGTTGCAATATTTTACTTCCCTGTGGTGTTCATAAAGAAAATGATGACTAAGTTTCTGGTCTCAGAAAGATCTGCAGTCAGATGTGGAAAACAATAGTGTATTTGTAGTTTACAACTTGCTCTTTCCTCCACAATATGTTGTGTTTCTCCAGTTATAAATTCATTGAAACTATGTTAATCTTTTCTGTCTTTTTCTGATGTGTGGTAGATATTTAGAAGGTATCCATCATTATCTATACCTTAGAGATGAGGAACATAACAAGAGCTTAGCTGCATAGATCAAAACTCTACAATGAATGGTCTGGTCTCATGAGTTGCTGAACAGTTTCAACCCATTCAAGGCAAAATTAGTAAGTTTCAAAAATAGGAAACAAAAAGATTTAAATAAAGAAAATGCTGTTTTCCAAATCAACGGTTGATTATACCCATTCACAATATTTGTTCAATAATCTAAATCCATGTAATGTTAGAGAAGAGCTGTGTGGCATTCTTTCCACTTGGTAAACCTGATGCCTATCCACAGGGGTTTGGGAAATGTAAGGTCTACAGGTCTTGTCAGGGCATGTGTATTGCACTCATAAAGAAGAATGGTCGGTTTCTGTCTGCATGGGATTAACTATTCATTCATAGTATGTATGTATGACAGCTCCACATTGCTGGGGAACAGTGCAGGTGTAGGTACCCAGTGATGTGATAGACTTGAGGGACTGCTAAGAGGTTCCTGGTTAAGTTACTGCAGCAGCTGCTGGGGTGATGAGTCCAACTTTTGTCCTGAAGACCCTTTTTTTACACTTGCAAGTTGCCCTGAGGAAAGGAAGCTGTCTAGAGCATAATTAAATTACTTCTCCTAGGGACCAGATCCAACCTCAGTACTGCAGGTTGAACAGAATAAATTCCATGTGATTCTTCCAGCCCATTTCTGTATAACATCTAAAGCTTACAAGTGCTGTGAGCAGAAAGACTTGCAAATACTCGTTGCAGAAGAGTATATAAGAGACAGAGGAAGCTGTTAGCGATGTTTATTTTAATGTAAAATATCTCTGTATGATTTGTGTACTTGGTAACTTCTGACAGTTTTTGCTGACGCATGAGAATTTTCTTTCAGAGTTGACCTTGGTTGATGACTGTCAGTGCTGGAGCTGTGTATCGGTTATGTGCTCAGGCTGAAACATTATGGCATTTGTTCTCTGCAGTGTCTCTATCTTGTTTAAAATGTAATCCAGGTAACAATTGCTTCTTCTGCAAGGTTTGTACTGTGCTTCTCTGTGTTAGCACCAGAACTTATAACTGTGTCTGTTCTTTTGATTCTGTTAATTCACAGAGAAAGACATGAAATTTGATTTCTTCAGTGTGCACATAATTACAGGCTAATTTTTACTTGTATTAAAGAATGGGATCTGAAGAGTGCACCTGATGTTGACTGTTGCTCTTTTTCTTACCAAATACTTCAAAAACTTGATTCCTTCTTCTTATATGAAGAAAATGTTTTCCATAGTTGGCCATACCAGTTAAGGGACTTGCCTTTGCCCTCTTGACTCAGTGTCAGAGGGGAGGAGAGGGTGTAGGAAATAACTTCCCTCCCAAATTTAGTTCCCAAACCCCAGAAAATACTCCACTCACCATATGGATGAAACCTACGTTTTTAGACTTTCTGGAGAGAAGGAGAGGAGTAAATCCAATAATGCAGTGGTTGGGACATTTGCTAGAGATGTAGGTGTCTCAGCGTGAAGCCTGTTGTGGCTGACTGACATCAGTAATGGCTGGGCTACATCCTTGTTAGAGACTCACCCCAGCATACTTGTTTTCTCGGTTGAAACTCCCCTGCTGTGCTGCTCAGATCTCAGCTCCAAGTGCCTTGTCTCTGCAAGGAGCATGTTCACTAGATAAGCAAGCACTTCACCTAGGAGGTACAGACGCATTGTGTCCAAGCGCAGTGAGCCGTCTGAGTTAATAAGCCCTGCTGGATTGCTGCTGACTTTGGCATGAAGCACACTGCAGAAGGATGAAAAAACCTGAGAAGTGATACTGCAAAAATACATTGAGACTTTTGGCAGAGGAATTTGTAGTCTAATCTGATATCTAATAATATTAACCATAACAATTTCATTTTAAATAAACGGCAAAAAATGATTATCACCAAGGCTCCTTTCCCACTTGGGAGTTTGTTTATGTACAGACTGTTGCTGTAAGGACCCCAAACAGAATCAAAGTAGGTACTTTTCACTTGCATCCATGCGTGATTTCTAGGAGCACACAAGATTTGGCCCGTGAACTTAATCCCTTAATTCCAAGTGTTTGATAGCAATTAAAGTATTGGGAGGAGGAAGCGAAGTTAGCAAAGACTGTGTATCTACAAAACAAATTGGAGTGAAGAAATGTGAACTAGATGACCTTTAATTTATGAAGTCAAATTTTTAAATCCTTTATAAGTATGCTGATAAGCTTGTTTCATAACTTTCCCTGGTTGTTTCTGTGTGTATTTTTTTCTCCTGAAAACTTTATATTGCATGAAATAGAAATACTATCCTAAAATTGCCGTTACAATCTCAATAAATATAAAGACTTTCTGATAATCACAGGTAAAAACACAAGGAGAAATTTAATGGCAGAAGGACACTTGCTGGTAGAAGGAATAACATATATTCCTGTACTGTGATTACAAGGAAGGAACCAAATTATGTTGCTTTAAGTCAGCCTAGAAGCCAAACACCATCCATTTACATTTTTAAAGGCTATACAACAGATGCGATTCATCCAAATGTCTGCTTCCCCATTTTCTTTTGTTTGCCATTCTTAGAAACAGCATCCAGTTTTAAATGGAAAAATGTTTGTTTCCTGAAGATCAGCAAGATCTAACATCTGTTCAAGGTATATCCACATACTGTTCTTTGTAGTTGGTAATGCACTCCAGTTATTCATAGCACAGCAGTGCATTTGCACAAATATTACATGTTGAGGATTTGTGGACGTTAACTGAGGCAGCACTCTAATAATGTAATGCAGTTGCTGTTCCCAGTGGGCCGTGTCATACTCTACAGGGTTGGCATTTGTCATGCAGCGGTAATACTACAAACAATCAACCAAACTAAATAAACAAATTAATTTAGTGTTACCTTCTTAAATTTCAGATCTTGCTTAGAAATTCTTATTTCTTTGGTTGATATCAAAACATTTAAAAGCAAATTTTGTTTCTGTGCTGGAGTTTGTTTTCAATGGCTTAGACATGGTAATTCTTTATTGCTTTCCCACCCTTCCGACTGAAGTAACTCAGTTGAATTTTTCAAGTGGACTTTCCATTTGCAGGCAGGAGAGTATGATGTGCCCAGCCTGCAATTTATCTACCCCCAACCCTGGTTATTGAGCACATGGACGTCTTACCAGTTTAAGGGAACAAGAACCTCAGAAGAATGAGGTCTGCTTGTCTGTCTGTAAATGTTGATGGTTTTGGAGTGTATTATAGAAGTTCAGTGTTCTTTGTGGAAAAAAAAAAAACTGATGGTCTGGAGCTCCAGAGGTGCTGTTTGTGCTTTACAAGAAGCTTCTGATGGTGCCAGATTTCACAGGTGCTTACTGTACAAAGCATCTCTGACCAAACCCACCTTCTGAACATTGCTGAAACCACTCAAGGCTATGTGTTTGCCAAAGTTATACCAAGGTGCCCCATCACCTTCTAAATCAGGCCAAAAGGAGGCCCTGTGGTGAGCCAGGCCTCTCTCATGGGTGCCTGGATTAGGGCATGTTGTGTGTCTCTGGTTTGGGAGATAGGAACACAAGTGTCAGATTTTTTTTCCAGGAAACACACTGTATATTCTCTCAGCAATCATTCGTGCTAATTTAGATTTTATTTTCAGACAGATCTCTTACTTTGATTGCTTCAGTCTTTATGGAAACAAGACCTAAAATGCCCAGAGTATCCTAATTTACTCTGCAAGACTTCTGTTCTTCATGCTTTCCATACTTACCACCTAAACTACACTAAAGCTACATTTATGGTTTTCCAGTTGTTGAGATGGGCTTCCTGCTTTCACTTATTGAAATTGTGTTGAGTACTTGTTCTTTGTGTCCTGGGTTGCGTCAAGCACAGCGTTGCTAGCCAATCAAGGGAGGTGATTGTACCACTCTACTCTGCACTGTTGCAGCCTCACCTTGAGTACTGTGTGCAGTTTTGCGCACCACAGTATAAAAAGGATATAAAACTAGGGGAGAATGTCCAGAGGAGGGCCACAAAGTTGGTGAAATGTTTAGAGAGGAAGTTGTATGAGGGGCAGCTAAAGTCACTTGGTCTGTTCACCCTGGAGAAGGGGACACTGAGGGAAGAGACCTCATTGTGGTTTACTGCTTCCTCACAATGGGAGGAAGAGGAGCATGTGTTGATCTCTTCTTTCTGATGACCAATGATAGGACCCAAGGGAATGGCAGGAGGATGTGCCAGGGCACATATAAGGAAAATGTTCTTCACCCAGAGGGTAGTGGAGCACTGGAACAGGCTCCCTGGGGAAGTAGTCATGGTGTCAAGCCTGACAATGTTCAGGAAGCATTTGAACAATGCTCTCAGACATATGGTGTGAATGTTGGGATTGTCCTATGCAGGGGCAGCAGTTGGACTCAGTGATCCTTGTGAGTCCCTTCAAACTCAGGTCATTCTATAATTAATTCTATGGTTCTATGATTTTCAGGACAGTATGAATTGACAGGTCTCCTTTTAATTCCCTAGAACAATAGTAATTATTTAGATTTCCTGATTGCTTTCAATATGTTGGTTGTAGTGATTACACATAATCTAATATTTGTGATATAAGGGAAGAAAATGACATAAAAGTAAAGCAAGTGACTGGGTGATACAGTAGGAGATAGACATTTCTAGTGAAAAGTATCTTGTTGCAGCCAAAATTGCTATTAAACTTATGTGTGCCTCTGGTATTGTCAGTTCTGTGCATTCAGATGTGCTTAGGCAGACTTGGTTAAAAGTGAGAGTCCAAAGTCCAAAAGTCAGCCTTCAAAAGAGTATGCATTTGGGATCTATACCCCATTGAATTCAGCAGGAATCAGAGTATTTTGAAAACTGTATTTCCTCTGCTGTAGAGGATTAGAAAGAAATATAAGTTAATATTGCCTGCTTGAATTCAAAGTAGCTCAGAAGGAAGAAACTAAGAAGTACTGTTTACTGTGCAGACATTTTTTTGTCCTGCTTTTGATACCTTTAGTTTCAAGGGTGTATTTACATGGTGTAGTTTTTGTATTGCAGCAAATATTGGAGAGCAGAGAGCGGTTGCCCTGACTTTGGAAATAGGGCTTCTGCATTTTAGCTGTTTGTCTGCACATATGCCTTTTGGCCATAGCATTTAGCTTAAAATAGCCTGTCACAAGGGTGAAAGGGAGTTCTGTCTCATTATCTCTAAATCCTATCCATCTTTCTCAGTGCCTCTCAAAGAAAAGATGCTTATCCATTAAACCCACCTAATTTTCCCTTTGAATACCATGAACAGAAAGGGTCCCATTCTCTTTCATTTCCATGTGTTGATATGCTGCTATCTGCATTGCTAACAGTGTAAAAAAGCAGTATGGTAATGAAAAATAAATATGGTCGTAAATCTCAGTTTTATCAAGGAAAAAAATCATATAAAGTTATAGTGCAACTATTTTGAGATATATGGAAGTTTTTACTTGCTACTTCTATGTAATTTACTATTGACAAACTTCTGCTTATCTGCTGACAGAGGGGGAACTCACTGAGACAATACAGGTGTGAAAAAAATCTTTCACTGGTCTCGTGAAGCTCGAGTTGCTATCCCCGTTTCATAAATTTGCCTTGTATATGTTAGCCAAGGTGAGTTCTGCCCTCATAATAAAACACAACAATATTTTGTGTTATCAGATTTTGGCCTTCTAGTCAATCCTGAGTAATCTGAGATACAATTGATTAAGCATAGCATACAGATGTGGTAGTACTCTTTCCTCCCTGAAAGAACTTCATTAGGAGTTATTAATTTTGCCTTGGAAATCAGTAGCTTTTGTATAAGAAAAAATAAACTTCATCTGATTTCAGCTCCAGGAGTAGATTTTAGGTAACCATGTGTGGTTTTTCCAAACTGTGAATCTGCAAATCCTTCCCACACCCAGATCTGCACTCAAATGTACATGAAAATCAAAGGGCATAATCTGGTAGAAATTCTGCTGTCAGTATAGCATATAGAAGATGATGACAGTTTTGGATGAAGTACATTTTTCTAACAGACAGCATCTGGCTTTAGTATTAAAAGTAAGCATGTGAATAAAATTCAGACTATTCACAATGTTTTATCATAAAAGTATTTTTCAGAAACATTTGTCTTTTAGGCACTGGCTGGAGTGATGCATTGCCAGTGATAAATGTTTTGCCTCTTTTGCAGCATCTATTGTTTTGATTCTAAAAATGAATCAATGAGAACTGAGCTTTCTATTTACTACTTGCCCAGCTCAGGTTAATGAGGCAAAACAAAAATATACATGATATTGGCTGTGAAATAATAGTGCGTTTGCACTGAACAGAAAGTGCTCTTCTCAGAAGCAAGAGGGTTGTTGGGGCTAGTCAGATATTTCTTTTTATTGAATAGAAAAGAATTCATATAATTTAAGTGTCAGAATCAAGTAAATACTAATTCAGGAATGAAATGAAAAATAGAAATGAGGTACAGATTTTGGAGGACAGTGTCTGCTCCAGATTCTGTCCTAATTTGCCTTGGTAAAAAAAAAAAAGTCTCCTGCTACATAAAAACAATATACTGTTGTCCTTCTGCTTCCCAATGCCTGCTAGTTTTAGTAAGCATGAGAACAATAGTATCTTCCTTAGGTTACATTTCTGAGTCTCTTTATTTTGACCTCACAAGCACCTTACCCAGTGTTGCTTTTTTGTCTTGGGGCAGGTGGGGATCTTGTGTATGTATTGCCTGAAGGCGCAGGAACCTTCACCAGTCAGTTCTGAGACACTGTGTATCAAACTGCTCCCAGCTGGCTTTAGATGCCCCATCACTGGAATGGTTCAAGGTTAGGCTGATGGGGCTATGAGCAACCTGATGTAGTGGAAGATGTGAAAGATATTCCTGCCCATGACGGGGGGCTGGACTAGATGATCTTTAAAGGTCCCTTCAACCTGAACCACTCTGTTCTGTGACTTACTTGAAAGATATATCTCCCATCCATTTGTGGCAGTTTGTGTGAACCTCTCATCTCACATTTAACATTCAGTATTCCTGTAATACTTTCTCAAAGTGACCTTAGGTTAACATTTCTTAGGGGATGTTATAGACCATCACTTCTGTTTGCTAGTACTTTATCTTCTAGGTACAGGTGAAGCATTTTAACAGTAGTTGCTGCCTTTTTGCTGATATACCTGTGCTCAAAGGGCATTATCCATAGATTTGTGCTCTCATAAAGGCTACCCTCTTCATGGCCTTAGGCAGTTGAAGATAAAAGAGAGTAAAGAAAGTGCATGCTAAATAGTTCTGCACACACAACAAATAGGTACAAAGTCAGCAACTGTATTTCACCTGCATCTTATAATGTAATCATAAAGTATTGGTCTAAGAAAGGTAGTTTATGGAGAGAAGTCTTGTTCTTCATTATGGCTATTACCACAGTGAAGAGCTTGTCTCTGTTGGAGAGTGCATTGTGAAATGAAGGGTAGGGACGAATAGGAAGAAGGAGGGGATGTTACTGTTATGTTTCTGGGTCATGTATCTTAAGGGTTTACACCTGAAATACCAGTAATTAGCCTTACATTAAGCTTTGGAGGAAAAAAAAAATCATGTCAGTACCTCCAAAAAAATTCACTAGGGTCTTCAGTAAGTTGTATTACCTCTCCTTTAGTAAGATTGGATAGAATTAATCACTTTTTCCTCATTTGTCTTTTTCAGACTTCTGTCAGGAAGTGAAATGCAAACATGTTTTTCACTTTGCCAGCAGTTTTTTAAATAGCTGCCTTTTACGTCTTTTTTTGATTTTAAAATAAATCAGTCTTTGAGATGTCTTGGATAATTAAAAAAAAAAAATAAAAATTCAGCATTATAAATACTATTCCAGTATGAGTCAATGCTTTGATATCTGCCATTTATCAGATCCTGACCTTGCTTACAGAAAACCAAGACTGACTTTACCCTATCAGGGACGCCAAATGTTGCAGACTTGATACTGTGGGCTGATTTGTTAGCAGCCCCATTCACCTTCTCGGTGAATCACATAACCTGTGATAGCTACTGCTTTACTCTTTGTGGTTTTATGGATGAGTCATCAGTTGCAAGCGTGAAAGTCAGATACTTGCCTGAAAAGCTAGGGACAATTAAAAAAAAGATAAAAGGACCCAATCTTCCGATCTTCAATTTTTTCAAGCTAGTTCTTCCCCAGCATACATGATTTTCATTTCTGGACATAATCAGAGTGCAAAAGGCTTACCAAACTATAAATTAGTAACAGAATCTTGATATGTTTTTTGTAAATGACAGGGGACAGGACGAGAGGAATTGGCCTCAAGCTCCGCCAGGGGAGATTTAGGCTGGACATTAGGAAAAAATTTTTCACAGAAAGGGTCATTGGGCACTGGAACAGGCTGCCCAGGGAGGTGTTTAGGGCATAGGTGGACGAGGTGCTAAGGGGCATGGTTTACTGTTTGATAGGAATGGTTGGACTCGATGATCCAGTGGGTCTCTTCCAACCTGGTTATTCTATGATTCTGTGATTCTATGTTTTCTTTGCTCTTGAGTACATTGATATCTTGGCTAGAAAATTATAGCCCATAGTGTTAGCTGGCTTTCTAATACTAATAGTGATTTATGTTGTGCTTTGCAAAGTGGAACAGCTTCATTATGGGGTTAAGTGCTGCTACTCAGAACAGTTTGACCTGGTGGTTAGAGCACTAACCTGAGGAAGGGGGAATATTTCCCTTAACCATTAGAATATTGCTTGTTTACTACTGTTGATGATTAAAAAGAAGTTGTCTCTTGCTTCTTTTCCCTTATTGAAAGGCTTTGGCTTGTGGATAAATGCTTGGAGTGAAGCATTTAAGACTGGTAGAAGTGATATTTAAGGAACATCTCTCCTTCCTCTCAGGTCTTCATGTTTCCTGTTAATTGCTCATATACTCCATTGAGTACATTTAGTCATTTCAGACGCTGTTCCTGAGAGATCTGATGACTCACTGTACAGACATCACACAGAGATTTCTACTCTTTCCATCTTCCAGATAAATGGAAGATAAATGAAGACAAATGCCTCTCTAGTCTTGACCAAGGTTTTGTTTTTCTTGAGTATACCTGAGGTTATTTCTGTATTCACAGTTTTTGCCTGCCTACTAGGAACTTTGTTCTTACATGAGTTTCACTCCCCTTGGCACGTTACTAATTCTTTCTTCCCTTTTGTCCCTAAAGGTGTAATCACAAAAAAAAAATTGCACTGAAGTCAAAACTTGCTGGTTCTGAGATACTGGAAGCCCAGCACAGGTCTTGGGAATATTGCAAGCATGGTATTTCTGTGAGTTGACCATGAACTGCTTATGTAGCCACCAACATGCATGTTCATAGATCCTACCTGCCAGTTCAATATATGGAAAAAATAAATTGTTGAAACTAGGCAGTGTACACTTGGGAATGTATTTCTGTTCGTAAAAGGTGGAAATATTTTTGCTACATTATAATTACACTGATTTATTACAGATCTTAATCTCCTCCATGCAAATTTTCAGCAAAGAAATACATGAACACACCAAAGTTAAGAAAAACCTAATATATTGCTCTAATTTTCCATTTAAGGAAGATGTGGCTTCATGACAAATGAATGCCCTGAAAATGTTAGATTTTCTCTGTTCCTCTGAGTATTACCTGACCTTTATTTGGTGCATACTTTCTTAACTGCACAGCATTGAAGCAATGTATTTTGGGGTTTGGGTGTCCATGTTAGTAATGTCAAATAATCATGGTATTAAAAGACAAGGAGGAGCAAAAAAAAGTTGAGTGTAATTAACTGCCATTTACATTTATGAACCTCCATAAGTCTTAATACTCCTGTTTCTGCAGTCTGCAGTAGTTTATTTCCTCTTGTGAAAACTCTTGCTGAAAGTAGGAGCTGGAAACTTATTCCCAAATGCTGATTATATCCCACAAATTCATCCAGCACCATTTATCCAGCTCTGATCCAACACCTGTGTACATAGGTCATCTTTTCTTCTCCCCAAAATATTGCTACCTCCATGCAGTGCTGCTTAGTTCTTCTGCTGTACTTCGGAGTTGTTTGAAGCAGGGCCATGGCTGTAGCAAGCTCTGTTCTTTCTTCCCACAGATACTCTGCAGAGAAACATCAGAAGATACCCCTCTTCTCATCAGTCCTGCCATCCCCCCCCCCCCCCCCAAAAAAAAAAGAGGGGACACATTCACTCACATTTCATGAAGTTCCTAGATATTTTCCTTTCTCACCTTCTGTAACCGAAAGGTTTCCCATCCCTCTAGAGGAGGGGAGAGCTATGCCTACTTATTAACTTTGATTTTCTGCTGTAGGATCAGAAATGGTGAAGGTGGTTGGTCAGTCAGTGGGAGGTTTTTGCTGGCAAGAACTTGAATCGTGTGTTTTGTCTGGACTTTCTCACATCACTAAGGCACTAGCTCCAACAAAATCTGAAGTGTGAGCACTCATAAGAGACCACAACACTACTCACTGCCGAATATCTAACACGGTCTCTGAATATATGGCCTGGAAACATACTGCAATGTTATTCTACAGTCATACTGTCAAAGGCACACAAATTATCTACTTCCATCCAGGACTATGCTGTGGAAATGTAGCAGTTCTTGCAATAATGAGTCATTTGAAAAGCTCATCAGGAATGGGATGAAGCTTGCTGCTGATTGCCAGCCAGCTGTCAGCTCACTAAGCCTTGAGCAAGGATGAGCAACATGGGTCCCAAGGTGAAGCATGCTGCCTGCCCATACTGTCCTTGCTCATGGGATGGCATCGAGTAAAACTTCTTGATGTTATTTCTAATTTCCCAGGTCTTCTGGATCTTTCTGCTTTTACCTGTCTGTAACATTGAGGGATAGAGTAAACATAAAAAACTAAAGTACTCTTATCGTAATTTCTGAAACTGGTGCTTTTGAATACAATGGGTTTCTAGTACCGTCTTATAATGTTTTACCTGCTGTCAGAAGTGGTGCAAAGCTGAAATATTTACCACACAGTCATTATTCCAGCTGAAGGACTGGCTAGCAATTATGTGGCAACTTGTACTCTGTTTATTCCAGACAGTATATTGTATGCTGTCTGCTTAAACATTGCTGCATGATCTGCCGTCCCTAAACAAACCCTCTTGTTATTGTCTGTGCAGATGTATGTGGGGATGCTAAGCAGATTGGACTCCCACTGTATTTCTATAATACTTCTGAGCTTAAACAAGCTATTTTCCCTGTCCTGAATTTCTCACCAAGGGATTATATTTTTAAATGCATCTCCAGTCTTGTAACCTTCCTTTCCGTGTCATTGGAAGCATTTCTTCTTCTCCAAAGCCTCAGTCCATTAGTCAGTTTGCCTAGCAGGCCATGAAGAACCATTATTACTTTAAAACTTCGTTAGCTTTTCGCTGAGACATTGATGGCAGTGTCAGTATTGTGCTCCATTTGGCCCATGATTAGACAGGAATGCCAATTCACTGAGACACTTAGCAAAGGGCTAAGAAGAGGTTATAAAGAGTGTGGATAAAAGCAAGAAGTTGAACCTCTGTGAAGTTGCTCAATGACACTGTTTTCTCCTAAACTAAGGAGCTGTCACTTTCTATGTGTGAAAGTTTAATATGCAAGAGGCAGATGTGGCTATAAGGACAGTGGGAAGACATTTTAAGATACTTTGATTAAAATCAGGTAAGCAGAGAAGCTAGGGCAACAGAATTCTTTCACAACTGATGTTTGACTTTTAATCTTTGTTTACTGGTAGATATATATTAGTGTATTAATTGAATAATAAAAATTGAGCAGGGTGTTTATTAGATAACCAGGTGTGAATGCAGCTATATAAATTTTCTGTATGTTTGCTGAAATTAAATGTTTTGCTAAGGAAAATAGCAACATAGATTGCTTGTCTCAGCTACCTGCTGTGCCTGATTTGAAAAGGCCTGAGGGTAGCCTAGCTTCAGTGGTCGACAGTCTTTGAGGAGATACTCGTATTTGAAGTCTCTGGTGTGTTCTGTTCTTTCTTTTTTATTTTCTTTTTTCTTTTCTTTACATCTTTGTGGTGTTTGGAGGTAGAGGAGAACACCTATAGACTAATATTCTGTGAACATATGAAAAATTCAGATACTAGGATTTTATGGCTTGGGATTGTTTTGCAAACACTAGCTGTATCTGTATCTTACTAGTTCCATGTTGGTTAGAGTCTTAAGGATAAATACACAAGAAACTTGAGATACTGGACAGGATATGACAGTTTTTGCCTTACATGAATTACAAATGGAATATTTTCCTTATGTTTGAGCTGGCAAAGGGAGGTACAAAGTTAAAAGAGAATAAAGGAAGGGGTGATTCATCTCACTTAACACTAACTGTCTAAAGTTCATTGCCTAATCTAAACTAATTGTTTGAAGGTAAGTACTTCTACAGGGCAATTCTGTTCCTCTTGAAATTGGCTGATAGGACCAATGCAATGAATTACCCTTTCAGGTTTGCTGTCCTTCAGTAATTATGCTCTGTCTTCAAATAACAAGCTGAAATCTTCCTTGATTTATGTGATAAGTTTGTTTTCGAAGTCAGTCTTTTAACTTCTTGTCTTTTCATTCTGTAAAAATGACCCTCCACACCTCAAATACCCTGCCCCACTCTCTCCTTTAAAATCTTATAAGTAGTGAAAATACTAAGCAAATCTTAAAATCTATAGCTGTACTGTTGTTATATATATATACTGTTGTTATATAATCTATAGTGGTACTGTTGTACCACTGTACTGTGGAACTGTACAGTTCCATCTATGGAACTGGATGCTTAAAATGTCATATTGGTCCTCTAACTTATCTCTTTATTTGGTGGTAGGATTTTTATTTCTTTTAGGGGTAGGAGAACTGTGGAGAGAGAGAACAAGGCATCTCCCTAGGCAGAGTTGCTAATGCAATGCAGGCTTACTGCATGCTTTCAGGTCACTTTTTTAGTCACATTCTTCAGCTTCATCCAGAAATCTTAGCCTCAGTATTGTTTCTGAAGAACAGAGATAAGTTTTCAACCTACATCACGATGAGCTGCAAGACTCAAAGACCCTGAGCGGTTTACCTGTTGTGCCAGTACTCTACTTTCCTGATGCTACAGAGAGAAATGTGTATGTATTACCAAGCCGAGCTCATGCATTATCTGTCTACAGAGTAGTATTTGACATGAATAAGGATTTTCAGAGTCCATTAAGCCTTCAGACTATTACCTGATCCTTTCCTTTCCTTTCCTTTCCTTTCCTTTCCTTTCCTTTCCTTTCCTTTCCTTTCCTTTCCTTTCCTTTCCTTTCCTTTCCTTTCCTTTCCTTTCCTTTCCTTTCCTTTCCTTTCCTTTCCTTTCCGTTCCTTTCCTTTCCGTTCCTTTCCGTTCCTTTCCGTTCCTTTCCGTTCCGTTCCGTTCCTTTCCGTTCCGTTCCGTTCCTTTCTGTTCCTTTCCGTTCCTTTCCGTTCCTGGTCCAGAGTGCAAGTCTTGGAGACGATATAGTTGCCATATCAAACTAACTGAATAATTAATCTGCACTACCTGCATGAAACAATGCAGTTACCTGCCAAGGTGCCATCTTACAGAAGCCTCCGCAACAGTGACATCTTTCTGAAAAGGTCTCATCTATGCTGTGCATGTAGTCAAGATGGCAGATGTAGCCAAGATGGGTCCCCAAGCAGGTCTCTTGTTGCTGCCTTACTTGTAGCAAAAGACCATCTGGAGGGTACCAGGAAGTTGCATCTTAAAATTTGTCAGTTCGGTATAAATAATTGCATGGAGAGCTTTGGCTTCAAAGATATGGAGGTAAATTTGCTCTGATGCTGCTGCATCCCTTGAAGTTAAAGCTTGCAGCTGTGCTGGAGGCCAGGAAAGATAAAAGGAAATTCATACAGAATCAATTATCACGATCCAGTCATCTCATATACGCATACTTAACTCATCATTGTACATCTTCATCACAGACAGATTTTAGTGAGCTGAAAGTATTAATTAAAATAAAAACAATGGGAAAATTGTGCAGGAGAACCGATTATTAATTGCAACAGTTACGCATATTGTTTCAACTGATTATGTGGAGATAAGAGGACTGTTTAGAACATGGTAGGAAATAAATAGGGTATTAAACTCTAAAAAGAATTTCAGAAGAATATTTCTATGATACAGTGTGTAGTAAAGGGGAAGGAATGAAGAGCTGCCTCCGAAGAGCAGTATTGTGGATTAAGGCAAGGGGATCTGCTGGACGTGTGGGACATCCTGGGTCATCTAAGCCCTAAGAAAGGGGATGAGCTGGAAGAAAGCTCTAAGTATTATGTGCTTAACCTTTTTTTCTCTGCTTTTTGAGTGCTTTGAGGGGGAATGAACAGTGTTGATTAAGAAGGAAGTTAATGTTTTGATCTGTTTAATTGGTCACTGCTAACAACTAAGTAAGCCTTACAGCTAGGCTGGTCATAAATTCTCTCAAGAACTGTTGAGATTCAAGGTGGTACCTATGAAGACGTGAAAGCAGAAGAAATTGTCTTCAAGGAGCATATTGGTAAGACAATTCACATTACAAATATGGCACACAAACTATAGAGTTACACACAGAATCCCCAGCAGTAATAAGCAAAAGGACATTGATTTGTATTTCTGTGAACCCTCATTCCATCCACATTGCCACTGATGGTATCATGGTACAAAGGGTAATTTCTGCTAGGGTCAAATTTGGTTCTCTGTCTTTCCCTCCTTGGCCTGCCTGGTGGGCTATGGGATATATTTGAAAGAAATCCTTTGACATATTCCTCCACAACATCCTTCTCTCTGAATTGGAGAGATACAGATGTAATGAGTGGACTGTTTAGTGGATAAGGAGTTGGTTAGATGATCATATTCAGGGAGTAGTGGTCAATGGCTCGATGTCCAGATGGAGGTCTATGACAAGTAGTGTCCCTCAGGGATTCATATTGGTACCAATGCTGTTTAATATATTCATCGATGATATTCAGTGAGATCAAGTGCACCCTCAGAAAGTTGCACATGACATGAAGCTGACTGGTGCAGTTGTCACACCAGAAGGACAGGATGTCATCCAGATGGACCTGGACGAGCTGGAGACATGGGACTGTGTGAAGCTCATGAGGTTCAACAAGGCCAAGTGCAAGGTCCTACACCTGGGTCGGGGCAACCCATGGTTTCAGTACAGGATGGGGGATGATGTGATTGAGAGCAACCCTACAGAGAAGGGCTTGGGGGTGCTGATTGATGAGAAGCTCGACATGAGCTGGTAATATGCACTTGCAGCCCAGAAGTCCAAACATATCCTGGGCTGTATCAAAAGGAGTGTGGCCAGCAGGTTGGGGGAGGTGATTCTGCCCCTCTGCTCCTCTCTTGTCAGTCCTCATCTGGAGTACTGTGTCCAGTTCTGGAATCCCCAACATAAGAAGGGTGTGGAGCTATTGGAACGGGTCCAGAGGAGGGCTACAAAATGATCAGAGGGTTAGAGCACCTCCCATATGAATACAGGCTGAGAGAGTTGGGGTTGTTCAGCCTGGAGAAGAGAACACCTCTGAGGACACCTTATAGCAACCTTCCAGTACCTGAAGGGGGCCTACAAGAAAGCTGGGGAGGGACTTTTTAGAAAGGCATGTAGTGATAGGACGAGGGGAAAATGGCTATAAATTGGAAGAAGAAAGATTTAGATTAGACATTAGGATGAAATTCTTCACCATGAGTGTGGTGAGACACTGGCACAGGTTGCCCAGGGAAGTTGTGGCTGCCGCCTGCCTGGAGGTGTTCATGGCCAGGTTGGATGGGGCTTTGAGCAGCCTGATCTAGTGGGAGGTGTCCCTGCCCATGGTAGGGGGGTTGGAACTAGATGATCTCTTCCAAACCAAACTGTTCTATAATTACATGATAAGCGAGGCTGCTCCTGCATTTCATGCAAAATCTGCTGAAACAGAGGAAATGAGGAACTGTTTTCCTTTTTTTCATGAGAAAGATGTCTTCTAGCAAAAGACGACCTTGAGTGCTTTTGAAAAGTCTTCTCTTACATTCTAATCTGTATTTCTGCATCTGTTATTCAAGTCTCGGTGTGTTTGATATAGTACAGATAATTAAAAATATGTAGTATTGCCAGGATTTTACATCAGTCAGAGAAATAGCTCTTCATAAGTTAGTCTTGCATATCAGTGCCTACATGTATCACATTATCCCCATATTGAAATATACCACAATTTTATTACATGTGCTGTTTTTGGCAGTATGGTATGTTTTGAACAATCTGAACTCATAATTTGCTTTTTTATTGGTGAAAATGGTAAAGTTTCTAGAGGTGATTGAGGAAAACCATGAGCCTGTCAAGAAATTATTTTTTTTTTTTTACTTTTTTTTCTCCCCCCTGTGTGCACAAATATGGAAGTTGCACCCCTAGGCAGCTGTCATTTGGCTCCCTTGTGTGTGTGTATCTTGCATGACAGTCTGCAATATTGAAGTGTTTAAATGAAGACTGTGGCTCCATCTTGCATGAACAGGGAATGTAAAAACCGTAATAGCATGGGTTTGCTCCCTTCTGGATATCAGAGTGCTGAATGACTATCTATAACCAGAGCTGTGGTAATCCTTTCCTAAATTTAACCCCCCACTACCAAAAAAAAACCCTACTCCAAAACACTGTAAATGTATCAATGGTAGCCTTACTGGGAAGAACCTTCTTATTGTGCATAAACAAAACATCTATTGATAAGTAGTTCCTGTAGTACTGTAGAGGTTGACAAGTGGTGTAATGGTTTAACGAGGGTAATAATTCTAAAGCTGCTGGCTAACATGTAGTCTGTCCTTGTTACATTTTGAGCAGTGCAGTTTAGTTTCCACGGCAACTGCTCATGTCTGCTTACAGATGTGCTTATAGCTATGGGAAGTTGTTTCTCAACGAATCCTTAATTTAGTGACAAAACGTAAAGGACTAACTTCCATCCCTCTTTCCAAAATCTGCAGAGGTCCAAGATTTTCTGTGTGCTAGCAGCGTGTCACATTAATACAGAGTTTTACCAGAGGAGTAATTGGGTCAAATATCTAAGTATGGCATGGTATTTACTGAGAGAAAAAAATGTACTTTTGTTTCAGTCTCTTTATTGAGAGGACTAGAAAGTGAATCATAACGTCATCATAACTATTGCTGTTAGGGCATTGTTGTGGTGAGATTTTATCTTGGTCTTGGTTTTGTCTTCTTGTTGGACAGAGAAGATCGGATTATTGCAGAGCAGCACATTGTGAACACAGTACACAATGCTATGGAAGATGCAGTACTTGCTGATGGTGCTTTTGCTGGACTTATGTTTCTCAGTCAAATAGGCCACTTTCAAAACTAACTGGGGCTACTTTCCTGAGGGAGTAGAGTAAGGCAGATAAGCATCCTAAAACTGTTGATCTGATGAGCTGTTACCATAATGGCTTTAGTTCAACACTGCAATGAAGTACAAAATAGAGTATCTTCAGTGTCTTGTGAACCAATAGGATGACTTTGTACATAACAGAATACAGTGGTTATCTTGTAAAGGAAAAATGGGGGAAACTTATCTATTGTGGTCACCTGCCCTGATCCACTATGTAAAGAAGAACAAAGGGGTTTAATCTTCTCATTTAGGCTCTCAGGCTTGTAGCTATATTTAAATACCATCCACTCTGGCATGAACACTGATATTTAAAAAGTTCCCAGTGACTGAAAAATCCTTGGTGGTTACTGTAAGTGGCTTAATATTTTCCTTTGTTGAGAAATATGGTCCACATTTTGATCTGAATTTATCTAGCTTCAGCTTCCAGTAATTTGTCTTGATTAGGTCTTTGTCAGCTAGACAGAAATTCTTAAATAATTAAATTTCTGCTTCCTGTGTAGCTGCTTAGTCTGTAGTCCTTTTTACCTTCTCTTTGACAAGATGAATGGGTAGGTCTCCCTGAATGTTGTACTAAAGGGGTATGTTCTGATCCCTTCATTGTTCCACTGGCCTTTCTGTAAACTCTCCTGCTTGCTGCCACTGTCCTAGACCAGCCAGTGTTCCAGGAACATCTGTGTTAGCCCAAAACACATAAATGGCATCACCTCTACACCACTACTTGAGTTCCTGTTTGGTACTTCCACTCTATTTGTCATTCTTGGTGTTAACATTACAGCAGGCACTAATGTTTACCAATTCACGGAGCAGAGGTAGCACACCTCATTTAAAGCAACTGTTTTCATATGCACAAAACATCAATTTAGCTTAACAAAACCTGTTTTCGGTAAATCTCCCTCAGTTTTATTCTCTCCCACTGTATTTACTTCTTTTAGTTGTTTGAACCCCACATCAGCTACCATCTTATTTTCCCAGGACCCAGTGTCTGATCAACAAGACTCTTAAATTATCCAGATAACCTTGTTCAGTTTCCTTGATTGTTGGAATAGACTCTTTTCCCTATATTTCTGGACTTTTATTGCTTCAGAGCACCTCATTCAGCCTCTTTTACAGGTCTTAAATGTAAGGTATCCCCATGTTTACTGATTCAAAAACCTTACTAGAGCAGCTACTGTTTAGCATCCTCCCTTGATGATAATGGCAGGGGCATTATTTCATCCTTTATGATAAAATATTTTGGCTTATATCCTATTTTATATCTCTTACTTCGTTAAGAGCTCACTTGCACAAGCTTTTCCTTTTTACGTCTTTTTACTTCTTTTTACTTTGGCAATGGAAAGGAATCTCAAAGGAATTCACTTTGCCATTCCTTCGTTATATTATCTTTCATGTTTCCATGCTGCACCAGGATACTAGGCATCAAAGTGACTAATTTCTTAACCCCGTCGTGCTACTAGCTTGTGAACTTGCTTGTCAGAATATTCTACCGGGGCTCTTGTAATGTTAATTCTCATCCTTTCAAACGTTAGTTATCTTCTAATATATACCCACCAGTCGGTACTGCTTTTTGGTTACTGGCCAGCAGCACACTGAACATAGAAGAAGAGGGAAAGCTTCCAACTCTGTCTCAAACAAAGCTGTCTGCTATTCCCCAGCTCTGGATATTGCTTCATGGTATTACTGACAAGGCTTTTCTGCTCTCATCCACCCCTCTGCTTGAGCCAAAAGGGGCTAACAACTGATAGCTACTCAGTCACTGAATACAGTGACCAGCAGTCAAGAGTACACAATCTCAGGGACAGTTTTGGTAAGTATGTTGCATTGTACAACATATATATTTGAGGAAACCAGTTACTAAAAAGTTATTCCGCAGGGAAAATATTTCCTAGTTAACTAGATGTGTGGCTAAACAAAATTAGATGCTTGCTTTGCTTCCATCCAGTACAGGAGCACCTTCCTCTTCAGAGCAGTTCAAGTTCTACAAGAATTCCTGTGAATCAGAAATGATGAGACTGTATTGCTTCTGTTTAAGAACCTCAGGAATGTACATAGGAAGATGACTTTAAATCTTTATTGATTTCTGACATGTTTGCTAATGGAATTTAAACTGTATTTCAGAAGATTAAGTCATATTAGGAAACCTGTAATCAGTTGTACCAACTGCATCAATTTGCACTTATGAGAGCTAATATTTGTGTAATTGTTCCTTCTACTGAAGAGCTCATTGAGGAAAAAATGGCTTTGTTTATGGTGGGATGTTTGCTTTCAAGAAGGAAAGTTTTAGTGTCTTTCCTCAGAATATGAGAGTGCCGTGCTGAGTGAAGGGTAAATTAAAACTTGGAAGAATTGTACATTACTTTGGATTAAGTATCACAAGAAATTCCAAGGGTTTCCATAACTGAAGAGTTAGTTTTCAGAATGTTAAGAGCAAGTGGAGTCTCAACATGAAGGAGGGTAAAGGAACTTCATACCTCACGTCTCTCCTAATTCTGTCTGTACTGAACATTGTATAGAGTAAAATTAAAACTTGTGAAGTAAAGTAGAAAAAAAGCTTCGTAAAATTATATGTTGAGATTATTTGAAATGTTTAGGGAGTGATGAACTTCAAAGAGTATTTCACTGGCATGTTTTCTGGGAAGATTGCATGGCTGTGTAAGGTAACCTCTTGCCCCTGTTCATCCCCTCAGCTGCTGTAAGCTGGGGATTCAGGGTGGTTCAGTAGTGTCACTGGAACAATCCCATTTACATAGGTACGTAGCTGAAGAGTCAGTACTTTCAAAATACATGCCTTTGTGACAATCAAGAAACAATAAAAATAATGTATAAGAAGTGGAGACTTGACATTATTATTTTTGTGGTGATTTTTTCCAACGCTTTTCCACTTCATATTCATGAAGAATTTTTCTGCTATAAATACAAGAAAGTACCCTTTGAAATAGAACATGACAGCCACTTGCAGACTCAAGTTTCAAGCCTGTAACTGATCATGGGGAATTTTAATTCTATGGGAAATTCCGAGATGTCAGAGTTTTGTGATTAATTGGGACAAAACATCAATTTCATTTGAGGACGGAGCACTTCAAAAACATTGACACTGTTTTTGTTTAAAATATTGATGAAACGCCTATGTTCTCACAAAATGTTTTAATTAAACCAAATCCTCATTTCCCAATGAGAAAAATTACAACGTTTTCTTCAGCCTGTTTTACACAGAGCACAAAACAGTGAGTTAAAATCCACTTGTTACAGTAGGAATTAATTTTTGCATGCATGACAGAATCGGATTTGGAGTACTTAAAGAGAATCTCTTTTTCATGCATAAAAAATAAACCATTCTATTGCAAAGTTGTTGGCTTGCAAAAATAATATGACTGGGTTAGCATTTTGCTATCTGCTTTGCCCCTCTATCTCTAGTCCTTTATCAAGTCAAATGAGGTAACTGAGCCCTTTTGGTTAGGAATCTCACAGTAATGTCTTGAAAACAAACACCAATATGTTTTTCAATTCTTGTGCAAGAAATCAGCAAAGCCCTGTTTGGAACTGTTAGGCAGAGCAGTAGAACTCTTGGCGTTAGGGTTTTGATGCAGCAGGGATTTGGGGAGAGAAATGCAATCACTTGGCACCGCTTTTGGCGCGTGTTTTTGCTGAAGGTGCTACTTCAGTGGACATCGGTAGCAGATATATTCAGAGTTGTGTCTGCTAAGTTTACTGACAAAAAATATTGTCTTTATTTTCTTCTGGCTGTTAAAATTTAGGGTTGAACTCAGCTATCCAGTGAGCTGGGAGAGACATAGCACGTACGGCACAACCACACACATGAAACATATGCGCTGATTGCTGCTGATGGGGCTGAGCTAGCTTGTAGCTGGGCACACATGCTCATATCTGGTCTGTCTCGGCATTTCATTGTGATTGCTGGCTTACATTCTAGGTGTAGGAGCTCTTTGCTTTCAAAACAGGAATCAGAAATACTTGGATTTGATTATAATTATGTGTACAAGGCAATAGTCAGCGATTTTTCTATTAATTTAAGGGGAATCAATCTAGAAGCTTAAAGCAGCTTCAGGCTTGAGTTTTAACTATTCTATTAACTAGTATTAACTATTGAGTTTTTAACTATTTAACTTTAGGCTTGAGTTTTAACTATTCCAGTGGATATTAAAATGAACAACTACAATTTTATAATATTAATACGAATCATGCTACAATTCTACAATGGCATGTAACCATTGTAGCTGACTCTGTGTAGTCATGTTGTCCAATATAATAAAATCTGTGCTAGAACAGGTTCCTGAAAAACTTTTGCCAGGGAGCAGTTTCAGTGCCAGGAGCATACTATTTCACCCAGCTGAACAGTTACTTAAGTGGCAGGAGCCTCTGCTTCTGTTCGCTGAAGCCCTGTCTGAAAATAAATTTTTTTATTATCCTTCTCCTTTGTAGCTACTCAAAGATATTTCTGCCTGCATATGTTTGCCACATATATTGGAAAACCCTAGCACTGCCAAGCATCCAACAGCTGCTTCCTGTGCTCTTCTCCAGGCCACGGAAGGAGCAAAATAATGGAACTGGAGCTGAAAATTGTTGGTGTTTAGGGACAATCTCCAAGAATGGTTTGTCATTAAATGCAGATCAAGTGACTTTAGTATAATTGCAAACTGCTATTGAGAGCTTCTGACTTTCTTTCAACCTCCCTTGCATGTGAATTAAAAGGACCATATGGTGACTTGTTTCCTGTATAGCTATGAAGACTTGACTGATTATTTTTCAAGCTACATATTAACACTTTAGTATTGCAAGCTTTAAAAAAAAAGGAGGGGGTGTCAAAAAATAGACTAATTTGGACAAATTTTTAGTTAGACTAAGTTAAACAGATCTGACAAACCAAGGATTTACTGGTAGATTATTCTATTTCTTTTTTTTCCATTAAAAATGGTTATTTGCATGTTGATTTTGCTGTGCAGTAATAAGATCCAGGTATTTCACTTGCACATGTCAGATGCTGGGCTATTTCTACATCACCTTTGTTTCACTGGATTTTTTTTTCCTTCCCACCATACTCTTTAGTGGGTTAAAGCTTTACTGATTTTTCATATACACACAGTGTTGGTTATTTTTGGGGGGTGATGCTGCACTTAAATCTTAGAAACAGTGTATCAGATTGCAAGGTTTAGATTTGTGGAGTCTTGGAACGAAGGCAAGGATGTTGGTCAATTTTTTAAAAGGAAGGCATATGGAGTGATGGTGTAAAGTGTTGTATGAAAGAGTATTCATACTGAACTGTATGCCAGGTAGCTGATACTACTGATTTATTAATGTGTTGCTGTGATTCAGTACTGTGTTTTGGAAAACCAAACTGTGGCTTTGGGGTGCTTCTAGAGATCTGCACAGTTTAGCTTGTCAAAGAGTAGGTGGCAATTTTCTCTTGAAACCAAAACTGCTTGCCACTTTTCTTTGAAGGCACGTGTAGGATTTGAAAGGAATTGTGTTCTGGGTTTAGACCAAAAGCAGAATTCCATGTACAGGACTTCTAGAGATGTATGGGACTGGGTATGGCACTCAGGTTGGACATGTAGCTGTTCAACTGCATGAGTAGCAGTGTTTTAGACTGAATTGAAATGCAGGCATTATGGCTATAGAATAATCATAGTTAGAAGCTTTCGGAACAGAACTGCAGCTCTGTGTAAGACCTTGCCTTGGTAAGAAGCTTAAGTAATTTCTGTATGTGGTGCTTGGAGAGACACCAAGGAGGACCACAGTTCGCTAAAGTCTTACAGATTTTACATTTGATGGGCTAGATTAGTAACTAGCCACCCAGCATAGCTCAACTCTAAGGGTGGAGATTTGGGGTTGGTGATGTTACCTAAGTTGCACAGTACTCATCACACTGACATCTCTCATATATAATTCCACTGCATTTGATTTGCTGTTTTACTGTTAAAAAAGAACCCAGACCACAACCCTCACGTTTTTATCATTGTTTGGGTAGCTCTGTGGATTAATTTTTTTAGGTGTTATTTCTGGCATATAAGGTTGTCTTTTTAGAGTTCAGAACTGCTGCAGTTGCATCTGTAAAAATGATGGGTATGACGGCACCCTGAGTTACTCAGCGGGCTGCAGTAGTTGACCATAAGCTGCCTTTATGTGTCCATTTTGGGACAGTGCTGTGGTTTAGTGCTTGAAAGTCTTCCATTTCATCTGTAGTCTCTTAATTCTGACTGTGGACAGTGGATGCAGGAAAGTCCTGGTAGACTATTAGTTGTTCAAATGTATGAAAAGTGTACAATCTGCTAAAACACCTGTTTATTTTTACCATGTCACATGATATCTGTTTGTATTAGTGGTCACTGTTGACTCCCCTAGAAAAAGCATAATTTGAGATCATCAGTAGTGATCATATCCATAACCTGGAGCTGGCTAGTATACTCTGCAGCTTGTTTTAAAAGACTTCTCCCTGGGAGCTAAGTGTTTTGAATTGATTTTTGAAAGGTGCTGTTAGAGGATAATAAATAGTGGAAATTCCAAGTAAAACGAAAGTCTCAATTCAGGCTTCTTGTAGGAGGCAAAGCTTTGGAGGAGGGATAGTTTTATTCGTAATTATTATATTTTTGAAGGACATATGAAAATAGATAAAATGCTTTACAAAGCAACATACGGTGAATTTTGTAGCATTTGAAAGAAACATAAGCTGTATACGCTGACAATTTGTTTAAAACATAAGCTTCGACTTTTATCCTAATAGTGCAGGCATTCTTACAAAATGATAGTGGAAAATACAAAGTATTAATTTGAGAGAAATAGAACTAGGATATGGAACTCAGGACTGTTAATTCTAAATGGAATCTTGCCTTAAAACTTCATCAAATTGCCAAAAACCAATGTCTGAGAGGGTCGTTTGTGTATCATCCAAATGACAGGACACACAATGAAAGCTCAGAAAAAGAAGAAAGCTTGAGGGTGAGACAGAACAGGAAGGATTCTGTGCAGGGGTGCTGACAAGCTTCAGGTGGAAGCGAGCAGGTAAGAGGGGAATAAGTGAACTGGAAGAAGGCCTATGGATTTTGCTTTGTGGTAATGCAGTAATCCAAGCCAAAGGCCTTCACCTCTGCGATATTTCAGGGTACAGAGGATTTGTCTCCACGGTGGCCAGTTCTTAAGGAATGGATGTAGGGCTAATGAAGGCTAAAACAGTTTAGTTTGGATTCCAGAAGTCAGAAGTTCAGACCAGGCCAAGATTAAATTAAAGCTAAGCACGGAGGATGGATAGTGTCAAGATCTTAAAGATTTTTAAATTATTTGAATTAGGCTCACTAGGAGGAAGTCCTATACTAACAACTGTGATGAGAAAATAGATTATTTTCATTACAGGGGTGTTTCACTACCATTGCCCTTGAAGCTACAGTAAAGAATGGTAACAGGCAATGAAAAGAAAAATCAAAATAAAATTATTCTTCTCTGCATTGATTAAAAAATGTTAACCCTACCTGATTCCCAACTGCCTTTAATTTCTTTATGTTTTCTCTGTTTTATAGTTCTTCTTTGACAGAAATGTCATCCTCCACATCTTTTTGTAGGCCCTAGTGCTTTTGCAGTTTTTTTAGTGTAGAATAAGTTTACAGGAAGGGATGAGCCAAGCCTTTTTGGTGCTGTAAACCAAATAAAATTAAATTCCATAAGTTATATATCAAAGTGTAACTTGTCTGCATTGCCTGCCTTTGTTATGAGACAAAGCTTGTTACTACTATTCCTCAGTCTATGCATATGCTTGGGTTTATTTTGAGACAGGTGAAACCTTAGGTGGTTTCATCTGTTCTTTGACAAATGTTGATGTTTGTTCTAGGAGCACATGACGTACATTTACAAAGCTATTGAGGATTTCAGTTTATTGCTTCAAGCAGTGTTTGTTTGTGTTCTGTGAAGCACTGATGAAAAGTCAGTCCGTGGCAAGGTGAGAACAGCTTCCTGGCTTTAATGAAAAATAACAGTATAAGTCCAGGTCTTTTTTGTGTTCGGTTTTCCTCATTCTTTACAAGATCAAGAAATATTTTCTATAACAAGTGTCTATCTCCAGAAGGTGGTGCTGTACATAAAACACTGGACTGGGCAAAAAATGAGACATTTGTTGGCACATACTTACTTAACAAATCAGTTAATCTGTCTTTCTGTTTCCTAAGTGACATAGTACGCAAATAAAAAATAGGCTTTACAGAACAGGACCTTCCTATGTATTTCTATCAGAATTTAAAATATCATCATAAGATAAAAACAATTAATGCTTTTCTGGTTCAACACAATTCTAGGTTTGGGGTTTTTTTGCCTTTTCTTCTGTATGGACTTCTTGCCCTGAACTGACATGTGAAATATAAATTGTTCTTGACTAATGTTTAGGAATGTTGTTCTCTGACTGGATTGCATTTTTAAAAGCATAATGGAGGTAGATTATTTATAGTGGTTAGCTCAGGACTCAGGGTTTTACACTTCTGTAAAGAGCATTTTTCAGGACTGTGCAGAGTGGGATAGAGCATATTAGGGCTTCTGCCCACCACCTACCTTCTCCCCTGTGGAGCAAACCTGGCCCTAAATTTAGCACAGGAAGGGTCTCTATCACTGCGCCTCTCTTAGGCTTGGTCAAGGGCTGCAGTGTTGCCCATGGAAATCTTCTTTAACCAGAGTTGTGGGCTAAAACTGCAGTTATAAGAAAATAAAAACCTTTTGTCAGGCGTAATTGCTGACTAAAACCCCTGCTTTTCTTTGGTTAGTTGAATAGGTCCTGCTTTGGTGTGTGGCTTTCAACTGTGTTGTATATCAAAAGGGGTCTCCTTATAGTCTGAACTGTAGAGAGTTGATTGCACCAATTCTACTAAACTTATATGTAATGTGCAGACGTTGTTGTGAGTGTTCAAAATACCTGTATTCCAGGATTTTGTTAAGGGTGTCAATTAAAACGGCACTTTCCCAATATCCTAATGAGGTCTACAAACCTCAGCTTTGGAAAATTTTTATATTTGTTCTTTCTGAAGCCAAATAAAATTGCAATTAAAGCAGTTAGCTGATAGCTGCTGTTGAATATTGTAGTCTCTAGAGTTAAAAAAAATCTCTCTTAACTTTTTCATGTAAAAAAAATCAGGCACTTGGATGTCACTGTAACAGCTGACAAATATCACAGTCTCGGGTCAGTCTCTTCGGTTGGGTCACTAGTGTTATCAACACCTGTGTTTATAAGCTTTTCTCTTGTCTGAAGCTCTGATGAGCTCATCTGTCATGCTTAAATATGTAGAGTATATAGATGTTAACAGAAGTGTTCAGAAATGTTGTAAGCCCATCTTTCGACTGCCATGTTCTTCTGATGTTACTAGGTCTGTCTAGCTGAGTTACCCTGCCTTGTTCTGCTCCATAAAGATCTAAACAAAATGTCATCTCTGCTTCCTATGCCTTTCCTTGCCCTGGAACTAAAATAAGTGCTGCAGTATAATCTGTTTCAGTTACATAAACAATCCTCTTCATCTGGTTAATTTTACCTCCCTTCCCAACCTTCTACTGATCTCTTCACCAATTTCTGTCTCCAGGTAGACGTATTTATGACCTCCAGTTTTTCTCTGTAAGGTAGTTGATTATGCCCTAACATCTAAGACACAGGAATGCAGCTAGAATAATTGCTTATCTGCATTATTGTGGAAGGATCTTGAAATATGTGCCATCCTAATTTAAATGCTTAGCAAATAGATTCTGTGTGTGATGTTGCACATACACAATTACTTGGCATGCAGCAGCAGCCTAGCGGTATGATATTGGAGCTTGGTTTAATTTCAGCTAGTGCATTATTTTCCTGGATCATGCTGATATGCCAGTTGTCTTGCATTCCAAGTGACTGTAGTAGAATGCTTTTGAAATACAGAGGCAATGCTGTAATGCAAAAGGATTTTTCTGTGCAATTCTAGCACAAAGATTTTAGTAACTTGTAGATGTAGATGGAATGGTGAGAGATGTACATTTAATTTCAGATTTTTTAAAAACCAAATTACACCTACTTTTCATGTAAATTCCCTTCGGATCTTGCAGTGCATTTCAGCAGAAGGACTTTTGGTAACCATCCAGAAATTTAGGATCAAGGTTCTATGTTGCTACAGTTTTCCTCTAAGTTCTCGCAGGGTACGAAATGTATGTGTACAACCCTCACTATTGATAAATATAACATTGTATATGTGGCTGGATCTGTTAGCTTGGATGCAGGTGTCAAATATGTAAATGTGTATCTAGGAAGAAGTAATCTACAGCTGTGCAAAGTATGGTGGCTACTTGCTCCATCTGTGCATTTCGCGTGTATCTGAATTTGGCATATCATGTAAACTGTGACATCTTGCAGGTTGTCACACTGCTTGTGGTGACTCAAAGGCTAATCTCACTAGCAGTAGAATGACCTTTATTCTCACTTTTTTAAGAAAAGAAAATTCTTACTGATTCTATTTCAGTTTTATTGATAATTATGGAACTTTACAAATTTGGAGATAAGTACAAGTAATGTGCTATTGTTTTCTTTAATTGCTAATGTGCTTCATTTTGAAAATTATCATTGGAATAAACTGGCAAGATAGAAAAATAAGCAACGAAACAATAAACAGTAGTTTAAAAGTTAAAAGAAAACCGTTGACTTATTAATCCATAGGATTAGTCCATGTAATTGCAGCAGTTGCAGCTGGAATTAGAACTGTATTAAAAGAATGTACAAAAAAAAATTCCCATTAATGACTCAGGAAACAAAGCTGCACTGGTCACACTCAAAATGTAACAGCTTACAAGGTGTTCTAGGGATGTTTTACAGACAGAGAGGATGATAAATTTGAGACATTTTAAATTGCTGTAGAAGTAAAAACCCAAGAGAATCTGTTGATCCTCTCTTTGTTTAGGAATAGCTGCATTTCTGAAAGCATATATCTACTGTTTTTTTGGCTTCCAGATGTCAAGTGTTTCTAGGGACTGGAACCATTTAAAGAGATAATTGGTGATATAGCAAGAAGGACATGGATCACAAACAAGGGAAGCAGAAATTGCAGTTTCATATCAAATTTTACTTGGTCAACATAGGAATCCCAATATAGGACACAGGAAAACTGCTGTTGGTAAAAGCAGGAAAAGCATATTTCCATACCAGCAAGTTTATGTTCTCTGAATGTTTCCCCTTTATGACCACTGATGGGAAAAATTAGTTATTTGATGCCACTGAATAAGGAACACCATCAAGGTTTAGTAGATACAGAAGAGAGATTTGCCTGCATTAAAGGATTGCTCTTCTGCATTTTTTAATACAATTTTCATGTTAGATTTTACAGCTGAATGAAGACTTTCAGTAGGCAGTTGTTATTTCAGATACGTCCTTCTGCATATGCAATTTCTGTCACAGGCACAATCGATATACTTCAAAATACACTTGGCAAAACTTTAGAATCAGTACTGAGTTTTAATTTCTTTTCCACTTTAGCATGAGATCTTTGAATGAGAGCAATATGAGTTGATAAACCTTTATTTCTTTATGCAGCCCACAGCTTTCAAAGCTGTAGCTGTTCTAAAATTCATTATAGACTCAAGCATCTCTGAAAAGGGGCTCAATAGTGAGAGTTGTGGTTTCCTATGAGAAACGTAGTTCATCGTGAAAGGCAGAGGGTGCATGTACAGAGCAGCTCTTTTTCAGCAAAGAGGACCAATGGCACTACAGTACCTTGCCTCAAGACTGAAATGCAAAAAAGACTTTGAAGCCCTGTACTGTAAGAAATACATGTTAAAGCCATCAAGTATAAGAAGCCTTTCTTAGTAGGGCAGCCAGTTAGCAGGGAGAGAAGCTCAAACTGTGGGGGAAATTGGGTACTGCAGCATGACATAAGCTCGCCTCGAGTCAGAAGTGGTGGCTGTGGTGAAGCCTGGTGGGAGGCTTCCTTGTCACTCTGATGGCAGTCTGGGACACTTAACACAATTCCCTTTTCCTCTTTTCCTGTTTGAAAAACAATAAATGTTTCTTTCATGCTGCCACTATTATGAATGGTTCATGAACATCCTCTTCATATGAGGACTGTAGCCTTTTCTTTCCAAGCAAAACAAGACAATCCAAACCCTGTTGCCTGAGAAATCATCTCTGCAAAACTCTGAGTAAAAGCTTCCAATTGGCTGCAGATGCTTTGTTACTTGCTAGGGCTCATGCAGTTTCTTTCCAGCCTTGCCTCATAAGAAGACTTACTGCCTTCATTTTCACTGGTATATATACTCAACTAAAATAAAATGCCATTACATTGTTTCCCAATAGCAAGTCTTTGTACCTGTTATTATTTAAGCAACCGTTATAAAATAAAGATTACTTCAGTGAGTTCTCTTTTTATTGAACCACTGAAATACTTTTAAGTTTTCCTTCCGGTTTAAAAAAAAAAGTGCTTGAAATGCCAATCCATTTTTATCTCTTCTACAGCACATTTTACAAACACTTTTAAATGGTGTTTGCAAACATTACATTAGTGTTCTTGATGCAACAAATTGTTAAATATGTAAGAGACAGGTGGGGACAAGTAAGAGCTCCTTCCAGAGTTTGGCAAGAGTGATTTCAGTGGACATCAAGAAGCAAAACTGAAAATGGAGTAGGTGAGGAGATGGGGGTGGGCGTTCCAAGACTGAATACAGTGTGCAAATGCTTCCTGCCTGTCAGCTTGGAGAAGGGTAGAAAATAGAGCTGTATTTGCAGAGGCAAGAGAAACCAGGGTATCTCATTTTACCTTCCTTCTCTTCTTCTGCTCTTTCTGGAATGCCTGCTTCAGATCTTAAATCCAAAATCTTCTGGGTCTTTGTGTTGCTCTTTATCTAAACTCCTGCCTTTGCAAGTGCCCCTAATGGAGATTTCTCCATCTCGGAACTATATAGCTTTGAAGCAGGCAGGCAGTGGTCACCTCCATTTGCCAGTTCCTGCCTCCTCCAATAGGCTTCCCCCTCCAGCATCCTCACTATTTCTTGTCTATTATACAGCTTGAGAACTTCTGTTTAACCTCTACCTCGGTTATTTTTTTCCCTCAGCAAAAGGGCAACTAATTTGACTTTTGTACATTGTCCAATTTTGCTGTAACTATATCCATCACTTTTGATTGTCCTGATTCACCTTGGTATCCCCTATCAGTCTTCTGTCTCTTATTCTGTTACTCAGTTTCTCTGTACCTTGTAGTCCTTCAGCGCTGTTGACTCCTCTATTGCTTGTAATTCTCCTTCCACTGGTTATCCTTGTAAAGGCAGTTTGCTAAATCTTTTTTCCCATTTAAAATTCCTTGTTCAGTCTTAATTGAAAGGTAATCATAGGATCATGTAGTGGTTTGGCTTGGAAGGGATCTTTGAAAGTCAGGGACATATTCAACCAGATCAGGTTGCTCAGAGCCCTGTCCAACCTGACCTTTAATATTTCCAGGGATGGAGCTTTTAACACTCTGAGTCACATGGCAGGGCTTGGTTTTGGCTATTAAATTAATTTCTCTGGATCTTAGTTACTTATTATATCTGAGCTTACTTCTTGATCCAAAATGGTGGTAACACATAAGACTATCAGGAGATACTGATACAAGTGGAAAGAGAGGGAATATGCAGAATTGAAAGCATTGATTGCTCTGTCGCCAACGAAACAGATCTCTATAAATAGACTACAATTTAGTTATTTAAACTTAAAGGTGAGTATGATTAAAGAGATGATTTTAGTGGGCTGATGCTGGCTGGATTCCAGGTGCTCTCCAATGCTGTTCTATCAGTCCCCCTCCTCAGCCAGACAAAGGAGAAAAAATATAACAAAAGTCCAATAGGTCAAGATAAGGAGGGGAGACATCACTCACCAGTTACCATCATGGGCAAAACAAACTTGACTTGGGGAAATTATTTTACTTTTTTACAAATCAAATTGCAGTATGATAATGAGAAATAAGCCCAAATTTTAAAACACCTTTCCCCTATCCCTCCCATATTCCTGGGCTCAACTTCACTCCCAATTTTCTTTACTTTCTCCTGCCACTGTGGCACAGGGGGACAGGGAATGGGGGTTGTGGTCAGTTTATCACACATTATCTCTGCCACTCCTTCCTTCTCAGGGGTAAGAATCCTTATGCTCTTCCCCTGCTCCAGCATGGGTCCCTTCCTCAGGGTCCACAGACCTGCCAGCAAACTTGCTGCACTGTGGGCTTCTGTTTCCAGGGGCCACAGGACCTGCCAGGAGCCTGCTCAGGTGTGGTGTTCCTACAGGGTCTCAGCCTCCTTCAGGCATTCCCCTGCTCCAGTGTGGTGCTTCCACAGGCTGCAGGTGAACATCTCCACAGGCTACAAGAGGACAGCATGCCTCACTATGGTCTCTACCATGGGTGGCAGAGGAATCTTTGCTCCAGCACTTGGAGCATCTCCTCCCCTTCCTTCTTCACTGACCTGAGTGTAAACAGGGCTGTTTCACTCTCATATTCTCATACTCCTCTCTCCAGCTGCAATGACACTTGTGCAGGGTTTTTTTTCTCCCTTGTTAAACATGTTATCCCACAGGCAGTATCACAGCCGCTGACGGGATCACATTGACCAGCAGTGGGTCCGTCTTGAAACCAGCTGGCATAGGCTCTGTTGGACACAGGGGAAGCTTCTAGCAGCTTCTTACAGAAATGACCCTACAGCCCTGCCACCCCTGCTACCAAAGACCTGCCATGCAAACCAAACACACTATGTATAGATATAAGTGGTAACATATTTTTTTTTCTTTTTCTGGTAGAAGTATTTCTTTTTTTTTTATTGGAGAAAAAAACTTTTCCTTTTTCTTCACATGGGAAGATACTGAAAAATGATAGCTTGAAACAGCATTTTTAAAATTGCAGTTTTTTTCTGAATGCTGAGTGTACCTTGCCAGAATTGAATGTTTCTGTAATGGTGTTTGAAATATACCAGTACTCAGACACACGCCCTCTGTCAGCTATATTGCTTGTAAGCAATAAATCAGCTTATCTTCAAGCAGACTAAATCTGACAGCTGTCCTTTCATCGCTGCCTATCAAATGAGCATGTCAGACTGTTCAACTCATTAACCTCCTGCTTAAGTCAGAATCCAGTCTGGGTTTCATATGAAGTGAGGTCACAGTAGCCTTTTAGCATCCATTCTTTAAGGAAGTTCCTAAGAGTTCTCCATGTGGTTTCCCACTCAACCCAAATCCTTTAAACACGTTCAGAAATTTGTGGTGCTGTCAGAATATTTAGGTAGTAGTGGCAACAGGGAAATTCATGCAGAAGGCTTTGGAAAGATGTATGTGTATCTTTTTGTTGTACAGATATGCAAATGTGTCATTGTGATTAATACTATTTAAAGAAAAGTTGAAAATAAATTGTTTTAGAAGCCAACCTTTAATAGCTGTACATAGAACAACTTAGGCTGATGTGTTTTAAGTTGCAGCACCTGTTGCCTAGACATTGGGTATGAATCATTTACAGACTTTACTGGAACAGAGACTGGTGGCAAATAGAATATAAACAGAGCTGTTGAATTTTTTACTGTAAGAATAAGATCTGCAGGATGGATTCCTATGTCATGTAGTCTTTCTTTGAACCTTTTACTTTCACTTGACTCAGCCTTCATCCCAGGAATGAGATCTGATGTGTGTGAAGATGCCTGGGACTTCTACAGGTAAGTCTTGAGAATAAAAATGTGTAGAAGTTTAGCAGGCTAAGAGTAGATTTGAATGAAATAAAACATCAATTTTATTCCTGGCAGAAGCCCTGTGTTAGCACAAGTAAATAAAATGTCGTTGGTCCAAAACCAGAGGTAAGCATGAATTATAAAAACCCAAAACCAATAAAAAACCTGCAAATATTTGATCTTTGGAAGCTTGGTTCCATATCCAACATTTTAATCTTAAATTCTTTGGAATTTGTAGCTCATAAATAAACAAGATTATGCTATTTTATTTTGGTTAAGACTGTGATGTTTGTTGTACATTGAATACCCAATATGAATTGCCCATCAGTTTTCTTACCTCCTCCAAGTTCAGATTTCTTTTCAAGGTTCATTTTCCTGGATCTCTCTATGTCAGCCAAGAAATTATGATCTGAATTATAATCAGATGGTTGGAGTTTATTTATATATTGCTAATTTTTGAATCAGAATGTCATGCAGTAACAACTCAGATGTCTCATCTAAGTTTGTCTGTTGCATCTAGGTAGTTACCTTTATCAACCAATTTAATCGGAGAATAAAACCAAGTTTATTTAACAAGACAGTTTTTTCCACAAAATTGCATTGACCAACATTAATTATATTCCTATCATTTAATTCTTTACTTCCCAAATATATTACATTTATCAGGACTGATGTCAGGCTAGCTAGAATATATCTGCCAGAGTTATCTGAAATGACCTTCCTTTTTTTTTTTTATTCATATCTTTCCAGTCTTTAAAAGATTCTATAGCAGCCAAGGATTTATATATCAATAAGAGAGACTATTTTTCAGCTAATTGCTTCTAGACTTTTTGATGATACTAATCCAACTCCTCTGGTTTTAAAATATTTGGTTTTGTATTAAGTGCTTTCTGATACTCCCTTCAGTTATTAAGAAACTGAAAGACACTCTTTTCAAGACGATTAAGTAACTTTTCTGCCACTTCTGAAATGTAGGGTAGACAAATCTTTCCTGCATCTTTATTAATAAATTTGCTATTCTGATCCATTAAAAACCTATACTACTACTATTCTTAATTTCCTTGAACATTTTTAGTATCCTGAGTCCTTGGAGGTGAGTTTTCCTTTATCTTAGTTCTTTACCGATTTTGTATCTTTTTGCAGCTTTTACTATGCTGCTATGTATTCCTGTCTTTTCCATTTGCTTGATTTGATAAAAGATACTGTAAATTGCTTTTGTGTAACCACCAAATCAAGAAAAATATTTGGCCATTTATCTTGTTTGTCCAAGCTCTGGGTTCTCGACAACTGAAAAAAATATTTGTAATATTTTTTCCAATCAGTTGTGCCCAATATTATGGAAGAAATATGTAGCCACTCAAAGCTAAGGAGCATCTTTTTTTTGGAGCTGTGAGTGTGTGCTCATGCATTCAGTTCAGACTCGTTTTCTGTTCTCTAGTAATTTTCAGATTGTGATTATTACTTCAGAGGTGATGTGCTTATATTGTCAATTTACTGTTCTTTATCTAGAATACAAATATATTATTCAAGAAGTTGGGGGTTTTTTGATTGGAAGATTATTTTGTAGAATGTTTTAAAAGCAGATATAGTGAAATGCTGCTGCTGGTTTTACAAAAAGTCTCCTGTCTTGGAAGTGTGCAAAAGTGAAAGCTCGGTCACTGTGCAGTGGTGGAAAAGAGTATTGTTCATTCTAGCGGAAGGGAAGAAGAAGAAAATGGCAATTGATATAAAGTCTGATTCTGTACTGATGTCTGGAGAGCAAGTGTTTGGGTGGCTGGTGAGGCAGACAGGCAAAAGGGCAAATGAGGTTGAGCTGCATTAAAATGTCAGATGTACCTGGAAAGGTCTTGAATCAGAGTGGCACTTTTGGCATTTTAACTGCTCTTCTAGAAGAAATGTTGCAAAGGGAAAAAATGGGAATGAAAATGCTTTTCAGTAACATTTTGCTGCCTGCAATGTTTTGATATGTTTGTTCATACTACTGAAAATGTTACGGTTTTTTAAACTACTCATATCTTTCTGTATGGGAGTGGCATTTAAATAAATATTTTCGATAAAGTTAATCAGAAGTTAGAATAAGGGGTGTGATTAGATTAATAGAACTGAACATGTAGCTTCCCTGTGCTTGGAAATGCTTCTATTCGGAAAGAGCATGGACCTTATAACTGGGATGTATCACAAAGGCAGTGAAGAAAGCAGAATGTGAAGAAAATTGGCTAAACCTTTCAGTGTATAGACAATTGAGGCCCTCACAATAGACTTCTGATTCTTAAAGTAGCATGAATACCTAGGAAGTTCCTGTTGCTGGTGCATAAAAAAGGTTCCTTGTATGTGAACGCAATCAGGCCAGTAATAGCTATGTGTCTTCTCACCAAGCCATTTGGTTTTCCTTGAGATGCTTGGATGAAATTGTTGCTTTGGAAAGTGGGAATTTTATGGCACTATTTCACAAGTCAACCATTTGAAAACTAGCAGATGAGCTCTGTAGTCGTCCAAAGGACTGCAAAGATGAAGAAGGAAGTAGTCATCCTTCAGAAGCTGAGGGGCACAACGTTGCCTTTTGCTGTAGAGCTTCTGTCCGGTGGAACAGTCCTCAGTGCTGTTCTGTGTCTTTTTCCAAGTGAACTGTAATGGGATGTGTCTGTCCTTTGCAAGCACCTTTTAGGAATTGTGGAATGGCAGAGAATTACTAACATTTAAGTAGTTTAGCATGCCCTTTAACGGCAAAGCAGTGTGTATTGTGCTTGAACGGTGGCTCACTGACAGCTATTGAAAATCTAGGAGTGCTCCCTGCCTCTTTCAGACATACAATCTTTATTGACACAAGGAATCAATTTCAGTCCTGTTTTGCGAAATGCTATTTTGATATGCATGTGAGAGCTTCAGTATTTGTCTGCACCACTGTCACAAGAGCACACAGTAGAAATTTCCACACTAGTCACTAGTTTCAAATTAACAAACTAATATTGGAAGCAGTGTCTCTGCAGCAGCACAAGACACAGTACAGGCTGCTTTACCTTCCAGGCAGTCACTGTTTCCACCAGGGAGGCATGTCCCCCAGTCCCACCACAGACAGACAGTTGTGATGCTGGCTGCCATTGACTCCTTGCAATTCCTTTTCACCTTATTGTGGTGTTGCATTTGGCAGAATTAAATAAGGAAATTCTTTTGAAGCAAGAGTGAGCATGGAGAAATTAAAACAGCCCTAAGTTTAGGGTTAATTACATAAAATCCAGATCTTGTGCTTAATTGTATCAAAATAATGTCACACTTCTCCATCAATGTATCAAGATGTAGCTGGAAGCCTTATTGATAATGAAACTGAAAAGCATAAGAAATACATACTGCATGTGCTCTGTTTTGTTCCAGATCTCTCTAGCTATTTTAAACCTCATTATAACTGGAAAATTACCTTGCATAACAGCATGCATGGCAAGAACTGAAAGGGGTTTTGAATAGAAAATGGCAGTCAAGTTCTATTGCAATCAGTAGCGCTGTTTTTAGGCCAGCTGTGTACTACTTCTCAAAGGTTTTCTATGGTTAAAATGTGAGTGCTATCAGTCTGATGGAAGAAGCTCACAGAAAGAAGAAAAATACCTTCTGACATTGCTTGAAATAGGCTTGAAATGCTCCTGCTGAACTGTGCTGGGTGTCTGAGCAGAATTTTGTGCGAGATGATTAAACTCTGCCAAAGTTTAACTTAGTGAAATGATCTCTTCTCTTACCATTTATACTACCTTTTAAAAGGGACAAAACCTTCGCAAGAAACAGAACTACTCCTCATATCCCTGTCTTTGGGAAGCATTGGAGTTTGATAATATCCTTAACATCCCTCTCTTTGGGAAGCAGAAAGATGATGAATGTAGAGGCAGTATTTTCTGAGTAGCCAGCACTCCTGTAGGATATGAGCGACTTTCTAGATGCTGTAAAGCTTGAAGGTCTTCTAAGGCACCTACACAGTCTGAGAACTGCAACTGCAACCCATTCTTACAAGGCAGGGGTAAAATACAGCATTTGTACTTCTCCACTGAAGTCTCCAGCTGCCCCACTCAGTCAAACAGTAACAACATCTGGAAGGTTTGGCCAGGAGGCTTGTTTTATAATCCAACAGTACAGGGAAAATAGAGATTCTATCAGAAGGTCATGACCCCAGAGATGGCTAAGTGTCATTCAGTTATAGGATTAGATTTCTTTAGAAGTAGCAATTTTTGGCAATTAATCTTTCTGATTATGGTTTCTTTATGATATGGTCTTTATGATATGGTTTCTGATATGGAGGAGGAACCAAGACAGTGTGGTGATGAGAGCACTTGTTTAATTAAAGCATTGGTTTTTACATGGGGTGCATCCTGTGGTAAGGAATTATCCCTTGAAGATGAACTAATGACAAATGTAGTACCTTGATTGTAGTAGGTTCCTTAACTAGCTGCTGCCCTTTTCATTTCCAGAGACATCTTGCCTCACTGTTACTACAAAAGCCAACTTTTCTTTCCTTTATTGTTCAGGGACTTCTTTAAGGAAAGATAAATTGAATTCAGAATCTGATTCCCATGTCTTTTTGTCCTGTCAAGAGACTCCTATATGGATATATTATTGGAGGTTCCTCCATCAGTACGCAAAAAGTGACATGTATGTCTTACTCTTTACGATATGGGCTTATTGCTCTGAGTGATTCCTACATGGTTCTTGACAGATAAATTGTGCTATTCATGGCACTGTCTATCAATGTCTCTTCACTTTTTCCGAGAATCTGCTGCATGGTCTAGATAAAGGTAGCTCCTGTCTCTCATTAACTGGCCTCTGATCCCATATCCCCATGGACAGGGAAGGAACTTTTCAGGTGGAGTCTCCTGATCTCTGTAGTCAAGGTTACTCATGTGAGACTTGTGCTTTCAGTTAACAGCTTCACTCTTATCACATGATTCCAGAGCAGCCATCTAGCACTTGTCTAAGAAATTATGTGATAAAGCCTGTGGTCTCCACTTTGCTTTTCTAGCGTAGGAGGAATCGTTCTTACTATTCTGCAGAAACTACTTCTGTCCTTCAAGTCACTTGCTAGTTCATTTGACAGGGCTTAAAGCATTCACTGGTTTGTCCCCACCTAAGTAAAGAGCAGGCATATAATCTACTTCTTTAAACTCAACTTTTTCATAGTGTTTGCACCTATTTCACTACCAGACCGAAAGATTAAGTTCTGCCCCCAGATCCTGCTCAGTAGTACAGTACCTTGTTTTGTATTGCCTGGTTTCAGTTCCAGCTGTGACTGTTTCTGGTGGCTTGGTTCCTCTCACTGTCCTGCCTTTTTGATCTTGGAAATTTGGAGTTGGTGAGATCTCATAAGGACAAATGTTCTAGCCATGCTTATGCAGTGAAGGAGCTGATGACTTTTACCACAGGGCAAAGTGTTAAATATTTCAAGTTTTGAAGCCACTGAAAAAAACTAGGCTTGTTTAGGGCTTTATTTGGGCAATACAAGGAATTCTTTATATGCTGCATTTAAGTTTTCAGTGAATTGTGAATTAGTAGAATAATACATTTTAGTATTATGTATATAATAATAGATATAATAAATTATATTAATATTTTATTAGTAGATTAATCAATAATGACAACTCAGCCTGTGATGCATGTGGTTGTGGTAATATAGAGGAAACATTAAGATGCAGTTGCTGTTCTCTCTCAAGCACACACGAACACATATTTATATTATTCTTCCATCCCCCTGCCTTTGCCTCTGTAAACTCACTGTAGCTTACATCAAAAAAATAGTCTGCAAAACTTACTTAAGAAAATGGAGTAGAATTATCCTGAAGCTTAAAAAAATCTTCTGAAATGTTGGTGACATTCAAGATAAAATGTTAAACCCTCTCTTTCTTTAATCAACCACAAGTTGGTTCTGACATTAAGATCCAGCTGAGTAATCACTGGGAAAAGCTGCCAAACCTGAAGTCCTAATCCAGAAGGATCTTGGCCTTCGCATCTATTTGTTCTTTTTAAAGGCAGTCTTTCATGCTTTATCCCTTTCTGCTTCACTCCTTGACCTTCTTGCTCCTGTCCTTTACCTCATCCCAATTCTGCACCCCTCAGCACTTTGCTCCAGGTGGTTGTACGGATGAAAACAATTCCTGCTGTTTGTCTAGGTTAGTGATGTCATTGTAGCAACTTCCGTTTATGAATCTATGTGAATGCTCTGCAGCACAGAGTGAACTGGCAAATATATAGGAGAAAGAAAGGGAGGAAACCTAGCCTCAGGGAGGCCTATCACAGCCTCTTCTTTTCTCTGACAGAGGAAAAAGGGGAAGATAAGAGGAAAAGGATCTGTGCGCTATTCATTGAAACAGCTGCGGGCAAGGCTGAAGCTCTGTCAGTGCCCAACAGTTGCTGAAAGGCAGCAGGCAGTAGGACAGCAGCTCTGCTTTGAGTCTGTGGACTGACTGTGGTTCTAGGAAGGAGCTGATAATCAGGTGTGGGAGGATAAGAACTTATTTTTGATGATGGAAAAATGCTTCCTAATGGAAATGAGATCATAGAAAGGGGCTGTAGATTCTGCCTGTTGAGTTTAAATGTTTGAGCCTGATTGCTTATCAGGACATTGCAATCGCAAGATAAAGTAAAACGTGAAAAAAGCATAATTTCTCTCTCTTCAGTTTGGTGATAAGATGACTTTGCTTTGAATGAGTTTAGATACTAATTCTGCCCCTGTGCCTCTCCTCCTTCCTTCTACCCTGCAGTGGCAGAGATCAGCCTCCTGGTCAGTAGCTGTTTTCCTATGGACCTGTTCTAGTGTGAGCAGGCATGGGCTGCTATACAAACCACAGGTCTGGCCATGGAGGGAGGAAGAGTTGGAAGGGTTTTGGTTATCCTGTATCAGCATGATTCAAACTTTCTGCCTGACAATGCACATATTTCAGGTTTTTGTTGTAGCATATAGGGAAGGAGGTAATGCACAGGTTGGCAATGATGGAGAAAACTGAACTACAAATGATTGAAGGGTTAAGTGTTAAATCTAGGCTTCTGGTGTAGTTTGGATACTTGTTTTATCTATTTACTGTGAGCTTTGTCACTAATTCCTGTTTTGTGCACCCCGTCTTCATTTTCCTCATCTGGTCATCCATGTGATAACATGGCCATGGTTCTTCTCATGCCAAGCAATCAGAACCTGAGTTTTGTTGCAGTAAGGGAGCAGTGGCCTTGATATGCTGGCTGTCTTACACTCGAATTGCTTGAGGCCCTCTCCTTAATTATGACTTCTGATAGTTCCTTCCAAAGTTCCTGGAAGGAGATTGGAGTTTAAATTATGCTGTTGCATTTTAAATATGTGATGCTGTCAAAGGTCCATAGAGCATGTTGGATAGGTATCCTTTTTGGGGAGTTGTATATTTAGCTTTTTTAAAAGATATAACAAAACAGAATTACTTGAATAGCTGTGTATTAAATACCCATTTTTTCATCTTTATACGGTGTGCAATGCTAAGTCTTACTTCTATTAATAGTTCATGTATAAATGCATTAATGCATTGGAACCACTTTTTTTTAATACTCATAAAGTCACTTCAGAGATGTTGGCAGGTGTTATCCTTATTTTACAGAGGGAGCAGAAACATGGAGAGATGACACGCAGTATCTCAGTATCCTCTGATATCAGAGGATATCAGAGTATATCCTCTGATCCTGGATAGCCAGAGCAGTGTGTCTGTACCCTGGCTCTCAACTATGCAGCCCTTTTTAAGAGTCTCTTTTAACAGCACAGCTTCATTGTGTTCAACAGCCTCAGCTGCAACACCCACTTTTCCCCCTGCCGTCTCATTCCATTCAATACATACCTGCTAACTTTTCCAGTGAAATGAAGAAGGACCATACAGATAATAGCTTTCTTCATTATCCTCTTTCAAAGGACACCTGCTCAGGGGATGAGGTAGTATGTCATCATGTAATTAAAGACTGTGTGTAATGTCCATTCCCCAGCAGGGTACTATGGGGAGCACAGCACCAGCAGCCCCCAGCTCCTGTTCTAATGCCGCAGTAGCATCTGGTGGTTGAAGCAGCAACTGCACGTGCAGAAAGAGCGCTTTTTGGTTTCTTGCGCCATAGAGCTGGGAGGGGCACATCCACCCTGATGTTGCCCTGCATTTTCTGTGGCTAGAAACTGCCACGAGGAGGCAGAGCATTAGAAAAAGAGAATATCTGATTCTAGTATGCTTCTGCCAGATGCACATTTGAATAATGCGCACTCACCTTAAAATCTGAGCAAACTGGAGTTTTCACAGGGAGAGAAACAAAGCTTTTCTTTGACCTCAGTGTAGTCTCTGCTCTGAAGGATGGAAAGGCAAAACCTTCTTTATAAATCATGTGAGTTGTTTGAGTTTTCTTCTAGTTGGTAACTGGAGAAGAAATGCTCTGATGTGGTTCTGCAAATGAGCAGTTCCTGAGGTCTCCCCTCAGCCTCCTCTTCTCCAGGCTAAACAGCCCCAGCTTTCTCAGCCGTTCCTCATAAGGCCTGTTCTCCAGCCCCTTCACCAGCTTCGTTGCTCTTCTCTGGACTCGCTCCAGAGCCTCAACATCCTTCTTGTGGTGAGGGGCCCAGAACTGAACACAGGATTCGAGGAGCGGTCTCACCAGTGCCGAGTACAGAGGGAGAATAACCTCCCTGGACCTGCTGGTCACACCGTTTCTGATACAAGCCAAGATGCCATTGGCCTTCTTGGCCACCTGGGCACACTGCTGGCTCATGTTCAGTCGACTGTCAGCCAACACCCCCAGGTCCCTCTCCTCCAGGCAGCTTGCTAGACAGACTTCTCCTAGTCTGTAGCACTGCATAGGGTTGTTGTGCCCCAAGTGCAGGACCCGGCATTTGGCCTTGTTAAGCCTCGTGCCATTGGACTCTGCCCAGCGGTCCAGCCTGTTCAGATCCCTTTGCAGAGCCTCCCTACCCTCCAGCAGATCAACACTTCCACCCAGTTTAGTGTCGTTCGCAAACTTGCTAAGGGTGCACTCGATGCCTTCATCCAGGTCATTGATAAAGACATTGAACAGGGCTGGACCAAGCACTGAGCCCTGGGGAACCCCACTTGTCACTGGCCTCCAACTGGATTTCACACCATTTCCCACCACTCTCCGGGCCCGGCCATCCAACCAGTTTTCCACCCAGGAGAGTGTGCGCCTGTCCAGGCCAGAGGCTGACAGTTTCTGAAGCAGAATGCTGTGAGAAACTGTGTCAAAGGCTCTACTGAAGTCCAGGAAGACCACATCCATAGCCTTTCTCTCATCCAGTAACCAAGTCACTTTATCATAGAAGGTTGGTAGAAGGCTTTGGTTGCAATGGCCCATTGTTTTGATAGTGCTGCCCTTCAGAAGTTTGACGTCAAGCCATGGCAGGATGACTTCTTGGTGTGGCACAACTGCTCTGTGCTGTCTTATCTGCCTTGGTGGACCACTTTGTATAGAGACTTGTTGCTTTCTGTTAACTGTGCTTACCTGAAAGTCGCTAAGCCTTTTTCTCCCCATACAATGTGACTTCAACTCAAGCTTGTTTTCTGTCCTTGCATCATAGTATTGTACAACTTAAAAAAATAATGTGTTCCGTGGACGTTAGTTATATCCTAGTAAGAAAAAGGATAATGGTAGTGCAACCTTTTTCTGAAGATCATGTGTTCTTGCTTTAATATCGTATCAGTGAACAAGAGCCAAAGAGTTTTAATTGATAAACTTTTCAGATCTTATTCTAGGTTTAGGTGGTTCTTCTGTGCTCAAGAAAAATTAACTTCCCTCTCTGCATTATGCTTTTTACTGAATGTTCTCCAAACTCAGGACACTTTTTACATGTATGAAAAAATATATATCAGTACTGTAACAGATTGATTGAACTGGAACAAATCATGTGGTGACTTCTGAAATGTCAGACTGCAATTGAGCTTGGAAGAGAAAATTGGTAAGTGCACTCCTAGGCATAATGGTTAAATCTATATAGCCCAAATGCTATAAGGATATGAATCTTTATTCCTTGTTAGGACTCAGTACATTAATTAGTCTGTTATGGCTGCTGTTTATCCCTTCCTGCATCTCAATTTCCAGTCCTGGACTTTTAGGGCTGTTATCTTCAAACTTTGCTGTCACCTGAAAAATGGTCAGTTATATAAATTATAGAATGTATAGCTTTGTGTTTTCCCATGAACATTATCTAACTTTGCAGGTTTTTTAATGCTGTATGGTATTTGAAACAGTATTAAATACAGGATTATGTTCCTTAAATAAGTTCGAATCTGCAGATTTCAAAGGGTCGAGTGTATTGTGCATGACAGCATCTAACTGAAAACAATATCAGAGGAAGCTTTCAGACAGCAAGTCTTGCCTCCGTACCAGGTGAAGTGGGGTGTCTGCAGTGACTTTTCTACTGAAAGGCTGTGACTGCTCACTTGTTAGTGGATTCAGACTGTCTTGTGTTGTCTGCCCACAGAGTTACTTCTCCGTATCCAGTTGGGAAAGGTGAAGGTTGTAGCAAATTGACAAATAGTGACAAATTAATTAGTTCAGCAAGCAAAGAGAAGTTACAGGTTTAAGAAGGATTTGCAAACATAACAATAACATCACACTGTCTTTCAAAAGATCCAGCATGCTTTACAGTGGGTTCACAGCGGTTGTTTTAGCTCCAGTAAATATCATCACCAAAAGTATAAGTATTTTATTCAGTTAAAAACTTACAAAAAAGTACTCCACGACATTGTATCTGGAACACCTTGTTCCATCCTGGTGCTTGTTGTTTTTCTTCTCAAGGGAAAAGAACACGTTTCACTCCATTGGTCATCTAGCTCAGTGCTGGAATACAGACTGTGCTATGCTGAAAGGTTTCTATGGCTTTATCTGTTTTCCTGTTGCTTTTATTTCCTCAGAAAGTTACAATTTGTGCTTGTGGGTGAGAACACGCTATTGTGGCTATTATGGATCCATGCTCAGAGGCAAATGAAGAGCATGATGAAGAGAGAGCATCTCCCATTTCCTGCCAAATAAGAAAAGCGTTAGGTCTGAGAGAAAAATCCATTTTCTGACAGCCCACGTCCCAAATGTCTCACTTCAAACCTTAGGCAGCTCCAGACTTTAACTGCTGTGAATTGCAATAATGGACAGGTTCAATTGCAACTTCTGTTTTGAATTGAGAGTTGTAAAACTCCCTAAATTAGTGTGGTGGATCAAATCCTCAGAGGTTCAAAGGGCTATACAGTGTTTTCCTCTTTTCTTCCTCTGCCCCATCCCTGTCTGCAACAACATAAAAAAGACCCTGCCAAGTTTGTGTTTCTGCAGTAAAGGTTGTTTAGTAGATGTTCTACTCCGTGTTCTAGATGTTCTACTCTACTGCACAGGAAGGGCTCAGCATTTTGTCTAGACTGTCTGTGTGTTTCTTGACATGAATAAGAGTTGGCTTTTATTGCTTGCTTCATCTCATCCCTGTGTTGTCCTTGGATAAAGCCTCAGCTATGAGACAAAGAGACTTCATGGAGATGGCTGTTTGTACAGTGCAATGGGTGGTCATTCTAGCTTCATGGTAGTCTGAGAAAGTGAAGATAGTAATAGTACGAAAATGGCATGTAGCTTAGTGGAAAAAAATGAACTATTGCTTCTTGTCTCCTTTCTAGGTAACAAAGTAATCTCTGTTCATCATTTCTTGTTACCCTTCAGCCTCTTGTCACACTAGTATTAAGCCTATTACTTGAATGAAATGTCTTCTGTAAAGTCAAGTCAGGTTTTAATGGACAATAATTCAAATTAAGAGCCACATAATTGGTTATAACTTACTCTAATTGGCATGCTTTTCCCAGGACAACTCCAGTGCTCAGACAGCAGGAGCATGGATGTTATTAACCAGGGCAAGTGTGAAGGACGTCCCACTTTTATATGTCCTGTTCTGTTTCTCTGGATCAGATGCACAATAATTTTCATCCAGACAAAATGTCTTTCAGGTCATGTACATGTAAACACCTTCAACCTCAAAATCAGCCAGATAATTCCTGCCTACCTTAATTATATTAAATTAGAATGCTGTTACAGGCAATGACAGATAATGAGCAGGCAGTAAAAATTAGGTAACGCTGATGTGCATGCATTTTCTCTGTCTTTCAGGCATTGGTCACAGACTCCTTCCTTCCTAGGAGGTTAGTCTTGGGCCAGCATATAAGAAAGAGTATTTTAAATTCTTCAAATTATCAGAAATTTGAAGCCTGTGTATGCGAAAGGGCAGAAGACAGAAAATTTCTTTTAGAAGGTTATGCATGTAGCAATAACAGTGCATTGACTTTTTTTTCTCATTCTAGCTCAGGACTTAAGACTGAAAAAAAATGACTTCAGATGATGGACTGCTGATATTGTGTGTTAATATTATTTGCCATCTTAAAATTTTACTGCCTTTAATGTATGTAAATATAAAAGAATATATGTTTCTCTAAGTTGAGCAGACGAAAGTAGACATTTATTACTGCAGAGTGGAAAGCTCTTGTGAGCTTTAAAGTCCTTTTCAAAAAATAGCTGCAGCAGCTGCGAAGGTTTTTAGTTATGGAAAGGCTGAAAATATTTTCTCCGTCTCTTTCTTAGGCTCCCTTGCAGCTAACAAGACTATAGTCCTCTGTTAGCCAATGATAAAAGAAAGGCATTTTCTCAGTAGCAGTCAGATATTGGTTCTATATTCCAGACCAGTCAGAAAGCACTAACATTCACAGGTTCCTGTTAGAATATTAAGTAAAATTTTTCATGGTTTATGTTTGTGCCTGTTCCTGAGTTTCTGAAAAGCTTTTTTTTTTTTCATTATTATGGTGTATATAAAAGTTGAATGTCACTTACTGTTTTTTTCCTTCTGAATGTCCTCTGCCTGCCTGAATATTTAAAATGTGTCTTAATCCCCATAACTTATGTAGACATGCTATTAATTGAGGGGAAAATTTTTGCAGGCCTTTAGGACAGCTTCTAGGATCATTATTTTAATCCCAGGGAGTTTTACCCATTTAATGTGGCGGCAAATGCACTTTATTCTATTCTACATGCACAGATTTTCATCTGCTGTAATGCTGTGGGTTTCAGCCATTTCCTTACTGCAAATGAATAATGAATAAGCTGTGGTTTGCAAGCTAATGGTTTGAGATGAAATCAGAAGCTCATTGCAACATGGATGATATTCATTTGTCATCTCCATGGAAACATCTATTTATCAAGACACTGCAGCTAAGACTCTAACAAGAAAGTAAGCAATTGCTGGAATGTAGGGCTTTTGCTGAGAAGCAGTCTTAGCAAATAAATGATAAGATTACACAGAAATGCAGCATTATTTTTGAAATTGAATTTTTTTTTAAGAATACATAAATCTTTCACCTGAAAGGGTATGCATTTGCTTGTGTTTTGAAAAGCTGAAAAATACCAATAGAATAAAAGCTAAACTATCCTGGGAGATTGCTCTCATTCTCACCTGTAGTGTTCCATGTGGCTGTGTGATAATTTCAGAGCTAGAGTTGCGTGGCCCCCTTGCATCCAAAGCATGGCTGCGCAGCCCCCTGCAGATAATATGCTAACTATAAATGTAACTGGATTTAACAATTTGTGCTGCTTATCAGCAGAAAGAATTTTCTGTTAGGTAAATCTATGATAGAACCAACTTATTTCAAATTTTCCTTAACTGACTTTGTGTTAGATTCTTTATTTCTTTTAGTGGGAAAGAGGGGCTTGCAGAAGAGACACAAAGGTACTATAGGTATCATTCCTCAGGACTGAGGTTCTCATTTCTTCTCTCAGACAGAGTATTCTTTTTGTATTTAAATAGTCATAATAGGCATCTTTAATGCTTGCAAGCAGGTAAGCTCAGAGTTGGAGAGGCAACAGACAGCATATTAAAGGCTGATCTCTTCCAGGAATGCCACGCGCCCTTGCTGAGGCAAGTGATGCAGGGAGGGAGGGAACCAGCCTTTTTCCTCCCACCAGTTTGACTGAAATTTCCAGACTGGATGAAATAGTTATCACTTCTCCTCAGGAACCTGTTCAGGGATAGTTTGACTTCTGGGTGTGCAGTTAGTCAAGACAGGTAGCTTTGTAATTTGATGTCCAGGTAAACTGAGTGAAGAATTTGTTTGCAGGGCGTAGGCAAAACTAAGAGGGATTGGTGATGGTGAGGATTTTCTCCTGTCAATTATTTTTAAGGGAATGAGCTATTTTGAAGCATGCCCATAGCTCCCTGTCAGGGGATTTTGCTTCTAAACCTGTAAAAAGGGTTGTTTTTTATCCTTTATGATTAGTTTCAAAAATGAATTACCTAAATTGATATCCTCTAGCCATGGTGAATAAGTTCTCATGAACTGCCACTTGTTCCATGGAAGTGGAAGATGTTTCAGTAGGACCTGAACATTAGCTGCAGTTGTCAAACATGTATCCTCTCCTGTTACTTTTTTAGGGCAGAATATTCTTCCACTGTCCAAGAGTGAAAAACAGGAGATAAAGAGTAAGCAGAGAGACAAGAGGAATAAAGGAATAAAGCAGTTGAGGCAGTGGATATTAAAAGAGCAAGAATGAGAGAGGGATGGAATGAGAAATGTACTGAAGGAAAAAAAATCACAGTCGTAGAATAGTTCAGGCTGGAAAGGACCTCTGGAGGTCACCTGATCCAACCCCCACTGCTCAAGCAGGGTCACCTAGAGCAGGCTGCCCAGGACCATGTCCAAATGGCTTTTGAGTATCTCAGAGGCTGGAAACTCTTCAGCCTCCCTGGACAAGCCTGTGCCAGTGCTCAGTCACCCTCACTTTAAAATCTGTTTCCTGATGTTCAGAAAATGTGGAGTAAAGTGTGAAAAACAGATTTTATGCTATGAACACTAGCTTGGATGATTGCTCACAGGCAAGCATTGCTTTAAGAAAAACTAACTTCAATACATCTGAAATGTCAGAGAGGGAGAAAGCCTTCCTCCTGGGTAGAAAAAAATAGATTTCTCAGCTTTAAAAAACCAAAAGTCACTGGTCTTGAAGTTCTGCAATGACAGCTTCCTTCAGGATATAGGAGAGTTCACTTGTGACTCTGCGGAGCCGCAGCTCCCTCGTGTGTGCAAGCGGGAGGTGACAGTGAGGCCAGCAGCTGCCTTCTTCTCCAGCCTCTCCTGTACCCTACATCCATGTGCCTGCATTTTCTGAGCATCGTATCAACGGCCATCACTGCTTTCAAATCAATGTTCACATTTAATAGCACTGACTTCTGATATTAAGTAAACTTATGTAGAATCATGATAAACAGAGGAAGTCATTCATATTTTGCTCAGCTGGAGTACACAGGGCGTTTGAAATCTGCAGTGGATAATTACAGTTGAATGAAGATCTTTGGAGCCACTTCAGATGGACAAGGAGCTATTTAGCCTTATTTAGAAGCAGTGTTCATTTCCCTGAATAGTCACTGCTGCTTAGGAGCAAAGGCAAGGCTGCTGCATGCAGTTAGCATGGTGGCTTATTTTCATGAGTGAATTCATTCTGAAGGGGCCACCAATGGACTCAGAAAGGCAAGGAGTTATCTTTGCACAGGAAATATTTTTAAAGATGTCCCAGATAGTATCTTAGACATCTATGTTCTTCTGTGCCTTCAAGTTTGTTAAGTCATTATGCCATACCAAACAGTGGGTTTCTCCCCTCTCTCAAATATGTTTCCATCAGGGCTTCAGTCTCTTGAGGGAAATTAATACATTACTTGTGTGATCAGGTTTCTATCTGCAGAGGCAAGTTCTAATGGAGTCTGGAGGATCTTTGTATATATCTTATTAATCTCTTTTAGTGCTTTCCTGCATCTCTGTTTTGTCCCTCTCCTGCATTAATTTGCAGGTGCATGAAGTTTTGAAAAAACTCATGATGCCAGGTAAATGTATTTGCAAAGGTTAACTAGTAAGGCTGGTTTTTACCAAGACTCAAGTTATGCCTGTCAGCAGTTCTTAAGCAGCTTCTTAAAGGTGATTCAAAGCACCTAAAGTTCTCTGATACACCTTTTTTTAAAATCTGCCTCTTACCATTGCAGAACTTCATAAAGTTAATCTTTATGAATACATTCCCTCTGTGTATAATAGTAGGAGAAAATAAACACAACTTATTATAACTTAGTTTTAAAGGAATATTAATATATATGCTATGCCCAAATTGTATATTGCCAAGTAAAAAGACCTATAAAACACCTTTCCGAGCCCTAAAACTATCCTTGCCTGGGTGCGTCACTGGTGGTGCTAAACTTTCTGGCTCCTACTGAGAGCTTATTCGGTGTCCTTGTAGGTTATTTCTATACTAAGTTACTGCTCTGAAGTAGACGAAATGAATTTTATATGCTTTCAGGTTCATTTTTAATATAAGAAGGGAAAAGATGCCCACGAGCCTCTTGACTTTGGTGAAGAAGGGTTGTACTGAAAGCTAATCATCTTAAGCAAAGGGCAAAGTAACTGCTTCCATCAAAATAAAAAGGGATGAGAAGAAGTAGCTTTAGAGACTGAAAGAGTTAACTTGATTATAAGTGATGGGGAAAGCTCAAGTAGGAGTGTGTGTTTGAGGTATTTTTGTCTGAGTCTGTTGCCTATTATAGATTTGCTAGAAGATTCTAATTTTGTAGTTAATTCAGAACAAATATATCTCATACACATTTCTGCCCAGCACACAGTGAGAAGAGTAACTCGGCAGAGCACCTTTGAACGGTTATGCACTTGGCAGTGCTCTGCAAGCATGGTTGTGAAACTCTGATTTTTCAGGTTTTCCTTTAAGGAAAAGATTTAAACTTTCAATTCCAGTATCAAGTTGCAATTCCAGTATCTCTTAAGAAAGAAAAGCATCTCATATTTTTCTAGAGCATTACCTGCACATGCTGAAAGTCATTAGTAACACTTCCAAACTAACAAAGCCAATCTGAGTAATTGGAGCCTTGCCATTTATATAAGAGAAAGTACGTATCCGTTGTCGCATGCCTGATGTGTGTGAAAATTGTTCAAGGACTCCTTGAAGAATCCCAAGACTAAGGCTGGCTCATAATTACTTCCGTCCCCATCAGAGTGTGTCACCATCTGTGGCCTGTGTTGTCTGTTCCTTCTTGCTGCTTTTATCTGACTTGATAAATTATTTTTTTTTTAATTCTGCACAAATGACCCAGCTTTGACAGCTGGCATCTCCACAGCTCTGTCTCTGCTCTCAGGTGGTTAAGATAGTTGCCTTTCCTCCCTCTTTGCTTCTGAGCTGGCAACACAGTTCTCTCATTTTCTTGGGTAACAAAAAAATCGAACCCCAAACCCAACAACAACAACAAAAACATAAGCCAGCACTGGAGAGTGTTTCAGGCTATGACATTTTACAGACATACCTAAACTTATTTTTAGACTTTCTTATAGGTCAGACATTGTATTGTTAGTTACTACTATCAAGTATCCTGAGATCTGTAGAACTGTTGATATTGATACGTTTGGGAAGTGTAGAGAAATGCACATGGATTTAAATTGGTTTCCTGAGTTGTTCTGGATGGAAACACTAAACTGGGATGCATTATGGAAACCAGCTGTACTCCAGGGGATCTAAGCCCCTTGTGCTGCAGAAAAGCATCAGTGAGTGAAAAGGAAATACAGAAACACAGCAGGGTGTTAGCGCAGGTGAAATAGCTTATGGTGCAAAGTTTCCTTCCCAATGTGGTGCTGTTTTCTGTTATTTATCTTTTTCTCTCAAATATATCTATGACTAGCAGCTTCCTGAATCTCAAATGCACTAAATTCCCCTATGTTTAGTAGCCTGACTTCTTTCTTGTTTCTTTATTACATCATTCCCTAAAAGATGTAGGATCGCAGAAGTAATGGCTTTTTAGCTGAAGGCTGTTAAGTTTGAGTTCATAATAGGTAGTAGAATCAGAACATAGGTGAGACAAGTCAGATGATTGTGAAGTTGTGTAAGGAATAGTCAAATGGTTTGCTGGACTTCTGAGCTTTCAGTTCAACAAATTCTTTAGGGCTGCAGTGCCTGAGCACAGATTGCTTCATCCTTTTTGTTTAATTTGGTTTTTTGGTCTTTTTTTGTCAGTTCTTCTTCAAATGTGTGTTAAATTGCACATCATTTACAATTACGTGTGACAAATATTTTCAGTATGACTATTGCATGGAAGTGATGCTGCACTGCCAGCAAAGATGTGTATCTGCATCAGTGTGTCAGTTTGATATAACTTATTATGTCAAAAAGCATCAAAACACTTCCAAATTCCTTTGGCGCTTTTTACTTCTCCATGTGTTTCTTCTAAGCAATGCTACAGCTTAAAATAAGCCACCCTAAAGGTGCACAGATGAGGAGGAACTTACTAGTAATTAAGTATGAATGCAATGCTCTTTGCTTGTGTAACCTATAAATATGTGGCTTTCAGGTCAGTGATGAATGCAAGAGGGCTGTATGGCAGCCAAATACTTCCCTTTACATTTTCTTAGGCAACAAGTATATGTTAATAATATTGCTATTGGTACCAGAATAATCAAATGATTTTAATCTTAAAATTAACAAATCTTGATATCTATTCTTAATAAAAGTACCTCCTTTCACAGTTCACAGCTGAGATTAAGGTAGGTTAAAATATCAAAAGTAGTTTTTCTAGCAAAATAGAAGGGGTTTGGAAGAAACTGTTTTCCGTATCATCGTGCTGGAATTTTCTAATGTGCTTGAGAAAGCTCCTCTTCACCTCCCATTGCTCTGTTAACTTACTTTGTGTTTTGCTAGCCTGGATTTACTTGAAACTCTAACTGACTCTGCATGGTTTTATTAAGCTACCTCTGGGCATGTTTCTTTTTAATTCTCGAATCTTTGAGTAGTCTTCTGTGATTCTATTGTGGCTTATAAAATCTTTTTTCAATGTGTCAACCTGAGGGTTTCACTTGTTTTCGTTCTTTGAATCCATGGTCTAATCAATGGTGGTTTATGTCATATTAATGGATTTGTACACTCTGCTCTTTTTTCACGTATTGGATTTCTTAGGTGTCCCAGAAATTGCCGTACTGAAAGATCCAGAGAATAAAGCAAAAGTCTGTGTTTGCATGAGAAAGCAATCTCCACGTTCAGAGTGCTTTGGAAATCTTAACAAATGTAACCAGCCCACCTGCATAGTGGAGACTGAGGTCTCTTCCACAGAGTTGGGCCTAAGATTCCAGATTTTTGTGATTATTGCTTGTGTCTGCCCTTTCTTTATCCTCAAGCTTTTGAACTCTGTCACATTGTAAATTTTTGCTGGTTAAATTCACTTTGTATATTTCCTACCTTTGCTGCTCTGTCCTGAGGAGCCAAAGCCCAATGAGAATGGCTTTCCAGTTATGAGAAACACTCCACCAGAGTCCAGTTACACATGTAGACCTTGTTTATGTTGCTTAATAATTTCCCTGAAGGAAACAATCTCTGTTAATGGAAAAAACTCAGATTTATAGCATTTACTTGTAAGATAAATTCTCTGAATTATTTCCCAAGAAATGTTCTTCAGGAAGTATATAATTTGAACAGTGGCTTTGCTAGATAGACACATATTTATATCAATGTTTATTTAACGTGCTCTTTATCCATCTTGTTAACATCTGTTGCAATAATAGAAACTATTGCTTGATAAGTGAGATAGACTGCATCTGAATGTGTGTTTTGATTGGATTTTAGATATTTTTGTCCATATTCTGCATTTAGAAGAAAGAAAATCTCTCTATTTTCACTTTTCTTGGGCATAACAAGCTTTAATAGTTGAATCATTTGATCTGATTATTGAAAGGATTACTGTTATTGTTCAGCCCTACTGACTCTCTGGAATCTGAGGAAGGTGTTTAGCTGTTAGAAAAAGTTTTACATTTTCTGCTGGTTTATTGCCCTTATCGTTATATGAAATGCTACATTATCAGCATACTTGTGTTTGTTTTGTACTGGTTCCAGCTGCAGTATGCAATGACTTGTTGAAACCTTGACATCTGTTTTCCTTTTTCCTCCTTTTTTTTTAGAAGTCAACCATGTCACTGTTTTTCATGTTGCATGCTGAGCCTTAACTTCATGTGTGTATCTAGCCAAAAGGCATCACACACCTTAGTTAAGTTCCAGACAGCACACTTTTTACTAACGGTTATGCCTGAAAGAAATGCACTTTACAGCATTGTCATCAGAGTCCACCATTAGTCAGTAAGCTAACATGAGAAGGTTGTGTCGTGGACACTAAGGCGATACTTGCATTGTAGCACTGGGATTTTGGAATTAAAATGCTTTTAAAGATGGAGAAATAAGGCTATAAGTCGCCCATTTCTAAATGTGTTTGGATAACTCTGTTAGTGAATAGTCCATCTGCTGCTTGAATCACTTTGAAATGTAGTTCTGCTGCAGGCATGAGGTGTGATAGGTTCGGTTGTTACAAATTCCATGTTTCTACCTGCTTCTGCGGTGTAGGCTCTCTCTTTCACAATAACAAGAAAGCCAAAACTATTCCCAGATTTGACAAAGACATACTGTGAGGCAGATGGTTCTGAATCTAAAGACCAATCCAATTGAAAGGAAATCTTTGTTTCTAGGGGGCTTTCCAGAAACTGCCTCCTTAAATGTGACCAGGTGGACCTCATGACATAGTAGTCTCTAACTTGGATGCTTTCATAATGATGTGTAGACTATAAGTTTGACATTTACGTGTATCAGTTTGTGATGTATATAATACAGTTTCTGTTACAGAGGGATTTGCTGTATCGAAAGCAGAATTACAAATAGAGGATTTCCATCTGGATTTGGATCCAGATAACTAGTAAATTTCATTCAGACCAATTCCCAGATAAGCGGTGTCTGCCACAGTCTCTAGAGGAAGACTATGTGATATCCCAGTGTCTCAAAAAGTGATTGCAGCTGCTGCCACAATTCCCATCTGGGAAGTTTGAGAGCTGCATCTGGCCAACCAAGCAGAGCAGGACCCAGCTTATAGCTTCTTGCTGAACAAAACTTGGCAAAAATAAGCAGACATTTAGAAAAACACATAGTGGCCTGCAATGAAAAAATGGATCAAGCGCTTCTTCTCTAAGAGTTAATTCAAGGACTCATACTTCTCTTATAGCATGTGTTTGCTAGGTCTCTTAATTGAAAATGAAAATAACAGTACTTCACACTTTCAGGTAAAATGATGAGAGTACCTTTGGCCAAAAAATTGTGTTGAATTCCAGGAGAAATTGCAATCACAAGGCTTTATTGATGTGCAAGTATTTGGGAAAAGCATCTTATTTTTGAGATTTAGGAATAAAATCCAAGTTTGCAAGGTTTGCATACAAATACATTAAGACTACTTAGAAATAGTAGCCTTTTGAGGAAATGGGCCAATACAGTGCATTTATTAAACACAGTGAGGATGACTGAGTACAATGTTAAATTTTGTCTAGCACTAGAAGCTTACCCTGAAAAATATTTTTATCTGTACTTCAAAAAGACATTTCCTTTTTATCTTCAAATCGGTTATTATAATTCCCAGAAATTGGCACCTGACTGCATTTTTCTTTTGAGCAAATTCGTTTCACCTAGCTGGTCTCTGCCCCCCTCATTTCCCTTGCACATACATGTTCTGAAATTCAGATACTTTTCTAAAGAAGACCATAGAGTTCTGAGAGGCAGTACTGTGGTTTGCCTGCTAATAACTTGTAATATGTTCCAGTTTATTTACCTAGTCTTTGAAATCATTTTTGTACCTGTTACAAGGCACCTAAAGCACCTAAATTAAAAGAAATTTTATTTTGCTGAGCAATCACAGATTAGAGTAATATTAATTTCCTGGTTCTCAAGATTATGTGAATAAACTATTTACTCTTAAAATAGTTGCCGTCTGTTTGGACAAAAAGCAGGAGGGCTGCTGGGGTCTGCATTTTGTGTGTCTGACCACTAAACGGTAGTGTTGTATTGCATTTGAAACAGGAAACTATGTGAGTACGGCAGAGAAAAAATTCAATCCAGCTGTAGTTGAATTCTGCCATCAAAGTCTCAATTGTTTTTATCATCGTCCCATTAATTATATCTTCTGCTGTTATATCGGTCATTCTCTCAATGTTTGGTTGTACTGAAAAAACAACCTTTATCTAACGATAATTTATTTTATGTGTGTGAGGAGGTTTTTTCCTCTCTGTCCTTTTACAAGCCTTATTCTGCTGTTTGAATTGTCCATCACAAGCATGCTGATCTGTTGTGCAATTGCCATGGGATTAACAGGAATGTTCTTTACAGTGACTCACAAGATTCAGCCTCTTCCGATGCAAAGGAAGACCATAATTGATGTGGCCAAGTGATTCATTATTTAGGAGAAATGTTTAGCTGACTTATTTGTTAGACTTTTGTGAGCAAGGTTGTGTGGGCTCTGGAGCTGTAGTTATCTCCCTTTTAACTGTGGTGTAGGAATACACACTGTGTACCTGGCAGGGAGAAAGAATGCTTGGGGATGCACTTATGACAGATGAACATCCTGCTTCTAAATCCAGGGAGACTTCTGAACCTGAAGGTTCACTTTCCTGTTTCTTTGCCAAAAACATTGCTTAGAAATTGCTGCAGTCCTTGAATGGCTCATAAGTATGCCTTTTTGCTTACTTGCCTGAATAATCTATCCAGTAATTTGCTTTATATTTTCTATTACTAAAAATCTGAAATACTTAAACTTATTTGAAATATTAAGCTAAATATAATGATAAATAATATTGCGGATAATAATACATTTACTTTTGATATAACACCTGTGGTGTTCACTTTCCTTGGATGTGGGAATAAGTATGATTTGTGCTGCAGCATACAGATACTTGTCCAGCTGCAGCTTCCAGTAGGTGTTACTGGGCAGAGCTGCTGGGGGAAGAGAGCATCTCTCTATCCTTTTTCAGACCAAACACATGAGGCAATAGTAATGCCTGGTCCCACTTTCTTTGTCACCCTCTGGCATGCAGTAGAGGACATACAGCTGCTTTTGCCATGCTTTATGCTCTAGCAGCCCCTTGTCTGCCAAGAAAATGCTATGGGCCACCTGTTGGACCATAGGATACAGCACTGATTCAGAACTTGGTACAGATGTCTTTTTGTTGACTCTATGGATGTGTTGGATCAAGCCTTATGTGGCCTATTGCAAGCAAGTCATTGCTTATTTGCTGCTATTTGGGATTTGCTAGACACTTTACGGTAGTTTAAGGGGTGGCCAGTGTCATAAGGTATTTCCAGCCAAAGCATAGAATATAACTGGCTGGAAATGCAAATTCTGATTTTATAGGAAATGCCAAACAATAAGAATTTTGAAGCCCCAAAAGAATCAGAGTTAAAACTTGCTATTCAGAATTTTTGAACTATTTTTAGTCCTGGGATGTAGCTTTGGAGTTGAGTAAGTTTTGGGACCTTGAATATGAGTATCCATGTAAAGAAGTACAAAGGTGATAGTCCTACTGTGAAGCTCTCCTTCATCAGTTCATCTCCTGTAATCCTATTTAGGTAGCAAAATCTCTGCAACACACAAAGCTTGGTTTTTGACTAAATAACGGCATCTGTCCATGCCCAAAAAGGAACATGAGTCAGTTTGTGGATAACTCAAGACCTTTGTTGAATCTATATTGGCAACCAGATAAACATAAAATATCAAGATAAAGTGCATAAAACACAATGAAAAATTATTGCTGGCTATGTAAAGTCTACAAATCTAGGTTTCCCTGATCTAAGTTGTGTGTGATAGTCACTCTCGAAACAGAAATAGCAGAAATAAAAGAGGCTCTGAAGAAACTTTACTGAGAGTTGAGTTTTTATTCTGTAAATAGCATGAACCTACGATGCACTCAGTTTTGTAAGGGCTAAAGCTCATGTTTTATTGGTGTTTGACCATTAGAGTGTTAAGAGAAACTAGTGAAGTTGTTTGTTTGCCTCACATCTGATAACTGCAAGGTTTGAAATACTCTTCCAAAATGCCTGCTTTTAGTTGATTTGGACGGACTGAAATGCTACAAGGTAGGAGCTAGATAGTTAAAGTAAAAGGCACATATTGAGTTAAGATTTCCTGAGATGGTGGTGATCAATAGGCAGCTTTGGGGGATGGGGGGGCAAAGCACAGCAATGTCTGTGCCTTTGAGTATGAATATTCATGTTTGTAAATACGATGGTGTCTTGTTTTCATCTAGTTTGGAAGTGCACATGTACTGTTTCAGAGACATTAATCTGCAATGTGGCCTCACAAGCCAGCTGATAAAGGCAACATTGCTGTGTAGCTTCAGTGAGTTTGAACCCCTACGGTAACATCTCCTTTCACTTACAGAGGGCACTCTTGTAATGAGAATCTCATGATAAAATGCTGTTCTTCACTGAAGAGCTTTCACAGCTTGGTGATGCAGTTGTCACCATGGAGATTTCGCTCCAACAGAAAAGAATGAATTCAGTGCCATTCAACTTTGGAAATGTGTAGCAGATACTTCCCAATGCCTTCAGCTAAGCCACCACCTGAGGAGAGAACTTGGATCGGAAACTGAGAGAGGAAGTACATATATTTTTTGTAGTTGACCAGATCTCAAGAAATGGCATGTGTGTAGCAACAGATAAATGTGAAAGGGCAGGAATAAAAGCCTAAGAGCCGGAGCCAACAGGAAGGGGACTAGGCTTGCCTTAAACTTGAGGGAAGTATTCAGATGTGAAGCTCTGTGAATTCCTGTTGTGGTCTAATTTCTATCTGTCAGGATATTTCTTGCTATTACCTCATAATCCACACAGAATGGGGCCACCTGAGGTCCCTCCAATGAAAATTAAGGAAAAAAAATAAAATAAAGACTTAATATCAAATTTTTTTAGAAATTACAAGTATTTTTCTTTCCCATTCCTGAAAGCCTTATTGATATGTTTGGATTTCCCATTTCACAGGAATGACTTGGCAAGCAATTACAGCAATATGGAATAATTAATATCTGATTTTCCTGAAGCTGTGAAATCCTTCTGAATGAGTAACAATTGTTTTACTGGTCTTTCTGCTAAGGGAAGCTCTACACAGTAAGGAATGTGTTACAGAACTGAACAAAGCACTGATAAATCTCATAGGGGAAGCAGCCCTGTAGTAACTGGGAGATAAATGTAGTAATACAGAATGTCTCTTCTGCTCCTGTAATTCTGCTAGAGAGGAGGGTGCTGGCCTCTTCTCCCAAGTGACAGGGGACAGGACAAGAGGGAATGGCCTCAAGCTCCGCCAGGGGAGGTTTAGGCTAGACGTTAGGAAAAAATTCTTTACAGAAAGGGTCATTGGGCACTGGAACAGGCTGCCCAGGGAGGTGGTTGATTCACCTTCCCTGGAGGTGTTTAAGGCACGGGTGGATGAGGTGCTGAGGGATATGGTTTAGTGTTTGATGGGAACGGTTGGACTCGATGATCCGGTGGGTCTCTTCCAACCTGGTTATTCTGTGATTCTGTGAATTATGAAGTTAAACAAGGCTATGTTAATACCTATACAAACAACTTGTGTAAACTTATAAGCTGTCAGGAAAATGCATAGCTGTCACAAGACTTCTTACTGACTGCCAGCGGTAGGTGTCCGTGAAATCAGTTCAAGATCTGATCTAGATATTCCTCCATGAAGTAATAGACAAAAGAGTGGGGAAATAGATAAAATAAGTACTGCTTACACGGCAGTCAGTGGAAAATATAGTTTGGTTAAGGAGGAAGACAGAGGGAAAGTATTAGTGAAGATCATTTTATATCTTTGTAAAAAAAGGACGGCCTTAACTTTATTCGAAATATCAGTTGGTGAGAAAAAAATAGGAGAAAAAAGTAAAACAGAGGTATAATGAGTTCCTTCAACATGTGTAGAACTAAAGTGACCTGCCTAGGAATGAAACATTGAGGCTGAGGGAGCCAAAATCAGCATGAAAAACAGCTCTGTAATTAAATGCATAAAACAACACAAAATTAACAAATCAGAGTCCTAAAATCATGAGTCATTTGAACACTGAGTTTTTTTCAAGGTTAAAGCTTTTTTTTGATGTCTTCTTTACCATCAGGGAAATGTTAATCAAACTTGATGTAAGATTGTTTCAGGTCAAAAAGGCTACTTTAAAATAGCTATAAAACTTCTCAGGTGGCAGGCTGTGGGATGAAGTCTAGAAGGCACTTGCCCCTAACTCTCTTATCTGCCCCCTCCTTTAGGCTGCTCTTTCCACATGAGCCTTCATTACCCTTCTGTCGCTCTTGGTACTTGCTCCTGCCTTTCGGCCTGTGTCTTCTCCTTCCTTTACACCTCACATTTTCCATTTGCAATCACTCATTTATCTTTTTCTTTTCAGAAAACTCCTATGCACACTCATCATTTGAATTCTCCTCCTGCATCTTTTTTTGTTTTACCATCTCCATTTCTTTGTCCTCACTTTTCTTTCCAGCTCTCCAACAGCTGTGGTGCCGGAGGACACCCCCAGCTTGAGGTTTTCTCATTGTTCATCCAAAATAGCTTTCAGCTTTGAGTCTAATTAAGACGTTGTTATTAATTGAGTAAACCAGACATAGACTATCTCCCTTCTCCTTTTCTGTCCAAGAACCCAGCATTGAGCAAATGGTAACAAAAATGTGAAAGTTAGTAATCCTGGTGGTGGTGATGTACTGTGATGGTGCTGTGAGGTATTCCTGAATGCAGGGGAAAATCTGAGTAACTGATTATTTTTTCTTTAAAATTTTCTGAGTCAGTGTTAACTTGATATGTGATCAACTTTAAAACAATAGGAGAGTATTTGACCTGCTGTGACTGACATACGCAAAGAATTTTGTTCTGGGATTTTTTGTGTGTTTGTTTTAAAACATGAATTCAAAAAGGTACCTAAACCTACTATGGTCTGAATACAGTAATTATAAAAGCTGGTTTCATCTGTAACTTTAATTTCATTCTTTTGGAGAAAGGATTCATAGAATCACTAGGTTGGAAAGAACCCACTGGATCATCGAGTCCAATCATTCAATTGATTTAATCCTTCCCTCTGTTGCTCCCTTTTTCCCTCTTCTCCCTCTCCTTCTCTTCCCCTCCATCTTTTTCTGTCTTTTCCCTCAGTCTACCTACCCTCTGTCTCTCCTTCTGCATCTCTTCCACACCACTACTGACTGCTCTTAGATGTGCTGAGAGAATAAAGCCAGGTAATGGCTCTACAAGCTGCTGTTCTTATTCTCAGGTCCTCTATGGTCCAAAACGTAAAGCATAACTTCTCGTATCTTTTGTAGATGTAAGAAAGAGGCTCTCCATAGCAAAGTTCCCAGCTTCAAAGAGGTGAATATTAAGAGCTTGAATGTTTCACACCAGTTCAGGGAACAAGAGGCTCCTCAATAGTTTGGTGATTTCTCATAGAAAAAGAAAGAAAAGTGAAGGTAATCTTTAATGGGCCCGTAGTGTCTGTGCTGTGGTGCAAAGCCAGTCCTGATACTGGACTGGAAGCCGTGGTTGCTGCTCTGCTTTCTCTTCTACGGCTGGGGCCACTCAGCTGCTCTGTGTCATGCTACCCTGGCCACTGTGCCTGGCCTGGCCAGGTCCCTAGGTCCCCTCTGGGCTTCTGGTGAAAGCTCCCCTCTGATGTCTGAGATACGAAAAAGTTGGGGGTTCTTCCTAGGTGGACACCAGTGTCTCCCACTGGAAGGGTATCTGGGATTCTTAAGGTGTTTGCTAGGACAAGGATCTGTGGAAGATACGGGCTTCAGCCTGTACCACTTGCTCAGATGAGTTTAGGCAGGGTAGATTCTTCTGCCTCTCCTCTGTTGGGCATCGAGGATGTAGGGGTCAGCTAGGCTTTTTACATGACTTGCGTGTTGCCCAAAGCCTGTACCTAGCGACAGATTTTTTTTACTGCTGCTTGTTTTCTTTCTCGTGACCAATGCAAAGGATCATGATGCCTGAGACTCCCTGGCCGCTGGTAGTTACTGTTATTTATTCATTGCCCTAAAGAGTGTAGGAGAGACACCATTAACTTTAACTATTACTTCTTTGGTGGAAAGTATTTTGTTTACAAGTGTTACAGTATATTTAGTACCAAGTGTGTGGTAGAGAACATTTATTTTCTCAGTTTCTTTTTACTTAAGGTGTATATTTGACTGCTCCTACATAGATTTTATTTTCCCCTCTGTGACAATTGTCCTGGTGCAAAATTGAAAATAAAAACTTACTTGTGACAAAGAAGAAGATGGATTCTGTGACTTGTAAGCAACAAAAATGTTCAGGGAGGCTTTTCTAATTCACTATTTTAAAAATTGACTCATTTTAAAGCTGAAAAGCAAACTGACCTCTTAAGCAATGGCACCATGCAGTATAGGTGATAAAATTCCTTGATCATCAAAACCATAACTTTTGAGAAGCTGTGTTCTCCAGAATTGAAAACAGGTAATAAATAGCAGGTCCCGTTGATTAGCTGATGACTGAGTGTGAATAGAAAGTACTTGCAGATTCCTCTCTGAAAAAGCAAGGAAAGGGGTGCTGTATGTTTGTTATATGCGTTCTGGAAAGCCCTTCAGCATAACCTTTGAGGAGCATGAGCTGGGGAGTGGAGTGAGCCAGGGGCATGAGACAGAAGGGGTGGAAAGTGCTGCAGAGGAGGAAGCAGACAGTGAAGGACATCTGAAGTCTTCCAATAAGTGATATGAAAAGGTACTGGAAGACTGAAAAGCAGTTATTTCACAGGGGGATGTATTTAGAGGGAACTCGTGCTCTTGCTATGAGCTTTCTAGTAGCTAGAATTCCCAAATTAAAATCTCAGGAGGCAAGAAAACTGCAAGAACTGTATGTAGTTTTACGAAGTAGGAAACTGAGAACATAGGGGAAAGAGGCAAGGTTAAGAACACATTAAATTATAAATGTAAAGTTTAATAAACCCCAAGGATATCTAAGTACAAATTAGTCGACTATTGTGCTAATCCTATTTTCCTTCTTATTTGCATGTAAATTGCACTGATTGAACCTGAGATGCTTTAAATACTGGTGTACTTGAGCCTAGATAGGTGTTGTTACCTTGATTTTAATCTTCTGTTAGGCTTGAATGAAACTCTCTTAACTGTGCAAGGCCAAGCATTTTTTGAGTTTTATTAAATCCGTACAATTTTTTTATTCAAATATGAATTTAACTTTCATTCATGCATGATGCCAAAATAGCTCAACTTTGCACCTAGGATTGCTCATTATTTGTTCAGTTCTACTATTCTGCTTGGTATAAACACAAGCCTAAAGGTTATCACTCCCTAGAAGTGTGGCAAACTTGAAAGGCAAACAGGAAATCAGAGGATTTTTAATGTCATTCTGCAAATTAGTAGTTCGGTGCATGCTGTGGGAGAGGTGGCAATTTCAGAGGAACTTGACTGAAGGGAAGAGAAGTTTGAAGCTTGGTGGGAGTATGGGGTGGGAAGACAGGCAGGCTATGTCTTGTGGACAAAAAAAAATGTGGGAAGTAGATGAGTTTTATATAAAGGTTGCTGAGGCTGATACACTAATAGAACATAAACTGAGTAGGAATATGGTAAAAAGCTCCATCAAATATTTACATTTTTTATGTTGGTGTTCAGGTACTGTGTGGTGTTAAGATGACAGTATTAGTAGGAATAAGGTTGTGGTGGACCTGAATTTAAAATGATGTGCATTACTTAAGGAAAGAGTAATTTTGGGAATGCTTTTGCTTCTTTTGGCGTATGTATTTAATCTACTTTTTGTCTCTAGTTCTCAAGTAGTTTCAATAACAAATCTTACGCCGCAACAATCATGACGTGTACCACTGTTTTTCTTTCTCAGTGTTTTGCTAGCCTAAAGGCTTGTAACTGCTGTAGATGTCAAAGCCCTCAGGCATGTTTCCAGGAAGCACAATAGGAATTTTATAGCCCCTGGACACCAGCTGCTTCAAACTGGGAGATGCTTGTATTTATGCCAAAGTCTGGTATAGTCTGCCTAATTTCATTAGATAATTCTTTCACTTGTGTTTTGGTAGGCTTTAAATGCTGACTTCCCCCTCCTCCCATGGCTTTTTATGTATGGGTTAGTCTGGTTCAGCTGGACTGCTCTCAACTATTTTGTCAGTTTTTAGAAATTCTTTATATGCTGCTTTCCTGTCCAAATGCTGTTGATTTGAAACACCATTTGTGAATTATCTTGTTCGAACATGAGTGCACTACTTATTTACAAAACTTTATATAAATGTTATGTTCATATTTATAAACATTATATAGCCTTTTAAAATCTTCTTGTAAATGTGAAGCAGGAACAGAGCTTATAATATTGTTTACCAAGTGTCTGGTTTTTTAAAGGTACTCTGATACTTAATTTGTTTTTAAAGTTTGTCAAAACTGGATCAGTAAGTCTAAAGTCAGGTTTTCGGAAAGCTAGTGATTTTTCTTTAAGAAGATTAGAAAAAATAATCATATAACTGGGAACATTAAACTGCTAAGTACTGCCTTGTAAACTAAAAGCTGTTGTAAGGAAATCTCATGTATAAATGTAAAACAACACCAACATAGTCCTGACTGTTCATATTTGAGACTAGAAAGGGGTTATTCTTTTACTCGCTATCAAGAAGAATCATCCCTATCTCACCTGGTTTTTCAGCTCGGTGCCTTCAAAGAGGCTTCACATTACTCTGCTGGTGAAGATGAAGATGGTGTCTTGGAGACTCAGTTCACTCATATGAATTTCTTTCCCTGTACAGGAGGTTTTCCTGAAATAGCTAGAATTTAATTCTTCATACAAAGCTGTAACCTCATTCCATGGCAGTCAAAGAATAGAAATGTTGGCTCAAAAGCAAATTAATTATCCCCTAACTGCTGAATGCTACCTTGTGCGTAAACAAAATGTATTTACCTTGTATCCCGTTGATGCATCATGTAATGTATGTGACAGTTACGGTTTTTTGTCTTATCTCTCTCTTCCTGCAGTGTCTATGAAAGTGTTTCTTACTTGTAAGAGGGAGTAGAGCACAGCTTCAAAATTTATCTGGAGATAGAGTATCCCCCATCAAAAGTGAGGAGATTTCGTGCAGATGGAGACAAGGAGGAATGTATTGTTCTTACAATTGTGATGATGAGGTATTTCATACAATGCCTTCCTTTCCTTTTTTCGCTTCCAGGTGCTGTGCCTTCAGGATTTCTTCGGTGACGACGACATTTTTATTGCATGTGGACCAGAAAAGTTCCGTTACCAAGATGATTTCTTGCTGGATGAAAGTGGTAAGAAGATGTATTTTTAAAATGTTTACAACCAAATTAAAAGGGGGGTTTCCATATCATGCTAATTAAGCCAAAACTGTATCACCTAACTTGATTTCAGAAAGAGGATAAATACTTTTATTTTTTAAACCTTGAATACTGAAAATAAGAGCTACCTGAAGCAACAGTAAAGCTTCCAAGGAAAACATGTCTGTCTGTGCAGTGTCAAACTTTACTTCTGCCTGACTTTCATATATACTGCAGGAAATAGTAATGTTTTTAGTGGTATTCCTGTTTTGCAAGGTCTTTCTCAGCATTTTGTCTTTATTTTCCCTTTGAATTTGTTCTGCTTCTTTATCACAATCTTCCCACCTCACAGTTCTTACAACTGAGATTTAGACAATGCTTCACAGGTAGTATGATAAAGGAAAATAGATACAGTTCTGTATGGAAGATAAATATAGTTAAGCAAATGCAGACAAAGTAATCTGAGAAAATCCAGAGAGTTCTCTGTTTTCTCAGAGACTAATACAATAATGTAACCAATGTACATAATCTTCTAAGAAAAATGTGTTTGATATGCAAATACCTTTATTGTTACAAAGAATATTCCTTGGAACCATAATAATAACAAACAAACAAACAACAAACTATAAGCTTTGTGCATTTGGAAAAAAAAAACCAAAAAGAGCTACCATTTAAATTAAGTTTATTTTTGTGTAGAGCAAGAGCCAGCAAAGATTTTATTTCCCTTGCATTTTCTCTTAGTTCAGTGTATGTCTGTAATCCATTGATGTTAACTCCATCTTTTTTTGAAGTATCAAAGGTCTCAAGGAAAGGTGACTGAAAAATCTGTCAGAAAAGAATGTTTTACAGTAGTAACTACTTCATAGTCATCATCTGTGTCTTGTTTAGCTTCACCACTTCATCACGGATTTTGATGCAGATATGCATTCAAAATGAAAGATAGTATAATTATATATCCCTGACTAACCTGTGAAACTGGAAAGCTTCTCGGTTCACCTGAATCCAGACAAATATTCCCATAGCTTGTGTAGCAGAACAAGCTGGCTTCCACAGACCTTACATTGTAAGCTGGAGGATGAATCTGAAAAACGAGGTATCTTTGCTATTGAGCAAGGAAATGACATTTTGTATCAGGCACAGATAGAAGCAAGCACACATTCTGCCTTCCTCTAGAAGACTTCATAATATCAAAATAAAAATCTAATAGTGTGCCAGATTTGCTTTTTGCAATAATGAAATTGATTTAGTTGCCTGTAAGGTAAAATGTACCAACAATGGAAAAGTAGCTTTATCCATCTTTAGGACAGGAATTAGAAAGGTAAGGGGGATGTATTTGGGCAGCAAGGGTGTTTCCTAGATGGCAGTATGACCAGCACAGCCTTACTTGCCTTTAATAGAGGAGAGCCAGGTGGTTGGCTGCATAGTCTGGATTCACTTGTGTCTCTTATCAGAAAGACAACACTGGCAGCTCCCCAGTGTCTCCTCACAGTGAATCCTGTGGCAGTTTTTGAGAGCTGACTCACAGAGAAGTGCTGACAACAGATTTGTCTGAATCGCTTTTTGAAGTATGTAGGTCTTTTTTTGTAGGTCTCCTTTCAAAGTACAGACGTAGCTTGACTCTTCTTAGTCTTTATTTGTCTGATATTTCATCATCTCTTTGAGAAAGCGCTATGTTTCTCTGGAACGTTGGTGCTTAAAACCATATTATGCTGAAAAAAAAAACCAAACCCAAACCTGAAATTCCAGGCTGAAAATACAAGTTTAGCAATTTGTGGTGGTGTTTGCTTTTCTACTAGGTAAAGATTCAGTCAACATTGACTCCAGACTATGTCTCTGATTTCTTTCTCAAGTTACATCAACTCTGCTGTCTATTTTGGGGGAAGTTTGGTGTCAGTAAAGTTGTTTAGGTTGCTTGCCATTAACTTGCTGATGTACTAACTGATCTGGATATAATCGGCCTTCTCTGAGGTAGGAGCAAGATTTATAGAGACAATAAAAAAAACAACCGAGCTTTTAGCTTGTTTTACTTGGCAAATTAAGTTTGTGTGATCACATTGTGTGTTTGTGCATTCCTCATGGTCAATCTAAGAACACTAAAGATATTAGTAAGTACTGTCCAGCTGTGCAAGGCTTGGAAAGCCTGTCTGTGCTTCCCTGAAAAGCAGCTTGAAGCAACACTCTGTTAGTCACTGTCACTACATCCTTCCAATATTTCGCAGTTTCAGCCAAATGATAAGAATAACAGTTAAGGAGTAAACAAAAGCAAAATTTGAAGGTGGGAAGGAAAAGTTGAGAGAATAAACACTTAAACAATCAGGGCTCTGGGCTTTTGAGGATTACTTATTAGGGAGGAGGAATGCCCTTGTTCTGTGGATTGAGTTCCGTACTTCTGATACTAGAGGCAAGCGAGAGACAAATTTTCTAGGACTGGAAATGAACCACCTGGTTTAGGATTCATTTTAGCTAACACCAGATATCAAGAGAGTAGGTACCTGCAAGTGAGCCAGTCCCAGTATAGAATCATAGAATCATAGAATAACCAGGTTGGAAGAGACCCACCGGATCATCGAGTCCAACCATTCTTATCAAACACTAAACCATGCCCCTTAGCACCTCATCCACCCGTGCCTTAAACACCTCCAGGGAAGGTGACTCAACCACCTCCCTGGGCAGCCTGTTCCAGTGCCCAATGACCCTTTCTGTGAAGAATTTTTTCCTAATGTCCAGCCTAAACCTCCCCTGGCGGAGCTTGAGGCCATTCCCTCTTGTCCTGTGCCCTGTCACTTGGGAGAAGAGGCCAGCACCCTCCTCTCTACAACCTCCTTTCAGGTAGTTGTAGACAGCAATGAGGTCTTCCCTCAGCCTCCTCTTCTCCAGGCTAAACAACCCCAGCTCTCTCAGCCGCTCCTCACAAGACCTGTTCTCCAGCCCCTTCACCAGCTTTGTTGCTCTTCTCTGGACTCGCTCCAGAGCCTCAACATCCTTCTTGTGGTGAGGGGCCCAGAACTGAACACGGTATTCAAGGAGCTGTCTCACCAGTGCCAAGTACGGAGGGAGAATAACCTCCCTGGACCTGCTGGCCACACCGTTTCTGATACAAGCCAAGATGCCATTGGCCTTCTTGGCCACCTGGGCACACTGCTGGCTCATGTTCAGTCGCTGTCAACCAACACCCCCAGGTCCCTCTCCTCCAGGCAGCTTTCTAGACAGACTTCTCCTAGTCTGTAGCGCTGCATAGGGTTGTTGTGCCCCAAGTGCAGGACCCGGCATTTGGCCTTGTTAAACCTCATGCCATTGGACTCAGCCCAGCGGTCCAGCCTGTTCAGATCCCTTTGCAGAGCCTCCCTACCCTCCAACAGATCGACACTTCCACCCAGCTTAGTGTCGTCCGCAAACTTGCTAAGGGTGCACTCGATGCCTTCATCCAGGTCATTGATAAAGACATTGAACAGGGCTGGAGCCAGCACTGAGCCCTGGGGAACCCCACTTGTCACTGGCCTCCAGCTGGATTTTGCACCATTTCCCACCACTCTCCGGGCCCGGCCATCCAACCCGTTTTCCACCCAGGAGAGTGTGCGCCTGTCCAGGCCAGAGGCTGACAGTTTCTCAAGCAGAATGCTGTGAGAAACTGTGTCAAAGGCTTTACTGAAGTCCAGGAAGACCACATCCACAGCCTTTCCCTCATCCAGCAGCCGAGTCACTTTGTCATAGAAGGCAATCAGGTTAGTTTGGCAAGACCTGCCTTTTGTGAACCCAGTTCACAAGTAGAGTTTTTTCCCAGTAAATACATCGTTGACAAGGTAGATGGTAGATGTTTAATTGGCTCATTTGAAAGTGGACGTTTAGAACAGTTTATGTGAATTATGCTCCAGAAATGTCTGGATACTTTTGTGAAGGCATCTATATGCCTGTTTTAGCTGTTCTTATATACATTTTATGTCTCTAAAGTTGTTGAAAAAAATTTCAGCATGAGATTAATTCTTCCCCAACAGAAAGGAGAAATATAAAGACTCATCAATCTACACTATTTCTAGTCATCTTTCTTTGTCCTGCTCCCATGGCTAACACCTTCTAAAAGCCATAAAATCAGAAATTTAGAAAAAGCAGTCTAGAAGTCAGTGACTCAATTTCCCAGTCTAAGTGTGGGATGAACATCCCCCTTTTTAATTTCTGATGTACTTGTCTAACATGGCCCTTTATCACCTCTGACGAGGAGGAATCTGTAACCTTCTGAGACATTCTGTGCACTCCTTGCTGTTTATTAACTATCTTACCACAGGTTCTCTTGCTATAAAGGAGCCCCATTGCTGCTTATTCTTATCTACTGTGAACATGGAAAACAGATGATTCCTTTCTCTTTGAAGAATCTATGAACTTCCATGAGCTTCATGAATTTTATCTGCTTTAGGATGAACAATTAGTTCAGCCTTTCATTGTTTTGACTTCAGGCTTAAACCTGTACTTGAAGGAGGGAATGTGCTTCTTCTTTGTATCATCTCCTTTCTTTATGTCTTTCAGGAAGCAGTATTGCATGTTCCCTTGGCAATCAGTTACGAAAAGTTAGGTAATTAGGTATCCATCAAAAAGCAAAACAAGCAGTCAGCACTGTACACTGCAGTTTGTTCTCTCTTCCTTGATGTACAGATGGTTTTCATATTAAGCATGCTATTTATCACATAAAATACAGAATCAATATGTACCATCCACATCATAATTCCTAGCAATAGTCTCTGTATCTGACCTAACTGATAGATGCAATAGCCACACACACTTCCATCAAGAGAACTGCAGATGGGACGTGAAGGTGCATGGGAATGCCCATAAAATTAAGAAGTAAATACTCGTTGTTTGTCAAGCGTCAGTGGTGATGCTGTTTTCATAGAAGGTTTCTGTGGGAAATGTAAGCACAAAAACATTGTACTAATGAAGCACAGATTACATCAGCCAGCTTGTAAGAAGTAAAATTCCTCAGCGTGGAATATGGCAGTGGGCTGTTTCAGGCATTGTTAGCTTGCAGTTCTGGACACTTTCCCAGAAATCCCAGATTTCCTTTAACCGACGGTGGTTTGATTTTCAAAGAAGAGAAGTCAACAGGATGGTTTTCTATAGCCCTCAGCTGCTTGTTGGCAGAGATTAGAGTTTAAGGGCCAGGCTCACAAAAATATTTGCAATAAGCTATTATTTAGGCACCTAAATAGGATTGGGCAATGTAAATAACTCATGGGACTGGTCTTAAATGAGAACATCTCCTTGGCATATATGGATATTTCTTTCTTAGCACTGTAAAATATGAGAGTTTTTGAGGCTATCAATATCAGACTTAATTTATAAAAATATATATTTTTTTTTTTTCCATATTAGTTAATGCTGGCTGAGTGCTTTGGAAGCCTAGAAATCGCACAATCCTAAATATGACAGACTTCATCACATATTGAGATGCATCATGTAAAAAGGCTGCAATCTTGGTTGACCAAAGCCAGTGTCTGCTTCCAAGCAGAGCACAACCAGTGTAGGTTGTCTGGATGTGAAAACAACTGCAGATCACTTGTCAAAAGCACATATGACTGTTATGGAAACAATGATGAGAATGACTCTCTTCTAGGGGAAAATTAAGATTGGAATTTTTGAAACCTAATTTCATTCTGACTTTTCTGGCCTGTGTTAGTCCTTAGTTCAGCATCTCTGTGCCAGCAGTGTTACTGCTTCATCTTGCCAGCAGCAGACAGTTTGCCAGGAAACTCTGAGTCCTGTAGCATCTGCACACGTGCGTGTGTGCATGGAGACATGCACACGCGTCTGATTCAGTAACGGCAGTTAAGGTCAGAAGTACCATGTTTATCCCTGTTAATAACTGTCAGGTTTCTGTAACATCCTATACTCTGTTCCTTCCTAAAAGAGGGAGGAAGGGGAAATGGGTTATAGTCCTCGTCTACCCTGATTTATAGGACAGAGACTGATGTGTTAAGCAGCTTTTGCCTGGGCTTAGGAGCAGAGAGCATGCTGACTGACTTAGTCTGCTCTCATCAAAACCTCGTGCTTTGGCAATTGGAAAGTAGTGGTGGGTTCTGGGGACTTTGAGATATAACTTTGCTTTCAACAGAGGCATAAATATATAGTGTTCCAGTGCAGTGTGATATTTTCAAATGTCATCAGCTCCTGGGCCTTGGAGACAAATATTCTGTGTACAAGGCAGAAACAAACGAAGGAAGGAGGGACTGTTCCTCTGGCTGTGTGTACCATTTAGACTAATGATTCAGAAAAGGCAAAAAGAAAGAAACTGTTTTTCCTGTGGCTATGCATCCAGTGCCCCCTTTATTTTCCTACTCCAAACCTCCAGTTTCCTCTCCACCCTCCCATCGTGCCTCATATACTTGCACGGTACCTTCAGTTCCCTTATGTTTGGTGTGCTGCTGCTTGTCCATCTCCCTATCATCACAGTAATGATGTTAACAGGGTCTCTCCTTTAACCAGCAGTGTGACAGTTTCACAGCTTTCCCCAAACTGATATGAATATCCCCTGTATCCAGCCTCATTGGAAGTATTTCCCTCCCTCAGCTCTGGCTGCATGGAAGTTCAGCCATATGGTGACTTGCTTCTTTGTGTTGTGTTAAACTCTTAAGAGGAGAATGCTGATCTGCAGTTAAATACTAAGAACAGGCCATTAGCGTGATCAAGTGGCTGTTAATACAGTATCATGTGGTGTTCATTAAATGAAAGTAAAATGTAGTAAAAAAAAAAAGTGAAATGTAGTAAAGTTGGAGTCAAATGAACTCTATACATGAAGAGTGTATTCACAGAACTTCATTATTTTCTGTGCAGGATTTCTCTTTTAATATTTTGCCTTTTTTTATAGATATGTTCTTTATTCTGTAAGCCCATTTCTTTATCTGTTGTCTGCAAGCTATTTGCTTTAAATATTCTCTACTCTGTCTCACAGATCTACTTCTTTGAAACATTGCTGCTTGCCTTTCTGCCTGAGCATCTCTAGAAGTGAAAGTTTGGTCACTTAAATCATAAATCTTTGCTCCCCCTGGCTGGCAGATTTATGGATATGAATAAGGACAATAGAGGTTTCAAAAAGGTTGCATATGTATTTTCCTGTCCAGATTTACACTCTCTCCACTTTCCCTTTCCCCACTTCCTCATCGTGCATGCATGTACATTTGTATAGTTATCACTTTTCATCAATGTTGCTATGAAAAAGTTGCCTGTATGTATAACCACAAAAAATCACGATCACTTAAAACATATAAAACAGTCTCTCATTGGAACCAGCCAAACAATAAGGCTGCAGCTATTTCACTCTGCTCATTTAACCAAATGTTCTTCAATATGTTTTCTGCAGTATTTGCTTTCTCTGATGACTATTAAAAATAGTATGAATGAAACACCATCCAGTAAATTAGAAATGGTGGAAATTCCCACTTCATTTGCGTAAGGAGTGTTGAGTGTGCATATTCCTTCAATACTTCTCCATGGTAAAGTTGATTTTGGATATAAAAATACTAAAAACTTTGGGTCCAAAAATGTAAAGCATTCCTCAATAATATATACATACAAATGAAATGGCATTTTTATTGGGAATTTATTATATAAAACTTCAGTTTGATTCAAATAAAAAAAAATATTATTAAACATTATCGGTATTATTATCGGTATTATCGTAGAACTGGAATCATTAGGGTTGGAAAGGACCTTTAAGATCATCCACTTCCAACTCCCCTGCCATGGGCAGGAACATCCCACTAGATCAGGTTACCCAATGACCCACCCAACCTGGCCTTAAAAACCTCCAGGGATGGGCATCCACAGCCTCCTTTGGTAACCTATTCCAGTGTCTCACCACTCTTATGGTGAAGAAATTCTTCCTAATGTCTAATCTAAATCTGCCCCTCTCCAGTTTATACCCCTTCCCCCTAGTCCTATCAGCACAAGCCTTTACGAACAGTCCCTCTCCAGCCTTCTTGTAGGTCCCCTTCAGATACTGGAATGTCACTATAAATTCACCTTGGAGCCTTCTTTTCTCCAGGCTGAACAAGCCCAACTCTCTCAGCCTGTCCTCTATAGAAGGTGCTCCAGCACTCGGATCATCTTTATAGCCCTCCTGGACCCATTCCAACAGCTCCATATCCTTCCTACATTGAGGATTCCAGAACTGGACACAGTATTCCAGATGAGGTCTCACATGAGAGCAGTAGAGGGGCAGAATCACTTCCCTTGACCTGCTGGCCACTCTTTTTTGATGCAGCCCAGGATACGGTTGGCCTTCTGGGCTGCGAGCGCACATTGCTGGCTCATGTGGAGCTTCTCATTGAACAGCACCCCCAAGTCCTTCTCTGCAGGGCAGCTCTCAATCACATCATCCCCCATTGTGTACTGAAAAGGATCACCCCAAGCCAGGTGCAGGATTTTGCACTTGGTCTTTTTGAACCTCATGAGGTTCTCACAGGCCCACTTCTCCAGCCTGTCCAGGTCTCTCTGGATGACATCTTGTCCTTCTGGTGTAGCAACTGCACCACTCAGCTTGGTGTTGTCTGCAAACTTCCTGAAGGTGCACTCAATTTCGCTGTCAATATCATTGACGAAGATGTTCAACAGCACCAGTCCCAGTATGGACCCCTGAGGGACACCACTTGTCATGGATCTCCATCTGGACTTTGAGCCATTGACCACTACTCTTTGAATATGACCATCCAACCAGTTTCTTATCCACTGTGCCATCCACCCATCAAATCCATATCGCTCCAATTTAGAGAGGAGGATGTTGTGGAGGACTGTGTCAAAGGCTTTACAGAAGTCTAGATAGATCACATCCATCGGTCTACCCACGTCCGCTGCTGCGGTTACCCCGTCGTAGAAGGCCACTAAGTTGGTCATACAGGATTTGTCCCTGGTGAAGCTGTGCTGGCTACCATTAATCACCTCCATGTCCTGCTTCAACATAGCTCCTAGGAGGATCTGTTCCATGATCTTCCCAAGTGCAGAGGTGAGGCTGACAGGTTGGTAGTTCCCAGGATCATTTTTTCTGCCCTTTTTAAAAATGGGCACAACATTACCCTTCTTCCAGTCACCAGGGACTTCTCCCAGTTGCCATGACTTTTCGAATACCATGGAGAGAGTGGCTTGGCAACCACATATGCACCTCGAATACTGTGTTCAGTTCTGGACCCCTTAACACAATCAAAATGTTGAGGTTCTGGAGCATGTCCAGAGAAGAGCAACAAAGCTGGTGAAGGGGCTGGAGAATAAGTCCTGTGAGGAGTGGCTGAAGGTGCTGAGATTGTTTAGCCTAGAGAAAAGGAGGCTGAGGGGAGACCTTATTGCTCTCTGTAACTATCTGAAAGGAGGTTGTAGAGAGGAGGGTGCTGGCCTCTTCTCTGAAGTGACAGGGGACAGGACAAGGGGGAATGGCCTCAAGCTCCACCAGGGAAGGTTCAGGCTCGACATCAGAAAAAAAAATTTCACAGAAGGGGTCATTGGGTACTGTAATTGGCTGCCCAGGGAGGTGGTTGAGTCACGATCCCTGGAGGTATTTAAAAGAGGGGTGTATGATATGCTGAGGGACATGGTTTAGCGGTCAATAGGAGTGGTTGGACTCGGTGATCCTGGAGGTGTTTTACAGCCTAGTGATTCTGTGATTCTGTGATCTGCCAATTATCTTAATGTGCTGGGAGTTTTACTCATAATAGGTGGTATTAATATATAGTTAATAACATAGTAGACAGAACTTTATTGGGTTTGTGTAGGATGATATTTTTGCTCTTTCATTTTATTTTTGTGTTGTGATTTCTTGTACTGAATCTTGCCAGGGGAATGTTTCACTTAATCAGATTGGTTTAAGAGAAAAATTTTTTTCTTGCAACACATTTTAATTTAGTTTCCCAAACTGTGAACATCTCAGTTGTGTATTCAAATGCAAAGTGTGCTACTCCGATTTTTATAACCAGTTTTATAAACAAACTTTCAGTTCTGGGGACGTAACACAGGAATTTGGCAGACATAGAAAGGTAGATCTTGCTATTTACGTTCTTAATTTGATTGTCTCATACCTTTTCTTTCATGGCAGTTGCTATATATTATGCCTTTGAGCTTACAGTTTTACAGCCTTTAAGTCCTTAGTTTGTATAATACCCCATTAAAGACCACAGGTTGGGTTTTGAGCTTGTGTGTTCAGTCTATATCTTCAGATGATAGCTTGGTGAAATGGAATGTACAGTGTTGGTAATCTAGGCAAGTATATTTGTGTATGTTTGCAGATCCTTTCTGATGTTAGAAACTATTAGAATCTGATCTGTTTCTGAAAAGAAGTACCCTGTAGTCCTAATACAGGAGATCCTTTGGGTGAGATTTGAGTTTACTCCAGTTATTATGAGTTTGTATGACACAGCTTCAAGATGAGTAGTTCTTGTAGCGTCAGTCCTTGTTTATTCAATTAGAAAACCTGAACAAACTGTGCTTGCTGTCTGCTAAACTGATATGCCTTGGAGACCCGCTTGTTTATGGGATGGTATGGTTGTATCAGAGAAATATTTGTACTGAGATTAGACTCTACTCATCGTCAGTAGAATTGGACAGACTTGTTGATTTTGACCACTGTAATTTTCTGCTTCTCAATACAGGCCCTAGATACAGGCCTTCTTAGATACAGGCCCTAAACCTGGAGTTTCATCATGTCTCGAGTAAGTGCCAGAGTAATGCCAGAGCTATCTACAGATCCTCTTATACAGGCAAAATATTTTGGAAGGGGAATAATTCTTCAAAACCAGAGTTCGTTATATTTTTAAAAGCAGAAACTTTCTGAAGGCATATGAGGAAAATGTATTCATCCTTAACATTCATTAAAAGCCTTTTTTAAAAAAAATCTTATCAAACACAAACCTCAGTACAGCCACCGAGAGAGAATCAAAACCAACCTGGATAATATTTCAAAGTGGTAAAATCAGAAACTGAGTACATCAGAGATAGGTATTCATATTTATATACTCATACATATTTAGTGAGATGCTGTGTGTACAGACACAAATATGTCAAGTATAAAGTGTTTTACCATCCTGCTCATACAGCCAGTTGAAGACCTCCATATAACAGCTGTGTTGGTCTGCACCGCAAAGCTGATTATACACAATATGTGCTGCCATAGTAGATCAGTGGTGTTATTTTCAAAACACAACCTACAGAAATTTCCCAGTGAAAAATCTGAGTGTTACCTGATGCCTCAGGTTGCTTCTGTGAATAGTCACCTTCAAATAAACTTTTCATAGCAAAACTCCCTGCAGGAGGACTGGATGCTAATATTATGCATAAAGTAATCTAAGGCTGAGTAATCATGTTGCCATGGAATTGAGTACCTGTAGGTGGTAGGTCATGGAGTTGTCATTTGGATTCTTTTATTCTTCAGTCAGAGCTTTTCTTTGAAATTTTATTCTAGGGGAATTGTAACACTTGGCATTTTTTTTCATTTGAAAGAAAATCTTCTAGGGAGTTAAAATTTATTCAGGCAAGAAGGGAGCTAACCTGAGATCCCATTCTTTTAATTGAAGGTCAAGAAATGTTTTTGGAAGATTGATAATTATTCCTGATAGAGTGGATACAAAGAAATTTAACTTGCTTAGTTTTTCCTGTTACTCTGGAATAGGAAAGAGAAAATTTTCACATCTCCTTAGAACTGTTAAGATTGTCTAGCAAAAATAGGAAGACAACTTTCAGAGAAGGCGGTTGCTGATGAAGTTTCTGAAGAACAAATTTGATTAAGCTTTTTAAAAAATTTTCTTTCTTTAACTTTACATGTTCTTCCTGTTTTGCCAATTCTTATTAATGTCTACAGAATAGGTGGCTTGAGAAAATGCAATAAACTAATTTTTGCATGGGAATTGCAGTACTGCAGGGCTTGGAGATTGGATATATGCTTTTCTGCTTAAAAAAATAATTGGGGAACCATGGGGAGTACACACCAGGGAGCTTAACTTTGGAATCTAATAAATTCCTTGAAAATGTCATTAAAAATAAAATTCTTAAATTCATATGCAAGCATTTAATAATAAGGCTAGACATACATAACTAAAACAGGACTGATTTTTTTTTTTTTAACCGTTTTGGGTAGGACCATTCTCCTGAGATTCTGCTAGCATTCTACTGGAATCACAGCTCAGATTGGATGCAGACAGCTGTGTAGTTTTTACTAGCAGAAGAAATAGTAGCATATTATGAGAAGCTTTAAACTTTCAAGATGCAGATTAGAGACAAAATACTGCTAATACTAACTGGAAACTTTTATTCCATTTAGATTTAGTGCTGTTAACAATAATAATAATAGTAATAGTAATAATAATAATAGTATAGAAGAGCTGTCTTAGAGCATTAGATGTTGTAATCATATGTTGTTTTCATCTGTGTTGAATAGAAGATAAAAGAAAATCAACAGTCCAGCATTTATTATTTTTTTTATATTAAGAGACAACACTTTGAAAAATCAAGAAAATTAGTGAGTAAATAGTTTGAGGACTTTGCATCTGTCCAAAGTACGTTGATAAAGATCCAAACTCAACTGGCAGAAAATGGAAAGCCTAAAAAGTATTGGTCAGTAAAGAAGTCTATGCCAAAACCAAGATATAAAAATGTTTACATTATCACATTTGCTAAAATTATGCTGATTTTTACCTTACAAAAGGAGTTAAATTAGATAAAGTTTTTAGCCAGAGGAGGAGATTGAAAAAACTGAACTGAAGTCATGATGCAGAGTAGTACTGACAGATCTACTCTTTTAATATTTTGGCCTCTGTAGTCAGAAAAAAAAATTAAATATATAATCGAGAAAAGAACCTTGTCTCATCAGAAGCTTTGGAGAAATTAAAATTTGTATCCCAAAGAAGAATGTGGAAGTTAAGGCAATTGCAAGATGAATCACGTTGTGCAAGACCTGTCACTGTTTAGGAAAAAGTAAGGTTGACTACTCGAATAAAATAACAGAAATTAATGCTATGCGCTTTCCTGTAAAGCAAAAGAAGCTGGTATTAGTAAAGCTTGTCTGTCATCTCTTTACTGATCTGATTTCCCATACTCAATAGAGTCTTTGAATTGTCAGATAGAACATCAGCCTTATGAACAAACTCCTCTGTAAATTTCTAAACACTCCTCTGAACAATATCTGAAGTATGCTGTGATATACAGAATGAAAGATGGTTTCATGGGCTATTTCCAGCCTAACATGCATTTTCAATCTTTAATTATTTAAACTTTCTCAGAAGAAAAAAAAATAAAAAGTCATCAGGACAATACACCCCTCAGTACGTGTTGTGGTGTTAGCAGATGTCTTAGTAAAGCCACATTTTCCAGATATCCTGCTGTGAGGCCATTGCCAAGATGATTCAACCTGTTTACTTTAGTTTTATCTAAATAATTATAGCAAAACTTAATTGCCTGAACCAGATAGCATTCAAGGAGAACCCATTAATATTAGAGGCAAAAGCTGCCTGGGGATTTTAAATTACAGACTGTCCTGGAATCCTTGATATTTTTTAACTTAGGAAGCTAATTTTTGGATTTTCTGTTGATAGGCAAAGTAATGTTGCGGTAAGTCCACTGCAACAGTAACTCTGTGGAGGTAGAACAAGCAAAAATGTGGGTGGGCCAGCAATTGTATATGCCTATAGGTGGCTGGCAGATTTTGATGCTTACATTGCAGCACAGCTCAATGTCCAAGGCATGTGTGTCCAGGTGTGAATGTCTATTTAATGTCAGTGTATAAAGGTGTTTTGCTTTAGTAAAAGTGCTGTAGTTAATTGTTTGGTGCATGAGGATTTTGTCTGTAAAATTATACTATTGAGGGGCTCTGTATCGTAACAAGTTTGTGTGTATCTCCAGTTTTGCCCTTTTCCTATATCCATTTGTAGACTCCTAAGGCTCTGGTTGATTTGGTATTTCTTTTATGCTGCAGCTCAATATTTTTTCTTGTATGTATGGAAATTTGATAATAACATTCAAAATCATTAATATTTGACGTTGTAGGCATTCTTTTTGTTAAGGGCATGCCAAGTGATGTTGGTTTAAATAGCCATTACAGTACCAAGTGATTTTATTTCTTCAGACATCACTTTATGGGATTCTTCATTAAAAATTGCTGCCTAAGAGCTTTCAATACTTTTATTGTAGGCAAGTTTGAGGCATTAGCTACAAAAAATGAAAAAAATCAGTCTGTAATATTCTGAATTTCCTGAGATATGTTAAAGAACTTTCTTTACTGCAAGAGACCCAATGCGTGCCTGTTTAACTTTCTTTAAAACCAAACCTTCAGCTTGTATTTAAAAGTGAACAAAAATATGGTTGTTATAATCCCTTCTGTATTTTTTTCCAACAATGTTTTGAAAGTTTCATCTCCTTTTCCCACCCATTACAAGCAGTTTACATCTACTTACATGTTCCTTGCCAGCCAAAATCAAATTCAGACCAGTTACAGAGGTCTGAATTAGGAATAACTATGTTCTTTAGGGAATTCTGTGATTTGCGATTGGTGAAATGAACTAATTTTGGATACAGTTTTTCACAGTGAAGACACAAGAATTCTGTGAATTTCCTTCCCCTCTCTCCCCCTCCCCATGAAATAACACACTGTTTTAGATATCGGGGTGGATGATGTTTGGTAAAGGACAAGATGAGAGGAAAATCTGCAAGAAATGCAAAGTAAACGTGCCAGCAATTTCATCAGTATGAAGTATTGTAGGTACATAGCAACATAGCACAGAATAACCCACGTTTTTAACAGGGTTCTAAGATACCTGATATTCTTGGCATGGACAAATCTATAATTAGCCTAAAACCCTACACATTGATTGAGCTATAATGGGTGCCAAAACCAATGACTTCCTGCTAGGCTAAAATAGTCTGCTTCTTACTGGCCATAGTCCATATTTTCCACCTCCAAAACAAGTGTTCTGATATTTTGCATGCAGGAATGCAAGAGTCATGAAACTGAAGAGGTAGGAAGCAAGAAGGAGCACGTATCTACAGTTTGCAGTATCTTTATCCACCATCATTTATAAGCAATACTACACAGACATTAAACCTTAATTGTTGTCTGTTTAAGGTTGTGTTGTAATTACCAGGTAATGGAACAAGGCACCATTGTAGGCGGTCTTGCTCAATTGTACTGTCCCCGCTGACTGGGACAGCCATGTCCCATGTCACTTTTTCACCTCGATGGAACTTGTCTTGGATCTGTGAATCCACTTAGAGTGAAGGACCCTTAAAAATTGGAAATTGTACACATAGTCCAGAAATCTGTTGCTGATAATTTGAAGAAACTTGTGCCCAAGCACTGAAAAAAGAGAGTACTATGAGTGAAAACCTAATGCAAATAGTGTGCTGTTACTCCTTTTCTATTTTATGCTATCTAAATATATACCTTTCTTTTCATCTCCCCATTTATGCCTAGGATTTCTAGAGTCCAGGTAGGTTGAAAGATGTAGTTTACATTTACATTTCAGAATTTTTGGACACTGATGGTATGTGGCCTTTCTCAGAGAGATACAATTCTTGCTGCATTGCGTTTGTGTTTGGTAACTGGTCTGAAGAATGAAGTAACTTTGGAAGGAGTGAAGGCCTTTGTCAGTTAGTCTCGGGGTTGAGAATTTCATAAAGTGATTGTAGAGCTGATGTATCAGCAGAATGTTTACACAGGAGCCATGGTTACTCATGAGCTCTGATGCTGAGAGTCTTATCAGTTAGCATGTGTCTGAACTCCAGAACTGTGCTAAAAAGTTTTCAATCATATCAAGTGCCCAAGGATTTGTGGAAAACATGCCAGGGGTGGGAGGGGTTGCTTTGATCCTTTTCCTGGATCCTCTGTTAAACATAACCTTCTTAGCCCCAGAGTTTGGTTCTAGCTGAGCCCAAATTGGCCAACTCCTGTTGCAGAAGTGACACTATCATTTTCTAGCTAGAACAAGAAGTTCCTCAATGCTGTGTATTTCTGTGTTGTGTTAGAGGTTAATTCAATGAATAGCTTTGTTATGAGATTTTGCATTCTCTGGATTTTTATTGCATTGAACTCTAATGGAATTTGCATTCCATTGTGCTGTAATGGCTTTCATGTTTAGGATAGGATATCAAGTATTTCCTTTTCTTACTTTTACGATGTCATAATTTCCAAATTTGAATTTGATCCAAGTGCTTATTGTGGATTTGGGACTCAAAGATGACCAGCACATATTGATGGAGATACAGCTGTATATAGCGGGCATTGCTTCTAGTACAGAGGTACAATAGGACTTCTTAGAGTTGTTTAAAGGTAACTGGAATTTATCAGTACAGTGCAAAATAGAAATCTTTGTGAACTCTAGTGGGATATTCATAAATATTTTGGATATAAAGAGAAGGACAAAGACTTCTAGCCTGTGACTGTAACAGGTTATTTCATTCAAGATCTAATACATGAAATTACAGAATATGAAGGATCACAAGAGAGACTTTGCAGATTATTGTTTGTTGCAGTCCCTTTCACACCATTCATTAGGAATGAATTTTGAGTGAATTCATGATACTGGAAATAGATGTTGTAGAAATAGGAGACTTGAATAAGAAGGTTCTGTGGTTGTTATCAAGAAGAGAGAGACATATATGTTGTCAGCTGCTTCAGGGGATGTTCAACCTGTCAGCAGCTCTCAGTTTCTGAGATGAAAGCTCTATGGGTGTTTACTTGTTCAAATGATATTGTCACAGTTGGGCGTAAGTGAGGTTTCCTTTTTAAAGCACATAGGCTCCATTAAACTATAGGATTTCATTAGCTTTGGGGATTTTTTGCACTTTGGGGACAGTTTTTCCTGCATAGTATAGAGCAGCAGCCTTTTTCTTCTAGCAAAAGAGTAATCTGCAAGATTTCCAAGAATATTTGCATTCTCATAACTGATGTTTCTAATTATTGGTGCTATATACTGAAGAAAATTTGTGTAACTCCTGTTGCTGTCCCTGAATATTGACATAACTACATTTTTTTGATTTATCATTGGAACATATGAGAGGGATGCACCTTCTCCAAGCTCTCAAATGAACGGCAAAGGAACAGCTTTGTCTGATGTATAGTAAATTGGTATATCTATGTTTTCATATTAGCTCTTTATACAGTGTTTACATATTTGAATGGAACAACTCCCAGTTTGCAATAATACATAAAGTTGTTCAAGAAATAATAGAATAAAATAATTCAGTCGGAACGGTAAGAACACTTCTGTTTTCATAAGAAGCCGAGCTTCTGAAGCATGTTTTCTGCTTATATGACAAGTTTGGAAAATAAGTTACTTGTGGATATAATTAGATGAAGAATATCCATGATGAATAAGGTTATGTTAGCATGTTAGCTACGACAGAGTTTTCCAGATGAACAGTTTCACTTACCAGTAGATCAGAGGGAAAACTTCAAGGCATGCTTACCTTACAATCGCAGAATGGAAACTTTTTGAATGAGATTAAAACATAATTATCCTTTAAATGCCCCAGAAGTCTCTTAAGACTGCTACCTTTCTTCTGAAAACTTGTAATGTTATCTGCTCTTTCACAAGTATTCCTAGCTTTGGTGGCCAGTTTCCCCCATGTTTCCCAGAACTAACTAACGGGCAACTGAAAATATTTGAAGCCTAACATGGGGCACAGGTCTTTCTCTTCTTTTTAAATAGCCTATATGAATACTTCTCAAAATTATTGAAAGCTGCTTCCATGTCCTTACCACCATTTTGGGCAATATTTCATGATGCTTCCTCAACTTCACCATGTCTTTTTTAATGACAATATTTTAAAATACCATTATTCACCACCACTTGCAGTGTGCAGGGCTATTACTCTTTCAGGGCTTCATAAAAATTCAGGCAAACACCAGCATTTGAATGACGTGTTGGCTTTTTCATGTCTGTAACTGCACGCGACTGACATGAAACTCTGGAAGATGACTTGAGTGGTCTGTTAAAAGATCATCTATCACATTCATCCCATGGGTTAGTCCTTCACTCCAAGTCCAGAAAAGATGATTTAGGTAGTATATGTGGGACATCTGAATGTATTTATGCATGATTCTGTCTAGACATCTTAATACTTCTTTCTCTTACTCACAAATTCTTCAGGGTAGATCGCATATTTTTTGTGTATGGTGAGCACCTCTTATGGATGGGAACAACTTCAATAAACTAGTAAAGACCTGGACATATATGTTTAATGTTATTCTTGGTATACTGTGATGACATCTGACACAGCAACTGTGCTTGCATGGAGAATGGTAAAAGTGAGACAAAAAAAAAGATCCTTATACCAAAATACAACTGTTAGAACACATTCTTCCTACTGCAGCAATGCTTGTGCATTTATCATTAGAAGCATCATTGCTGTCCAGCCTCCCACTTGGGAAATGTTTAGATGCCGCATGTTGTGTACATTAGAAGTGCCTAACCAGGCAAAATATGTAACTGCCACCATTGCTACTGTAGTTGAAGTTGGCCTCATTTTCTTTAATGTTGCCTATGATCTGCAAACCCAGTAATGAAGAAGGAAAAAAGGAAACAAAAGGAAATAGTAATATATATCTCCTGGGTATTCCAAAGCCACAGAGCTCTAATTAAAATCTCTGACTTAAATATCTAGTCCTTGAAGGTATAGAACAGTGCATAGGTTAGCTAGAAACCATAACTTAATAGATGAACAGCGGCAAAATAAAAGCATAATTGTCTGGGACTCATTAATTTAAGTGTTAGCAGAATTTTATTTGAATAGATGGTAATTTCTACATCTGAAAACAGTAATTTGTTTTTCCAGCATATGCATATGGTATCTGTGTTGTCAGATACTTGAGCTATAAGATGCCAAAAGATTATCAAATATGGTACAATAATTAGTGGTGTGCTTTATGCAGAGTTCAGGCTTTGCCTTCTTAGTGTGTAACTGCTCACCCAAGGACAGACAGTCCCATCTGCCCGCTCACCTTGTCATAGAAGCAGGGATATTGTGTAGAAATGCTAGTGTGAAGCCATTAGGGCTTGATGCTCAAGAAATATCACAGTAATAGTTTTTATCTTGTCTTCTTTACCTCTAGAGTACCTCCAAATGAACCAATTAGTGCACTTGTTTTCCTCTACCCTCATGTTCTAAGCAGCTGAGTGGTATCATGTGATCTGTTATAGATAAGGATAGAAATAGGACTGATATGTGGAAGTAGCTAAAATTGAGTTATAACAAAACCAGATATACTATAAGGAAAGAACTAAAAATACCTTCTGGCTAAGTGTACGTGTGTGTGCATACACAAATGAGAACAAGACTTTAGTGACCAGCGTACAGATTCTGTTGCCTAGGGATTTTTTTGCCTTTAATAAAGAATTGATTTTTGCTTCCCCTTTTCAGCAATTTTTGTGGGGGATTTTGGTTGGGGTTTGTTTTTTTGAAGCATTTGAGTTCTTTGCTGTCTGTTAATTGTTAGAATTTTACTATTTTTAAACATCTATTTTATATAAACACGTGAAAATGCAAGTAAATGCTTCAACTAAAAAGCAGGGGTGGGAGGAAGAGGAAGATACCTCTCCAAATCCAAAGCATTGTGTAATAATACTTTGCAAATATTAAAGCAATTTGAGCTCACAAATGTTAGGGAATTCCCAAGTTATGGTTGTCTATCAAACTGTTTTACTTCATCATTACTTGGCACCCACAGTGCTTCAGTGTGGTTGCTTCTTCCTTCCTCTGCCATCCCTTGCAGGATGGCACCAGGAGTACAAAACAAGGAATCTTCAGCAGTCCTTTCCGTGTCTCAAATAGCAATAGCCTGTGGATAGTGGGAAAGGAAACTGGAAAGAAAGTCCTGCTTCTCCTCTAATAGCTCCAGGTGGGAGATGCTCAGTGGTGCTTGTAGAACATGGCACACTCAAGCATGCAGTTGGTGGGAAGAGGCCATAGAGATGTGTCCTCCATGGTGCATACAGAATTTTCAGAAAATCCTTCTATAAGGCCTGAAGATTTCTAAACAAGTCTTTTAATCATAAAAACGCTTCTAGAGGGTTGTATTTTGTCCAGACCTTTGCTTTTCTGCATAACTGTGTAAGTCACTATAAAAATAAGCTTAATCACTCAAAAGTTTTATGGATTCAGGTGGCTTTAGATCTGTTCCAGTCCTGCTTCTTCTGGTTTCTTTAATCTGACAAATAAAAAACTTTCTTCTAACCATCTTTTGAGAATCAGTTGAGGATTTAGAAGTTAAGTAAATCAGCCCAAGGACAGACAGTAACCATGGAAGATTTCAAGATTACCATATGGAAGATAACCACAGTTAAGGTTTCTTTGAAGTTTTATAAGCAACTGGTAAAAACGTTCTATAATGGGAGGTAACAATCAGCTTCAACTATAACATCGAGTTGAATGTTCAGTTGAAGTGAACTGTAATGTTCCACTTAATGTAATCTCACTAGTGTGTTCTGCAGTAGAAGGGAGAGCTCATAATGTGGTGTACGCAACACTATACACATGAGTTGTGAAGAAACAAAAGTTGTTGGCAACAAATATCTTACCTTTTAAATGTGGCAATGTGCTAAATATAAGTCACAGAACAGAATAATTCAATGTTTCTTTGTGCATTTCTTGACAACCACTTCAGCAGGAGTACCAAATTTTAAAATTGTTATTTTATTTTAAAAATTTTTCTTAAACAGTGCTACTAATTACAACAGCAAGAAAACGATTGTTTGTTTTACATTGGGATATCTGTGAAACATGGTGTAAGGAAAATGATGCAGCTATGTCATCTCGGACTTCTCATGTCGTTATTACCCTGAGGGTCTACGTCCTCACAAAAGTTAGGTGCTCAGAGATGTCTGAACGTATAAATCATCAAAGCAAAAAAACCCCAACCAACCAAACAAACAAAAAAACCCCCAAAAAATTTCAATAGAATTTACTGTACATATTTTATGTCAAATAATTTTTTGAAAATATTTGAAAATTTTCAATGTGTTACCAAGGTCTAGGAGTATGAGCTGGTCTTGGTAAAAATAAATAACAGAAATACCTCTATTATCAAAAGATTTTATCTTTTATGACTTTATGGAGGAATAAAAAAGTTTTAGACAGCTTGTTGTTTTAACTGTTCAAGAAAAGGTCATTTTGAAAGCATCTTACATTGAGCTAAAATCCTTTGAAAGACATAGAAATGAGAAGATAAGTTAGAGCTGTGCAGATCACGTTACTAAATCTGAGGCCTGAAATAGAAGGCAATCTTCGCATTCGCTTTTAAGCCAATAGACATCTTTGGACTGAAAAAATACATTACATGTGGCCCTCTGCTGAACTTCTGTCTTTAGAACCCCTTCTCGTAATGCTAATGCATATTTTGAAACAGAGCATGCATTTGAAACAAAAGAAATTAGCTCTGTGATGAAAAGAGGCTGTTTTCTAACACAATGTGACTGCTAATGGTAGACTTCAGGAAATACCTGTGGCAAGCCAACGGATTCAAAATAACACAAAGAAGGAGCAAAAAAACCCCAAACCATAACAAGAACAGCAGTTGAAAACTCTATGCTTTAAGTCTTAACTTTTATTTAGAAACTTTTATTTAGACTGATACCTCTTTATAGACTGACACCCTTCCTTTGCCAAGACACCACTGTTGTTACATCTGGCACTGGTGGTCTTCCCCTCGTGGTCATCTTGAATTCTTTATTTGTGGTCATTTCCTCGTTCTTCAGCTGCTGCCACAGTGTTGCTTGTGTTAACTCCAGCCTATCAGATTCTGCATTGTTGATCACGCTTTCTGCAGTAACATCTTTACTGTTAATTCCTGTATTTTCCTTTTCCATTTTCTCTTCCTACTCTGTCACTGATTCTGTGTATCATCACAAAACCAAACAAAAGCCCCATCTCCTCCTAGGGAAAAGAAGAGAGAGGCAATAGAGAGAATAAGCCTCAAGATGTGATAAAGTGCTGGTAGACAATTTGTTTTTTTCTGACTCAGCAATGAAGTTAAGGACGCTCTTCTGAATTCTTACTGAGTCAAATTTTCTTAGGAATGCCATTTCTTAGATCCACTTCATTTTAAGGTATTACTGATCTTTGAAACAATACTATCCCATTCCCCTGTCTTCTTAGTATCAAAAACAAATTTGTTGGAAATATGAAAATGGAATTATGGGCATATGTTTTTACGTTAATGGGAGAAATGCTATTTTATCAAGTTCTTTCAATGTTTTCCTTTTTCCTCTTGCAACTCTTAAATTGAATTGAGCCTTTCTAATTTTTTGTGCTTTGACTTTAGTGGTGTTACATGTCTGGAGTGACCATCAGGATTTCCTGCTTATGCTGGTGGTACTTCTTATTGTAGAAGCAAAAACTGTCAAAAAAAGAAGGATCTCGCTTACAAGTTTGGAATGAAAAGATGGGAAAAATAGAAATCTTGTTAGAAGGGTTGTCTACAGCCAAATACAATCTGAGACTAACATCATCAGCTAGTATATGACATAGTCCCTTCATGGTAACTTAATTATAATCAAGATGTACAAGCTGAGAATGTACATTGAAGTGTGTGTAGCAAACATCTGCTGTTTAAAAAAAATGATCTAAAAATATCTAGAGAGTGAAATAAACTGTGAAAAGTCTGTTTTCTGTTGTTTTCTCTTTTAAGACATTTAGCCTTCTAGACCATATATGTAAAGTTGAAAATTTATCATGGTCATTTAATTATGAAAACCATAAAACCTAAGATATAAGATATAGTATAAAAAGAAGGCTAACTATCTGCTAAACCAACTCAGTCATTTTCTTTCAGGTACTTGATATACAAGTCAGGGAAATTCCAAAGAAATTAGGTGAATCGCTTTGTAAAATTATATGAAAAAAATGTAGCATGCTTTGAGAATATATTTTCTTTATTAATGCATGTTGTAAAAGAATCCTTTGCTGCAGCCTCTCTGTATTGCTTCCTAGAAATAGAGGGTGAAATACATGGCTCTGTTTTTAGGTGCAAAATTACTAGGTTTTTGATCAGGTAAGCTTGCAGAAAAATTAGCCATCTTAGGGAAGGTCCAGCTTCACTAGGATGAAGGAATTCTCATTACTGTGTGCAACAAGGCTCTTCTTACTTCAGGTCATGAAACTGATAGTTTTTGAGGTGTGTCTTGTAATGTGAACCTAGGTCCTGTATCTGATAACAGCTTAAATGAACTGGTTAGTATTCTGTCCATGTAAGATGAAAAGGGGGAAAAGAGATAAGACTCTTTTGTCTTCTTTGTTGCTTAGTAGATATTAGAATAAATCTAGATATGTGAAGCATAAGGCTTTTGCTTTATGTAGGTGTTCTCCACTTCTATAGTACCAATACGTTAAAATCACCATGTTTTCCCACCCCCTACGTACATAAAGAAAAAATAGCTTATGCCCGAGATGTAAAATTATTCTTGTGGAGATCAGCAGCACGCTGCTATGCTCAAATTCTATTGCTTCCATAGAGATTCATTTTACATTTCAAATTGCTAGGGGAGCTATAAAATATTTAGGTACTTACGTATGTAGAAATCTTTTGTTGGATACAATTGAGTCCAAATATAGAAGATCTGCAGTTAAATTTGAGGACTGGATCTATGCAGATATGTATAAAGAAAAACCAAACCAAAAACAAAATCCTAAAACAACAAATGAACATTAACATCTAAAATTAATGCTGTAGGACTTTCCATATTATTTAAACTAACCTTCAGATTAAAATGAAATTAATTGCCTATTTGCCATAGTAGTAAAAAGCAATGTGTTGTGTTAAATCAAAGATGGATGTAGAGTTCTAAAGAGTTCTAGAGTTCTATGTTTCTAAGGGCTTCCTCGCCAAGCTGAACTGGAAAAAGAATGCAGAACTCTTGTATAACTTCTCCAGGTTTTATTAGCTCTTTTATTTATAGAATCATAGAATCCTAGAATCACCAGGTTGGAAAAGACCCACCAGATCATTGAGTCCAACCGTTTGTATCAATCACTAAACCATGCCCCTCCATTCTCTCCAAGATACAGTCTAGCAAAAGAAAAAAACCCTCTTGAGATGCATTAACATGTGGAAAGTTGTGCAAAGATAGAGAATGATAACAGATCAGACCAAATTCTTTATACATTTCTTTGAATTACAGCCCGTTCACAAAAGCCTGGCAGAAATTCTGCCATGGAAAGGGAGAATTTCTTCACATATTTGTTACTACCTGTTTAAAGGTTATTTTATTTCTGCCTTTTCCCTTCAGGATGGGAGGTGCAAAGGAACACCACATTGCCATGACAGTTATTTCTTTGTGCTTCACCAAGATTCTAGTGTTGGTGAATACAGTGCAAATGTATTCCTACATCCAAGTGGTATGTTTAAATTTCTGTCCTCAAGAATCACAGTTCTCCATTGGACTTCTTGACTTTCTCCTGTCCTGGCTGCCATGCACTTAACCTCTCCTGCCTTAAGAAAAGTGTAACGTTTCCTGTGACTTTTCTTCAGACAAAGAGTCCATTATTTAAGGCACCCAGATGTTCCAGTTGGACTCTGGCAGTCGGTGAGGGGTGAAGAGGAAGTGAGAATCAGAAACAGTAAAACTTTCGTAAATGGCTGCTCTGTTGTTATGTCTTTTGCAAATGGAGTATGCATCCACTCTGTTTCATAAACACATGCATTGCATTAGGTACAAGCCAACACATTTCATTCAAGCACATCTAACTATTAGAAGGAAACCAGCAAGGAGTTATGGTTGCAGTGTAAAATTATGGGGAAGAAGAAAGAGTTCTGCCTAGTTTGGTGAGTAATAACTTGGTTGGTAGACATTTATAGGGTAATATTGAAAGAGCAAACAAATGTAAGTCATTTAACCAGGAAATTGAAAAAAAATAACAAGGATAAAAACAGTAACCAAAGAAGACATATAAAGCAACAGCTACAAAAATGTCTGTTAAATTGCTCTTCAGAATGAAGAGTGGGGAGCACAGTATCTGATTTACATGAGGTTTCTCTCAAGTCATAGAATACAATAATTTTGCCAGTGTAAAACTAGGAATCGTGGATATTTGTATTTGGCATTCTTTGCACAGAAATTGATTGGATGTTCATAATAGATTGCCATTAGCAGATGTATAACCCTTTCTTATAATATTATTATGTTATCCTCACCTACAAAGAATTCAAATAAAAACTATCAATCAGTGTATATGTGTATGCTACCATAATAATAATAATAATTTGCAGGATGGTAGAGAATGTTTTAGCAGCTTAATTCAGTACGGGAAGTCCGTGAAACCATAGATCATGGAACAAATTATCTTTTATTTTAAAAGAGAGTTAGATTTATATGAATGGACGTATGCTTTAGCACCTAGATGTTCTGAAAGCAAATTGATCAAACAGTTTTCCATACTAATGGATTTGAATTTTCAAGTTTTATATCTACAATGACATTTATACTTTTAGGGGTCCTTCTTCATATTTTGTCATCGTGGCACTCATTAAATAAATAATTATTTTAAAACCCTTTGAATTTTGTGGGGTTTTTAAATTATTGTTCTAAACTATGTGCTTGGCTGGTAGACTTTAAAGTTTGCATACATGAGCAATTTCAATAAGTTGAAGAGGAATTGCACATCAAACTGTTCACGTGCATGTAATTTAGTTGTCTTCTATTGCAGGCTCAGCTAAGCCTTATTACATTAAGTCACTTTTACCATGCATAGATGCAGATAATTGCTGTGACTCAGCTGACACTCGGTAACTCAGTGGCCTGCAGGAACCTGATCATCTGTTTGAAGCCCTTTAAAAAACAAAATACACTTTTAAAACAGACCAATGAAATTTCTCACTTCTTTTGCTTTTTAAGAATACTATTTCTTTTTTAACGGGGCATGGATCCACTTTTGTGTGTATGGTTGGATCAGCACAATAATTTGGGGCCACAAAGTGAGAGGAGTTCCGAAGGCCTGCGTCCACAGCTGTGGCTCATATTGATGTGAAAAGAGAAGTCAAAACTTCTTCTTTGTCAGAGGTACAGGGAGCAAGAGCACTCGTCAATGAGCCCAGCACAGATGAGCACTTTGGAGCCATGGAACAATCTCCTGCACACGTGGGAGTCTGCAGGAAAGGGTGGGAGGTTGACGGCTTTTTGGATATGGCCCCATTTTGTCTTAATCTGCTCTGGCTCCTGATCTTTTCAAAGTCTCCCCATTGTGCGTGTGATTTCTGCTAAACACGCAGAGAAATTTTTAAGATCAAGACCATATGATACAGCAAGATTAATCTACCCTTTGGCCTTCACCTCTCCCTCCCACTGCGGCAGAGGTTTGGTTCTGCTAATTTGTCATGTTACCTTTTTTTTTTCTTTTTTCTCCTGCCATCATTTTTTTTCCTCCTCATGGTTCACCTAAATTGGGGATTTTGGCCCAAACACTCTCAGCATATAATGAAGACAAATAGGATTCTTCATGTCCGCTATATAAATTTTTAAGACATTGTTGTTTATTTCACCCAGTTTTAATGTGGAGACTTCGTAACTCATTTGTAGAATATAAGTTTTTTTTTCATTTTTATTATATGGTGTGGCTGAGTGAATCCCTCTAGGTCTGTGAAGCAGATGTGTTAGTACAGCCAGTATAACAGCTTAATTCCTTCCTTCATCTTCTGCAATGCAGTCAAGTTTTGAATTGTTATGCTATGTGGTAATTAAATATGAATAAATAAAATATCACCAGATAATGAAGCTGCAGTCCCCTCTGTCATGTTAAATCATTGATGAGGTGCCTGTGAGTAGGAACTGTGGCGGATGGTGTGTTCTGCCTCAAAATCTCTGATTAGTTTTGGAAGCATTTGTGTAAATTTTTCCATCATCTTTGCATCAATAGCCAGAAAATAAATCGTTTGCCTCAATAAAATATATATGGATCATTATATTCTCCTGCCTCATCAATCCATTCCTTTCATGTGTTCTGGCACCTGAATATTAACTGGAAGTGGACCAGTTTAGCAGACAGCAACTATATAATTCAACTGTGTTAGCTTGTTACATATTGCTATGTAATTAGCAAGCTTGTTCCAATAAAGCGTTAAGGGTTTGGGAATAGATGCAGAATACCTTTTTATGTGTATCTGATTGTAAATTCATATTTACCCCATAAAAATATTAATTCATTGAAGGAATGGAAGAAATAATGAACAAAATGAAAATCTTTGCTTGTATTTGTCTGTTTCAATGCACCCGAGACGTTAATTCAGGTATTTTAGATCCTACAAATCCTACTCTGGTGGAAATGAGGTATGAATTCAGTATTGATGCTCTTCAGAAAACTCCTTCTGTCCCCATAATGGCTCTCAGCCCATCTGAAATGTTACTTTTTAGTAGCTTTTTAATAGTTAGTTTCAGACTCTAGAGACTTAATTTCAGACTCTGCAGTTGGCACTGTACTGTATTCCTCTCACATGTGAGCAGGCCACAGAATATCTAGGTTATAAGTTAAAAGAAAGCTGATTTCATCAGATGTGAAGGAGCTCCTTTTTGAGCAGGAAGGCAATTTATGCATCAGGTTGGCTACTTTAAAAGGTCCTACTTGTTTGAAGCAGTTCAGGAAGCTGGAATGTTACTTCTGTCTTTCAGCTGTTTCAGTTGGGCACTCAGGATGTATAGCTCAGTCCATCAAGCGTTCCTTGCTCCTGGCTTTAGACCATAACTGCTACAGAAACACCATTATCCAGTCGCAATTTGCAGGGCAATGTGACAATCTGAATGCTTGAGGGTTTCATTTACCATGTCCTCTTGTGATTTATCATTGCATTTGCACTGGTTTATCTTTATAATAGTCATATCTTATATCCAATATTTCTTTATTGTTAGAATTACTTTCTTTAAAGCATTGTCTCTGGTACTCTGCTTTTATATGACTGATTAATTACACCTTATGTCCCATAAAAAGAGCATGGAATAATAATTAGGAAAGAAATCGGACTGGGACAGATTATTTTTCTTCAGTACCATCACAGAATTCCTGTTACTACTAGAGATGCCCAAGTGAGATTTAAATAAACCTGCTCACACAGTCAAGCATTCTCTTGCAGCACCACAGAAGTTGACATATACTAATTTACCTTTCCAAGCTCCGTTTTCACACAGCTTGGTTGCTACCAGTACTCAAGTTAAATCTAAACCGCCAGATCTCTACTTGCAGTCACAAAGTGAAAATGCATCATCAAAAAACTCCCATTTGTACATAGCATTCTTTCAGCAGAGGAAAACATGCCTGATCTACATACATAGCAGAGTTTTGGCATCCAGAATTACCTTTTATCTCCACAGGTTTGCATGCAGGCACATGTAATTGTGGAGTAAGCAAACAAAGCCCAGCTTGTGGCACCTAAGTAGAACCACATGCTGCAAACCTCAGCCAGCAACACAGCTGCCAGCAAAGCTTCAGTGTGCATGCATCCCAGGAGCAATATCTGCAGCTGTGAGCCCAACAACATTTCTGGCAGTGATGTTTTCCAGTTTAGACCTGGCTGTGCTTTGTATTTCTTGCCCATCTGTTTATTTTGCATTGTGTTACATCATTCAGATTACAATATTTAAACTATAAAATCATCGGGGGATCATACAGAGGGGGAAGCTGCCTTGTGCTGGTTGCCTCAGGGAGAGCTTTCTGTTCATAGGAGTTGGTGTCAGAGAAAGTGCAGAAGCTTTTTTTGTGGGAGGAACAGACATATGGGAAGCTGGGACTGACACCAACAAAACCACAGGGAGGTTAGAAGCAAACTGGAAAGTTAAGGCAAGGATATTTTGTCTTTAATATTTCTACATTTCAGTTACAAAACAGATGTGTGATGTTCTGGAAGATCTGCTTGGGTTCCAGATACTGGTAGAATGGAAATCAGGAATCCTAGGGACTGTATTTTATAGAATCATAGAATGGCTTGGATCAGAAGGGACCTTAAAGATCACCTAGTTGCGACTCCCCTGCCATGGGCAGGGACACCTCCCACTAGATGAGGTTGCTCAAAGCCTCATCCAGCCTGACGTTGAACACCTCCAGGGATGTGGCATCCGTGACTTCTCTGTACAACCTGTTTCAGTGCCTTAACACCCTCAGAATAAAAAAATTCTTCATAATATCTAGTCTAAATCTCCCATCTTTCATCTTAAAACCATTATCCCTCATCCTATCCCTGAGCTCCCTGATAAAGAGCCCCTCCCTAGCTTTCCTGCAGGTCTTCTTTGATTACTGGAAAGCTACTATATGATCTCCCTGGATCCTTCTCTTCTCTAGGCTAAACAAGCCCAATTCTCTCAGCCTTTCCTCACCTCCTGGGAGGTGTTCCAGCACTCTGATCTCCTTTGTAGCCCTCCTCTGGACCCATTCCAACAGTTCCATATCCTTCTTATGTTCAGGATTCCAGAACTGGACACAGGACTCCAGGTGAGGTCTCACTTGAATGGAGTAGAGGGCAAGAATCTTCTCCCTTGACCTGCTGGCCACTCTTCTTTTGATGCAGCCCAGGATACAATAGGCTCTCTGGGCTGCAAGTGCATATTCCCAGCTTACGTTGAGCTTTCCATCCACCAACACCCCCAAGTCCTTATCTTCAAGGCTACTTTTAATCCATTCTCTGCCCAACCTTTAATTGTGCTTGGGATTGGCCCAATTCAGGTGCACGGTCTCACACTTGGCCTTGTTGAACTTCATGAGCTTAGCATAGGCTTACTTCTCAAGTCCTCTGGATGGCATTGCTTCCCTCTAGCATCTCAGCTGTGCCACACAACTTGGTGTCATTGGCAAACTTGCTAAGGGTGCACTCAATCTCATGGTCCATGTCTCCCACAACAGTGTTAAACGACATAGGTCCAAATACTGACCCCTAAGAAAAGCCACTTGTCACCGGCCCCCACTTAGACATTGAGCTCTTGACCAGAACTCTCTGAATGTGACCATCCAGCTAATTCCTTATCCACTGAGTGGTCCATCCATCAAATCCATGTCTCTCCATGTTGTGTGGAATAGTGTCAAATGCTTTATACAAATCCAGGCAGATGACGTCAGTTACTCTTCCCTTATTCATACCCTTCCCTTATTACTGTAACCCCATTGTAGAAGATCACCAAATTCATCAGGCATCATTTGCCCTTAGTGAATATGTGCTGGCTGTCACCAATCACCTCCTTATTTTCCATGTGCCTCAGCAGTTTCCAGGAGGATCTGCTCCATGATCTTGCTTGGCATAGAGGTGAGACTGACCAGCTTGTAGTTCCCTGGATCTTCCTTTTTTTCCTTTTTTAAAAATGGGGGTTATTTTTCCCCTTTTCCAGCCAGTGGGAACTTTGCCAGACTGCATTAACTTCTTAGATATGATGTCGTATCATATCATTGGCATTGTTGCCTGATTCAGTATTTGTGACTTTGAAGAACATTGATTTTTATGTGCTGAAGCTTGTGAAAAGTCATGTTTTCTCTTAGAATGTCTCTATCCTGTGAATAAACCTAGTTTTTAAGTTAACTTTTGGTTAAACTGTGTTTTGAATTCTTGGTATTTGTTTTTTTTAAAATATTCTTGTAAAAGCAAGTATATTTGAATGATTTCTCACTGGAAATTACGTGTCTTTTTGAGAATATTTATGAAAAATAAATTATTATACATTGGTTTTGCACTAGGTGTTTACTGTTAGCTGTTCCTTATCTGTTCAGAAAAAGCTTCTGAGTGTTATATCCCTTCCAAGACTAGGAATACTCTCACTTTTAAATATTGAATAATCCCAAACTTCTAAATGTATGTTTTAGAGAAGTGAGTCTTTAAATAAAGAACATATCTGAGAAAGTTGTGTGTGAGTCACAAAGAATAAAATGGTAGAACTTGTTAAATTAATTATTTTTTCATCTTTCATCGTTACTACACAACTTCATCTCAAAAGCAGCCCAGTGACATACAACCCATATGACAGTCCTCTTCACACCCTTTAAAGAATTTGATCTTTACTTTAAAAATTTGACAGTGAATATGTCTCCATAATTAATTAATGGAAGAGATACCGGAGTAGAGATGTTTCTTGGACATCACCAAAAAAAAACCACAAAATCACATGGGTCAAAGAATTTAAAAAATTGGATACCCTTACAAGGCATTCTTGTATACCACATTGTTAGGCTTAGCATACTTTGTTGGTCATATTAATGTGTCCCATGTCATAGAAAAATGCCAACACAAAGAAGAATTGTTTCATTCTAGAAGACTTAAGTACAATAATACACTGAAATGTTAGATACTGTCATAAATGATACCTGTAATTATGTGAGGTAGAGTGTAAAGCATTTCTTCCACCAATGATCTAACTGAATGTGTCCCACTTTGCCTACCCACTGCCTGCTCATTGTTGTTTAAGCATCATTCACAAATGAAGCTATTATCCATGCTTCAAATGTTTTCAATCCAGACTTCTTAAGAAGATGGCACAGGCTAACATGTTTTTAGTTGATTGGCTTTTCTTGAACTGGGCTAGCATGTGTGAGTTTATGGTTTTTGGTTTGGGTTTTTTTTTCATTTGGACATACCTGTTTATTGGCTGAAGAATAAAAGATCTCTTTTTAGACCAGGTTGAGTTGTGGAAGACATAGATAAAGCCATGCCTTCTCAAGCAGCTCTGTCATCACAAAATCAATTCATATCTGTCCAACCAGAGTAAAAAAGGGTATAATTCATGTAGTTGGTAAGAAATGTCTTTTCTCAATATTATGTTCCATCATATAGCTGATTAGGAAGTAATGTATATACATTTCAGTGGTAGGAGAGAATATTAGCCATCAAGATTCTGAATTGTCTATGAAGGAGAAAGTCTGCATTGTTGGGGGAGATACCAATTCTTCTAATGCCCTGCCTGAAGTAATTCTTAAAGCTAAACAGTCTGGCTTTTGAAGACAGATAAAAGATTTATGTCTCAATAGTCATCCCACTCAAGAAATGATAATCATTTTAATTCATCCATTAAGCAAGCACTTTTCCCTTGCTAAAGTGTTCTTAGACTTCCAGTCAGTCTTACATTACAGTGCCTTTTTTCCTTTTATTTATCTTCCAGAGAAATCCAGAAGTGCTGACAGTGAAAAAACTTTTGAATATCTTATATGAGTCATTCTCAGAAGCTTTAATCAAAAGAATCATAGAAGTAATCTCACAGGTCCCAAGAGAGGACCTGCTGTATCTAAACTGACTTTACAGGTTTTTGGCTAACCTGTTTGTGTGAGTTTGTAGTTAGGGAAATTCGATGAGTCTTCCGCATAATTTGTTCGAGTACTTCCTTTTCCTTGCATCTGAAAACATGTTTCAACATGTCTAAATTAATCTACCTTTTAGAAAATTAAAATCAGTGTCCTTTATCCTATTTGTGATGCAATTATTAGTAGGAATTTATTTTTTTTCTTCTTTTTGGCAGTCTATTAAACTATTGAAAGCTGCTATTTTGTCTCATTGCTTCTTTTCTGAACTAAAGATCCCATTTATATTAGTTATCCTTCATTGGTCATGTTTCCCAGAGTTCTTACATTGGTGTTCTCTCAAACCTCTGAAGGTGAGGGCCTTGTTTCTAAGTGGGAAATGCGATGGTGGATTTGTTGTGTTAGCTTGCATTGTAGTAGCACTGGAGATGGATTATTCAGGTGTCTTCTGCAGAGTGCTCCTGTTTGTACCAACAGGATGATGATTCCTTTTGCTGCAGTAGTTTGCTTCAGATTCAGCATGTGACCCACTGCAAAATCTATGTCCCTCTTCATGGAACTGCAGTTTAGCATTTATACAACAAACTCTTGTAGTGAGTTAGCTTCTGATAGCTTATTCTTTCCTGGGTTTAGTACTTTGGACTTGTTGAGTTCTATCTGGGTTTTTTTTTTGTTTGGGTTTTTTTGTGTTTTTTTTGCTGACTTCTCCAGTTTTCAGTATTCTTGTAAGTGCCACTTATGTTCTTCTACAATGCTTACTGGTTTACATGTAATAGTGTCATCTCTGGATCTAAAATGTGAGTTCAGTTTATTATTAAAATTAGAAACAAACCCCTGGTGAGCTCCTCAGCTCACTCTTTCCTAGTTTGACAGTAAACCATTGGTAACTACTCTGGTTTGGTTTTCCAATACCCATCTTAAAAGCAGTTTCTATGGACGGTATTTCCCTAAGTTGCAGCTTGGGTTTTCAGAATTCGATTAGAAAAGTTTATAATCTCTACTGTCCACTCACTGTTTCCCTGTCATAGGAAGGCTACTTTGACACAGTTGGGTCTTGAGAAAACCATTTAGACAATTATATATCATTTTGATTTCTTCTAAGCTTCAACTAGCTTATTTCCTTCATTGTTTTGTATTGTCACAGAATCACATAATGGTTGAGGTTGGAAGGAACCTCTGGGGGTCATTTAGTCCAATCTCACTGCTCAAAGCAGGGCAATCTGCAGCCAGCTGTCCAGGATCATGTTTAAACAAGTCTTGAATATCCACAAGGCTAGAGACTCCACCACCTCTCTGGGCAACTTGTGCCAGTGCTAGTTCATCCTCTCAGTAAAGAAATGTTTCCTGATGTTCAGAGGGAAATTCCTGTGTTTCAGTTTGAGCCCATTGCCTTTGATCTTGCGACAAGAGAAACAGAGACTGGCTCTGTCTTCTCTATAACTTCCCCCTGGATAATATTTTCCAGAATCTCAGGTAAGGCTGACCATAAAGGCCTGTGGTGATAGGATGAGGGGGAACGGGTATAAACTGGAGAGCGGCAGATTTAGGCTTGATATAAGGAAGAATTTCTTCACCATGAGAGTGGTGAGACACTGGAACAGGTTGTCCAGAGAAGTTGTGGCTGCCCCATCCCTGGAGGTATTTAAGGCTAGATTGGAAGGGGCCTTGGGCAACCTGATCTAGTGGGAGGTGTCCCTGCCCATGGCAGGGGGGTTGGAACTAGTTGATCTTTAAGGTCCCTTCTAACACTAAACTATTCTATGAATCAATGATTCCGTGATTCTGCAGCTGCCAGTTTTCTGCTTTATCCTGTTTTTAAAGATCAGCACTTGCTTTGACTGTTCCTAGTCTCTTTGACCCTTACTTGTCCTTCACAGTTCTCAGAAAATAGTGTCTGGTAGCTCAGAGATTGTCTCAGGTATGTCTCTAAATATTCTACACATCTAGCTAATTTGAAAATGTTATCTAAGGACTGTCTAACCTGTTATGGTTTTTGTGTGCATCGTCTGCTAATCTTGCTGTTGCTAAAGGTATCTGCCTGATTACAGATAGTCTTTTTAATGAAAATTGAAACAAACAAAAATATTAAACACACAAATTCTCATGGTCATCTGCTTTTAATGAATGGATTATATTGGTATATACTTTTTTTGTGCAAAACTCCTTGGTAATCTAACCAATTAGCTGTGTAAGTGGCGTGGGAACTTGGTTTGTGTTTAACCGCTGTGAATATAATCTTTATCCAGTATAGTGTATTTTGTTTCTTTGAAGAAAATAAAGACTTTTAAAACTTAATACTGCACAATAAAGTTGTTAGACTGAAAAGTGTACTGTAAATATTCACCTTTACTTGAGAAAAAAACGTCACATCAGAGATAAATAAGACACTCTCTCAGCACAGATCAGTTACATGGAAAAATCTGTAACTTGAGGAGACATGGTTAAAATACGTTGAAAGTTAGCTGTTTTGAATGAATGTTTTTAAGTAATACTTTTAGCTGATGTTTTCCATGTTATGCCAATGTTCTGGAAGTGGGGGCATTTACTTTTCTAATCACGGAAAGGACTTGAGCTTGTAAACTTTCAAAAGAGTCATTTGAAGTGGAAGACATTGAAAACAAATTATACTTTTCAGATAGCAGGTAGTAGTAACCAAACCCCCAGAATCTGCTGGACTGCAACATTTGCATTTCTATTAGGCTGGAACCCAAAAGAGAAATTGATAGAATGTCTGTGGATTTGGTGCTAAGGATAATGCTAATATTTACCATATGGATTGGATAGGAGGTCTGTTTCTTCTCAAAGTAAAGAACAAGATGATTTTTAATAGGTAATATTACAAATATTACCTCTATGTGCTGGACAGGAAAGCGAGCTATTGACCTTGCTGAACAGGAAAATTAAGAACTAATGAATTTTTACTATCCTCTCATTTCATCTCCAGTTACATGAGTAAAACAATGCCAAGAAAAATGCCATCTAAATTGTGCAGATAGAGGGAGGCATTTCAGTGATGAATTTATCCCCTGACTTCACCAGAGATATTTGAGGGATATCTGCTGTTAGAGTATATGCCCAATGAACAGGCTTTTGTCACAGAAAGAAAAAGAATGCCATAAGCAAAGGCAGGACACATTTCTTTGTTTCATGAAGAATAATGATTAGGCCATAAATAAAAATAATGCAGTTGATTGCAGTTGTGATCAGTTCTGTCATCTTAACCATTTACAGTTAAAAGTACCTTGCCGATATTTCAGTCAATGAAGTTGTTGCAGTGAGCTTATAGAAGCTGGGGGATGGTTCTGAATAAAGGGACTAACTAGTGAACTTTTATATCAGCATTGGAAAAGCCTGGGTAAAGTATATTGAGCGAACACTGATAATTAAAATCTCTAGAAGTGAAGCAGTGTATGTGGCAAGTCATACATGTTAAACATTACTTGTGTACTAGCAGAGTTTTTTAGTGAATGACAAAATTCGTATTTCAACTCGGTCTTCATGTTTTTTAAAAATAATTTCTGATAATGCAATTTCAGTTTCATAAAATAATATTTTACACATGCAAATTCATTCACATGGATTCAGTAGGAAATAGTTCAGATCCATTTAGGCAAGCAGGTGTTGAAAAAGTCTTCTAACTTCGACGAACTACAAATACAGTAGTTGGAAAATAATTAGAGTATTTTCAGCATACATAAAATCTATTTACCTTTTTAGAGTAAACTTCCTTGGCAACTTCACTGAATTTAGAAACAAGGAAAGACTTTAAAAGTTAGACATTAGAGTAGAATGAGGTATTAGTGATAATCCATGAATTCACTAATACCTTCTTTATTTCTAACTTACGAGGATTTTTTAGAGTCGTACATACATCTGAAAGCATTCTTAGGTTGGGTGAAGCTAGAGCTTGAAAGACTATCTATTTTACTGAGTTGCAATGAGGCCTAGATGGCTATAATTGTTCGTATTTTATTGTAGCTCTTATTGCGTAGCTTTTATTGCATAGCTTTTCCCTTGTCAGTAGATACTTATCCCATTTTCAGAACTGGAGAATTATTTTTTCACATTAAAGGAAATCTTAACTTTTTCTAGATCTTATGCCCCAGTCAAACCATGTTTATTGGTGGAAAGAAAAGATTTAGGTATTTGCTACCACAGGTATTTAGTATGCAGAATTTCTGATTCTTGTCATCCATAGAGGACTGGTTACTAGTAAGAAATCAAATCAGTAGATAAGATGTCTCAAAAAAACTTGCATTTACAGTGACAGTTAGCTTAGTTTATGGGATAAAACTTTAGGATTTTGTGTTATACGCATAAATCACTGTCCATCTGCATCAGGAGCACTTTGAATGGGAAGACATGCAGAAGAAAATTGAGGTAGACACAACCATGACTATAAAAGATTTGAAATTACTTAAACCTCTGTGAAACACGCTATATCCCTTTCATTTCTGGAAACTGTATGATAGTTACCCTTTTGAACATGCTGTGAATACAAGTCATAGCTGCCACTGATTCATCAGTAGGGCTGGGTGAATTGTAGTGTGTATCAATGCCTCTAGACAGGATGGTACCATTTCTCTTTTGCTGAAGGGAGTGGAACTTAGTTCTGCGAACAGAAGATTACTGGTTTTAATTGAAGGCACGAATGCAACTGAAAAGTAAAATCTTATTAGCTGCATTAAGAATTAGCAACATGGAACAAAGAACTCAACATTAAAACTAAAATTAGTACTGCATTTGGAGTAATGATCTACTGATTGTCCTGAGGACATTGCTAGTGAGGCTGAAGTCTTTAAGCACTGGTAAAAGGTACCAGCCTAAGGCTTACAGTAAAGTGGCTTACCAAGAAGCACAGACATCCTTGATCCTCACTCCTTTCTTATCTGTGGGATACAGCTGTTGCTGAAACCAAGTTAAATGTTCTCATCTTGGAGAAACAGATTGGCAGGGATATTGAAAAAATAAATATCTACCCTCTACATATGGGCCTCAAAAAGAGCAGATCACAGCGGAGAGGGATATTTGAGCCCAGAAAGGATTCATGAAGGCCATGCAGTCAAATTATGGGTAGCTGACAAATAAGGCTTTTTGATCTCCTGGTAATTTAGATGACTTTTCACAGTCTTCTCTAGAAACACGTTAAAATTTTTCATTTTATGACACATTTGTTGCAGATTAGTTACTCTCTGCTGCTTTCTCACCATTGTAAAATCTAATGAACATAGAAGCTAATGAAACATTTTGGAAATGGAGCATCACAGAGCTTGAGACTGGAGGCATTATGAATCTGCATGTTAGCATCCCTTAATTACCTCATGCTTGTATTTTATACATTTGACTGGAAGAATCAAGAGCTCACAAGTTGGGATTCCTCCTAGTTGTACCAGTTCCTACTACTTCCACCATGCACTCTCAGGAACTTTGTGTTCCTTACCTTGTCCCTATGGTAGTTCAGTGATGCCAAGTCATAGCCTTGGGGTATTTCCTCTTTTAATAACCAGCCTTATTGTTGATAATGTCCAATAAATGCCTCAGACCTCTGTGGTAATATTCTTTGCTATAAAGAGACTGCAGTGTTACATTGTTAATTCTCACTGCCCATGGTCTGTGCTTCTCTCTCCTACTTTGTAGTTTTTTCTTTGGTTATAGAATAGAACATATTATTGCAAGATGGTTTGAATGGAATAAATATCTTATTCTTCTGATATTTTGAGTTGGAAAGCAATAAAGCCTGCAATCACAACTTAAAATTTACCTTCTGCTTCACATTACCATGGGTATCATAGTTTTGTTCCTTTAATCTTAGTCAGTCAATGATGCAAGCAAGGACTGGAGCTTCATTGTACATTTCTTTCCTCATTGAACATACTGTAGAAACACTGATGTTTCTTCCTCACTGAGCATGCTCACATGAGTAAGAAAGGCAGTATAATGTTCTTCTCTCAGGAGTTCAGATCTGTTTCTGGCCCAGTTTTGGCATAAAAAGAAAATCATGGGGAAAAATGCTTTTCTGTTTCATGGCTTACCAAGGACCTGTTGCATAGTTATTGCAGGCTGGACCGCTGGGCAGAGTCCAGTGGCATGAGGTTTAACAAGGCCAAATGCCGGGTCCTGCACTTGGGGCACAACAACCCTATGCAGTGCTACAGACTAGGAGAAGTCTGTCTAGAAAGCTGCCTGGAGGAGAGGGACCTGGGGGTGTTGGTTGACAGCCGACTGAACATGAGCCAGCAGTGTGCCCAGGTGGCCAAGAAGGCCAATGGCATCTTGGCTTGTATCAGAAACGGCGTGACCAGCAGGTCCAGGGAGGTTATCCTCCCTCTGTACTCGGCACTGGTGAGACCGCTCCTCGAATCCTGTGTTCAGTTCTGGGCCCCTCACCACAAGAAGGATGTTGAGGCTCTGGAACGAGTCCAGAGAAGAGCAACAAAGCTGGTGAAGGGGCTGGAGAACAGGCCTTACGAGGAATGGCTGAGAGAGCTGGGGTTGTTTAGCCTGGAGAAGAGGAGGCTGAGGGGTGACCTCATTGCTCTCTACAACTACCTGAAAGGAGGTTGTAGAGAGGAGGGTGCTGGCCTCTTCTTCCAAGTGACAGGGGACAGGACAAGAGGGAATGGCCTCAAGCTCCGCCAGGGGAGGTTTAGGCTGGACATTAGGAAAAAATTCTTCACAGAAAGGGTCATTGGGCACTGGAACAGGCTGCCCAGGGAGGTGGTTGAGTCACCTTCCCTGGAGGTGTTTAAGGCACGGGTGGACGAGGTGCTAAGGGGAATGGTTTAGTGTTTGGTTGGAATGGTTGGACTCGATGATCTGGTGGGTCTCTTCCAACGTAGTTATTCTATGATTCTATGATTCTATGATTCTATGATTCTATGATTCTATGATTCAATCCTGTTGATGAGGAGAAGAGAATTTATTTCCTTAGCAGTATAGATACTGTGTAGAAAGTATGGGTTTTTTAACAAAAACATTTTTTGTTTGTTTTCCCTTCCTCTTTACCCACATGTAGTTTTCCTACAGCAACAGGCAGGCTATGGTAATGTCTTAGAGGAGACAGGCAGTGGTTGTGTGGTTATTGAGTGAGGTCTTTGCGTGCTGTAGAATTTAATTTTCCAAACTAAATGTGACGACAGAATTGCATACATGAACTGTTCATGGGAGCTGAGACCTGTCTGCAACAAGCAGCACAGTTACATTTTGCCAGTGACTGGAAATACTTTTAGACTCTCTAGATAGTATTGTCACATTCTTTGAAGGCATAAATGAACTGCCCCTGATGTGTGCAGCACTGAAGGCTTGCCCATGTGCTTATCTGCAGGCTGTGCTGTAGCCTGTGTTATTTATGAATAAGCTTGTAAACCCAAAAGCAGCATGGCAGTTGACCAAATATACCTTAGGGTTCACAGTGGTATTTGATCAGAAATAATATATGCTTATTTGAACTATGACCTTTTCAAACTTCATGACCTCCAACTTGTTTTTGAGAGGAAAAAGAAAATTGTACCAAAGAAGTTCATAACTTAGCTTAAAAGTGTTTGTACAAATAGTAAAATAAGGGAAGAGGGAAAATTTCTGTTGCACAAAGTAAAGAGGAGAGATGCCCTGAGATCAAGTGCTAACAGCATCCAGGGCTGTATAAACAGGACCAGAGCCAGTAGAGACAGGATAGTAATTAGACCCCTCTACTCAGCACATGCTCGGCACTCAGACGTTCCAGCCATGTCTGGAATACTGTGCTGTCACGAATTGTAAATATGAAAATACAAGAGACATCAAAAAGGAGAGTTTACCAATCTGCTTAACCTTTTAACTGACAATATCACAAGGACAAAAATATGTAAATCATCCAGCCTGTCAGTCGCAGTGAATACTGAGCAATAACATGAGAACAATTAATACTTGTTCAACTTGCTCTAAACACTGTTTCACTTAAGATTCTTATCAACTATTTCCCAAAGACAATCAGTCTTGTCCAGCTTGCTCAGTTTGAATCATAAACTCTCTTTAAGTCCCTCTTGACAGTCAGTGAGGTTACTGAGACTTGTATACGTTACAAACAAGTTGATTTTATTAAGAATAATTGATTATAACAGCTCATGTCTAATAAGCGTTCAGTGGTAGCTGGGGATAAGGTACTGTTTGCGAAAATACATTAAACAACCCTATGTGTGACCCAGCACCCAAACACGTACTCGTCACTTTCCCCTTTGTTTACATTTTTCATAGTAACTTGCACCTTTGGGGCAGACTTTTAGGTGCAGCTTAAGTGACTGAAGTCATTGCATCAAATGATTACACCAGTTTCTGCCTGATCATTTCTAATACTATGAGGGGATATAAACATTCAAACGCAAAATTTTATCTCTAACTTTGTTCTGACTCTAGGGGCTTATAAGTTATTCAGAGAACCTCAATGAGTATTAATACTTGAAATAAGATAAGAGATAAGGTTTAATGCATAACATGAATTTCAAGAGGGATTCGTCTAATTGTTTTCTTTATGAGCAGGAAACAGAAGAAAGCTTTCTACGTAGTGAAGTATATTACAGAAAGTAGCTGGCTGTTTTCTTCAGGGACTTTTAAGTTTTTCTGCTAAGTAAATGACTAGTTAATAATAATTTTAGCTTGACTGAGTCATTCAGCTCTAGTCTTTCAGTTTATTGACCATTGGAATATGCAATTTCCTTTCTAACTGATTGCTGTGAATGGGGCCCACAATAGGATCACGTCTTAGTTTTACATTATCAAACAGGTTGGCTGTTAAGTGTTTGGACATTTTAAATCTTTTATTACAGGGAAGGTGAAGATCCTGTTTGCATTTGACATGCATAGACAGTTTCTAGAGCAGCAATTCATACCAATATATCAATGTAAGGTTCCTGATGTAGCTACCAAGTAGAATCTCGTTGAAAGCTTTCAACTGATTCCTCCTGCGTTCAGCTGATCATTTCCTCTTACAACTGAGTAAATGTTTTTCTCCATTTCCATGCATCATTTGGTATAAAAAGAGAATAGTCATCAATGAATCACATAAAATGTCAACAGAAAGAAATTAGCTGCTATTGGGCATTAAGAAAGTGGGAGTGTTTGGGAACAAAAGCTTCTTTGGGAAAACCAGGGTATTTCTCTGGTTCCCTATGCTCTCAGCTGTGCTGGATGTTCCCTCAGTAATGCAACAGTTCTTGCTGCCTTTGACAGCTTGATGAAAGACAAACAGGGCAGCCAAGAGGAATACACTTCATGACATCATTCTGTATTCTGAGATGTTTAAGTTAATTAGTTATGCCCAGTTTTATTTCTTTGTTCTGTAATCTTTCTGAACTAAGTTACAGGCTCCACTGATGATGAAGACTAAATAATGTAAAGCTTTTACATGGTATCCTCTGAATAGGGAGGAAAAATTCTTGTTTATTTCTCTTAGCCTGTGTTAAGGAACCTTAACCATGGGAAGAAAATAGGGAACAGGTCTGATACAGAACTAAATGTTTATTGATGTATTTATAAACAAGTGAAGTACACTGACATCGTCAGGTGAAGATAGTATAAACATTGCTGCAGACTTCTGATTGTATATTGGCTAGAAGTAGAAATTCTCTTTTTTTCCCCGAGTGTATAATATGTCCGGTGATTAATTTAGTATCCATTATGAGTGCAAGACATCAGTGTTATGCACACTTAGTTCTTTCATCCTCGGGCCAAGAACCATTTTGCAGGCATAATGCAAGAATGCCTACAGGGCTGTGTGGGTGTATATGAACTCTAACCTGAACATCTTGCAGTGTTCTCAAGTGGGAGTGTAATTTCGCCTCTTCATTGATTTTACCGATGTCTCATGAGCAAGTAGTGCCATTTCCTCAACCTGTAATGAATTGCGTATGCTATACAATGTGGGCTGTTGCTCTTCAGAGGATTAAGCAGGAACAACAAACCTGCTTCACAAACCTTTCATGAGTGACAGACACCTGCGTCATCTTGTACAGTCTTAACATTTTGATATGTAAAAGGAGCCTTCTGGTTCTTCTAGAGGGGACTGCCTGTGCTGACAAAAAATTGCTTACATTGCATCTGGATCTTTTACAAAAACACTACTGCATTACTTGTATTTAAATCTTCAAAAGCAAATACATTTTATGTGTAGTCTCAGCACTCTTAAATTAGTCTGTCCTAAGTATCTGCAGTAACCATGGTATCCGAAAGTCTGTATTACTGCAGCAGTTCTTTCTCTGGGATGTGGTACATAGGGTACTTGGATTTTAATGGAGCCATTTATATAGATTTTATATTTTCCTATAAAACTCCTCAAGATGAATGAAAACAAGCGTGGGCTAGATGTTTTTGCTTTTCAGTGCTCTTTTTGTTACAGAATCTTGCTGGTTTTCTTAATTGCTAACTTATGAAGTTTCTTTGTCTTTTAGAATGTCGGGTGGTGAAATCCACTTCCTATACCAAAATAGCTTCGACTTCACGTAGGAGCACCACCAAGAGCCCAGGCCCATCCCGACGCAGCAAGTCTCCTGCTTCTACCAGCTCAGGTAAAGCATGCAACAACTTGTACTTAATGGGAGCAGCCACTCTGTTTCAATAAATTCAGAATGTGTTTAAAATTCCAGATCTCTGTGGAAAAATGTTGTATTTATGAAACTTTGTATGTATGATAGTAAAAACTGACTTATTTTCTCATGATGAAGCATCCTCCCAATACAGAATAATCCTCCATTGCTTTATAAAGTATACTCTGTCATCACCATAGTTCAATTTACTTTCTTTTCTGTGCATGATTTTGCTGCCAATACCTAAAGACTGATAAAAAGAGGTATTATTTATACTAGGAAGTGAATAAGCATAGTACAGAAAGGAATCCAAGTTACACAGCATAGGATCTGTGTCTGCAAAAGGTTAATTTCACAATCTTTTTGTGTGTTTTGTTTCTGAGGGAGTTAAAGAGGCAGCAGAGGAAAGGATAAGTTACAGACACTGAGGATATTGAGGAAAGGGGGAGCAGGGCACAGAAATAATGCTATTACGGATGTGAATGTGAGGTGCAAAGATAGCTGAGAAAGAAATAAATCAGACTTGGCATAATAAGCCAGCGGTACAGACTGGAGAAGACACAGCAAAAATCTTTAAAAAATTTTGTCTGAAGGGCCTTACTTTGGCTGCTTTTGCAGCTGCTTATACTAAACAGTCTATGGCTAGTTCCCCCTCTGCAGCTTTTTTCCAAGCAAAACAAATAAACAGAAAAAAGCAGTGCATTGGATAATTTGCCTGTATTGGTGCCTGAAAGTACAAGTAATACTTGGTGTGGGCCAGTTGAGTAGACCCAGTCCAGCATTTGCTGCACTGCTTGTGAATATGGATTTTTGGAAAGCAAACATTAGATCTATCTGAAATCCACCTCATTCTTTCTGCCATACGTCTTCTGCCAACAGGGAAGTGGACATTATACTAGGACCTGCATCCAGCACCATAAGGTCTTTATGTGGAAGCAGTAATCAGAATGGCCCGAATGCTCCTAGCTGGTTTCAAAGAGGGGAGTCATGGACCAGCTGGAATCATATTTTTCACAAGAAGACTAAGCTGAGAGGAAAAGCATCCTTGCTAAGAGAAGGAGGAAAGTGGGAGAGAGACAGTGAGAGACAGAGGCGTAGGTGTGGGTAGCAGGGCTGGTAGGCAACGTGCCTCCTACGCATCCTAAGAACAGCTGAAACAGAAAAACCTGAAAAGAGGTAATGGGAATAAATTTCAGTTGTGAGGAAAAGCCCAGAGTAGCTCGCTCTTGAAGGTATATTAAGTGGCTTTCTTTGTAGCCAGGTGCAATAGAGTTAAACTTTAGCAAGGGAGGCCCTGTTTGGTGTGTGAATATTATGGACTCTTTCTGGGGTTTTTTCCTAATGAATATTCATTTGGGATTATAGGTAATGGACACTGGACTGTATATGTTAATTTCTGCATGAAATAACTGCCCTGCTATACATAACAAATGTTTCCACCATGGGACCAACAACATTTTTGCCATGTTGAATATGTGATACCTTCTTCATTTTGGTCTTGAGAGAAATAGTACTGTTTTTACTTACAGGGCTTATTTCCAGGGATGACTGTGGTCAATTATCAATTATATGGATGCAGGAGTTGAATGCACCATTAACAAGTTTGCTGATGATGCCAAACTGGGGGCAGCTGTTGACTCTCTTGAGGGACAAGATGCCCTGGAAAAGGATCTGGGTGAATTGGAGCACAGGACAATGATTAATGGCATGAAATTTGACAAAAGCAAATGACAGATTCTGCAGCTGGAACCAAACATTATAAGTGCAATGAAGTTCATGAATAACTTGTGCTGAGCAAATAGTGGTATGGGATGATGAATATTCCCAAATTTGTCCCAATAGCTTCTGAAGTTGCTTACACAGATCAAAGGGGTTATTTTGAGGGGCTGGTCAGTTTGTTGGTTTTCCTTAATGTTTGTGTCTCATTTTAACATATCAGAGTTTGGAACAATACCATTTTACCAAAAGTGGTGCTCTGAAGATAAAGTCAGTAATGTTAACAAAAGATTTTAGAGAAAATTCTACTTTAAATTCCTCACTTGTAATGTAGCGCTTTCTGTTTCAATCTCACCTTGTTGTGGTCGTCCCTCACTGTGTGCAGGAGCAGGGAAAGGATCCTGAGTGTCCCTTTTGCTTGAAAAATGAAGTTGGTGAAGGGGCTGGAGAACAAGTCTTACGAGGAGAGGCTGAGGGAGCTGGGGTTGTTCAGCCTTGAGAAGAGGACGCTGAGGGGAGACCTTATTGCTTTCTACAACTACCTGAAAGGAGGTTGTAGAGAGGAGGGAGCTGGCCTCTTCTCCCAAGTGACAGGGGACAGGACAAGAGGGAATGGCCTCAAGCTCCGCCAGGGGAAGTTCAGGCTGGACATCAGAAAAAAACTTTTCACAGAAAGGGTCATTGGGCACTGGCACAGACTGCCAGGGAGGTGATTGAGTCACCATCCCTGGAGGTATTTATAAGACAGATGGATGAGGTGCTGAGGGGCATGGTTTAGTGATAGATAGGAATGGTTGGACTCGATGATCCTGTGGGTCTTTTCCAACCTAGTGATTTTGTGATTCTGTGATCATCTCATCTGGTACTGGGGGCAACGAGCTCTTGACAACATTCCTAATGGTCTTAGGTAACTTTCACCCTTTGGAGGTGCCTTTCTCCCTCCATTGCCTGTAAAGGCAGCGTCCTTGGCAAGCCTGAAAGCCCCATACGGAACCTGCCATAACAACATTGCTGGGCTTTACAAATACATGGCTATGGGAGCAACAGCATGGGAACAATAGGGAAAAAAATACTGTCCCACAGGCTCTGGGACACACTGCCATGGCAGCATGTGGGAGAGGGTGGAGCTATAAGTGGAAAGCATGCTGCGGGGTTGAAGAGAAAGACTCTTAGTGATACCAGAGGCTACACTATTGCTCAGTGCCACACAGGTTCAAATCTGTACTCTGGTTAGCTGAGGGCAAGTAGGTGTGTGTCACACTGTAAGGGAGTGGGAGACATACACTCCTTATCCTTCCCTTCCTTGACATAGTTAAGCAGAATGTATGCCTCTCTATAGGTGATGTTCACTTTGCTTCCATTCTTGCTTTCTCCTTTTTTGTTGTTTTGGTTTTTTTTCTTTTCAGAGTATATGCTTAACATGCTTACATTTACCTGGTAACCTTCCTAGCTCCTGAGAAAAAAACACATCTTATTTTTACATAAAAACACAAAATACTTTTTTTCTTAAAAGAGTACGTGCAAGCTAGGAAGATGTGTGTTAAGCACACTCTTCACCCTTATTATATGTTTTGTTAAGTCTTTTATTTACCTCTGACAGTGTTTCAAAACAGTACCACAAGACAGAAATCTCACTGCAGGAGGACTGCTTTCTGCTTTTTTGCAAATGCATTTGAGATATTGTCTGTTTCAAAATGCTTTCAGTCTAAACAGAGGAGAGAGAGAGGGAACAAGGCAAAGAAGAGAAGCAGAGAAAGGTAGCGTGACCTCCCAGGAGGCAGAGGGCTGAAGTCTGGTTCCAAGTGCAGTAGATAATCCTGCCTCTATTTAATTTTTCTGATGTCTTCTTAAAACCTGTAAAGCACTTAGATGTTTTTGTTGGTATCAAATATTATTTGGGAAATGACATTGTGAGAGAGATGTTGAATTTCAGTGAGGCCTGGTATCAGCCCGTTGCTAGTCACTGAAAATTATGAATGTCTGAAGGCTTTTCAGTAGCTGTCAGCTTCTGTCCAGCTACCAATTCACACCATTGGTAGCAGCCTTAGCCCAGGTGAAGAGGTGGTAGATTCAAAGAAATTAGCTCTTACTTCTTCATGATAAATATTTTTATTCAAATCGAGAACAACATGAGATATCTGGCATAATTGTACTTTTAGTCCATTAAATTAAGGAGAGATACTCTATTTGGGTGAACTCTGTTTTAGCCTCTGAAATTCCACCTCTAATTTTCAGGATTCGATCTAAACAGATTGTTTTCATTTGGAGCACCTCGTTTAAATTATTTCTTTCTCACTTCTCCACCATCTAATCTACCTCCTTTTCCCCTCAAACTATCACCCAAAATATTTCTGATTCTTGAACTCTTACTTGTAACAGCAATTTGAATTTGGTGTAAAGAAGAGTTATTTAGGAGTTTCAGTTATTTAGCGAGGCAGATGTCTATTTCAAGAGTAACTGGGTTGATGTGTACCTATCCTGAATGACAAATGGAACATATGTGAAGAATGAATAGAGCAGGTCATAATACCAAGGGCTGCGTATTTGTTTTTAAAATTGCACCTGAACAAAGAAATTGTGAAACTACACGTCAAACTAAAGCCTGATCAAAACTGTAGATGTTCCCCAAAGGAAAAAGGTGGCTTAGGGTATGGAAACTGGATCTTATTGAACACTTCACTAGAGCAGATGCTTGTGCTTTTCTCAGCTAGTTAGAAAAAAAGAAGATGTGTTTTCATTTAGTTTGATGGTTCATCCCTAGGCTGTTATCCAGAAACAACCCATCTTCAGCCACCTGACTGATCAATGTCTTTTGGATCCCAAAGGAAGGAATATGATGTATTATATTATCTTTAGCAAGGTCACATGTTTTTATTCACACTGTTATAGGTACTCAACTGACAGATTTTATAATAAATATGCTGAAGCAAAACTTTCCCAAAGCCAAGAGAACAAGCCCATGGGAGTGATGGAGTCATCCTACAGACCCAGGGATTTCCAGATGATTTTTACTTTGATCCTGGCTTCCCTTTAATTTTTTATTTATAGTGTTTGTATTTGATGCTAGTCATTAAAAAAAGTAAGTTTTATAATTTTGTATCTTGTAGTAAAAATCACGAGTTTGTAAGAGAAATATATTTGGTTAGACTGAATATTCTAGCCCTCTTTAAGAATTAAAAAGTTAAATGCTGGATGAAGAAATGTCCCCAGAGCTGGTACTACTTTCACATAGGCTGATTTGAGAATCCTAGTCTTTCTAGTTAGGGAAAACAGTTCAAAGAGGGATTTTCATTAAATTTTACAGATATGTAGATGTTCTCTAGATTAGATACTATATGAAATTAGTAGCCAAAATCATAGATATCAACTGTACTCTGAAAAGCAAAAAAAAAAAACCCATGAGGCACTTACCCACCTTCTGAGGCTACAAAAAAAAAAAAAAAACCCTACTAGTGTATTCCAGGGAACTGTATTTTCAAGCCTCCTGTCTCCTGAGATATGGGGCATGTCTGCAATATCTATCTGTCTGCAGCACTTCTCTGCTTGATAGTTCTCACCTTCAGGTTGGAGTAGAAGTGTCATCAGAGTTGCCTTTCTGTGGACATCAGCATGGGCTGAGTGTGCGTGAGGGGTTCACAGTCCCTGGTGAGCTCTGCGCTGCTTGGGTTACATGTTGCAGCTCCCCAGGTTCTGATGACTTACAGGGGCTGAGGTATTGGTGACTGCGGGATGGGAGTATAAACCTGACCTGAGGATGATCCCTTCGGCTGATGTTTCTATTCTGTTGATCGCTGATGAGGTGAAAGCTCTGTATGGGACTGTTAAGCCTTGAATTTAATGGCAGAGAGATGTTCTTTTTGTATCTGCGTAACTTCTTGACAGAACTCTAGCAAAGACTGAGTGTAAAAAGGACAGTTTAGCACCAGTTAAAATGAATGCAGTACTGGTTATTTGGGATTTTTCTCAACCCCTTGTGTGCTAAGGTTAAATCTACAAAGCCTTGTCTTTACTGAGGAGTGATAACGAGGGTGCTTGCTTAATGTGAATCTCTGAATCATAGGATCATAGAATCACTAGGTTGGAAAAGACCCACTGGATCATCGAGTCCAACCATTCCCATCAAACACTAAACCATGCCCCTCAACACAATACTCACCCGTCCTTTAAACACCTCCAGGGAAGGTGACTCAACCACCTCCCTGGGCAGCCTGTTCCAGTGCCTGATGATCCTTTCCGTGAAAAATTTTTTCCTGATGTCCAGCCTGAACCTTCCCTGGCGGAGCTTGAGGCCATTCCCTCTGGACAAGTTCTCTCCTTTACAATGAAGACAAAAATCATGAGATGTATACTAGTAGAATATAAAAGCAGAAGGAATGAAAAAGCAAGGTATGGTTTGTTCCCTTCTTGAGACATAACTATTGTTTCAGAAAGGGCAGTGACAAACTACAGGAGTAGTAGAGACAATGTTAGGTGGTAGTCTCACATCACTAATTTTTTATCTAACGGTTCCTAAATATGACCTCCTCATGTTGTTGTGTCTTCTGTTGTGTCTTTTTAGATTTGGCTTTTCTAATGATGGATAAGTTGTGTCTGTGAAAAAGCCTGAACTGTTTCTTTCTTTTAGTCTTCTCTTTCCTCTTCACATACACTTTTTTGTTTGGCAAACCACTTCTGTAAACACGCAGAGTTATTTCAACATGGCTTATAGAGTACAAGGCGCTAACACATCAACAGGCAGTTTTATAGGAGAGTATGATTTTAATACAGTGCGGTGGCATTAGCAGCTTCTCAGACTGGCACTTGATACTTTAATTCAGCTTTTTTTCACCTTTTTTAATTGCATAATAAAAAGATGCCCTATCAAAATGTATTTATTAGGATGCTATTGAAGTACATTTTATTTACAGCATTTTCATGAGTTAATAAACATATTGAAATGAAAACCTATTTTCATTTATCTCAGTAGATTATAGTTTCCGGCCTTAGTGTTCTATTTTGTGAGGTTTTCTACCTTCATGTGTGTGCCAGGTGCTGGAAAAACAAATACAAAGGCAGATTCTTGCCCTGTTATGCATCATCCACAAGAGAGGACAGTAAGGGAAGGAGTTCACAGTTGTATACATCAGCTCAGAGAAGCCACAATCATTTTCTTATCATTTTAGCTTTTTAATACACATTTTGCCTGTGAAATTTTGAACAGATAAATCTTCTTATGAGACAATGGGTGGGCACTGTATGTTATGCTGAAATCTCTGACCCCTGCCATTTTATGAATAAAAAGTGACAAGAAACCACTTGCCTTGCTCAATAACATGATTAATCATAACCCTTGTTTACCAGTATATTGTGTCTTATATCTACACTAGAGTTCCCTACAGGAACATGTGCTCTATCAGGTAGTATGAATGTAGTGCGGATACTAGACAGCAATGCATTTTTCCATCCAAAATGCATTCCATCTAGAAATGGATTTTAAGACAGTTTAGACTACATTCCTGTACTTATCAGGAATGCATTATTATTAAATATTATAGGTTTTATTCACATCTTTGTTGCCATGTTATGTGATTATGAGCTACATATGTAAGAATGATATTGTAATTGTAAATGAAGTTCAGGAAGAGGTCAGAATCAGTCCAGTCCCTTCCCATTGCACAGCACATAATATCAACTCTGTTTGCAAATTCAGTGTAATGACTCTTAAGGACTCTTGGTCCTTTCATTGTGCTCTTGATTTCATATATTACAGACAGCCAACACAAGCACAAACACCATAATTTTGCTGTTTTAAAAAGTGTTGTTAGGGAGAAGAATGGAGCTTAGCTTAAATGCTCTGGATACTCTGGTGGTGGCAAGTGAGAAATTTCTGGGGTTCATAATATTTTTTTCATCTGAAATAGATATTCATCAGTGTGGTATATGTGGGAAATATATTGAGTCAAAATGTCATCTGTTTGTCTGGTTACACTTGGTAGCATCAAGTCTTCTGGACAGAATAATTCTAATGAAAACTACCATTGAAAATTAGAGAGAAGGAATCAATCTATTAAGAACAGGAAACAACGCCTAGCCCCACAAATTTTATCAAAGTGTATCTGTTATCTTAAATTTTCTTATAATAATTAGCAAGAATATCTGCTTGGTTTAAAGAGAAAGCAGAGCACTAGTTTTGTTACTGAGTACTCCTGAGAACATAATCCATGTGAATAGTAGTAGTTTAGTATTAGTTTCTAGATAATATCATATTTGTTTATAAGAAACCCTTTAAAACTTTAAAAGTTTGAGATTCCAAAAAGATCAGTTTTAATCCCATGTTGCTCTTTTCCTAAATTATTTTCAGAAGTATTGATAATAAATTTGATTTTAGTCTTTCTCAGCCAGACCTGTGGGGTGTTTTGCTGAATAGTGTATGAACTTCAGTGAATGTATCCATATGTGTGTGCTCTCCCCCCACACTTAGTAATTTGAATCAGTGCTGATATGTGCAAAACGTTGTCTTCTTTACAAAGATAATTTGAAGCCTAGATGAGTGGAATGGTTTTCTATGAAAGCAACCTGTTTAAATCCAATTAGTGCATCTTGTTGTTCATATGGTTACAAACTTATATTGCATCTTTGCCTTAAACAATGCCTTGTGCAAAGTGATGCTGAGATTTGATCACTCATTGCACCTAAGCACTATTAAATGATCATTATTTATCATGCAGTATAAAGTGGTTTATGCATGTGTGTGGTGTGTTAGGGGTAAGACTTTCTTTCTTATAATGTGTGGGCCCAGTATTAGCCAGTGATAACAATGTATTATGTAAAAGTAAGAAAAATCTATTAAAAATGCTTAGTGTATTATCCAAAGGAATTATCATTTGCTAGATTGCCAGTCAGCCAAGGTTTTACAAGAGTTATTGTCATTTTGATTTTCAGATGAGTCATTTGGTATATTGCCCCCAAAGGCACCTCATTATGATTCACTGCACAGCATATAAAATTGCTTAGGCTTTCGGGGCTCCATGGAAAGCAAGTGGGGGTTGCGGTGGCTCAGCATTGTGAAGTGGCAGCATTATGCTTAATTGACACCTTTGATGTAGCCCTAAGACAGCACCTGCACCTCCCACTGCTGCTCGGAAGACGTCAGCCTTACGCAGAAAAGGCTTCTGCTTATGAATCCTGCATCGCGTTCAGCTCATTCTGTGAGCAGCCCCAGCTATCCTTAACTAATCCCATTGCTTTGCAGTTTGACTACAGCTTGGCTTAGTACAGAGCAGGATTTTTGCTGCTTGCTATTATTAAGTTAAACAGTAAGATTTTGTCCATGTTAGAACTCATAGAAGGTAAGTCAAATGCCTTGTTGATATCCTAGTGTGTAAATATTCTCCTCAGATTCAAAATCTAAGAATCTGATTGTTCTTTATTTCATGGTGCTAACAAATGTGGACTGTAATATAACAGTTGCTTGTTTAAGAATATCTACATATATATGTGAAACATGCTTTGTAGTGTTTTTGTCAGTTCTTCAGTGTGAACATTATTGATAGCCTCTCCTGTGATTACTTTGTAGTAGAATTCTGTCCTCTGCTGGTATTGTTTTGTTAATTTAATGGATAATGTCACATGCATGCAAAAGATGCTTCTAAAATGATAGGTGCTGACATACATGAAGGAACTTACTTATTTGAGATAGTGATGCTTTGCTGTAAGTCAGACTTTAAGTGTTATGTCCAAATTACACTAGAAAGCCCTTCTGGGTTGTCTGAGGTGATGTTTGGGTCCGATAGCATTGTAAAAATCTCTTCAAAAGAATCACTGAGGAGCAGCGAGCAGCTGATTTGTTCTTGCAAGCAATACTGCTTTTTATTTTTGGTGTGTAGCTGTTCAAGCCATAACTAATGGAATTAAAAGGTTTACATATAACAATAACCTGTAAAGGTTAACAAAGCACCTCTCTCCCCATCACTTTCAAGAACAGTAACAATATATCTTAAGAAAACATGATCACATTCTCTGCCATTGACTCAACAGTCTTTTAAGGTTTGTTGATTATTTATTTGCACTCTGTATAAAAATCGGCTTCATAAGCCAAAACTCAGAGGAAACAGTTTGTTTGTGAATTACCTTATTTAATGTTTAAAACAGTAAGCAAAAGCAAATTAATCTCTTCAACAAAGAATTAAAATAAATATGTTTTTTTAAGTATTCCTTTGGTTTTAATAATGCTTTCTATTCATTTTTTCAATTTATTGTCCTTTTAGTGAATGGAACCCCTGGTAGCCAGCTTTCTACTCCCCGCTCTGGGAAGTCTCCAAGTCCATCTCCTACCAGCCCAGGAAGCCTACGGAAACAGAGGGTAAGGAAATAAGGAAACTGATTTCTGAGCGTGGCGGGAGAGAACCTGGCATTGCTGTTAGCTGATAGCCTTCTTCCCAGTGATTCTTTGTGTGTAGAGTTGTAGGGTGGAAGAGTCTGGCTACAGTCCTTGTTGTGTTTGTACAACACTGAAATGGAATACAACTGTTCTGTGTCTGTCAAAATGCTAAGTGTGCTGGGAACTGGCTTATCCTTGACAGGTAAAACAGGAGTATCTTTCTTCTTTTTTACAAAACTTTTTTTTTTGTTATTGTTTTAATTTCTTTTTCCCAGCGTTTCACAACTGGAAGGAAACATTTACGTGTCAGACTTTTTTTTTGTCCTTAATTTGACCATGGGCTTTATGTCAATGTAAAACCTACAAACAGCTTTGATCTTGAAGCAAGATGAAAGAATGCACTGTGGAATTTAGCTGTGGATTAGCTGTGGTGTCATAGGCTTGTGCAGTGACAATACAATCGGTGCCAAAGCAGCATGAGACTTGTCACTTTGCTGGACCAGAGTTATTAGTGGCTGTAGGTTCCCCCTAGTATAACCTAAGCATCTGGATTTAAGGTAGCACCTATGTTGCTACTGTAACCCTCTGATAAAACATGACTTACTCAACCCAAAAGGCTCCACATGCTGTTATAATTAATTGTATCTTTTCAAAAGCCATGGGACAGATGTCTACATATCTTCTCTTCTGCTATTTTCTAAACTGTGATCAGTTCTTGATGAAAGCTTCCCTAAGGCAGTACTCTGTATTTCAGACTTTTTATAAACACAGTTTGAACACAGCCTTTTTCTGCCTTTTCAGTTTTTAAATAAAGACATGATTTGTGTCTCTCAAAGTAATGGGATTGTGTACAAAATTGGCAGTGCTTGCCTTTAGGGACTGGTGAAGACCTGATTCCCTGGATAGCCAAATCAGGAATAGCTGTAGCATGTCACGACTCCCTTCTAGCCTGTGTACCCTCCTTCATGTCCAGTGGATAGCACAGAGCTGAGAACTTACACATGCCCAAGTCTTACGTCAGGATAGGATACAGCCATGGGTTCATGCCATGACTTGTTTATAGATATTGAAGCTGATTGTTATCTTGCAGTACAGAGATAGCCAGTGAGCAGCGGCTGGAAGCCTCAGGGTAGTGTCACGGGTTTCACCATCAGGTGCACAGAGAGTAAAGATGCAAGTTTCAGCTGAATATGCTGGTACTAAGATCTTGGATGCAGTGTCTTTCATGCCTGTTTGTTCTTACTCTCAAAGCTTATTAATGAATCATTAATAAGTCACTGAAAAGGGAACAGAGAGTCTTCCAAATGAATTATACATTGGCTATGTAAGGGTGTCTGTTTAGATGGATGATAGCAGTATAAAGTGGATTTCCATTTGCTTAAAGGCTGTTTCTTTTCATTGGTAACTTTCCTAAACTTCCTTCCCCACCACTGATGCTTCTCCCCCACAGTGAGGAAACGTTTTTCCTTTGATATTTGTGAATGGATGAGTGGGAGCCATGTGGTCAGCAACATTAGACACAAGGGAGTTTTGGCCACAAGGTTTCTGACTTTCAAATGTGAAGAGGAAAGCAGATGGGCTTTGTCTTATCCAGATTCCCTATGTGGAAGTGTAACAGAATCACTGAGTGGCTGTATTATGGATGCAAAAGGCTGTGTAGTGGTAACAAAATCACATAGCTTACGGTACAGAAATTAAATACCGAAGTAAACTACAGGAGAGATAAGGCGTTGTTAAAGAGTTGAATTCTCTTCTCAGATATTCATATCCAGTCCTCTTGATCTTAGTAGGGGACCTTGTCTGGCATTGTTTTAAACAGATTTTTTTTTTTTTTAGGCCTAGCAAAATATGGAGCATTCATGTAAAACTAGATTGCAATCATGTAACAATACATTGCAATACTATTTAGGTTACAAAATTAACTACTCAGAAGTTCAGTAATGGAAACTATATACTTGCTCTGAGAATTTATTTCAGCTCCTATCATGTTCAACTTGTGGAGTGAATGAGCTAGAAGTTCAGTGTAAAAAGATATGATTGTGTCTTCAAAGGTCATAATGCGTATTCCAGTCACTAAATGAGTTCTATGAACAGCCGTTAAACAGTAGTTACTAGTCTTAATTTTCTTGTTAGAAGTATAAATAATTTTCTCTTTTGATTTTGTACCATCTTTTTTATGTTGCCATTTAAATTTTATTTAGAGGACAGGTTATTTTATGTACCATGTTGTCATAAACCAAATTTGAACCCGAAGCATTTTGCTTTGGCTATGTGGCTGACAAGCCAGCTGCAGGAGGAGGAGGTTTATTCCCTAGGAGGTTGTTGAAATGTTGGTATTGTGGAATAGACCTGCAAGAGAGAAGAGACTGGTTTTAGTGCCCACCTTGTCCCCACTGTTGAGAGGTGAGATATTTCTGGCCTGAAAGAAGAGTGTTGGCTGCTAGAACCACGGCCTGGGGTTGAAGGTGGGAGCTACTCCTTTAGAACTGAAATAAGATGCTAGATCCTAGGAATGCCAGCTCAGCTCTGTAATTATTTTTTTCTCTGCCACTTTCTTTGTGCAGTTAGAGTTAGAGGAATGCCTGTTCTCTCATGCCATCAGGTGCATGGGTTGCCAGTGGTATGTGCTGGGTCTGGAAGACAATAAGAAATGTTGACTGTAGCACAGCCTGATTCCTCTTTTCATAAGTAATCAATCAGCTCTTCAGCATCCTCATCCAGGTGCTATGACAGAGTTGTAGGTTTGGTATGCCAAAGTGCTGAGGGGTCTGGGCAGGCTGCCAGGTTTTTCGTGGGAAATACGGGTGAGAGGAAGTCATGCTTTTGAATTCAGAGGCACAAGAGGAAAGTACTTGCACAAACTGAGGGATTTCTCCCAGTGAATAATAAAGATCTGTAAAAAACAGTAGAGATGGCAAAATTTTCCAAAGAAAATACTCCGTCTAATTATGGAGTGCATTAGGCAACTTAAAATGGGGATCAATCATCTTACTTACTGACATTTAATCACTCACCTTTTTAAAAAAAATAATGGCCTTTGGTGTAAGGCTTCCCACTGATGCAAATAAAGCCAAAAATGCTGCTGTGGTACATACTCGTAGAAACAGTACTCTTATAACCCTACAGACAAAATTGTGTACCCCCAAAATCCAGAACATAAAGAGATAAAGTTTTATGCTTTCTTACATGCATGTGTGTGTAGTTGAGTTCTTTCCAGAAATTCAGTAATCAATGGAAGTTGTGTGTTTATAATCTTGAATGAAATTTGGTCTATATTGGAAGAAAGTCAGATTTGAAAGATTAATTTCTTGAGTGTAATACGTGGCCTTGAAAGTGAGCTAGGAACTATTTATCAGCTATATGAGCTAACTGTCAATCAGCTATCAGCTTCTGAGTATTTTAACTTGCAGGCTGTGTACAATAATTACGCCTTGTGGTAGTTAAATTATTTTCTTATATGTATCCTTAAACAGGAAATTAAGATTGTTTTTTTTAAACTGTTGTGTACCTAATTGTATATTTCCATAGAGAATTAAAACCTCTGATATTCAGGTTTATAGCAGTTGAACTGGAGAGTTATTGTGTTGCACATAGCATATAGTGCATATAGTTCCTGTCACATGAATTAAATTAAGTACAGTTAATGATGCAGTCACAGAAAAGGTGACATGACAATCATAACAACAAATATACATAATAGCAACTCCCACATTGTATTTAACTCACCTTTATGATGGTTTATGAGCTTATTTTCCCACTGTCTTGTAGTGAGACTCATTACTTCAGTTAAGGTGGGCACATTCTATACCTGATTTTCTTTTGCTTGCCATTATTTTAAGTGTTCTTTTCTACTTATCTAGAGACGACAACCTATAGAATAATAGAAAAAATTAGAATTAGGTACTTCTTGACTAATCAGACAGTAAAATTTTATGTATATAAGAATCTTTTTAGTTGTATGTGGCCACGAAGTCTTATTCATTCACCAAGTTTTGTCTTTGTATTAATCTGTGCAAAACAATGAGTAGATTCACCTCATATTTCTCAAAAATACAGCTCTCTGACTAATTATAGGCAAGGAAAATTCTTGCAGAAAGGAAAACTTTTTAAAAGTTTCATGAAAAAAGTAGAGAATATGATCATGAAATCTTGTGCATTTTACTTTAAAACAACCACAGAGTTAATAAAATAAACACAAAAATATTCCCTAAATATTAAAAATCGGTTCTCACAAATATCTTCTTTGTAAGTTCTGAATGCATGCTTTTTATGTTCAGAGGAGTAAGCAGTCATCTGGAAGATAGTATTTAAAAGTTTGGTGTGTTACCCTCCCTAAAAAATCAAAAGATTATTCTTTTTCTGTAGTATACATTAGAAATTCCCAAGCTTTATATGCTCAAAAGAAATTTTAATAATTATCTAACTAGTTAGCATTCAGAATGACATGGTATTGTCCATGTAAAATTCTTCTTTTGTCTAGATTGTTCATAACAAAATAAAAATATATTTAAGATCTGATTTTCACTCTGCCAGTCTAATATCTCTGCTATTTTATGTGCACTTGCCCATTGGCAGAATAAGTGCAGCACAGGCATCCCAGGGAATGAAAAAGCCCTTTAAAGGGCTTTTATAACTTGCTTGAAAGTAAAGCATAAAGCTGCGTATATTATTGAGATCCTTATAAAATTGCAATTTGTAAAGTGTTCATTTTTGGTTTAGAACCTTGTTTTGTAGTACAGCTTTTAGATTTGTTTAATTGTTGTGCCTCAGTTACCTTCCTGTGATTAAAAAGCCCAAAAAAATCGCAAACCAAGGTTAACCCTAAAGTTGGCTCCATCAGCCTTCCCATTCTCATGTGTTATTGTATTTTGTCTTGTAGTTGTTTTGTTGTGTTTTGTAAATACGCTTTATACTTAAGGTAACTGGGCACTTGCCTACTCTGTGCCCCTCTAAGCCATCAGTTATGCCTAAGTCACCCTAAAAAGACAGCACTCTGTCCTCCACTGCTTCTCTTTGCTGAAGTTTCGTTCAGTGCTATTGTCTATCTTTGCATGGATTGTTGTGCTGTGTAGGTTGGATAGGGCAATGTATCACCCTCAACACCTCTAGCACTTGAGGATGATTTTATCCATCAGAGGATGCTTGGAGTAGGTGTTGAAAAACTGAAATGGATCCATTCAGTCAGACTCTTCCGGCTGTTGTGAGCTGGTTGCTTGGCTACCATCAGAAAGAGCCAGTGATGGGGGGATTTTACATGCTTTCTTTTTTTATACGTACACACAGACTCAGAAAAACTGTGGAAAAGAGGTACCATTTTCAGTACAGTATAGGTAATGGCAATATTCAGTGTCAGCATTCTGGACCTCAAATGTTGCTGGATCCATGCTCTATCGCCACTGAGTGGAAAGGTTTTATTAGCTTGGATGAGGCAAGCATTTACTTTCCTACTGCTGTTTGCAAAACAGCAAAAAGGGAAATATATTCCTTTTAAGACTGAATTCAAATTGCCAATTTTCCAAACAATTAGGAGACTTCTCAGAACAGAAAAATATTGTTTTAATGGTGTTTAATAGGAAAGAATCAAAGAAAAAATAATTGCCTCTTAGAATATGTTGTACATTGGAACTGCAACTTTATTTACTAACCATCTCTTTGTTAATTAAAAAATAATTATATGTTATTAAGCAAAAAAGTCTGACTGCATAGAATTATTTGTATTTTATGTTAAACATTATCTTCTGGTCCACAGTAGCAAAAGAATATGACAGTTACAGTGCAACAAATCAAACACAATAAACAAATCTATACTACACTTCATCTTACAGGACCTGTATCGCCCACTCTCTTCGGATGATATGGATTCAGTAGGAGACTCAGTGTAAAAGAGAAAATGGAACAATGTTTATGGTTTGTGATTTGGTGAAGGTTTAACATTTTTTAAAAGAATAGCTGCTAATTTACAGTAATAGTGAATCGCACAAAAGAGTTTTGCATATTTAATATTAAAAAGTTGGGGCCAAATTAATTCTGGTGTGCGGGGGTATTTTTGGCTTTACCACTGCATTTTAATGCAAGAATTTGTAATGAATGAGCCATTGAATATGTCCATCAAAGACAAAACAGCATTGTGCACGCTTTAAGGAATGAAGATTCAATAAGGTGAATATAACGCACAAATCTGTAGTGGGCACAATTATGAATAGCACTCTTTTTATCATCCAGGGTACTGATTATATGTTCTGTTTTTAACATAGGTAACTTTATTCTTTTTGATATGAACAGTTAATGAATGCTTTGCTTTTACCAATGAATAGGTAAAATGCAGAAAAAAAACCTGCCTTATTAAACTGCTTGCACCACACTGTCTGATCCCAACACGCACATTTGGAACACTCTAAGTTTAGTCTTTTTATGTAAATGAAAGGAAAATGTAGAAATCCTGTGTGGTCACAGGGCAAAAATTAAATGCATTCAAAGCAGTGTTCAAGTTCTCTTCGCTGCATTACCACCTAATCACTGTAAGCAGAAGGGTGTTCATGGGCAACGTGAATGTTTTATCCAGCAAAAGCTGTTAATGCTGATCATCCGTGTGTTGCAAGTAAATATGGACAGATTTCTTAACACAGAAATATGAAGGCCTGCTGGCTAGCAGCGTCATCTGAAACACACACAATGATACCGTTTGGAAAAACACATTTTGCTGAGAAACTAGTGATTATTTTCACTTATGTTAAGGACAGGAACATCATTTTTTTATTTGCTGTAATTCTATGCATTTTCAAATGAAAGCCTACAGAAACGGTGGTTCTGTAAATCATCCTCCTATTGACCTAATTCTCTTCGTAATTTCTAGAGGTGGTAATTTTGTACATCATGAATATGCAAAACTCCTTTAGTGTTCAAGTAGGTCATGCATTATAACCAGTTGCTTAACAAATATCTACTAATTTTACTTGTTTTCTGCTGCTTTATTGTGAGAATCTTAGTATGCATTAATTTATGTACTAGTGATACTTCCCTTTGTATGTTGCATATTGCTTTAAAATTTATCTGTTGTATTTAAGACTGTAGCGTAGTGCTCACACACTTCTACTATCTTATGCCTTTCCTTTCAATATCTCAAATACTAATGATTTAAGAATTAGAAATTAGTGTGATTCTGATCCTCAGAAAAAATCTATAGAGATTATATTTTTGAGCTATTTAGTGATGATTTAATATATTACGAAATCAGGAAAATTTACTTCATAGCAGAAAATGTTCAGCTGCTACATGCCAACTTTTAAATGTAGTGAAATTATTCCTTTACATTGATTTGTCCATAATAAAATTCAGCAGCTGGAAAATGTTGGCATGTGATGTTATGGCTTCACTGTATTAATATCATTTTCTTTATGGAGGATATTTGCAAAAAAGAAGTAAAAGGGCAGCAGAATGCAAAACAACTTACCTTCTCTGTTTTCAATACTTGGTTCCAGTATCACCTGGAGAGAGTGTCATTGATCCGGCAGGTTTGCTGAAGCAGTTCGGTCATTCCCTTTCGAAATGCTTGTTTTGCCATTCCTGCATCAGACTTCAGATTCAAAACTGTTCCCAGCACTAGGAACAGTCCCTCCCCATACCTTGATCCTAAGGCTGGCCTGTCCTATTGAAAAAGTTTGCAGCTGTCACGTTACTTGCATTTTTGCCTGTTAGGAGGGAACATTTTTGTAAAATGTATTACTTAATCCCAAGAAATGCGTATGATGTAAAGGTGCATTGGGATCAGTTTGCAAAAATTCAGACATCTCCACCAGACTGAACAAAATACTTACTGATGTTTCAAAAGTTGTTTTTTCCTGTAAAGAAAATAAATTCCAGGATTTTTATTTTTCCTCCCCTCTCCCACATAGGCTATTGCTGCTTAAGGCAGTTTATTAAGAATGTTTGTTCTGTGCAGGGAGCACAGATTGCCAGCAAACCTGAATCCCATGGCTTTGCTTAGCTGTGGAAAAGAAAAATGGACCTTGTATCAGTAATTGTTATGATAGTGAGTTCTCCATCAAGACTGTTTCAAAGAATATGCTAGTCCATAACATTTAATCATTTCAACATATGACTTGTATTAAGGGGCTATTCAGGGGTGATATGTATCATTAATATTTCATTTAAGGAATGAAAGTCCCTTAGAGATTTAAAAGGTACACTGTTTATAGACTTTGAGATCCCTTTTGTGTAGAATGTAATTCCCATTATACATGAGCAGAAATGAAATGTTTCTTTTGAGCAAGACCAGAAGGTTTCTGTTTATGGGTGAAACTGAAATTATGTTTCTTGATGCTGTAGTTCTGCTTGCAACAGCACAGGTTTTAGTTTGTCCCTAGATTTCATCAACTTCATTAAATAACAGAATAGCTTAAGCAACTTTATACTGTTTGAACCTCTTATAGCTCTGTATGCTGCATTATTTGTGCCTACTCTAAGGTGATTATGATGTAGCTAAAGAGTCTTGTATAGATTGTGAATGCTTTGCTTCCCTTTGAGCTTTACGAATACTTGTGATTATTTCCCTAATGCTTTCTGCAACTTTTTGGATTTTTTAATCTCTTTTCTTTTTCTTTTATGCAACTAACAGTTCATATGTGAAGCACAGAATGTGTATGTTTATATTTATACACACACACACACGCACGAAGATAAATGGCTTTGAAACCCATGCACGGTTACGTCACGTTTGTGGCTCTAAACAAATATGTGGGGAAAATGTACTAATGGGAGGTTGTTCACCTGGTGAGACTTGCTATAGCTCTGTTAAAGTCAGTTGTACTTGATACTTGCTAAGCAGCTCCCCCGAGGAAGCTTGTACAATTATTAAGTGATCTCATGTACAAACAAGGGCTAGGTTCTGCTCAGTTTGAAATTAGTGGCAAAACCACGATTGACTCCAAGGTGGGAAAGATAGGACCTTATGAACAGACATATGTACACAGACAAAACATAAATCATAAATTTTAAGTGAGATTATTTTGACATGTTCACACTTGTGTCCCCTATTGAACCACACTACTCTGCAATGTATTAAGTCATGCGATGTTAGGAGTTCTTTTGTTGAAATCTGTAAAAGCTTTAACATTCATTATCCAATGTGAAAATTTCTTTTCAATATGTAAAATAATTCAGGAACAGCACCTTATATTTAGTTGCTTTTCTCTTTAAACCATTTTCACAGGGCATATATGGCTGTAAAATGAAAATTCTGGAGCATTAATATTATGGCTATAAGTGTATATTATAAGCATGGATACATAACATGAAATAGCCTTGAACATCTGGGTTAAGATTGTGTGGCATAATAATTGAAATAAATAACAGTGTTTGCTTTTACAGTTTCATACTTCACACTGTGATGTGAACTATATATAGCGCACTGTGTTACAAAAAAATATACTCCCAACTCTAAATGTTAAAATGAATTAACAGTAATGTAGAAAAGAACCTCTGATTGACCCAAGTGAACTGTTCCATCAAAAACAGTAGAGAAATGAACAGACAGAAGATCTTTATGGTGCTAATTTACCTCATCTCTTGATGAATACTTAGATGAATGTTGTCTGTGCTTTTTCTTGTATCCAGCTGATGGTATACAACTAAACACAATATTATTATTTTTTTAATCTTCACTTACAGTTTATCTGTTAGTGATGGGATGAGAACTTCTAAGTATGAATGATCAATAGAAAAATAACCTTACGTCACACATCCAGCAATAGTTTTACATGCAGAGCAAAGCAAGCAAGTGGTTGTCATACACTTTGGAGATGGGTGTACTGCTCCCAGCAAACCCTTTTGTTCAGAAAACAGGGTTTGCCAAGCAGAGCAGAGGCTATTCTGAGCTGTATTTGCTGTTGTAACACCTTTAAACTGGCTCGGTTTTCCTCTTTCACCTTGCACCTGGCCTCAGACTGGCTGAGTGCCCTGACTCCCCACGGAAGGCAATGGGAATGTAGATACATATGTTGTGTATGCACACGTTAGTAAAGGATTAAAAACGCACACAGTGCACACATACATATTTGTATGCATTTTAGTGTCTGTATTTGTGCATGTTGATTATATTCACATTTACTTAAACTGACCCTCAGCAGTGAAGTATGAAAAATGCTGTACTGTATTTGGCGTGTACTTGTTGTCTGATGTTATATGAGGTAATTAGTTTGTGATTTGCCCTGCAATACAGTGTTTTGGAATTTGAATTCTAGTGAAAGAGGAGCTAACGATGTTTGTGCTAAGGCCTCTTCATTTTGTTAGTTGCACTATGATATTGTAAATATTGGCACATTTACAACATAAGTTTAAGATTTTACAAAGTTATGCATACAATTATTTTTTTTAAAGAAAAGTGCTTGCATATTTGCTTTTTAAAATAAACCATTTTTGTATTAATGTGATGCAAGAAACCAAAAAGAAAGCTGTTGATTTATCAACAAAAAATGTAAAACTTGCAAAAAATAAATGCCGATGAATGTTTTATTTCAAATAATCAGCTGAAGAAAATCACCTTCATTTTTGTGCCATTGTTTCATCATACTGTGTTGTACTTGTGTTTCATATTTGACCATGTCATCCTGGTTGCAATTTGTTGTTTTGCTAGATTTAACATTACTGTAGATTATTGTAAGCGGTGTAATAAATATATTTAAAAAGAACACACTGTTCAGTGAGTTTATTTTGGAAATGTGTTTAACAGGCTTTAAAAAAATACTTGCAATTGGTATTGCTTGTTCATTTCAGATCAGCATTGTCCACCTAAACATTTACTTAGTAAAAGCATATGGAATTTATATGGCCTAATGGGCTTCTTTAAGAACCATTAAGTGACTTTTTACATAACAAACTCTGGACTCTAGTGTGTACATGTAAAAAATTCCTTCAAGGAGGAATTTGATTTCTATGGGGTCTTTTGGAGACAGTAAATATATACCTGCCTTAAACTGCATATGGGTATGTTTGTTTGCATGCAACGGGGTAGATTTGAAGTATGAAATGGGAAATTAGTATACTAATGGTAGCAAGATACCAGCTACCTCCTGACAACTCAGCTAGAGCAGCACTCAGCTCTTAGGACGGGTATTAAGAAAATACTCCTGTGAAAAGCTGAGAGTACTGAAACATACCCGTGGTGTTTTAAAATAGCTCTTTGTTTTCTTGATATATCTTTCCACTCTTTAAAAATACATATTTATAGCCTAGTTTTATTTTTTGTTTGGTGGGGGTGGAGGAAGAGAGACGCTACAATTTCTGAAGTGTTATCTGTCAGTCTAATGCTTCAGCAGATATTCAGACACTCTCCTGGGTGGATCTGTGGGCCTGATGAAAGTTCTAATTTTGAAGCCCTCTTACCTGCTAGTAAGTAGTTCTGCCTGTACAGACATTGAAATGAAACAGTACAATAGAAATGAGGAAGAGTAACTGAGATTTCTGTCTTCATCAACTAACAATTAGGATTACCAGGAAAGCTTTCAAATTGCAATTCAAATAGATAAAAATTAGAAGTGATGATTGTGTTGTGCCTTTAATAAGGTGGAAGAAGTAGCAACCTTTGATGGCCTTTCAGTTTTTACTCTGTAGTTAAGTGGAAAATTCTACCTGCGTATAACTTTAGAAGAGGAAAGAAGAAACTTTCACGTTGCAGAACTGCACCTGTAACTTTTTATGTTAACCACATTAGGGATACAGTAATGACAGGTCAACTGCCAATACCAGGAATCCGATACTTTTTTTTCAGATCATCAGTCTTTTCTGAAGGTTGCCAAAGGCTGAGTGAGCCTACAATTTGAATTATGGCTCAGCTTTGGAAACAGCTGTTAGGAGCTAGCAGAGGTTAGATTTAAGTTTACTGTGAAAGACCATATAGGAAACTATGTTGGTCTTCCAGAATTGCTTTGTTACATAAATCAAATGTGTGTATAAGCACTCGATGCTGAAGCTTAATAAAAGATCCTAATAAAATGGAGTGCTTAGGCTCGAAAATTTGACTTCAGTCTGTCAGTTCCATTTCCTTGCATACTCTCCCATTTGTACCTCTGTCCCTGAAAGAACTCAACCAGCACAAGTTCCTGAATGACACATGCTGAATTATTGCTTGTGTTGTTTGAATTTACCTCCTCTCTGAGCTGTGTAAATCCTGAATTGTATAAATGAAGAAAAAATTATCATTTCCCCATGTAGGGCCTCACTTAAGTCAAGAGTCTAATAAGATAATGCAGGATGTAGAACTATGGATGAAGCAGTTGATAAATAAATAAATTTGGATCTTATGTGTCAGTGTAGTGTAGTGTCTGAATTTGAAAAGAAAACAATTGGATCATTTCTTTTTCTATGCATTGAATCCCAATACCTTCCATTCTTTCAGCATGAAGACCCTGGGTTTGATAATTCTCCATGAAGTGATTTTTTGCCAGCTCTGTACTTTATACTTGAAAACTTGTTTCGCTGTCTCAGCTGGCTAGGCTAAAAAATGTGAGCGATTAAACAAAAGAGAATAAAAAACATTTTTGCTGGATAGAGCTGGGAGAGGGAGTTTCAGTGTAACCCTTTGTTTATCTCTGAATAATTAAAAAGTGAGTTTGTCTTCTTAAAGTTGCATCAAAATATCTTATTTCCTATCTTAAACCAGCTGTCCTCTGCTTTACCTTTTGTTCTCTGGAGATGTAGAGTTTTGTTGTATTGACTCAGTTATTTTTTGCTTAACACTGTTACATATTACTGACACTTTTTGAGCCATTCGAAGTCCTTCAAAGCCAATACCTTCACTGCACTGTAGTCCTTATTTTACCATTAAGCATGATGATCTTTAGACTAAGAAATTGCCTGTGTCAGGAACTCATGATGGCTACTTTGCAAAGGTTATTTATAACCAGACTGAACACCAATATGGGCTCCAAAAGAGGTGAGCGTGGTTGCTTAACTGTTTAGTTTTGGTTTTAATGCTGTTTATCTTTGCTGAGTTAAACTTAGTCTTACACGTATTACTGACACACATACTTTTTATATGTTTTCTAAATTTTTTAGAATTCTTTGGAATAAAGAAAGTCTTTGGAAGCATCATTTAAAGACACTGGTAATTCCCTTATCCTGAGTCTCCTTCCTAAATTAACCCTTTGTTTACTAATTTTAATTTTTTGCTTCATTAAACCCATTTCTAAAAGAGAACTGTGCTTGAGATCCAAACATAGTGTTACACCTGTGTGCATTTCTGTTACTCATGTTTCATCCAGATGCTTCCTTCGTGCTAGGAAAATACGAGGGATTCTATTGTTAAGAGACTTTGTAGACTCCATATGCGCTAAGCAAGGTTTTGAGAGGTTTGGAAAATACAGTGCAGTGTTTGGGGTTTAGGATTCAGGAATCTGAATTGCATTGACAAACTTCCTAGTCATACTTGTTCAAGTTTCTTCTCATAACTGCCGATACTGGTAATCCACAAGGGTAATTCCTGCTGTTTAGTTGGAGTGGGATTTTTATCTGGGACAAAGGTGAGTATGGGGAGAGAGAAATTACAGTAATATTTATTTTACTGCCTTTTTTTATGGATCTAACACAATTTGCACTGAGATACAAACTATTTACAGAACAGTTGCTAAGTAAGTCTCCCAGTGAGACAGGGATGAAACTCTATAGCACTAACGTTTCCATTCACATCAATGAGATGTGTGGTGTTCTGGCCATCTGTTATATAAACCTGAATGGGATCTGAAATCGTTACACCAAAGACCTGATTTTTTATGCTATCGCTTTTATGGAGGTGTGCCATAAAAATGGCCATGTGCTGGCAACCTGTGCAACTGGACTCCTTTAAATCCATGTAAAAGTGATGACATTTCAAACACCTCAGCATCTCTTAAAATTAAAACAGCTAATTGCATTAAGGTCTGTGTGTTGAAGAGATTATACTCTTGCGTAGAGTTTGTTTTCCCCCTTCCCCATCTGCAATATCCCTGATGGGGTCTACAGCTGGGAGAGCAACAGTGTGCACAACAGACTGCCTCACGATTGGCAAGCCATCTGGAAGGAACACCGAGACCCACAAGGATTGCTGGACCCGGAGGGCTTGTGAGAACAACGAGCTAATTAAAGTCTAAATAAACAGAATGTCCTTCTAGCTCAAGTAAAGATAAATAAATAAATGCCTGTGTGTTGTTCCATAGGACTGAATAAAGATGAAAATATTTATGTCGTGTTTACCTAGTAATGTCTCTTTGATTGTGAGAGAGGGTCCGTCAGCAGACCTGGTGAACATATGCAAATGTACAGTTCCTTATTTCCGTTTTTAATCTGTTGTTTTAATAGGAGGGATTCAGCAAAGGTAGTGAAAAGTGTGTGTTTTCTTCATATAAAAAAGAAAAAAAAGTTTTAAAAATCACAGTATGTATTTTTAGCAAATTTCTTCTTAGCTACTCTCCCTTGTCACTGGTGCTGTAGATCTTCAGTTATGAATATCATCTTAGACTTCCTATCCCTATGTAGTGGCAACGAGAAAAGAAATAAGGACACTTAAAAAAATTGGTCTCATATGGATGTTTTATTTCCTTTAAATTTTCTGTAGGCTACCTTTTTTTTAGTTTGGTTAGCTAAAACTGAGCTAAATACATATTGACGGAGCTACGCCTAAGATATTTAGGAGTGAATTTAATTTCAGTTGTGTGTAGAGCATTAAGGCTATTTGTATTTAAAGTGAAGCACTTGCTTAAGTGGTTTGCTGAAATGGGCCCTCGAAAGTCTAATTTTGGAAGGACTGAGCAGTTGCAGTTCTCAGTTAAACCTCAGATTAAGGGTCTTTGAGAAATTAAGTTCCCAAATAGAAATTTGAGTCTCCCTAGGTACCCACTCTGAGAACACGTAGCAACTGACTGAGGTCGTAATTTTCACATCTTACACTGCAGCATCTCACACTGCAGCAGTGTGTAGTCAGCAGTCTTGAGCTAACATTTGCTGAAAGGTGTAATCTCACTATTTATAACGCAAGAAAATGAATAAAGTAGTGGTTTGATAATCTATTGAAAAACTAGCACTAACCTTTTTGTGTTGTACTACTTATGTTATAAAGATTCATTCACAATTGTGTATGTAACAAATATTAAACATATTTAATTTGTAATCCCTTTTAAAAAATGCTGTGGAGTGGGAAAAGAAGTAAGAAATTGGATGCCTGATCTAGGAAAACAAACAGACTCAGCAGAATGAGTAGAGAAAACATGTTTTTCTGCTTATTTTACAAGCAGGAGTGTAAAGGAATCAGTTCTCGCATTGCGCGTGAATAAAAATAGGATTTGAGGGCGACTTCTCCAGGCATGAGAACTCCTAGCATTTTTCCATTACCTTGATTCTCTTCTGCTTATTTGTTCAAATATGAACCAGAGGTAAGTTTTTACTGAGACATCCCGCAGGAGTAACACATATATAAACATATCCTAATCATGAAACAAGAGCAGTAATATCTTAGCAAACTGCATAAAATCAGTCAATACTCACTTATGTTGTTAAGAGGCAGCCAAAGTAGTCCAAAAACTGATTAATGCAATTTTTTTATTCTGATCAAAGCTCAGAAGAAATGCCTGGATGGATGAAAAGAATGAGCTGGAGTTGATTAAAAGGGAAAAAAAAAAGGCAAAGAATCTCTTGGTAAATGGGATGTGAAAGCTTCAAGGATTATTAGTGAAAAATAGGCCAAGTTCAGCCTTTGTCTAAATCATCTGACCTTAATCTGTTGTGGGAGAAATTAAAAGTTAGTCTGTTCAAATGAACTCAACATACTGGCCAGCTTTTAACTCTGCTGACCGCCTCCTCCCTGGCTACGTACTCTGCAAAAATCCCAATTGCTGCATTGTTAGTTGTTCTTGCTCCAGTCAGCTGTGCTCTGGTGACAGAGAAGAGTGATCATTCCAAGGAATCTCTATAAAATTCGTAAAGTGGATTGCCACCCTGATCTAGATACCTTACAAACACAGATAAGGAACTGATAGTTTTACTTGCATGCAGTATAGCCTGCAGTATGTGTAATATTTAGATTGAAGAAGGTAATTAAATACTGCAGCACTTCATAGCCTTTCAGCATGTAAACTCTGTGAGCCTGAGAAAGTTTTGATTTTGGAAATCATTTGATTTCTTACTTGTGTTGCAGCACCAGGGCCTAAGGAAGTGCTCTAAATTTAAAGGGCCACATTGTAGCTTCTTCTGGTTTCCTTTGAAGGTGGGAGAATCCTGAAGATACATTTGTATAATCATTACATAGCACAGGATAAAAGTTTTGGATTAAATCCAGTCCATCTCATATGTCTCTGTAGTCCCTTCCATCTAGACGTGTGGTGAACCAGTCTTTCCAAAGTATGTGCCTAGAGTTCATACGTAACTGGTAGGCATTGGTAGGTGCTTTGAAGGCTTCCCTAGTGAGATCCAACCTGCTATACTTTTGGCATCCAATCTGGATGGCTACGAGTCTCCTTCCAGAGACTGTAGAGATACCGTCCTCCCCCCATTACCTGTATAGGTGAACGCAGACAATTGCTGTACAAGTACTTAAAGCCAAGGTACAGTCTCATGCCTCAAGTGAACTATACCCAATCAAATGCTTTTCCAAGAAAGCAAACATTATTCACCCTGACATTTTGTTTTCTCCATATGTCACCGTAATGATTTCTTCCTTCTAGAAAACACCTGGGAAGGATTTCACCAGAAGGAGTTTTGCAGAAGTGAGGAATTCTGCCCATAATAAAGCCAGCTTCAGTCAAAACAGACATTCATGCTTCTAGTGCCTGCTGGGTTAATGATGTTGCTGAGGAAATAGTCTGCTGCCTGCAGAGGGCATACAGCTCCTCAGTTTTCCCTGCCAAAATACGTGTGGAAAAGGGAGAAACTAATGGACCATACGTAAAAGCATTGCTGCACATTGCTGCATGTGATGGATCAGGGATATCTTCAAGGGTGCCAGACCTGTAATTTCAGTGGAAAAATTGAACTCTTCCCAAGCATTCACATATCCCTTCACCAAAGTAAATTGATACTTTACAAAGGGAACACAGAAGCCTCTCTGGGATGTGTCCAGCCGGAACATGCTGCGAGTACTCGTGCTCCTTAAAAATCATCTGTTTTCATTTGTGTCTCTCCATTTCCAGAGCTCCCAACACAGTGGCTCCTCTACCTCATTAGCATCCACCAAAGTTTGCAGCTCTATGGATGAAAATGATGGACCTGCAGAAGGTAACATTTGAAGGCTGACATTTCAAAGCAGTCTATAGAGTGATAACAGCAGCTGTGTGGGAAGTGAGTCATTCTTCCTACCAGAGAAGGTGGGAGCATTGCAGGCTTAATGACTCTCCGTGAGGAGGTTTGTCAGTCTTACCGAACCAGTTAGGTTCACTCTGGATCAGATTTGATCTGGACATCCTTATTCAGGGTTGGTTTTGTGGTGGGATACTCGGAATATTAGTTCAGTGAGTGATGCAGTGCTGACTGGATATTTCATTAATTTTTTGCTTCATCTGACATGAAGAAGAAAAAGAACATGCTGCAGTCCTGGGTCTTTGCTGAGAAATGATTGGTCTCACCCCGTACTAAGGCTTTGAGCAAGTTGACTAAGGGATAGCATCTGTTCCAATACTGCCAATTCACACATACATATACGTACGCCTGTGTTCGTGTCTGACAGTAACTCTTCATGCTGCCTGTAAGTTCAGGCAAACTCCAGTCTCCTTTTATCATAATATTCACTTATAATACTGAACTGGAACAAATGACAGGTAAAGATACAGTTTAAAGCACTGTCATAAAGAGTGTGAATTCAAGTCACGTTCCTGAGAGGCATTTTTTTACCTTATGATATTTATATAGTAGTTTATATCAGCTGCAGTTTACAGTCAGCATTTAGAGACATGTTAGGCTTTGAAACACGCTATTTCGAATACATTTGAATAATGGTACATGAATGAGCACTAAAACGCATGAAACTGCAAACTTTTCTTATGCTTAGACACTGTAATGCAATTTTACCTAAACATCTGGTGCCCAGGTTGCATGTGAGGTAGTATTATTGAGAACATTTGTTTAAAAACTAAATATTTAATATTGGGGGAGGGGGAGAACTAGCACTTAGCACATGAGGAGTTTTATGGATGTCTCAGTTTACAGGATGTAATAAAATAAGTGCTTGAGTGTTGGACTTCTTTGGTACATATATTTAATCATGCTGTGTCAAGGAGTTCCAATGCATTTTGGAGACTGGTCTGTGCTTGTGCAGATCACAGAGGCCTTTTCGTAATTAAAAAAATACAATTTTGGTTTTGTCCTGGAGGCATATTGCAATGGGAATGGTAAACTATGTAACACTCAAATGGTGGTATATTTGAGCCCCCAGAAGTCTTATTTTTCATTATAGTATCTGTGTGAAACCTGTTGAGTATATACAATGTCAGCAGCATGATTTCACTGTACAGTAAGTGAGATACTGACTCTGAATGGTTTCCAGGCTCCTAAACCAAAGACTTAAAATGCATGTTATGTGCAACATCTGTGTTTCCTTCACTAACAATAAAAATGTACTAATGATTCTTTCAGAAGTGTTGGAGGAAGGTTTCCAGGTTCCAGCATCGATAGCAGAGCGATATAAAGTTGGAAGGACTATAGGAGATGGAAATTTTGCTATTGTGAAGGAGTGTATAGAAAGGTGAGGAGGATAATGTAGATATTACTGTAAACACAGTCATTAATGTCATGCTTTTTTCTAATTAATGTCATGTCTTTATTGGTAGAATATAAGACATGTTTAATAAGGTAATGTATCAATGCCAGGTGGAAAAACTGGACTAATGCCCTACCATATGAAAAAATGCATCCAAGGGACAATCTATTAATTTAATTCTTTGTGGGCTTTATATTTTGTTCTGCTGCATTCCATATGACACTACCAGTTCTTAGTGTTAAATCTTTTTTCTTGCACTGAAGTAACAGCGTTTCTTGCAACTCTCCCTTTATATTAGATCAATGTAGCATTTTGTATGTAGTAGCATTCTGTAAAGATGTCAGGAAATTTTGTGTGTGATGTGTAGAGGTGGTGGAAGCACAAAGAGCTGACTTGGGGTGCATCTTTTCTGCCATCTGACACTGAGTAGTACCTCTTCAATGTTTATGTTAAAAAAATGGGCATCTGTCTCCTGCTTGTCTACTTTATGCCACTGTATGGGCTTCATCCAACTTCAGGTGCCTGCACTGCAAACAACAAAATCTGACATCTTTACTGCCCTTTACTCTTAAGAGGGGAAAAGAATCACCCTTAAAGACTGATTTTAGACATCCACTCCAGGTTAGAGAAGTCACAAGTCACCTTGAATGTTGATGTTGCTGATGGTGTCCAGGTTGACTATCTCAGGCGTTGGTTTCTAAATTGGGTCAGGCAAGTCATGAACCAGCTTAGTAGCAGGGAAGACAAAAAAAACAGCTAAAGCTACAGATGTTGAAAAGAAAGAGCAATAGAGATGTCAAGGTCTGATAATGAAATTCCATGAGTGAAGTTTTATGTCCCCCTATTGCCGTATCCTAGGGGACCCTTACAGATGACTGTAACCTCACATTTAGGCTCAAAGAAAGAACTTTTCCTTTTTAGCTTGTACAAATGTGAATTCAGCCCTAGAGAGTAAGTCAAGATCAGATCTCGTGGCAGATGCTGATAAATTAGCTTGTCTGGTTTAAAACGAGGGTCTTTCTGGAAAAAGACAGGTCCCATTCTGCATCTGAGAGTCCAGCAAGTCTGATAAGGAGACCATGAAGACAGTAGTCGTAGGGGGAAGAGGGAATTTTATATCAGCTGGCAGTGTTCTTGTGGGACTTGTCCAAGACTCTTGAGAGGCCTTTAGAGCTCTGTCAGAGTGAGCTCATGGCGGAGCTGGTCATGGAGAGGGCGATTGCTGTTCAGATCAGGGTCTGAACAATGGGGGAATATGGAAACCTATGGGAAACAAAGCAAAACAGAATGATAGTAAGAAAACACTGTAAAGCCCTCTGGGGGAAATGACTGATGAAAAGCATGGGTGAAAACATATAGCAAAGAAAAGTAAAGACAGTAGTGACTGAGAGAAACAGATTAATATTTAATAGAAAAAAATTGAGGTTTTGATATACTGTCATTCAGCTGAAAATTCTTGTGCTGAGAAGCAGTTCAAATGTTCTAGTGTGCATTTTATAACTCTTCTTAAGCTCTTCTTAAGAAAAGATATGAACAAAATTATAGATCCCTCCAAACCTAAAAATAATATATCCTTGAGAGTTTAAATCACACCTGTTTCCTGTACTCTTGTCTATCTTTCTAGTCCTAGAAATATCCAGTAACATGACATATCTAGTGAATAAGTGCTCAAATAGCATTATTACTCAGGTATTCCCACATACATACTCTTAAAGTCTCTGAGCTATACCATTCCATAGATCTCATTTATAATTTATTTATTACTACTTTGGGAGACCTCGAAGATTAAAGTAGCATTATTTCTGTTAGTTTCCATTTCTAAAGCAGTGTACCTTTGCTGCCACAAGTGTGAAAGGAGAAATTAAAGGCTTGGAGGGTAAATTAAAGCCAGTACATGTCAAACGCCTTCAAAAAAATTTTTCACATTCATTCTGAGCAAAAAAACACCTCACTTCAAAGTCTGATATGTCCATCATTTGGAGAGCGAGAATTGATGGGGTGATACTTGGGACAGAGGACTTTTCCACTTTCTTCTGGCATACAGTTCCTGTGTGCATTAGACTTCAAAGGAGTAGTGCCATGAGGTGTTAAGCAAGTAGGAATGGGTCTTGTTACACATCTTCAGTGATCACATGGTTACTTCTCCATAGCTGTGGAGACCAGCCCATGTGCACTGGTTAGCCACTCTGATGCTTCAAATGGGTTCACAGGCATTTTTGTGTGACAGCAAACAGTCCAAATAGAAACCAAAAACAATCTTCAGAATTTTCATGTAGGGACATCTAGATCCCATTCTGTGCGTCTGTGAACACAAATGTGTACACGCACAAATATATTTAATGCACACACAAGACCAGATTTTTTTTTTCTCCAGTGCAATGGAATCCTCTGTGAATTAACTTTGCAAAAGGTTTAAACAGCCAGAAAGCTTGGCACAGAGCCCTGTTATGAACTAGAGGTCTAACTCTGTGCCCTGTATTGGTAGTGTGGGTCCAGACTTTTATCCAGCCATAACATGTTTCCTTCTTCATGTGGCACTTTTTTACTGTTTGAGTTGAGTGATAGGTGAGAGTTGATATGCCCATTTCACTGTGAGCTTCTGGCATGGCTGTGTGTATTTTTTGGCGGGTGTGTAAGCTGCAACGCTGTTGACAGCCTGTGGTTCTGCAGCTTTTTAGGGGAAAGGATTTGCATTATCTTAGCTTTAATTTTCTTTTTATGAAAACAAAGAGCAGTCAGAGTTGTCATCTGCTCGTTACATATCTGCTCCATCGTATGCGCAATTTGTCCTGTGGTGTTTTCATATGTGTTCATTTTTAACTTTCAGATACTTACAGATTCTGACATTTCCTCACTAGCTCAGATTTCCCAGTGTTTTGGAGTACATGGAGTCTCCTATGGCCAACAAAAAACATCAATTTCCTTTCTCATGACAGAAAGGAAGCATTCCTAGGGCAACCAAGGAGCTTGAAAGAGACCCCTATTGAAAGAAGGCATATTTTGTCTGAGTTTGAACCCCAGATATCTTAATTTCTAATATTTCTTCTTCCTTTTCCTTCCATTTGCCCAAAATAGTGTCCATATTTCTCCTTGTCCCCTCCCTAAGCAGAGTCTGTAGCCACTAAAGAGCAGCACATGTAGAAGGCAGCCCACTTCTGGGGGCTGTAACACTAAACCCCTTTGTGGAGAACTGCAGATATGAGAAGCTTTTAATTTTTCTTTGCTTAAGTCTTGAACATTAATGCTGTACTTTTTTTTCCAAGTCATAAACATCATCATCCAGTGTGATTCCTTTGCACAGTCTCTTAATTGATGTCTTAATACAGACCATCTTTGCTCCTTGCTGACCTGGGAACCCAAACAGAATTAATATTTTTGAATTTGTTTATTTTCTTTTTACTGAAGACTACATTTTCCCTTAAATTAATTCCTATTGATATGTCATAGCCAGAGGAGGTCTTTATGCTTAAATACAGCAATGAAAATGCCCAGTCACTTTCCTAACATAGTGCTTTCAGTTCATGACTCGCTTTGCATATCCTCCTTGAGAGACTGTACACATTTTTAGGCACATTCACCTCTCTATTTTATGTATTATATATCAATTTGATGTGTTAGTTTAACCATATTTTGATCAATGAAGAATGGGAAAAAATCACCCCAGATGCTCGAGAGTTTAATTTTTCTTTTTTCTTTATTTTTTAAACCAGACATATGGCATATATACAAGGGCAAACAAATACGAGGGCAATGTAATAGACATTTGTAAACTATTTAGATTTTTGTTACAAAATCAAAGTGTTACATTAAGAGCTTTTTATCATATGACCCATTCTCTATTTAACCTTATAACAAAACTAGAGTTTGTGAGCAGAGCTTCTTGGTTTCATCCTCACAGCCATCTTTTGATTTTGTAACTTGATTAAGAAATGGAAGTTGATGTTGTGATCTTGCCCACAAACTTAGTTTTCTGTGTTAGCAATCTGTATAATAAATATCTACATATGTGGTCTTGATAAATATTCTTCCAAACAAAATCCACCTGAAAGGCAATGTATTCTCATCCTGAACTAATTCTCTATAATTTCCTACTGTCCAAAATCTTTCATATTCCATCCCATAAACATCACATTTAACTCTGCTAGGTATCATGTACCTACTGAGTAAATAAAACGTTATTCCAAGGAGTGACTTTTTTGAATTGGCATTTGTAAGTGCAGATGTGTAAACAAGTGAATTTTATTTTAGGCAAAAAAATAAAGTATTTTCCATAGCTTGTATTTATTTTTGTTTAAAAGAAAGCAAAACTATTTGGTTTTGAGATGATTTAGATCTGTAAATACTAGCTAATACTTCCACATAAACTGCAGAAGAAATGCCATTACAAAATGAAAAATGAAGTGAATTATTTAAAAAATATTGAAATTTTATCAATTTAAAAAAAAATCTTAATGCTTTTCTCTCCTGCATGTATATGAAATAAATTTGGCTCAAGTTCAAAATTCCAGGTTGACCCAAGCTTCATTTCTCAACAAAACAGATACTTGAACAGAATTCTTGCCCAGACCTACTGTGCTCAAGTGAGAAATATAAAGTCAACTGGGAAAAATATTCAATGTGATTGAACGTGCAATTTTTTCTTTTCTTTTTTCTCAGATCAACTGGTAGAGAATATGCTCTGAAAATAATCAAAAAAAGTAAATGTAGAGGAAAAGTAAGTACAAAAAAATCTAATTAAAAAAAAAGGTTTTTTTTTTCAAGGACTGTTTGTGAGAGATCACTTTGGGAAGCTGTTGGTATTTATCTTCTTCCTGGCAAGAGTTAGAATCTTTTTGATTGAAGCCTTTGCCTGCCCTTTAGAGAACCTTGAAGTATCCATATAAAAGGCTGCAATATGCCTCTCTAGATGCGTGCATTGATTCTCCTGTTGGTTACGTGTGGGTACACTCGCTCCTTTTGCTCTCTACCCCTGTAATTATGTCCTCTAACTTTTATAATACCAAAGGTTATAGAAAACAGTAAAATAGTAATAATAGTAACACTGGTCATTATGTCCAAACAATATTGCAAGGTTAATCAAATTTATGTCAGTTTTATACTATGTTGCTTTCTGTTAACTTTTTAAATTCTCTAACAAATGGTTCTCTGAGAATATGCTATCATATTTTTAAATCAAAAGACTCTGCATCAGAGAAAACATTTTAGAGGCTTCCATATTTAACTTTTCTCTGCATCAGAAAGATGTATTTTCTTTCATTTCTTTTTCTGTTTTACTCTCTTCTTCTTTCAACTATCACAATGACATTTTTCGTAGATGTGTTTCTTCCGTATTGCGGGAGGCAGCATCTGTTACCTTTTTAAAAACCCAGAAGAATTCAAGCAGGTCCCAATTCTCTCTGCAGTTTCCACTGCACAATGGGGGTGAAAGTTTTTTCCAGCAACCCATAGTCATTACAGATTTCTTATGTGTGGCAGGAACACATGATCCAGAATGAGGTGTCTATTTTAAGACGAGTCAAGCATCCCAATATTGTACTTCTGATTGAAGAGATGGACATGCCAACTGAGTTGTACCTTGTCATGGAACTTGTAAAAGTGAGTATTTTGAAGGTTAGCTGCTTAATAAGAATTGTTTCAACCATGTTCAGCCATTTCATTACTACCAACAATTACTAAAAATCATAGAATCATAGAATAATTTAAAACTGAAGGGCTTTCTCAAAGCAGTCTTGTCCAGCCCTCCACTGGATGATGTTTGACCCACTGTAAGCTGTTTTTGTAGCTCTCAAATATTTCTACTATGTATCTAGCTTTCTGTAATCCACACTTGGAAGTGCTCAGTGGATAGTACTTTGGGGATCACTAGCTTGAAATTCACCAGATGAAAATACATTCAGTCCAAATACCTGTAAATGCCACCCTTCAAAACTCAATACTGTGATAAAACATGGTTTAATTAAATTCTATTAATTTATGTTACATTTATATTACCTGTCTTTTTTCTGCACTGATTTTTTATTAACATATTGGCAGACTTGCCTCCTTGATAATAATCTAAGTTTAAGCTGGAGAAGGGATGAAGTGAAAAAGAAAAACCCACTATTTAAAGCAGGCTTGTGTTCTGAAAAGTAAGTTTGCTAATGCAGTATTTTATATTTAGGACTCTATTTATTCATAGTCACTATGATGGAATTACATATTCGAACTGAATTATGAAACTCAGACCAGGCCATCTCTTGCCCCCATACTGTCAACAGTGCAGTAGAAGATGTATGAATTTAGCTCTCGGTTCTGGTACTAGTAGACAAGAATGTCACCATGGATAAAATATGGTAAAAACACATTTGAGTAAATTGTCAAATTAGGACAGAAAACCACTGGGGACATTTTGTCCTCCATACTTATTTTAACAGAACATGCCTGTTTTTCACATTCACTAATGGAATTAGTGATTCTCCTTCCTTCCTCAGCTGCCCTGTGGGAAGCAGATCTTTCCAGCAGCCACCTCCATTTCTGTATCTTGATCAGCACTTTCTCCTGGATCAGCCCATCATGCCTACACTGGGGAAATCCACGCTTTTAAGTGTTTAAGGATAAAGATTACAATAAAACTGTGCAGCCCCACCATTTATGTGCAGGCCTGTTGCATGTGCATGCTCAACACTTTTGAGCAAATCAGGCACTCTGAACCGTGGCACCTAGATTTCTTCCTCTTCACTTAAATTAAAAGTGTGGCCATCTTCAGCAGGCATCCTCTGTATCAGAAGAATTTCCCCATCTTCTTCATAATCACAGCCCTCTCAGGCATACAATGTGAAGTAGTACAGCATCAGACCAGATCCCCTTAGCCATCTAACACTATTTTACTCATTATTATTGGTCTTTTCCAAGACAAGCGAGCTCACTATGAGATCCATGGTACTGTAGGTTTTTCCTGGCATCTGTGAAAGCTTGTTCAAAGGTACCTCAATAGTCTTGGACAGTGTTGTAATCTAATGCAGCCACAGTTCCAGCCTGCAGTGACAAATCCTTTATCCTGGCTCCATGAGGTGTGCTAAGAAGTTAAAGCTGTGCCTTGTTCAACACACCAAGGTGTAAGCATATAGCTGGGTTTCAGTGTGCAACCTGCTGTGCTATTGATGCTTGAAAAATGTAGTCTCTGGTAGTCTCTGGTGAATTTTTAATCAAAGTCCTACTCAGCTAAATAAGAGAGGAGGAGACTAAAAACCCTTATAAAATAATTTGCCTAAAATACATACATAAAGAAAACCATCCATTATATTCAGTATCTGAAAAAATCTGGGGGTTTGCATTCTTTCTTTTTTACTCTTTGGGATTGCTACACATACAAGATGCTTTTAGTTAGGCTATGGAAAGGCTTTATAGATATTTCTAAGTGCAGATATCCTAGAGAGCACTATTTCAATATTCTTTACTTTTCTGTGCAATAATAGAAGAAATGTAGAAGGAATATACTAGTCCTGAGAAATTAACTATGTTTCTTTGAGGCAAACATCTATTCCTTTGTATTTGGTTGGAAAAAAAAGAACCTTGTTATGCTCTGTGGGCACCAGGGAAGGTATTTCTGGAGAGACATTAATTGTTAATTCACCAGTTGCTGACTGTTACCATTTCATAGCATGGCCTGTTCAAACTGATTAACCATCTGTTATTGACTGACTTCTGAAGACCTGACTTTAAATCAAACTCACAGACAGGAAAGAAATTCAGGGAAAAAAGGTTTGATGCTGCAGAGCACGGTTTCAGTTAATACCACCCTGCATTAATTGGCAGTAACATGTTTGACATAAGTGGCTGCTGCAAATACTGCCCGCACCTCATGGCAGATAGGCCATTCATTGGTTTGTAAAGTGTAAGAAAAAGCACTTCATAAATACAAATATAAACACATTGCAAGTGGTGCTTGTAAAAGGAAGCAAGGACCTGCTTTCTGGCATGTTGCCTTTTTACACAGGGAAACAAAATTGTTATTCAGACCTAACAGGGGTTTGGCCAATTTAACAAGCAAGATTTATTGCAGAGTTTCCTTTGCTGCTCCAGGATATGATTTCACTTTTGCAGAAGAAAAGAGAGATTATATCATTTACATAACAAGGTAATAAATAAATAATTGGTTACTGTACTTCCAAGTATACTTCCTCATGTGCACAGATGATAAAAACTATATTCAGATGTTGCTGCAGAACAGGGGATTTAAGACTGAAATGTCAGCCTGAACTCACTCCTTGTGCCTGAATAAATGATAGTGACCTGCTGTGTGAATCGGCTAAGCAGAACCTTGCAGGTTAAAGTGCTCTTTGGGGAAAGGGAAGTCTGAAAACAATTCTGCCTGATATAGCTGTCAGTTCTGTTAACTCTTTCCAGGACAGTACTTCTCTTCTAGCTGTAGAGAATCCCAGAGACTAAATGCACACCCTCTTTTCTTACCGTGCTACCTGGTAAGAAACTTTAACAAGTAAAGTAAGCTGCTTAACTGGAGAAAATTATTCTGCTTCAGATCGGCTTGACTGTCTGTTAATGTGCTCTTCAGCCTCTAGCTTTTTCTGAGTTTAGGTGAACATTTGTTCTTTTTCTTCTGACTTTCAGCAGAAATTTTCCTTTCAAATCTTAAGGTTCAGCTTCTTTCATTCTTCTCCCTCACATGTCAGCTTGGGCTGATTTCCCTGTTTGGAGGCAGATCCTTTGCTGATGTTATTGACACTTCTCCAGAGCATCTGGAACATATTAGATAAGACCAAAGATCTGTCTAATCCACTACCTCATGTTAAAAAGCAGCTGGTACAGGGACTTCACAGGAAGGAGCTTAAGGAAGATAGATTATTTATCCCACATATTTTGCCACATGCTGATATCTAATACTTAGGGATCAGTTAATGCCATGAAGTACATGGTATTGTACTTCTGCCAAATATTTGGCCTTTCTCTCTAATCCTCTCTGGTTTAGCTTGGCCTTTTCTTCATCCTTTTCCTCGACACTATGCATCTTGATATATCTTGATTGGTCACCAGCCAGAGCAAGAGGTTTTGATGTGGTCCAGATTTTACAATGGTCAGCTTTAAGCAGTTTCCAAAGCTGGGGGGTTGCATCTACAGTGGGAATAAACCTGTCCTAACAGCCTTCAGCTGCATCTCAGTAATGCAAAAATTCTAATAGCTTGTATGAGTTTTTTAAACAAGTAATGTCTGTTTTCTCAGGTTGTCCTTAGTGGTTGTCTTTTCCTACCTTTTTCTCTGTAGCCATGATTCCCACAAAAAAAATGTTTATTTCTTCCCCCTCCTCCTTTCCCTTTGTGAAAACAGCGTTTATTCTGGAGCTGTGCTTTAGAGTCCCCTCCTCCCCAAATAGCTTGAGGCTGTTGATAAAAATATCAGAGTTGGTAAAGCTGGGATTCCTCTATTGCCTTCAGAAAATACCTACTTTTTCTTTAAAAAGTATCCTGTAATGTGTTTTTTTCTGATGTTTTGACTGCAGCAGGGATTTTTGTGTTGCTTTTCCAGAATTATCATTTCCTCTCATTTTTTTTACTGTTGATCTATTTCCTTTATATTGCTGCTTTCATTTTAGCCAAAGGTCCAATATCTGAGTAGTATCTCTCAAAAGATGTTTGTTTTTTTTCTCCACTCTGTCAAGCTTTCTCCTTAATCTCCTCTTTAAATTTTTTTTTTGGTTTTTCTCCAAGAACTTAAATGTTCATCTTCTCACTTGCCAGCTCAGCCCTGGAAATACAGTCCAAATGTCATGGCTGCTACAGATCATGGCAAAGATCATTTCAGCTTCAAAAACTCCATTTTTTTCCTTCTTTTCTTTTCTTTCTCTCTTTCTTTCTATCTTCTTTTTTTTTTCCCTTCACTGGCAGTAGCTTTTAGCTGAATTAGACAGTGCTATAAGCAGGAAATAGGAGAAGCTGCCAGCCGTGTTTGTAGCTGTGGTGAAATACTAATGTTGATTCTTAAATGTCTTCCAGTATGATTTTCTCACATACCTACTGGGAAGTTCTTTGGTATTAGCTGCAAGAAGAGCATCACACTACCAAAGCCTTCTCATCTGATGCAGAGAAAGCAGTTTCTGAAGTCCACATTTTCAAAGTTTTATGAGACAGAATCAGGCTTTTAAAATATGTTAGCAGTGGTGACAGGTAGCTGGTTTGAGTTTTACATAGAATTTTTTCAATTTTCTGTAGTTCAGTCTGACCTGTGGCTAAAATTTGTTGTCAGCCAGTTTGTGATCATAATGAAGAGTGGCAAGGGTTGGTACAAAGCATTGTGGAAGCAAGAATGTAGGCATGCCAGGAGTTTGCAATGGGGGCTCTGAACACACGGTTGGCAAGTGTTGGACTCGTTACAAAAGCAGCAGCAGGTGGGAATGGTTTACATAAGAGATTCTGGCCTCTTGGCACCAACTGTGCCATGACAAATTGTTCTGAATTACTGATATGTTTGCTTGCTTTTATGGGGAGTGTCATCACAGTGCCCAAACTTTACAGCTGCAAAGAAACTGTGCTGCTCCTCCCTCTTCCATCTTCTCTATAAATGATGCTCCATGATCTTCCCTAAAGTTTTTCAGTCATTTCACAAGCAATGTTGCTCATTTGCCATGGTCATTTTGCTCCAGGGAGGAGATCTTTTTGATGCCATTACTTCTACCAACAAGTACACAGAGCGGGATGCCAGTGGGATGCTTTACAATCTGGCCAGTGCCATCAAGTATCTCCATAGCCTGAATATTGTCCACAGGGATATCAAGCCAGAGAATCTACTGGTAAGTGAAAATTTAATTTTGTTGTTGTTGATAATTTGAGAATGTGTGAAAGAAGGTCTGTGCTACTTTCTTTTTCCACACATGCCTTATGTTTATTTCAGTCTTTTAAGCTTGGTGTTTTAATTTTAGCATTGTAAAGCTCTCCTATGATAACATATATCACAAAGAAGTACTGTAACATCAGCCAGTATGTCTAGACTGTTCCCTAGGACACAGCTACAGGGTTGTTGCAGTGATCACTAGAATTAACCTTTCAGTGAGCTGCAGTGTAATTTCAAGCTTCTCATAAATACAAACGTGTTCTGTCCTCAGTAGCCCACTCTACTTCTGCCACAGTAATCAGCAGCAGTTTAGTTTTTCAAACATGGTGGGTATAAATGTTGTGCCCTAATCATGTAGTGCATCAGGGCAGAACTAGGAAGAGCCTCCGGACCCCTTCCTTTCGCTGACACATCTCCCAAATAATCCTATAGCACCTTTTATTAAGAGAGTTTCCTAAACAGACAGCTTAAACTTTCCTTTTTCTGACTGAATCTGTATGAGCCCTATCCACTGAACACAATGAAAAACATGCCCTGTTAATTAGTCCTTCTGAGCATTTTGCACTCAGCAGCAGTTGTGTTCTTCAAGAGACTTAGTTTTATTTCTTCTGAGAAATTGATTCCTCTTAATTATTTCACTGCTCTGTAGATTTTCCTGAATTATGCATTTTGCATTTTCCTGAATTTTGTATTTTGTACTCAGCAGCAGCTGTGTTCTTCAAGAGACTTAGTTTTATTTCTTCTGAGAAATTGATTCCTCTTAATTATTTCACTGCTCTGTAAATTTTCCTGAATTCACTAACATATTTCAGTACCCGTATGCCCCAATTCTGTATATATTCTGCAACTACAAGACAGCATTTAAGATGCCTAGAGTATCAGTTCTCTCAGCTGTGTTAGCTGCGATGACTTAGTGCATTTAGTCCTGCTTCACACTGAGGAAGTTTTATGGGAAAATTGTCTCAAGAAGGTCTTGCTAAATTTCTAGGTAGTGGGATTTTTATAGTTGAGGTTCCTCTAGTAGCAGGTGCCTTTATAGTTCTGGATGAGGAAGCAGCCTTGCCTCCTTTTCCAAACACTGCTAAAACCAAGTTGGATAGAAGTTTCACTGGACACTAACAATTGATACTCCTTTAGCAGCCCTTATTTTGATGTTCATATGTGGCTGCATGCAGAAGCTAAAACATTCACATGCTAGGATTCATTAATACTGTGCCATGGGGTGTACAGGGTGATGTCAGTCTGGGGAAAAGCTTGTCCTGCTGTTCTTTTGGCATGCCTCTAAATGCCTGAAGGCCAACAACAGTAAAGGGAAGCTTCTAGTGGAAAAGAGAAAGGTAGGTAGGAGGTGAGGGCAACAGGGAGAGGATTAGATTTTTCTGACCAGCTGTTTCTGGTAATTGCCTACTACTGGGAATAACCACATTGTTTACATTGCAGCAGCTGAATTTTTTCTGGGTGATTTTTCCTGCGTTGCGCGTGTGTACAGGTACCATGGTGGTATTGATAACAGAGCAGTGAGGATGCAGCATTTAAACTCTTGAAGCATCCTAAACCTCAAAAGCCAGATTCAGAAATTGATTCAGATTTCTGAATTTATTAAAAAATTGAATTATTTAAGGTTCATCAGGTCCTTGAAAGAAACAAATGCTGCTTTAGAAGACTGTTTTGGAACCAGCCTTACCTGAGTGCTGACCCTGTCTCCGACATTTACTGTCTGTGGCCTTAGTGTCTCTTGGCCTTTCTACTTTTATCTTACTATCTGTCAAATGGAATGGTTTGTTCCTTGTATCGCAAGTTTGCAGTTAGGGTTATTTTCATGGCATTTATAAAACACTTGCAAAATGCCATTTGAGTTTTCACCTTTTTGTTACTAAAGACCTTCTACTTGCCTTCTGTTGCCTGCCTTTCGCTTGCAGTTCTGTAAGCCTTCACCTCATGGCAGTATTTTTCACTTGTTCTTGTGCTGTTGCTTTCATGCCATTACTGCCATGGTCTTGCACCTGCAAACCCCAGGAGTGTTGTTATAACAGGTTCCCACAGCCGCCAGTGCGAGAATCAGCCCTTTCCCCATCCCCATTCCTACCTGTGGGTTGTAGCTTTAAGTTTAGGGAAACCTATACCAGTCCTGCCCAGAGTGGAGCAGCTACCCTAGGGATAGCATCTGCCCTGATCGATGAGTGCCCTAAAGCTAAACAGCCCCATTTATGGGATAAAACAAGGAGGATGAGCAGGACATGGCAAAAGCCGTAGCACTACTACAGGAAAAATATGGAGGGGTGGGGGAATATGCTGCTCTTGAGTGGGTGCCCAGACAAGGACGCTCATCTCGAGGCTCCTCTTTGTGTCCCTTCCTGGTTGGCCCCTGGGGAGAGCTTTCCCTTTCCATTCCTTCTTTTTCTGCTTTGATTTTCCCTTTCCCCAAAACGTAACTTTTGCCCTTAGAGCTGATGTGTGCCATCAGCTATAGATCCTGTCAATAAAACTTTTGTGTGTGAACCTCTCAGTGTCATATTGCAACACAAGTTATTTCTGTAAGTACTTAAATATTCCTTATTGTCTTCAAGGCTTCCAAAGCCCACCTGACATCAACTGTCTGAGAGTTCAGGGTACATTGGATACCTGTGATTTTTCAGCATTTTTGGTGTTCTCTAGAGAGTGTCTTCCAGGTTTTAATTGGAACATTTTTCATAATTGCTGCTATTTAGCACGTTTATTTTGTCAAGTCAGGAGATGTCTTTATAGCCATATAATAAACCCTAGAGAACAACTTCTCTGACTGTTGCCATCTGCACTGATCACAAGAGCAGCTTAGAAAATACTGACAGTCTTTATAGTAATAGGATACATATGGTGGCACACAATTATGTGTGGCTGCATTCAATTAGTGTTGTACAATTACACAGTTTTATTGCTTAGTTAAAACAGTGAAAGCACCACATAGTGGGTAATTTGCACTAATCCTCATTTCTTTAATTGCTCTTCCGTATTTAAATGCAATGGAACATAGATAGAGTTTGTTCTGAATAACACGAGCCTTAAATTATCTTTCACATTCTTTGACTGGCAAGTAACATACCACAACTTCACATTGGGCTCCTTTCATATAGAGTTATAACAGGGTGAGGAAAAGTTACTTTCTTCAGTTTTACAAGCCAAGTGAAGTAGTTTTCCAAGGAAAGTAATTCCTGGAAACAGATGGGGCAAAATACTAGAAAATACACACTACCAAACTTTCTGCATTGGTAAATATTGGCAAACAAGCCTTTTCCATAATTAATTTCTAGGATATGTGTGAGTTGTACAAGGTGTAGTCTATTGAAGGAGGGAACTTATGAACATTCAGTAGGTTAACACAAGTTGGAGAGAGCTCTGTAAACGATAAGCACATGAAATAGAATATGAGATGCTAATTAGACTGGATTCAGCTGTTGATGTCTAAGTGCACACTTTACATTTTTCAGCAAGTGTATATTTAAAGCTCTAGTCTTTAGCCTTTAATTAAAACTGTTGTTGAAATTAGATTTATTACTGCCATTTCAGAGAGCACTTCCTTTAGTTTCAGGAACCAGATGTATTTAACAATCTGTGTTTTTAATAAAACCATAATTGCTTTTTTTCCAGTGCTTTTCTATAAGCCTATCTTTTCTGGCTTAGTAACAGAAAAATATGAATCCATACCAAGCTGCCGGTCCTCTTAAAGATCCAGTCTTATTATTGAAAATAACATAAGAAAGGGAAAATAATTTTGTGTGTTCTGAATGTCTTCTTAAGGCTATATCACCTGGTAGCAGGGATTCAGGACAGAGAAGGGTTGTCTTTCTAGACATGACTAACATTAACAAAGGAGAAATTGGAGGGTGGAGGGAGAGCTGTATAATATAACAAATTATTATGGGCTATAGAAGTTCTGTAGCAAACAGTGATAAGAGACTTCAAGAACCATTCAGAGGTCCATTGTAGAATTCCTTGTATTTTTGTAAGAAAAAAGCTAGGATTTCCCTCTGCAAATAATCATAGATAAATCTGATTTCTGATGTAGGAGAAGCTGGTCAAGATGGGTATTAAGGATAATTATGTTTTTGATTTAGAAGTATGATATCTTCTATTTTTGCGCAGTGTTGCTGCTAATTGTTGTCAGGATGTCACTATTGGTGAAACAGACTGTATGGAGCTTTGATTTGGATTGGAAATAATAAATTGATGCATATATACTTTAAGAAGCCTTCCAGTAGACTGTTTCCATTTTTAAGGTGCTGTTGTGGTAAACAGCATTAAATTACATCATAAACAATTTCAAGAGGGGAAGCAAGAACCCAAACCAGGAACTGGATTAAAAAAAAGACTCACAGTCTAGTATTTAATTTAGATATATTTTATTCTTTTTTATTTAAAATATTTTTAATAAGTTTTCCGTGTTTGCAAGTTTGGGGTTGTTCTTTGCATTGAACCAGCTTTTAAACTTGCGTATTTTTACAGATATTTCTAGTTTTTTCATGTAACTGCATCTTAATCTCCCTTTGCACCCATAAAAACCCATGGAAGACCATGTTTTGAGACAGAATTTCCATGCATACTCACTAACAGCAGCCCTACCTGTGTCCATCGATGAGGATGGTGACATACAACTCATTGGTGTTCAACAGTCATCCAAGGAGAGGACAGTGTTTCTAGGTGAAATAGTCCAGCCAGGTTTATGTATTGTGACTTAAATACACAGAGAAGAATCTGTTGCTGCTATCAGTGCAGTTGCTATTGTATTTTCTAAGAAGCTGAAATTTCTGCGCAAGCCTTTAAGCTCTATCCAAGTAAAACGGATAAACTCAAACCCCCATGACTGTAAATTGGCTGTAAGTGGGAAGTTAACCTAGGAACATTACTGCTGGGATGTTGGACCTTAGCTTCTGAGCTTTAGCTTCTAGCAAGTAGTATGTCTGTTGCTGACCAGGTAACAGGGTAAGTCTTTCCCAAACACCTTGAGTACATTCAAGAGAATTTGTCCAAATTGTCTGTGATTTTTCAAAGCATGCAGAGAAATATGTTGGAGGTAAGGAGGAGAAAAAAGACTGTAAATTAGAAAGAACATCTCAGGCAGCTAGTAAATGATATAGTAGTTGCTGTGACAGTATTGTGTTAAATCTTTGAATTGTCCTCCTGATTTAGGTCTATGAACACCAAGATGGAAGCAAGTCCCTGAAGTTAGGAGACTTCGGCCTAGCAACAATTGTGGATGGACCTCTGTATACTGTTTGTGGGACCCCAACATATGTAGCTCCAGAAATCATTGCTGAAACTGGGTAAATCAATTCTAGTGATGATTCATTGATGTGTACACAGTGGAGTATGTCCTTGCCAGTGTGCCAGATGGGAATTCTTGCAATTAAGATTCTTATGCTGCCTTTGCTTAAGTATGATGCAGAATCGTGGCTTATAGAATAATTTAGTTGGAAGAGAGCTCTGGAGACTGTCTAGTCCAAACCAGCTCAGAGCAATGCCAGTTTTGGAATTATATTAGATTCCTCTGCCAGTTTTTGGATTCGAACTTCTCAGCTTAATGCTGAGGTACTAACTAGCCATTTGCAGATAAAATAGAAGTAATTCTTAACCTGTCCCCAGAGACTGCCAATTACCATTCCCTTTTTTTATATATTTTGTTATCATGCACTGTCCTCTTCTTCTGATTTGTTCCACAGAGTAAATGCTTGCTGGCTTGAGCAGCCTGTGTCACCTTTGCAGGCTCCATGTTGGTAGGTGTCACTGCCTAACTCCAGAATACAACACATCTTATGTGCACTCCTGCATTCTGATCTGATGTGGTTTTAATATGTAAACTTAAAAAAAAAAGATTGAAAGTGGAATTAGGATAGGTAGGTAGGACGTAGAGAAAGTTCAGATGAAAATATATAAGACAGTATTAATAATTCTGAAAATGTTCCCTCTGTTCTTGCGCTCTAGTTCGTGGTAGTTGGATATCTCTAACCATGTCTCTCACACTTCCAGATATGGCTTGAAGGTGGACATCTGGGCAGCAGGTGTGATTACTTACATCCTGCTCTGTGGTTTTCCTCCATTCCGTGGGTATGGACTGATCTATTCAACCATGCTTATTCTGTGAATTGGTCCCTGTGCTGCTTTTGCATTAAGCACAGAACTTCCCAATAGAAAAAAATTCTGTGCTCATAGGGTTTGTTTTTTCCTGTGCTCTGCATAGTAATTCAAGCAAACTCCATAAATGTCTGTGATTTCACTGTAAAATCTGTCTCATGTTTGTTTATTTTAGTTTAAACTTCATTGCATTACAAAACAAGAGCCTCCATTATGGGTTTTGAGTGCCTTTGCCTGATGTTTAAAAATACACAGTGAAATAAGCATCTTCTTTCATGGACCAAATACAACATATTTTGTGGTCGGTTAAAGGTAATTAAAATGTAAGCCACTTATTAAGGACATGTCAGATCTTTTCTCTCCCTCAAAGCAATTGCAAAGTTGTTGACAATCCTAAGGACAAACAGGTTACCTCAGAAAGAACGTACCTACTGCAGGTGTTTTTTTAATCTCACCATTGACACACACAGTTGCATGCTTGAAGAGAACCAACAGCCTCCAAAAGCATACTAAGGAATTGCCAGTTAAAAGCAATTTCAAAAACCCTATTGAAACCAGCTCTTGAAATAATTTTTTTGTTGGTTTTGTTTTTGTTTGGTTTTCACTTTACAGAAGTGGAGACGACCAAGAAGTGCTTTTTGATCAGATTTTGATGGGACAGGTAGATTTTCCATCTCCATATTGGGACAATGTTTCTGACTCCGCAAAGGTGAGTTTTATAGTTGATGATACTTTCTTCTTCAATATTATTCCCAGTGCCAGTATCTAATGCATGTTGTCCTTTCACAGTGCTGTATTTCATAGAATCATAGAATCATAAAATCATAGAGTAGTTTGAGTTGGAAGGGACCTTAAAGATCAGCTAGTTTCAATGCCCCTGCTGTGGGCAGGGACACCTCCCACTAGATCAGGTTACCCAAGGCCCCATCCAACCTGGCCTTGAACACTTCCAGGGATGGGGCAGCCACAGCTTTCCTGGGCAACCTGTACCAGTGCCTCATCATTCTCATCGTGAAGAAATTCTTCCTTATGTCTAGTCTAAATCTGTCCTCTCCAGTTTATACCCATTCTCCCTCATCCTATCACCACACGCCTTTGTAAATAGTCCCTCCCCAGCATTCTTGTAGGCCCCTTTCAGGTACTGGAAGGTTGCCTCAGAGCAATCTCTTCTCCAGGCTGAACAATCCCAACTCAGTCTGTCCTCATAGGGAAGGTGCTTCAGCCCTCGGATCATCTTTGTAGCCCTCCCCTGGACCCATTCTAACAGTTCCATATCCTTCCTATGTTCAATATTCCAGAACCAGACACGTTACTCCAGATGAGGCCTCACAAGAGAGGAACAGAGGGGCAGGATCACCTCCCTCAACCTGCTGGCCACGCTTCTTTTATTGCAGCCGAGGATACAGTGGCTTTCTGGGCTGTGAGCGCACATTGCCGGCTCACGTAGAGCTTCTCATCAACCAGCATCCCCAAGTCCTTCTGTGCAGGGCAGCTCTCAATCACATTATCTCCCATCCTGTGTTGAAATCTGGGATTGCCCCAACCTGTGTGTAGGACCTTGCACTTGGCCCTGTTGAACCTCATGAGGTTCTCACAGGCCCACTTCTCCAGTCTCTCCAGGTCCCTCTGGATGACATCCCGTCCTACTGGTGTGGCAACTGCACCACTCAGCTTGGTTTCATCTGCCAAGTTGCTGAAGGTGCACTCAATCTCACTGTCAGTATCATTGATGAAGATATTAAACAGCACCAGTCCCAGTATGGGCCCCTGAGGGACACCACTTGTCACGGATCTCCATCTGGACTTTGATCCATTGACCACTACTCTCTGAATATGATCATCCAATCAGTTTTATACACCAGAGTGTCCACCCAGAAGTCCAGATAGATCACATCCGTTGGTTTACCCGTGTCCACTGCTGCAGTTATCCCATCATAGAAAGCTACTAAGTTGGTCTTACAGGATGTGCCCCTGGTGAAGCCGTACTGGCTCTAATCACCTCCGTGTCCTCCATGTGCTTTAGCATAGCTTCTAGGAGGATCTGTTCCATGATCTTCCCAGGCACAGAGGTGAGGCTGACAGGTCAGTAGTTCCCAAGGTCATTTTTTCTGCCCTTTTTAAAAATGGGCACAACGAGCCAATGAGTGGCTTGGCAACGACATCTGCCGTTTGCCTCAGGACTTTGTGATGCTTCTCATAAGGTCCCATTGACTTATATATGTTCAAGTTCCTTAGGTGGTCACGAACCTGATCCTCCCCTTCATTGGGTGGAGGTTTACCCCCCTGATCACCATCTTGCTGTTCAGTGACCCAGGAGGGGTGAGGAGACATTTGACGTGTCTCGTACATCTCCTGCTAGGCCTATAAATTCCTCTGAGTCACTAAATATGTTGCTGTTTGATCAGGGTCTGTTTGTTAGTCTCCAGGTGGTTCTGAAATAGACCCTGTCTCTGTATGATGTCTCACACAATGGAGACATCAACAGCTCTTTCTTTTCTTTCAAGAAAAATTTTAAGTGACTTTGCTTGACCTACACTTCTTAGCTTGAAAGCTCCCTGGGACGATGCTTTATATGTACTTATGATGGGCACCAGCTACAAGCCCGGAGCCTTTGGATATTATAATAATATTATAGGGAGACTGTTTTCCCCTTATTAATCCTATTAGATGATATGTCTGTTGTTTCTTTCTGTCTAAGAACCAGGCCCTGTATTGCCTGTAACTCCTTATTGTTGTCAGTATGGGATGAAATACAGACTTGCTCTGGGCACCAATTCATGCTCTGTTGCTTCTTGGCACATGACACAAAGGAGGTAGATCTTGAGGTGTGCTAAGGCAGATACTATCTGTTTCAGATACAGATCCTGATCAAGTCAATTATACTTGCAGAGCAGATCAAGTCTTTTAAATCTTATCAGTTCACTGGAGCAACAGTTTAACTCACAGATTTTCTAGGGATCTGGCAGGTACTGTAATCATGTGCATAAATATATATATATAGAGAGAGATAATACACGGGTGTATGTGAAAAAAAAAACAGGAAAGAAAAAACCAAAAACCATAATGGTTGTATGGTTGTCCTGAGAGGAGTGGTTAATTTCTGCCCGTTTACTTCTGCAGCCTGTAAGGTAAATCCAGATGAAATTGTCTTCCTATTTCTTTCAGTGTGACTTTTTTGTGCATAAATCACAAAAAAACCCTGAAATTTGGAGATTGATGCACATAATAAAAGTAGCATTCTATGTTCTGAACCTCCATTCTGGGGAGAGTTGCAGAGAGCTTTTGCAGATATAGGGAGGGCCATCAGGACTAGCATTTTAGCCTATTAAGTAATGAGATTAATGAATGAGATACACTTATAGAGTTGGAAGAAGTCCTGTTGTAGCAGGCTTTATTTTATGGTATCATTAATGAGAACTCTGCAAATCCTTTGCCACTAGTGTTCTCCTGAGAAATACCTTCTTCCAAACAACTGAGTTTAAAATTTCTGGTTTGAAGCATTAGCCTATTCATTTAATTTCTCCTTGTCACTAAGAATAATTAACTTGGGTCATTGGTGATACTCCTTTATTTGCTGTCATACTGCCATCCAGTTTTCTGTGCTCTGCACTCACTGGTGGAATTGGATATATGTTTATTTACATGCTAGTTAAATTGCAGAGGAAATCAGATGATGAAAAATAATGGTGTTAAGTTTTTTTTTTAATATATTCTATGTCATTTATATGAGAGCTTAAAGTAAAATTCTAAATTTGCTGGCTTTTCTCCTAAGAGGTATTGGCTTTTTTTTTCCATGGGAAGCTAACCTAATTTCATGCAACCATCTGTTTTGTACATTATATATTAAGTGCTTTTCTCTTAAACAGTCACCACAGAACTGTAATTCAGAACGGTCTTCTAGCTTTTCAAGGTACTGTTAGACATTGATTTAAAAGTTCAGCTTGAAGTTCAGCAGTTCATAGTTGTTCTCCTTTTTTTAATAATCTTAATTTATTTTTGCAGTTGCCAGTTCACTCTGGTTTTGAGCCCTCTTACATAATCAGTTGAAGAGCACTTTAGTGAATTAAATGTTGATTGTTCTTTAAAAATGTTCTTTAAAGTTGACCGATTACTCCATTTCTCAGGAACTTATCACAATGATGCTTCAAGTAGATGTCGATCTGCGATTCTCAGCCTTGCAAGTTCTTGAGCATCCATGGGTTAATGTAAGTATTTTCAGGCTTATAGATGCTGCTTATAATTTGGCACAGTTTGAGCTCTTTTCTGTCAAGTCCTTTCTATGCCCTTTTGGAGCCAGCACATTCTAAAAATGCCACGGATTTAACTGGAAATAAGCTGGGTTATAGGCTGATTTAGTATATCACACGCACTATGGAGTGGCCACTATTTTATGCATGCTCAGCTACATTTTCTCTGAAATATTTTGGGCCATGTTTTCAACGTATCTCAACCTCAGTTGAAAAATGTAAGCCTCTAACAATCAGCTTGCAGGTTCAGTGACACATTTTGGTCTCCTAAAATCAGATGAACTCAAAAATCCAACAGTCTTGATTAAGAGCTATTGAAATGTAGTCCATAATGTTAAGCCTACTTGATCCAGCATGAAACAGGGAAACCTTTAGCATCATATTTATCCTCTGAGGTTGAAATATACATATATTTATATGCAGCCATACCCATTTAATATGACTTACCATGAAATAGCTATTTCTGTATCCTGGCTTATCTCTAAGTGACTGGACATTTGCCATAAAAGTGGTAATCAGTGAGGTGGCATACAGATAAATCTGGCAGAGAATAAAGAGGTTTCTCTTTAATTGATGCTGAGTCAAGGACAATACTTAGTATTTGCTAATTATTTCAGATTATTTGATATGTCTTAAAATATTTGGATGACAAGAAAGAAAAATTGGAGAAAATCCAGATTAAAATCCAGAAAGGAAGTCTGAGAAAAGAAATACAATTGGGATGAGCAGAGAAATTAAAAATAAGGGAGAAAGAAATAATGTTTCATTTTGTTTGTTGCAAGTTTGTGTGCAGTCCTCTCTGGAATACTGTTTTGTTCCTCAGCTGCTGTATCCAAAATCTTCTCATTATAACACTGTTCTGAAAATTAAAATGTACAGCAACCTCAAATGTTAATCTTTTTTTTGCGAAAGTGTCCTCCATGTAGCCCAGAACAGTGGTTAAGTGTTAACCAAGTATATGCTTTAAGTCTTGGAACCTCCCTTATTGCCCAAACATATATTTTTTTTTTTCAATTGTAAGTGCTATTATCATGCAGAGCACTTCTGCAGTGCATGAAGAGTGCAAGGATCCAACACAATGTCTGATAAATTTTTTTTCATTTTTAGGATGACATTCAAGCATATAGAATATTAATTTTCCTTGGTGTCAGGTTCTCTCCTTGAACTCAGTGTTCTGTTGCAGTTTATAATGACTTTTGGGGACTGAGGTATCTCACTGGCCCCACAGCAGGAGGTTGAGCGGGGATTTCTGGAGCGCTGCTGAGGAAGAGATGGAAAGGACTGATCAGAAGTCATAGAGAGGCCAGGTCACCCATGGCATCAGTCTGCACGCTGCTGCTGAGGTTACTGAAACATCTCTTGTTTACACCATATAAGGATGTGGGCACTAGTCTTCTTTTCTCAAAAATACATTGGAAAAATACTTTTTTTTTTTTTTCTTCAGCTACACCATGATGTATTTCAGGAAGCCAGTTTAGCATGACATGTTAGGCAGAAGAGGTGCAGCTCTTTGTAACATGAAGGGTCTGCTCCTTGCCCTTGTTGGTGCCTGCTGATAGGGAGGGACAGTGAAAGGAGCCAGAGGCTAAAGTCTTTCAACAGTCCAGAGCCCCAGTAACCAAAACCTGAGCTCTGGTCACTGAAATACCCTGGCAGATTCCTGGGTTTCTGTGCAATAAGTTAAAAAGCAGAGCCCTTTGCCAGAGGATGCTGTAGAGGCCAAGTATATATGGATTTAAAAGGGAGTTTGATACGTTATTTGAGGATAAGCCCATTGTTGCCTACTAATTAAGGTGGTCTGAGTACAACTCTTGGTTCACAAAGTTCTTAAGTATTAGGTCGGCAGAAGCTGGAGAATATACCAGAGAAAGTTCAAGATCTGCTTTTCTTCCTTAAATGTACTATTTCATAAACAGTGACTACCATGCACTGTTGGAAACAGGGTACTACGTTCAATTCACCTTTGGTCTAGCTTTGCTTCACTTCTTGTAGTTTTGTGCTGATTATAATTCTTTGCAATCAAAACCTATTGCAGTTCTGTCCATATATAAGTGAAACAAATATTCCATGACAGTTCTGTAATTTCTTCTTTTCTGCCCAATTGCTGCTTTTGGAAACCGAAACGAATCAGTATTTTCTCTTCAGTATTACACTAATGGTAGTTCATAATGCAGATCAAAATGTGTTTTGAATTCTGTTATGTATCCTCCAGACATTTTTTCTGGAAGGCTAACACTGGAATCAGTTCAGGAAAGTGCTTGAGCACATTCCAAACATTGCTCCTATTTCAAAGCATCATGCATGGAAATGCTTAATATTAAGCATAAAAATAACTAGATGGCACTAAAATCCTAGTTCACTTTAGGAGAAATAAGAACATGGCTGAGTTGAAACAAGTGCTTAAATGCCATTGTGAAAAAGGACACTTCTCTGATGTGGATCTGGGAAGTGTGCAGCAGAGGCCTGGGACAGCTCGCTTGTGTATAGAGGCAGAATAGTACCCTGGCGTCAAATCCAACCTCCCATCCCCATACCATTACCAGCAGCACCAGATAAGAGTCTGTCACGCAACCTCCGTGTACCTCATTTTCCCAGCTTCAGAACAGGGAATTAATATACTCATTCCTATTTATAAAAAGCTCTGTGATCTACGTATGGTAATTACCTGAGCAATTATCTGCAACTGTCAGAAGATAGACTTGTTCTGAGAAGAAATGGCACATGGAGTTTGCACTTAATAATCCATTTTCCCAAATAATTTGTTTAAATACTTTCTCATGGCATAGAATGCTGGACTTTCCTTTTCTTAGTTCTGCTTTGAAACTATTCATAGAGTGTTAAACTTGCAGCTAAAATACTGGATATGACATATGGCTTGAAAAGCAGGCATGTGTGTTCTTTGACAATTTTAAGAAACATTTTCTCTCTTTGATCAAACCTTTGATAGAAGTGTTCTAACTGCTTACACTGTATAAAAACATTTTGTAGATTGTAAATAACCATTCTACTTTATAGCTGCTTACTATGTGATTACTTGGTAAATTGCTGAGATTCCTGGAATGTGCTTTGACAGTTTCAATAGGAGCCAACCCTCATTTCAGTTTCAGTTTTGCTATAAAAATAGCTGTGATCCTCTTGGAAACTGCAAAACTTGTTATGGTCAGAGTCAGACCAGTAAAACAGTTCCTATGTCAATAATATCCCAGCTGTATTCAATTCAAAAAAACAAAACCTGAAAAGCTGTTGGCTATGTGCCACTTCCACAGATGGAGATCTTGAATACTAAATGCAATTCAGCAGCAGTTCCTTGCCCCCTCCATTTAGTTTATTTGGATTTGTCTCTGCTATGCAGTACACTTAGACCTGGAAACAAATCCATCAGTTTATACTTCCCATGCAGGGACCCCAGCTCTTTCTGTTACCTGCTCAAATTCTTTGCAAAACCAAAGAATTATAAAAGAAGCTAGAAGCTTGAGGTCTCAATGAAAACATTGTTGGTGTTGATAACCTGAATTATGCTATGCAAGTTACAGGACAAACCTACTCTCTTTTTGTCCTTTAAGTAGTAAATATTTCCTAGCAGCATTAAGCAGTGAGTACGGAAAGGAATGGACTGCATTCTGTCAATCCTTCTCTGTTAAAATACTCATTTGAAAATCTGGTGTGTTATTGCTGGAGGAGGAAGATGGCATGGACCAGCCTAAAATCAGTTACGGAAACTGGAGCTTTTACATATTTGCTTAACAATGTCTGCCTTGAAAATATGTGTGAAAAAGAAATGAATAACCAAGCAGTAAATAATAAGCTGAAAAAATGTGAGTTAAAGTTAATTTAAAAAGACATTTCTTAATTGGCAGCTGCACTAGCTTTGGTTACGCCCCAGGACACTGTCCAAAGAAAAATCTCCTTGTAATCCTTAAAGGAAACAGAATCCAAAAGTTTTTCCAGCACTTCTATTTGCTCTAATTTTCTGCTCTTATTTATATAATGACCTATTCATCTGATGCTTTTAGACCTGGAAAGTAAAGCTCTTGTGACTGCCTTGTGAAATGGATCTGAGTGCTTCAGCACAGTAGGGGTCTGGGAATCCTGAACTTCATACCACCTTTTTAACACCTTTTTTTCACTGAGTAGCAATGTCTCCTGCCATAGTGAACAAAGCAAATTTTAAAAATGGTTTATTAATTACTCAAATGATGCCGAGACTTTCTAACTTTTTTTTTAATTTTATTTTGATTTCTTGCTAGTAGATCAATATGTAGATGCTGATTAAAATGCGCATATATATATATATAAATATATATAACCCAAGCAGTTTACATTGTGAAAACGTAAAGGTGAAATCTCAGTTCTGGATCACAGTTTTTAAACTGTCAAATAATTTTGACTGCTCAGCTTCTGAGACTTGCTCAGGAGAACACTTCTTTCAGACCATCAGCAGTCAACGTTTTCTGAAGCTCATGACCCTTTAAAGTTCCCAGAGTTGAGCACCAAAAATCACTGGTCATCTTCAGAAGATCTTGTCCTGACTGCTAAAGCTGACGTGAAATTCCAGGATCCTAAACAGCTGCAAGAAGCAGTTCCTATAGCAAAATATTAAAATAGGGGAAAGGAACAGTTAACCTCTTTGGAGGCTGATGTCCTTCCCATTACAGCCACCTGATGAAATTCTTGTCAACAGTGTTTAGCCTGTTCTCTAATTCCACAACATAGCCTGCTGATTCTGGTGAATCTGATGGGTTTGGTTTGGGTTGGTTTTTTTTCACTGCTTACCTTTTTAAACTGCAGAGCAGCTTGTTTTGTATGTAGTTAAAGAACTGTCATCTCTCACCCTCAATATCTATCTATTTTATTGTTGGCTGAAGTGATTCCAGGAGCCAGCTAGTATAAACAATATATGTAGTTTATAAAGCACATTGGAACAAAAAAAAAAGATAACTATTAAACATCTGTTAGCACCAACAGTAGTAAGAAAATTTAATAATAATATAGTAATTCCCACATATCCCTCTGCTGCATCTTAAATTGAGCTGGAAGATATTTCTTCTAAAAGCTGGAGTCTAAACTATGTGTCTCTGGCACATTGCCACTGGAACTGTGGGTGTGGTTCTTCACCAATAAAATATTACCACAGTCTTGGTAACTATTGTCTTCTCCATAATTTAATCTTTTGACAAGATGACACAAATGTTTCGCAGGCTTTCATGTCAAGAAAGCCAAGAGAATTATTACACCCCTGACCCACAGCCTCCAGTGAAAAAGTGTACACTTTACAGACTGTCTTTCTTCTGGGAAAGGCAAGGTCAGTGGAAAGCAGGTTATTTTTAGGGGTCATATACCACCAAGCCAAGACTCCCTGGTGCTAGACAATAATCAGCTACTGGGTTTATAGTTTTGTTCCATCTTTTGCAGCTGTGTGCACTTGACCATATTTTGCCAGCTAAGAAATTTGTTTAAGGGGTGAGTGAGGGATCACAAACTCCCCAAACTAAATAAATAACAAACCCGAACCAACCTCCCTAAAATTCCCATATGCTCACTGAACTCATGATTTACTGCAGCAACTCTGTAATTCTTCAAGTGTACTCAGAATTGCTGCAAAGACAAAAAAATAAATGTCTGTCATCTCTTTGTATTCTGATTTTGTCTCTTGTTTGCATGTATTCTGCCAGGGTTTTGCTCAAGTGGAATTTAAGAACTCTTACAGCTGTTGATAACTACACATACCATGCAGCACCGGCTTGAGATGACCATTGTGGATGGCCAGTGACATGATATCATGCATGTTCTGCCTATTTTGCATATTGCTGCCTGAAATCCTGCATATTCTGCTAGTGAGGAGATCTCACTGAGTGGAAGCTTTTTGTGTAAGGCATAAGGGCTTTATTTGCAGTTTCTAAAAGATTCCTTTCTTCTCTTGGGCTTGAATTCAACCCACTGATTTGCACAGAAGTGCAAACTCCCTTCTTTCTCTAGTGTGCTGAGGGTGCCTGTATGCCTACATGCAGACTGACAGGCTTTTCTATGAAACAGGCTCTCAGTTGGGAGGAGGCACCTCCCAGCCTAGCTGCATGGCTACTGGGCTGGAGCTCACACAGCTGACTTGCTTGGTATGTGTGACAGCAGAACATGTCTCTGCCTCTGCTTGGCCACGCACTTTGGTACCTGCTTTCATAGAATCATAGAAACATAGATCATTGAGTCCAACCATTCCTATCAAATACTAAACCATTCCCCTCAGCACCTCATCCACCCGTGCCTTAAACACCTCCAGGGAAGGTGACTCAACCACCTCCCTGGGCAACCTGTTCCAGTGCCCAGTGACCCTTTCTGTGAAGAATTTTTTCCTAATGTCCAGCCTAAATCTCCCCTGGCGGAGCTTGAGGCCATTCCCTCTTGTCCTGTCCCCTGTCACTTGGGAGAAGAGGCCAGCACCCTCCTCTCTACAACGTCCTTTCAGGTAGTTGTAGAGAGCAATGAGGTCTCCCCTCAGCCTCCTCTTCTCCAGGCTAAACAACCCCAGCTCTCTCAGCCGTTCCTCATAAGGCCTGTTCTCCAGCCCCTTCACCAGCTTTGTTGCTCTTCTCTGGACTCGCTCCAGAGCCTCAACATTCTTCTTGTGGTGAGGGGCCCAGACCTGAACACAGTGTTCAAGGAGTGGTCTCACCAGTACCTCAGGTTAGCTCAAGCTGAGCAAGTGTGTCTTCCAGCAAGGAAGGCCATCCAAAGTTAGCATGAAACCTTGTCTGCTTTTCCTGGCAGTCTGAACATCTGTCTGCCCTTTCCCAGGTAGTCTGTACCTCTGTCCTGTCCTGTCCCTGCAGCATCCCAGGCTTGTGTGCCTTGGCACTAGGGGAAGGAATTGCAATGCCTTGTTTTAAGTCAGTCAGAGATTCCATTTGCAGAGGTGGCTTTGTTTAGCTATGGTTTTAGTATGGTACAGTCATAGACTGCAGGGAAATGCTACAGCAAGACATGAGCCCATGCCTAACCTGGCCTGCAGATGTACACAGTGATACAACCTGGTGTTTGTGAGGTCCTATGCTCACCAGTCCCAAGGATCTCAGTCAGGGCATCTCTCAGCTCCCGTTTTGCCTGGGTTTCCTCACCATGGGATTCACTGACTTGTGGCTGGAACATTCACATAACCCCGTAGTCCCTGAGTTTGTAATCTTTGTGAGACAAGGATCTTCTTGGTGTCTCTCAGGGCTTTTGGAGATCCTGTCTTGCATCCTACCAAAACAAGGCCTCTGGTTTCTGTAATCTCTTGGGTGCTTTCTACTCTTGAGGTCATTATCTTTAAATTCATGCGATGAGTAAAAAGAATCATAAACAGGTCTGAGCTTATCAAGCTCTGAAATATTAATATATGTTATGTATTAATGGACTCAAAAATAGCTAGTCAGTGGTAATTTAGACATGGTAGAAAGAATAATAAAATATTTAACAATTATTATTAATTAACATTACTTAAAGTTTGGGAGGAAGATATTGAGTAAAGAAGAGAGAAGCCGGTTCATGACATAATATGATGTTCATCTTTTAAAGACCTTAGATACATTGATGGATATAATAATTGCCCCATGTTACATTACAAACATTTTATAAACTTTTCTATATTGACAGGTGCTATCAGAACCACCTTGCAATTCTTTTATTTTACCTTTTCTCTCTGAAGTTTTATTTTGCTTTGTTTCTCTGCAGGATGATGGTCTTCCAGAGAATGAGCATCAGCTCTCAGTAGCTGGGAAGATAAAGAAGCATTTCAACACAGGGCCTAAACCGAACAGCACAGCAGCTGGAGTCTCTGTCATAGCAGTAAGCATCTGAAATACACAGACAAAACACTTAAGTATGTGCTCACAACACAGTATGTGTTTAGGACATGCCGCCAAAAGAAACCAGAGAGGGTTAATCTTTAGATAATTCTAGTGTTTAATTAGTATAAATGTAGTTAGACTGGTATTCTGCACAGTTTCTCCATTGATTCTCCTTATAAGTCACATTGTTGTTTAACAGCCCTAGGAAATATAATTGTACACACACTTCCACATTTTACCAGAAGATCAGAGGACTTGACTTAACTGCAATGCAGATTCAATAGTTTGAACTATGGGATCATGACATTTTACTTGGCAGCAGAATCGTCACATGGATTGAGGCCACACAGAGGTTGTAGCAGAAGGACAGCAGCACTTTAAAATGGAAATTACTTTAAAATTGTAACCGAAAATCTGTATGTCAGCCTAAGTGTCTCTTCTCTGAAGACACTGAAGAGAGCTATGATGCTTCACTGCCACCTTCATAGCTGGTATGAGTGCAGCCACTTCAGATTTAGCGGAGCAGCAGCATTTCATTGTACTGCCACATGCAAACTGCTTCCCTTTAGGCAGAAGAACTTAATTGGTGAAGACTTAATGGAGCTCCTTGCTGCCTTCTGTCACCTTGCAGTTCCAGTCTAGGTATTCCAGGTTAGAACATGTCAGAGCTTCTGAAAAGAAGCTTGGCCACACTTTTGACCAAGCTTTACTGAGGTTTCAATGGCATGCTCAGTGTAGCATACATCGCATACATTTGTATTTTTCCTCCAAAGATGAACATGTGTACTAGATATACATGCACACTGAATACATTCAATGTATTGTGAGATTATTCGTACTAATGCCACTGAATAGCAACATGCACATCCTTCACATTTTTGATACATCTGCCTGTGTTTGTAAGCTTTTCTTTATTACTCATGGTAATGTTAACGCTCCAAATAGTCACTAAACATAAGTGACACGTTAAACATAACCATTCCCATATCAGATTACGCAGTGTACATTCCCAGCTCCCATAAATCGCAGGTGGTGTGACTGCACATGTACACTTTCTTGTACTGTTTCCACTTTCATGTTTCTCAGCTCAGCCCCTCCAGTGGTGAGTTAAATCAGCATGAAGTAAACTCAGCTCAGCACATGCAATCTGGCTCACAGGTGTGAACTGTTTGTGCAGCAAAATCAATACTCTCTCAAAGTTGCTTGGTATAAGTACTTAAAATTTCAAGCTGTGCCTCTCATATTTTTTCTTTACTCTTTCCAACCCTGAACGTGCTCAACATGGAAGCAGTTGTTCCTCATGCTTTTCTTAGATTTTCTCAGTCATCAGCTAACATAGTCAGCATTTATTTATTTTCATTTTTAAGCAATAATACTGCAACAGCTCTCCCACAACTAAAACATCACATACCCATTGCTCATCTGAAACGCAGGTATGTTCTGTATAGACTAGCTGAAACTGTGTTCCTTTCGGATGGACTGCCAGCACGCTTGTCCATGAGAATTACTGCTCAGATCCTCCATGCTAATGACTTCAAAGCTAAAAGCAAGAAATGATGCCTCTGTCCTCATCCATCCCTTGCCTCCTTTATGTTTTTAATTTCCCCACCCTCCTTTTTTTTCCCTTTGCCCTGGTTGCTCTGCCAAGGAATTGTTTACAGCAGTTTGACACGAGTAATGAATAAGGCACTGTAGTGAATCCTTCCACTGAAAAACATTATACATCAGAAAAAAATACATATATGTTTAATTATATTCCTAATGGCTTTTATTTATGTTTTAGTGTTTGGAAATTTAACTGATTATTTTTAGTGATCATCTCTGTGAGTGAAAATCATACTTTGGCACAATTAATCCTGCAACTTTGCCTATAAAGTAGAAATGTTTGGAATACTTTTACACAATCCAGAAAGTGGTTTGATTAGCTTGTGTCAATTATTTTCTGAAAACTTGGAAAAGACAGGGAAGTGTAGACCTCTTTAGTGTTTTGGTAATGTTCTAGAAAGCCAGATAATTTTGATTTTAAGAATAAATTACTTTTATTTTCTGCAAAACTAATCTAATAAGTAAAATAAAGTGAAAAGCAAAACAGCAAAGCCTTTAATTGTTGTATCTGCATTTGAAAGCATACTTAATATACATTAGAAATGTGCACCATAACTGTTTTACATTTGGGAAACTTCTTTTAACTATGCAATCTCAAATAAGTAAATATTAAGAAAACCTGTTCTACATTTAGAATTTTCAAACTATGTACAGATGCTGTAACATATTGTTCAGCACTAAAGACCTGCACTGAGTATATTTTCTAGAAAAATGCTGTTTTATTGTGCGTGCCTGAATGTTTACTGTAACTTTTTGAGAGAGTGCTTGTGTATATAATATATAGAGGTGCCTTCTATATATTGTATAACACATCTGTGTCTGCGTGTGTTTTTGTGAAGATATGTTAATATATGCATATATTTATATAGCTTATTTAATAGTACAAAAGTTAACAATTAACATTATTTTGAGTTTTTACCTCTGTTTATGTACAGAGATAGCTAATCTGTGGTATTTAGTTCTTAATATGTCTTCACACTGGTACAGTATATGCCTGTTTTCTTTGGTGGTAAGAAGTAACACACCTCAAAGATCTCAAGCAGTATTTATCATATGCACCAATTAAAAATATAATATGAAAACTAAGTTCCTAAAGATATGTTTGTGGTCAGCTTGACTGGGAGGAAGTTTGAAGCCATGTGTATTTTATATACGTTAACTGTGGCTACTCCTTTCTTCAGTGATGTCCAAATATAACGTATTCACTCCTTTGATTTAGACTTATGTCTGCTTTATTGGTGTGGTAATTCTCAGTAAAAGTGGTCTCTGACCATTCAGGGCACAAACGTGCTACATGTTCTCATGCATGTGTCCAGACGTCAAGTTTCTCCGCATTTGAAAGAACTGTCAGTTTGGACAAACTACCATAATGAACATGTTGTGCATGCGTAGCAAAGTAGTTCCTTTGCTAATGTAATTCCTCAAAAAATATTAACTATACAGGCAAAGAGACTTTTCTGTTGACACATTAATAAATCATTAAAAGTTCTACCAGCATAACTATGTCAGTTGGGAAACAATTCCCTTAAACCAACATAGCTTTGCCAGCAATATTTTAATTGGAGATTTAAAAACAGCAAGAGAATTAACAAGTCCTTAAAAAACACAGCTTGCTGATGGGAGAGTATATAAGAGAAAGATCACTTTACTTGCCCTGTTCATAAACTCATCATAGGCATTAACTACGAGTCTATGTAGGAGACAGAGGCTGGCCTAGTGTCCCTCTGGTCTGTGTCAGGATGGCTGTGTTATTGTTAAGCATGTGCCAAAATATTTGCAGGATCAGGTTTCTCATACAGATTTCCAATAGGAGCAGGATTTTGTAATTCTGTGATGCTGTTTATAAAAGATACTGCAGTAAAAGCATAAAACCAGACGTTTAGTAAATAGTCTTTTTAAAATCTAGGGGTAGATTTTTTTCCTTCAGTTCTCCTAGGCTGTCATATCATGGTTTTTTCTTTGGCCCCAAAGCAGTACCCTGTGTCTGTACCCTCTGGGCATAAGTGACAGTGGCTAAAGTGACCAGGAGCCAAAATCATTCTTTCAGAATGCTTCTGCAACCCAGAGGTGTGCTGTAATTCCTTGTATGAACGGAGCATTGTGGAATTTATGTTCTTGTCTGAAGTGTAAAAGTGTTGCCTGTGTGTCGTCACTTTTGTGCTTGTATTTTTGCCATTACTGAGACAGAGGAAAAGACTGACGATAATCTCGTAAGATTGTACAAGGTCTCTGTCTTGGCAATGGGACTGAGCTCTAGCTGGAGGCTCACAGGAGTCAAATAAGACACCAAAAGAGAAAAGCTGCTCATAAAGTTGGTGCAGCTCTCTGCCTTTTGTGGAGTCCCCCCTGGGTTGGGGACACCAGCGCAGGACCACTGCCTGCAGTCTGCCAAGGGGAAGGCAGTGGATAGGTTGTTGCCCTTTGTTCTGCCAATTTTAAAATAAAATTGCAAGTTCTCAGTGGCATTTTTAGAGGTGAGATATCTTGGCTGATATGAAAGAGAAGTCAAGTTTAGCCTGTGAGTTTTGCTTGACTTAAGCATGAACTCCTGCCTTGGCTGTCACTTCCCATCTGTTTTCTGTGTTGTTCTGGGGTCATTGTCCGCAATCGGGTTTCTTATAGCAGGATTTCCACACAGAAGAAATTGTTTCAAATCCCCTGATTTTCTCTATATTACTTTTTAGCTATGCCATTTTTTGGCAATATTTTTGAACTGCTTTTTAACAAAAAAACCCTTGTGTGTGTGTTTTATGTGCAGCATACAAGGAAGCCAGTAGATGGCAATAGCAGACCAGCGTGGTTAAGCCAACAGAACATAGACTCTGTACAATGTTCTCATGGTTTTAAATAGGAAACGTCCTTTAAATAATTCTAAATAAGATGAAAGCCGTATTGTTTTAACAAAATGAAATAAATTATTGAATTCTACAGTTGTAGGGGCGTCTTCAAGAAAAAAATTTAAATTTACAGTTAGCTCCTAGCTACCCTTGAAGCGGTTGGTAACCAGAAATGTGTTGAACTGCTTTTCTGAATTTAGAATAAGAAACTGTCATCAGTATTGGAAATATATGCCATGCTCTCATTGAAGCACAGAATGGCCTTTTCTCTTCATAGGGCAAAATGTGAAAATCGTCATAACTAACAATTTTAAAGCAGGCAGAGTGTCTCCCTCAAGATATTTTCCCCTAGAATTTTATTTAACTGGGCTAAATGATGTCTCCACTGTCTGTTAGTGCTACACAGAAGGATTAGTGAAAACAATACATTTTCTTTGTTCCTATGCACATGATTCTGCTAATGATAAACTAAACTTAAAAGATCTATATTCCTTAAGTAATATAATGACCGCTCTTTCCTGGACACAATGTTAAGTTCATTTCCATTTTGACTTTAATTGGTGCAATTCTAAACCAAATACTTTTGTACTGTTATCTTTTTGAGCATGAGGTGTACGCTGAAATGATAAGCAATGTTATTCATGGCTCTGAGTAGTCCGACTTTCCAAGGTTAACGCATTTTTAGAAATGAATTACCATGATTGATGGGGTATCAAAACCTGATTCTTTTCATCTTTACACTTTCCATGATTATGAAGCAGTCTAATTTAAGCCTTGTGTAGTCTGTCTCGCCTGCTCCTTGTGATGGTTGCACTGCATTTTTTTTAAATTATTAAACCTCTCAGTTTAATTGCAAAAGATAATTTTCCATTACTTGTATGTGCAACTTAAAAAGGGCACTTCTGTCTTTGGAAGTAACAAGATATTTGTCAGACGTTTAAATGAATGCATTAAGTAACCTATTTTGCAAACTCCATTTTAGTTTTAATAAATTGGCTTCTAATTTAATTAAACCAAATTAGAGTTAGTATCTTTTTCTTTTGTTTCTTTTCTTTTTTTTCTTTTTCATTTTCATCTCTGGTACATAGCTTCAGGATGTTAAATAAGTGCCTTCTGATAGTGAAAACAGTAAATATGCACTAAATAAGGAACAGCTTGTTCTGGAGTCTGAATTCTTTAGCCTAATGTCGATCCACTGAGTTGCCCCATTTCTCTCTGCTCAGCTGGACCACGGGTTTACCATCAAGAGATCAGGGTCTTTGGACTACTACCAACAACCAGGAATGTATTGGATAAGGTATGAGATGGTGCAGCTCCAACAGTCAGTGTTTCCATGGCAACGTGCTGGCAGTCTCCATTAACCAGTTCCTTCAGTGGATAAACATGCTTTTTGATTTGTTATCTGGTCCATATGCTGCTTTATCGGTTTTGTTTTAATCTTGATTGAGATGCCACACCCCCTCATTCCCTCTCTTCACCCATCCCTCACACCCACATTGCCAGCTTTCTCTTCATTGCACATGCTCAGTATCAATTTCCCCTATAGTTAAAAGGACAGTGTATAAAGAAAATCTACTAGATATGCTGAAGTACGCACCCTCCCCCTCCCTATTGCTTGTTAAGGCATCTGCTTCCCCTGCTCTCCTGTTTTGAAACACATGGAGCAGCAACAGGCTCTCAGCATATATTTTCTTCTTTTTCCATGTGAGATGTAGAGCTATATACTGTCATTTTAAACCCACTAAACACAACCCTTACCTTAGATTGAACAATGCATTTATATAACACGGTCTGTAGAAACTCTCCCAAGTTCAATGAGATACAATGCATTGTATGTGCTGGTAAGCTTGTGTTTCTAACAATGCATTCCTTCTCTTTTCTTTTTAAAACCCTTCTGATACCTCTTTATTTCTGTTTGATTTTTTTAAATACTGCATGAGTCCTTTGAATATATTTTTCTTCATTGTGTAACTGTGCCAGGGTTGTCGTTAGCTGGCTTAACCTGTATGATAAAATGGGACTCTGGGTGGGTGGGGGTTGTTTTGGAGTAAGGGCAAGGAGGGATCCAGGTCTGATAGCCCACACGAGGCCCATGCACCTTCTCAATCAATCCAAAGCCCTGGAATTTCCATCAAGTGGTTATTTGCTGGCTTTTTTTCCTTATATTACTCACAAGACCCGCGCTTTGATAGCTTGAGAAATTTTTATAAGTTTCTTGTGAAACCTGTGTTTTCTAACACTGCAGTGCCTGAAGCCTTTAAAAAGTTCATCTGTGAGGTACTTGGGAAAAGCCAGCAAATTAACTGCATGAGCAAAACAGCAGAGACGGTCACTGCAAGTGTTTGCAGTGAAGTACAACTCCCACCTGGGGTCAGTTCACTGAGTGCATGGACCAGCAGCACGGCTTCAATTATACTTAGCAGTTCCCTGAGTGCACACTTAAGTAGGTTACGATATGGATGTTCTGGGGAAAGAAAAAAAACAAAAATAATCCTATTTTTCAGGCAAAAAGTAGTTCCCATCCATCATCTGATTGTTGGCTAGCAAGAATTGAGAGACGCTTCCACTCTAAGTGCAGCAGTGTGAAGTGTGCAGCAGTACCTCTAATTCCACCCTATCATACTTGCACTGGTGGCAACAAACCTACTGTGACCTGCGAGGACACAGCAAAACCTACATGGTCTAAAACCTGTCACTTGACATCATGCTTCGCAGGTTCCAGCCCTGTAACGCAACTGAGAGACAGAAGACAGCATCAGTGCTTTTTGGGTTGGAAGAAGAGGGGACTGGGGCCCTTGTGCCCAGTTTTAGGTGTGGGGGGTTGACAGAATTAGGGGAATTTTTCTTTTCTGCTTATGATGGCATTTTGTCTCAAGCAGAACTTTGTCAAATAGCTGCAGATTTCATGCCTTCTCTATAAAACAAGGGAAAGCTCAAGAGAGAGCTTTGTTTATCTTCCTAGAGTTTAATTTCTATCAATGATCAATTTACAATCCTTTTATGCTTTAATATTTTTATTTTACACCCCCCCCAAAAAAAAAAAACAAACGTAATGTGTCTTTCCATTTTCTATACAGAGTGTTTGAATCTTCTAAAACCCCTGCTTCATGGGGAGCAGACCACCAGAAGCAGGAGCCTGTGATAAAAGCAGGCATCTCTCAGTCTGGCCTTGACTCAGTTTAACTGCATAGCCTAGATTATGAATAAATAAATAAATAAATAAAATACATTTGCATCTTGAGGAGATAGGGCAGGAAGACTGTAATTCTGCGACGTGGTAAATAAATAAAAGCTATATATAAAAAAAAAAAAGGCCATTTGACTAAAGCACTAGTAATGGCTGCCATCAGCATACAAAATGACACATCCCTGAATAATGGTCTGGAGCAGATGGGCGATAATCTCCCTTATTCATACATAAACTGCTCTGTTTTCCAGCTTGGGGCAGTAACAACAATGTTTATAATTAGTGCTTTCTAAACAGGGCACCTAGTGTGGAAAGGCAAATTGGGAGAGCAGGGTTCCTATGCGTAGATGCTTAATTAAGAAATGCTATAACAGGGAGGACCTCCGAACACGCCCTGTCCTGTGTTTGGCCCTCTTTAATCTGCAAGAAAAAAGCAACTACTGTAGTGACCACCATTTTAGCCTGAATACAACTATTTTGATTTAGCAATTGTTTATTTTTCGGTAGTAACTGTAGGCACAAATGCAAAGCATATGAAAAGGTTCATCGATTCCCATCTATAAAACAGTTAATTTATCACAGGCTCATGAAAGTTAACCTGAATTCACAAGTACAGGGAAAAATGAAAGCAGGTCCCAAGGAAAATGTAATGCTCCCTTTGTTAGTGTTAAACTACTCATTTCTTCTCCACGCCTTTGATCATTTTCATCCCTAGTTTCCAGCGGTCTTCTAAAATATCTTTTAAAATGGCACTATTTCCTCCTTCAATCAACCAGAAAACCTTTTCCTTTCTCTGCTTAAAAGCCTTTCCTATTCAAAGTGCATCAAAGTCTGAATTTTGTGACCACTCATTCTGAATCCTGTTTTATTCCCTTTCAGTAAGATAAGACCAAAAGTGATATGACTTTTTTTTGAGATACTAAAATACAGCAAACCTTATGTGCAGTAATATTTTTTATACCAGGTATGATATAATGCCTGGAAAATCTTAATGTTCCTTGAATATGAAGAATGGAAAAACCACTGGCGCCAAACCCATAAAATCATTTGACGTCAAACTGCTACATGTTTTAAAAGCAGCTCACCTAATCCTGTCAGAACATCATCCCTGCAATCAGAATTGCAAAAAAGGCCAACAGAACATCACTAGGGAGTGAAAGTTCGAGGTCCCAGTTAAACCCGCACAGTCTGGGCTGCCCCAAGGCTGGTAGAATGTTCTTGTTCTTGGTAGCCAGGAAATCCAGCCTTGGTGCAGGTGGATAATGTCCATGGTACAATCACGCCTTCATTCACCCCAAACTACCAATGTCAACTCAAGTCTGAGATAAGAGAGATCATCCATCTCTGGGCAGAGGTACTATTTTGGGGATTTCTTTTTTTTTTTCCTCCGAAGTCAGCCCAAATCTCTGGTAGATCTTTTTGTGAAAGGGTTAAAGCCGATGCATTCATCTCTTAGAACTTCGCTTCTACTGGAAATTAACAACAAGGAACATGAAAAATCCAAATGACACATTCATCATCCTTCGGAAATATAACTGATACATTTACTTTTTTGTAAGGACCTTTTCTTTAATATCTATTAACTAAGACTTTTAACAGTTTGTGCGATTGTCTTTCTTGTGACTGAGCCAGAATATTAAGAGTGAAAGGTTTTCAAGCCTCCCGTATAGCCTCAAGGGTTGTAGTGTCCATTCCATAGCCTTCTTCAGCTGCATTAGCTGTTTCTTCAAATGGCAGCACATTTTGGAGGCAATACTTTGCATAAGTTACCAATGTTTTCTTCAGCCCTGAATTTCTTTACTGATTCTGTTTTGTGTTTGAATCTTAACGTTATTTTAATCTGCTCCCAACTGATTGGTCTGAATTTTCTGCCTTTTCTTCTTTCCAAAGAAGAGCCAGACGGGCGCATCTAATATAAAATATTAATAGAAAATATTAGTATATAGAGTATTATATGTAAGAATAGTATAAAATGTTAGCGTATGCTATTTTTACGTATTCACATATCCATTTAAAACTAAGAGAGCAAAATAAAACCCAGAAAATGTATGGGAAAGTCATTAATCATCTTATCTATGTAATGACAGTAGCGAGGACATGAGTTACGCTGAGTGCTTAATGAAATTGTCAATCCAGTCAATATTGAATTCATAACATACTGGATTTTTAAAATACAGTTCTCACTGTCACAATTAAAAAAATATCTGAATAGCTCATTTCAAAACCTATAGTTCCATCCTCTGTGTTTGGTTCCTAATTCCCATTACTATACATCATTCCAGTTACTTACACCTGCCCCAAGTGGATAGAATACAATACACTTTCAAGTCAAAAGTTAGAGCCAAACGTCTTCAAAATGGGACAAGGAAGTTGGGAATCAGGCTTGCTGTCTGTAAAGCTCCAGTTTTAATACCGTAAAATCCTCGCTAAACTGAATATTGATAAAAATAGGCAAGCATCTAAATTCATTTGAAATCTTTTCCCCTGTTCTTTGACTAAGAAAACCACAACTGATTTACAAACTATAAATAAAATTCACCCATGCAAGCAACTTGGCACTAAGACTCTTCCACGTGTAATTGAAACCATCTGAGGAATAGTGTCTCTGAAAAGGGGGGATACTGAAGAGTAAACACAAACTTAAATATAGCAATTTGAATTCAGTACTTATATGTGTAGAATACTTGTCTTTGTATTCACTCACCAATACAGTACAAAGCATACATCAAATTGATTTGGTTTTCTTTTTTTTTACTTTCATTTTAGCTAAATTCCATGCCAGAAGTTACATGGTGTGCGAAAAGCACTGGCCTTTTGTATTTGGAGGTCTAGGTTCAAATCCACTCGATTAATTTGTCCCCTCGATGTGGTCATTTGCACGTCTCCAAATCACCGTGTAACTTGACTTAGTTATGGCTTGTGCCTAAGGGGCTAACAATAACATGTGTCTTTCACTCCTGGACTGAGGTGCATTTCTAAGTTTGAAGTAGTCTCCAAAAAATGTCTTGAATCATGAATCAATCACACACACACACACACACACATATATATATCTTAATTATATATATATATATGTAACCTGAGAAACCCATGGAAAAAAATAAAAAGGTCAGACTGAAGGGCTGCCTGGCTCGTGCCATGAGCATTGTTTAATGGTCATTTTTACATTAGCGGAACCTACCATTACATATCTCAATGTATCAAGGTCACTAGCCAGAAGCTTAAGGAAATAAGATAAAAATATTTATATGTGAATGTTTCAATACATGCACATACATACATGTATCTGAAAGAATTCACTGGACGAAAAATACCACATACATACATGTATCTGAAAGAATTCACTGGACGAAAAATACCAGTGTTTCAGTGCGTTTGTCCATGTAATTTCACACACTAAACAAAGCATCATGAAAATTGCCAACAAATTGCAAATATGCTCCAGCAGAATGAAAGCGAGTGGAGGGGAAGGGTTTCTTAGATTAATGCGTGAACAGCTGCATCCCCAATTCAGTCTCTTGGCTGGTATGAATAATGGATGGACTAAGAGGCAAAATGCACAATAATGTTCTTTTATTAATGAAATGAATATATATCTATATTTGGTGGCCAACAGTAAATGAAGACAAGTGAAAAGAAAAACAGTCACTGCTTGCATTCATAAAACACAGTTACTTCAATCCAATAATTATTGACCTGACAGAAAATATCACCCCAGGGCTAAAATAAGGTGCTTCCCACTGCAAATCCAACATACCTATCTCAGCAGTTGTAGTTTTTGAATGTTGGTTCATAAACACAGAGTTCAATGTTTTCCAAGAAAAAGGAATTTGTATGGCTCTGGAATTCTGCAACATCAAAACTAGAAATCGGGAAGAAGACACTCCCTGTGGCAAAATCCTGGAAAAATGCTAACTGTACCTTAGTATATAGGTGACAGAAACAATGATTTTAAAATAATGCTCTATTACTTCTAATTAAATGCATTTCTAGACATGGCTTGTTAACCATTTGGTACCAGGCATCAGGATTACTAAATGTTGATGCAAAATACATTAGTGCTTAATGAAGTGCTTCAGACCCGTCAGCACTAAACTATTAGAGGCAATCCACTTATCTGCTGCTGGATAAGAAGGTCTACATTTCCTCACATGAATTGTAAGAGGACAGCCACAAATCTTAAATAAGAATGCTGTCCTTACATTTTAGTTGCCATTACTATCATACAGTGCTCAAAGTTCTCACTCTCTCACCTCACATCGGGGAAGAAAAAAGTCAAAATGTGATAATGAAAATCTGGGATTTGTAGCCCTGTGAAGCATAAGTGCACCTCAGATCCTCTTATTATTTATTGAAAGAGTAGCTTAAAGCCGAAATGCCCTGGAAATCCATAATGGGCTAGTTCATGCACTAACAAACCATACAGCTGAATAGTAGATGAAATAATAGATCTATTAAACCAAGGCAATGCGTACAAAAGGTCTTTGGTACAAAAGCACTAATAAAAATGAAAAAGCTGATTTTTTTTAATATGCCCACGTGCAGAAGAGGATACAGTAGGTGGTAACCGCAGTTACAAAATACATGCAGTCTTTACTCAAATGCATCTTACCACTCCCCACAGTATTCCAAAGCATTAATTTATCATATTTTTAAATTCTTTAGGGGTAAAAAATAACTGTGACTTCATTGAATGAAAACTTGCATTTATGCAGAGTGGCCATATCACCTGGCAATGTAATGGACACTGGGAGTGCAAGACCTCATTGTAACATTGGGCAGAATAAGTCTGATCTTGCAAATTCTGTAGAGTTTGAGAGTGCTCTGCGGCCGGAAGTGACCCATTTTGTGGTTCTGACATGTTAAACACAAAATTATGGGATATGTCTGTGTATTTTTGCTTTCAGTAGATAAATACTCCCTTTTTTGGCTCTCTGAGACTTTATACATTTTTATTCGATAAGCTCTTTGTGTGAGAAAGGCTCTGAATGCCTCTCAGCCCAGGAGAGTAACCACAATAATGCCCCTGGAGTCTACAAGCATGCCTATATAAAGGCCAATTAGATCAAATTCAAGGGAGCATTGGGATAAAAAAATGTAAAGAAAAATATAGTCTTGAAATATCTCAGGAAGTTTTGGAGGGGTTAGGAAGCCAGAAATATTCAGTCATACAATCTACAGCATAAGGTGATGGATTAGGTGGAATGATCAGATTATTTTGCTTAATATTTTCGATTAACAAGGTAGGAAGTGCCTTTAGGTTTATCTAAACAAATATATTTAAACAAAAGCCCCCATGGGTTCCCTCAGAATAGTAGACAAGTAGTGGGATTTATTTTTTAAAGGCATTTTCAAAATTACGTCCTAATATTTATTTATCTAGCTAGTTTTTAAATTTCTTTTTTTTTAATTTAAAAAATGCAATACCCTAGGCTAAATTTCAAAAAGAATCTTTTATTCACTAGTATCCACTTCTGTGTAATTTATCTAGTTTTAAATACTTGCAGTTTAGATATACATTTACCATTCTTACATAGCAAGTTTTTAAAATAAATTTTGAATTAATATTTTGAATAATATTTTTTTATGTAGTCAACCTGAAATGTTTAACTTTCTCAGAGGAGAGTTTCTGTTACCACAGAATGATGTGATGTGGCTTAAACTTTAAATAAATGCTTATTCTCTGTAAGCATGAAAATCTTTTCACCAGGAATCTGTATTTTCTAAAATGATAATATATGCCATTCTTTTCAATTTTCACACAGAATACTTACCGTATGCAGTATATTCACTGTGTATAAACAATCTAGGTATTCTGCTTCACATTAAAAATATAAAAAGCAATTGGTTCAAAGCTAAGAAATGCAGAATCATTGAAAACAATAATTAGAGCTCTTAATTGAAATATTAGTAGAAATTATCATCAGATGAGAAGTGTTGGATTTTATAGCAATGATTATTTCAAATATGTGGAATAACTTGCAGAAGTTAATTATTTTACCCCTTTAAGGCAGTGCTATGTAGGTTCTAGACACAAAAATAACAGTTCGGCAGTTTAGCCTAACTAAATTCATTTGCTACAGTAACTCCACACTCTTGTCCATCTTTCTGTCTCTATTGCATCACTATTGAATGCTTATTGCATTATTTTAGAGCAAGGATTGTTATAATGCTATTCTGCACTGGTATGATGGATTTAGTTTTCATTTTGTTCTCAAAAATATGTTGGCTATAAATACATCTCTGCTCTCCTGTGAGGCTCACACTATAACAGGTAAATTTTCTAGAGAAATCAGTCATGTATATCTCAAGAGAAAACAATAAATCCTTTGAAGCAGAATAACCTTTTGGCTGCATTCTTTTAAATGGAGATTTTTCATACCAGGGACAAATTTTACAAACCTTAGCAGTTAAACCTATTCTGTTCTCAGAGTTATCTTTGCCTCCAGTGCCATAATCAGATGTTTGTTTGCATTTTGTATGTCATCTTACTAGCCACCTGCCTTTTCTGGTTTGCTTTGTTCCAAAAAATATCATGAGCTGTTGTTAAGAAGGCAGTCCTGTATCAGAAGGCAGTTAACTATGTGTTAAAGTGCTCTTGCTGAATCAAGGCCATCCTGTTGAACTCGTAATTTTACAGTGATTTCAGGGACTGCAGTCTAATACCCTGTAATCAACAAAACCTAATCCTGTGCTTGAAAACACTGGCCAGAGTTGGGCTGCCCTTGCATGGGTTGCAGTTTCCCCTTGTAAATATGCCAAAGGAGAAAAAGTCACAGCCATCTTACTAAGACTTGCATTCTCAACAAGAACTAATCAAAATATAAAGCCCATCAAGTAAACATTCTTCTTTCTGATTTCTAGATAATCTAGAAAAACCTAGATAAAATTATCAGAGTATTTAATTCAATAGACCTTGGTTAACAGGATGAGACAGGGTGGTCTAGCTAAACGGGTCTTTTGTTCAAAGCTCTTCAGTGTTCTCCCTAAGAACATCCATTGAGTGGCATGAGGTGTCAGAGAGCTGGGTTAGCACCCTTCAAGTGTTTGTTTTCCTCTCTTGTCTGACAAGTTCATCACAATCCATCTTTGTCAGCTGACTGCACTGACTTGAACATGGGTGAGTATGTATCAGCCCTCATTAGGTCAAATCAAAGACAAGCGTACATCTCTGCCTTGCCTGTAGAAAACGATTTACACTTTGAGCAGGGTAGGGGGAAGGTCAGTTGGTATTTGGCTGGAAATTTGAATCTATTAAAGTATGAAATTAGTAGCATCCAGAAGTAAAACATATGGCATCCATATATATGGTCCTGTATCTGCTTGATGATGTCATGCTACCTGTTAAGGTTTGGGAAATGCACTTTAGAAAGCATTTAGCTATGTTGTGGGCTAAGCCTGTCAGACCTGACTGAGATAGAACAGATTTAATTTGGTCTGAACATTTATTATCCTTGGTATTTGCAGGCCACATAAAAACTCGTGGTTTTCATTAGCTTTGCATTTCACACACAGCCTAATTTCATTTATTCTTATTTTATGCCCCTGCCAGACCACCGCTCTTGATAAGGAGAGGCAGGTTTTCCGACGAAGACGCAACCAGGATGTGAGGGGACGTTATAAGGCACAACAAGCTCCACCTGAACTCAACTCCGAATCGGAAGACTATTCACCAAGTTCATCCGAGACTGTTCGCTCACCTAACTCACCCTTTTAATAAAACACTTTTACTCAAAAGTTTTGGCTTTAACCCTTTGAGACCCTGAAAATCCTTCATACCTATATGAAATTATTACAGCGGTCCTGTCCAGCAGTAAACGCTGGGATAGTAAAACACAAAAGGGTGCTCACAGAATATTTCTAAGAATTATTTCCTAATTGATTGAAATACTTGTTCTCTTGTTTAGATTGCAACTTGCTGCTAGTACTATCTTCAAAGGGTTAAGGCTATTTTGCTTTTTTATTTAAAGATAGAAGCAGTGAATGTTTTCATCAGTGAAGCTAGGAACTGCAGTATGTAATTTTAGCATGTGTTAACCCTCTGAGTAAACGATCAACTTAAATCTTGACAACCCACATTAGGGCTTTATTCTGGCTTTTTTGCTTTTATACGCACATATCTTTTATAGTACCCTAAAGTTCCTTGCCTGTGTCTGGCCAAGACAATATCCAACACACTGTTGCTTAGGGGTTCCAAATATGGACTTTAAAAATGAAAATAATATTAAACAAACAATGTCTTCTACAGCAGCTCATTCTAAACCTGCATCATGCTTCCATATGGCATGACTGTTGTAGGAGGACATCACGCAAGTGAAATGGGGTATTCAGTTTAGAGTAGCCTCATAGTTTACAGAAGATGACATTATGATGGCACAACAGGTTGCTTCCGTATCGTTTGCTGCTAATGACAATGCAGAGTCTTGGGAAATGGCTTGAGGACACATTCTGTCATGTAATGGTATGTAATGATCTAGTTGAGAAGTTCCTGGTTTTCCTTTGCCTCATGTTCAGAAATGTGCAGGCGTCCTCTGAGCTTGACCTGATTATTTTAGGCGACTCACTTTTTTTAAAGACTAGCATTGATGAAAATTACCTTTAAAATACCTAAAGTATTTCTAAATTGGGGAAAAAACAAGTTATTTAATATATATATGTGAAGCTTAAACTGAATTAGGAAAAGTTTTGTCATACAATTGAGAAACTAAAAATTATTCTCCAGTTATATGTGTAATATTTAATAAACTGGACATTTACACAGAGTGTACATGTTTCTGGTTTGTTAAAAACTCAGCACAGCATTGCAGCATTTCATTTAACCATTATCCTAAAGTTGACTTCAATGGAAATATTAAACTTTGTAGACTTTTGCTTCAGATGTGATAATCTTAAAGAAAAAAAATATAAAATAACTCTGGAACTTCCAAAATCCTATTCTAAAATAAAGAACAAGATTTTGAAATTTATACTTTCTCTTACTAGTCATATAAAATGTAAATTTTTTTTCTCTAAAGTTAAAATTTTCTCACAGTGTTTTTAGAAAGTCACATAAATGTGATTTCTTCTTTTTCTCCCTTTTTCTTTCGCTTCATACAGCTATAAATATTAATATGCTGATCAAAAGGATATGCAGACTTTTCTGGTCTTACTGGGAAGTAGAAATGCTTTTTAGAGGAACATGGAAAGTTGCCCACAGTGCCATTTTCATTCTGAGTTGTGTTTGCTCATGGAACTGTCGCTATGAGCAGTTGTGGCAGTGGATGTGTACCTGCAGCTTATTTGAGCTAGTGTCATGCTCTTTTGCATTTCTGATTGGAAGTATCAGATGAACTGTATTCCAAGAAGCATTTAAATTGTTTTGTTTCTCCATCCTTTAAAATGCATTTGTCGTTGTCTCAGTCATGAAAAGTTGTATATTAGAAGCTCTGAAGATGTCAAATATAGGAATTTCATCTGTGAGTCTTCACACAAGTGGTAAAAGTATTTCATATGGAATGCGGTTGATTTCACTCAATCTTAATAATCTAGAAGTAGGACATATAGTCAAAACTAGATCTCCAGAATCTCTTTGTAATATAGACACATGAGCATTCCCAGGTTTGATTAATCTCATCTGTTATGGGCATGCATTTTTAGGCAGGCACTTATTGCTCTCACTCCATTGACTGTAGAAGGAACTGCTTGAGATCAAGAGTTTAGTAGAATGAATCTCACCTTAAGCCATAAGAAGCCTCATCTCTGTCCATGGACAAAGGCCTTTGCATGCATATTGTGTTCTCAGATTTTCGGGTTTCAGAAGAGGCTACATCTGTGGCAGATCCTTGCTCATGCCCATCCAACCTAGAGTCACAGTGGAGAGCAGTCCCTTGGTAGACAGGACGCAGCCGGCACCATTGTGATGCTAAAGTCTGTAGTTTGATTTGGATAGTATGGGGAATATTTTTCCATGGGACCAAGCCCTCAGCCAAGGTAAATCCCCACTTGCCATTTACCTGCATCTATTTATGGTAGATGAGGATCTGGCGCATGTTTTTCCAGCATTACCCTTCCCACATCACATCACAACCTTCTCTTGCAAGAGTTACAACACAACCATGTAAATGTAAAAATTGTCCATTAATACCATATGCTTCTTGACTATTGTGAAAATTTGGCAGTCTTAAAGCAAAGGCTGATGTTCATTCTTCTTAATTAGAGGGGGAAGTCAAGGGAAAAAAGCTTCACTTTATGCATGAGAAATATTATTCAAAACCCATCTGGGATTTCCCTGTCACCTTTTCTTTACATTGGAATACAGGGTTATCATTAAAATAAGATGTTTGGCTCCCTCATCTTACACCATCTTGTACTACTTAAAATGTATGTATAAATAATCCTAGATCCCGAAATCCCTACTCATCCCTAATGTCTTCTATGTTTTTGATCTTTGGTTCATGTTTTATGAACATAACTATAAAAATATTTATTTTAAGTTATTTTTAGATCTGTGAGAGATTTGGTTTCAAATTGCTGATAGCCTCTTTTTAGGCTTCAAGGAAAGGTATCTAAGTATTGCGGTTTCCATGATGGTTTTAAATATATCCATATATATTTATAAATATAACCATATATATGTATATATATGTATGGTTTAATGGAAATAATAATTGTTCAGGCTTGTTTGGCAGCGACTGCCTCTTTTCTTGTCTAACCTCTGAATTCCTGGGGTAAGTGAAGACAGAATATATGGCCTAAAAATACTTGAAACACCAGTGAAAAAAAGAAATCAAAGAAAACAGACTATTTCTAATGCGATAATCTGGGAGAGCACATAGCACGCTGTGGTTGTTTTACTGTAATATATACCAGTCCTCCTGACTTCTTTCTTCCTTTCCCTTTTGAATCATTGCATCCTATTGATGCGAAATGTGACAAGAATTTTTTTTTTAATGTTTATTACATGTACAAGGCCAACTTCATCCCAGCAAGCCTATGTAGTTAGCTGAGATGGATGGCAGTCACAGTGGACACCGTCTAGCACCAAGGAAATGGAGAGAAGCACTTCAAAAGAGTGATTAAGGTCACCTAATATTTAGTCTCTGGAGATGTCTGTTGGTCTGATCTTAATATTAACAGAAGAGTATAACAGGGTCACCTCCAGCTTAATTCCTCTTAGTTAAATGAAAGTGGGGATAATATAGGCTCCAGTCTAAGTGCAATATTCTAGTGAATTTACGTGCAGTAAGCAAACTTTGATGTGAAAATGTGGTACTGATAGGTGATAACAGAGGATTAGTTAAACAGTACTGATCTGGGCATTCTCTCATCTAGATGTATCCATCTAGGAGTTAAGCATCTAATCTGGGGCAATCATCTTGGCTTACTTTACAGTTGCTAGAGACTGGCTTCTCTAGTGTGTAATTAAAATTCTAGGATGGATGAATCAGTCACTACATAAGGTACCTAGCTGAAATATATTTAGAACATGATTTATTAAGTCGTGGCAAATAAATTAATATTTATGTAAGTTACAATTTTCATATCATTTATGTACAAAAAGTCTAAAATAGTATGGTTCTACTCAGAGGGTTAACAGAAAAGCACTAGGCATGCTGAGTACATTGGTGTATCCAAACTGCTTTGCTTTTTTAGCCAGTGTTTGCTGATTTTTTCAGAAAATTCTTGAAAATTTTCAAGTTTGAAATAATTTAAGTGTTGTTGTTTAAGGAATTTCTATAACCAAATTAACCTTATTTTTAGCTTAACTTATCACAGGAATAATATGTATCATTGATGCAGTGTAAGTCTGTAGTTATCAATTTTATTAATTACACAAGTGATTCCAGAAATCTCTCTTTTTTTAAGTACTTAATATAGAGCTTACAATGGTGGCATAGGTGACTGAGACTGTCTTTCTTATTGGTAAACAAACATTGTAATTTCAAGGAAGTCCTAAGAATCAGCTTTTCAGTTTGGTAGTGTACTAGTTAGGGGAAAGCTATATCATGACATGCATTGTGTAAATCATCTTTGTAGATGAAGATTGTTCATATTAATGAACATATTCTTTTTCCTTGACATTGTAGCATAAACTGTTTACTTGTTAATGAACAACCAATACATTAATTTGCTTCAGACTGTTAGAGGGGAAAGTGAGATTCCAGTCATTGACAATGTTATTGCTTTACAGTAGCCCTCATCTAATTTAAATGTGGTGCATACTACAATAAGAAAAGCCAAACCTGTGAATAAACTCCTGAAAAAGCCTGGTGAGTCTTTATTCAGTTGGGTGCTTGCATACAGCAGCATGTGACAGCAGGAGAGCTTTCACGAATTGTCAGAATGAAAGCGATATATCCACAAATAAGAGCTAAATTGCAATCCTTTCCCTATAGGGCATATATGTTTAAAAAGAAACAAAAAAAAAAAAAGAAAAGAAAAGAAAAGAAAAATTGGCTCAGAGGTTTGCAGTGCTACTATATTACCACAGGGCAAGTACATTAAATCATTGTTATTTGCTAGCCTGGGGTGTATGTTAGAAAATGGCATCTTTTTTATTTAGTTTAGATTGTGGGCAGGGAGAGCTTTCCTAATATTATTGCAGTGCCTGCTAGTGCTGCTGTGGTTAAGGCTGTGTTAGTATTTCCATTATAAACTCTTAGTCTCAAAGGTTTTTAATTTGATTGTAAAAATATGCTTCAGGCAGAAACTTGGCATACAATTTTTCAGTTCGGAGTGATTCTTTTCCTAAAATATGAGGGAAATCAGCTTGACCTTTTCAACATTTATTTTCTAAGTGTACACAAACTTTCACACACACACACGTGCACAAATGGGAGCAGCTTCAATAAAGGCCATTTTATGTAGCTCATTTCAGATGTGTTACGTTTTTAGGTGTGTCTTGTAGGTCTTAACTACAAAGGTGACAGCTCAGAACTTTTGGGCATTTTGAAAACCAGGGAAAAAGCTCAGAGAAAAATTCATCAAGAGCAAAAAATTTCCACATGTGGGAGAGTTTTATTTCGGCATGACAAGCATTTAAAGTTTGTGCAGTAACGGGTATGTATATATGCCCTGCTGAATGCTTGTATGATTCTTAAACCCATTAGTTTAAGTCATTCCATGCAGCACATGCTAAATGTGAATATGCTGAATTTCCCTGTAAGACTGGGAGAAGCAGCAATTTCATCTTGTGTTTTAGAGTATTATCATGAACAAAGCTGATGTTACACCAACCAAAAGGGTGCATGAAGGTAAGAATCAAAGAAACATGTTTCTCTTAAAGGGAAAAAATTGTCTGACTAAGACAGGGTTGAAAGCTCGCACTGAATAAGAGAGGTATTAAAAGCAGTTTAAAAAGCATAGGTATGGAATCATTTGAAAACTATAAAAGTGTGAGGGAGCCACGCAGTGTAATGAATCCATGTGTGGATCCAATCAGCTGCTAATCTGGAGCAAATTTACAGCTACAAACAGGCATAATTAATATACAAATCAAACACACCCAGCGGCAGATGGAATTGAAATCCTAGTTCTTTCAGCAAACGTAATGCAGACTTCTTCCTCTTATATTCACTAAATGAGACCGTGTGTAGCTGTTTGAAGTAGTGTTACATAGCGGCTAGTGGGGAAATTAGGTGTTTAAATAAAATTATTGTAAATTAAATTTTTTTACATAGCAGTTCTGCAACATGCTTCTACCTTAATGGGTCCTTTTGGGAAATGATAGTTTTCAAAAAGTAAAATGTCTATACATTTTATGCTTGTCTGCATATATACTTGGATAGCCCATGCCAAACAGCTTCATTAAGAATTGAGTTGCCCTTCTGAGGCTTCTTATTAACTGCAGTTTTCTGTAGGTGTGTCCAGAGGAGGGAACAAAACATCCCAGAAATAGAGTTCATGGAATGACACACTAGTAATGGAGATGTCTCCTTAATCCTTCTTAGTGATTGACTGGAGTCATGAACCACGGAGCTGAGTTACTTCCAAAACTGCTCAGCCTTCCTAAGTGTGTGAGGAAGGGGCAGTGGACAGAGTTGTGCCATTTCTTGGCATCCACCTGCCTGTGTACCCAGATAGACCTACAGAATGATCTAGCTGCACATTTTGTCAAGCCATGAGTAACAATAAGGTTTGGGAAAATAACTGTTTCTGCTAAATGACAAAGCTAGAGAAAAGTATATAGGTAGAAATTAGCCATAACAAATTTATAGTGGCATTTGGAAAATGGTTCCAACCAACTGATCAAACAGATTTTAGATGATTTTTTTTTCCCAATAGAAGAACCATTGAAGCCAAGAAATTCCAACTGATTTTCAAGTGGAACTTGATCTGTTGATGAGAAACTTTCTTCTTGAGGTGTTTCTGATATGTCCTAGTATGTGTTTCCTGTCGTAGGAAGGCATTGGACTCAGAAACTTAGACGATACCTTGTTCCTAACAGATTTTAAAGCTAGTGATTAGAGTTATGCACACGCATCTAATTTTAAGGTCTGGGGGAAAAAAACAACGATGGAATAGAAGCCTATCTTTCTGTCAAGAAGAACTGGCATTACTACTGTGACCACCATTATCATCTAGAGGTAATTACTTGCCTATGCATCTCCATTAGATGCCTGGAATGCTTCAACATCTGATAAGACCAGAGATTTCCTACATGGATAACAGCACTTACAAATTTATTTTCTTTTCAAACAGAATGCCCACAGCTATTGAAGCTGGGTTCCGTAAAACAGTGGAACTTTGAGAATTGGTAAGAGAGGAATTGGTAAATTGAGATAGAGGATTGTTTGCAAGGCATAAATGGAATTAATTGTATGTCCAAAAGAATTCCAGGGTCTCTGGTAAAGGACAGTGGTAGATTTTTTTTCTCTTTAACAAATCCAAGCACAAAGGAAAAGAAAAATAAGTCTTAAAGATATGAAGTTCTGACAATTCAGCATTCATCATGAATTGTAACTAAGTGTAGTCTTTGTGAAATTACTTCAGCATAACAGGGAGTTAAAATTTAAGGGCAACATCAGACCTTGACAGCTTTTGCCATTGATTGTTACGTAGTGGGAGGAATCAAATGACTGACTGATACTAAAACCAGAAGTAGTTTAGGAGAGGCATTTCCAGAGAGAGTTGACGTGTAAAAAGGGAAGAAGACTGTTGAGTAATTCCCAGAGGTGAATTTATTACTTGCCATTTGTGCTGATCTACAGTGTCTTACCTGAGGGGAAAAAAATTACTCAAACTGGTCCAAGGTTAAAGACATATCTGCTATAACTTACTTTTTATTTTATTAAGGAATTAATAATAACCTTTTCTATTCTGCCTGAAAGAAAATTGTTAAAGGATTAGTTGAGTGTGAAATTAAATAGCGCTTTTCTCATGCATGCCAAAAAGAAGTCTAAGAAATTGGTGGCCTTTACGCAAGTTTCTAAATTATTTCAATTTAGAAAAATTTTTAATTTCTTTCAAAAAGTAAGAAACTTAAGTATCACTATGTAGTTTGAATGGCATGGATGAATCTGCAATTTTCAAGGTACTAATTAAATAATTTCTAGATGATACATACTGCTGCAGAAATCAGGATGGAAGCTAAATTGCATTTTTCAAATCCTGCCGTTTATGCTAATAGATGTAAATGAATAGACATGACAGCTGATATTATCACCTTAACTTACAAGATAAGTTTTTAAGCTGTGGCTTAATTTTATGAAAAATTTTTGCTCTAAAATGGTAATAAAAAAGAGTGGAAAAGGACAAATCACTTAATACTTCTGCTCTAGTCTCAGCTTCTAAGGCGTTCAAGTTTCTTGAGCAGAAGAGCATTACTGTATATTTCATTTCAGTCATCACAAGCAAGCCACTAAGGAGTTACATCCAGCTGCATTCCTGAGGAGCTGTGCACAGGCTTTAAAAATTAGTCATGCAGCCACATCCTAGTTTTCCCACATAACCCACTGAACCAAAGTAAGTCTTGATAAGCATGATTATAAGAAAAAAAAAAAAGCAAGTATTCAAGAAATTCACACTTAGTGTGTTAATTTCCCAGCACAAGAGGGAAGTTTGGGTAAGTGTATGAAAATCAAATACAGTTGTGGACTGACAGCCTTTGTATCTGGTGCCCTTAAATGCTATACGTACTGACTCTCATGAGAAATGTGAATACTGTTTTACAGTGGAAGCCTGCTAAATCCCACTAATGACTGGAAAATTCATTGTAAATGGCTGGATTTTGTGAATTAGCAGGTGAATGAAGAAACACAATAAAGGACCAGTGGATAACACATTGCATATTGGACTTTTCCATTTGTTCTGGAAATTGATTTAGTTTTAATTTCATACTTCACACATTATCAGCAAGTGTGCTGGACTGTAAAAACTACAAATAAGGAGTCTAAGAAATATGAAATCCCACCAGGACACTGATTATTTTTGCTGAAAGGCAGAAAAAGTTTTATTTCACTTATGTTGATAAAAGCATATATTATATCCTATTCTCATTTACAACTTATTAGTTGCTATTTAACAGCTGGTTCATGGAATGATTCTTCACATAGGAGATAGCTGCAAAAATAAAGGCTGATATTCAGTCTTTTTAGCGTATGAATTTTAAGCTCACAGAAAATATAAACTGTCAACAGGGTTACAGGCATACTTTAGCTTTTGGACTTTGTCTTCTCAAAGAGTTTGTCCTCCTCCTTGCTGGCAGCACAAGTTTTTGGCATCTTGAATGGAAGGTTAGTGATTCGTGAACACCATAAAAACCTTCATGAACCTTCACTGTCTTCAAATAAAAGAGCTCCCTTCTTCTTTGCCCCTTTTCACACACCTCCAGGCCCTCCGAGCCACTCACTTCTTTCTTCCTACGGTCCCCTTTTCTCATGCAGTGTACATTCATGAGGTAAAACACATCAGGGAAACTGCTCCACTGAAATAAAAATAGTTTTATTCTACTTTAATTAGCTGCTTCTGTTCATCATTTCGATAGACCAGCACAACGGGAAGATTTTAACAGCAGCAGTGGCTTAAAGCATAAATGAGAGTAAGGGGTAAGGTTCAAAAATCATGTATTGTGTCTGTGCGATCTCTGAAGATATTTTTATTTTTAATAAACTGAAAGAGTGGGTTGATGTGAAAAAATATTACAGTAACAGAAGAAGAAAGACTTGGAGGAAGTTGGGACACGATCATTTATGTTTAAACATTGCATAAGCTCAGTAAAACTAGAACTTTGTGGAGAGGAGACGTCATGTGTTGCATTCAGATTTCCTACATGCTTTAGATTTTTCCACTGCTTTCTAAAGGGCAATGATAGTAGACACACACAGGGTCCGTCTCGCTGTCACTTGCTCCAGGGTGAAAAATGACACAGGTTTATTATTTGTTGCCACCTAACCTTCAAGATGGAAAAAGGCAGTTGCTGGAAACCCTAAGCCTAGGTATTGCCCTGGTTGTAGCTTTTTGCGGTGCTCCAGAGGTGTGCTGGCTAAGCAGTATTTTCCGCTTGATATGGTGTAGATAAGAAAGTAAACCCTGACCCGCTGTGTGCCAGCAGACAGGCTTTGCATTGCTCATCTCTGCCAGAAAATGCCAGCAGGGTCATCAGCGGCTGCATCCAAGTTAAAAATTAATGTCGCCCAAAATACCATTTAGTCTGGCTAAATGAAGGCCAAAGGCATCCTCTTTTCGAAAGATATTTGAACCAATGATAATCACGAAAGACACACTTCTGTAAAGAGACTGAAAAATGCAGCTATCGAGATGCAGGTTTGTTGCCTCTGTACCAGCTGTGAGCGTGAGACAGACACCAGGCAGCAAACGGGGATCCTGTGGGCAGCTTACAAATCAGTAGTAAATGGTCATAACGGAGTCTTCCCTGGAAAGCAGATGGATTTGGGTTTGGGTCTTTGGTTTTGTTTCGCTAAACAGGAAACTTGTTCAAAGTTCAAACTTGCTTCCTGTTATTTGTTTATGTTACGTTCAGGGAAATGGTACTTTCAAACATTAAAACAACCCCAAAACCAAACAATAAACAAAAAGAAAGAGAGAAAACAGCATTACATAAAAGAACTAGCTAAATCTTATTGTGTTTCTTCTCTTCGGGCAAAAGGCAGATAAGAAAGATAGGATCTAGATTGTGTCCAACTACCCATGCTAAAGTACAAAGATATTGCACTCCAGGAAGAGAAATCACCTGAATGGAAACCTTGGAAATTCACTATTTATTTCTCTTTACTTAGCATGGCATATGACGTTGTTATTTTATGGGCAATTGCCACATAGTCAAATATATGGTACCTCAACATTCCAGGATATTCCCTAAACTAATATATTTTTGTACCAGTTGCAGATAGGAGGAACAAAATATATAGTAAGCAAATTTAATGAATAGCATTACAATTAGGAAGTTAAACTTTAAGCAGTGAACGAGCTGCCAATTTTTAGACATTGATGAATTTTTGATCAAAAATGTGGATTTGCATGTATTACAGTAGATACTGAACTTTGAAATATAGCAAGTTTAATTATGCAATGTAGTAAAAAAAAAAAAGACATCTTTGGTCCAAGGCTTCTCAAATCACCTGCATAGAAAGAAATCAATTTATTCTTTTCTGGTAGCCCCCTGAAAAGAAAAATCCACTGACCCTGAAAATAGATATCTCTCTATTCTTGGCCACATCCATAATCCTCCTTTCTTAATAGCTGAAAAGAAAGTCATAATTAATACGCCACTAGAGAGTTTTCATTATTTCTTCAGAATTACCTCTTAATTTGCTAGATTAGCCTGATTAAGTAATGAATTTGTCAGTTCCAGTTTTTCCTTAAGAATATGAAATAGCTCGTTTTTGACCAGGCAACACTGAATTAAACTGCAACTGAGGAAGACATTTTGGCCTAGATTTCTATTGTTAAAAATTCTTTAAAACCTTTTTCTTAATGCACACCTAATTAATGAAGGCTGCAGAGCCCCATGGGCCCTTTCTACCTGCAGACTTCGCAGCTGCAGAGCTGGAAGGGGAGCACAGTGGCCCAGCAAGCTGTTCCTCTTGCACTAAAAGCAGTGACACAAAGTGAGGAAGAATGTTGTAAACCACAATCCTGCTGCAGTGGCACAGCAATTTGGTCATTTACTGAAATGTTGGGTTGAAGTGCCACTAAAAATGTGCAATCACTTCCATGCTGGAGAAGCAGAAAGCCCCGTTTATTTTTTTTTCCCCAATATTGTCCCAATTTTCTGTGCATCTGTGAACACCATCCTTCCTTCACCAGTGTGTAGCAGAAAAGTTGTGTTGTTTCTGCATTCAGTTTTTTGCAATCTGCAGACTTTTCCTTGAGGTGTTTTAATAGTTGCTAAGAAAACATCTGTGGGTAACTAATTACAACATTTTCTTCTAATTGTGAGTCTGTAATGGATCAGAAAGTGTCATCTTCTCTTTACATGTAAGGAGAACCTGGTCCTCATTCCCTGCAGTCTTTTCCATTTTACCCTAATGGATTGGTTATGGAGCTAACTCACTGCCTGCATGTATTAATGTGCACAGTAGCCTAATTTGTGTAAAATATGCAGTAATTACTATTAAAATGTCAACCTTTACCTCTTATAGCAACTATACTTGGAAGGGAGACTTGTAGGTTCCTGCCTGTGACTCGAGGTTGATGGTCCCATAATTGCAATAGGTGGAAATTTTCTGAGGCCATTGGAAAGGTTTAATGACCGGCTGTGTGCCTCTATGAGAACGCAGACTGGCAGAAACTGGTTTGTTCTACCCCGAGGCCAGCAGTAAAACCCTGAAACAGACTGGGAACTCAGTCTTAGGAACTGGAATGGGATGGAGACTGGTATGCACACACACACACATACATGCACACGCACACATATATAATGATAGATGGAGAAAGCCAAACCACAAATAAACATGTGGCATTGAAATTCCTAGAGACCAGCAGTTCACAAATCAAAATAACTTACCCAGTGAAGAGTGATGAGCTGAAAAGAAGAACACAAAAACCTGACATGCGATGAACCAAGTAAAAGTTTCCAGACTGCAGGATTTCAGTGACTCATGATCGAAAGTGTCTAGTGGTGCAGGAGCCAGCGGGAGACAGCTGGCTGCTCTGCATTTCGTTTCATGCTGCACAAGTATGCAAATGTTGTAGTGATGGTGTGGTGCAACGCTGCAAGGGGAAGAGCAATCCACGGGCTTGTGCAGACTGTGCCGATGTGGGGGCAGGAACTGGTTGTCCCAGCTCTCACTTTTGAGGACTAGACTTCATGATTTCTACTTGATTCTCAAAACCACGTATGATTCTTTTAGGCCAAATGAAGAGGTGACAGCTACTTTTGTTTTAACTTGTCTGCAGCTCTGATGCTGTGTCTCCACTACAGGGTCATACTCTGCTCAAGGGAGACTTCACCATAGCCGGCATGGAGGAGGCCCTGAAACACATCAAATATGAAAATTTTTAAAAGTAAAGCTCCAATGGCCTCTGGGCATCCAGAAACTTTTCAACTTGCCCAAATCACAGGAGTAGCACATGGCCTTTCTCTGACCCAAGCATCAGGTTAGTGGCCAATTTTATGTCCCTGCAGCAGAGCACAGAGGTACTAGAGATCTTCAAAGAAACAAGGAGGAAAGGAGCTGTCAGTTAGAACAGCCAAGTCGTATGTGATCACCAAGATTTGGCTTATTTGTTAATTTTTAACTTGCTTGAGGTGTTCTTTAGTGAGGTGGTGGTCTGTGTGGAGGGGTGGCAGCCCCTCCAGGAGTAGTGCAGGCTGCTCCATTGAGCTGCTGAAAACGGCAAGGAACAGACATGGCCTGAGCTTGAGGATGATGGAAAGAGCATCTGGAGGAACAAAATGGGCAGTTTGCTACAACCCAAAAGCCCTGGAGTTGTCGGAAGCATCAGCTAACAGAAAGGATCTGTCCACAGGAATGCAATCAGCAGGTTGAAGTGCATTAATAAATCCTTTTTATTTCTGTCCAGGATAATAATTCTGAGCTTAAAACAAGTTGGCTGGCCAAAGCTTGTGTTTGAATATAGCATGTCTGGGCTATTCAAGATCTCCTTCTGGGGCCAGTCCCTGAAAAATGTGAGGTTTTGGTGGGGCCAGCTCAATGCTGCACCTGTCTTGAGATAGAGACATTCAGGAAGACTTTGGCTGCCTTTACAAGTTTGCTCATTTTCAAGTCTTTGTGTCCTGTCCCCTCTCTGCCATCCCAGTGATTGGGTGCTGTTGTCCAGTTCAGGGAGTGGAACAGGAGAGTGTTTCTTTACTCTCCCATTTCTGAAATAAAAATGGAAATCAGATGAAGGCAAAGCTTTCAAGGCCTATTCAGACCAAGCACTTTCAGATAAAGCCAGCCTCAGGGCTGGGCAAATCCTAAGGGACAAAGGGGTGATGTACACAGACTACTGGGTGAAGAGGATAAATTCAAAACACTTTTCCAGAAAGTATTATTGTACCAGGAGAGCTAATGAGGGAAAAGGTAAAAGAGATAAAGAATACAAAGAGAAAGTGAAATGAAATCATGAGAATTTTCAGGGAAACTGGCCACACATTTCAATGTAAATGCACAAAAGGCTGCAAGCTCCAAGTTGCCTGCTGTGTCACACTCCCTCACCCAGCTGTTTCCTCAGACACCAGGGCTGTGCACATAATGCTCCAGTGATTGGGGTTACACTGTAGAAGAGGTAATGAAAATTTGGGCTAGTCAGAGAATTAAACTGGTAGCCTGAAATCCAGCATCAAACTCTTCCTTTATTATGTAGTTGAAGTCTGAATGTGGAAGAAAAAATCTCCCAAAGGACTTTAATTCAGTCTCACATGTGCAGGTTTTTATGTGTATCTTAAATAGTACTCAAATGAGGCTCTTGTGTCCACAGAGCCGTCATTATAGCACTGCTTGCTTGCATCTGCAGAGAGAAGTTCATTAGTTTGGGTGCTAGAATATCATTAGTTAAAACCTCTTTTCCTCTCTATGTATCCCACTGTCATCAGCCCACTCCTCACCCACTCTTCGCTTCGTGAATTCTGAGTCTTTTGGCTGGTTTCAACCAGTTTGGAGACAAGAGGCAGGATTTTCAAAAATAATTAAGGCTGTACAAGTATTGTGAAAATCAGCAGCTCAGTACCTGAGAGAAGCCTGAAGTAGTTGTTGGCTCAGGTGCCAGAGAAAGGTGGAAGCCAGCACTGGTCCTGCCTTAAAAGGCGACGTGGTGGCTGCATCTGCCTGCCTTTCTGCAAGGGATGCTGGGCTGGGCTGGCTGAAGAGATGGATGGAGATCTGACTAATGCTGCCTTGAGCAGCAGGCAGTACATTGGACCTTCAGGAGGCAGATGTTGCAGCTTCAGTCACCTTTTCCCACTTGCAGCTGAAGGACTTGATCTCACTGCCTTTCAATATAGCTGATTGGCAGGAAAGGCATGGGAGGAACCACAGCTCCCTCATCTTCTTTCACTCTTCCTCACACTTCTGTTTCATCCCTCATTTTAAAAGGATGCTATTATCCATTCCCCTTTTCTGCAAGAGAGAGACGTGCCCTTTTATCTTATCTTTTTTATTTTATTTTATTTTGTCTTGAAGCACTGAAATGCAAGGTGAAAATGGCTGTGCCTGTGCTTCTTACCCTAGGTTGAATTGTATCATTTTCATCTTTACAACATAAAATGTGCTGTTCTGAAATTTTATGACCATGAATGTAGCTCTCATTGCAACAAATCTGTTCAAAATTCTAGTCCTGTGAATATTTTTGGAAAAAAAATATTCCCTTATTTTATAATTATAATTTTCTTCCCAGAAGAAACATTGATTTTTCCAGCTGGCTTTCCTTAGAAGCTATTATTCAGCCCTTACCAAGAAAAAAATCAAGATCATGGGGGCAGGGAGTGGAACCAGACCTTGAATATTTTACACATGTATATTAAAAAAACCCCACACAGGCTGACTGTGCAAGTGACACTGCCTTGCAAGCCTATGAACAGTTTCTTGGCTAATGCACATCAATCTGAGGAAGGAAACCAGATGACACACTGCGAAATATTGACCCTGCTGCTTGTCCCCATGCCATATGGCAGCAGAAGCTGCCATTGTTCTTTGGCACTTAGACTAGAAAGCTCTTTTGCTCCAGCCCACTCCTGTTTACAGAAATAGAGTGTCAACCCTGACCATTGATGATGTGCATGTGTCAGATGACAACACTGTAACCTGCAATAACCTTGTAAACCCAGGGCACAGCACAAACACTCAGGACAAACACACTGCAGCATTTAAGTAAAAAATACTAAGTTTGATGTGTTTTAATTTACTGGAAATAAATTAAAGTAATTTTCCTCTGTTTTTAATAGGAGAAATTTGGATGGAAAGAATCACAACTCTGTCTAGTTTGGATCGCGAGCTTTTATCAGAGTGAATCTACCCCCACTAGAAATGTTACAGTGCTCTCTGGTTCCAGTATTAAATTCTTTAATAATTCTATGTTGAACTATTTCCTTTGGCAGCTTGATCTTTGAACCAATAGATTTTTGAGTTGGATTTTTTTTTCCTGTCATCCAGTTTAAATCTCTTCTTCCTTAAATTTAAGTTTAAGTCTTTTCCCCTTGTCTCTGCTTTTCATGCTGAGCTCTCAGGTGTATAGTCTTAGTCATTTCTACTTGAGCTTTATTCCATTCTTTGTCTTGCTTGTTCTGCTAACTTAAGCAACACATTCTATTTTGTTCAATACAGGGACTTAAAATTTAAGGAACTCTTGTTATCCTCACCATTCATTTGCCCACTTCATCACATATCTTATGTGCCATGTAGTTCAATCTTCTCCAGTGGCCTTAGTTGGTTTTATATGGAAAAACTACATAAAGGATGGGAATGATACAGAGCTTCAAAAGTGAGTTCTTGAATATTAATAACTTCATTTTTTTGTCTCCAGGATGATAGGCTGCCAGTATCCATGTCTTTGAAATCCTCCCTGCCAGTAGGTTACCATTAACTTCAGCCTGGCATTAATCACGCTATTTTGATTACTTTTAATTAGAATTTTTGTTTTCATAGTGGATCTTTTCCCTCTATTCCCCTCCTTCCTTTGTTTTTGATTATGCTTTTGATCAGCTGGTGGATTAATTAGACAACAATTGTTCCCCTGCCTTTCAGCAAATCATCCTTTTTGGAAGCATGATCCAATAGGTACAAAACACAGACTTGGAAACATTTGAGTCTGTTCAGTTGCATAACTTGGCCTGTCTTCTACCTTTGTGCCCTCTTTTTTCTGCCTTCTCTAAGGTATGAGTTGACCTATGTGCCCAATCCAAGCAGTGGACAAAAGCTCTTTTGGTCCTTAATCCACTCTGAGCGAAGGATTGTTTTCCCTCACTAATGTTCTTTAACAAAAATAGACCTGCAATCCCTGTCTAGTGATCTCCTGGTGGGCAACAGGTCAGAAAATCTCCAGTTCCCTCTCATAATCAAATAAACATATCACAAAATACAGCTTTGTTACAAAGGGAAGAAAAATACCTAGGTACTTGAAGTATTCTGCTCAAAAGTAAACAAATAAACAATGAAACCAATTCTTCTTTCTTCTAAACCCACAAGAACCTACAAAGCTCAGAAAATGATGATTCGTGTCCCCATTCTCATCTTCCTTTCTCAGATTCATGCACAGTATGTGCCCTTCTTCTGGTGCAGATTTTCAGGACCAGTCACCCTAAACCCATTGCCACCTCACTGTGATTGATTGCTCTCTTGTCTGGTCTCAGTCAAAAGATTAGCAATGAATTATATACAGACAGCTTGCTACAGACATGCAGGTTTCTAAGTAAAAAGTCATGAAAAACACACGGTTCAATGAAAGCTGCATTCCTCACCGAGGCACACCAACAAACTGCCAAAGGAGGGCACAGGAGGTTCAGGCCCCATTTAGCCACAGTCCTTTACTCACCAATTAAGAACAGCAGTGTCTGCTCATGTAATACTCCTGAAAATATTGGTAAGTTATTACTATAACTACTAATACACTGTAACTGATCCAATAAATTACTAGTAAAACACAACTGTAGACTGGGGCTGCTGTAACATTTCCCTGTTTGGGAAGCAATCTTTGTTCTGCTTAAGAGGGTAAGCAGACTGTCTCCTACTTCAGGCACAAGAAAAAGCATTTAGGGGTGAAAGTTGAAGCAAATCTTGGCCCTTTAGGAGGTTTCAAAGGGCCCATTGGCCATAAGAAATGAACCATCCGTTCAAAAAAAGGAATCATGGAAAAAGTGAGAAACTGACTGTCATTCCATGTGGAGGCCAACAGCAAATCCACTGAATAATGGAAAGAAGGAACTTTCTCATGTTACCTTAGTATAAGCAGATTAAGCAGATTAAGATATTTATTTTATCTTTCTGCCTACATCTTTTATAAACATTTGTGGGTTGTTGTCTGTTTTGAATATTACGAATAAATGCAAGTTTGTGGGTGGGTTTGCTCACCTTGAGGTGAGGGAGTCGCAGCTGTCTCACACCCTCATTTCAGGTCATGGCCCATGGCCAGCTTTGGCCTTTGACAAACCAACTGTCTTCACTGCACCTTCTACGCTCCACCAAGGGATCCAACAGATCAGTCCCACCTGAATCACAGGGAGAGCTAACAAAGGGGTCAGAAAAGGCAAAAAATAACCGTGCTTTGATGCAGACCTGCATGAGGTTGTAGGATGTGTGAAGAAAAAAGACCCACAGAAGGCAGGGCATGAGAAATAAGTGCAGATCCTCAGGCCTCAGAGCAATCCAGCCTGTCCAGGTCCCTTTGCAGAGCCTTCCTTCCCTCAAGCAGATCGACACTTTCACCCAATTTGGTGTCATCCTTTTCCTCTTGTCTCTGAAACAAGGCACATACAAACCTAGGGAGAGATGCAGGAAGCAGTAGAGCAGTTTTGGGATCAGGGTACAGTATGATGTCTATAGGACAAGGAAGGCAGCGGGAGAGGCATGGAACAATGACATGAGTGTGACAGGCATGACCATGCTTTGGATATAAAGGGCAAAGGAGATACCAGCTGAGGTCTTGGATCTTGTCCTGAAAACCTTTCTGCTAGCACTTCTGACTGGGCACAGGTAGGCACCAAAATCTTTGTCTGCAAACCTCTAAAATGTATGCTAAATAAATCCTGCATCAGTTAACACAATCACCTCATGCCAGTGAAGTGCCAAACAGCAGTTTTGTCTTTTTAAATAGTACTAGTTCGGTTAACAAAGAATATTCTTCCTATACGAATACTGCAGTAATTTCTGGCTCTGACAGCACTGTTACAGAAAAGTGAAGTTACTTCCTGTATCTTTGTGGCTATTTCAATTATTTTCTAAACTTTTTCCTGTGTAATATTGCTTTGCTCCTAAAAGACCATAACATATACTATATCTTCACCCTATGAAGAGAAATAATAGTGTATCCTCTTCAAATAGATAATTCCATGATACTTTTCTCTGCAACAAATACAGAAACGGAAATCATTAGATGACAGCATATGTGAAAAAGCCTTACTCCGTCTTATCAAAGGTATACTTTTGTGTGGAAGGTATATTTTCCTACCACAAGCATTCAAGGGAAATGGTATTTCTGGTGTAATCTTCAGAGAGCTACAAAACCTACAGCTCCAGAAACACTGAGTGTAAAAAGCATTCTGAGAGGAGCATAGTACTGCACTAACATAATTCCCTCCACACCTTTCTAGTCTGGGCCACCCATGGTGCTGGGGCCATCAGCCTCATCCCCAAGCTCCCATTTATGTTACAATTAGGGTTCAGAGAGCCACAAAGCCTACAGCTCCGGGAACACTGGAACTTTTCCCATCTCCATTTGAGCAAAGTGCCTGTTTGTGGAGGATGCTGTGTGCTAGGCTTCTTGATGGAAATATGAGGGTTTTTTTCAGAAACTTCTAGTTTTCTGTTTGAAAATTATCATACAGCAAATTCTAGGGATAAATGGAGGAACTATCTGTAAGGCACTGCCTTAACCAACTTGGCTGGTGCTTTATCCTCTGCTATATTGTATACTAAACAGCTATTGCAGAGATTCTCTGGATCCAGAAGCAGAAATTAAATCTAAGATCTTTACCGGCTGTTTTAGGGAAGGGGGAACCTGTCTCACATTGTTGTTGATACGTCCAAGTCACTAGCACTTTAACAGGTAGTTTGCAGACAGGTGGGCGAGTACTGTAAAGTGCGTTATTTGCCTCACAAGTTGCTGATGGTGGCAAGTTGTGGCCAGTGACCAGTTAGCCAAGGATGCATTGTCAGATATTTCTGACATGCCTCTGAGAAATGGAAAAGCTTTTGAATGCTGAAAAGCCAGATTTTGATCACATCTGGGCTAGGGTAATTAACTGTCCTTCCAAGTAATAAAACTCCCAGTGATTTGTTCAGACAAACAGAAAAAACAAAGATGTGTGGGCAAATCTCCATTTTCCCCTGGAGTCCTTTCTGCACAACTCTTTTTCAATCATACCAGAGACTTTCTCCACCACTGCCAGCCCTGCCCAGTGATTTCTGGTTCCTAGGAAAACTCCTCCTGTCATCTTGAGGGTTGGACTGTGTGACCCTTGCTTGAAGAGATGCAGACTTACCTCCAGGCTGTGTCTCCTCTTGTGCCAGCTGAAGCCTCAGGATGCAGACCCACAGCAGGGAAAATTTCTGGTCCCCCTAGGGGTCCCACCTGATTCAGTCTGGTTGCAGGAGTATCAAGGAGGTGTGGGCAAGAAAGGAGAACAACTCTGAGTACTGTCTGTCACACAAGATAGTTTTTAAGCTTTGAATTGTGTACCCTGTCATGACCGAGAAATAAACTTAAGAATATCTGATCTAGTGTAAGACTATTTCCAAAGGTATTTTCTTCATGAGAACTTCCTTTTTTTTCATTCCTCCCCCCCCGCCCCTTTCTTTTAAGGTAATTTTTCAGATTGGGCTGCCCCTGTATCTCCAAGCAAAAAACAAAACTCCTGACAAGTTCCATAAGAAAAACAAAGCTTTTGCAGTTTCTGGTGAACATGAGCTGGCTTCAGTGAGTCAGCCATGGCTGATTATTGTTTCATGTGGAAATTGGGCAAAACTCTTTTTTTTCATGATGTCATGCTTCAAACCTGGATTAATCACAATAATTTTAGCTGAATTTAACTCAATTTCTTGTTTGTTCAGTTCTCAAGAACTATAAAAAATACCCCAAATATTATAAGGGACTCAACCTCTGTAAAAAGGAAAACAAAACAAGGTCTTGCAATAATAGATGTAAAACACTACTGCTCAGTTACTGCTTTAGCAAATTCCCTAAACTTTTCCCGTTCTTATTTCTTAATAAGTAATTAGGGATAATTCTTCTATTCATTGTACCTGCTGTTCCCTTGCAAGCAATATATAGATACATACTTATACTTATGTATACACACATATTATATAGGTATTGTATATGTATATATGTTTCTCTTTCTACTTGAGTAAATTAGCAAAACCCTTTGATTAATACTTAAAGATTTTCTTTAGAAATTCATGTGAGCTGCTGATGATCCAGCCTCACAGAACGACTGGCCAGAAATACCTGCAGCACAGATTTGAGGATTGTAAAAGGAAACTGTTTGTGTGTTTAATACCTTTTAAGTGCCAAGACACTTTAATAGAATTCATATTTTGAATAACTGAGCATTTACCTGCTCACTCTTTTCAGCTGTCACTTGGGCTGCTTATGGATCAATGATAGATACAAACACAGAAAAAAGAAGTGCAAGGTTACACATTCCAACATCTCAAGATTTCTGATGGCTTCTTCTCAAGTACACATTGCTTTGTTATGATTCTGGCTTGATACTGACTTTCCATGAAAACTAACTCTCTTGTTTCTGATTGAATTATTTCTCAGAGGAGGTTTTCAGTAGATATATAACAAAAAGTGTCTAGTCTTACTCAGCATATATTAAAGTGTAAATTAAATACTTAATGTTTTTTTCTGTTAATAATACACATGTATATTCCACTAAGACCATGGAACCTACTGGAAGGCAAAGTTGAGATGAGAGGAAGCATCCACAATACTATTGCCTACATTTGAAGTGGGAAGTGTTTGTTATTGCAATAAAGTAGTGCACAGAAGCACCAACCACAAAGCAAGATTTCATTGTAGTAGATGCTATAAAAGAGAATAAGAAGCTCATGAGTGAGTTTTGAAAATGTCAGAGGTAACTAATTGTAGAATGAACATTTTATTGTGTATTTCAGCAGAAGTCTTGGAGTAGGAGACAGTAGCTAAGAAGGAACTGAGATTTCAGCTCATTGTGTAACAATTCGCTTATTATTTCTTTTTCTCACATATAACTTCTTCTACCCATCCTCTTCCCAACCCATCCTCTGTTACATTTGTTAAGACAGAGTTCTAGATTCAGAATAATTGAACTTGGATCTCTTAATAGTCTTCAAAGGGAGACTGAGTGAAGACTGCCTCAATTTTCCTGATTTCTGCTACTTGACTTTGCTAGCTTACTTGGATTATTTAAATACAGTTTTATTTAGTTTAATCTATGTCTGAATCTTTTAAAAGGCATTATAAAAACATGGTGTTATGCTGACCAGCACATCTCTGTTTTCTATTTCAGTCAGTAATTTAAACAACAGTTCCTGTCTCTTCTAGGTAACAGCAGAAAAAGCAGTGATGTTTTAGGAAACTTGGAGATCAGATGAAGAATTGTCTCTTGCCAAAACACCTGGCTTTGATGGAGTCCCAGCAGGCTTGTGTAAAGATTTTTCACAGTTACTTTTCCATCTGATAGGAAATAAGTTTAGTAACTCTAGAGAAAGTGGCAGTTTGCCATGCAAGACTTTAGCATTTAAGAGAAATCTAATAAATGCCCAGAATGTGGTGCTTATTTCCTGATTTCTCTAAGTAATGTAGATGTAAAGATTTTTATCAAGGATATTGGCCACAAGTCTTAAAGACACTATCAGAAAATCAATTCACCAGGACAAGATTGGTTATGTTCACCCCAGACATATGTTCTGTAATGTCAGACACTTAATTAATATACTCCAGGTCTCCTGTAGATTTAATCTGTTCTCAGCCTGTGTCTCATCTCCACTGATGCTGAAGAAATATTTGACAGTGAATTTCTGTTTATAAATTTATACTCCCTTTTAGTTCCAGAGCCATGTTTTGTTACCTGCAGGGGTTGTAATACTCAGCTCATAAGCAAGAATCAAGTGATTGCATCCAAGACCAGTCTAGCTTTAGATAACCACATTGCATAATCTCTTCCTTGGCTTTTTCTTGTAAAATTTGCCTGAACGGTTAAAACAGCTAACATTATATTGAGCATTATGACTTCTTTTTTTTTTACACTAAAAAAATATTAATTATCTGTTGTTCATTCTTTACACTCAAAGGACTAAGATAAAGACGAATATGCTTCTAAAAAAATCAATTGTTTATTGGGCATTAGAGGTGTGGAGTAGTTGACATACCCACAGATCATTTTTCTCTATATTTAAAAATGTCAAGAGCATCTTGTTCTTAAATAAAGTTTTAATTAGTAATATACCTTGCTGAATCCTAAATTAACTAAGGAAAGAAGCCTGGGTACTATTATGGGAACATAATTATGACTTATACTTAATGTGCAAACCCAGTAAGGAAAAATTAACCTCAGCAACACTTTAAGAAAGGGACAATGATAATTCTAGAGGTATTATAAAGTCATCTACATAAATGAGTAGGTATTTCAGAACAGAAATCTTACTATATAATATGCTTAGTTCAGATTATCTCATCAGGAATGGATTTATGCATGACAAACATTTAGAAAATTAACAATGGTTAATTCATACTCTAACCTGTTTCCTTTGAGGCAGGAGAGAGAGAAGAGAGTCATAAAAAAATTTTACTAAGAAATAACCGATAAACACAAGGTGAACAAGCAGTGTTTTCGCACCTGTTCTCAGAATACAGAAGCAAGACTGCTCAATGAAACTGGAAGGCAGTACATATTAAATGGACAGGAAAAAGTATCCCCTCTTGCTGCATAATCTGCAGTTATTGAACAAGGTGAGAAATACCTGGAAAACCTGCAACAACTTTCCAAATACAGTTTACAAATCATCTCAATAGGTAGATCTTAAAGAAATATCTGAAATTCTTTTGGCATGACATTTCACTATGCTTCAAAGTACAAGCCAGTTTTCAAATGGTATTAGGTAGAAATAAATTTCTCCAGTAAGTCAGGCCGTGACTGGTTCCCAGAAAGTTTCTTCTGTCTTTCTTGGCTGGTATGGTCCTTCCATTAATACCATCTGCCATTAAATTTCCTTATAATGTTTCTAAGCCCTATCTGTCTTGAGAAAACCAATACAAACTCAGTGAGTCAAAGGACGTTGTAAATCATTGAGTCAAAAATTGACTCCAGTGTTAGAGAATTTAGTAGGATTCTACAAGAATTGATGATAAAGAATGTAAATTCTATACTTACTGTAGAAGAATTTACTATAAACAATATATGAAACTGTGGAAAAGGCATCCTATAGGTATTCCATGGTGTTATCAAGAGTGTATTCTTTATATATTATCTTTACACAACTACTTCTTCCCATACCTCACAGATATACTCTGTGATCAATTCTTTCCATGTTGTCATCAGATGCTGATGACAGTAGCCTACCTAGCTGCTGATTACCTAGCTCTGAAATATTTTCTTCAGAGGATACCCTCCTACCTTTTGTAGACTGTTTATTTAATCCTGTTTTCATTTACATAAAAAGGAGATATTGCAAATTGATTAAGCCATTTGGCACATCATAATTAGAGAACAGGGTTCACTGCTGCGGAATCTGCTGTAGCTGTAAAACAGAATTACAGAACACAGTTGCCTATTTATCAGAAATCCTTGCAGGAAGTACACTACACCTGTTCTCTGTAGCATTTACCAGTTTCCAAATTTTTATAGCAGTAGTATAAGGAATTGTATTTGATGATGTAAACCCCTTGGAAACCAATAATTCCGGCTGTTCTGAGGATTGCTTTTTCTACCTGTCTGATTTCAGTATAGTTGCGACTCATTTTGCATGAGAATTGACAGCTGGTGCATAAGAGTTTCTGATGAGGATTCTTTGATCTCACAATTTTATACCATCTTTTAATCCTATTGTGTCTTAGTTTGTTTACTTTGTTGGCTGACAGCAGAATTTGTATGCCTCCCCATATTTTCCAGAGTCAGTGAGTTTTAAATAATGTTACTGGTTCTGTTTGAACAAGCAGCACCCAGACATGACATTCAAACCCAAGCTATTGTCACAGCCAAAGCCATTCCTTTGTAAGATACTTACTAAACTGGAAGCTCTAGCAATGCATAATTAATACATCACCTCACTAGCCGTTGCAGAATGGCCAATTGGAACAGTTTGCTGAGAGCATAAGTAACTGATTATTTGATAACTCATTTTGGAGACTTTGAAAAAGGAAGAGATTCATCATGTAATTGTGGGAGTTAATTGAGGTGAGAAATGTAGAAGGCACAATTTGCTTCTAATCAACAGAAATTCTTCCAGAGAGACATCATGGTTGTGAACATTAAGAAAAATGGGTAAAAATGAGGAAAATATTTATTAGAATTCTTAGCCATTCTTTCTCTGAAGCATCTTACCCTGATAAATGTTGTGGATAAACACGATGAAGAAACTTTGAGATTATAAAGAGAATTTGTGCCATATAAGCACAGGAAAGATTTGTCTGAAACATAAAATTATTTCCAAGACAAGAAGCTCACAGATACCTGTTAGCATTTAGCAAACTGCAAAAGTGCACTGTTGGGCAATGAGGAGTCAGCTGTAAAGGTGGCTTAGCTAAGAGTAAAGTCAAATAAATTTCCTGCATTTGTGTTTTCCATGGGAAGGTTGTATTCAGAAGGCATTTCCTATGGGAAATAAGCCATTGGACCTAAGAGAAATTGCAGTCTCTCAGGAGGAAGTTGTGAAGCAACTTGAGAAAGACAAATGCAGTGAATTACCAGGAGCAGATGGTATTAATCATAGGAGCCTGAAAGAAATAAACTGTGAAATAGTGGAGATACCGATGAGGTCCTTCCATGTTTGGTAGTTGTTACTTAGGGCTTCAAAGTAATTTGAATCAGTTAATTTGATTTTTTTGCCTCAGCAGAGGAGGATTTGTTCCAGGATCTACTGCCTGGATGGACTTCCTTGTGGTTTCTTTGGGCTGGGAGGATCACTAGGGTGCATGTTTTGAGGAAGGCTAACTCAGTTGGCTTAGACCAGTGTGGCTGCCAAACAGGAAAACTCAGTGGTTAAAATTACAGGCGAACAAAGGAAATGGGGAAAAACTGTTTCCCAAGTTAAGTCATGGGAAAACATTTTCAGTGAACGGCTGTTTGCTAGTGTCAAGACGTCAATAGCAAATAAGGAATTGAATAAATCTATAGAAGATATGCAATTGCACAAACTAAAAATTATAAAGCAATTGGAAATACTGTAAACAGATTTGCATATGTATGACTGAGAAACAAGATGTCAGATAAGGTAGAATCAAATAAGTAAGGGTTAAGGAGTGCATCAAATATAAATGATATCTCCTTAAAGAGCAATAGCTAGTGAATTCATAAAAGGCTCTGAGCAGGAGAATGTCAGACAAGGCTGAAAAATATATTTGTAGATATACAAAAACTTGAATTGCAGCAACTTCTTGCGTGGAACACATCAGGTGAACAATACACAGCGCTACGCAGCAAATGAGAGTGAGAATTGGAAAGGCAAAGGTTTTACTCTGACACCTATTCACACAGGCGTTTCCTTTGAGCAGGAGAGCTGTACAAGCGAAAAGTCTCAGAAATTGTTTTCACTGAATCATAACAATGGCAAGATAGTGATAAGTATTGTATTTATAAATGATATCACCGTGTATGTTTTCTCTAAATGTTCTGCTGTGACATTAAAAGGAATGCTCCTTGTATAAATGCAATTTTGCTGTGCATGACTTCAGATCATAAATTTTTAATGAAATACCATACAGAAAATAGGAACTGGGATTAGGTATGTGAAAGAGTCTCACAAACTATTTGTGGGATTTTCATTTCTATTTTAAGAGCAGGAATTAGGAAAATAATGGAATGTGGCTACTGAGACAAAAATTGAGGGAGGGGGAAAGGAAAAACCAAGATTCATGAGGTCTACATTCTTTTGAAGTGGTTTCCTAATACACTTTTCCTAGGCAAGAGGTGCTTCAGGACATTGGATTTCATGGAGTTTAGAAGACGATCTGCATCTTAAGTCATCTTCCAAACAGGATGTGGAAGGCAAACCAAGCAGATCTAAGGAGAGTTGTATGTGGCAAAAAAATGGTTGCAGAAAGAAGACAGAGTTTGCCACTCCACTGGTCCTCTGAAGAATCCTTCTGTTTGCTACAAAAGCAGAGCCAAAGTTTGACAAGCTATGAAGACAGTATCTGGGTTTGCATTTTTAGACAACCTTTGTGATATTGACCATTAAGAAGAATCGATAAAGGGAAAATATTTTACATTTCATTGGAGTCCCCTTAAATAATTGGATTTCAGGCTTTTGGGTCTCAGGCTAGCACAACTGGTAGAGATCTCTAATCTTGGAAATAGAAAAGCAAACTCAGCAGACACTATTATAGTCTCCATGCTTAGATTTAATATAAACAAATACAAAAATCCAATAAATGAGGAAAAAAAAAGAACTGGCATCACAGGTGCAAGCAGATTTTAGAGGGATAAGAGAAACATTAGCATAGCTACATTATCTAGGTCAGTTGTCAAAGAGTGCATACGCTTCAAAAAGACAGATGTAAAAGTGAAGTTAGAGGGGTAGATTATATATGATGATATGTTAGATAATGACAGTATAACGGATAATGGTATGGACAGAGGCTGAATCAAAATTATGCCATTAAAAAGGGTATTTTGATGGGATGCTACTAAGACTCTTGTAGTCATCCTGCAAGTGGTCCCACAGTCTTCATCACTTTTGATCAACCCTGACAAAAATGGTGTGAGACCTTTCTCTTTTCCTTGGCTCACCTTCTCATTCCCCTTTTCTCCTACAGTACTTTACTCCTGGCTTTATGGAGAAGTATCTTGATATTTACTCCTTTGAGACCTGCTGGCCCTGTATCCTGCTGCCCATAAAGTAGTCTTGCTCTTTGATACAGACCCTTGACTACATGCTTGCAAGGTCTGTTTCTCAGTTTGTGAATCTTTCAAAGTAACCCTCTTTTGTATGCCACCCTGCACATCAGGATACTACCCTTCAACTTTTAGGTAGGAGGATCTCTGGTTTGTTCAGAAATGCTTGTCACTTGTATAAGTTCATACACAAAATCCTGAGTGGGGAGTTTCTGGACCTCATTCTTGTGTGCAGTCCAACAACATACCATACACCTGAGAGGTTAAGTCAGATAAAGTGATGATAGGTACTTGCAGCTTCAGAGATGATGTGCAACTAACAATGTAAACAGCTTAATTTTGTGAGTCCCTTAAATCTTTATCACAAGCCTGAGATGGAGAAACATTTGAGCTGCTGCATCCTGTTCCTTTTAGTAAGAATTTCTAAATCATTTTGGGTCACATTCATGCTATAAAGTGGCTTTCCTTCTTGAAATTCTACAACTGTTCACATATTTGGTTGACTGATTTATTTGCTTTGTTCTATAATAGCTTTATTTTCCAAATAAAAAACTATAAGCCTGCATTTGTATGATGTCAGCATCTTCTACAAGAGATTAATAAAATGCATCTGATTGATTGGGTTTTGCTGTAAATTTTTACTTGATTAGTGGATTTAAAGCATCATTTGACCCAACAGCTGTGAGGTTAGAGAAAGGAGGAAATAGAGCCATACTTCTCTTGCTCCAAGGGGACCGTAGAGATAGCTTGCTGAATCAACCAGCAGGATGCTCAGCACTTTAACTAATTCAACTAATTTATAGTCCCACCTTCAAAATGCACAACTTTTCTCCAGATATATGCTGTATCTGCAGGAAGAGAGAGGTCTAGTTATCACCAGGAGAAATCTCTGCATTCAGGATATTTATTCCCCTGTGCAAACCCAGCTGCTCATGCTTTCTGGTTAGTCAAGTAAATTTGTGAACATGTTTTCTGGCAAGTGGCTGGTATTGCTTAGGAATGGTAAAATTTTAATCTGATCGATAGTATCAGAAATCTGTAGATTTTTAGGTTAAGCTGTGTGTCTGGCTACCTTATCTGAACATTTTAATCAACCACTAACACAGATGTTAGGCTAGACTTTCTTTTGCCTGGTTATCATCAAGAAGTTAACGGAAAATGCAGGGGGCTGTTAAGGACGTGAAATGCATCTCCTTCAGCAGCAAATGGGGATATTTCCAGAAGGAACATTTTTTATGCGGAAGTTAAAACCACCTCTTCTACACCCAGCACAGACAGAAATAATCAGTTTAATGTGAGTACGTACTGTGATGTGGTCAAGCTTTAGGTGAGAGCAGATTTACACAGAGAAATCAAAAGGAAATGGCAGAAGCCGTCTCTTGCTGGATTCTGTGGCAGCAAGCGTCTACACAATGGAGAGCTGCCAGCTTTAATCTCTGTAGTCTTTTCTCCGTTCTCTGAAAGTGCTCTTTCATTTTATAGAATATTAGTTTCCAAAGTACCATTCTGTGTCTGTTAAATATTGATTATTTTTTCCTTTACAACAAGGGGTATATGTAAACAAAGAATCCCTACTCTAAGGAACTCAGACCCTCAGAGAATTATACTTAGTATCAAGATTTAGAAAGCCAAGTCTCATGCAGCAGTTGTTAAAAAAACAAGGTATATAAAGAGAGATAGTCCTCTTAAACCTATACTTTAAGATAAATATGTGAGGAAGAATGGGAAGGTGCAACTTCAGATATATCAAAAGAAGTACAAAGAGGAAATGAACAGATCAGAAAACTGTGGCTTATGAGGAAATTTTTGACAAGGTATTTGGCTGAGAAGTAATCTTCCTGGGCAAAGGTCCTCTGAACAAACAAAAACAGGCCAGACAAAGGGCTGTAAAAAAATCAGAACTATGTGCTGAGATGTAATGGTGATCACATTGGTTTTCTTGTTAGTTTTTCTTTCTTGCAGCTCTTGCAGTGGATATTCCCTGGCAAACATGTGTCAATTCTGATAAGGCCAAGGACCCAACATTGTCATCTGCATGTCACTGTCAGCGCTGCTTCCTCAGGAGTACAAAAGGGACTGTGGGGACTAGATGACCATGGGAGGATGACAACACTTTCTTCCTGCAGCTAGACAGGGGTCCATGGTCCTGGCTGCAAGCAATGCAGACCAAGAGGAAAAACAGTGTTGAGAAAACAGTTGTAGGAGTGGAGATATTCACAGGACCCTATGCTAGTTTCAGAGACATGTCCCAGGAACTCGTGGGCAGCTCATTTGAAAGCTTCCTGGCCAGCTTTATTTAGTGTTTCCATCACGCAGAATTCAGGAACTCTCTATTCTGCTCCTGTAGGATCATCCAAGGATGTGCTGGCAGCCCTGGCAAGCAGTGATGGGAAAGGCAGGGTTTTTAGGAGTACTGATTTCCTTGCAGCGGGGCTTGGTTTTTCAAGCCGTATCAGAGGCAGCTATAGTCTCTGCCAGCAGCCCTGCACAGCATGGCTAGCAGCCGTTCTCAGTAAGTTCCTCAGCCCTTGCCAGCTCTTTGGCGCAGATACCAGCAGCTGACTTCGCTCCTGCCCTCCCCACCTGAGCCCAGCCACCTGAGTGTGACAAGGACAGGGAGCTAGGAGAGGGTGGCTGGGAGGACAGCATTATATCCCATACCGGGCAGATGTGGGACTATGCTAGGAGGGAAGGCCGGGACAGCTTGAGCAGAGCCTGTGCAAGCAGAATGGCAAAACCAATAGAGAAAACAGAGCAAGAAGGGGAGTGTTTGTATTGCAAAACATTTATGGGTTTGTTTCTGAGTTTGTTTTTTTTAATTGCTGGTGAGTAAATATTTTGTATATATATGTAGGAGTGTTGCAGATCTATAAAACAGCTCTCTACAGAGGGGTCTCTTTGTGGAGCTAGTGCGGACAAGGGATTACCATCTGCTGTAATGCGTTATGCACAGTAGGAATGGCAATACATCATCTCTTCTAAAAATAATTTTTGGAGAAGGAGATTTACTTTATGCACTTGGGTACTCTGATACAACGCCACTCAGTGTGGTATCTGAGGGCATTTCAGTTGTCTTCAGCTTCAAGGACTGAGACATTCACAAATAAAATGAGACAAGTGGAAGCTGGGGAGGGTTTGCTAGGGAAGACTTTCCAAAATTAGGTTCTTCTCCTGCCTCTCAACTCCACCCCCTTGCATTTTTGTAGAGTTTTCACTCTAAATCCAAACATGCACCAGAGAAAAGAAGAAATGAGATCTCGAGGTCAGAAGGTGAATTCTGCTTGTTGCAACATCTGTTCTTGCTTACACAGGAAAGTTACATGGGTGTAAGGAAGAGAAATCAAGAGAAGTACTTAAAAAATGATCATGAAATGCTGGAGAAAATAATTTCTTGTTCCTGTCAACTCCCCCCCTCCCCCAGCCCTGCCCTTTTGGAAAACTTTAGTCACATTTTTGACTGAAGAGAAAGAAATGTATTTGAGGAGACTGTGACTAAATGCAAATTGGCAAAAGAAGGGAAAAAAAGGATTTTAGTGAAAGAAGAAAGTTCCCATTTCTAATATGCAAAGTCAAGCTTCCCTCTTCAGCTTTCATTAATGGATCAAACTGAGATGATGGCATGTGGTTTATACAATGAGTTGCAGCTTTATTTATACAGAAAGTAAAATAAGTTAGACAGACTCATTTTTTTTGTGGCTCTGTTTGGAGTTAGGCCTCATATTGCACTCTCTGATTTTCATGACCAGCCAATCCTTGCCACCCAATCATGCCTTGCCACCCAATCCTCTGAATTCTCTGCCTAGGAGCAAGACTGTCATAATGGTGAAATCTTTGATACTAATATCACTGGCTCATCCACTGACTCCTGTATTTTGGACGCCCTTTTTAGCCCCAAAAAGGTGAATTCTAGAGCAAAGGCAAAGCTGATCTGCGAGATGAGTCAAAAAAACTGTGACCTTATCTCTGGGAAAGCTAAGATTAATGAAGAGAGCAGTTCGGTACAATAGCCAGTGATTAGGTGGCAAAATAGAGTCTTATCTGTAATGTGACTGCCAGGAGAAAATCCAGCAAATGACTACTGGACATGACAGTCACTGTCAGGTGTCTTGACATCAAACACTGGCCTTTTATGAGACTGGTTAAAAGGCAAGACACAGCTTCACTCTCCTTCTTCACAGGAAAAGGTGTAAAATAAGATGGCTTTACCACACTTTCAGATTTAAAAACCTGTATTCTTCGCCCAGAATTGAATTGGTTCACCTACTTAAATGTGCATCTTCACTTTCCATCATGGGTTCATACTTTGCTATTGACTTCACTGGGACTAGACTGAGCTGTTTAAAGGCTTGTTTCCACTGCCAAACTTCTTTACCTTTTAAATGTATGTTCTTCTCATGCAGACACGCAAGAACCTTATTCCAAGTACTTGGGGTTTTAATTCAGACTGCTGACTCACCTTAGTCTATGAGCTATGCTGGAATGAACAGAAGATTTCTTTTGACAAATAAATCAGTTTCTATATTGATCCTCTGATTGTTATTAATACTGTTGTACAGTAAAGAAAGACTTATCCTAAGTTTCTTGTAGCTCATTTATTGATTGTTTGACAGTGTTATACTCTCTGAGCCGGTCTGTCTGATTGGTCACCAATGACAGAACCAGTCTGCCCTGCCTGTGTATTCTATCAGTGAATTTCACTTTGTTTCTTTCTTGATCCTCTAATAGTGATGCTGAGCTGTAGTTCTCACTTGGCGCTTGGCTTGAGGTTTAATGCCTGTCTTTCAGACTGAAAAGGGTTTGTGTGTCCTAAAGGCTCTCCATTTTCTTCAAGGTTTGTATTGGCTCCAGTGCAAGACATTATATATCTCCCCAGTACTACTTGATAACATACAGGTGACTTAATGTCAGTCATTTAGTTGCCTCAGTGCAGCAGCCCTCCAGAGCAGCGTGCATGATGTAAACATTTTATATAAGAGCTTCTTTCTGCTTTCCTCCATCTCTTTAAGAGAAGTAGAGACCCTGTGTCTTAGAAAAACACTGCATTCAGCTGGGAACTAAGGGGTTGTAAATTGATATTGTCTCCCAATTGCTACCAATAATTCTGTGATACTCCTAGCATTTATTTTGCCACATAGCCTCTCAATTCCAGTTTGTAAGCATCTTTTACCCATTTTGCAAGTTACATAATGCACAGGTTGTAAAAAGGTGATTTCTAGCTAGGGAGGAAATAAAATCTAGATTTTAGCACATCCATGTCCACTATTCACTCAGTTTATTACAGTATTTCCCAGCCAAACCCCTGCCTGCCCTGGCTGAATGCTGGGCTGTGTAGCCTTTAGACTAGTAAGGCTTGGTTTTTCTGTATGTAAACATTATGCTAAAAACATCCGGCTAGCAAAGCCAGAAATAGCAATGAACTGATTTCCTCTGTTCTACCTCACGAAAATCTGCATAGTCCATTAAAAAAAAAATGCATGCCATGTTTCCATTTAGTATGTTCCAAATAATATCTGCTCCATCAGTAGCATGAGTTTAATTCAAATAACACAAATGATGTGTGGGGAGAAATGGAAGCAGCAACAGTTGCACATACTGTCACATAACTGAAAACTGCCTTTGTATAACTGTAAAATATCCCTTCTCAGATGGTGTTTTCTGTGAAGTTTCATGGTTACATGTCTTTGTTGAGGGGCTGCCCAGGAAGCTGTAGTCTGTGGAATTTGGACTGATGTGGCCTGAGTTCCTTGTACTGAGTGGCCCAGTAGCTGTTATGACTGGAGATACTCCCACACAGAGAGTAGCAGACTTAGATGGGTTCATAGAATCATAGAACATCTCAAGTTGGAAGGGGCCCATAAGGATCTTTGCATCAAAGTCTCTGCTCCTTGTAGGACTACCTAGAACTAATCCATATGACTAAGAGCATCGTTCAGACGCTCCGTGAACTCCAACAGTCTTGGTACTGTGACAACTTCCCTGGGGAGCCTGTTCCAGTGACCTTCTCAGTGAATAACATTTTCCTAATGCCTAGTATAAACTTCCCTGAAGCTGCTTCATGCCACATTCTCATCTCCTATCACTGGTCACCAGAGAAAGGAGACCAACACTTCCCCTTCCACTGTCCCTCTTGAGGAAGTTTTAGACTCTGATGAGGCTAACCCTCAGCCTTCTCTTCTCCAAGATGAACAAACTGGGGGATCTCAGCTGCCTCCGATAAGTCTTGGCCTAGAGAACTTTCACCATCTTGGTCACACTCCTCTGGACACACTCTAACAGTTCAATGTCCTTCTTATTAAGGTGTCCACAACTACACACAGTACTCAGGTGAGACTGCACCAATGCAGCGTAGAGTAGGACAATCACTTCCCTCAGGTGGCTGGCTACACTGTGCATGATGCACCCCAGGACATAGTTGGCCCTTTGGCTGCTATGTTTGGCTGGCTAGTTCTCAAGTCCAGTCTTGCTGCTGTGCTATCATGGACTCAGAATCTTTCAAACTGCAGTTGCTTTCTTGTCTAGGTCCCCTGGAATGAAAGCAAGGTAGGAAACAAAAAACCCTTTACTGAAGAGTTGTTCCTACATCCTCAAAATCCCAGGCATGTGCTTTGGCACACAGTTGTAATTTCCTTTGTGCAATGTACTTTCAGTAATCATGAGCCAATAGACAAACTAAGGACCAGCTAAACACACACATGTGCACACAGCTACAGACAGTAACCACACTCCTAAGAGTGCATTGTCACAAAGAGGAAAGGAAGCAGCACTGGGCAAGCCCACCTGTTCAAAACACCATAGGTAAGAAAGTGGGTTATACCTACTGCCATCATGCTGCTCTCTCAAGTCCTGTGTGCCTGATGTGGAAGCATCCATCTCAACTTCCAGCTTGTACATTTGACTGCTAAAAAGCACAAGGCCTGGACACTCAGCTTTGTGTGTGCTAATGTGGGGAGCTCAATATTTTCAACACTCTTCTTAACACCTCCCAGGATGTTCACAAGCATCAGGGAGGGATGTAGAACATTTTGCTTTGGGCCATCTTCTCAGTGTCTATAATATATTTTTTTAATTTTATGATTTTTTTTCTCTCCATCTTGAGAAACTGTCTGTTTCCATATCATTGCTCTGTTTTAATCTGCTCATGCCTGCACTGCCAAGGTAAGCTCCTTTTCAGAACCGGTCACCATAGGTCTTGTATTTTAAACATACTGACAAAAGCAGGAAGGAGTTGGAACATCTGAAGCATCATAGATATCTTTTTTTCCTTTGGCATAAGAGTAAGGAATTTTATAATCTCACTGCTTGAGATTCTTCTCTTTGCTTGATTTGTTCATCTGTGAGTCTATTGGTCTATTACAATCTCTTATGTGAAGAAAATTTGAGATATGAAGAGGAATAATAAATATATTCCATGGTTCATGTCATATTATTTCTATAGCTTAGATTAGGTAGTGAGTCTGTCCTTTCCCTGTAAGTCTCCCTATTCAAGTCCTCTGGTACCTGTGTTTATCCAGGTCAAACAAGAGCACATGACAAGGGAAAACGTATGATTTTCAGTGCATTACTTAATTAATGCAAGGTGGATAGAATGGAGAGGTGGCTGTTTGGAACAAGGGGTTAATATTTGCAATTTACTTCTCTTACAATGTTTCTTTGAAGTAAAACAGAGACAGTAAATGAGTTTTGGTGTAGTAAATTTACTATCTATCTTTGTTTGTAAAAACAGCCTGTTTATTTCTGAACTCAAGAAACTAATCTTGGGGTCAGATTTTAAACTAGGAATATCAATGTTTGAAACTTCAAAATCCTCCCTGTAAAAGTGTGCATTCAGTTGTTTAACATGGCTGTTCAGTGCTGAGTAAGTGTGGACAAACACCAATGCCGGGCTGTGAGTTTCTTGAGTCTCGAGGGCTTTCTCCCAAGGACAGCTACTAAAAAAGTGTCCCAGTCTGCTGCTAAATAGAATCCTTGCTGGGTGGGCTTTTGAAAAAAGTCTTTGGATGGTATAAATAAAAATCAGCTTCCACCAGCTGAACAGATTTGATTTTAGAAAAGTCTTAGTTCAGCACAGTAGTATTTCCTATGCAGAAAACTGACAAAGTTGGAAATTTTCATCAGTTATACATCTGTAGGATTTTCAGATTTTTCCAGCTACTTTTTAGACCAATAATGTTCCATCTTTCGTGGCCTTCTGCTGTGACTAACAATCAAAAGTAAATTGATAATGTGAAATGGAGGGACAAACAGATAGTTGGCAGTTGTTAGAGACTGAGACACTGGATGGAGGAGATTGTGATGGACAAATGTTTAAACAGCAGCTTTCTCAGTGGAGCAACAAAAGAATATCGACTCCATGTATCACACCTCACAGTGGGCACATAGAGGAGTAAATGTGCAGCCTGAGCTATATGGGCTGTTTGCAAGCCTTGGAGCGAGAGCTGACTTGAGGCTGAAAGCTAACACTGCTGCTGTGATGGCCAAGTGAGCTCCAGCTTGACCTCAGGTGACAACTGCACAGAGAGTAGAATAGAGAAATGCACTGAGACAACTATTTTCATATCATTCCTGTGGATGTGATCAGGCATAATGAGTTGGTGCCACAAGAAATATCTACTAGATGGGCTTCCTAAGGTGGCTGTGGGTACTCCAGGTAGAAACCAAGAATGTGTTCAGGTGCAGTTTCAGGTCTGAGAACTGCAGGAGGAAGGGCACTGACATGGGACCCATATGTCGGTAAGTGTGTTGGTGTACCTGAAATTCATGTAAACGGTCACTTGTTCAGGCTCTAGTTCTGCCTTTGTTTCTTTTAGTCTCCTTTGTTACATCCTCTGAGTTCCCAACCAGCTCTCCTGGTCATAGTTTATCAAAAGTATATTTATTTTGTGTCTCCTGTCCTGTTGCTATGAGTAGGCATTTTACTTCTATAAAAACAAATTAGTTTCCATTTATTCTACAACAATTCAGTTACCTGTCCCCCTAATACTGAAATTGGTTCCAGGTATTTTAATTCACTCTGGTTCTCATAAGATGACACACATTGAGGTAACCTCTATGTATTTCCAGCTTCAAGGCTCAAGTAGAACCTGGCTGTTCAAGTGTTTGTCCCTTTTCATGGTGTGGCCACCAGAGAACAAGCAGTGCCTTTTTCAGTGAGCTTCCTATAGTCAGTGCCATGAGACAGTGACTATTTCAGCTCAGGCCCAAGGAGCAGCCACCCACTGCCAGCCCCCTGCTGTGGCCATTATCAGGTGGTGGTTATGATTATCAAGTTGGCTGACCTGTCAGGTATAGTTTACTCTAATTCTGCCAAAGTCTTGCTGATGTTGCTTGATTCCCTGCTAAACAAACATGCAGCTTTTAATACTTGTCCTCATTAACAAAACTGACAGCACAGTAGGTTCAGCTACTGTTTTCCAGCTAACCCTGAGGCTCTCCTGGTATAAGTTGGACTCAGTGGTTTGAACTCTTGAATCTCCAGTGTTGTGTATACATTATAAATGTATATACTGCATCACTGCTGCATTGTTTCATCACTCCTGTGTTGAATGGATCAGTCAAGAAAAAGCTGTTGAAATTTGAACCAAACTCATGGCTCCTGGCATTTTGGGTGTGGAGACTTTATTTATGAATAAATTTCTATTCTTTGCAGCTATGCTTGTTTGTGCAGGGCAGCACATCACTGGAACCAATTTAACAATATGTAAAATGAACATTTCTGTCCTTTGAATATTAGATCCTTGACAGTTTAAGACGTAGAGCTTTGTTCTGGAGTGTTCTTTACCCAGTGAGAGGCATAGCTCATCCCTTCATCTTATCATAGCAAAGAGACATAATATGTGAAGTAGGAAAGGGGTAAACATACTCTGATTAGAGATATGGTCCTTCAGGAGGAAAGAAATGAACCCTTAAATCATCTACTGCCTTCCTAATTTCAGATTCAATGAGTGCAAGATCTTCGTCTTGCCAAACAGTTTACACTATGGCAATGTCCCTAGCTCTTGCCCAGCTCAGCCTGTGCTACAGTCTCACCATCTGGGAAAGCTGATGGACAGGCATGTGCACTGATCCTGCCTGGGGAAGTCAGTCTGGATGGAATTCCTCTTGCCTGACTTTTGATATCTCCCACTGACTAAATGGATGCTAAAGTAATTAAAATCAGGTTAAGTCGACCTGGTCACTCTTATTTGCAGAACAGCTGTGCTGGGGTAGGGTCCTTCTGGATGTATTTGAGGCTGTTATATTGTTGGAGGGATGGACACAATTTCTGCATTGAATTCAGATGCACCATGAAATTTGTTATTTACCAAATATCATCAAATCCAAGAATATAGTTAAAGATTGAAAGTTTATGTACAAACACATTTCTTCACAGAATCACAGAATCACAGAATCACAGAATAACCAGGTTGGAAGAGACCCACCGGATCATCGAGTCCAACCGTTCCTATCAAACACTAAACCATATCCCTCAGCACCTCATCCACCCGTGCCTTAAACACCTCCAGGGAAGGTGAATCAACCACCTCCCTGGGCAGCCTGTTCCAGTGCCCAATGACCCTTTCTGTAAAGAATTTTTTCCTAACGTCTAGCCTAAACCTCCCCTGGCGGAGCTTGAGGCCATTCCCTCTTGTCCTGTCCCCTGTCACTTGGGAGAAGAGGCCAGCACCCTCCTCTCTACAACCTCCTTTCAGGTAGTTGTAGAGAGCAATGAGGTCACCCCTCAGCCTCCTCTTCTCCAGGCTAAACAACCCTTGTGGGTTCATTCACCAGCTGTGCGAGGAAGTTGTCTCCCACGCACTCCAGGAACCTCCTAGACTGCTTCCTTTCTGCTGTGTTGTACACCCAGCAGATATCAGGAAGATTGAAGTCTCCCACAAGAACGAGAGGCATCAATCTAGAGATTAACCCCAGCTGTTTATAGAAGAGCTCATCAGCTGCTTCTCCTTGGTTGGGTGGTCTGTAACAGACTCCCATCACAAAATCTACCTTCTGGTGGGCTCCTCTGATTTTGACCCACAGGCACTCAACCTCCTGATCGCCACAATCCATCTCAATGGAGTCCAAGTCCTCCCTTACACAGAGGGCTACCCCGCCTCCTCTCCTACCCTTCCTGTCCCGCCTGAAAAGCTTATACCCCACCATAGCCGTACTCCAGTTATATGAGTCGTCCCACCACGTTTCCGTGATGGCAACGACATCATAGGCCCCTTGCCCTACGACAGCTTCCAGCTCTTCCTTCTTATTCCCCATGCTGCGTACATTGGTGTAAATGCACTTCAGCTGAGCTGCTGAGCCTTCAGCCCTCCTAGAGGGAACAGGGTTCGTTCCCAACTGTCTGGTAACTGGAGTAGTTAACACCAGAGTGCCTGCATCTCCCTTAGCACCCCAAGGTGTGTTCTCCCCCACTTTTTGTGCGGTGAGGTACTGGTGGTCCTCGCCCGCGCACCCTCTCCCAATCACCAATTCCCCACATCCAGGCTCGTTCCTGTCTAGCCTGGGCTCAACCCCCTCCCCCTTCACATCTAGTTTAAAGCTCGATTTATGAGCTTGGCTAGGTTTCTAGCAAGGGCTTTAGCCCCTCTAGGAGACCCATGTGCCCCGGCCTTAGCGAGAAAGCCTGGGGGTGCGTGAGCCCCCCCATGATCAAAAAAGCCAAAGCCCCTCTCCTCGCACCAGGCTCGGAGCCAGGTATTAATCGAATTCTTCATCCTGGCTTCCTGCTCCTCTCTATTTAGCATTGGGATGGAGCAGAATACTACTTGTGCCCCAGAGCCCTCCATCATTCTCCCAATTGCCCTGAAGCCATTCTTGATGGCTTTGGCCTTTTTGTTTGTTAGGTCGTCATTACCAGTTTGGACTACTATCAGAGGATAGTAGTCTGTCTCGTGAACCAGGGAAGGAAGTTTTCTAGCTACCTCCTTCCCTGATGCACCCGGCAAGCAGCAGACCTCTCTGTGGAGCGGGTCCAGTCTGCAAATGGGTCCCTCCGTTCCTTTTAGGAGAGAGTCCCCTACAACAATCACCCTCCTCTTCTTCTTGATGGAGGATGTTTCTATCTTTTTCTGAGAATGGTGCAGCCTAGGGAAGGATTCTAGGCTGTGGGAGCCACCATCCTCATCCTCAGGGCGATGTACTTCAGTAGTACATGTGGATAATGATGATTTGGAGATCATTTGTCCACATACATAACCCTCTACTTGGGAATAACTACATTTTCTTAAAAGCTAACATCTCAGTGAAAAGTAGATATAGAAATCTGATTATTTGTAGACTTAACACAGGCTACTTTCTCTAAATATGTCTCTTCTTGAAGAGTGAGAAACAAGAAAAAACTCAAAACAGAAGTCCATGTCTAGAATTCATGTTTACTCTTGCTAGAAATGGAAAAAAATCACTTTGCTTTAGGAAGCCACCATTTTGAGTTTTGATGCCATGCCTGAAGGTTTCATTGGTTGTTGGGTAGATGGCAGAGGGGAAAATGGTGGTAGAAGTTCCTGCTTCTTAGAAGAAACCCAGAAAATGCCCTAGGCTGAAACTTAGTCTATCAGTAAAACTCTTACTGTTCTGGAAGGTCCCACAGGGAGGATCAATAAGCTAGTGCTTGTAACTCACTAATTCATCTAGTGTAAAAGAGCTTCCAAAGTTTTCTTTGTTCATTGGAGAACAAAATATATCTGTATATATTACATACAGATATATATCATATCTGCAGCAAACATCAGTATTTATAAGACAAACATTGTTCGCTCTTTGTTTTCTACTTGTCTGGCATGCTTTCTCTTTTGGGAGCTTGCAGGCTCACAAAGCAGCTACCCTGTGGAATCAGTAAGAAGTTTCCATGTCATCCCTGTTACAAAGCATGGAGCTACAACCTCTCGCTCCTGGTGAGGTAAAACCTTCCCTTCAGCAAATCAGAAATAGTACAATACTTGCTTTGAGAACTGTGCTGCTGATCTTCTGATTGAGTGTTTCAGTGAGAGTATGAAGACCCAAACAATAAAATAATGACTCTGAGAGCAACCTGAACATCTGCTACATGTAATGAGAAGGATCCCCATTTATTTATTCAAAAAAAATGCAGAAAAAGATATTTTTAGCAGCATTTCAACTGTATGTTAGAAATGGTTCACAGACACCATTTCTGACACGCATTGATTAGATCTGTGGCTGAGTCTATGACCAGATATTGATATATAATGAACAACATGATATGGGAAATACGTCTGATCCATTAAATAAAAGTGAGAACTGGATCTCACAGTCTTAAATCTGCTGTCTCTATTTGTCTCTAAACAAGCATGACAGGGAAAGCATTCATGAGGAATGTGGATGAAAATAATTCAGCAAGGGTTACTGCAAATACTGTAGAAAAGTGTTGGTGAAAGCATATTAAATTCCTTTTACAAGGTCCCAAATCCTGTAACACTAAGGCATGAAATACAGAGAAGAAACAAAAAAGTTTCATTTAATAGCTTTGGGTACATGCTAAAGAAAGCCATATCTCTTTCTTCCCTCATAGGACCTTCAACAGTTTTCAGAGCAGATACAGAAGCTCTTTCCATGTGTTTCTTTCAGGGATGACAAAAAATCTTTGCAAATTAACCTATGCCACTTCTTTCCAGCAGAAGAGTGCAGAAGTTATTTTTCAAGATGAGGCAGACATCTGCTTCTTTCATGTTCCACAAAGCCATTGTACTGGATTTTTAATATTTCCATGTATTTTCTTTTATATTTCATATGTATAAAGATTTTGGTATATTTAATATTTCCTATTATCAAGGGGAAAAATCCAATATTAAGAAAATTATACCTTTTTTATTCGTCACTGTGTAACAAAAATTGTGTAAAATCCCTTTCGAATACCCAGAATTGCCTTTAATATTCATTTTTGTGGAAACCATTTAGTTCATTGTAGTTCCTTAATTATTTCTTGTACACATAGGAATTGGCTTACAGTCTGTTATGTGCTTTTGGTAGGGAAATAATAGAATTAACTAGAATTACTTGAGTCCTTCTTTGAAAACTTACAGATGCTGCTTGCTATATAGAACTGGAAATATTCTTTATTTTTAAGAGAAAGAAAATGTGTTTGACTACTATATTATGGAAGTATTGCAGCTGCATTTTGGTCGTGTTTTTTTATGTACCTACTCCATGTTTTGGCCAACAAACTGTGAAAATACGTCTAGATGATGCAACATGAGATACAGAATACTTCCAAAGGACGCATATGTGCTGTTTAGTAAGATGTGTGCTTTTCATCGCAGGTCACTGGTGTGAGTAAACCAGCTATAGCTGACCAGAGCATCTGCTACATGAGAGCAAAATGTGATGGCATCAAATGTTGTTTGTATTTTTATTTTCTTAATCTTGAAAAGAGAGAACTCTCTTCTGTACAATTTTTCTCCTTTTCTTCCTTTCTCTGTGTTCCTTTGCACGTAAATTTAAAGTGAAAACATATGACTTAGAGCCTAACTCTGTTCATTTACTCAGCTGAACCTATTTAATCAATTTAAATTTGAAGGAAAGTTTACCAACTTTTAAAAATAAATCCAGGACCAGCGGAGAGTATCATATAAACAAAAGTCTAATTTCATTTTTACTTCTTTTTTTAAAAAAGGGCGTGGGTATAAAATTTTGCAAATGACCTTTTTGCTTGGAGAGAAAAACAAAAGGAAAGAATAAGGAACATAGTGGTTATTTACTTGGTTTCTTTCTTTTCTAAGGACACAGAAAAATTAAAAAGCCCTAAAACGAAGCTGAGAGTTTAAATTAATGGCTTCTGGCAAACTGTCAACTAATATTAACTTTATCATTCAGCATGATGTCAGTTTGAAAAGCTTCAGGATAGGGCATTTGAATGTTAGAATCCTGATTAACAGACTAAATTAATTCCACTTTATCTTTCAGCCCAGTAATGTAGACCAGGACACCTGACTTACTAATAACAGAATCATAGAATGGTTTGAGTAGGAAAGGACCTTAAAGATCATGTAATTCCAAAGCCCCTCCCATAGGCAAGGACACCTTCCACTGGACCAAGCTACCCTTGTAAAAAGTCCCTCTCCAGCTTTCTTGTAGACTCCCTTTAAGTTCTGGCAGGCTGCTATAAGGTCTCCCAGGAGCCTTCTCTTATCCAGGCTGTAAAACCCCAACTCTCTTAGCCTGTCTTCATAGAAGTAGTGTTCCAGCCCTCTGATCATTTTCATGACCCTCCTCTGGATTCACTCCAACAAGATCTGTGTCCTTCTTATGTTGAGCTTGGCCTTTTGAGCATCATGAGGTTTGCATGGGCCCAGCTCTCAAGGGCCCAACTCTCAAGCATGTCAAGTTCTCTCTGGATGGCATCCCTTCTCTCCAGCATTTTGAGGACACTGCACAGCTTGGTGTCATTGGCAAACTTGCTGACAGTGCACTCAATCCCACTGTCCATGTTGCTGACAAAGGTGTTACATAACACCAATCCCAATACCAGCCCCTGAGGAATGCCTCTTGTTTCTGGTCTCCACTCAGATATTGAGCCCTTGACTACAACTCTTTGAGTTCAATCATCTAGACAGTTCCTTATCCACTGAATGATGCACCCATTAAATCCATTTCTCTCCAATTTAGAGCCAAGGATGTCTTCCAGGACAGCATCAAATGTTTGCCTTCTATAACTTAGGCAGGGTGGCTTGAAGCCTTGCCAGTGAAGACTGAGGTAATAAAACCTTTGAGTACCTCAGCCTTCTCCATATCCTCAGTAACCAGTTCTCCTGGTTCCTTCCAAAGTGTGCCCACATTTTTCCTAGTCTTCCTTTTATCACCAACGTACCTAAAGGAGCTTTTCTTGTTGCTCTTGATGTCCCTGGCCAGATTTAATTCTGTCAGGGCTTTAGACTTCCTAACCTAACCTGGTCCATGGCTGCTTGGACAGTTTCTCTGTATTCCTCCTAGACTGCCTGTCCTTGCTTCCACCTTCTGTAGGCTTCCTTTTTGTGTCTGAGTTGGTCCAGGAGATACTTGTTCATCCATTCAGGCCTTCTGGTGTTTTTGTCTGACTACCTCTTTGATGGGATACATCTCTGCTGAGCTTGGAAGAGGTGATCCTTGACTATTAACCAGCTTTCTTGTGTCCCTCTCCCACCCAGGGCTTCATCCCATGGTAACCCACAAGTAGATTCCTGAAGAGGCCAAAGTCTGCTCTCCTGAAGCCCAGGATAGTGAGCTCGCAACTCCTCCATTTCATGGTCACTACACTCAAGACTGCCCTTGTGCTTCATATTTCCCATCAGCCTTTTCTTGCTGGTGAGAACAAGATCCAGCATAGCACCTCTCCTCATTGGCTCCTCTATCACTTGGAGAAAGAAGTTATCATCAAAGCATCCCAAGAGCCTCCTAGATTGATTATTTTCTGCTGTGTTGTCCCTCTAACAAATAGCAGGGTGAGTGAATTCTCCCATGACATCCAGGGCTTGTTAATGTGAGGCTGCGTCTTTGTGTCTATAGAGGGCCTCATCTATTTGGTTTTCCTGGGTTGGTGGCCTCCAGCAGACCCCCACTATAATGCCACTGGTCCCTGCCCTCTTCTTTAACCCTGATCTGTAATCAGCCATATCCTGGCTGCTATCCCACACTGTTTGCTGGTCCTGTTCACAGTGCTCCTGGTCACTTAGTACTCTTTAGAACTGCCTTTTTGGGGGATGGAGGTGGCCGCCTTTACTCCTGGCCCCGCTCATGCCATGTCATCTGCTCTGGTGAGAGCTGCCAGCTCCTGGCAGGTGTCTGAGCTACCCTGGTGTTTCCCCAGCTCAGGAAATCCCCTACTGTGTGCCACGATCCCCTGTTCTGCTGCAGAACACACTTGCACGAGAGCTGATCACATTGGCAGATAGTCTTCTCTGACTTTTGCATAAATATCACTGACTGCAGCTTGGACTCAGACCACTTTAAGACGGATGAAGAGACCATGGCAGATAGCTTAGCTGCTGTTTTCTAGCAAATGTTTTGTTATTTTGTCTGGCCAGTTTAGATCTCATTAATGCTAATACTGGAATATGCTCATGACACACAATCTTAATCTCTGTTTCATGTGGCCTGAATTTTCTTGGAAGCAAATGCTGTTAAATATTTATATTATGTTAGCATTTAGTGTCACTAAGCTCTGTGGAATCGTCTTGCTGTTCTGTAAAAATATTTAGTTCATGCAATCCTTCTCCTAAGGTGCTTTAGCATTTTATTGATGGCAGAAAACAGTATGTTCTCTAGCCCAGGCCAGTGACTTGTGTGTCAGTATATGCTTGTTCCCATTTTTAAATCTGCCACTATTAGAGTTTGCCAGCACATACCAGGAAGATTTGTTTATGCCATTGCTAAGAAGCCATTGTTGCAATGAGCATTGCAGTTTTACCAGGGTTTTACTTCTTTTTAAACAACAGCCATTCGCAAAGTAAAGATCCTTTAGGAATCCAGATTCACCTAGAATTTAAATGCACTGTTAAATCTGTGGCTTTCATTTAGGCAAATAAATAACTGAGTGTGAAAATGCAAAAGACCATTTTGACAGTCAATCAGTCTTGGGCTGTTCTTGGAACAGGATAACAGAAATAATTACACGTGGAGAGTTACAACCAACCTAAATTCTAAACACCTTCATTTGCAAAACACCATTCTCTAATTTCCTTTAGGTGGTAGGCAAGAACATTCTCAACGGCCTTATTTTCCTGTAAGGAATTATCATGTCATTGAGACAGGTATCATTGTGGCAGGGCAATTGGAAGAGGAAATTCATCTTGGGATGAATCTTGGGATGGGATTCATCAAATCACTTTAAGCTGTCTGCATTTGAGTTAGTCATTCTGAATTCTCTTCATAGACCAAAGAAAGCAGCAAGTGGATGTCTATTTTAAGTGTTTACTTTAGAATTAGAGGAATTGTCTTCTTGAAATTCTTGTTTGTCTCCTTTATCAGTAAAGGCAACTAGGGAGACAAACAAGCTCTGCCATGGTTGTCCACAGTGCATATGAGTTGTACATACTCAGTCACTTTTGAGTACCTTCCATTTCTTACCCCATTGTGTGCTCCCAAGGACACATAATTCCTAGTATATTCTTCCCATTCATTCCCCTTCCTTGACTGATCTGTTGCTGAAAACAACAGAAGCTTGAAGTTGTTAACCAGATATTTCCCAGTATTCAGATTTGTCTCCTGCATGTCCATTAAATGAGATCAGCATTTTCACCAGTGACAAACTTACTGGTTTTTTTGGTTGCTGTAGATGTTTCCTTTCAGGAATATCTGCTTGAAATGCTGTTCCTTTTTAAGATTATCTTTCCCCCTCCCTTTCCAAGGAGGATAGTATGTGCTAGTGAGGCCATGACAGTTGATTAACTCTGGTTATCAGGATGCTTTCTTTATTCCCGTTAAGTCTCTTGCAGATGTGTGGTTCCAGCTTATCACATCACTTTGAAAGTAGTCACATTGTGGTCTTTTGACCTTTTGACCGTTCTTCATTAAAAATTCATTGTTATGTTTCCTCCAAGAAATGCATATTTCTCCTCAGCTGTATTTCAGCCCTGTAAAACACTGAAATGCTTTTTGAGCCCTTTTTGCCCATTCAGAAAAGCATTGCAAAACAATGCTTCTGCAGCACCTCCTACCTAAGAATGTTAGAGCCCTTCACAGTCATGAATACATGAGAGCAAAGAAAGTATCATGCTCAAAAGATGAACAATGCAGGAAAAGGTTTCATGAATTGCCAAAGCTCAAACAGCAGCACCATGATGGTATGCGGTGCTTTCTGCATGATGCTCTTTTTATTTTGACATGCTGTGCACTCCTGTGATGTCCTGCGACATTAAGGCACTCCTATGCCTTAACCACAGCAGCCCATAGGAGCCCATTCATCTCTCTTTTCTGTGAATTGATTTATCACTGTAAGGAAGGTTTATTATACACCCTTATCCTGTAAATCTTTCCTGCTCCAATGGCTGATAGAAGTCTGGCACTGCAGTGGGTTCCTGCTCATTTACTCTCTGGGTATCAGGTATGTTGCTGATGTGAGAATGAGCTTCCTGGGAAGTCTCTCTTAACATAGAAATGTGAGAATCAAAGAATTCAATTCTGTTGGGATTTTTTTCCATTAACTGGGGTTCTGAATGGTTTCACAGCTTTTTGTTTCCTTCATTTTCATTTTTATTGTATCCCAAGTTTTATAGGGAAGTATATTTTAAAATAACAAAAACAAAACAGAAAACAAGGAACCAAGCAACGACTGTGAACTACTGCCTCAGTAAGACTGTTTGTTCAACACAGTCACACAGAGCCAGTCTGCTTTAAAAATACCTACAGCTTCAGTTCTATTAAATATTACTTGTGTTAAAACAAGAAATCATCAATGCTGAATACAATTGTGAGGGAAAGAGGAGGGCTGGGGAGGCAAGGGATCCTACATATCCTTTGAAATGATTTCTGTAGTCTCATGAATTTATTTAGGGGCTTGGAAAGGGTGCTTAATTCACTACAGGAATTGCTTGCCAGTGTAAGCAAGGCTTAATTAATAGCAGTCTGGTGTTGTAGAGAGCTTTACAGTCCTTATGTTGAAGGTGCCCCTGTAGAGCAAGGTAATGTCAGTGTAAAGAAGTGCCATGGTAATGTGAAGGATGACTCTTGGAGGCTGTGTCTGAATGGAAATCGTAAATGTAGCTGCAGCTCATGTAACCATGCTAGAGCTACCTACAAATAGGCTGTTTTGAGTCAGACTGGCCACATGCCCATCCTAGTCTGAAAGCTGAGTGAGTACAAAGAAAAATGGCAATGGCTTTTCCCTCTCTGCTATTTGAAAGGACATCTGTGTAAAAAAAAAAAATAAATAAAGCAACTGAGTCAAGTTCTACTCCAGAAAAACTAAGACAAAACTGTTAGGATATACAGAGTATCTCTTCCATAATACCTCTGTTATGGGATAGTTGTTCTTAGTGGGTTTCTTGTAGATTCCTCCAGTACAACTTTTTACCAGATAGTCGTAGTGTCTCTTTGTGAGCGATGCAGTGCTAACTAAGCACAGGCCTAAGCATGGGGACATGCATTTTCATCTTTGGTCATTGCCATTCAGTCTACTAAGAGTGAAAGTCTCACCCTGACAAAGCTCCAAGAGATCCAATTACAGCAGGTTGTCCACTGAGTAATGTGTTAATGCGAATATGTCACTCCATCTCTCTGTTTTCTGTTCTTGAGCTTCTTTTTTTTTTTTTTTAATTAAGTTCAGGTTGTGTTTCGATATGTTTGTCCTGTGTTCAGAGTTCAGAGCTGTCTTTGGGAACAGCACCTGTTAGCTTTCTCCCACAGCAGCTGCCTTTACTGGGAACAATGGAACTGACAATCAGCTCTGGGGGATGTGTGGGATGCAGGTGAGAAGGGATTTGGGAAAAATTCCTGGAAGACACATTACAGTAGACTTCAACATTCAAAGGAAAATGTGTAGCTCTTAACCCTGTGAGCAGAGTCCTCTGCTGGAGTCCTACTTGACCAGGTAAGCTCCATGCTGGAAGAAAAGGATTTGCAGTTTGTTGCAACAGTAGAGGTGACTCCTTTGGCACCCATTCATTTCACAAGGGGAGGAGGGGGCTCCTGCTCCACTGGGAGATCTTTTCTAGGTGCTGTGTTTCCTAGAGGTAGAGTTTTTGCTGAATGCTTATCTCAAATAGTCTTTTTTTCCCTGCTTCAGCTGAGTTCTGTGTGGTTTTCACTTTGATCCTGCCTCAGCCTGGAAAACAGGAGTAACTATCTCGGGACACCTCTCCAGTGCTCTTTAATTGGGTATGTACATGTTGTGGGTGGGGTATACACAGATAGAGATGCCTCATCACCTTTCTTTAAGGCTCCCCTTCCATTTTGTGTCAGACTCAGCAGCTCTCTGATAAGCTTTGCAGCCATAGACCCTGCTAAACCTTTCCAAAAGCTGAATTTTATCCTCCACTCCTCTAGGTTGGAGAAACCTGTGAGATTTCAGCTAGCTTAATCCTTTTCCCTCATAGCTTACCCCTTCTGGGTCATTGTAGTAGTAGTAGAAGCAAGTCACTGCATATTTCACTGAAGTAGCTCTGAAGCAGCTTTGGATTTCTTCAGACAACACCACATGAAACACAGAGGTTGGTGAAGCAGGGATTCATCTATGCCCCCATTCGTGATTATTCATCAAGGTTTTGGTCTGTATCCATTCAGGATTACTGGTCCTCTCCAAGTATTTCATTTCTCCTGGCCTTTCAAGTCCAGAATTTAAGTCCCTTTAATTTTGATAGGTTCCTCAGGAGCATCTGTGTTCAAGAAGCCAGTCATTTAGGGCTGAGAAGGGACTTCAATTTCTCTGCATCAGCCTTTGTTTTTTTAAAGGTTTTTGAACTGATTTCTCCTGAGAATGGCTGACCAGGAAACTATACCACACTTCTGACAAAATCTCATTGCAGTACTTTTTCTAATGGCAGGAACAATGCCTCATTCTGCTGGAAGCAACTCAACCAGGAGGTGAATTTGAGATTGTATTTATCTTTTATACAGATACATCACACTGCACGAGAACAGTAAGATAATGGCAACTGGACTTGTCAAGGGCAGAAATTCAATGCGCCTTGCCTGTCTTGCTTGAAATGCCTCATCCTGTATGTGTCCCCCAAGCAGGCATGACAGACCAGGTCCTGCACTAGACAGCATGTGTCTGACCCTCTCGACCAAAGTACCATGGTCTTGTATGACCACATCTTGAGAAGAAGGGTTATGTTGCTGTGGGCAAAGGACATACCTGAATTTGTGTGATCCATCTGTCTTCACTACTGATATGGAATTTTTCCTGTCTAGTTTGTGCATCAAGTAGGGCTTAGGATGGAATTAAGTGTTACAAAGCTTAGCACTGCTTAAGCAGTCATATTTGCTTTTGTGCATCTTTGAAATATGGGTTATCATATACCACTTGTGTAAAAGCTCTGCTTCTTCCCACTGGAGTCAGTGGAGCTCCACTGCCTACCAAGGTAACAGCACTGTACTGTGTTTACCCAGGTGTGAGCAACAGACTTTGTTTTCAGGACAGCTTTTCTGCATAACGGGTTTTGTACTTTTTTAAAAAGGCAAAGGATGTTAACACATTTAAGGTTCTCTCTGCACAGGAAAAAATGGCTTTCAGAAATCTAAAGCTCACTGAGTTTTAGAGAATTCATGTTATTTATAAAGGGGAAAATAAGTGAATTGAGTTCATATTTAAATGCAGATTGGTACAGGATTTACTATGGATTACTAATTTCCCACTGAGATAATCCTTATTTCATGAGCCATCAGGTCAGAACATGAAAGAATAAACAGCCATAATGGAGATTACTTCCTGAAGAAAACCATGTCTATTTGTATGGTGGTCACAAAGATAAGGATGTTAATTTCCAGTATTGTAATTTGCAGAAGCCTCATTACCTGACAGAGACTATATAGAGATGACACTTCACTTAAAGGCCTAGTAGTAGTTTAGTTCATTTTCTACATTGTCTTTGATTTGCTTGTTGGACACCACCACTGCTGGAAATATGAGTTCCTATTCATGATGATATGTATAGCATGAAAATTATAAACTTAAAAAAAAGAAGTCAGCAAGGACACCTACAGTTTTGCCTGGTTTTAGTGTTCCATGCAAATGCTTGTTGAATAATGTTTTGTACTTTCCCCTCAGTCTACCTCCCCTCCTATACTACATGTGTATGTTGTATGTACCCTGCCCAATAGCACTGAAAATTGCTAACTTTTGACAATTTGAGTCCAGACAGAGGGGGCATCTGTTGTATGTCGTGGCTTTTTTTGATGTCTGGTGATAGTGTTGATACAGATACTTTGATCTTTAAGCAGTTTGACTTCATTGACGAGATTCTGACCGTGTGGATGTCTAAGTAACTTCCATCAGCTCATAAATCTAAATAATTCCTAAACTCTCCTACTGGTTTTATGATCTCCTAAATTATACAATCTAAAGTATTTTTCAACCGTTCCACATTTCTGGCCAAGTTTTTGGAGATGGTGAAAGCTGAGTCTTTAGTGTCCTGTTTCTATGGCAGGAAGAGTTCAGGCAGTACTTGTCAGCCCGGGCAGATAAAGATGGGTTTCACCTGCTTTGTTCTCAGGCAGATGTTTCTCATACTTAGGATCAATTCTTCTTTTATGCTTTTATTAAAAACCTCCCTCCACACAGCATAAATTTTACAGCCTACTTGAGCTCTCATTGATGTTGCAAAGGTCTTTCCATGGCAGATTTGCATAAAGGACAGTATTTTAATATTTTTTTGGTAATAACTCCTGTGGTTTAGGAGGGGAGTTTTGTTACCACTGGAATGCAATAAAAGCCTCTTTTTTGAACAAATTTGATGAAGGGTGAAGTCTTTCTATGCCTATTATGTGTGCAGGGGGTATGTGAGCACTACCTGCCTAAGAGTCAGACCCTGCTCGATCTTCCTCAAACTGTTCTTGACATTTCAAAGCAACTCTCTCACATCCCAGATCAGAATCTTGCAGACACAGTGCTGGACTTCCTTTCTTTGGTAAAACCTCAGTTTGAAAAGCTGTTTCTAGAGACTTCTCAGATTTCTGAAAAAGTGTGATTTGTAGAGAAATTCCACTTTGCCATTAATATTCTGATTAAGCAAGAAGGAAGAGGAGGAGAACGTTAACATTGACTTCTCTTCCTCTTCTGAGCTTGGTGTCTACTCACTGACTACTGAGTCATTCTGGTCTCCTTCACACCAAATGAAAGTTTTGGCCAGATTTTTTTCTGTAGAATGGCTCCAAGTAGAATAAGTTCATTGTATTGTATATAGCCAGTTAAGACTGCTGAGGCATCTGTTGAATGGTAACTATCATTGCTTTCCTCTTAGCCAAATCCTGCGTGGCCAGCAATGACACTTTGCAGCCAGAGGGGAAAAAGAGAGCCATTACTTTCAGAGTGCACTCCTGATCAGGATGTATATTGATAGTTTGTGCTAGGAAGAAGGGTTTATTAGTGCCTCTGGCAACTGGTGGTGTGAGCTGTATACCTATAAATTCTAAGTTGGCAATATCAAACAAAAAATGCTCTGTGGCTATAGCCTGAGGTAACACGGAGTGGGAAAAGCCACACTGCACTACTAATCCATAACCACAGAAGTTACCTCCATTCCAAAACAAACACTACATAAAATTTTAGAAGCTGGCCAGCCCAATATATGTAATAAAATGTCAGTAGTATAATTCAAACCAACCTTAGAAATTGTGATATATGGTATTTTGTCATTTATACACTTCAGTGTCGGCGTTAGCTTCAAACAAAGGTCAGCAGCTGTCCAGGGGCTCATTCTGCCCAATGAATATTATCACCAAACCATTTTGTTTTGGTTGTAATACTTCCTAGTTAACCAGGTAGAACCTACACAATAACACAAATATACCAATTTTACAGAATTTAGTTACATTATAAAACTTCATAAAGAAACTTTTTTAAATTTCAACATAGCTATTATGGATTTCACAGTGTTATAGCTGAGAGAAGACTCTAACCTTCGAGATCTGGCAGACGTTGCATTTGAGAAGTGATAAACCCATTATATGCTCAGTAGAAATCCCCCCATCTGTTGACAAAATAAAAGTATAGAAAATGTTGGACTGAAATCAGGTGTTTTTAATAACCAGTTTTCTTTCCCCCCCATCATTAAAATAAATTCAGTATAACAAATAAAATGTTAAATGCACATTTTACACAAGACAACTTTTGCGGTTTCATGGGAGATTTTAGAATTGGCTCTATGGAGTTTCTCCAGGTATTTTAGGCAGGTGTTTGTTCTGTCTATAAGGTCCTCTTCCTATAATGAATTTCATTTTCTGGGACCCACTTAACTAACCCTGCTTAGTTAAATTATTCAACAAATTGTTCTGCTTTGTCTCTAACTATTGGTTGCATCTGTGCTCCATGGCTAATGAGGGGAAAATGGGATAGTGTTGGAGCTGTGTGCTTCATTATCCAATCGAATTTAAAAGGCAGATACAAAATACAGAAAATACATCTTATTGTCTGGCTTCTTATTTGGTCATGATGCTGTAGGTTTTATTTTTGTCCTTCAGGACCTCCTGTCTGTAGGTTAGAGACCTGTTGGAGGATGGGTCTTGCTGCAAACTCCTGCTGTGTGTGCAGTACCCCCCGAGTCTGTTAATAAAAACATACCTTTAAATGAATTTTTTGAGTTGTCAGAAATTGCACAAGATAAGGATGTATCTCTGGATTCAAACAAGGTCCTCAAATACTGCTAGAAACACTGGGGATTTTTTCTTACTATAACTGTTATCTGGGAAATAGTTCTTCATCTGATCCCCGGATCTTAATCTGGCTTGTGCATTTTTTACAGAGGTATGCTGAACTCTTCTTGAAGCAAGGCTTTGGTGCACAACCTGTGCCTCAGCCTGTGCTTCCCAGGACAACCCACTCTTGGCAAAGCATGCCAGTTTTTATAGTTCATCCCTCTCTTAGAGTCCTTTGTATTTCTCCTCCTTCTTCCCACTTCTCCCCTCTCTACATATTATATCTCTCAACCTTACTTCAGTGTTACCTATCACATGGCTAAGATAGTGGGTAGTTGGACAGTGTGGCTAAGATTAATCCATCCAAAGAACTGAAGCAGCCAAAAATGAGGGCAGTAGGGGACAAAAAATGGGGGGAAAGAGTCTCTTTCCAGCCTGATCCACTTCCTGGCCTACTTTACCTGATAGACAGGAGAAGAAGCCATCCCCACATGGCAGGGAGAGTCCAGGTTTGGCTGGATCAAATGTAAAGGAGGGATTGGATGGCCAACATCAGTTTGAAATGCCTTAACTTGTATAGATGTGAGGTATTTACATCTGAGCCAGTTACCCCAGGATGAGTTTTTTACCAGTAGCAAGAAATAAGTATGTATTACCACGGGACGATTTCTCTCATTACATATCCTAGATACCCAAGACAGATATCTCAATAGTTCAAATGACTTTCTCTCCACAAGTGCCTGTTTACATCTTTCCACTGACAATAAAGGTATCCTGGGATTACAGACATGGATTTGGATATCTGTTCTTAGGCAGCTGAAGCACTGGGTGAAACAAATCCTGGTTTTAGTGGGTGCATTTCCATGCAGAACATGTTCCAATCAGTGAACTTGAAAGCCATCTACATCTTGGTAGATAACTAAATAACACAAAAGTATGTACATGCTCCTCAGTGAACTTGCCTCAATGGGAATCAGTTCATTTGGGGATGCACTAGGCTAGAATCAGTAAGCTTTAGGTCTCATTCTTCAGAAGATGTTTTTACAAGATGTTACGCTTCAAATACCAATGAATCATATATTTAATTCAGGATGTCACACCAGGCTTTTGTTAGAAATTCAGACTTCAATGGAGTTCTCTTCTCCCCTCAAAGACACAGAGAAAAGTATGATAAATTAAGTGTCAAGCATGACATACAGATAAATATTGCCATGAAGTATGTTTCTCTGGAATTTCACTAGGCCTTTAAGACAATGTATCGCTGTAATGTAGATTTTGTAGTGGTAAAGTCAATTCAAAATGTCTTCCTTCTGTATCTAAATGCTTGTCAATAATTTTTTGGACAAGATTATAGTTTTTCCAAACATATGAAAAATAATTTAAATCTCAAAAAAAATTTTCTCACAGCTAACTTTTGGGCAAGTTTACTTTTCTGCTGTAAATAGCACTGAACTTAAGTGTCTTGCATAATAAGTGTCTTGAGTCTCTTTATCCCCTTCATTCTCAATTACACATTGATTTTTAGTGTAGGGGGTAGATAATGAAAACTGAACTCGTTAGTAAAATCAAGAAAAGCATCTAGTTTTTCCTTAATTCGGTTATGGGCTTTCTGAGAAACATTTAACCTAACATCACCAAGCGTAACTTTCTACTTATGAACTGGAACCAGTGCGAAGGTGGACTCTCCAGTTCTTCTTTGCAGTTACAGTGACTGGTTTCTGAAGATACAGAGTTCACTCAGGTGAGTCACTCAGGGTGCTGTGACAGCCGTATTCTTATTTTCTTCCCTGATTTCACAGCAGTATCCCTAGATAAGGCTTTGAAAGACAGAGCTAATAGGGTGCTTGTCAGCAACATGGCTGTACTTGTTAAGAAGCTGGGGGTTACTCAGATGGTGGTGGTGCTGCTCCCTGTTTCTTTCATCCAGGTATTCATACTTCTGGGAAAAATATGTTGAACAGCAGTGTTTTGCTTGACTTATGCAGGTTAGCTTGGTTACTCTGATTTGAAAATTGGGTGATGTGGTGCTTCTAGCAAAGCTTTGGAAAGCCATGCTAGGGTGTGAGTTGTCCCTTCTGATTATCTCATGGATAATGGGATTGTTGAAGCACCTAGTTGTGTGCTTCCAGTTCCTTGTGTTTGTTTTTTGTCTGATATGACCTAGTACTGCTCAATCCAGATCCTGTTAGCAATTCTAGCCTACTTGGGAAATGTCTTTTGGAAATCAGAGCTGCATTAAGTAATATATATTATATAACTATAAATAAAAGAAAGAAAATATATGTAAACTGAAAGAAAGGCAGAATTTAAAATGAGACTGAGGTTAAAACTCAATTCACCAAAAACGTGGTAAAATTGACTATTGGAGTTGCTTGAACACTGTTAGGAAATAAAGAATAGTGAGGTTGCTGTGTTTGACATATATTGCACACTTAGACATAGTTTTCACGTAAGTCATAGAAGACTTCTTGATAGCACATAAGGGATAGATGGTAAATTTATGTTTAAATATTTTTTTACATTTAAAATTTTTTAAATACATTTTAATTTTTTTATGCTTCTAGGGCATCATCTCTATTACAGAAAGTAATGTTTTCTACTCTTATTACCACATAATGTCCACCTCATTATATAGCATTGTATTAGAGCTATTCCAAAATTCAGTTTTTTACATAAAGTCTCTTCCCTTCAAATGTCAAAAGGCATTGAGATCAATATCAGACTGAAAATCTAAAAATGAAGTATTCTCAAGTTGAATGAGAAGAAAATGTTAGACAGGAGTGAGCATAGCACCTCCTGAACCAGTCTTTCAAATGAGCAGTTTTACTGCAGGCTGTAAAGGGATTGTAGGCATTTGCATATTTGTGTCTATTGCCAGTCTTCTGTGACTTTGGACAATCCCAGAACATATGCAAAAGATCTAAGGTCCTTATATATAAGTGCTGGCACCTAGGACACTCGTTAAACTGGAAGGTATCTTCTTTTTTTGAGTAACAATTCTTCTGTCTGAAATGTTGCTGTATATTTATCTGCAGTGACTTTTATAAGATTGCCTTTTAATATCTTCACGGTTTTCTGCCCAGTCATTTGTTTTCCACTCAGCCCCCAAGTATGTTCCTATGAGTCTTTTTATTTTTATTATAAGAGCTAGCTAGCTGACTGTAAATCCATGAAGGTCACTTTTTATTATTTATTGTCATACGTGGTTGAAAAGCCAGCCTGTACCGTAACATATGTGGCTGTGTAGTGCAAAAAGGGAGTGGGCCAGCTTCAAGGGAAGAATTAGACGGACTATAGGTGTTGTCCCGCATCCATCCCTTTCTGCTGCAGGAAGTGCCCAACACACATGGAATATACTTTTTTAAAAATTAAATTTCCCCATTATATGCTCAAAATGTTCTCTTCCTGCCTTGAATGAGCATGTGGCTCCCTCAGAAGAGGGGTTTGAAGCCCCAGCTCCTTATTCTCTACCCTCTCACTCTGTTGGATTGAAAGAGCTATGAGATTAGTAAGCAGGTGGAAATGAAGGAGTAGAGAGAGGATGTCAGTAAAGTAATTTGATTTAGCTCAAGTATTCTGGCTTCAGACTTTATTGCATCAGCCACCGTGAGTGAGGGCTGCTGGTGCTGCACCTCGGCAGGGAGCAGCTGGTGGCTTTCATGCATCATCAACATAATCATGTAATGAGTTCAGGCAGCAACACCCGTCCAGCCCCATCACCACGTGGGGATTACACCCCTATCACCACCAGCCTAATCTGTGGCCCGGGGGTGCACAGGTGTAACTGAATGCTGAATTTGACCCTGTGGCATTGTTATTATTGATGAGGTGGAAGGTGGTTTGACCTGACACTTGAGGCGTAGAGCCTGGGAGTGAGTCCTCATTTCAGCCTCAAAACTGAGCATGTTTGGGGCACAAATCTGAAATCAGTCCTTATAACAGATTCTTCAATGTTTTCTGAACTTCCAGACTATCTGATATAAACTTTCTGTCTCCTTTCATCCAATATTTGCATATTCTCAGCTTTGGTTTAATAAAAGGAGCATTTTGCTCTTCAGATTTCTAAAAAAGCCCTGTCATGATGAGACATATCTCAGATAGATCGGACTTCTTCAGTTTTGCTAGCAGAACGTAACTGGTCTGAATGTCTGTAGATTAATAGAATTCAGTGTAATTAACCCATTATCTCTGAGGAGGAGAAAGTGCTTTGGTTTGACTTTAGCAGCTCTTGCTTTCCATATTGTATCAATAAAGCCCATAGAAAAAAAACCCTGTGGTGTCAGAAGACAGAGAACACCCTTTGTAGCTACATTGTTCCCTCAAAATATGGTGCAATTGGTATTGTCTTGACTGACACCTCTTCCCTTTTTGTGTGATCAGGTTACTTTCTCACATTGTTTCCCTCCCCATTTCTTTAGTTCAGGAAATGTAGAGAAAGGCTTAACTGGAACAAGACTGTCTCTATGGGAAAAATCCTATCTCAGCTAATGTGCAGGGAAAATTCTTTTTTTTTCCTCTCCAAAAACCTTATTTGAAAGTGTCGTAAGAGTTTCATGAATTGGTCAACCTAAATCCTAACCATTCACAAATTATCCACACTAGATAAAAATATCAATGCTTCAGCTCCAGGATGAAGTGGGTTTATTCTCCCTGCTAGCTGGTGGCATTTTGCTCCTCTGGAATGATGAAGGAGTTATGATCTTCTGGTGGAAATTTCTCTAGCCTGGCATGTTACTCAAGGCAAAAAAATACCTGTAGGACTGTGAAGAGTGCACTGTATCCTTCTGGGAGTTCTTAGTGAAAAAGCATATTGTTTTGAACAGTACAAGTGGTCACATGTCTCTCATTGAAAATAATAAATCGAATAATAGAGACTACTTAATTTTCATGTGCTTGAGATTAAATATTCGGCTAACATAAGCTGTCTCAAGGCAATTTATTCTCTAATTTACCTCCAAGAATTTAGAGTGTGGCTGAAGTGTCTTTTGGATTCTTGAAATGAAACAAATTATGACAGGCCTGTCATCCTGACAGGATCTCGTGGAAAACAGTTAATAAAGAATCTGCAGACGAGTTAAAATAATGAGCTAATTTGCTATTCACAATAATTTTTGAAAAATAGACAGAGTTGATATGGTTTTGATGAGATCACGAATGTGTTAGAAAGAATAACAGCAGCTTCATGAAAGGCATTTGGCTAATATTGTATAATATTTCAATTAAGAAATAACAGTCACATTCATGTCAGTGTCTCAAAAGGTACTTGTTTCCAATGTACAAATGTAGTTGTTTCTGCTGGAATCTGGCAGAAACATTTTTCCATTAAAAATCTCCTTCCAAAGGCTAAAAGTAATGGAGGACACTGCAAAAGAACACGCCGATTGTCCCACATTTGCCTGAAGTTGAATCAAAATTTTTTATTTTATCTTTCAAAAATGTTTTTGTTCCTGAGTTAATAAGTATCTTGTTGAACTAGGATGTCAAATATGTTCTTCTAAAAAAGCCTTCCAGTTCTATACTTTGGAATTACGTTAATGCTTGCTGGAGGTTTCCTTGTTGTCTTAGCATTCATCCTTTGAACCATGCATAGTTTGTATTTGAGAGCAAATTTTTATGGGAAGTACAGAAATCTTTTCAGCTAATTGTTGTGGAAATGAGCATTAAGGAGGAGGACTTTTACTGAAAAATGCTTAAAAGAAATTACTGCAAAAACTGATGTCTGAAAAGAAAAACAGGCTTCAAGAAAGACTATAGTTTTTTTCACACTTATAAGTAGGTCTACATGAATTACATAGGAATGGTCATTTCCAGGAATTGCAGTCCTTATTATAATTTGCTGCAGGCCAGATATAGAGAGATATTAGATTCTTTAAAAGATATATGAGTGCAATTTGAGTAGCAGCAATATAAACACAAGTGTTTTACCCTTCAAACCCTGGTTTGTTAATGGCTGCATCTGTTAATCTGGAAAGGTTCCTGTGAACATCTCCAGTCTTTTCTAGGATTGTTAGTGGAGATGCCTTATATCTTTTTAAGCGTTTACCTTAAATAATAATAAAAAAAAAGAACCGACTTCAGCTTGGGCACCTAGCTTCTCCCTGATCCCAAGTCCATGCCACATTCCTTGTCTGAAATATTCGCTATTCCCTTTCTCCTTGATGTTCTCTAACCTTGTGATTTAATGGCTTCTTTGCCTTGTTTTGGCCTGGTTTTTGCTGGGAACTCTCTTAAGTAGCAAAAAGACTGGCTCATAATTGACCTGCCTTGACGTGTGCATGCATACTTGTGCTGCAAATGCATCTGAAAGGCGCAGCAGTCCCTTCCCTCCCTGTGGCAAATGGCAATGGGAGAGGCTTGAGAGAAAGTGCTTGCACAGTCAGTTAAAAGTGTCCATATAGGCAGCTTAACTTAGAGAAAAGTTGCAGGCAAGCAATTTTTTTTTCCCAAGCTTTTATCCTTATGCACATTCAAAACTCCCTCTATCAAGATGGCATTTTGCAGAAAACCATAATCTTTGAGCTCTCCAATTGTGTATGTGTTGCCTCAACAAATTCATTATGGACTGACATGGAAATCTGAATGTATTCCTGATTAGTGTACTGGCCAGGTCATCCATCAAAGAAGAAAGATCAGGACCCCTTGGGACACTAATCCCAACCTACATGGAATGAGGTGTATGTGAGTACACTATCTGTAGACAGCTCCTGCACAGGATCCATATTCATTCGCTACATGCTTGGAGTTTCATGTCCCAGATGAGTCCTTCTTTCCTGACATTCATAAGTCCTGTAGTAGGTGTCTGCCTAGCAGCTTATCTCCCACAAGATAACTTCTTACCATTGAGGGACTTATCATGTTAAGGCATCATTAAACCTCTACAATGAGAGTCTGACAACAGAGGCAGCTATAGCCATGGTGATTAGCTCATTACCTCTTTCCAAGGTGTCCAGTTTCATGGATCTGAAGCTGGTGTCAATGACCTTCATGGAGGAGTGGCCAAGGAGGAGCTCTGACCACATGCCTCATCAAGGCTACAAAATAAGCAGCAGTTCTTCCCAGACAATACTGACATTCCCTCATGTAAAGGTATATATGAGGCAGCATGTAAGGAGAAAGTGAGACTGAGTAGGTATGCTGGTTTTGGCTGGGGTAGAGTTCATTTTCTTCATAGTAGATCATATGGGGGTATGTTTTGGATTGTTTCTGAAACAGTGTTGATAGCAGTGAGGATGTTTTAGTTATTACTGAGCACTGCTAGGCTAGAGTTTCACAAGAAGTTGGGAGAGGACACAGCTGATACCCTGGCTGACCAAAGAGTTATTCCATATGACATGACTTCATGCTCAGCAATAAAACTTGAGAGGTGGTTGGCCAGGGTGGGGGCACTGCTCAGGGGCTGACTTGGCATCTCTCATTTGGTGGTGGGCAATTATTTTCTTTTGCATTACTTGTCTTTCTTGGATTTTATTCGTCTTTTTGTTATTAAATTTTTCATTACAATATTATTATTATTTATTTGATTTCAATTATTAAACTGTCTATCTCAACCCAGGAATTTTCTCATTTTTACCTTTCCAATTCTCTTCCCACATCCTGCTGCAAGGGGAGTGAGCACGTGGCTGTGTGGTGCTTAGATGCTGGCTGGGTTTAAATCATACGAACATGTCAAAAAGCAGTAAGTTCTCAAAGAGTTAAGCACTTTTCATGTAAGTTATTGTGATAGTTGTAGTCAGTGATCCAACAGCTGTCTGTAGTCTTAAGATGTGGTGCTCAAACAGGATAAAGAGGTCTTGTATGTAGATTTGTGGCTGGGATTTATTACTGAGTTCCAAGGCCTGTCTGTCATGACTGTATGATATGGTTGGTGAGGATCATGGAGCCCAAGGGAATCCTTGTGGGTGCCCTGCCTACATCTAACACCTTGAGCAAGAACAATGGAGGCTTGGGTGCTATGTTGTATGGTGCGACTGGCATACCTTTAACTTATCACTCTCTAAACAACACCCTACAATGTACATGGACTAGGATAGTTTAAGGGTTGGTCCCAGGGAGTCTGGTGTCATGGCTAGAGGCTGTCACACCCCTTGCTTTTGGGTCAGAGAAGGGCCCTGACCAGTGTTAATTACTAGAATAATAGTCCCACATGGCCACTGGTTCTGCTCGAATAGACAGCTGAAATATAGGATACCCTTTTCACTTCACGTTTTTGTCTCCTGCAGCTCACACTGGGACAGCAAGGAGCTCGGGGAAGAAATTTGTACAGCCTTCTGGAGCGTCATATTTATGCTAAATCTGCTTTAGTTCTCCCTGACAACTAGGGGGACTGAGGATACGTGATGAGTACCAGGACAGACATGGTTCATGGTTGCAGGAGAGAGAAAACTCAACATAAAGCCTGTTCTTTATGGCAAATGAAACAAGGAGGGCAGAGAGGTTTAGCAGAGGAAGGGGACCTTACAAGAGCAGAGCTGTGACAATCTGTTTGGGCCTTTTTGGAAGATATAGATCACATGTTTTGTTGAAGAGAATCTGACTTTTCTCCAAGCCCCTGGAGTCTACCCAGAGTCTTGCTACCTTCCTGCTGAAGCAGTCTTGTATTATTTGAAAAGATATGCATGCAAAGACATCAGCCACCAGGCACTAGTTTATTTCTTGTTTTACAGCTCAGTACATACTAATGTATCTGAAGAGCCATGGACATTGGATTAACATGTATAGCTGTACAGTGAGACTGAAAGACCAATTTCAACTCTTGTCCTGCCTTTTCTGACAATCACTAGTTCTGCTACACAGTGAAGGAGACAGTGTGCACTGTTCTTAAATTTGCACAGTTAAGGTATTAGGATTAGCTTTGCCACAGTGCTTGGTCATTGCAGCATCCTGTCAAGACTAAGTTTTTTCAAAGTATAAATAAACACAAAAATTTTAAGACAATCCACTGGTGCTGACAATTTTTAGCTGTCTGTAGTCTTATGGCATAGGAGAAAAATTTATTTTTCCTATCTAGTTTTGTACATAAAAGCATATTCTCCGCTTCATGGTAGAAATGCTAGGCTGAAAGCAGCTTGGCATTGCGTCACCTTTAGGCACACAGAGCCCTTACATCAGTCCTTTAAGGAATAAAAAACACTCCAAGGCTCTGAATTTTGCATGTGGGTACCCATGTCAGGTACCCAGGTGCAAATGGGGTGCAATTCACAGGGGACTCACTTCTACTTAATAATGCAGAGCTGCAGTGCTGCTTAGGCATGATGTCACCATAGAATGACCCATAAACTGACTCAGCTATTTGGTAGATTTTGATCTATGTAAATCCTTCTGTAAACTAATTATGTGGCCACAGCTTATAAATTTTAAAAGAAAGCAGTCTCCAGGCTTTTTCTTCTTGGTTGCAGATCTTCAAACTTAACTGTAGATGTTGCAAAAATAATCACCAGGTTTAGAGAGTCTATAAATTGTACTATATTGCATATATATAAATAAATTTCCAGTACTTCTTTCCTTCTTTAAATACCAGCTTAAGTTTTATTCCATTAATTTTTAGTGTTTGCAAGTAACATGCACAAACACACACATGAACACATAGAAGCATAAGTAAAACCAGTTCACAATTAAATCCTTGGAAAATGCGAGTATTGACTCCAGCTAGAAGCCTCCAAACGAAATATTTATATATCCTAGATGTCTTATATCAGGAGGTGGTTCTCCTGAGACACCCTGGAATCACTAACTCTTGTTTCTATAGACAAAAAAAAATGCAAGTCAATCCAGCTTTACTGTGTGACAGAAATGGGGCAACTGTAGCTTTGGAAAAGTTTCGTGACTTAAACTGGAGATCTGTGTGCGCTCTCCTTTTTTGCACTAAGAGACCCTGCATCATATAGGTGTATATTAATGTAATTAAAACAAATCAACAAAAATAACAAAGGAATTTAAATATCCTGGCACATTTATAACTTTTTTTTTCTTCAGAAATAGGAATTAAATAGATAGTAAAAGGCAAGGGCAGTGTTTCACCACAAAAACTGTATCAAGCTCATCTATGTGAAGAAGACAGGGGTCAGGGGTCAGGGAGGAAACTTCTCTAAAACACCTTGTAGGTAATAAAGGGTCCACTGGGAAGGTGATGCAACCAGAAGCTCAGCTGAAGTCCCTTTACACCAATGCATGAAGCTTGGATAACAAGCAGTAGGAGCTGGAAGCTACCGTTCTACTAGAAAGCTATGATCTAGTTGCCATCAGGGAAACATGGTGGGACGAATCCCATGACTGGAGTGTGGCTATTGATGGCTACAGGCTGTTCAGAAGGGACAGATCAGGAAGGAGAGGTGGAGGTGTTACTAACTATCTCAAGGAAGTTATAGAACGTGAAGAGCTGTCTTTGAAGAGTAGCCACAAACAGGTTGAAAGCTCATGGGTCAAACTTAAGGACAAAAGGACCAACAGGAACCTTGTGGTGGGTGTATACTAAAGGCCACCCGATCAAGGAGAGCCAATTGATGAAGTCTTCTTCCTCCAGCTCCAGGAGGCTCCACATTCTCAAGCTCTCATCCTACTCAGGGACTTCAACCACCCTGACATATGCTGGAAAAGTAGCACAGTAAGTTGTAGGCAATCCAGGAGACTCCTGGAGTGCATTGAAGGTAATTTCTTAGTCCAGCTGATAGAAACCCCCACTCGAGGAGATGCAATACTGGACCTTATGGTCACCAATACAAGCAAACTCATCAGTGATATTAGGATCGGAGGCAGCCTGGGCTGCAGTGATCATGCACTGGTGGAGTTCAAGGTCCAGAGGGATATGGGACAGGTCAAGAGTATAGTCAGGACTCTAAATTTCAGGAAAGCAGAATTCCAGCTCTTCAAGAAATTAGTCAGTAGGATCGCCTAGGAAATGGTCCTCCGAGACAAGGGAGCGCAACAGGGCTAGAAAATATTTAAGGATGCTTTCCATAAAGCACAAGAGCACTCAGTCCCTGTCTGTAGAACATCAGGCAGAGAAGGGAAGAGGCTGGCATGGCTGAGTCGAGACCTGCTAGTTAAATTAAAGAAGAAGAGGGAGCTGCACAGGCAGTGCAAGCAGGGACAGGTAACCAGGGATGCGTATAGGGGTGCTGCCCAGATGTGAAGGGATGAAGTCAGGGAGACCAAGGCACAGCTGGAACTGACCTTGGCAAGGGAAGTAAAGACTAACAAGAAGGACTTCTACAGGTACGTCAATCAAAAGAGGTCAAAGAGAACATACCCCGACTGATGGTTAGGAATGGTGATCACATATCAACAGATGAGGAGAAGGCTGAGGTACTTAACAACTTTTTTGCCTCAGTCTTCACCAATAACTGCTCTCCTCACCCCTCCTGGGTCATGGGACATCAAGATGGTGACCAGGGGGTAAATCTCCTCCCACTGTAGAGGAGGATCATGACCACCTGAGGAACCTGAACATTTATGAGTCTACGGGACCTGATGAGATGCATCCCAGAGTCCTGAGGGAACTGGCCAATGTGGTTGGCAAGCCACTCTCCATGATTTTCGAAAAGTCATGGCAATTAGGAGAAGTCTTTGGTGACTGGAAGAAGGGTAATGTTGTGCCCATCTTTAAAAAGCGCAGAAAAGATGACCCTGAGAACTACCGACCTGTCAGCCTCACCTCTGTGCCTGGGAAGATCATGAAACTGATCCTCCTAGAAGCTATGCTGAAGCACGTGGAGGACATAGAGGTGATTAATGGCAGCCAGCATGGCTTCACCAGGAGCAAATCATGTGTGACCAACTTAGTGGCTTTCTATGATGGGGTAACCACAGCAGTTAGCACAGGTAAACAGATGGATGTGATCTATCTAGGCTTCTGTAAAGCATTTGACACAGTCCTCCACAACATCCTCTCTAAATTGGAGAGATATGGATTTGATGGGTGGGTGGCACGGTGGATAAGAAACTTGTTGGATGGTCATATTCAGAGAATAGTGGTCAATGGCTCAAAGTCCAGATGGAGACCTGTGACTAGTAGTGTCCCCACTGGGACCGGTGCTGTTTAATATCTTCATCAATTATATTGACAGTGAGATCAAGTGCACCCTCAGCAAGTTTGCAGATGACACCAAGCAGAGTGGTGCAGTTGCCACACCAGAAGGACGGGATATCAACCAGAGGGACCTGGACAGGCTGGAGAAGTGGGCCTGTGAGAACCTCACAAGGTTCAACAGGCCAAGTGCAAGGTCCTGCGCCTGGGTTGGGGCAATCCTCATTTTCCGTATATGATGGGGGATGACGTGATTGAGAGCAGCCCTGCAGAGAAGGACTTGGGGGTGCTGGTCGATGAATCACAGAATCACAGAATCACAGAATAACCAGGTTGGAAGAGACCCACCGGATCATCGAGTCCAACCGTTCCTATCAAACACTAAACCATATCCCTCAGCACCTCGTCCACCCATGCCTTAAACACCTCCAGGGAAGGGGATTCAACCACCTCCCTGGGCAGCCTGTTCCAGTGCCCAATGACCCTTTCTGTAAAGAATTTTTTCCTAACGTCCAGCCTAAACCTCCCCTGGCAGAGCTTGAGGCCATTCCCTCTTGTCCTGTCCCCTGTCACTTGGAAGAAGAGGCCAGCACCCTCCTCTCTACAACCTCCTTTCAGGTAGTTGTAGAGAGCAATGAGGTCACCCCTCAGCCTCCTCTTCTCCAGGCTAAACAACCCCAGCTCTCTCAGCCGCTCCTCATAAGGCCTGTTCTCCAGCCCCCTCACCAGCTTTGTTGCTCTTCTCTGGACTCGTTCCAGAGCCTCAACATCCTTCTTGTGGTGAGGGGCCCAGAACTGAACACAGGATTCGAGGAGCGGTCTCACCAGTGACGAGTACAGAGGGAGAATAACCTCCCTGGACCTGCTGGTCACGCCGTTTCTGATAGAAGCCAAGATGCCATTGGCCTTCTTGGCCACCTGGGCACACTGCTGGCTCATATTCAGTCGGTTGTCAACCAACACCCCCAGGTCCCTCTCCTCCAGGCAGCTTTCTAGACAGGCTTCTCCTAGTCTGTAGCACTGCATAGGGTTGTTGTGCCCCAAGTGCAGGACCCGGCATTTGGCCTCGTTAAACCTCATGCCATTGGACTCTGCCCAGCGGTCCAGCCTGTCCAGATCCCTTTGCAGAGCTTCTCTACCCTCCAGCAGATCGACACTTCCACCCAGCTTAGTGTCATCTGCAAACTTGTTAAGGGTGCACTCGATGCCTTCATCCAGGTCATTGATAAAGACATTGAACAGGGCTGGACCCAGCACTGAGCCCTGGGGAACCCCACTTGTCACTGGCCTCCAGCTGGATTTCACACCATTTCCCACCACTCTCTGGGCCCGGCCAGCCAACCAGTTTTCCACCCAGGAGAGTGTGCGCCTGTCCAGGCCAGAGGCTGACAGGTTCCTGAGCAGAATGCTGTGAGAAACTGTGTCAAAGGCTTTACTGAAGTCCAGGAAGACCACATCCACAGCCTTTCCCTCATCCAGCAGCCGAGTCACTTTGTCACAGAAGGTGATCAGGTTAGTCTGGCAAGACCTGCCTTTTGTGAACCCATGTTGACTGGGCCTGATCACCCGGTTCTCTTGCATGTGCTTCATGATAGCACTCAAGATCACCTGCTCCATGACTTTCCCTGGCACTGAGGTCAGACTGACAGGCCTGTAGTTTCCTGGGTCCTCCCTGTGGCCCTTCTTGTAGATGTGCTGGCAACATGCACTCAGCCCAGAAGGCCAACTGTATCTTGGGCTGCATCAAAAGAAGCATGGCCAGCAGATTGAGGGAAGTGATTCTGCCCCTCTACTCTTCTCTTGTGAGATCTCACCTGGAGTACTGTGTCCAGTTCTGGAATCCTCAACTTAAGAAGGATATGGAGCTGTTGGAACGGGTCCAGATGAGGGCTACAAAAATGATCCAAGGGCTGGAGCATCTTCCTTATGAGGACCGGCTGAGAGAGTTGGGCTTGTTCAGCCTGAAGGAGAGAAGGCTTCCAGTACCAGAAAGATGCCTACAAGAAAGCTGGAGAGGGACTATTCATAAATGCTTGTAGTGATAGGAGGAGGGGGAATGGCTATAAACTGGAGAGGGGCAGATTTAGCCTTGATATGAGGAAGAATTTCTTCACCGTGAGAGTGGTGAGGCACTGGCACAGGTTGCCCAGGGAAGCTGTGGCTGCCCCATTCCTGGAGGTGTTCAAGGCCAGGTTGGATGGGGCCTTGGTTAACCTGATCTAGTTGGAGGTATCCCTGCCCATGGCAGGGGGGGTGCAGCTAGATGATCTTTAAGGTCCCTCCCAACCCTAACTATTCTATGAGTCTATGATTCTATGATGCTATGTGACTATACCAGACTTTTTGACACATTCTCCTTGTCCTGTGCCTCCATTTTTACAATTTTAACTGTAATGGAGATGGCAAATTGTTGTTATTATTATCACTACTTCTGCTACTACTATTATTATTATGTCTGACTTGTTTGGGTACCCCTACCTATGAATGTAATACAACAGAATCTTTTTCTTTTTTGTGACCATTGCCAGTTTTTTATGCAAAAGTTTGCCAAAAACTTCTAATTTGTGAACTAAATTGTACTTTGTGTAAAGTTGAGAGTCTTCATGCAAACAACAGTATTAATTAAAATAATAGAAATACTAATATTTTTGTTTAATTGCGATGGTGCTTTTTTTCCCTTCAATTTGTTGAATAAAATATGAAATTAGGAGTGATACTCATAGCAATGGAATTGAGGTTGTGGTGTATCAATAAAACTGTTTGACACAGTTCTGTTAACATGCCTGTCCTCTCTATCCTTCTCCATCTCTCCTCTAGCCTCAAAAAAATGGAGTTAGCTTATCCACTTCAAAAGCTGATATCTGCAAATAAAGTATATTATTTTGTAATAAAATTCCCAAATATGTGCTCTAGCTAATTTTTATATTTGTTCAAAGCACAATTCTTCTAAATTGAAAGGCAATGAGATGGGCAAGGAATTGAAGTGTTGGCTGTTGTTCTACCTGTCAGCCAACAGAGAGTTTTCTAAATATGAGGAAAGTATTTTGCCTACCCTCGCTACCCTGTATGAGACACCTGACACATAATTATCCATCTCCAGTTACTTGCTACAATCTTGGTAGAGACCTTAACATTTCCAAAAGGCAATTTATCTCACCTGTTATACAGGTTTCAATACGTAAAATAAGATGAAATTAATTACATCTTGTCAGATATTGAAATAATAACTGTAATGGCTCTCATATGATATTTGCTTTTCACGAGGTTTATTATACAGCATTCACAAGGATCCTGTTCACAAAGATCCTAAATATCCCTTAAAGGCTTTGATTTTTCACTTCTGCTGATCAGTATCTTTAGTAGCTTCTCTTCACGTACTGATAATCAAAAGAGTTCCAAAACACACTTGATAACCTCTGTTTTATTTCCTGAGATCCCAGGAAACACAACCAAGAAGGTAAACATAATATTTAATTGTTTCTTTCTAGTGATAATGTGAATGTTTTGATGGCCAGTTCATTGAAATGAAAAACAATCATTGAATTCTTTGCATATTTTATTTTTCTTTTTGATTTCCAACTCACACACATCTGGCATATTTTACATCTTTGCAATAAAACATGGTTACAATAGCTTAAGGAATTTATATATCCAAAATATTTCACCATGATCTCGAGATGAAATGGACTTGTCTTCCAGATGTTCAATAGTCTCCCAATTCTAAGCTACAAACTCAAGATATTGCTTACAGACGGGTGATGAATAACTTAATCATTACGTTGATCCCCATGATTCAGACCCTTATAAATACAAACAACAATGAAGAAGGAAATTCAGTGCTAAACTTACTAATACAAGGTGGATAACAAATAAGTAATCACATCAATAAATAATGATATGTTTCTGGTGCAAAGTGCCAATACAAAGAATCCATTATCTTTTTAAATAAATGACTGCAAGTGAGTGTAAATTCTGAGAAAATTACATTCCTGTTACATGCCTCATAGCCCTACCGACACAATATGTACATCTATGACAATACAGTCACCAAATATACAAAGAAGAAACATGAATTAAAGTGTACATACCCCTGGGTGTGTAATTTGATCAGTACAATGTGCAGAAAATTATTCCAATAGTTATCATTACAGTATTGTAAAACATGATGTGCCTTAGTTTCAATGGCTCCAGGTGAGACTTTCAGAAGAACCGAAGAGAATAACCTCAGTCACCTTTACAATGAAGCTAAGGCTGTCAAATAAACGAAGCTGCTCAGAGGAAAAATAAGGGAAAAAATCACTGGGGGCTATCTCACCCATGGTTTGTATGCCAAATCTTAATAATCTAGAAGTATAGCACTTTGTATTGGGAGTCATTAAGCGTTACAAAGCATTAAACTGAACTTCTTTCTTTGCTCCCTTTCTGTCTAGTCATTGAATTTAAAAGGGAGGAATTTAATTTCTATTGTATAAAGTTTAAATATGGCAAATGATGGCTTTTTATCCAAATGCTTCATGAGCAGAACTCCACTGGAAAGGGGTAACATTTAGATTCAAAAAGTGAAAAACATGTGTTGGTGGAAATGTCAAAATTACTGTTTGCGCCCAAATTCAACCCTTTAACACAAGCTGTACCCTTAGGCAGATCTCCAGTTTGATTTGTGTGAATGCACCTGTTCCTTCAAGACATCAGGTTTAAAGTACATGCAAGTTGTAACTCCACAATAAAATTAAGAAACAGTTTTGTTCTTTATACAAGGTTTTACTTTTATAAAAGTATCCCTTTAAAGTTAAGATGTGCATCTGATGTACAAAGTATCAAACGTATTTTTTTTATCTCAGCTTGAAAAGAGTCTGGAGATGGGATGCATGTTAGGTTCAAAGCCTAAACATTGAAACAACTGGACACAAGGTTCCCCAGAATTTTCAAAAGTCTCTTGTGGCACATCCTACTACCTTTTCTCAATAAACAAAGATATATGAAATAATTACCAAAACATCTCCTAATTCATATAATTTACATGATACAAGCTTGCTTTTCAGCAGCTGGTGTTCAGTTGTGAAAAAACACACAAAGTAAAATGGTTGCTGACTACAATGTACAGCTATTGCTGGGTGTAATGGAATGTACAACGGAGGTCAATGCAGACGTGGTTTTCCACCAGAGACTACACCTTTCATTGCAGCACTTGTGCTCTCAGCTTTACCTGGGCTTTCAGTTCTTCATTGTTACTTCAGTATCTGTTCTGATGTTCATAATGCCACCGGTTAAAATCTATATTAAAAGCTACAATGCTGCCAGAAGCCATGCCAGTAATCAGAGTTCTGAAAAAGATAGAATTCTATTAATTCCTTTTCATCTTCTCAAATTATGGTTTACCACAAACAGTAAAAGAGCTAAAAGAAACAGTGTTTTTTTGCAACAATGTGAAAATTAAATTCATGGGTAGGATTCAGTATGCGATGGAGGTGCTACTTTTAAATGTCTCCATATGAGCCAAATTCCTATGTACCCATTATTGTTAAGGAAGGTCTAGAGTTCCATTCAGTCACCTTTACATTAGTAAAGGGTGTGGGTCTTCAGTAGATCCTCTGCGATATGTGGTACCTTCCCACGTAAAAAACTTGACATAAAGAATTTCTTCACCATGAGAGTGCTGAGACACTGGAACAGGTTGTCCAGGGATGTTGTGGCTGCCCCATCCCTGGAGGTGTTCAAGGGCAGGTTGGATGGGGCCTTGGGCAGCCTGATTTAGTGGGATGTCCTTGCCCATGGCAGTGGGGTTGGAACTGGATGATCTTTAAGGTCCCTTCCAACCTAAACTATTCTATGATTCTATGTATGTACCTCAGACCTCTGAGGTATGTCAAACAGTACAACTGGCTATGGGTATCCTAATGAGTACCCTCAGTGCAGCCTGTGACCAGCTTTCTACCAGATACTGAGCATGTATTTGAGGGTGAGCACAATTGTCCTCTCAACTTCATAAGCTGTAGCAAGTGCACCTCCATGTTTTTTATGGGAGCTTATTCCCATAGTTCACATGAGACATCTATGACAAAACCCTTCATTTAGGTATTTGAGAACTTAACCCAGTTTTTTAATTTTAGAAGGTGCCCCAGGATGGCTATATGATGTGTCTAAGCTGACTGGCAGCTGTGACACAGGGCCTGTGGAGAGCTCTGCCTCTGAGGCTTCATCTGGGGTCAGTTGGATATCCTAAACTCTCCCAGAAAGAATGAGAAGTCACTGCAAAGAGAACTGAATTGATCCCTTAATCAGAAGCTAATCCCACCTTGGTACTCCTAAAATCATAGAATCATAGAATTGTAGAATAGTTAGTGTTGGAAGGGACCCCTCCCACTAGATCAGGTTACCCAAGGCCTCATCCAGCCTGGCCTTGAACACCTCCAGGGATGGGGCATCCACAACTTCCCTCAGCAACCTGTTCAAAATGCTTCATATTCCACATTTACATTACTCTAGTGGCAACTGTTGAAGTGATTTTTCAGTTATCACATACCTCATAAATATGGTAGCTGAGTTCTAAAGTTGGATTAGACATCTATCACCACTTCTAGCAAACCATACAAAAGCCATTGCTTAATTATGTGAGTAAAGCTAAGCTGCTGAGGCTTCCCAGCCTAGTATCACAAATAGGGATAGAGAGAACATGCTAGCTAAAATTTTTTGCAGTGAAATAAATCTCCCTGAACTGGCAAAGCTCCAGAAGTAAATAGGCTTCTTCCAGTAAGTTAGTTTCAATTAGAATATGTTTGAGACAAAAAACTTGTTTCAAGTCATGTACTCATATACGAATAAATTAAGTAGGAATTTTGTCTACAGGTGGTTTTGTTGCTTTACACAATGGCTACATAGAATGCTGAAAAGTTAAGAAAAATAAACTGAAATTAATGTTTGATTTTTCTAACATCCTATGCATTCTTTGCCTCTCCTGAATTTGTATATTAATAAGACATACAAGACTGATGAATGATGCAAACATCAAATCCACTTATAGCCTTGCATAAATGCAACATATAAGTTTATATTATAGCCACATTTCAATAGAAAACAAGAAGACTGAGGGACCAGGTTCATATATAATTTACACTTACATTGTGCATTTTAGTGCCACAGCAGTGACTGCAAATATCTAGGCTCAAACACTGCATCCCCATTGCTCAAGAAGGTCAAAGGAAAGCCTCACACTCATTCTTAATAGACAGATCCACTGATAATATTACATATAATAGTCTAGATGCATCTTTAAGAAGTTCTCAAGCTCTACATAGCTGAAAACCAGAAATGTATCATATACTGTAATTTTTTTTAGGCATTAGTTAATAGGCACTAGTGCAGTCTGATCCAGTCTGACTGTTCCTGTGCTTTTAAGATAATGTAATTTTACTCACATTTTGCTAGCCAAGTCTCTGGCTTAGTGATTTCAATGATGTAAGACCTCACCTTAATGTTAAGTGCTTGCATTAATGAGATATAATGATCAGAAAAAAATGCCGAGTCAGATAAATCAACAAGATAACAACTGGTGTAATTGTTTTCTATCATATCCCATTAATGACTGCATATCGTGGGTTCATACCTTAATGTTCATGGAGACATAAACTTTGTGCAGTTTCATCATTTACATTTAAATATTAATAACAAACTCACCTCTGATCATGAGACAGATCCATAGCTCTTATGCCAGCATCGCAGCCAGGGTAAATATAGAGCTGCTTGAAGTCACAGGCTTGCCATACCTCCACTACACCATTGTCACCCCCTGTCACCAGGTTCTGCCCATCGCTGCTCAGGAGGATGGCCTTCAGGAGAAAAGACAAAAAATAAGCACACAGTTAGGTTTTCTGGAAACAGGGCGATATTACAAAAATTTAATTGACTTATAAGCATTTCTTTTGCCCTACCCACTTCAAATTTGAACAAAAGGGTTTCCACTCCTCTTTCTCCCCAGATAAAAAATAAACCAACAAATTCTGGATCTCCAAATTTTAAATAAAACAATTATGCTATTTTAAACATGATATATAACCAAAAAGCTCTTCAAATGAATCTGCCAAGATTTGAGTTCAGCACATAACATTTTGATGTTTGTCCTACAGTACTCAGCACCATCACTTAACACCTAAAGGAGAGCAGTGCTCTGAATTCCTAATGCTGCTTCAAATGCTAGTGACAGAGCAGAGCCCTGAAGGCACAAATTCATGTCTTGGCTAATAAATGAAGAACAGACTCTTTTAAGAGCATTTTGTTTTAAAGACATATCTCCCAACAAAATTTAATTCCAAATAAAAAAATCCAGGAATCTTGTACCATAAAAAAATTGATCTTATTTATTCTGGAAAAGCACAAGAGCATTTTTGCATTCGGAGATGGAGATGAGAGGATCTGTGTTTGAATATGACTTAACCAGGAGGTGGCAATTTTACACGTGATTTCCTTTTAAACCACACAGCAAATAAATTCAATTTATTTTAGTAAATAAAGGCAAGACACAAGAAACGTTTGTTTGCATTTAGATTTACCCTGGTTGAATCATTGATCTCCATCTGAGCTAAGAGTTTGCCATTAATGCTGAAATTGCTGAACCGTCCTCGTTCATAGTAGATGATGCAGTGACCTTCACTAGATACTGAAATTAAGCGGGGATACAAGCAGTTTTCTGTTCCTTCCAGGGCTCTCAGCAAATCTCCAGTAATTGTGTGTACCAGACAAGGACCTTCTGTATATGAAAACAATATATCATACATTTGCTGCTTATACAAACTATATACTGTGCACAAACGCAATGCATAATACACATTTATATCACATTAGTCCTGCATAGATGTAGGATGCAATGTTTATTTAAAAGATTTAAAATAAGCAACAGAAAAGGAAATGCAAGATCTAGCATATTAAGAAAATAGTTATAACATGCCTAAAAGTAGTACTTTATTATTTACTTAAACTGGTAGGAGTTTTCATTATCTATCTTCTAAAATATTCTTTCCTCTTTCCAAGCATTCAGAAGCCTCAGTCTTGCTGCTTTCATCCAACAAGATGAACTCTCTTTAGCCTGCCCGCTCACATTAAACAGATGGGGCCCTATCAGTGACTAGTAGGAGCAACTCCCAGAGGGCATATAATTGTATCACTGCATACTTCTCCTATAGACAACGGCAGTTCCTTTAGGTTCTCTACCCCAATGAATGTGTTATATGCATAGATTTCAGTCCTGAATTACTTTAACAATGAGCATTATCTGACAGCCAACAGAGTTACTATGGTATTTGGACTATGAGAGCACTTAGGAGACTACATTATAACTGCATTTCCTCCAGAGAGATTTTAATATGAGATTTTAATGTCTTTTTACTATTGCTAATGAAAGAAAAAGACATTGATGAAATCTACAATGTACATTTTAAGATGCAAAACTAAGCTATTTCCATTTCAAGATCTATGAGAAAAGCTCTTTTGAAAGTGAGATCTGTATTCCTACCAAGAAAAGGAATTTCTTCTGTGATAAATGTAATGAGTCATGGTAAATACTAAATGTTTTCTTTTATGAATCACAAGATACTCCTGGACAGGACAGTAATCTCTTCCTTATACAACTGCTTCCTGATCCTGAAAGTAAATTCATTCTGGCAGACACAGTCACCTCATGTTAAACCCTCCTAACTTCTTTGAAATTCACACAACAGTTGGGTTTACCCAGGTAGAATGAATCACAGCATCAGTGCACTCATGTGTGAGTCCTCTGGTACAGGTTTTTATCTGTGTTTGCATAAAGCCTTATATGGAGAGATGCCAGGCCTGACTGGGCCCATGGGATATGACCAAAATGGAATTAATTTATTTTCTCAAATATGTGTTTCAGCTTTGGAAATACTGAACTGCCAGAATGTTGTGAGAAGTGATGCCTCCACCTTTAGAATAATTATCATGTCTTACAGTCCTTAAGGGCAAGGGAGCCCAAGAGGGCTGGGTGCTGTTCAAGAAGGAAATCGTGGCAGTGCAGGAGCAAGCTGTCCCCATGTGCTGGAAAATGAGCCAGTGGGGAAAAACCAGCTTGGTTGAGCAGGGATATACGGCACGAAATGGCATGACCAGCAGGTCCAGGGAGGTTATTCTGCCCCTGTACTTGGCACTGGTGAGACCGCACCTTGAATATTGTGTTCAGTTCTGGGTCCCTCACCACAAGAAGGATGTTGAGGCTCTGGAGTGTGTTCAGAGAAGAGCGATGAAGCTGATGAAGGGGCTGGAGAATAAGTCTTTTGAGGAGCAGCTGAAGGAGCTGGTGTTGTTTAGCCTGGAGAAGAGGAGGCTGAGGGGAGACCTTATTGCTATCTACAACTACCTGAAAGAAGGTTGTAGAGAGGAGGGTGCTGGCCTCTTCTCCCAAGTGACAGGTGATAGAACAAGGGGGAATGGCCTCAAGTTGCACCAGGGGAGGTTCAGACTGGATGTCAGGAAAAAAATTTTCACAGAAGGGGTCATTGGGTACTGTAATTGGCTGCCCAGGGAGGTGGTTGAGTCACCATCCCTGGAGGTATTTAAAAGATGGGTAGACAAGGTGCTCAGGGACATGGTTTAGTGGCAAATAGGAATGGTTGGACTTGATGATCCAAGAGGTCTTTTCCAGCCTGGTGATTCTACAATTCTATGTTAGATTTTTTCAAAAGGTAAGTGTAACACTTTTATATTGAAGTCCACTAACTAACTGCCACTAAGTTGGCTCATCTGATCCATCGGTCATGGACAGGAAAAGACACAAAAAAAATCTGAATTAGGAGAATACTATGAAGACATACAGACCTTTAATACTGCTCTTTTGGGGTTAGTTGCGTAAGAATGTGCAAACATCAACCTGAAGCACAGGATTTTTCTCAGAGAAGTCCTGCATGTGCTGTCTCCCTGCTTCAGCAGGTTCTCTGGTGTACTGTGAATGTCACTGCATTGCCACAGCCAGCTCCAGAGGAGCAGCCACCCCGCAGGGGAGCACAGGCAGCACTTAGGCAGGTTGGCAGAGCAATGCAGCACTGCCATGAAATGCAATCTAAGAAACTAGAAAGGGATTGGAAAGCATCTGCTGGAAGCCAGCAATAAAATAGGGATTTTCTCTCTGCATTTATATGTGGACTAAAGTTTGAAAAAGAAGAACATGAAAAGAGTAACACTGGGGCCAGATTGAGCTTCCATTTCTCTTGATAAATGACTGTTATGTAGTATGTCATTATGAGAGTTAATGATCCATTAGGATTTTCTGTTAAAAATGCCTTTACTCAAAAGTTTCACACTCAGCTTTAAAAATAAATGTTGAGCTCTGAGGCAGAATAAAAGATGAAAACCAGGGGCACAGCTGTGAGCAAAAGCGGGCAGAACAAGTTATCACATCCTTCTTGCTCTCAAAAGCAGCAAATATTTTAAAAAGGAGTATAAGGATATCCATGGGGATGAATAAAACAGGCATAGCTATAGACAGAAAAAGCTGGATGTTGAAGGGGAGTGGAAACGTGATAGGAAGAGATATAAGGAAGAAGAACCTTAAGGAATGACAAGGGTAATGTAAAGAAAGGAATAAGAAGGGAGAAGAGACAATGAAGCACAAAAGAAAGTAAGTAAGAAAGAAAAAGTGAAAAAGACATACAGTTTGCTAAATTAAGAAAAGAAGCTGAGCAAGAGAGGGCAGTGGAGGAAGAAAAGTGGACATGGAATTAAGGGGAAAAGGAGAAGGAGAGCAGAACAAGTAAAATAGAACAAATGAAGGAGAAACAGAATAAGGAAAGAAGAAGCAAGAACTCATTGAGGAGGGCCCTTTATTTACATTGATTAACAGTTATATAGGAGACTGCTACTGGTTTGGAAAAGTATTTTGAACATTTGTATTAGCAATTATTTGATATTCTGGATTCCAAAGACAAGTAACAGAGAGAAAGTATGAACAGATGGCTCAAAAAGTTTAATAGAAGCGAGGTAACAACAAACCTGCGATTTCCTCATTATTTGAAATCCACTACCAAAATACCTAGTGGAAGAAATGCTGTCCACAGATACAAAACCAAGCAAATTGACCCTGCTTCTCTTGCTGAGGAGACTGAGATCAGTCCTACAAACTGTCATTCAATTAAGATCAGCGTGGAGAGCTTGGAGCTGGCCCTCCTTTAAATACAGGTCTCTATCAACAGGTTTTTTAAAAATCAATAGATGTAATTATAAATTATTGTTTACATTTTTACCAACTACTCCAGATCTGGGGGGAATAACAGCACAGGCTGATGTTTGGAAGGAATGATCAACTTATTTTTTGTCTAAACTTCATAAGGGCAGATAGTAAATAATAACACTCAGAGTCAGCTGCTGCAGATTCCCCCAGAATTACAACACAACTGAGTAGAGGAGATGTTGGATAATTAAAGTGTATGTGGCTTCAAGGAAGACTGAGAAGTACCACTCTAAAAGGTTCTAAAAGTGTTCAGACTTAAATAATAAAAACATTTCTGACCTTTAGCACCACTGATAACGAGTCCCAGCTCTGCACAGACTGACACGCAGACAACTTCATGGTCATGACCAGTTAGAACAGCACGAGGAGCTGGATAATCACCTGTTAAAAAGCACAAGAAGAAGAAGAAAAAAGAAGGGAACAATAGAGGAATACAAAACCATACACACTTTACCAACAAAATAATTTTGTTGTAATGTGCCTTAACTTAGTAAGCATCAAAGAGAGGTGCAGTAAGCTTAAATATCTCTTACTTAGGTTTCTGAGCAAAATACGTTCAGATATCATACAGTTTCATAAGCACAGCTCCCCAGTGCATTAGCTCATACATTAACAAAAAGCAAACTTCTTTGGTTTAGAAATTATGGACAGTGTGCTTTTTACAACAGAGAAATCATAACAATAAATTGTCATTTTATGACCAGAAAAGACAAAAAATTTATATTTCAGACAAAGAACACAAAATGTGATAGTATTAAAAGAAGCTGTAATGTAAATATCTGCTACTGAATACAGATGTCTCTAGACGGCTGCTAGGAACCTAAAGGGTAGCATGACTTGAGAATGTTCTACATTAATGATCATAATTTGTTTCATGAAACTTAGGGAGAGGAAAAGAAGACAGAAGGAGCAGCACTGTACTAGTAAGATAGTCCTGTTGTATAGACGTTATTGACTGAGAGACACATTGAATGCTTCTAGATTCAAATAACATTTAAAAAAAGGTTTGGGGCATACATTATTTTATATCTATCACTGTGAATACCTATGCCATTTTTATAACATTTTATTTATTAAAGAGTAGGATAAACTACTTCCTAAATACTTAAGTTTTATATTCAGGGGTGAAGTATACTTTATTTTGGGTTCAAACAAGTGGGCATTTATGGAGTGCTTATATGACAAATAGCAATATTTCTTTTGTTTCTAATATTAACAGACATTGACATCTATAACAGTGAAACTCCTCTTCGCAGGCAAAGTCAGTTAATCAATAACAAAAAATTAACAACTCACTACATAAAGCAGATTTCATCTGGTTATATTTACTTTGTACAAATGAAATATAGAACATTGGGAAATTCCAAAGGGCTGGATCTCTGCCAGTGTAGTTCAAATACTTAAAAAGGATAAAAGAAATTTCCTAGGGAACTACAGGTGAATTACTGTAACATTAATGCTATGCAAGATAACAAAATGGTTAATCCACACTTCTGTTAATGAAGAATTGGAAGCAAAAATCCTGAGAGCCAGTCACCACGCTGTTCTGGTACGGGAGACCTGTCAAGCAAGCTTCTTATCTGTATTTGACGGGATGACAGGTACAGTTGATAAAGATGGCTATGTTAAAATGGCCTCCATGTATTTTTTTCAAATATTTATCTAAGTAATACAATGTTTTGATTTAAACCTGATTTTATAGTACTGGCCGTGAACAACGTGGATGGCACAGAAGCTGGTTCAACGACAGATCTTCAAATTTTTGTCCATAGAAAGGTATCTAGTATGAGTTACATATCAGGGTACTGGAAATTAAGATGTCCAGTTAGGAGCTGGCAACTGATTCTTGATTGAATACTAACCAATAAAGTTATCTAAAGAATAATGTAAAATCTTTGCTAGTAATATATGGTTGTGTGTGCATATACATATACACACACATATATAAACCTGATACAAAACTTAATGAACAACTGCATAATGAAGAGAGAAAGTCATTACTATAACAGTCTCTGCATTGCCTAGTTAAGTAAAAAGGTAGCAAAATGTGTTTTATTTCTTTTAGTTATTTTGAATGCCATGAAGTGGAAGGTTGATGCTCCTGGGCAAGCATAAGCTCTGCTCACGGGAGAGGAGTTTCTATTCTGGGTGGCAGGAAGACAGGATTTATGGAGCCAGAAAGGAAAACACCTTCAACATTAACTTTCAATGCAATACTCTAGAATAGCAAAGGGAAGTCGACAACTATCTTGCCATTATAAACCCAAAAGATTAAAGTCTTGTACCCACATTTACAGAAATGACCTTAAAGGATGGTCACATAACTGATACGGAGAATAAGATTGCAGAGTCTTATAAGGCTGAACAATGTTAAAAGTGCTTTCTCTCTTCACTGCGCAGGAAGTAAAGAAGTGACTTGACCACCATAGCTGGGAGTCACAGGCATGAAAGATACCAAATAACCCAGAAGTTTATCTTGCAGCTAATGGTACAGCAAGGTCCAACGGGTGAATGGCTGCACACATTTCAACCCTGCAATAAAATGCAGTTTCCTAACTGCTGGAACAGTTAAACTGTAAAACAAATTAACAAAGGAACTACTGGAGTAGCTAAACAATATTGCATGGGTTTCTGAAAGATATGGTTTAGGAATGCAGGTTTGGATAGATTTTTGTGGGTCAATGAATTTAGTCTTTTTTATTGCAGACACATTATATAAATCTCTTAATAAATTAGAGAAATGGTTATCTGGGTACATGACTTGGAAGGATGTTCCAGACCTTTCCTACTCTAAAGGAGAGAAGTATTCTGATTTGTAGTCTAAATTTATTCCTGTCTACCTTCTTTCTCTTTGTTCTTGTGTCAGCACTGTCCTTTAGCTTTAGGTCTTCATCGCTTGTGTACTTACATGTACTTACAGAAGCAATCAGCCCACTTAACCTTTCCTTTTGACTCAATTAAACAAATCAGACACTTATAAACTCCTTTGAAGTGATGGGCTTGTTGTTTCTGTTCCTATCTAGCTCAAGATCTTTCTTGAAATTTCTATTTCAAGATCTTTCATGAAATTTAGGTAGCCAGAACTGTATATAACAATAGTTCTTGAAATTTTATGGTGAATCTGTACACTTCCTGACAAACCCTAACATGTCATCAGCATTTTTATAATAATTCCACATATTTTAATATCTTTCTGAACTAGCTGAGAACTACCAACCATGGATATATGGACTTTAGTTTGGACCCAATATTTCAGAGTGTGTCAATCTACCTGTTCTTATCATGTACAGACACATTAACACTTGCCTAGCTCTGATGAAAAGAGTTACCACAATAAACCCTAGTTTCCTCAGTCTTTAATCTAGCCTGCAAGAAAAGAATATTTTTGGTCTGGAAACTGAAGATGTGACTTAAAAATTCTCTTTACTGCTTGGGAAGGATGTCTGTTGGAAGAAATAGAGAAGGATGCTCTGTGTACCTCATAAAAAATTACCCATATTTTGAGATACAGATTTTTATAATTTCCCTTTCTATGTTGCTGTTGAGAACCCCATCACCCGAGGTTATCTTTTTCCCCAGGTGCATAACAGAAAAGTGGAAAAAGATTGCAATGGAACTAAATGTAGAATTTTTCACTTTTTTTTTCTTCTTTATATCTCCCTGTAAAAAGAGGAATTATGCTTAAGGGTCATCTTGGCTTAAACTATGATTACAAAGGTCTATACAGTAGAGTCATCAGACTGCAAGGGTGAACGACTGAAATTATTAGATAGTTAGAATTTTTTAAGGGAAAAGAAATAAGTCAGTATTCAAAAGGGCATGTTTCTCAGTGTTTGCTAGGAAAACACTCTATATCGTGAAATTGTAAAATGTCAAAATATGACAAATGAACATATTTAATTGACTTCTTGATTTATAAAGGAAAATGCTTATCAGAAACAACTGCCCTGAAACAGATCTTTCAGTGCTGTTTTTCAGTAAATACAAATTAATAATGGAATATCACTATTAAGAGTAACAGTTCGATAGTAATTGAAAATGGGATTTTTCCCCTTAGGGCTTAAATGAAAAATTATTCGGTGATACTTTCTACAGGAAAAGCTGTGGCATGGGGAAGAGAACCTCAGTTATATTACATTTTATTTCAAAGGACAGAAGTTGTGAACTCCAGGAATCATTCAAAATCTAGCAAAATATTCTGTCACTGTCACATCACCACTGATAGATGCAACCAGAGGTCAAAGGCTGCATCTCTGGGGGAATTGCAGGTGAAAATATCCTACCTATGAACTGAGATACCATCATTGTAAACTCCCTGTAATTTCCCCAAAGGAGCACCTTTGAACCGAATTACTGCAGGGCAGAAGTTAAAAAAAAAATCTCTGTTGTATTTCCACAGAAGTAAGTTTTTTTATGAAGTCTAAAATAAAATACATCTTTACTCCTCTCCGAAAAAAACCTTAATTCTTAATACTACTGTAAGGTTCTTCTGGAACAAATTGTGCTCTTATATGGTAAGATAAAAAAAAAAAGGAGAAGAAAAGAAAGCACACAGAGTGTTACTATTTCTCCCATGTTGTCATTTTCCAGGAATTATGTACAGGTTGATATGGGGCTACATCTAGGAGTGATCTGTAAAAAGAAACATAAGAGCATAAAGCAAATTCCAGGTTCCATTTCATTTCTTACTTTGGTGGAAGCAAGTACAAGGCTGTAGCTGAATTATTTGTTGAAAATAACCTACTATTTACTTTATTATTAGCACTTTCGAGGGGTGACTCTTTAGAAAAAAAAATCTTAGAAAACACTATGTATTTCATGGAATGGAAAATGTAATACCCTTGAATTTTTAACGCCAGACAAAAACAACCTGGAGTTTGATGAAAAGATAAGGCTACAACCAATAAATAGGAATATTTCAAACTAGGAAATAGCCAATAACAATGTCCAGAATATGAAGGAATAATGGTTGTAAAAGAAAGACTGCTGACAGAAAAATATTCATATACTCAAGATATTCTTTCCTCAGGCAGTATTGATTTATTTTTGAGGAATAAAGTAGCATTGCATACATCTACAAACAACACACAAAGGTGAGTAGAGTGGACTTCCAGATATTTTGCAACTATCCAGATCCCCAAAGGAAAAAAAGAGTGGAGGAGAATAAGGATTTGCAGCTTCTCTTCCTATTTCTTCCACTAAATTGCTTTGATAACTTTGGCAAGTTGCTGAACTGTGCTGTGCTGTACAGCTCCCATTGGGTATGCAGCAAAACATAGGCACAGACATCTGTTGAGAAAATGCTAAATATAACTGCATCAGTTCAGGTGTGTTATTGGCTCATTTACCTTTCCTTAGTCTTAGGAGAGAGATGTCTGGCTATCAGAGTAGCGATGGTGCCAACATAAATTACACATTGGTTTTCAAAGAGCTTCTACTCTGGCAGAATAGAGCCAAGTGCCATTTAAAAATTAATGTCTAAATGGTACAAAAATATTCTTTCAACAATGCAAAGCCAATTGCATGTGTGCCAACGTGTTTGCACAGGACCTTCAGCCAACCATCCAGTCCACTTGGTACAGGACACATTGGTGACTATTTTTAAACTGCTGCTCTTTCAAGGTTAAACTAGGGCATGCTATAGGGTACGCAAATGTAGAGGGGTATAAGCAAATGAGTGAATATTCTGAGTTCAGAGTAACTACTCTTCCAAGACACAAACACAGAAAAGATGCAATATCTACAATTTTAAATTGTTTTAAAAATACATTATCTAAAAGGAATAAATAAAAGCATGCTTCCTGACAGATTTTAAATAAAGTGCAGGTTAACTTGACAAAGGTCCTTTATGGCAATGCTACCCTCCTTTTTAGGTGTATACAGAATACACTCACTAGCATAGGGTGAATTGTTAGTACCTGTGAGGATTATATTAAAATGCTAAACAAAACCAGGTTAGGGATGGTGGACATAATATTTTCCAATGGTCAGCACAGTTCCCATTAGAAAATGCAGGGTTAACTCTCACAACTCTTGTGACCATTCTCTTGCAAGATACAATAGGTAATGAGAAATGTCAAGTCCCAAGATCAATGAAATTTCAGGCTCTAGGGACAAAACAGGAATAGCATTGATCCTTTTAAAGAACACCAGTCAGAGGGTGAATGTAATATATTGCACAGAGAGGCTCAAGAGGATAAGCGGCCAAGTCCAACATACCTACCTGACAAAAAATTCAATCAGCTTTTAGCACAAGCTGCCTTCCCTTCCTTTCTTTCATGCAGGAGTCTGATTCCAATTAAAGTGTGCAAATTAATTTTTATCACTTCCAAATTAGTTTCTGAATTTGTGTCTGTTTCAGATGAAAGCACCTGTCCCTCACTTTTCTGCAATTCTATCATCCACTTTGGTATCTGTTCAAAGACTTGGAGATAATTCTCATTTTCAAATTCACTTGTTTGAAAGAGATATTCAATAAAGCAATCATAAAATATGAAAATAAAACAACTATAACAAAACATGTTGAACTCCAGGGCATATCATGTGCTTTCTTTGCTCCTTTTGTGATGACTAATACAGCTGCTATATGAGAAGAAATTTGTACACAAATTAGCACTCAGCTAAAATAAATCCCTACATAACATAAGAGAAAAAGAAATCAAATCCAAAATTGTCAAATTCCATCACAATGCTTTTCCTATTCAGTCTCTGAGAACTGCAAAGATTTACATTTGCTAGATCACTTCAAAGAGTTAAAATAAGCAAACACGTCCTTTGCATATGCCGTATCTTCCTAAGAGAAAACAGACTGGCTTAGAAAGTAAGTATCTGACCCTGGCAAGATGACCAAGCTTCATTAAGTTCAGTGTTTTTCTCAAAGGTGGTATTTACCTAAGCAGAAATGGAGAAATAAGGAGAGGCTCACATAAAAACCAAAAACCTGCATTTAGCTCTCCCTCAGCTTAAATGAAATAACGCCACATCTCCACTTTCCAGGAGTATCTCTAGGCACCAACCTCTAGTATAGGTTGGAAAAGGACATTTTATATCACCACTACTGGAGCTTAGCTATTGCCTAGTCATGAAATCAATTTTTGTTGGACCAGAGAAAGTAGAAGTAGGGAAACAATTTGCCCTACATACTACTGTTGAAGGTACACAGTTTTGGTTCTTGCTTTCTTGACTTCTATTTTTCTCCAATCATCATGTCATGTAAGATTCATAAAAAAGAACAGCAAAAGGAATTTTGCTTTCCCCAAAAGCTGGAGGTTCAGGGGAGCTGGGAGGTGGCCTCCCACATAAATTTATAGCTTGACAGTCAACACATGTTTGCAAATATGGGAACGTGGGTTTTAATTCCCTCAGTCTCTGGAGGCCAAGAACTTAGTCTCCCACTTCTGAACAAGCATTCTAACCAGAAGGTTTTTTGCAAGCTGCTTTTGAAAGCTACACCATGGAAAACATTGTCTTTAAAATCTAGTAAAATTGCAGTCCTCTCCCAGCAATTGTGAGAAGTGTCAAGACATTGTAGCAAGTGCAAACTGAACCAGAAACTCCTTTTTGATATTTATTGTAGAAGAAAAATGATAACTTAATAAATGCATTAAGTAGTAAAATTATTTTGAAATCATAAAATTAAGTTCATCAGTCTCTCACAGGCAAGTTTTCAACTACCGAGCTGGAGCAGCCACTTGCAAGAGTCTTATCTAAGACAGAATTTTTCACTATCATCCTCTTTAAACTGGAGCTGGTTCTGTATTTCCCAAAGACACAGCTTAGGTCACACAGGTGTTTCAGCAGAAGGCTCTAAACAAGCCTGACAGGTTAGATTGCTGACATATGTGTTGTTAGGTAAAGATTTTATCTAACAATCTTTTGCCCCAGAACATTTCACAATAAATGATTGTTATTGCTATCTTTTCTAATGCAATGGTATTTACATTCTTCTATACAAATGTTAAACCACATAAACTCTTTAGGACTGGGGTCTTGCTTTTCCCTCCCTTAACATTTTCTGAAACAAGTAAAGTTCCTTTTGGTAATTGGATGCATTGAGGCTGAAATTGATAATTAACTGTCTTTCAGCTTAAAAGATCATTATAAAGTCAAGCATCTAACCCAGATAATTACTATACCTGGCATTTTTCTTTGAATTCTTCACTTTCTTACAGTCTGTGATATAAAACACCTTATCTGTGTCTCCAGATGACAGCTTTAAAGAAACTAATCCCCCCTTCTTTCCCCCAGAAAATATCATCTACATCTTTCTGGAAATTCATTCCAAAGATGTTAACTAATTGGATTTGACCTACAGTGAACATCTCACTTTCATTTTTCCTACAAGGTAAATCCTGATCTTCTACCATTAGGTCTAGAAGAGTAGATTAGGCAATATTTCTTTCCTATTTCAGTGGCTTAAACTATGTAAAACTTCAAATATATTTTCATAAGGATTTTAAAGAATGTTTCACTCCTGAAAAACAGTATACAGGGAACCAGCCGTACAACAACCTATCATGTCCGTTCATGGTAGGAAACAGAATCTAGTAATTTAAGATTTAGATTTAATATTTAGTAATTGTAGAAGTAGGTCTTTCAGGCATGTGGTCTATCCTTTCTGATTATGTACACAAAAAGTCAAAGTAACTGTTAATAAGGATATGTTACAACATATGACGTGCTAGTTATAGTAGAGTACTAGTATATAATTAGCATATCAATATTAACTTTAATCCAATGAGTAGAGACAGAAATGATAGTGATGACATCACTCTTCCTGAAGATGGGTGTTCAACATGTCTTCAGCACAAGCAGTAAGAAATATGATCAACATATTTGGAAGCCAGCATAACAGATCCAGCAACCTAATCTTCCTGGGTGCTGCTGCCTGTGCCTGTGAGATTTCACATGCCTCGATATGACTGCAGCACAGTCTCCCATTAATCTGACTGTAAGTATTTTTGTTCTGCTAAACAGTACCTTTTCTACACAGAGGTAGAGATACAGAGCAAATCATACAACTAGTTAACATTTTCATTGACTTTTGTCCATCAACCAATGTCCTTTCTTTTCATAAAATTAAAGTACTCCAAGGCAGACACTCCCAAAGTTATGCAGCTCACATGTTAAATCTGAGATTCCAAAATGTACTATCTTCTTGCATTCAGGTATGTTCATAGTTACAAAAACATATCAGACTACAATAAATTTACCTGCTAAAGAAGTGGAGCAGTTTGTATCAGCCAGTCAGGAGATGTTAATGACAAGGCTGTCCAAGCTCCACACAATCAAAAGACGTAAAGGAAAAATCTCACATTTTTAGTTCAATGAAAGCAGTAGGCTCTTACTTTTTTCTGATTGAGCATAGAAATTACTACTACTTGGTATGAATCACACAGGCATTCGAAGAAGCAAAATGTGTCTGATATGAAATTCCTTTCTAGACTTATTTTCTCCCTATATGAGACTTAGATGCTAAAAAGACCTGAAATGCACAAAAATTAGAGAAATTTGTTATGGAAACACAATTTTATTCTTCCACCCTCCATTCTTTTTTTCTTATAAAATCAAAAGGAAATCAGGTGAGAAAATGGTTACCACAGATAATCATCTGTCTCCCCATTGCTCAGCTTACAGAAAAATGGAAGAAAATTAAAACACATTAGAAAATTTGCTGCCTGGAAATTAACAAAATATTTACTCTGTAACAAATAAAACATTTTTCTACCAGACATTCAGTTGAAGAAATACTCTCACTTAGATGTCTGTAACTGACAGGTCTACAATTGCCTCCAGTCAGTACTTGAACCAGAGATCAAAATTGATAGTGATGGATTCTTCTATGTTTATCTGAAGAGGCAATATCCTTGTGCTGAAAATAATCATCAAAATTCAAAAACTGCTTTAAATGAAATGGATTTAGTGTCATACAAAAGACCTATACTTTAGCTGTGATTAAATTTCTTCCTTGGGTGAAGAGACTTTGTAAATCAGTAGTGCACTTTAATTGCCCTCTTTCATTATTAATAATAAAACAATAATAATAACAACTATAATAACAACAACGATGATGATGATGACGATGATGATGATGATGCCCTCCTCAGTCCACAAAGCACTGATAGTTAGTCCCTGGCAAATGAAGTATAAACTCTTCCCGACATTTTATCTTTTTCTGGTTTTATACAGTCACATTGCTCCTCCAAAGGTTTGCTTGCTATAGAAAGACCTTTCTCAGACTCATTTAATTCCATGGCATGTGAGAAATCCCTTTTTTGAAAAGGCAAGCATCTGATACAGCATGCTGTAGCACAAAAGAATTAAGTTCAAATGCCAGAAAATATTTCTGGAAAAGAGAAAGTCAAAATATAGTGATATACATCCTGTCACTTAAAGGCCAGAACCATCTTGTTCTAGTTTATAATGACATGATGCTATAAGTGATCCTGGCAATTATGAATTTAAGAATTACTCCCACAATATTATCTGTTACCACACAAAGATTGTTTAAACATTTTTTTGGCTAGTACTCGATGAATTACTTAGCATGTGGTGCTGCTCTCATACCAACTTTCAACCTGTAAGTGAAGTAATCGATACATTTGTTAACACCTTCTGAAGCTGACAGAAGGAATGCTAAAATTGACTAGGTGACAGAGGACCTCTCAGGAAGGTGTTTTTTACAGGATACTTACTGCTATTTGGATTGTCACCTATAATATGATGTCGGCCACTCCAGTACCAAAGCAGCAGTGTAGCATCACGAGACCCAGACACGATGTAGCAATCGCCACCGATATAGGACTCTGATCTGGCAAGGCAAGTCACGACATCCCAGTGGCCAAACACAATCTGAGTTAATTTTCCTGATAGGAATGCAAAGTGATACAAATTCAGTTTTTTTAAGTACTTGCAGCTAGGAATCATTAAATAAAACACAAAAAAATACCTAGTTTAAATGTAATTTTTGCCTCATGTCTCTTATTTCACTACATGCTACAATAATATTAAAAACCCACAAAGATAAAACTTACTTTTTTCTCTTTTTTATGTTCCTATTGAGGTCTGTGCTGAGTGTCAATCCATAACCTAACGCTTATCTCCGAATATCAAGTCAGTGCTGCAGTCACTGAATATTAAGTGGAGTTACGGCTCCATCAGTAGTTAGGCAATGGTGTTAGAACACTATTTGTGAATTTCATGAATGATATGCATAACAGCATATGAACTTTTCTATAATGGTGCTACATTGCTGTATTCAAAATGTATATTTGTTCTATGTTAATGTCAAACTAAGGTTTACTATGATCATCACCTCCTTCTTTCTATTGCTGCAGTCACCTTTTAGCAACGATATTAGGCTAAGCAATAAGACGAAAAGATTGATACCCAGTGGCAGGCTATGTAACCTACTTCCTTATTACATGAAATAAATACAGATAGAAACAATACAGCTATGAAAATACTGTAACAAAAATTTGGTCCATATGATCAATTTCCTGAATATAACTATGGTTTTCAAAAGCTACCACTAACAAAACTGTGTGCCTGTTTCTTTTTACATCCTTTATCTTCAAAAAAACCCCACATCTTCAAGTTACTATGCTCAAATGATAATGAAGCATTTTATAAACTACCTTTATAATGTATTGATGGGTAAGTACAGGCATTAGACATGGTAATATTAAGACAATTGTCCACTTTGTGACCTAAGAAGAAACAGGCAGCTGTATTTAGCATCACCTGTTTCAGTAGAATAAACTCGAAAGCTCTTGTCCCAGAAACCACAGATAAGAATGTAGCGATTATCTGCTGTGACCACGAAGCAATGTGCATTGATCTGGATGCTCTGATCCACAAGGTCTGTGATCTGCCGTTTGTTCACACCAGAGTTATTTGCTGTAACGAAATGCAAAACACATTTTACAAGTAAGCCATTCCAACACCTTCCTGTCATCCACTTACAGGAGAAAATGAATACATTTAACTTTCAATGAACTGTGAATTTGTTGTTGAGTAAGCATTTTGAATATGAACATTTAGAGCTGTCTATATGGGTGTCAGAAAAACAAAATGATTGTGAGATTTCTGGTTTCCCTTTGAAAAAGACAAAAGATTTTATAGAAGATGGCAATTTCTTATAAACTGCCTGATGCACCACATAATATGTGGTAATACTTCAAGTGCTCTGCTAAAGTACTCTCCAAAACCAAATTGAACTAGGGGAAAGCGATGAATGTCCATTTAAAATACCAAGTCAACAATACTGCAGAAAGTCAATTTTTGCTGGTAGGTATCCCTCCTACAGAAAATATCCCAGCTTATATTGAGTGACCTTGTCATGCCTCATACCTGCAGACTCTTAACCAGATCAAAGATGTAAGGACTAAACCAATAAAGCCATTCAAATCTAATGTGCTTTTTCACTTACTCCTCCAGCAGGGAGCCAAGCCATGGGTAGTAATGTCAAAAGAGGTAATGCCACCTGGAAATTCCCCCAGACAGACAGAAAAGGAATGATACATGCTGAATCCCACCACCCTGTGATCTTTACTTCCTCTGACACAACAGACAGGATTTGGAAATATGATGAAGGTGTGTTCCATCTCACCTAACATTAACTTTCTAAATGTTCAGTATATAACCTCAGTTAACTATGCTCACTCTGTACTGAATGGAGAGACATAGCTTCACATAGCAAGTCATCTCATGCAGTAATAACTATTCAAGTGCTAAACAACTCCAGAGGATGGTTTCTCTTGCTATAGTAGCTATGGAGGGAACCTTGACAACTAATTGAAGGAAGGAGAGATGAAATTCACTCTGAGACAAGTTTTTCCTAATGTAGGAATGTGACTCAATGTAGATAATGTTCTGAAATTTCTTTTGTCCCTATTCTTGCTTATTCTACTTAGATTGCCCAAAACTGCATTAAAAAGAGACTGAATTAAAAAAAAAACAAAACAACACCCTATGTTAAATTTGCTTGTAAAAGTCAATATCATGTTTATATACCACCCATGAGCACATGTTTAAATTACCAGACCTTCTATGTCCATTCACTGAAAGATAATTAATACCAAATTAGTCAGCTTTCCAGAACAGGTGGGCACAATAGTTGTGCCCCAGCTTTTGAGAGGAAAATGTGAGCGAAAACCATTGTCATTACATGAGCAAATGAAGCACACAGAATGAGAAAGCTAGCTCTCCTGAGATACTTGTCCTTTAACTGCAAATATTGACACAAATGAAAAAAGAACTTTTCAACTGGAGGTGTTTAAAAGTTCATTTTTTTCCGACCAGTCATGCAAAATTGTCTTTAGGAACCTTCCCTATCCCCAATTTCTGTCTCAAAAATATAGCTACTGCAAAAAAAAAACCCAGTCAACCACAAAGAAAAGAGTTGGAAGCAAAGAGAAATAACTACCATTAGGAATATATGTCCTGCAGTCTCTCTAACAGTTTTAGCAGATGTTATTTCTCTAAATACTTCACTTTCTCAAATATTTTTGATTAGAAAAAATGCAATCATGTATCACTTTAAAATCTAGTCTTTATTAATTTAGTAATACTAACTAAATAATAAATTGAATGAACAGAAATTAATTTACATCTGCACTGTTACACACAGCGCTGACTGTTAAGAAATGAAAATGCGTGATTTTTACCAGTGCCTCATATTTTATTTTACTAAAGTGACCTGATAAGAGAACAGAATTATAGATATGGGTTAACAGTGTAACTGGCTTATTGATTGTTTGTAAAATACCAGTAGCTGGTAATGTTAATAACAAATAGCACTCATGTAATTCATTCAGTATCAATAGCTAATGCTTTCAGTTCTCCATGGCTGACAAGAATAAATATTTTCCTATCTTCTGTGTTAAATGAAGCTTAATATTCAAATATAGCTTAATCGATAATTCTTGAATATGCTGTTTTCAAATATATTGCTACATTTTCACCTTGACATACCAATCAATGGATCCATTTCAATTGGAAGATGATGAGCTTGATCCAAAGAATATCCTGGGGCTCCCCGAAGGCCTGTTCATGAAAGGAAGAATAAAGCACACAGGAATATTGTTGTTTACTTTTTTTAATATGTTTTTTTTAGGTTTAAAATTGTATTATTGGATTATTATATATTAAAAAAGTAACTTCTTATTACTTGTTCTATGAATCTTTTAAGGCTTCTTCCTCTGTGCTACACAAATATGCATTTTTTTAGTTGTTTAATTATTTAATAGTAACTATAAATGGATGAGCATTAATTTCATCATGATTTCTGCAGCCACTAACATTCATTAAATAAATCCTTCAAAACAGCATAACAGAGAATTTTTTTTTTTACATTTGACCACTGGATGAGAACTTATAATAGCACAGAAAATAAAAATAATTGGATTAAACATTGTTATGAGCTTCTTACATAAGGAAAACTGGAAGTGACAGATCTTGGACCTTTTCATGGTTTTATCCAGAATATTCAGCTGAGAAATTGTGGGCGACAGTAAATTTGTGACAATTATTCCTAATAGTTCTATCCCGAGTAGTCCTTAAGTTGTTCAAATGTGCACCAGGAACTGGATATATAGTGTTATCTGCTCTTGTGCACGGATAGCATTGCTTTGGCTCATCTGAGCACTTTTCCTAGCATATAAATCACAATGGTCACTACTGAAAATATGATTTATTTGTCTACAGCTGCCAAGTTGCACAAGAGCATCCTCCAAAAAAGGAGCAACAGAATTCTAGAGAGTAAAATCAAATTTCTACTACTGCAAGAGGCAATCAGAAAAGGCAAAAGAAAACAGGGTCTATAGTTGACCATGTTGTCTTCTGCAAAACACTGTTCTGAGAACTTCTCCTTCCCTCTTTCCTCTTCTTCCAAAATCAAACACATTTGGGACAGATCTTTGCTGGTATTAATGTAAATTCATTTGCTTCTGTTGTGAGATGGCTATACAAACACCTTCTACTGTGTATAAACTCTAAAGCTGTACATAACAACCCACAACAATAAAAGCGGTTTGTGTATACATTTCTGTAGGTGAACCTATTCGTTACACTAGATTTGTGATTTATTAAAATAATATTATGGTAATAGTAGGAAACTGATACCCTGTCCTGGATCAGCCTCTTGCAAAATCAAAGACATTGCCAGGAAGGATGTAAAAATTAAAAAAATCATTAGAACCAGTTTTGATTCTCAACACATTTTTATTTTTCCATCCCTTCCTCTTATAACATATTCAGAAATTTACACCAGAGGTTTTCAAATGGTGTGGAATTTAGTTCAAGGTTGGCTCATGACGCAAATTCTGCATGTTCACAACGTGACATGTTTTACAAGCATATATATGAAAAAATAAAACTTAGGTGTTGCATGCAAAGTAATATTAAGAATTACATTACTATTAATTGCTTTGATAGTTCCTCTGATGCATTCCTACAAGGGAATCCCCACTCATAGCTCTAATTATTGCTTCTAATACCAGTCTTTGGTCAGCCATGTGCATAAGAGATAAGACCTACTTCACCTAACTTGAATTATACACTGGGAAAATGTTTATATTTAAGTCAGTGAAATCCCTAGGTAATCTAAAATCCCTTTAAGTCTACTGGAGGTATACATCTGACCTAAATACCAAAAATCCCTCTCCAGGAGGATCTACTTCTTTCCAAAGGTTTCTCCTGTGCATGAAGAGTGGAGGATTTTTCTTTTTTCTCCTAGTCCCTACAAATTTCCTGAGTCAGCTGCTAACTCACACTCTCAAATACCAAGTACCTTCTTGGTTTTGCCAGGTGGTAAGAAACATTCAAAAGTTTCCAGATACTGGAGCATAAAGGCTATTGAAACAGGAAACTACCTTAGAAAATGAAACCTGCTCACTCCCTCACGTCCTTCATGGCTCCACCATCTATTTAGCGATGCTTGGGACAACCTCAACACTGACAAGTCTAGATGAAGAGATGGGGCAGTCCTAGCAGCAATATGGAGAGACGATGTAGAAGGACTAGAAGGGAAATTTGGTATGACCTTGTTGCATGGGCTTTTGGGAATGAGGAAACTTCTTTTTCCAATAGTTCAGTGTCTGGCTGCTTAGGCTTGCTTAGGATCCCACATTATCTAATGGTGAACCAGGGGAAGGCTTATGACAAGCTCCGGGACAGATGTGAAATCTCTCTCAAGCTGCAGACAGTGATGTATGCTCTCTAGCATGCCAGTAGGTATTCCTGAAACCTGGGACATATTAATATAATCTGTGTCAAGAACAGCTGCACTCTCCTGAAAAGCATTATATCAAAGGCTGATCCTGTAACCACAAATCGATTGGCTGCCATGGTGACGTGCTGCTGTTAGGGAAAGTGTTTCTAGGAATGACACCAGAGAAAACACAAGCTTTGATTATTTGATACAAACCAGAAAAAAACAGCAAAGTTTTGTGCACAGACAGGTGAGTGAGATTAACCCACATCTAGCTAAACTGCACTGTAAATTAAAGCTGCATAGTTAAGGTCTTTAAATTTGAATTAAACAGGCTGTGAGTACCTACCTACTGTGTTGTGCCACCGATTGACTGCAAATAGCCTGCTGCAAGTTACAGTCACCACAGCAGGAATGGTCAGGTGGGGCAGCGTATTAGCTGCCACGTGTGTGACAGGGGAATTTGACGGGAACTTCAGCACCATGATGACATCCTGCTGCATCTGATCTTTAAACATGAGGGGGCTCTGTGGAAGGAAACACTGTTGAGTAGAAAGGAGAAGAGAGCAGAAGAAAACAGAAGGGATAACACAATTAGTGAGCAGGTCTGAGGGAAAATGAGGTTAAAAAAGAGCAGGCAAGTATGTGCACATACAGGGAAAACAACACTACCTGTACATCTACACTAGTGATGGACGAGAGCAAGATCAGAAGCTATTATGGGATCATTACAAGAGGACAAGTAGAGAATAGGTATGGTAAGGGGTGTCATTACGGGGTGCAAATGACCATTAGCATTAATGATTATACAGTAAAATGTAAAATTATACAGCAGTTAATATTCATAAAATAGAAATATGAGTCAAATACGAGAGTTACTCAATTAATATATTATAAATATAAATACTATAAACTACAGTGGTTGAAAAAAGAAATTTTAAGAGGGATTAAAAAGCTCAGATATTTAGTTTTTCTTAACAAATGCTTTATATGAAATACAGGACTTCTAATGACAGATAATTTAATTATATGTAAAGCATCTAGTTATTAAGGAATCTGTTAGTAATTTTAAAGTGGCTTGATGATGCTATAAGTGACAAAGTCTTTTGTCCATAGATGTTAATACTGTTCTTAAGTACTGGTTTTAATGTTGTTTTTTTCAACCACTGTTATAACAGAATTATTGCTAGAAGTTCAAATTTCTACTCATCACTTTAAATTATTAAGTTATATTATTTAAAAATATATTATCCATATCTAACCATACCTTAAGAATACAAGGTAAGTATTATGTATATTTGACATCTTCAAATTACTTAAAATAACACAGCTAACACTTCCAGATCAATTCCCACTTTTGCAATATACAACTAGATGGAGTGATTTCCTTGTAGACAGATAAAATGATTGAAACTACTGCACATAATACTGTCAGTTTACAAAACTTAAAAGAAAATATCTAGCTCTAAGCATTTAATCAAAGGCACTGAGGGGCACAGAGATCTGTCTCATTCAGTCTGGCTATTTCATATAATTCTTTGCAAGAAGCACAGAGAAGAATGTGTTTGGAATGAATTTTGGAGTTCAAATTGCAATTCAAAATATACATCGTATACTCCTGAGGGAACAGGCAGGAGGATTCCAGCATTACTTGAACTCCAGCACTTCATTTTTGTCAAGCAGACATTGCTCATAAACCAGTCCCTAACAATGCATCCTTTAAAACAAACCAAACCAAAACAACATGCTTGTTCTAAGAAAAGCCTGCAGTCATTCCCACTACTTGCAGAAATAAGAATGTAAATATGTATTTATCAAGTGTGCATTTATGAAGACAGGGCTTTTTTATACAATACTAGACGGGAAAAAAAAAAGGACTATAGGATACTAAAGCTATTCAAAACTCCACCTTGCTCTGCTTGAGCACTGCGATTCAGAAAGTACAGCTGTATGGGCAATGGAGGGCATTAAAAGTGTTTCTTAATGGGTACTTTATGACCTACAAAGGATCCTCAGGTTCAAAGGGAACGCATTCCCGGTCAGCAGTTATGTCTCACCAGGTGCATGGCAGAGCTCCGAGGTGGATGGGGCTCAATGAGCAACTGTGATGGCGTCTGTCCAAAGTTCTGTATCTGCGCCTCCATGGCCTGTGGGCAAGGGAGAGGGACTGTCATGAGCAATATGCATCAAGGAGCGAGGTAAACACACTGTGTGACAATGCAGGCATATCCCAAGTCAGCCATGAAAAAAGTCCAGAAAATTCACCCGGTGCTCTCCTCCCAGGCTGCAGACTCATCCATGTGTTAGTATTTTGTAGACAAGCTTTGCTTCTCCTTTCAAGCATGCTTCAGTTAACCAACTAGCCATTCTCATTTCCAGTAATTGGCGTTACATGTGAAAATGTTAACCTGTGAGGACATGCAGTTCAGGTCTTGAGAGAGCTTTTTTTTTTCACTAAAAAGAACGTATATACCTTAATAAAATCCTTTGTAAGGAGGAAAGTATGAGGATCTCTAATAAAATAAGCCTCTGGAATCTTAAATGGGGGGAAAGAAAAGCAAACTGAGAAACAAAATTCATCTATAAAATACCATAAAAACCCAAATAATTATTATTTTGACAACTTTAGTAGGTTAAAACAAACAAAAAAAATTGCCAGAAATAAGTCTTTCCAGGCATCTTCATACTAATATAAAATATTTTCCAAGTTGCATACATTGACTGACTGTTTATTTCATGCTTAGTTTTACTGCATTTCTTTCAAGGGCTTTCAGGCTTCACAGGTTTGAAACGAAAACTTAGCAATTTCTATGCATTCCTCAAGACTTAAATCAGCTTTCAGAATAAATCTGCAGTAATTTGATAGAGAGTAGAATATAGCCCATACACTGAGATTCTTCCACTCCTATGACAGTTCATTCACACAAAAATATATTTAAAATATATTTTTAAAAACTTTGCAAAAGATTGATGCTTGTAAAAGTGACTCTGTTAAAGTGCATTAATTTTTTCAAATAGACAAGTACTATTTAATTTGACCTTGTAATATCAAGAATAAAGCATTCATAGAAAACTATACTGGCAGATTTTGAAATGCACTGTGCATTATGTACCTATATATATACTATACCCTGCACTACTGACCCTTAATATTTTTCTTGCAAGCTTTATGAATTTTTCATTTGCTACCACACAAGAAACATGAAAAAAAACACCAAAAACATTACTATCTCAGTAAATTACATTATTTCTTTCAGACATAAAAAGGTAAGAAGCAAAATAAATACTTCATGATACAAAAGAATCCTTTTAACCCACACAGTCTTTAATTCCTACAGGCCAACCTGCGTTCTAGTCCACTTCACAGCATAGATGCAAGAACAGACATTTGAGAGAGATCTCCTACCAGGTCACTACTATCTACCACTCCTGATACCCTAGATTGACAGGTATATAACGGAATGCCACAAACAAAGATTTACCAAAAAAGAAACTTAATGTAAAGTCCAGTCAAGCAGCTGAAGGACTTTCAACAGATTGCAGCCTTCATGCATTTGAGCCACTAAGTTGGTCAAATCCTGTGTGCCCAACTTAGTGGCTTTCTGTGATGGGGTAACACAGCAGTAGGCATGGGTAAATCAGTGGAGGTGATCTATCTAGGCTTCTGTAAAGCCTTTGACATGGTCCCCCACAACATCTTCCTCTCTAAACTGGAGAGATAAGGACTTGATGGATGGACAGAACGGTGGATAAGAAACTGGTTGGATGGTCGTATTCAGAGAATAGTGGTCAATGGCTCAAAGTCCATATGGAGATCCATGGCTAGTGGTGTCCCACAGGGGTTCGCACTGGGACCGGTGCTGTTTAATATCTTTATCAATAATATTGACAGCAAGATTGAGTGCACCCTCAACAAGTTTGCAGATGACACCAAGAGGAGTGGTGTAGTTGCCACACCGGAAGGATGTGATGTCATCCAGAGGGACCTGGACAGGCTGGAGAAGTTGGCCTGTGAGAACCTCATGAGGTTCAACAAGGCCAAGTGCAAGGTACTGCATCTGGGTTGGGGCAATTCCCATTTTCAATACAGTATGGGGGGTGATGTGATTGCCCTGCAGAGAAGGACTTGGGGGTGCTGGATGATGAGAAACTCAACATGAGCCAGCAACGTGCATCCACAGCCCAGAAGGCCAACTGTATCCTGGGCTGCATCAAAAGAAGCGTGGCCAGCAGATTCTGTGATTCTGCCCCTCTATTCCTCTCTTGTGAGACCTCATCTGGAGTACTGTGTCCAGTTCTGGAATCCTCAACATAAGAAGGATATGGAGCTGTTGGTAAGGATCCAGAGGAGGCTACAAAGATAATCCGAGGGCTGGAGCACTTTCCATTGAGGACAGGCTGAGACAGTTGGGCTTGTTCAGCCTGGAGAAGAGAAGGCTCTGAGGAGATCTTATAGTGACCTTCCAGTACCTGAATGGGGCTACAAGAAAGCTGGAGAGGGACTATTCATACAGGCTCATGGTGATAGGATGAGGGCAATGGTTATTAACTGGAGAAGGGCAGATTTAGACTAGACATTAGGAAGAATTTCTTCATGATGAGAATGGTGAGGCACTGGCACAGGTTGCCCAGGGAAGCTGTGGCTGCCCCATCCCTGGAGGTGTTCAAGGCCAGGTTGGATGGGGCCTTGGGCAGCCTGATCTAGTGAGATGTCCCTGCCCATGGCAGGGGGGTTGGAACTAGATGATCTTTAAGGTCCTTTCGAACCCAAACTATTCTATGATGCTGCAGTTAACCCAGTACAGGTGATTCCTTGCTTGTTGACTAATTCAGAGTGGGCATTAGTCTCCAAGGCATAGAATGTTTCTTGGGAACTGGTGAGCATCTTGAGTTTCATTAACATCATTTAATGATGCATTAATTTAAAATCACAGAGCAATTTTATACAAAGTCAACACATTTGTGTGGGCATATGCATGTACATATCTATACAGAAGCTGTACATATGCACCATCAAATAGTATCTCTTTACACACTGCGTAGATGCCTTCATTCATGCAAACACTACTTTTACAGGAATGTAAAATTCACTTCAAGTCAAATAAAGGACAGCATTTTTTATCACATTCAGTAGTCTATAACTGATTTGCCTGGTAGGGAGAAGGCAAGGGAATTACACATTTTTGTGAATTTCATTTTCAAAATGACAAGACTAATATCAACAATATAGACACTGTATGATATATGCTTTCACACAGATTTGTCAATAATATTTTGAGAAAAGTAATTTCCACTTTTCTTTTTGGAAATAATTATCAAGGTTAATTTAATTTTAATTTTTGAAAGGTCTTTGTGTTGATGAAGTAAGAGTGTGAATTGTATTTGGCAACAATACTGAACAAAACCCATATCTTCCTCTCCCACCCTTTATAGTGATCCCTCAAATGGTACTTCTGTTGTCTCACAGGCACACTGAAATGAATTATTAATTTTTTTTTTCAGTGTAGCCCAATTCTTATTCATTCTTTTACTTTCATGTTGTCCACTCTTGGAAAATTCTGGTTGTTTAGCTGCAAATTCTGCACACACAACCTTTGCTGGCTTTGCCTCCCAGATTAAGTAGATTTATGATTGTAGCAGGCAAAAAGAAAGAGAGGCAGCGTATGATAATGAACAAGCATGCATTTTTCAGATTATAAGGAATGGACACTTAAAACATAATTGTCAAGAGCATCTGCTTTTTTACAGCTGAAGATGTCCTGGTAAATACTCGCATACATACTTGACGTGCCCATAATTTTAAATCATTTAAGTTAATGCCAAGTACTTCCATAACTAGGTCGAATGCAGAATCAAAACCTTGATATTCAGGTAATACTGAATATTTTTGCTGGCTAGCACTTACAGAGAGAACTGACTCTCCCTCAGCCCATGATTTGTAATGTTATCCTTTTCTTTCAGAAATACCATTTGTAAAACTGACAACTCTTGGAAGTGTTAAAAAAACTGAACAATGTTTCTTTAAAAACACCCCATATATTCAACTATTGCAATGAGACTATAGCGTGCACAGCTACAATTGGTAGCTCTCAAGAGTTCATATCACTTAAAATGGACAGAAAGACCTTGTCAAAACTTACACAGAAGATAAAACATAAACATAGAGAGATAAAGTGACTGGCCCAAGGGTATTCCTAATGCTGCCTCCTATCAGGTCACTTGACACAAAATGAAAAGCAGGTACAGAACAGATTTGTGAATAATAATGTAGTACATTGATTTGTTTACAAGACAACTATGGCTGCACCTGAAATTAATCTGAAAACTGTTCAGTGCACATCACAGTTTTTCTCGATCTGTAAGTCATCAAATTTAGGATTTGTTCAATGGCCTTAAACATTTGATTATAATTAATCAATTCCTTTTCTCCCATCAGATCTTTATTATTGTGTGCAAAGTGCTATGCCACTTCCTGAGATACACATTCTAGTCAAATTAATATGAATTTTGGTAAAATTAAGTTTGTTCTCATTTCACTTTCAAATGTCCTTTGTGTATAAACAATATAATCTTGGAATTCAGCGGCTGCCACATTTAGCACTTTTGGAACAGCAAAATAGCAATTATATTAGTTTTCGCTTTCTTAATAACATGTGCAGAAAAGCTATTTATTGAGTTGATTTGAGATTCCCTACTGTTTTTAATACACATAAAATGAGATTTGTATACTCCAGACACTTCAGGAAGTATCTGTTAGGATGTGATCATGTATTGTGGAAAAAGAAAATAGGTGTTAGTGTATTATTTGATAATAATAGATCAGAACAAAGAAAGAAAAAATATCTGCAAACTTGCTGGTAGTTTGAAGTTCAAACTGAGTTGACCTCACACATCCTAATTTATGCATTCAAGCAAAACATAACTTCATAGGCACTTAATACTGACAATAATAAAGACATTCATTATACATATTTATTTATCCAAGAAATCAATATGTAAAATCATACAATCTTATGAATGATACTAATCTTAGTTACAATAAGGGGTGTCCTAGATATAATTTTGTCAAGGAAACAAATTATTTGGTTCCAATTTTTATGTTTAAAGGCAGACTCTACATTCACAAGTACCCTGGGATGCTCCTCTGCAACTTAGAGGATCAGTCCTTAGTGCCAGCTTCTTGTGGAATGAAGGATTCAATACATCTGCCTTGACCATTATGTGCCTACCAAAGTATCTGGGGTTTATTCCTTAATTCTGGTTGAAAGAAACACAAATCTGCCATTAAAGATTTCAAGCAATCTGTTTTGTTAGGCATCAGAACTATTTTAGTGATCAAAGGCAACAACAAGCAGTGTAACCCAAAAGGAGCAGAGCTGCAGGGCAAAAGAGTTGGTCTTGAACCCTGCTGAAACTGTGACAACTGCAGAGGTTTCCTATCAAGTTGGCTCCAGCATAGGCTGCAGAACTCCATCAACTGAGTTCTGCTTTCTGCACCCCTGGAACACACTGCTTCTGTGCCTTTTCTTGCAAAAAGGGTACGTCACAAAACAGTTTATTTTAACATACTTTTTCTCTACAAAATTTCTTTATAAATGCAGGTAAAATTACCAAGGAAGATATTAATGGTCCATCTCATCTGCAAACTCCCTTTCACTGCGAGAGATGCCTACTGACTACGTAACACAAGAAATACAAAAGCATGAGCACTTTCACTTTGACTCATGGATGGAAGAAAGAAATCCTTAAAAAAATACTGCAGTGCAGAGAGTAAGACATTGTTTTTATTCTTTTGTGAAGTGCCCTTGTTTTACTAATCTTAACTGATTACTATTTAAACTTTATAAAATATGTATTATCTGAGTTTCTCTATGGTTTTATTACTCTCTTTTTACACATTCAGTCTTTTTACTACTAATTCCCATAATGCTAGTGTCTTTTGCTTTTCCTGTGTACCACACTCAGGATTTTCTACAGTCCATTTTCCCCCGTGCACAGAGACTGAGCCCAGTGAAGAGGCAATATATATATATAGGCATCGGAGAAATACACACTGCAACAACAGTCACCCAACTCTGCCTTTCCTGAAAGTTTACTTCAGTTTTGCATCCAAGTGAACACAAGAATCCTTTATGTGCTGTCCTGTCCATGCAGCCAGCCCTTTTAACAGCCCCCAGCACTGTCTTCTTCAGAGCAAATATGATTGACAGCCCTTTGGCGAACAACATAAGCAGCTTGAAAATGTTGTTGTTTTGCACAAAAGGTGTCACATACTGCTTTTGTATTTACAACTACAGCTGTTAAACAGTATCACTGTCTTCAGGGCTTTTAATAAGTTATGTTTAGGGTATTGATTTCCTTTTTATTATTGTATCTTTGGAGGAAAGAAGTACTGTAGTTTAAACACAAGCAATGACTGAACTGTTCTGGAGGCTTTGATATAGTAAGTTATTTAATCAGGATACCCAAGGGGCTGAAAGATGGGCACAGAAATGGATTTTCTCCGCAGGTCACTACTTTATTAATTTAACAATGGAGAAGGGGCAACCTTAAGCTCCTTCCCGTCACAGGAGGTATCTCATTGGATCCAGTGTGCAATTAAATGGCTTTCCGGCAGAAGACCAATAGCTCAGAGGTGACCTTCAGACTCCTCCCAGAGTCGGTCCACCTCTGAACTTCATCCTCATTCTCCTGTGAAAGGTAATAGTACTACTAAAGGAATGAGAATGTGAAAGGTAAGATCTCTCATTTTCTTTACAGGCATGAGTTACATTGGTGACCTTGTATCTCTCAGGGAGCACTGCCTTTTAGCTTTCACATTTACCTCATTAAGCTACTAATTGTGATAGTGATTTCTTCCTTCTTTCACCTTTATAGTTCTCTCATTCTTGCCCCTGGTAGTCCAATCTGCCTCTCCTGACACAGAAAAATTTTAAATGCTCTGTCAGCTTGAGCAGGCATTTGGTTAATACACTGCAAATGGGAAATACACTCAATGCACCTCACAAACAGAAACAGAGAAGGTAAAGCAAAAATAGCATAAAGATGGATATCCTGCAGCCAGAGTAGGTCCCTTGCTCTTTCAGACGTACTCTCATGTGTGAGGTTCCCATGTGTCTAAGCACAAATACTTCTTTTTCCTCTCTAGAAGCCCATTCCCCTGAAAATCATTAAAGATTTCCTTACATTGAAAAGGGCTGATGGCAAGGATTGAAGTGCTCCCCTCCTTTCCTAACTATACCAGAAGGAAGAAAACTGATTTTGTATAGGTTTTCTTTCTTGTATCCTTCCAACTCTGCCTGGAACAGAGGAGTTTACCACAGATACAATGAAATTCTTTCATCATATTACACTAAAAACAATAGCAAACTATTATTCGCTAAAGCAAATAGGTTTAACTCCCAATTCCTTCGACAAGGTTTATGTTGTTATACAGGCTCCTCAGGCCACATTGCCCTATATTGCCTCTTTTTATAGTTTTTTAAAACTGTGAGTTTTGCTCTCTGCCCATGGCAATTTTGCTGCCTTTTCTTCCCTGCTGTTTGTCTGTATAGAAGGCAGACAGGGACCATCCATTTGCTTGTTGAGTAGATTCTGTGCAAAACTCTAAACATAGGCTGGAATTGAAGAGAGTCATACATTTATTTACAGTTTTGTTTACAATTACATTCAAAGTTACTTTATTTTTTGAGAAGAGAAGAGAAGAGAAGAGAAGAGAAGAGAAGAGAAGAGAAGAGAAGAGAAGAGAAGAGAAGAGAAGAGAAGAGAAGAGAAGAGAAGAGAAGAGAAGAGAAGAGAAGAGAAGAGAAGAATTCAGTTGGAAGGAAGCTACCACAACCATCTAGTCCCACTGCCTGACCACTTCAAGGCTGACCAAAAGTTAAAGCACATTGTTAAGGGTATTGTCCAAATGCCCCTTAAACACTCACAGGCTTGGGGAATCAACATCCTCTCTAGGAAGCCTGTTCCAGTGTTTGATCACCCTCTTGGTAAAGAAATGCTTCCTAATGTCCAGTCTGAATCTCCCCTGACACAACTATGAGCTGTTCCCAAGTGTCTTGTCACTGGATGCCAGGGAGAAGAGCTTAGCACCTCCCTCTCCTCTTCCCCTCCTCAAGAAGCTGTAGAGAGCAATGAGGCTGCTCAACACACAAATAACATTTAATTATTCTAATTTCATGCCATTATTTTCTTCAGTAAAACGACTGTATTTCTTATGTTCCTATTTGTAATAATTACTGTTCCATATATGCTGGTGACATTTACTGAAACTTCTGTGTTTTCATTCATGCCATGCCAAAGGAAATCATTGCTCTGTCACTATTCCCCCATACCTGTATTAAATTTATAAAAGAAAAAGTTTTTTGATCATCAAGTTACTGAGTACAACACATTAGAAAAGATTTTACTGCTAAGTTACTTCTGTGAGAGACGTAATAGCACTACATAATAGTTTATTAAACATGGTACTTAATGCCATAAATAACTAAGGTTTTCAAAACTAGGCAATCTGGATCTTTTCTTTTTAGATGACTGATAATTGCCATGAAATCATTTTCCTATTGCTACATAATGGACAACCTCAGAAACAAGAATTCATCTTGATCTGACAATAAATTTCATATTTTCTGAAGGCATTCCCTTATTTCATTTAGAATATGAAATTTTGTTGTTGTGTTTGGATGATAGCTATCTAAGGTAACTGAAATAATTTCTCATCACCTAAACTCTATCTACGTAAGGAAACACTTCGATATCCTCTTTTCATTATTCAGACACCAACATTTATGGTTACATTCAGAAGACTACATGGACAAAAGTCCTATGTGATTTGCTGAGTGAGAGGCCAATCTAGATGATTTCCCATATGGTGTTTAGGAACCAGCTTCTATTTGACATCGTGATTCTGCAACGCAAATTACCAAATTGTACATCTGCAACATAGTATTTCTCTGTTGATACTATCCCTTTGTATTACTCCTTTATATGATGGCAATCAAACCACCACAACGTGCAGAACTGCAGATGTGTCATAGACAGTATTTGTAAATCAAACCAAACCAGTTCTGTTGCCTCAAAGTGTCTCCTGTTACACAAATCCTGCTACTGTGAGAGCCCTCACACTTGAATTTGTCTCTCCGGTTTCAAGGTCCAAGAACTGGAGTTGTTGTTATTACCAAAACTCCTCTTGAATCTATCCTTGCCCGTATCTTTTTATTTTCTGTTTCCTTTCTTTCTTCCTCTTCCTCTTCCTCTTCGCTTTCTCTTTCTTTTCCTTTTCATTTTTCTTTTCCTTTTTGTTCCTTTTTCTTTTTCTTCGTTTTTTTCTTCGTCTTTTTCTTCTTCTTCTTCTTCGTCTTCTTCGTCTTCTTCTACTTCTACTTTTTCTTCTACTTCTTTTTCTTCTTATTATTTTCCATTACTGTCTTAGGTTTGTCATACCTCCCACTTCTTGACACTCTCACTCAGGAGTTTTTGCTTTTAAGTCAAGCATTTCCTTTCCTCTCTCTATGGCATCCTTCAACTTAGTTATTTTTCTCTTTTGCATATGAAATACAAGCCAGGATGCTGAAATCTTAATTTATTTTTTGACATCAGGAAACAAAAGAGGAAACCTATGAACAAACATTCTTTTCCAAAAAGGCTCCTAGGATTTCAAGCACAGTATGTCCAATAATGAAAAGTTATTTCAAGGCTTTTCTAAAGCAGAGATAAATTTGTTACTTTTCCTTGAGCAAAAAAAAAAAAATCTTCTGAATTGTTAAATGCGGTTTCTTTTCTGACTGCAACTACTACAGATTTTTAAAATCTACAAAAGAGGAAGCAAAGGAATAAAAAAATTATATGAAAAAATGTCATTAGCATGCCTTAGCTGGCAGTCACTAAAATTTACAGGCATTTAAAAAAAACACTGCTGCTGTCTGGGATGCTACAATTGTTTCCACATGCAAAAAGAAAGGAATAACAGCCAGCAAGGCCGCAGTTTCAGTCATGCTAGGTTAAAAATTGCCAGTAGTAGTTTTCAAAACACCATCAACTGCTTTTAGAAACATGCTGAATTTTACAAGTCAAAATTACTTAAAGTCTGTTTTGTTTAGAAATGCCTAACTAGATTATATCTAATTATGCAATATCTCAGTGAATTCACTAATGAAAATAGAAATCCCAAAGGTCAAGACTGAAAAATCTCATACAACCCTACAAAGGCTGCAAACATCATTTTTCTGCATTAACAACAATACCAAGAGCTCTCTGTTCCTATGGTAATCCCTTCAGCTCTTCTCTAAGGTTTCCAAGAACTGCCTTCCTAACTCTTTCCCTTCCTCTTCCTTGGCATCCAAAGGTCCAAATGTTCTTTCTGTCCTTTTCCCTCCTTTGTTGTCCACCTGCCTTCTCATGCTTTTATTATACCTTGGTCTCTTTCTCCCTCCCTCAAGAAGACATGAGTTGTGTAAATATCCACCTTCCCATGCAATTCCATTTCTTCTCCTTCAACCCTCCAGATATTGTCCAGGAATAGAAATGCTACAAAACAAAGAAGGTAAATGTGAAAAAACTGTTACCATTGTGGCAGAAGAAAGAAGATACCCTACTGTTCATGAAAACCTGGGGAAAAAGTCATGGAGCAATCTCTAGTCTGGACAAACCAGCAAAACTCAGCATCTCTATCCTTATGCTACAGACTGGTCTGGAAAGCAGAAGCAGTCAGCTTGACCTCCACTCATGGCTCTCAATAGGCCAATGCATCATGCAAAAAAAAGCAGTGGTATTTTTGAGAAAACTGGGGGACCAAGTATTTCTGAAGAAACCCTGACTTTCAAGCTGGCTGACCAAAAGGCTCATACTTTCTGCTAGCCAGGAAAGGTCACAGAAGCAGAAAGAGCCTGGCTTTGCTGGTACCCGCACAGCTGCCAGAACTAAAAAATCAAAAACTGGGGTGAGAACAAAATACGAATACCCCAGACTTGTTAAGTGCTTTAAGCAGTAATTGGGAGGGGAGCCAAAGAAGTAGTATTGAGACACTTTACATGGATTTCAGGGAGGCTGATGTCATCTGAATAGTGCTCAGCCTCTTACATATAGCAACTTTTCATGCTGTCCTGTTAGAAGGGAGATTTTGTTGGGGACCACCACATCAGGTTTAACACTATTTATTATCTCCCCTTGCCATTGTTTTTGTTTAAGACACTGTATATGTTTTTAGCTGTCATTTTCAGGAGCACAGAGGCCTTTAAGCATAGGCATCCTATCCATAAAAATACAACAGTAATATTAGCAGGAGTTTTCATCGAAACTTTGAAACTTCATCCACTTTTCTAATTAATCTTTTTTTTATTATTATTCATGACTAAGAGCTTTAACAGTGCATGCTTACAGATGGTTTTAATGATGCTTTTTATTTTAAAAGCTGATTTGTCAGCTTAAAAAATTCACAGTTAAACTTTTAAAAATCATCAATAAATGTATGAAAATTGAAAATCTGACTTCTACTTTGTCAAAAAAATAGCAAAAGTCATGAATAAAAATCTTTTCTTGTTAATGAAACGAAATGCATTAATGGAATGCAGTAATATAACATTAGTGAATTTCTTTTTTATTTGAACAGAAAGCAAATGGTGGCTTATCTCCTTGCTCTCAGCTTCATCTTCTTATTACAAATCCTCTGCCTTGTTCCCACCTTAAGAAAGTGCTTTGAGCAAAGCACATACTCTTCACTACCCACTGAGGTTATGATGAGGCTCCAACCATCTGCCAGTCTTCAATTTATCCACTGCAGGACAGAAGCACTATCTTAGAGAACAGGCAACCTTCAAAACTAACAGCTGAAAAAAGACTGACAGGGAAGTAGGTAAAACATACATACTGAAAGGTGTTGCATATAGTATTCATGAAGCTTCAGTGTATATTAGAAATTCAGTTTTGGAAACAGGTTATACTGTTCCATTTAAAATAAATGTTCTCAGTTATTTTCAGGGTTGAGCTTATAAAGAAATAATTTTGTTTGGATTATTTCCCAGAACGCATTCCTCAAAACTTCACTTTGTTCTTGACATAAATTGAAAACAATAATATAGATATACTGTACACAGGTTTCAAAATGGCATTAAAAAGGCACATTATCAATATGTTTAAAACATTTAGAAAGCTCAGCTTTGCACCTTTCTAAGTGAATGACTAGATACTTAAGACTGAGTAATATCTATTCCAATAAACGATTGTGTGAGATGTTTTGAATAATAGTTAATTTATGCTGAAGTAATGACAGTGTAATATAACTGAAATCTGTGCTAATAGGAAAAAAGAAGCCCCTTCCAGCTATTTCTGTTACAACCAGCTGCAATAATTTTCACCCCATTTCTCTCTCTGTGTCTCTCTCACATAAAAAATTACTTTAAGTGTGTGTTAAACTGCTTGTTGCTAATTTTAAAAATCAATAATTGGTACCTGTCATCCATATGGAGAAAAATGAAATAACCAGACAATAAAGAAGAAATTTTCATGTACAAGACCTGTATTTTATACATTTCCGCAATAAAAGAGAGCAATTGCAGTTAATGATGCTCTTTCTATATTGGCAAAACATTAAACTCAGTTTAGGCAAGACTCTAGGATGTTCTGACAAAAACGCACATGAAATTTCTGACATAGATGAGAACTGGACTAACAATTTATTCCAAATTATATTCAAAGTAAATTGAGACATTTCCTGGGCTATGAGTTGCTCACAAACTCACCCTGGTATTCCTTTGATGAATGAATTATCTGAAATATTTATCAAATATGTTGCTTGAAGGCTCATCAGCTAAATTACCTGCAGTTCTTCGTTTGAATGCTTATTATGTGGCTGATCACGTATGCTGTGTGGCAGTGCTCAGCTCTGTCTGAATGCTGAGCTTTTTAATCACAAGTACAATGAATAATAAACCAATCCTAAACCTTCTAGTATACCATTTTGGACAAAAAAAACCCACCTGTGGGCCAAATTTCTTTTATTTTCAGGAACTGTTTATTTTCTTGTTTATGAAAAGACTCTGTATTTCCATAAACATATAACAGGAATGGTCACAAACTCAGATCAGCACAGATTCAGTATAATATTGACTACCTGACCATCCCTAGTACATTCATTAACTGGAGATATGATCAATCATTAAAAAATGACTCAAAAAGTTATTTCATAGCAAAACTGGATTCATGGCTAAAATCTTTCAGCTATTCTGCAGTAAAAACTTTCTGAATGCCCCTTCCTCTGAATGAGAAACAAGTAAAAGCACATGTATTAATTAAGAAATAAAAGCCTATACTTTGGACAGTTACTGTGTGGTAATTGATCTGAGTAAATTTACACAAATTCCTTATTGAATATTCATAGGAATCTTTATCTACAGAAATAAATACCATCAAAAATCCTCATATTACATTTCGTGATCTACAAAGAGCTAACAAAACAAAGTGATGGCAAGTAAAGACCCTTCCTTTCCTATTTACAGGAGAGGTTACCGAGCACTCAAACTCACTGCAAATACATAACAACTATTATACTCACAGACACTCCCAGAGTGAAATTTAAACACCCACTTAGTTTTGTGTTGATAATCTCTTCACGCACACAAAACAGCCTCACAGGGAAACAAAACCAAAAAATAATCAAGTTTTTTCCCTAAAACTGAGTAAAAATTCAGGGGAAAACCACCTGTTTTTTATGTCTGGGAAACAGTATTTGGGAGTGAAGGAGATGTAGACTTCTCAAGAAAAATCAACAGGATGCAAATGTACATTTTTCAGAGAAGAACAGAGCACTTAGCATATAAGGAAATAATTTCCAATGATGGTTCTTGCTATACAGACTCCAATTAACTTTGAAAGAAGTGGATATTGATACTACTCGCCACTTCTGGCTTATTTCACCACTACCTGTATTCATGCTTAAGTAGCATTTCTCCTAGAAAGGAAGTAAAGACCATGCGTTGTATGGAGGCAATTAAGCACAACTGAACATGTAAGTGGCCAGTGCTGCGGGTACAATTCAATCAAGCAGATCCATAGGAGTGGTTTTGATATTCTTGTCACATCAAAGAAACAGTGCCCAGAAAAAAAGATCTGATAAGTCAAAAATGAAATCAGAGTACATAAGAATAACTCCAAGCAATATCAAGAATAAGCATGTGGTTTCACGGCTGGCATTACCTTGAAAACGCTATATAGTGCTATTAGAACAACGTGTTAATTTTTTCCTCATAAATTTGCCAAGTTCAGCCACCAGGGAAAGGCCAGCATTCCAGCTCCCTTTGTTAAAGATATATCTATCTTGCTGAGTCTTGACAGCCCTATCATGTCAGTCCTCTGTAGTAGCAAAGAGCATTTCAGCAAGGAGGGGGGGAAGAGGAAAGGAGGAAAAAAAAGAAGTGAAAACTGATTTGATCTACTATGCTTCCTGTGGGCATATTTCTCTACAGCAATCCAGAGGGATGCTTTGTTATTCCTGTCAGATCAAAGAAAGAGATAAGAGAAGAAAATATAAGAGGAAAAATAAAACCAAGAAATGAGGGTAACTGAAAAACACTGCAAGACTACCGCATTATTGTGACTTTTCAATTTATTTAAATATGCTAAACATCAAGTCACCACCAAAGAAATAAATATTGCATAGGCCATATGCTCTGTTAGCTGCCAGCAAAACTGTCCTACTAGGACTAGTTTATGGGCATAGCAACTGCCTGTCAAACACTAGCAATTTTAATAATTTTTCAATTTGCTGTGTGAGTTGCGAGTATGCTCAGGTATTTTGACAAGTGGCTGCTCAGAACAAATTTCTGAGCCCAGTAGCTTCACACTGCATTGCTTTCCTACACACTTGCAATTCCTGTCGGACTGAGGGGACACAATTGTTCAGTGAAGACGCAGCAGTTGCAGAAAAGTCACTGTACTGCATTGTAAACACATTAATATATAAATACTAAGCTGTATTTGCAACTCACATCCAACACAAGGATGATACAAAGCTTACCCAAAATCTTGTGCAAACCAATAGCTATGCAATATAATGTTTCACTTACTTTTTTCAAAACATTTCTAATCACAAATAAGCCAAATATCCAAAACCAAGTAAATAGAGATCTGCTTAAAATTTTAAACAAATAAACAGAAAACTTGAAATATTACTTTTCTGAGAGGCTATACACTAGATGTGCTTACAGTACTACAAGTGGTTAATGTGTTACGCACTAACTGAACATGCTCATTTTATTATTTTGTCTTTAATCTACAAGGTAGTACTGAAAATAATTTTGGCTCTTCTGTTGCATTTTCTAATGACTGTTTATTATCGTGGTGTTCCCTTGCAGCCACACCACTTTGCATCATGCTGAAACAAGTTCCCAATTTGAAAAAAACATAACTCTCTTGATTTTTGAGTGTCCAGATTTCCAGATGTTTGGGAAAAATAAGGTTCCTAAAATGTATAGACAGTCTGGGGGAAGCTGTGGGGGAACTATGTTTTTCTAAAGAAGTGAACCAATAACATCAGAGCACCATAAAAAAACTACATTTCCAATATTTTTCATTATACATTAGCATTCCTAGCATCAGCTCCCTGAAGTCAGCCAAATTTGTCCAGTGGAAAGGATTTGGATTATGATGTAAACTAACAGTAAAGACAATTCCAAATAACATCTAATGTCCAATATAACTACTGTTTACATATTAAAAAGAGATACAGGCTTTGTACCAGGGATGTTCTGTCATGTTTCTCCACAGGAGAAGACTGTGATGGTAAAGTTCATTATCAATTACTGCTTTACAAGTACAAGATGAGTTAAGCTGTCATAATTTTCTCAGCCAGAGATCCTGTGCTGTCAAAGAATGTCAATTTTTAATCTGACAAAAGGAAGAAAATTATCTGTTATTCTGACCTCTAATTTCTTGACATTTTAATGCTGTAATTGCTGTGGTTAGTGCTGCAACCATGATTTCACCTGTCAAGTAAGAATGAATCAATATCCTTAAGCTGTTCTTCAAGATTTAGCTTTCACCTCACAGCTTTTACATCAAGAAAGGAAAAACTTACAAACAGAATACGAAACATTGCAATAATAGAATAAATAGTTTTTAAAAAAGGAATAAATTTGGGCCTGAAAAATGTTTATTTTACTATGCATTTTTTTCTTCTTCTTACTATAATATGAAAACAATTTTGCAATGTGCAGAATAAGAGAGACCACTAGAACTGACAGAAATGGAAAATTTCCCAATTTCTAATTGTAAGAGATCTAAACAAGAAAATTCCATTTTATACATTCTGTGAAGCATTTAATTCAGGATTTTTATTTTGCTCTCATTATTATTAGCAATACTATAGAATGATTAAATTTTTTTTTGTGGCATCAGAGAATTACAAAGTTTGAAAAAACAAAATCAGTACATTAAATCAAATCAGTATGTTTTACCCATCCAGTGCAGAACTTACACTGCCGAAGAGTTGTTACAGGGGTAGATACATGTGATTTCAGAGACTTCAGTAATCTAAAAAGTTAATGCTGTATCAGCATTCTGGTTTCACTCATTGTGAATTTGCAAAACAGAAAACAAAGTAAACAAGGCAGGTGGAGAGTCTTCTATTAAATAGGTCCAAAAGGAACAAAAGCACTGAATGACCATTTTGCCGGCAGAGAGTTCTTAGAGGGCTCCCCCATGCATGTGAGAAAGATGTTAGGAATAGCAAAGATCCGTTATTCCACCACTGAATAATTTTTTTCTCCAGTCAGATCGCTACAGAAGTTACTTTTTTACCATTCTTCATAGAAAGCCAAGGACAACATAATCCTCAATGACTGAGATGCCTAAGCAAAGAGTGAAAGTAAACAGGCCAAAGTATAGCATGAACAGCTCATGGGAATCTGCCTTTTTAAATAACGTCTATCAATCAGCTAAAACCTAAATGGGAGGATTTTTTTTAACTAGAGCCTTATTTCACTGGACGGGTTCTGCTGGGACACAGCTCAATGTGAAATTAGCTACAGCCACAACTTGAGGAGGCCACAGTTGAGTCAATTGGTCTAATAAAGGCTGCTGCCAATCAGGTTGTATTGATCGTCTTATTTCACAGCCATTTATTGAGAACATACACCGTCATCCATGTGACAGAACAAAAATGTTTCAGTTTACTTAGAAAACAAACATAAAGAGCGTTTGGATTCCGAGATATGCATTTTCCTGGATAAATTGCAGCATTTCTATGTTAAGATGCCAGATACCACCTGCCACTGTGAAACACACTAAATAATTGTTATTATCATCTTTAAAGGGTTTTAGTGTTCTTATTCTTACACTTCTGTATCTATAAGTGATCTTCAGAGGCTTTTGAATTGTTTTCTAGAATATCTACTAAAAATGAGAATAAAGAAAAAAAGGCCAACAAAAAATGTAGATGGAACATACAAACTTGTAACAGAAACATGACATCCAAATACTTAATCTACTATATCTGATAATGCCAAATACTTTATTACTGGCTAGAAAATGTCTGCTAGTTTCATATATAGAGCTCAGGAAAACAGAAGAAGGCTTTAAATCTGTCTATATGTATGCGTATATTGTAATTTCTGATTAAAAATTAATAAAAAGTATTTTTTAACCTTTTTTGACAAACCACAAATCACCAATGTCTGAGATCTCTTGAAGGAGAAAGTATACTATTTTTAAATGCATGCATACAACTTTGTGTAAAATAAAATATAGGAGGATACCATCTTCTGATTGCTAACAATAAATTTTATTTACTAATCTAACTATTTACTAATCTAACTTGTGGCAATGAAGAACAAAGTTTGCTTTTAGAAGTTTATATGGCATAAACAGCCTATATGCTATTGACTGACAAGGCATGGTTTAGCTGTACAAGTGAGTGAACAAAAACATCTCCATGAATTTCTTGAAATTTCTGATGACAAGTTGTGCATGTAAGTAGAGCCACAGGAGAGCTGAAGAGTCTCATCGTGTCATAAGATGTTAAATAAGGTGCACAGACAGACAGAAAGACCTCAATCCTACAAGCTGCCCTGTGGGAGTAGACCCTTAAAGTCAAGACATAGGAGTCTGCCCATGCAAATCAGGACCTTCAGCCATGCAAATCCCTTGTATTCACAGTGCTTGACACCTGTCTCATACTTTAAAAAGCACTGCTCCTTTGTACCTCCAGTTTTGTACCTTACTGACTCTTCTTGTGCTCAAAGTTTCAAATCCAGAAAACAGTTATGTAGATGCTAATATTAAAAGTTTGGGCCAGTGGGATCACTGCAATTCTAGCATTCTTAAAACTAATCAACTATTAACTGTTTACAGAACATAAATTGTGCAGTGCATGGTGTGAAATCTAGCCCTAGGAAGCTAGGAGTCTGAATGTCTTTTCATTCCCCTCCTCAAAAAGTACCCAATATAACAAGATGCAACAACGCACTGCTAAAAACCAACATGCAAAACCTCTATATTTAGCTGAATACACATGCTTTCTAGAATCTATTTCGTCCTGAAATCTGCAGATTTCTGTCTTCAAGACTGGAAAATAAACAAACAAACAAACAAACAAAACCCATTGCCTGGCAATGTATAAATTATTACTATTTTGCATACAGCAGATGGCAGCTATCTGGGGGAATGGAAGATTGTATGTACAGCTTCATCACAGTGGTACTCATCTAGCAGCTGTTGCTTCTTCACACTTTTCACCAAATTTCATTTGTTTTACCCAATGAATGGATGATATTAGAAAATGATCATTCAAATTAACAGTCTTACTAAAAACAAATTGAGTCACTGGAAGGACACATGTATCAGATTAGCTGGTACATTTTTTAAAAAAAATGCTGGTAAATTTCAAATGTTCTTTTACACACATGCTCAAATATATATATATTTCATGCCTCCATATATACAAACACAATTGCGTGCAAAGCAAAGAGAAAACATTTTCTGTTTTGCTAACAGTTGGATTATACTTTATATTATTAACACAAAAGTAATCTGAGTAATTGCTACTGTCCATCTAGCAATTTTTTTCAGATATATATTTTCACAATTATTTGACTAAAAAGGTTAGATTTTTTCCCTATAACCATGTTGTAGATTTATCTTTCAGCTTTTCAGTTCTAAGTGAATATAATACAAGTAAATCATAAAAGTAGCAGAATATATATTACAGAATATATATTATTACATTATAATTTCTCACGTCCTAACTGAACACAAAATATATTAGTAATTTCAAGCAAACAAAATACTATGGGACATCTGTTTTATTGCTAGTTTATTAATATTTGCTTCTGATGTCACCTAGGGTCTAAGTTCTGAATCAAGTCACACACAACAATTTTCTCTAACAGTGAAAGATGGAAAAAGTACCATTTCTTGTGAAATGACAGCATTTTTTAGAATGAAATGGCAGTAAACACCTACCTCCCTGAGGACAGGATCAGTGATACTGTCCAAGTTCACAGAGCCTTCATATGTTAGGTAATGGAAAACATTGAGTGCACGCACTGCTTCTGGTCCTCGTTGCTTGTAGCCAAATATAAGGTCAATCCACTGATGAAGTTGACATGATACAAACTCACTTTCCAGGGCCTGCATATGAAATTCACAGTTAGGAAGTAAATTCCATCTTGCAATTTCATGCTTAAATTACATCCTACCTTCTCCTATTAACTGAGGAAACATAATGGGTATCATTACATTTCCTGTTCAGGAAATCCTTCAAACATTAAAACCAGAACTAAGTATATTAGAAGAGAAACTAAAAAGATATTCTTCTTTCCTTCAGCTTTATATGAACCTAATTTTCTTCTCAGCTACTGAGTTTCTCTTAGCTGCAAGGGGTTTAATTATTAATTATTGGGTTTGTCAAGTCAGTTATGCAATTTGTCAAGGAAAACTGATGAAAATTGGAAAACAATTCAAAAACCCAATTTTCCAACTCATTTTCCAACTAGTTCCAATTAGTCTTAAAACTAAAATGGAAACTTGAGGAGTAAAAAGCAGTATGGGCAAAATGAGGTCCTGAACTACATGTGTGAATTGCAACTGGTTTTTCAAAGCAGAAAAGCATTCTTCTTACTCATTTTTGCCGTTAGGTTGGCTCACCAGAGAAAGCACAGGCTGTGTCTAACTGTTTTAAAAATGTGTTTGAGGACTGCTATTCCTTTGCTTGGCATATGAAAAGAGACTAATTCTAGATGGAGAATATTATGACAATATTACCACTGAGGTTGATCTAACCAACGTGCCTTTATCAGACAAGAATGGCATCCATAGTAGATACCATTGCCTGAACTGGAGCTTTCAAAGAGGAAGGCACTACACAGTTACTCCTTACCCCTTACCAGACAATCTGTCTTAGTTTCCCACGAGCCAGTACCTGGAAAAACAAACCATTATCCTCATCATGTATTTAAGATGGCACCCTAGCATACTCTTTCCCCATTTCCTAATGCTGCCTTCAGAGAAGAATTGTGATAAACAGGGAATGCTATTAAAATGAAGATTCACAATTCATTGACCAAGTTTTTATATGTATCCTTGTCCAAACTAAGTGCAGTCCTTATTTTTTATTGTATCTAGTACCTAATTTCCTTCAATCAGAACAAGTGCAGTTCAGTTCTTAGATCTGGGAACTAACATTTGATTAGTTTGTTATAAAAAATAATTTCAGAATCATAGAATAGCTCAGTTTGGAAACTACCTCTAGAAATAACTGGGTCCAACCTCTCTGCTCAAGCAGGGCCACCTACACCAGTCAGCCCAGGGCCCTGTCTAGATGCCTTTTGAATATCGCCAAGAATGGAGACTCTACAACCTCCCTGGTCAACCTGCGCCAGTGCTTTTTCACCCTGATAGTAAAAATGTGTCTCCTAATGTCCAGAGGGAATCTCCTGTGTTTCAATCATAGAATCATACAATAGGGTTGGAAGGGGCCTTAAAGATCAGCTGGTTCCAACCCCCCTGCCATGGGCAGGAACACCTCCCACTAGGTCAGGCTGCCCAAGGCCCCATCCAACCTGGCCTTGAACACCTCCATGGAGGGGGCAACCACAACTTCCCTGGGGAACCTGTTCCAGCGACTCACCACCTTCATCATGAAGAAATTCTTCCTTATGTGTAGTCTAAATCTTCCCCCCTCCAGTTTATACCCATTGCCCCAGTCCTATTACTGCAAGCCTTTGTAAACAGTCCCTCCTCAGCTTTCTTGTAGCCCCTTCAGGTACTAGAAGGCTGCTATAAGGTCTCCTCAGAGCCTTCTCTTCTCCAGCCTGAACAACCTCAACTCTCTCAGCCTGTCCTCATATGGGAGGTGCTCCAGCCTGGTGCTTTTTCTGATCCTGTCACTGGGTACCACCAAACAAAGCCTGTCTCACTCTGCAAATAAAATACCAGCTTTAGTACAATTTATTATGTAAACATCTGTTGCAAACTTGGTACTACTCACTGCATACAGGTAGAGTTGTTTCTAGCACAGTGCCACTATTCATCAGAGACACTTCCCAACTGGGACAGAGTTTCAGGTCTGCCCCAGTAAAGTTCAAATTTTACAGGTGAATAAACTTTGAAAAAAACAGGGTTTCATTTTATTCATTTACATCAAAAGGAGGTTGCTTCAGAATTAATCACTGGCATCATAGTAGCATGCCATGCAATGTCCAATGGGAGCAGCCCCCTGCCCACCACCCCAAATGCAGCAATAGCCACAGACAGGGCTAGCCACAAAAGTAGCCCTGGGTAATCACACAATTGCTCCTCAGATATTCTCAGACATGGAAGAGGAACTCCCTGTGCTGTAGTGGAAAACTGGACCCTTTTCTATCCAAACCAGTGACTGTTATTTCTGAGGAAAATGGTTGGGAAGGTACAGGCTTAATAGCTGACATATACCTCAGTTTTGAATGGCTTAACTTCAGCAAACTGTAAGATGCTATATACACGTTTTGCAGAGAACCATATAGAAATTTGTTGTTTCCTTTTCAAAATCAGAGGTCATCTCATGCAAATTATGACTAATAGTATTTAGATAGCTTTAATACTACTTAATATTAAATACTATTAAACTAATACTACTTGGTTTCAAAGCATGTCTCCAAATAAATAATTAACGCTAGATCTTGAATTATATTGTACTGTGTGCATGCAACACGACTTAGCCAGCAATAACATCTTCTTATATCTTTTTCACAGGACTTTTACCTCATTCAGCATGCATGATGTTAGCATGCAAGGACAAGATTAAGTATGCCACTACAACCATAAAATAAAGCATTTCCTAAATTTAAATGCTCAATTTTTAATGTTCCTTTGTACAAAATAAAATTTAAAATAGAATTTAAAGCCTGTTGTCTTTCCAGCACCCATCTGCTAACAACTCTCAGCCAGCAGCCTAACTGTTCTCTTCTTCCTCCAAACTCCACATATTTATAAGTGTCTTTTGCATCTGTATCTATTATTTATTTATTAAAAAGTAAGTAATGAAATACAAGTTAGGCATTTGATTTGGTAAAAAATAGCATTGTTATTTCTAGAATATTGAGAACATATCAGGAAAATGGCTAAACTTTTGACTCTTTAAAGGTGACATGGTAAATTCGAAAAAATAAATGCATGGGTCAAATGAGTGTATTTCACTCATTATCTCCTCAGACATCCTCTCCAGGCTGTTAGGAGAGCTGAATGCCTATGTTATGTTTCCCTGAGGCAGTTTCTACTTGCATGACCAGCCCTTTCTCAGAAGCTTGTCATTCCAGAGAAGGTCTTACTGACCCTGGCAGGTTTGGAGAACTTCTATTTCACATGAAAGAACAATTCTTTAATAGCTTATTAAATAAATAAGCTACTTTTTAACAGCAGCACATCATGTCTTCTGTCTCCAATTCTTAAAGCAGATCTATTGTGTTATGTTTATAGGCTTAACAGTTCTTTAAAGGTCTGTACGTTGAAATGCAGTGCAAGATTTGGGGAAAATTGTAAAGAGTGAATTTAACTATTTTGAACTAAAATTTATGAAATCCACAGAAATCTGGAAATCAGAAGAATTGCTGTCAGGAACATGAGGATGATGGTGGTAGCAAGGGGATTAACAGTACTGTGCCTGTCAAGTGGTTTGTGGTGGAAGATCAGTGTGATGAGAGAGAGGATCTGGGGCAGGGTCCAGAGTGGAAGGTGGAGAGAGGAGTCAGAGCTATGAAGGACAGTGGTTCTGCGTGGGACTTAGCACATCACAGCCTCCACCTGCAGGCTACAATGGGCGCTATGTAATATTCATGTGCTCCCCATTGGGGTGTGTGTGGGGTATGGTGCTGGGCAGGCACAAACAACAGGCAGGGTGCACTCAAGATCAGGCCACCAAAAATCTGCAAAGTCCTACCTGGCACGCAGTAGGGACAAGGCTCCTGATCTGTGCATTATAACCTGTTTTCAATTTAGTCAGAAGAAACCTTTTCCTGTCAGGTCTGACCTATTTTGCTGATGTCTCTCCAAAGTACATCTGCAATGCCACTCATGCAATACTTGCAGAATCTTTTCCCTAACTTCCTCTAATGCCCAGGCTGCTCCCCGTCCCTATATGAGCCTCCTGAAAATTTATACATTGTTCACTGTCAACAGTACATCATTTGGTTTCTCAAAAATATGCAATGCTCACTGGGGAATAGAGTGAGGGAATTTTCTGTGTAAAAAAATAATATGTAGTTACAGTAGGAACAACATATAGAAAAATGATAACAATAATATCCTTAAAATAGGCTGGTGATAGCCCTAAAGAACAGCATCTTTTTCAGGAACATTTTGGCTTTAAAGCATTTTGGGGCCTTCAATTTTTTGGGCATATTTTCAATACGAAATATAAGGAAACTATTTCTTTTAAGAAAAGTAATAATAGTTATTACTTAGATAATTATATATTATTATTTATGGTTTTTAAAGGTTCTTACTGTTAAATAGAAATGAGCTAATATCCAGCTTGTTTTCTATTATAATGAACAGAAAAATGAGTAATAGGTAAATCACAAGCATTATTACACATACAGTGTATACATGTGTTGAAGTAAATGAACTGCGGTTTTTATGTATTTGCAGGCAACTATACGAACACATGTTCCACAGCATGAAAATCTGACCCACAGTTGTTGCAAATTATAAGTAAGTATTAGTAATTTTATGTTTTTGTATAAATTAAATGAAGTTAATATAAGCCAAGTTACTGCTTAGTGGGATCAATCACCATAGTTCTTTTCAGACCTTTGTCCAGTATGAAGGCTGCACACTTTCCTCTGTGCTCATCCTAATTTGGTGAAAAAAATTATTTTCTACAGAGGTTCCAGTAGGAGGCATTGGTTTTTATTTTAATGCACATCATGTGCTGCGTAAAGTAGCAGGAGTTCTGCATTTATAAAATATGCTGTTCTGACCTCTTTCTAAGACAATATTTTATGTTACCCAGGTATTTTGTGCCACCAGGGAAGAGGAAAGCTCTGCAGCTGCCCCTCGTCTGGACTCCATCTGCACCTGCCCCTCCTGTTTCTGCAGTTCCTGCCTTATTTCCTTCTCCTCTATAACTATACGCTGTCTGTTTCTTGCTATTAACTCATATTCAGTATATTTAACAATATTTTCTTAAAATTACTGAGACACTTTGGTTTTTTAGATCTGCTGAATAAGAGACTGTCAGCTGTTTCAGCCTGTGAGCTGGGTTTTTCTTCTCTCCCCTTACCTCTGTGATCCTACGCAGCCATTGATTCTCCCTGCCTAACACTTCTCCACCTTATCATTTCTTGTACTGACTATCAGAGTAGAATCTTTGATTCTTGTTATAAAGTAAATCAGACAATACTGATATCTGAAATTAGTTATGTCTGTTTAAACAAACTAGTATTTTAATAAAAGTGGCACAGAAGTGCATTCTACAGAATCGGGTTATACGGCGATGTCTACAGAGAAATCAATCTTTCATGTGAATGTCTTCAAGATGTAAATAAGACTCTTCAGTGACATAGAAAGTTTTGAAAAAAGGTACTATTTCCAAATTAGATTTAAACTGCTGTTAGCTGAATGAGTTTTACTTGCATTAAGAACAAACCATGGCAATATAAAAAATAAAATCACAGCTACTACTGAGGAAGTATTATCAAATCTTATCTACTGCTTACTTAGTGAAAAAGGAACACAAACTGCTGTTGAATGATGAGGAGAAAAGATAAATCTTCCAGATTCTCATAGCACAGAGATTTCATAATAGATGTTTCAAATGACCATTCAAGAAGCTTTTTAATTATGAAACACTATGCATGCTTCTGAATAGCCAGGGAACTGTACAAAAATGTAATTGGCAGCAGAAGAGTGCAAATAAATCATTACAAAGACAGACAGAAAATTCAATCTTAGTAGCAGTTATGTAATAGGAACAAAATATGTATAACAAAAACAGGACACTGCTTAGTCTCTAAAAAATATAATTTATAGTGAATGCATTTTACTCAACACTGTAATTTGTAACTTAATATGTGTGTAAGCCATAATGAAAATATCATTATAATTAACTTCGAATTATACAACCTTGCATCTTTTGTTTCAAAACTAAAGAACGCTTATTATAAAAGCTCTGCTTCAGTTTTTCACAGTGGTGTTCCCTGGCTTGATTTAACATGCTTGACTTACTGACTGAATCTGTCCTATTTCTGGCTCTCAGGACTGCTTAAAGTCTGTGGGGATTGAGAGGCTGAGTAGGACTACAGATGCACATCTGTGGAAGGTTTTATGCGAGTTTTTTTTTTTCTTGGTAAACTGGGAGATTATGATTGATGAGCCCAGCATTAGGGTAATGTTATCAGGGACACTTTCTGCCTCTGTCCTTTGTGCCGTCACCGAGGTCAGGCCATAATCATGTTAGCATTGAACATAGTGCTTTATTAATGTTTCATGAGTAACTCCATAGTAATCATTCTAGCTTTGTATGGCTAAATAAAACTGCTAAGACAATTCCTGATGTATACACTGAGTGCTTTATAAGCTACTGTAATAGGTCTTAAAAGTTAGTTGACTGAATGTCTTTTCCAGTCTTTATAATAAGGCTAAATTTCACAAGTTTAAAAGGATCTCTTTTGATGGAAAACCATTTCCACTTCCATTTCTGTGTTTAGTTAAAAATCTAAAACACCCAGATGAAAATCAAATAAAACACTATGCCTGTCATTTATTAATTTGCACAGAATTTTAGTAAAGCTTGTTAACCAGTTGGTTAAATTACAGTGATTTATGTCACTGGGCCTGTGTGATGTTATCTAGGCTGTTCTCTGCTTGCTTTGGTAAGTCTCAGGATGAAATGTTGAAATTCTTGCCGTTATCTAAAGAAAATGTTTATATTCATAAATCATAGAATCATAGAATGTCCTGAGTTGGAAGGGACCCATAAGGATCATCAAGTTCAAATCTTATCCCAGTGTAGGACAACCCCAACATTCACATCGTGTGTCTGAGGGCATTGTCCAAATGCTTCTTGAATATTGTCAGGTTTGACACCATGACTGCTTCCCTGAGGAGCTTGTTCCAGTGCCCCACCACCCTCTGGGTGAAGAACCTTTTCCTAATATCTAACCTAAACATCCCCTGGCACATCTTTCTGCTACTCCCTTGAGTCCTTCGGTTGCCAGGGAGAAGACATCAGCACCTGCTCCTCCTTCTCCCATTGCGAGGAAGCTGTAGAATATGATGAGGTCTTGCCCCAGTCTCCTCTCCATCACGCTGAACAGACCAGGTGACTTTGTCTGCTCCTTATATGGCTTCCCCTCCAAATCCTTTACCAACTTCATGGTCCTCCTCTGGACACTCCGCACTAGCTTTATATCCTTTTTATACTGTGGCACCCAAAACTGCACACAGTACCCAAGGTGGGACTGCACCAATGCAGAGTGGGACAATACCCTCCCTCGACTGGCTGGCAATGCCGTGCTGGATGCAACCCAGGACTTTGTTGGCCCTCTTAGCTGCCAGGACACACTGTTGGCTCTTGTTCAGTCATGCTGCCTGTTCCTCCACTTGCTTGTCCCATTGTCTTTCAGCCTTTTTATCAACTTCATAGAATCATAGAATGGTTTGGGTTGCAAGGGAATTCAAATTAAAGGAGGCTGTATGTAAGGATCTGTATTTACTTCTACATAAAATTACACGTTACATATGCCTGCAGCAAGCAACAGATATGTATGAACAGCTGAAAATATTGTCAGGTAGGAAAAAACAATATCCCACTGTATGTTATGCAGCATCATTAGGATCTTATACACTGAAATGAAATGACTACTGCTGGTTTCATTACAAAAGGAATCAGAATAACACTTATTTGAAATATTCCTCAATTTTCTGTGCTTTGCTGCAAACATGTTTTCTGCTTGCTTTTCTAAGTTGCTATAGAAATTGCAGGCTTTCACAAGCTTGCTGTGTTTTAAACGTCAGCACCACACCAAGACTAATTTTTTTCTCAAGGCAGATTTTTGTTTAACAGCCAAATGCTGGCCTGGGGATGACCTAACTAAATAATACATCTGCTAGCCAGTTCAAAACATGGAATCAGACGTTAGGTAGGCAATGTCAAGCTTTCCAGTCCCTTTATATTTCTTCCTTACTCTGACCAATCTAGTTCTACTAACCAAAAAGAGAGTGTACTGGCAGTTTGTTGTATGTGCTAATAAAATTCTACGATGTTTTTCTGAAAAATTATTACACATTCAGATTATAACACTTTCAAAATGTAATTTCATTACTTCTTACTGTCATACTATCTGCACTTCTGTGAAAGGGAATATCCTTCTTTAGCTCCTTCATAATAAGCTTTGCAAAAAACTATGCATATATCATGTTCTTTAAACATCCCAAAATTATTTGCTTTGTTTCCATACTCTGAACTCAATCCAAATGTGAGTACTCCTATCATCGAGTTGCCCAGAAGTGAATCCAATATTCCAGGTGCAGTCTCAAAAGGACCATAGACAGGTACAAATGTTTATATCCTGTGTGATACAATGATTCTCCATAGATGGCATCAAAATACATTCATTTCTAGAGAATATGGAATCACGGAGTTATATCTAATCTAATTGCTGCTCACTGTCACCCTTCCCTCGCTTTTGCTCTGTTTCTGGTACTATTTTTGTTTCCAGACTTCTGCTTCCTATTGAATATCTTTAATTCTTTCCTCCCAGGGTGATATTCAGAGTATTTGCTGTTTCTAATTCAAATAAATCTATGCCTCTTTCTCTTGCTTTCTAGACAATCCCCATCTTCATAATAATTCGCTCACTTGAAGATAGAATGTATTTCTGTAGAACTGAATTTTAAGTACTGCTCATGCTCTTGCAAAAAGTAGATGCTGGGATGAATAAAGGGCATGCAGAAAATGCCCCCAGGCAAAAGTGTATAACAACACGATGCTCACATCTGCGGGGACAGAGGTGGAAGGCAGTACGGGAAGGGTATGCTACCTAAGTGAGATAATTTCTGATTTTAAAAATCTGCAAGGTACTCAACTAGTCGAAGTCTGTAATTCTAATACTACTTTAATCCATATCAGTTTGTCTTGTGGCAGCTTGAGTATACTTACAAATCAAGTGCACTTTCAGCAAGTTTGCAGGTGACACCAAGCTGAATGGTGCAGTTGTCACACCAGAAGGATAGGTTGTCATTCAGAGGGACCTGGACAAGCTGGAGAAGTGGGTCTGTGTGAATCTCATGAGATTCAACAAGGTCAAGTGCAAGGTCCCATACCTGGGTCAGGGCAATCCGCAGTTTCAATACAGGATGGGGAATGATGTGAATGAGAGTAGCCCGACAGTGAAGGACTTGGCAGTGTTCATTGATGACAACTGCTCAACAGGAGCTGGCAATGTGCACTCACAGCCCAGAAAGCCAACCGTAGCCTGGGCTGCATCAAAAGAACCATGGCCAGCAGGTCGAGGGAGGTGATTCTGCCCCTCTACTCCACTCTTATGAGACCCATTTAGAGTATCGTGTCCAGTTCTGGAATCCTCAACATAACAAGGATACTGAACTGTTGGAAGGGGTCCACAGGAGGGCTACAAAGATGATCAGAGGGATGGAGTACCTCTGCTATGAGGACCGGCTGAGAGAGTTTGGTTTATTCATCCTGGAGAAGAGAAGGCTCTAAGGAGACCTTATAGCAGCCTTCAAGTACCTGAAGGGGAGCTACAAGAAAGCTGGGGAGGAACACTTTACAAGGGATGTAGGGATAGAACTAAGGGGAATGACTATAAATTGGAGAGGGGAAGATTTAGACTAGACATAAGGAAAAATTTCTTCATGATGAAGGTGGTGAGTCACTGGAACAGGTTCCCCAGGGAAGCTGTGGCTGCCCCATCTCTGGAGTTCTTCAAGGCCAGGTTGGATGGGGCCTTAATCTAGTGGGAGGCATCCCTTCCCATAGCAGGGGGGTTGGAACTACATGACCTTTAAGGTCCCTTCCAACCCAAACCATTCTATGATTCTATTATATGGAAACAGTAGTGCTATTGCAGCTTAATATTTAAAGTATTCCCAGCTCTTAACTACCAGCCTTGATTGGAAGTATAGTTCTGAAGAAGCACAAATACTATACTATCATTTCATGTAAGCAGCTATTTTCTTCAACAGACATAAATACCCCAGTACTTTGTACCCCGTATTTTGTAAAAAGCAGAAACTGCACCAGAGAAATCAAATAAAACAAAACTAAGGATTTTCTTCAAGCTATCTCTTATCAAATAGAGTCTTTTATAGTGCTATTAATCATTCAATCTCTGTGGAAAGGTGGAGAAACAGAATTTAGGATCCAAGAAGGAACATTCCTTATAAGATTTCCAAAAGAGAGTCATTAATATGCATTCCCCAATAGGTGGTAGCTTGTCTATCCTTTTTCACTAAAGCATCATACTTCTGTTCTTACAGATATCAAAATTAAACATCTTGGGTAAATTTAGTGTGCTTACTCCTGGGCCCAGTCAAGTTTAGTTACAACCATAATCCATAAAAGGGCTCTGTGCAGTGACATGGGCATTCTGAATACACGTACCTGTGACTGTGCATCCCACACCTGAGAATGCTAATGGAAGGTAGTCAACCTTTAAGTCCACCTCCTTCCTTCCTAGTGAAATTGCACTTGAATTTATTGCCACCAACTGTGACAACTATTTGTTTTTAGAAAGAATGGTGCAGAAGAGAAATCAGCCAAGAAAAAGCTGTTATTCAGCTTCTTCCTACCAACAAGGACTGCTACCTGGAACACATTTCTCATGCTTTGTGTAGTGCATATCATATATCTGAAGTGATGAGGTTGCCATCAAGTCCTTACAAGACTGCTATACATATGTCAAACCATCTACTCTTTCAAATAGAGGGCACTTCTAAATCATGTCTAAGAACAGCTTTAGTTTTATGGTATTCTTCTATTCTTCCAAACTTCATATGGCTATTTTTTCTATAAATTCTTGGATATCAATTTTCTCTAAATAGACAGCTCTTGAAATTAAGTTGCCAAACTTATTAGGAAAAACCAACACTGCTAGACTTGCAATGCTACCACAGAAACACTATAGCAAATAAGCACAAGCTGAATAGTTCTGCAACTCTGTGGAAACCCTTACCTTATTGAAAGTACATTCCTGATTCTTTAAGCAAGACAAGCCATATGCATTTTAAGGAAGATCCATTTCCAGAACAGAACCATAAATTAAACTACTGCTGGCCAAAATATCAGAATTTACCTTGTTTTTCCTAAATACGACTAGAAGTAAACACAAGTATCAACTTGATCAATCTATACAATCATCTATCAAATTAATGCAAAAAAAAATACAACATAGATAAATGTTTTTCATGCTTAAATTCTGAACGCTGAATGGTGATTCACATCAGAGTATTTCAGGCTACCCTGCAGTGTCCGGCTCATGCCCATCTGATGCTTTGTCTTGAGAGAGTAAATAAATTAATTTCATTTTCAATCATTTGGGCACATGGAAGGAAAATCCATTGTAAAATGAAGGGTTCGGTCAAGCAAGACACTTCATTTTTTATTTTACTTCTATAAATCTAGTTCTAATGAGATGAAAAACAGCATTAGGTCAGTTTGTTAAAACTCCTTACACAGACTAAACTAAAGTGTAGCTTACCATCCTATTGATACGGACAAAGTCTTCAGGTTTCTTGGCCCATGGAGGGAGATCAACATCATTCACAACAACTTCATCTTCTCTGATTCCTAGATTATAGCCATTACTGTTGACAAACATCTCTGGCAGGTAGTAAAACTCTGGAATTAACTCCTAACAAGAAGAAAACACACAATGAGATTTTACATTTATACAAAGATGCTAAATGGTGCCGCCACAATCAGGCTCTGTCGTGGTACACATTGAAGCATTCCTGGGGTTTTTTTGATGTTTCTGTGAGCTTGTTTAAGAAATTTTATAATCTGTTTTCTTTTACTTATGATCAAACGTATTTTTCACAATGAAATAGTCAGTCTTTCATTTTTCCCATATCTGTTTTATGAAAAGCATAACTTTAGAAAAGGAATGCATATCAATAAAGTAGACCTCTTCAGAATAACAGGTAAAAGAAACTATGCTAAGCCTTCAATACTATAAATATATCGGATTTTTAAATCAATATTTAATTAACTAGACTACTTGAAGGGTGGGAAGTGCTGATATAACACTGTCTTGATTTTACTGTCTCTGTATTCTTTAATCACATGAGAAAAGATGGCAATCTGATTATACAAGGAAAAATGATTCAGGGTGAATGAATTTTTCAGCTGTAAGAAAAAGACAGCCAAGTACAACAAATGTCCTTAAAACAGAAATGCATGCTATTCAGACTGTGAAAGGTCAATAATTGAGCAGCAAAATCATCTGCAGTGTCTTAATACATTACAGAAGAGCTGGGGTGCGAAGTTTTTCCCAATTTCTGGATAGCTAAACAGAAATGTATTCTACTATAATAAATACTGCCATGTGTTGCTCTCTATTACTTTAGAAGTAAGTATTGAGCTGCAACAGCAAAAAAGGTTTAAAGCCCACTATCTCATTTCTAATATCCAGATATGGATTAAATTTACTAAATTACATTGTTAAAAGAATTATGGTATTCAGTTGTGTAACATGATCAAAACTGATGACACAGCACCTGAAACATGAGTCTCTTTGTGGTCCTTTCAAAAGCTGCAGACATGTGAAGCGTAAAAGAAAGAATCACAGCAGACACAAACTTATCTAATTAAATCTGATCTGTAACTCCATAGAGAATACAGCAGTAAAAGCATAGATGGCCCTTTCAAATGTATTCATTTAAGAAAAGAAAAAGTGAATGTCTATGTTACAATTTTAAGCATGCTTAGGGAGATAATTTACTTGCTTCTTACATCATTTTTAATATACTGCAAACAGTCTGATCTCAGGTTAGGCTACAATGCAGTGTCATTCAATATCTAACAAGTGCAAGACACTAAGCAAGTGACAGATGTATGAGACTGAATAGCTCATTATGAAATGAGCTGTAATTTCAAAAACCCAAAAAATTTTAAAAATATGGCATGCAGCATGCAATAGATCAGCAGCTAGAGCTAAGCCAAATAAAAGCAATCTTCAATATCCCATCAGGTTTAAAGAAAAAAGATTATTTCACTGATAATCTTGAGTTTGATTATATACCTCTAATTAACTCAGAGAAGCAAACTTCCCTGCTTTTCCCTAAATCAGATTCACTACCTCCCAGGTTCCTGAGAAAGACCCTTGATTTTCTCTAGTGGAGCCAAAACAATGAATGAACCTCAAAACTGGAGAAAACTAGACATTAATCTTCCTGGAGCTCAACAAGCCACTACTAACTTGGGACTAAAGGCTGGTCACAACCCAACATATACTACCATACAAATCATTGACAAACTAAGGGCATTGTCTCAAAGAAAGAAAAAAATTCATAAGGACTTCAGAATGATGAAATATTATTAAGTTAAAATTAAATCCAAATTCAATATACAAATAAAATAAAATTTATTAAAGGAAAAAGTAAGAAAAGTTTATTTCTATTTTGTATGAAAGCCTTGAAAGACATACCGCTGTTTTTATTTATTACCATTTTTAATGCAACACAGCAGTGTGCTAACCGCTATTGTCAAAAAGCAAGCAAGTTTTTGATTCCATCAAAAATGCATTAAGTCTAAATTTCCTTTTTCTGTTTTAAATGTCCTAGAATCTAACTGTGCACTTTTACATCTAAAGTATCTGAAACATTTTTGCTACTAAGGACACATCCAGTGTTTAACTGAATTCTACTAACATCCTGACTTCAGGGGTATCTTGAAACAAAGGGACTTAAGTCACTGAATATTTTAATGGTATTTCCATTTACTAATTTTAACTTTGTTGCTATTTGCTTTCAGTGTAATTTAATGTTCTCCTGTCTAGTATAGCAGAAAACAGAAAGAGAAATAGAAAAAATAGCACGTATGTGATTAACTTTCTTCATAAGATTTATTGTGTTGTATACGTTTAGTTTGACCTGTCTTATTCCTGTGCTCTGGAAACTAACCAGTGCCAGGCATATAAATCCTCTTCAAATAACACTCTCTCTAGAACCCTAATCATTTCAGTTAAACATCTCCCGGTATTTTTTTTTCTTTTGGTCAAAGTAATGAAACCAAACATAGTATTAAAATTAAAAAATTTAAAACCCCACTGTATTACAGTCTCAGCTTTCTCTTGGATGTTATTTTTAGTGAAGCCTACAATTTTGTTTGCTTATTTTAGTACTATTTAGCATGAATTGAACCTTTTCTTGAGATATGAACAATGTTGCATGTGACTTTTCCCAGATACATACTCCCCACACTTTGGATTAACCATTCAGTTTTCTTTCGTAGCATTTGATATTCCTGTTGTAATTTTGCAGCCTCCACTACTGACCAGACTAAGAAACAACCACAACACTTGAAAAGAGCTCAGGCAAATTAATCCCCTTCTAATTTATAGAAAATGAATGAATATATACTAAAACACAGGCACATTTTGAAAACTTGTGGCACCCAGCAAGTATGAACATGCTAATATTTGGGAAAACCTTCATATTGTGTATTTAGCTACGTAGAAGCATCAAAAATACAAGTAATTTAGAGAAGTGTGATAAAAGGCTTGATTTTGTGTGCTCACTATTTATTTTGCTGGGAAAAAAATGAAGTATGTCTCTTCTATTATACCTCATGCCAACAGCTGGCACCGGGTGAGGATGGAAAGGTAAATACTCCTTTCCCATGGGCCCCTGAGCATGCTTTGCTATGAGAAGTACAAGCTTGGAGAGGAATGATTAGCAAGGACAGAGCAGGCAGCAAGGATGGAGCCTGGGAAGTTGCTTGGAAAAGTAAGGAGTAGACAGGAGTGAACCTCAGCGGAGGCAGCAAGATGACAACTGGGACCCAAAGAGAATTGCTTTAAACAAGAGGCCACTGAAAGTTGCAAGAAAGAATACAAGAAAGAAAGGATAACACTAGCAAGAGATACACTTATTTTCAAAACCTATTTATATCTTTCTCAGCCAGAGTTTGAGTTTTCTTTGTTTCATAAGTGTGTTTGAGACAGTTCATATTCTAACAAAGGATATGGCTAGAGAGAGACTGCTCTTTTTCGTGGCTTTCCTGTTAAGGACAGTGAACAGATACCTCAAATATCTAGATGTTTTAGGGCCACATTTGAAGAGGTGACCTTGCCCATTCCTCCACTCCAGAAGGGGTTCAGAAATACCTACTATTCCTTCCCTGCTAGGTATTTGTCTACCCTGCTGTCCCAGAATTTGAGGAAGAGCAATACCACAATCCTTCCATAACTGACTTCAGCATTATTCATCTAAGGGTGTTTTACCTAACACCTGGCCTGCAATCATTCACTACACAATCTAAGCCCATTTTCCCTTGTCGTAGCTATCAATCCATCATGGACACAGAGAACAGACCACTACCATCTCTTTGCATAGTTTATTACATATGGGGAAAGCATGCTACCAGCTTCACAGCCTTTCAGGTCCTAAAAGTCAGAATGAAGGACGATTATTTTAACTTCCATATCACTTCATTGCTCAAGTTTTAGTTACAGATATGTAAAATACTCTTTTAATCTCCCTGAACTAGCTTTTAGAATTATTCCTAAACACTGCATAATTTAATTTACACCTACATATACTTTAACCTTACTATATTTTGTCACATATTCATCAATATATGAATTAACCTTTGTATCAACCTCCGTGGTCTTTAGATCAGAGATTAAGACTGCAGGATCTGCTGCTTTTCATTCATTTTTATGCACTGTGTAATTTGCCATATAACTTAGCTTCTTACAAATCACCAGCTTTGTACTTTAGAAGGGTCATTGTTAAATTCAGCCTGAAGATAAGGACAAAGACAGTCAGAAATTAGCAGAGTAAAAATGTATCTCAATGATGGTATTTACACCAAAGGACTGGACACAGAAGATTTCTGTCACCCAATCTGCTTTCCAGTTCACAGACCAGAACAGTCGACAAGTGGATCCTTAAAACTCTAAAGGCGCCTTCAGTGGCACCAGTGGTGAAAGGTCAATGCAAAGCCAGGTCTATGCAAAGGAATGCTTGTTTAAAGCTACCAAGATTTTGAGAAGTTTATGTTTCAATCTACAAATGTTCTTGAAAGAAAAATCTCAAAACATCATCCTCCTACACTAAAACATTGAGTCAGCCAGTTAAAATCAAGACATGAAGGAGAATATCAAAAACACTTCCTCAGATGTTATGTCAGTTTGCAGGCATAAAATGAGGTAATGCAAAGCTAAAAAAAAAAGCCCAGAAGACCAATATTTTTTAAAAGTCTGTTTTAAAAAAAATATTCATGGGTCAATTAAGTGATTTAGATGCATATTGTTATTGTATGCCATTCAGCTATTACATAATTTTGCATTAACTGATACAATTCAGTAAATTTTATTTGTTTCTTCACTCTTACCAAACATATAAAAGGTTCTAAATAAATCTTCCCGACTACATAACGTGCCATGGGTAATTTCTTAGGACAATAAATATCTGGAGTTCAAAGAGTTAATAAAAATAGGGATTCTAGTGATCTAAATCCATTTGCAGTAATTTCTGTCTAGTTGTCCTTGACATTTCACAAGCTGGTAACCTCCTCTGCTCCCCTTTCATTCACACTTCTAATAAGACAGGTTAGCTTTCTATCATTTAATAGTCAGCTACCTTTCAAACTGCCTGAGAAGCTTGGCTCTTCTCAGATGAAAAACGATGTAGTAAAGCTACTGAGGGGTGTAAAAAGAGGGTAAAATGAATATTGTAACAGACATTTCTGTAAATATGATCACTTTTTTTTAATAGCTATACTAAAATCCCAAGGTATAGTTAGCAGTATTACATGCCTTATGTCTTCATGTAGGAAAACATCACCAACTGCATTTCCTAATTTACAAGCCTGTGACAAATCCAAGCTGCTGAGAAATTAAACTTTAAAAATATGTCTTGGGGTGATAGAGGACCACTATTAACGCTGTCATAATTGTACACCATTTGCATCAAATCTGACCTTTCTGTTTAATATGTTTTGCTAAGGTATACCATTTTACAGCCTCCCAATGAAATCAAATCCAACCCAGACGTTTTCACTTTTCTAATATAACTCACTTCAAAGTTTTAAAGCTGCCATTTCTTTTTCTTTCTTTCTTTTCGTCCCAAAAGGTTGATCCCCCGGCACCCTTTAATTCCACATGAGCCTAGTACTGGGTCAACGAGTCAGTCAGAAGTACCTCCATTAACTGCGTTAATTTACACTAAGGCACCTTAATGACATTTTGTCAGAACTACCTGTCTAACTTCCAAACACACTATTCAAAAAGTAATATAAGAAGTTTGGGAGGCATTAGGAAAGATTAGAGCCTGAACAGGAGGTTCTGAGGAAGTGAATGTTACCAAAAACTGGAGCAGGGGTGTGGGAAGTGGGGGTGGAAAGGAAAAAAATGTGAAAGCTGACTGGCCAAGTTATGGTCATTTCCGGGTGACTTGCTTCCTCAAAGGTCACTCTGTGAATGTTCATTCTTCCTCCAGCTTGCACTGATTATCTGAAGGTCAATGTTGATAAAGGGAGACACAATAAAATAAACTCTGTTATACAGGTTCTCCCTTGTGTGTTACCACCCCAATATAACACATACTGTACTAATTTTGTTTCACCCACTGTAGGTGAAGAGGTTTCTTTGACAATGAAGCAAAACTGCCCAAATGTACAGAATAAAATTGTCTAAGCAGACCTCTAATCATTCACTGAGCAATAATCTATCATTTGCTACACTTTTCTAAGGCAGTGAACCTTTTGCTACATTTTAAGATGTAAGAATTATAGCTTGTTTTTCAAACTGATCAAACCACTGCCACAGCCCTACTTTCATTATCTCAATGTGAAACAATTTAGTTCTAAGGAAGAGTACACATATGCAAGGGGAGAGTGGTAGAAGAGAGACAGAATGCTAGAGAGTACACATGCATATAAAAGAAGGAGCCTAACCCACAGAACTGCAGGTTCCTAAAGAGGAATATATTCCTATGCAAATGTCAGGTATTTATTTTTAAAACTTTAATGAAGAATTTTTTAGAAGTGCCTCGGATGTTTCCTTTAAGAGCACATTGAGGCTGCAAAAGAACAAATTTACTAGTTAAAACTGATCTACTTCAGAAGTGACTTAAGTACTTAAGAATAAAATACCTCACAGTCCTCTTTTTCTTAAACAATATTGATGAAAAACCATAATACAGATTTATTTGCATAAAATTTAATTTTAAAAAGATTTTTTTAATTAGGTCTTGCTTAAAAAGACTAAATGCAATTCATAATATTATTTAATACAGCATTTGAAGGCAAAAAATGTGGTCATCTTACAATAGGCAGCACTGAAAAATGTCATATTAATTCATTACACACACTTTTAAAATTATTTCATAACCTCTGCCACAGTAATTAATGAGATTAGTGAGATCAGAGATTAAATGTACTTAACGCAGCTCAGATGAATTTCAAATATATGATAAAGAATACATGAATAATTAATTCTTTCTATTCTTAACAGTTTTGAAAATTTTCTACTTTGATGGATAGTCCATATTACAAACACCTAACCTTTACTATAAAGATTAAAAAAATCTCTAAGGTGGGAAAACAATTTACAACATGTATATCGTGTAGAATTCCAAGCTGCCAAAGACCCCCATTTATAACTCTGCGTGCAGCCAGGAAGAAGCTACAAAAACGTGCAGAACACTGACAGAGAACATGCTTTAAGATTTTGTACTCACATGCAAGCTCTATATATCTTTTCTTTTGCACTACTTTCTCACAGTACTGCATATAAATATTAGAAGTTGCCAGACAGCTGAACATGAATTTTTGGATGTTTCACATTCACAGAGCTGAAAGTTTTTTATTGTGCAAGACAGGGGTTGCTGCTCTTAGGAGAGCAGGCAAAATACGTAGGGATTTTTAGGGAGTTCCTTGCTGGCTCCCCAAACCTCACGGCTTTTCTGGTTCCTGAAAACTTGATTAGAATGCTTCAAAAGCCTGTAAGGCATTCTAAACAGTAGCACAACTAATCTGAAAAAAAAAAAAATCGGGTTTTTTTTTTTTTTGTAGTATTAAGAACAGTTCAATTTCCCATCCTTTTGCAGAATGAGCTCCAAAGCCTCAGGGAAAAGTTGGCCTGCTGTCATGGCATTGAGAAATGCAGTTCATTAAGATCTTAAGCAACAAACAGCAACAATTAGCTGCTATACTCATTCTTGATTTATCGCTAAGAAACACAGGCTCTACAAATGGAAAGGGCCTAAAGGGTCAACTAGTGCATCCTTTTGCCAATTCATGACTCTCTCTAAGCTTTTCCAGTGCTTTGCCAGTCTACATTTCTAAGGAGCTTGAGGAATTCCCCTTGTGAGGATATTCTAATTCAGAGAATACTCAATTTCACTTTAACTTTTCACACTCTTAGTTCAGTAAGCATTTTTCAACTCTGATCCCTTTCCTCTGAAGTTTACCTCTTTGTTCCCTGACACACAATTCTTCTCCCTTTCATATGTTTGCGTATTTCATAGCATTTATGCTACCATGTCTTCACTTTTAGACTTAAATTACCCCTCACATAGACACATTTTTCTTCCTATATCTAACTCCTTAAACACATTGTGGCTTTTCTTATGTTTCCCTCCATTTTGGGTATGTACTTCCACTAGCTGGCTAACTACAAAGGTAGCACTAAGAATTTGCCTTACCCAGTATGAATATATACTGAAGATTGAACAACAAAAAAACCAAATACTTGTCTTCTTCATGAATATAAGAACTCTGAAAAAAATAAAGGACTAATCAGACATACACTGCTTGGCCTACTGATGTGTACCCCAGTAAACTTAGTCCAGTAGTGGCTTTGTATGTGTTCTTCAGTAGACTGACTCCAATAATGTCTTTGAGTCAATATATAATAAATTAATTTGAAGATGCAATGCATTCAATGCTGGTATCCAACACATCAAAAAATATCTCTTGTCATTTCTTATTCTGATAGCTTATGAACTTTTCTTAGTTGCTTTAGAATCCCTTAGAGATTTAGCTTATTTTTGAATCTGCTTTCATTTATCTATTTTTATCTTAAGCTGAATCAACTCATAATAAATAAATTCAAGGTTAATTTCTAAACCCATCTTCCCTGTATCTCCATTAATTAACAAAACCATGTTTTAAACAGCATCTTTAATCCCTAAGTATCCCTGAACATACAGGTCAGGGATTATCTGGAGAAAACATTTATTGGCTAACATACCTCATCTGTGCCTCGCATATTAGATTTTCTGTAATGACTTAGCTCCAAGTAGTATTTCTCTTTCTAATGGCATAACAGAAATGTATATATACCTAAATCTGACTCTGGGGCTCTGCAGCAGACTCCCAAATGTATTCTAGAATACATTATTTTACAATGTTTCCCCCAGCGCAACTTTGACCCTTAATTGTTACTATTTTATCCAGACCTATTCCTAGCTCCCTTCTTTAAAGTCAATGACATTAAATTACAAAGCTATCTCACATTGTTACTTCTGCCTTCCTTTTCTGCAGGTGAGTACCTGGGTTTGAGCATCTTTTTAATACCTGTTTTATTTTAATAACTTGATTTTTTTAAAATACAAATACATTTTGTAATGCAACTGTTATCCCTCCATAATTCCTGCATCCTTGCAGTAGCGGCTTAAATTACCCACCTTGGTTCACTCCTGGTATTTTTATACAAACATTTCAGTCCTTTGTTTAATGATAATTCATTCAGTTGCTAAATTAGGAAGAACCTTTTAACTAGTTATATACCCTAGTTGAATAACATCTCCCTGTCTGTCTACAGACTTTCCTTTATCTTTTGCAATGCCTTCATGTATTTAACTGCCCTCCTCCTGTGTACTAAAGCCAGAAAAGAAGATTACAGTCACTTCCAACTGTCTTCCCTTATTCCTCAGTTTAAGGCTCTTATCTTTTGTTTCAGCCCCACTCCTAGGAGGTCATTTTCCCAGATATTCCAGTGGAATTCCAGGAAAACCAGATATCATTGCAAGGGAAAAATCAAAACGTCAGCACTTTGAATTTGAAGAAATGTCTATATTTCAAATATGGTAGATATTAACTCAAATTCCTCCCAAGTTCTGAAATTTCCTTTGTTTTTTCTTACAAAAGTAGGAGTGATAGAACTTAAAATACTACTGGCTTCCAAGGGAGTATAAATAAACATGAAATGGGTTGTAAGAGGTTTAGGTTAATCTCTTTTATTTAAAAAAGCATTTTCTCCCATATGTTAAGATGGCCATAAAATACATTATTTGATATTCTAACTCTTAACTGAATAACAACAACATGATTTGTACACATACACTTCTGAGATTTCTGGACTACTTATGCAAACAGGCAGTCTGGAATGAAAATAAATAAACAAATTTACATCTCCTTCTCTTGTCAAGTTAAGAAATAAAATGGAAATGTAACCTTGACTTTGGCATTTCCCAGTAGGAGTAGCAATATCAAAATAGGAGAGATATATCACTTTAAAATAAAGTCTTAAAAAGAGCAATTAATAGTATACTTTAACTACATTATTACTAGAAAATGAAATCAATAAAGGACAGTATTATTAAAAATTTTACTACAATTTTTGTTTTTTTTCTGATAAGGTCCCATATATATGAACAATAACCCTTTGTATTTAACAATAGGTAAGGAACAACAACAGTAAAATCACTCTGCTCTCCGGCTGCTTCTGTATATCGTGTAGAAGTTGTTTTAATCTAATGCGTATTGTTGCATAATATCCCCAGGCACAGTCAAGTAAAAGCTAAAGCTGTACAGAAAAGCCAACATTTTTAATGGGTCTTGTCATTAATGCTTTATTAATTGCCCCAGGCAATGCAAACCCAGAGCTAGGCAAGCTATAACAATATGACACTTTAAGGTCAAATCCAATTCCTGCTGTGTTTTATGGAGTGGGCCAAATATTGAGTTAACAGCAGGAAAGAACAATTTATTGGGCTTTTCTCCATCTCCTGATTATCTGATCTAAATTAGATTAGTTAGGTTGTTTTTCTTAAAAAACAAAACACCTTTTGTCCACTGAACTTCAAAGTATCTTTGACTGTTTCTGTTTGAACAATGATCATTAGTAACATTTACCTTTTACTTAAATTATATCTAGGGTACTGAATATAAAGACATGAAATATATATAAACCCTCTTTGCCTCTGCATAAAACAAAACACTATAAATGAAAATGTGTTGATTATTGATTTATTTAATGTATATCTTACCTTCACATCTGAGGTATCTCTCTGGCTGTTCCTCCAAGACCTTGCTACTGAAGAGAAGGTTCTATCTGGGTGGTCAAATTTGCCATCATTTGCATTTAGAAAGAATGTTGTAAAGGGCTCCTGTAGTCAATAAAATGAAGACAGATTAAGAAACAGTAGAAGGAATTATGCAGCAAGTTTCTAACAAAATTCAAATTACTTTTGCAAGTGAAGATACCTCATAAAGGCAAAATGAAAGAAAAACATGGCACTGTATAGTTTTATCTGTGCTTGGGCATCTGTATTGAATATCTTAGTATATTTATTGGAACTAACACATTTTGCACAAACAAATCCTGAGTTCTGGCAGAAAAGGTTGTTATTCTTATATATCCACTATTTATAAGACTAATTACCCATCTGCGGCAGACCTATGTAGCTTACTTCCAGTACATGTCGGTTGCCTACTTCACTTCACCATTGTAAGCACTTTCTGTGTTATTTATACTACTAGGCTTTGTTTACTCCTTGTAAGATGGTATGTCGGAATAAAATCTTAAAAAATCCCCTGTCTGGATTTTCCTTTTGATTTTATTTAGTTTAAAAGACCTCAGGACCTCAGGGCCATTTTGCCTTACAGTGGTAGAATGGCTGTATGGTTATTATGAGGCTGACTGTGGTTACAGGGGCTCTAGCTTTAGCATCGCTTTGTGGCAGAGGTACAGAGATGAAATGTTCTTTTACTTTTGCTAATTCTATCTGAAAGCACACTCCCAACACATACTAAATGGAAACAGCTATTAACTGTTGGGTAGGAAGAGCTCAAATCTTAGACAGTCTGGGGTACCCTTTTTTATGTCACCACATTCCACTGCAGAAGAAGGGTTAACAGGGGACAAAATCCTTAATTTGACAGCAGAACCTGATTACCAAGATCACTGCCAATTCTCTGTTTTTCCAGCACCACTCCATTAGCTCTCTGATTCAATCAATATTTGGCAATATGTCCACGTGGATGGAAATTACATCTTCATTTTTGCCAAAGTCTGATGCAGAATGTTTGAAAAATTGCCCCTTTCATTAAATTCACACCCAAATTTATTTCCTCACGTGTCCTGAGAACTTAGAAATTTCATTAATCAAGGCAGTTCATAATCACCCAATCATAACTCTTACTACAGCATTACCCATCTACTATTTGAATTTTATTCTACATATTCTCTATGGCTTTTGAGCAAAGCAGAGAACTCCTCCATTAATAAATAAATTTTAAGGGAATTATGTCACATGACACACATCATTTTTAAATTATCCAAGATTAAAGGGGACTGAAATAATGCATTTTCCATAGCATTTAAGAGAAATTAAAATATACATAACGAAGCATAGATACAAAGGTAGCAAAAGAATCCAAAATAAGGAGGAAAATAAAAGGGGAATTCAGACCTCCATAGAGCATAGTTTCTCTAATCTTTACTCCGCATGTCCTCCCAAGCAATTTTTCTTTCATACACAGCAGTCAACACAGGCTACTTTCTTAGAAAGAAGAGGAAAACTCTGAATTTCTCTCTCTAAAGGGGAAGGAATGGGATATCTCTCTTATTGTTGTCATAGTATGCTGGTACCTTTGAAGTAGATTAAGCGAATTGACTTTTTTTCTTCATTCTTTTAGCCACAGTCTCTTAACTTTCAGCATATGTCACTGTAAATATGGATTATTTTTTTTTTTATTATAGTAATGCAAGACATTCTACTGCTAATTGAATGGTGGGGGTTTTTCTATGCCTTTTTTTCCCTCAAAATATTTGGGATTTATTTCAAAAGACACATTCAAAAAATAGATAACAATCTAAGAAGCAGACTTTCATCAGCATATTTATTCTCATCAGAGAACCCTAGTACGTATTAAATAATTAACTAAAAATAATTACATCAAGTAAAAAAATAATCACAATATCTTTTCTTTTTGAAGGACCCTGATTCCCATTGCACAACGACTTTGCACTCCTGAACATTGAAAGTATGCATGGCAAGTGGGGAAAAGGTTTATAATTTGAACAGAATATTAAAATTTAACAGTAGCTCAACTGGCAAGAAGCACATAAGTATCACAATGAATTGAAATACTGAAGGAAAATAAATTAAGTTTTTATGGGCCTAGATTTTACAGTGCTTCGTATAGAATGTAAAATATAAATGATAAAGGGTATGGTTCAGATCCACAGCTAGCAAACAGAAAGCTAAATACACAGGAATGGATTATATTAACTTATCCTAAAATTCTATTAATGTTATCATTTTAACATTATGCTTACATAAATCCTTTTAACATTAGAATTACTTTTGTTTTAACTGACATCTGCCCTCAAATCTCTGTACAGATTTGCAACAGCAATCTTTTCAAATAATGCTATTTTTCTAGCTGACCCATACTGAAAAACCTGATATATTGTTGATCTGAGTGCAAGTAATTCTGCCTTCTACCAGCCCCTAGCTATCACTTTTTTCCTTTATAAGATACATGTAATTTGTTGTGAATATCATTGTGCAGCAGGGTGTGGGTCACTGCTGAAGTTCTGAAAGCAGCTGATGGATTTTAAAAAAGCAGAAACCAGAAAAATGATGTAATTACAATAAATTATGTAAAAATGTTAATCCAAAAGTCCATGACAACATTATTTTAAGCATCTGAGACAAATATACAAAAGCAATAAAATTCATAATCAAGGATTAAACTTTTAATAGCTGAGCACTACAGGGTGCCCTATTATGCTATCCTGCTATGACCTGTTGTGACTATCTTTTTGGATTTTTAATCCTTAGCAGATATTCAGAGTTTTTTCGTGTTTTATCTTGGACCTCTCACATAATTTTAAGGTAATTTTTATTCTCTGGAAAGTCAAGTGCTTATAGTATATAAATACAATTCATATCCATATTCAATATACTCATTTAAATACTGTTATACTATGATACCGATTACTGTCATTTCATGTAAAGGTTTTGTTGCTGTGAAAGCCATAAAGCTATGAAATGTTTTCATTATAACCCCATCTCCCTCATTCCTAATATTCTGAATAAAAATCATGCCTTGTTCATTGACAAGAAGAGAAATTTGTAGAATACTTGATTACGAGGAATACAAGTTTGAGCTGTGTGAAGCACGAGTTTTTCCATTCAACAGCATTTCTCCATCCCCTTTTAACAGTGCCTAGTCCCATTTGAATGGAACAGTGAAAAATTTGTTAATGACATAAAAGAGATGGAGATTGATGATATAAAAATCAGTTAAATAGGACAGAACTGAGGCTAAGGTATAAAGTGACTTTTATAAAAGTAGCCTGATAAATCAGATAAGGAAAGCCACAGAGGGAGATCTAAGTCATTATCATAGAATTGACTCAGAAGGATATTACAAGCAATGTTCTGAAGAGATTGACAGGAAACAGATTGCATATGTCAAAACCAAATGGCAAGATTCAAAATTTTTCTTAAGATTTTGTGGCAATTACACAGCTCTGTATATACATCTTCAGAGTGCCTGAAACTTCCTTTCCTGCTGCAACTACTGTTTCCTCAAATGCAAAGGTCTACGCATGTTGTTTCCTCCCTGGATCCCTATTACTCTATACTGGTTGTTCTGCTTCTATCTAGACTATCTTGTTCCCTGTATACTTTTTGGTCATGGCTTTGTTTGTTTGTGTGCTTGCTGGTTTGATTTCTCTCAATTTCTTTTTTCTTTCCCTTGTCTTTTATTTTTGGTCTACTCAGTCTTCTCCCATGATTTTACCTTCGACTCCTCTCTTTCACTCTGTTTTCACTTATTACCAAAAGCTCTACTGTAACACACCTCTTCCCATGAATCTCCTCAAATTCTTAAAATACTGAAAACATTTTTCTGTCTGAATCTCTGCATCTTTTATTGTCACCTTTCTCTTCTTGCACTAGACTGTAATTTACCTTCTATAAAACATTCTTAGGCAGTCTTCCTCACAAAGTCATACCAAAACACTGGCTCAAAAAATTCACGAGCAAGAAATTTTTTAGGATCACTATGACTTCATAACCACCGTAGCAATAATCTTTTACTGTGCCTATACATACTTATTTTCAAATCTTTCTTCTGGGTTCCATATACAGCCCTATCTAATCTCATCTCGTTATTTCTTTCTTCCCTTTTCTGAGCTTTAAACTTTTCCCACATAGGTCTCCCTCTCATTTCTGTCGTCTTCTCCCACTAGTAACTGCTTTTCTTTGCTGGTCACTCCTTTTTAAACAATTTTTGAAATACCTAACTAGGTGTGCCCTCTTATTTAAATTCTCCTTTTGTTGTTTTCACCTTCTTGCCATCAGCAATCTTCTCCCTGGAAAGCATTGCTTCTCCTTTTTGTTTCTGCTTTCTAGTCTCACAATATATTGTTTGCTTTAACAAACATAATTTGTCAGGTCTATGTTGCAAGGTCACCAAGGCAGAGACCTTATTCTCCTGCGTTTTTAGGGCAGAAGAGAAAGAGAGCAAGAACACTTACATTATTACATAAACACCAGTAGTAAAAATGACACAGCATTAGCCTAATACAGGAAATGAATACTCCTTTGTGTGTTGTACATTCAGCCTGTAAGCAGATTTTCAGACCTAAGCATTTGCCGACTAGCAAGAGGGGATCTTTTGTTGAATAGCAGCCAAAATTAATAGATAAACATGCAAATAAACTCACTGTTTTTAATATACTTTAATGCAACAAAGAAGCACATGTGAACCATAAAATGAATTCACAGTACATGAATAATTTAGCAACATTTTAAAGGAGTACAATGATCCCCCCATACAGAAGTGTAATCAACGCTTAGTTTCCCATGGGTCAAGAAGTAGTATATTCTGAACTCATAGAAACGTGAATTCTTCCCTTCTGAGCAAAAAACTAGCACATGTCCAAGCAAAGCTGAGATGAGTGAAAGTTCAGTTCTCTAGTTTTGCACAGCTCTGCTTTGTTCGGCTGTGTCAAACATGCTTACAATTACTGGGAGAGTATAGTTTGAGTTCAGTAATCAAATAGTTACTCATTTTTTCATTAATTCAGGTTTCCCTGTGAAAACTTAAGTCTCTCATCTGCAGTCCTTTTTATGTAATCCATTGTGTTAACATATAAATTAAATTCAGATGAATTCTATCTTTGAAGTTTGGCCCCCTTCCCTAGATCTGATTTTGAGGATAGAATTTAAGCAGGAGGTTTCCAGAATTGAAATAGCAGCTTGAAGTTAGAATCAAAATTTTTACATTTCTGAAAACTGTAAGTTATACATTCTGAAGTATAATTCATTTGCATAAAACATTACTCCATGCTGCTTTAATATAAAACTAGTTCTATAATTTCCCTCTCAATCTGACACAGTTTAATGTCCTTTTTACAAAAGGTTTTTATTTAATGTTGTATATAGCTGTTCCTAGCTGAAAAAATAAATTAATATATGACTATATATTAATATATGACTAGCTTTCTCTATTGCCTGGAGAATATTTTTAAGATGAATTTAGTTTTAGATGGATTTTCTTCATCATATGTGTGCCTGCACTACCAGAACACTGTGTCTAAATATATTTCAGATTCTTTGGGTAGGCAGGAGCCCTTGCTCACTACAAATGAGTATACACAGTATACTTAGAGAATTTGTGAGATTTTTAAGGTATGGAAGAACAGTGAGATTTTGAGAAAAGGGCACTTCTATTAAAAAAAATCAAAACAGTGATAAATGACAGAAAAGATGCGGTAGATAAAGACATCGATGAGAAACAGGATCCAGAAATACTTACAATACGAACAAGCCAGGCCAATGTAGAAGTAGATGTAGAGTAGTGGGTGTTGTAATGATAAGGTGGAGTCTGATCATCTTCCCAGGTCTCGTACCGTTCTGCATAGAAGACTGCTCTCTTTGGGTTCAAAGCACCAATAGGCTACAAAGGGATAAGAGGTCAAATATATTATTAGTTGAAGGGCAGCGTGTCTGAGATATCATAGGTCAAAACTGTTTTGAGGTTCACTACATGGGAGATTCTGCAGCCAAACTCATTCCATGCTGTAGAAATCCTTTCAGATTTCTGCAATCTTGAATTTCTTTTCAAAGGCTTTGTGTACTAAAAGTCTTATGACCTTCCTTATTTTAATTTACAAATATAAGTGATTCCTATCTGTAAACTTTCAAGACCTTGAATTCTGAGTTGTTTCCCAATTAATTCAGCAACATTGTTCTGGAGAAAGACTTCTAAAACTGCGTTTTAAATGCATTGAGGCCAAACTAATATTTCTGTTGCTGTCATTCACTATATTCGCACAGCTAATGAAAACTGACTTTTGCTCACACAGGATACTTTCCAACGCATAGCGCATGATGAAAAGATTTCACGTGGAACTGCTGATGGTGTGTAGTGATCCTAAGCAGAAATACTTAAAAAACATGCATAGTCCTGCAGGATTGGATATACTGAACAAAGCCGTGTTTTACTGAGCAAAGCAAATAAGCTTTATACTTAAAAACAATAGAATTTGGAAAGTATTCACAAATTCAAAGTCCATTCTAAGCATACCTAACAGACCATCTATACAAGTTAGGTAAAAGCCAAAAGAAATACAAGACAGTAGTGGGAACTGTTGGTTTTGATGTGTCTACTTAGAGGACACATGCTTTTCTATGATTTGTTTAACTCATTTTCATAATTTTTTTTCAGAATGTATTTGTTATTATGTGGTAGAAAAATCAGAATATACAACAGAAAGTAACAAAAATGTTGAAATATATAAGTGATCTTAAACCTGTTTTTACAGATGAGATGGTAGAGTGTATTTACTACCTATCTGGAAATAGCCTTCAGATTTTAGCTTTTGTGGTAAAATTAATCAAACACAGAGTTTAATGCTTAGCACACTTTGACACCAAATAATTGTATAAACTTATTATAATTTTAAATGATTACTTGATTTGTATTAATAAATTTAAGAGTTAGAACTGATATTATGAAGGGAATTACAACTTGAAAACTAACATATACTCAAGGACTTTGAGCCCTTTCAAAATTATAATAGATATTTTTGCATTTCATTCCCCAGCACAATTTTTCTACTGAGTTAAAATCCAAAGTCTTTTGGAATGGAAATACCCATACAAGGTCAAATCAATGTGCTTTACTACACTAGATATGTAACTGAATAATTTTAAAGCTACAAGTATTTTATTCCTTCAGCACTGCTATATTTTTCAGATGCCTGTTAAAAAGGTTGCCATAGAATATGCTGTTTTCCAGTTTTACATATTAGAGCTTGGTTTCGAATATGTTTGGTGAACATGAACATTTTAAAACATTATGGTTTCAGAATTTTTCATGCAACACTCTAAATGCTTAATACTTTGCTGTGTCATGGAGATGTTTAGAGATTTCTCATACATGTAAAATGTATGAGTAATCCCCAAGGATCAGTGTTATCCGATGCAGATTGCACTACAAGACCTCACAAAACATTCTTGAACAAGAAGTATGAGCCAGCCCCTAACTCTTTCCAGGCTTGTTTCCCAACTACAGGAAAAAGAAAATAATAAATATTTGCACTTTTGGATACACTCGCTTTCATTACACATCCTGTCACTGTCAGGAAACACAGTGGCATTATTACAGGCTATAAGTTGCCAATATATAAAAACGGTTGTTCAACCACGTTCTTGAAAGAGTAACTTATTAAAAGACATTATTTTCCTATTAGACTGACAAACTATGCAGATATATGTGCACTTTGCTAAATTATATCAGGGCTCCTGGGTTGCTTTGGGGACTGCCCGGGTCCTGGCAATATCATCCTCCTCAAGGTACTTCCACTTCTCTGGCAGAACAACTTCCAGTCCCCAACTAAGCACTTCAAAAGCTAAAGCAATAATTCACACTCTAGTCTGTTAACAGGAACCTTCACCCTCTTTGAGAAGGAAACAGAAAATGGCAGACAAATCTGTGAGAATGTATTTTGTAATGGAACAACACCCTGAGAATATCTCTTCCCTCCATTGTGAAGGTGCATCTTTCCCTATGTCGCAGTGAATTCTGATGCTATGAAAGACAGAATTATCTGTCACAATATTATTGTACATATATGTTTGAACGCACAGTAAAGAAAGGATTTGGTGATGAATGCAAGACTGAAAATCAAAACTCCAGGCCTTGCAAAACATATTTGAAGCTGATCAAATGCCTTTCATCAAAAAAGCTATGAGTTTTCATTCTTCACTGTAAATCGATTACAGTAACAAGAACTGTGAAACATAACTGATGTTCAAAAAAAAATTGCAAGGTATTTTATAGATCAGCAAAATTTTAATGAAGGTTTAACACATAGACTTAAATACTTTTTAAAAATATGTATAGTTGTATTTAATGAAAAAGATACTTCTTTCAAGAACTTGACAATAGTTTTCTGAAGTCATATAAAACACTAATGAGAACACAGCATCATGTTTTCTAGGTTCTTCAGGGAGAAGTGTTATTTCAATTTAAAAGATGAAAGATACAAGGCTGTAAAATAGCGCATTCCCATTTTCATGTAAAAGTGGCTGCACGAGTAGCTAAAATAATCTACTTTCAGAAGATACATGTTCAATTTATTGAATTATAAACCTAAGAGGCTGTATTCTGAAGATTACCTCCAACCTCATCAATATTCTTTTCAGAGTTGGAATACATTTTTCTTTCAATTACTTTAGGATTCATTTGAAGAAAAATGCTGAAATGCATAGAATATCTGCTGAATAAAATGGACTCTTTAAGTGAAATATCATGAGAGGCATCTGTATGAAATGGAAATTTTGATGTGAAGATCTCTGGAAAGAATCTTTTCTGGGAATTACCCTCCTTATCCCAGAGAGAAGGAAAGAGGGGGAGGTACTGCTGGCCTTCAGCTAGAAAGTCTTAATTCGACTTCTCGGGACAGATCCTGGACTGGATGAGGTAGTGATCTTGATGGTAGCCTGGGATTCAGGAGACAGAGGTTTATTTCTGTCATTCCACAAACATTTCTAGTGTTTCCAGGTTAGCTCATCTGTGACTATAGCATGCAATACGAACGTGTACTAGAGATCCCCGAGCATAGCTCTAGAGGGGCTGGCACGCAGACGTGGCACCATCTATGCAGAGATGACAACTAGAATCTCAGAAGTAGTGCAGCTGTGTCAATGCTGCACAGGATAGGGAGGAGAGCTGGGAGCTGCACTATGTTCATACAGCCCTGCACCTTCTGCTTCAGCAATTACATTGGTTATCTCTGACCTGTGATGAAGAAATACAAGGAACATCTGATTCCCCCCCATTTATTTTATATGCAGTTATGCAGAATCCTTTGTGAACCACTTCTATGCACATTAACAGAAAGGACTTAAACCTCCCCTGATGCAGGAAACTATTCACATTGAAAATATTAATGGAAAGTGCGCAAATCTCTCATCTTTTTATTGTGTAAATTAAAAACTTGCTGGTTAACAGCAAATAGATCAGCCTGTATGCACCAAAAGACCAAGCATTTTCTGAAAGTGAAAACTTCTGTAAATAAAATAGCATAAAGTAAATTCAGAGAGGTCTGCCCCTGTCTTCCTTAGAGGCTTTTTCATGACCACTTGGCAAAATGCTGTTACCCAAATAAATGGCAACAGTTCATCCTTCAGTAAATACATGTATTTTCTGTAAAGACTTTAAATTTCAGTTGTACAAGCTAACAACTAACTCAGTTTTACTCCAATGAGGTGTGTGCCCTGCTAGATGACAATTTCTATAATAATGGTAGTGACTTACATTTCTTGTGAAATATGTAGCATATATGGAGTTTTGGTCACTTTTTCCATAGTGTTACTGTGTCATTCTTAGTTCAGAAAGTCAACTACTATGGTTTTAAACTGATACAATGGCTATACAATAGAGATATATTTTATTTATAGATCTATCCCTGTATTGTCATGTAACAGAAGAAAATAATTTTGTTTCCATTTCAATGGCATTCTACTGCTGTGCAAACTAGTTAAAAATTATGTGCACAGACAATACAAAGGGAAAGCTCAATCTGTGGACTATATCTCCATCCAGTACCTTAACCATAAGACTAGTACAGAAACTGAATTTAAGTCAAATTGTTCTGAACATTAAATAAGAGTTCTTTCTATAATGTTTTATAAAATGCTTTTTTCCAAACACATCATTTGTAATTTTTATTAAAAAAACCCTCTGTACGGACTCATATCAAATAGTATTAACTTCTCATAAAATGGTTTTCTAAAAGATTCTTTAATCCAACCAAGCAAAATGGCTCCCTATATGACAATGCCTATTCCACCTCTTTACTTCTGATGTACTAAAAGCTGCTGTTCCAGTTTATTTTATGCTTCTTTTTCAATATAAAAATAAAGTAAGTATTTACTTTAACATTAAAAACACATTGCTATTCATGTCATTCTTTTTCATCTGGCTAATCTCTTTAGACATCTGGCCTTTGAACCAGTGTATTGTCAATACATCTAGTGTTTATATCCACTGGACATGTTATGTTAGCTCACGTAATAGTTACTGTTTTGCCAGCTATCTTCATAGAACTACATTCTCTCAAGAGAACAGAACTGAATGTAGCATCCTATTTCTCTAGCCACTAAAATATTCTGCTTATCTTAACTCTAATTCACAGAGCAGCTATCTTATCTGTTTATCTCTCTTTTTTGTAATACACTGCACAAAATTGTATCTGGGTACAAAAGAAATCTTGAGCATGGTTTTATTTGGCTCTGGTTGAATACAGACTGAGGTCTCCCTGACTGCTTGCTTTTTTATTAAAAAACCCACAAAACAACAACCTTTAAGTAGGACATCTTAGGATAGTACTTTAAAGTTTAAAATAAATGCTAATTTGATCCAAATTTGTAAACAGCTTTTCTTCAGCACATCACCATCACCTTTGTCAAATATAAGAGTTCTGGCAGATTCAAAGTACCAGAGTTTCACTCAGTAAATGAACTTTTTATTTAAAAAAAAGAAAATGTTTTAATTTTGTGGCTTAAACCAAATGAGAATCAAGAACTTTTTTTTCTTTTTCTGATGGTAGAGATGCACGTGGTAAAGAGAGAATTCTAAGTTACAGAAACTGATTTCATTTTTCCAGTGAGAATGGCTCTTGCTAAGCTCATAAACTCCTTTCTACAGCATACACATTTTTGGAAATATTAAGTGTGGTTTGCCTTGAAATATTCACACTTCGATGCATTCATTTGCATTATTACATTTAGAAGCCTTGGGGCTTTATCACTTCCTTTTCTTGAAATGGCACAGTAATAAGGAAAAGTGGTTATGCTTATCACCATCCGTCAGTCAAAAACCTTCTATATTAACAAAATATAATTTTTCCACTCAGTGAATGGGCATGTGACGTCTCACACACATGTCGATATTAGTATTACTCTGCTGGTGAAGAAATCATTTTATTTAACAGGATGTATGACTGGAAGTAAATGAGGAGAAATTCCCATTTACACGTAGATGAGCAGGAACAATGCATAATGTCAAACCCATGTATTCGCTACAATTCAGGAGTAAAAGTCACACAATTTTGCACAAACAGACCATATCACATCTTAAGTGTCTCAAAATGCCTGAAAACTCTGTGCGCAGGAAGGGCTGCATACGTTTCCTGTACTAATGTTTAATACCATAGGTATTCTTCTTAAGGAAATCTCAGTAAAGAAGAAAATAAGCAGATCACCTGGTGGTTTGATAGTGAAAAGATAATCTATGTATCTATGACAGCCTCTTTCATTAGCTTTTCATCCTGTCAAACAATAAATATAACCTTTAGCCTTGTATATGTAATGAATAAAACTTGAGCCTACACTGTCTAATCAAATAAGAGGTCCAATATATCCTACTGCTGCGGCACTTTCCATGCCCATGGGTCCTGGTTTTAAATTATATGTAAAAGGATAAAAAAAAAAAGCTTTGACACAGGAATTTCCAAACACTTAAAACAAAAAGGACAGAGGAATTTTAAAATTAATATCTAAACATAATTGTTCTGGAAGAACAAGCAACATTTGGATGTAAAAGTACCACAATAATGAGTGCTACCTTAAAACAGAATAAAATCAAATGGAAGGTTAGGACAAGTTACATGTTCAAGACAGCTTTGTATAAATGTAAATATTTAAGGTTGAGCTAAATGCAAAAGGCATCTGTTTTACTCTGCCACTGACATCCTAAGCAAACCAAACACATCTAATTTAATTTCCCCAAAACATATGAATTACATTTGTAGCGTATGTTTGATGAGGAGTTGTGATATCACAAAAGTGGTGTATCGTATTTTATGCAGAAAATCTAGGAATCAAAGGTTAAAAAAATTCAAAAGGAGTATAGTCATTTATGACATTTGACAGTGGAACTTTGTATGAACTTTGTATAACACACAAATTAATTATTTTAAAAGAAGTTAGATTTAATATTTACATTTAATAACCAAAATTACTTTAAACCAAGAAAACAAATTGTGATAGGTGATTTTACTTTTAATGTCATTGCTTTTGTGGGCTTTTACCACTACATAATAGTGTTAGAATTCTAAATTTTTTCAAAAGATTGTTTGAGGGATATTAATTACTAAATATTATGGACAGAGGCATTGTGAAACCTAAGAAGGGGAAACTTGCGGCAGCACAGAAGGTCAGGAACTAGCAAAGGAGGTTTTATCCATCAACAGATTAGCTGGAAGTTCTGATGTGCCATCAGATCTGCAGGAACATTTCTCCATTGTAGGGTAAAATCTGATGGAAGTAAGTAGCTCCTCATGGAAAAGATACTGTGAGTGCCTGCCCTAGAGGCCTGGCTGAGTCTTGATGGCACACCTTGGTTCAATAATGTGAACAATAAATCACTACTGCTTTTAAGCACTAGGCTACTCAGGATTCACCTCTCCTAGCAAGGAAAGAAGGGGCTTACTTACGGATATGGAGTAATATTGAAAATGAAAACAGAATTGCCAAGGAAATACTTCAGCTATGTTCTGATTTTGAAGATTTTTACTGATAATGCACAAATTGAAACAGGATGTAAGTAATGCGAAACAGTCAAAGTGCACAAAGTAAGGAATTTCATATCAACTGGCCGCTGCCTTTTACAAAAAAATCGTATTCATTTTTTTGTTTTAAAACCATTGTGAAATGAAACCTATCAGATGTTATTATAATTAACACTGGAAAATTTTATCCTCAGGAATCCCACAACACATTACAGATTGCATGTGTATTTTCTCACACATCCATGGGGTAATGCAGCCCAGACCATGCCAGAAAGGAAAGACCATTCTCCATAACTAGTTCTGTGTAGGCTTTTTTCAGTGGTCAAAGACTAGCTCTTAGCTCTTCCAGAGGAAATCACCGGTAGCTTTTGAGTAAAAGAATGCAGTTATCAAATTGGGTAAGAAAAGGTCCTCAGGCAAAATACTGCTGTGCACATTGCACGGATTCTTGAAGAATCATAAGTAACCAGAGACTTGATTTTACATTTCCTGTCTACTAGGCGTGCAGTGATACTTAAAAAGCTATACAAACTCTAATTCCATAATGAGTCTTTACTAACTCATGAGGAAAACCTATCTATTCAACTATCATGCTACTTCCTGTAGCAATTACACACTTTAATAGGCTGCCATAAAAATTTGGATTCAACCAGAAATAAATACCTAATGAAGGACTCATGAGATGCTAATATTGCTGCACTTCACCACACACGCTGGTATTAATACTAGGAAGAAGTGAATCTGAGAGATTTTGAGAAGTGTAACAGTCTTAATGAAAGGTTTATCATATATAAACAATTAAAATCCAGAATTATTTTTATACATGCCAGGGAACAAGCCAGCAAATGATTACTGATTTGTATTTAACTCATGTCTGCGGATTTTCTTTTATCTTTTCTGGTGCTCACGTAAAAGAAAAGGACATTTGTGAAACAACACAAGTACAACACAAGCAGTGTCTCAACCAATTTCTTTACATCTGAGGCATACTGTCAATGTAGTTTAATTTCTGGTTTTATTTACTTATTTATCTAAGAAAAAATGGGGATGAAACTTGGGTATCTGTCTGCCACTATGTAACCAAGGCTTACTCTATTTTGGAAATCTCACAAAAGCAGGTTTCCAGATATTGTTGTAATACACTTGGAGGTAATGCAGGCACACTTTTTCCAAAAGGAATAAAAAACTGAAGTGCCCCGGGTGGGTTCTCTCCATTGCTGCCTAAGATGTGTGCGTGCAGGAAGTGGAGGAAAGAAAAGCAAATTTAAAGGCAGAAGCCCCAGAAATTTTTATCCCTTACCAGTAGCAGAAGGGCAAACAGGAACTGCAGCACAGGGTGGCAGAACAGGCCTAGGGGGTCATTTTCTCCCCTCCAGCCTCTTTCCTAAAGCCAGTGCATGACAGCTTCCTGTAGTTTTGAGCCTCACCGAACTTGTACGAGCAAACTCCTCTCTCCTGGCTGAGCAACTGTGGCAAGGATGCAAGGAAGCTGTCAACCCAGACAACAGAAATCTCATTCTGGGTATGTTGCAAGGCTACATACACTTTCTTTGTTGATAGGAACCAGGAAAGATACTTCCCACAACTCAGTTTCAAGTCCTGTTTCATGTCTTTATTCCAGCTGGCCAAAAGTAGAGCCCTTCCTTATGTTTCTGCTATGCTTGGCCAGTACACACCTTCTCCCTGCCTGTTGAAACAATTGCAGTGCCAGAGGTCCATGTTTGCAACCAGACCAGTCAGGTACAGTGAAACAGGATAGTGTAGAGATAAATTATTTTAAAATAGAAAAGTCTATTTCAGATTTTTCTAACTTTAAGATAAATACCTAAGCAGCCTATAAATATAACCCAAAATCTCTTCCTCAAAAGGCAGGTGAACTTTCTCTACCAGAGTTGAAGCATACCTTTGAAAGATCCCTGAAGTTGCCTGGGAGGGTCAGGTCTAACTCTTCAGATTCATAGTTTGTTAAAACCCATGGAAACACAGGGTATTGGTTCAAATCATTGTATGTTCGTCCTATCGAGAAAGAAAATATTTTAAAAATTAGGAGGTAATGTTCACTTCTCCAACTGTAAAACAATCCAGCAGTGACTTTTGTTGCATCACATGTTCCCAGTTCCCACCACTTGACAGAATTAGGTGTAAATCTTCCAGACCAAAAAAGCCTTTTAGATGCACTTATCCTGAATCAGAAATCAATGCAGAAATGAGCATCACCTTTATATTTAAAGAGCACAGTATATCTTTCAGGATCAACTAAACCCAACCATATGCAAACAAACCCTTTTTTTATATCCATTAAGCTATTTTCATAGCATGAATGTTGAAATCTAATTGTATGCAGTATCATTAGTTGGCAAAGATTACGTGAGAGTCCAACAGAAATGGGTTAAGTTTGATGTTTGCAAATCTAGATCTATCCTAGAACATATTAATCCATTATTCCCCACAGCTCTTCTTCACAGAAGGACTGGTGATATTTCGCAGCAACAGTGGAATCAAAAAAAAAAATTCTCACACTTAAATGACAGCACTGACTGCTCCAGGCCACTGTCTCCAAATATAGTGAAAGAAACATCTCTCCCATTCCAGGAGCTCAAATATGCAAACCCCATCTTTAGATACAGTTTCAGGAGAACAATTTGCAACCAAAGTGAACTGAAAATTATGAATTCATCACCAGAAAAAATGTGTTTGGGAAAGGCTGTTACTTATGTCTCAGCTGGTATTTAGTAGTATCTAACATTTCAGTGATAAGGTAAATGAAGTTGCACAGTACAGATCCATCCACCATACTGATTTACTGAGAACCACACAATATGCAACATGAGTCTTAAAAACCAAAATCGGGTCATAAATATGTGTGTGTGTGTATTTATATAATATAATTAGTAGACTGAAATAACCCAGGTTAACAATTCCCACTCCTATGGCAGATTTACAGCCCTGTCTCAGTAACTGCTTCCTTCCAGATTCTGGACAGATTCCTGGGGTACAAAACCCAGCACAGGAAAACACAGGCTTCCTTGTTCTGAGTAGCATTTGCAACTCCACAAAAATCAGCTCTTAATGAAATCTGAAACTTTCAACACTCTACAAATGCCTTGTTTTTTTCAATAGAAGTTGATGAACAAGAAGCATGTTTCTGTTTTGTACATAGTTTCATTGAAAACAGGAAAAGTGCATATTATTAACAAATGTGTCCTCATTTTTAAATTTTGAACACATATATGCTCACAAGAATATAAAAAAAATTTAGGTACAAATACAACTCTGTTAAGAAAGCAACACCAGTACCGTGTGCGACACACAAATAACGATGGATAGAAACAAAAATGCGTCTTCTTTAATATCAACAATGAAAAACAATTCTTGGACAGAATTAGAAGTTATCAAACAATTAAATAAATCAAATTTTTTGGGGGGGTTGTCTATAAATCTTGAGGTAAGACAAGTCTGCTTCATTTTCCACAACTGTCAAATTAGAGTATTATTTTCCACTTTTGCAAGGAATAAATTACATACAATTTGTGAAGTTTCTTGAGATTGTAAAATTTAAGGTTCTATAATATATGGTCTTTATAAAATGTTACCTTTGTATAATAAATGCTTTTCTGTCCATCAGAATCCTCAATTAAGTTAACAGAAGAGTGTGCAAAAGCTTCCACAAAAGAAAGATACATGAGCTTATGTAGACAGCAGATTAAAAGAAATTTGAGATTTGGGAAGAAAATGACTGACATGACAGTAGTCTTTTACAAACCATAAGCAAATAAGATGATTCTTCAGAATCTAAAGTTTTATGGAAGAGTTCACAGTAATAAAGACCTTCAACTGAAAACACTTTATAGAAACATTTGGAAAGGTAAGAACATCCTTTCTCAAAATTTTGAGAAGAAATTTAGAGTTATGCAAAAAGACTTAATATCTCAAAACTGAGATATTTGTAGTTGTATTTAACTTTCAGATTAATTCCATTTTGATTTCAATACTCAGACAAGATTTAGATGCTTTGCCTTATTGCATATGTGGAAATGAAAAATATGTGAACAGAGCAAGAAAAGAGCAATTCCTAGCCTAGCAGCTCTACACAAGTTCTTCTTCACTGTGTAGTTTTGATAGGTTATTTACAGTATGGAGATAGGAATGACTTATCAAATGGAACCAGGTCCATTTCAGCACAGTAACTCTTGTGTGCATCTTATTACCCCAAAATGAGAAATAATTTGATACAATTTATCTCCCAGCTAAGGAAGGTTAAGTTACAAACAATGGATTATGTATTTGATAAAACTTGCTTCCTACTTCAAAATTTCTGATGATATTAATTAATTAAGAACAGCTATTTATTTGTTTAACATAGAAAGTTAGAGATTCATTTTTCTGAAATAAACAGTTTTCTTTTTATATCAAAAATTAAAATTACTACAGGAGATAAGCCATAAGTTGTGAGAGGAAACCAAACCTCCCGAATGAGATAAGCCCATACATTCATGCTTATCTGAGTGGAGGACAGTTATCTAGGCCTATAATGGCATTACAAATTCCTAATTCTAAATACTATTGGTTTAACTGTATTAGGAATGGTCTTCTGATCAGTTCTGGCTTCACAATGATTATTTTCAGAGTTAAGTCAGCAGATGAATATATTTAGCGATTTCATCAATTGTCTGTTGCTTCCAGCAAGAATAATTTGGTTCTTCCTTTAGCTAAATAAATACGAAAGATAAACCTGTACTGCTATTGGTACTCCCTATACCTTTTCAGAAGCTTCAGATTTTGCCCCGAGTAAGCTTACAGGGATTAATATTGAAGGCTGAATATTAAATATTGCAAGCTTATGACACTAATCTACCTAAACAATGAAATTGAGGCATAGTAAATGAGATCTTAGAAATACTGGATATGTTTCTTCATTAAAAAAAAACCCCTTTTTAATTAAACCATCCAATTTAATGTTTTTATATGGCACTTCAGTTTTGAAGGTAAAGCGTGCTAGAGACAGCTGACAAAGAAATTATAACTGCAATTCCTTGGTGAAAATGTTAATGACAGCAAAATATTGTTTAATTAGATGATTGCAGCATCTGGATTAACACTCTTTAAGAGTGATGTTCCTGTGCTTGTCTGCTTCTTCACACTTTACAGACATTTTGTCATCTCTAGGTCATTAGGAAAGAATTTTTAATGATTTTTCTAGAAGCTAGTAGTTCAAGTTACATCTAATTAGATGACAATAATAAGCCCAACACATGCAGTAGCTAAATATATACATAATTAACCAGTGAGAGCTTGTACATCACAGAGCAAAAAAAGTGGAAAATGCTAAACAGGCGAAAAGAAAGAGGGAGGGGTAAGAAGTTTGTCTGAATTTATTACCTAGCTGAAGATGTCATTTTTTCCCCCACAAACCTTTAAAAATAATCTCTTTCTATTACAAGAAATGACTTACAAAAATTATGGATATAATTATTCTCCACTTCTTTTAAAAGCTGTGGCAGGTAGGATTTAAAATAATTAAAATGCCAATAAATACAAATGCAAACACAAATTTAATATACTAAGATCTGAAAAGGAAAAAACATCAGAAATCAGTTAAACATTGAGAAGCATATTTGTAAACTGGACTTCCAATTAAAATAGTGAGCATTGCAACCATATTACAAAAAGATTCCTTGTTCCCACTCTTCTTAATTCATTTTGCTGTGGTGGGATTACTTTTAAGTACTTTTTCCAATAATCTTGTAACTGAGGTCAGTAAAAATTACTTGTTCCCTCTATCATCCAGAGGGTTCAGTTGACACACATGCCGATCACATGCAATATGGCCTTTTCCTACGTGACTGAAGAAAGAACAATTAGTATAATTGTAGCTGCTTCTGAGCCTTCAAAGCTAAAAGATCCCTGAGAAGGGAATAGGTAGGAGCTGGGGGAAGGTGGTCAGGAAGACTTATGTCTACACAACCAGGACAAAAACCAGGAGCACAGAGAGTATAACACTGAGACTGATTGATACATAGCAGAGTGCAGTGTTTACCTCTGGGAGAAAAACCCAGAGCTGTAAACATGATGAAATATGCTCGAGTCAGAAAAGAGGGCAAGAAAGAGGTGAAGACCTTGGTAACAAAATAGGTAGCTGAGAAAACAGTTGGCTAGAGGGCCAGAGAAACAGGTTGAAACAAGACTTCAGAGAGTTTTGAAAATGGAGAGAGAGAGAGGTTTTGAATTGAAAATGCAATGAGTCATCAGGCCAGAGTAAGTGATGGTAATCATATATCCTTATAGGAAATTATCTAGAAAGAGAGAACTATGATAGCTGAAGTAGGCAGTAATTAAGTCATGAGTGTAGATCATAAGAGAAACAGTTAAACTAAAAAAGAAGCCAGGCAGTGTTTCAGAGGTGGTACCAGGGTGATGTAAAGTCATACAAAGCTGGATTTTTTTCAAGGGGACACTTTAGTATTTCAAACATTGATTAAGAACTTATAGAATAGCCAGGGGCCGTGCTTGTCAGCACAGAGGTAATGGCAAATCAAGGAGAGACTGAAGGAGAGATTTGTATATTTATTCTGTAGTAAATAGAAAAACTGTGTCATAACAGTATTAAAAAGCAGGCGAAGGGCTTCTTGAGGCAAAGCACCCAGTTGCATGACACGAATGAAAGAAATGAGTTGGTGTGAGAAGCCTCATTTCAAGAATGTCTCTTCTTGAATAATTCCAGAAAAGGATCACAAGAAAACATGAGTGATTTCTTACGGTTTCATAAAGGGCTAGGCACTAATTAGACACCTTTGTAAGAAGAAAGGAAGCTACAAAGAATTGGCAAAAAACAGTACTAAACCACTTTGTTAGTGGACCCTTACTTATCTGGAAGAGAATTAAAAACAATGAAGGGACCTATGTATCACTTACCAGCACTTAATTTCTTAAGAGTCAAACCCTGATGTTTCTTAAGTGACTAAGTTATGATTCAGATATGCTGAAAGAGCCAGCAGGAGCTAAATGACAACACAAATAAAACATATTGACGTACATACTTCTCAGTGGCTAAAAACTATGATTCTTAGAAAAGATGCTGCTTAAACAAACAGTTATAGTCTAAAACTAAGCCATCACTGCCTACAGGAACAATTACTGGCAAAGAAGTTCTATTTTTTACGAACATATTTCTTATGGCACCTGATTACAGAAGATTACAATTAAAAGTTTATTTGAAAAATTGGATTTCCAAAGAAGAAAGAAAAGAGAATACATGTCTTGTCTTTACTTGGCAGAGGAGGTCATAAATATATTCAATACTCTTATCTTTGTCTAGATAACAGAAAATTTTGTATTTTCTTCTGAAAGCCAAGGGTCCTGTTTACAGTGCATATAAAAATTTGATTTTGTTTAACACAGAATGGACAGTTATCATAGAATGACAGGATCATAGAATGGTTTGGTTTGGAAGGGACCTCAAAGATTATCCAGTTCCAACCTCAATGCCAGAGGCAGGAAATCCTTCCATTAGTTCACATTGCACAAAGCTTCATCCAACCTGGCCTTGAACACCTCCAGGGATAGGCTATCCCAGGCTTCTCTAGTCAACCTGTTTCAGTGCCTCTTCACCCTCACAGCAAAAAATTTCTTCCTAATATCTAATCCAAATCTACTCTCTTTCAGTTTAAAAACATTATTCTTCATCCTATCACTACTCTACCTGCTAAAGAGCCCCTGACCATCTTACAGACCCCCTGTGAGTACTGGGAGGCTGCTATAAGGTCTCCCTGGAGCCTTTTCTTCTCTAGGCTAAAGAAGCTCAACTCTTTCAGCCCCTCCTCCTATGGGAGGTGTTCCATCCCTCTGATCATCTTTGTGGCCCTCCTCTGGACTCTCTCTAACACATCATCATCCCTTCTGTGCTGAAGATTCCAGAACTGAACACAGGGCTCCAGGTGAGGTCTCATGAGAGCAGAGTACAAGGGAAGAATCACCTCTGTCAATACGCTGGTCACACTTCTTTCGATCCTAGGATACAGATGGCCCTCAGGGCTGCCGGTGTATATTGCCAGCTCATGATGAGCTTCTCATCCAACAGCAGCCCCATGTCCTTCCCTTCAGGGCTACTCTCAATCCATTCTCCGCCCAGCCCACTACAGGCTTCGGGAAAAAGGCCAGAAAGCTGCCTGATGGAAAAGGACCTGGGGGTATTGGTCAATACCCAACTGAACATGAGCCCGCAGTGTGACCACGTGGTCAAGAAGGCCAACAGCATCCTGGTTTATATCAGCAATAGTGTAGCCAGCAGGACTAGGGAAGATACCATTCCCCCTGCACTCAGCACTGGTGTGGCCGCACCTTGAATCCTGCATTCAGTTTTGGGCTCCTCACTACAAGATACACAACGAGCTACTGGGACACGTCCAAAGAAGAGCAAAGAAGGTGGGGGAAGGGGCTGGAGCTCAAGTCTTATGAGGGGCGGCTGAGGGAACTGTGAAGCTTAGTCTGGTGAAAAGGAGGCTGTAGGGGGGTGGATGTTGGTCTCTTTTCCCAAGTAACAAGTGATAGGACAAGAAGAAATAGTCTCACATTGCATCAGGGGAGGTTTAGGCTAGATATTAGGAAAGATTACTTCACTGAAAGGTTTGTCAAGCACTGGGACAGGCTGCTCAGAGAAGTGATTGAGTCACTACCCCTGGAAGTATTTAAAAGACATGTAGATGCTAAGGGACAAGGTTTAGTGGTGGACTTGGCAGTGTTAGCCTTATGGTTGGACTTGATCTTAAAGGTCTTTTCCAACTTAAATGATTCTGTGGCATTAGCAAATAAAATTTGTTAATAGAGTCTATGAATCTTCAAAATTTTCAAAAAATGAAGAAGCAGAAATAGAAAGCACATAATACAGCAATGCAATCATGCTTTCTTACAAGCTCTTTGTGTTGAAGCCCATTCTAACATGTAACAGTCACAGCTGATTTCAGCAGTACACTTTATTTCACTAAACCTTCTGGAACACTATCAGATGTGAAAGCACTCTTGCTGAATGGGAAAGCACCCAAGAATCTCAGCTGCTTTTGGACATCCCTCTGAAGTCTTTTATGAGATCATACAGTAATATTTCCTTCTCAAACTAACATGATGACTTTTGCCTTTCTTGGAAAATAAAAACAGAATACAAAATATATAGAATGGTAAGGACCCATTAGCAAAAGCCAAACAATGCAGATGGGTTTGAAATAAAAATCAGAGTAAGGGATATTCTTTGTGACAAGGAAAAGATCTTCAAATGTTAGTCAACACCATGCTCACATGTTAGCAGGAGAGTTTGCATGGGTAGTAATTTTCATTTAAGCAATATTGGTCACTTCCAAAACTTTTAAAAATCAGCATATTGTCTCTTCTTCAGAAAACAATTTTTTGATCTCTGTGACTTCAAAGCATCATTAAAAAGAACAACCTTATAAAATAAGTCAGCTAATACAAAATGGAGACAAAGAGTTAGGGTGAATTTCTTCTAGAGACTCAGATTTATCTCCCTCTCTTTCAGGGAATATGGCTTTAGCTAAAATTGAATTTGATTATCCACTGCTGAAACACTTCATAAGATGGTAGGTAATGCTGTGAAAAGGAGCAAGTGAGCTTGTACAATTAACAGCAATGAGATTCCAGGAACAAATGAAATTTACTAGTAAGAGACAGATATAAAAAGTCTGCCAGAAATTAAATGCTTTGAGTCAGAGGCACTACTAAAGTACTGATTGAGCTGCTGTAAGCCTTTCCAAATACAATGCAAGCTCACGGGCAAACACATACACACACAAAATAGTTGGTAAACCTCCAAAACTTGAGCATAATGGGTAGTCCCTGGAATGCAAATGTCAGGCCATCATATTATAAGGCAGGTGAATGACACTAGAGTAAGAGAAACCTGTCTCGTGTTTGGTTATAAAGCCTGCCTAGCAGTATTTGTACCAAACAACAGCACAAAAAACCATTTTTCTTGAGACCTCTGAGGTATCTCTTTAAGATGAAGCTTATTTACAGATGGATACTTTAGTGTTAATTCCCAATTGACTTCAGACATAATGATGACTTCCAGGTTTGTATGCTTCAGTTATTTACCTAAAAAATAAACTACCTTGGAGCTTTAGACTGATTAAAAATGAAAAATAACTTATCAAGAATTGGCTCAGCTCTTATCTACTCTCATTTAAAGTGTTTAGACACACTACTTACAGAAGAAATGAATACATAGAAAGGAAATTACAAGTGAAGGACAGTTCTGCTGATAATGTATTGGACAAGGACTGAGGGGATCCAGACAAAATTTCCAGCTCTTTAGTAAATCCAAGTTCAGGTAAGGCAGTCAGGGAGCCTGCAAGGCTCTGTCTGCATTTCCTCATCACCAGAAGGGCAGTGGATGTGTGAGAGACATGCAGTGGCTGGAGGCAGGCCAGTGTCCAGAGGCAGGATAGCAGCATTTTTGTGGTGCCGCGCCAGAGATAATAAACGCTCAGCAGGGCACTTTCCTTCAGCAGAGATCTGCAGGACTATAGCTATAATGCTTGGGAACCAAGCTGGTGTGCATGCATGGGACTGCACCATACGGACTTTCCAGCTGAGGACTCCAGTAGCTTCAGGGTCTCTGCTTTGTGCTTCACTGCACAAGGTAAACATACCCTCAGATTTCCAACTGTTCAGTGGTAGCACTTGCTGTATCACACTCGGTTAATTCGATGACACATTTATTAACGTCTGTAAGACTGGATGCACAGAAGATGACGACCATATAAGCACAGAAGCAAAAGCCTAAAGGTTCAAATTAAGCTGAATTGACAGCTCTTTAATTCTGCCACTGACCTACTGGGAAGAATGCAGTGACTGTCCTCGGACTGGTCACCATAATGGGCACTTACAGGAGCTACCTTTGGGTTCTGCACTTACACCAGTCTCATGTCTGGCCTGAGGACAACCTCAAGCATAAAAGTTAGGACCAAGTAAAGATAAGAGTTGTAACACTGGAGTACAAAGTGATGCCTCATGGAACTTAATTTGGGTTTCAAATTAAAGCGCACTGCAGTGAAATATCTGAGCAAGTCTCTCTGCAGGCAGGTTCATAAGCAGCATGAGTGCAACAGCCGAGAATGGTAACAGCAGACAACCTCCTGGAAATCTTTGTATATGGTGTAGAAAAATGCTGGGTTTTACATTCAAAATTACCACAGGAGTTAACACTAAAAGGGAAAGGTGAAAGGAAAATGCCATTGTGTATGTTTAATTAATGATAACTGCCAGAAAAGCTCTTCTTTTGCCAATAAGAAATGGATGTGTATAGAAGTTATTTCTTACTTTAAATATCTAATCTGATATTATATTTCACCTCAGAGAACTAACCGAGAAAAGATGCTGTAATCTAATCATACCACAATCCAGGTGACAGGATTGTCCAGAGTACTGTTGTTATTCTGCTGTCTCGTTGCTTTTGCTGAGAATGATGAAGTAGTAAAATTACATTTTCCCATTATTATTTCCAGACACTCTCTGGCAATGGTTTGTTGACTCTAATAAAGCTTCAGACAAAGCTGTCAGCAGAGGAAATGGCAGAAGGGGAACAAGGAACAGCCTCCACAACAACAGATGAATCTAAAGTCTCAGTGATAGGTTGTGCATTTTGTGATAAAATTTAATGTGTGTGTTTCAGAATCTATCATAAAGCTGCAGCTGAATTCTAGAGGGATAAATGCATTCTATCAAGTCATGGTGCTTAAGACTTTGACAAACACAAACACGTTATGAAGGATTAAAGAGTCAGAAGTCTTACCTGCTATAGTGTTGAGGAACATCAAATATTCAAAGTTAGATATCTCCCGTCTCTGCCAGCGCTGAGTCATGTTGGAGGATTTATAAAGCTGTCGGGGAGTGGCCAGAGAGATTCTCCTAGGAAATACATTTAAAGAATGATTTTTTAAAGAGCCTCATTAAATGTTAGGATGTAGGGCGATGGTTTTAGTGTGATTAATTTCAGATTCTCTCAGAGTCTTTCTTATTTCATTTAATGAAGTCAAGAAGACACTATTACCTTATTTGAGAAATTACTAAAATTAAAATCTGTGTTTTATTTTACAAGTACTACAGCATTGTAATAATTCAGAATAATATATTTTGTGTTTTATTTTATTCTGAATCTGGGTGAAAGACTGGAAGTAGAAGAGGCTGCAGACCTCCTGGTGCCTGACTTGTCCTGCAGGAATAAAAGAGGAATATCATTTCCTTGTTTCAAAAGGATACATTGAGATAAGTTCATTAAGTTGAATGAGTGATAGATTAAAGTGCCATATATTTCCATGCTGAAGATATTTATTCCACAGTCCTCCACGGTCAGCTACTCATGATCCCTTCCTATATCCCAGTAAGCTTTGAGACTTCTATTTATAGCCTGGTTTCTGAAAGAAACGAGGTTTATTCAATTATCTGCTAGCATGCCCATCTTCCTGTCTCTCCATAATAACTTCTGAATTGATTTCATTCAAATTTAGAAAAGGAGTAGAAGCTTCTAAGATACTCAATTTCCACACATTTTCTAAGACTTACATACATGACTGGATAAGGGAGAAAGAAACAAACTACTGTGCCAAGGAAGAGAAAAGCAAAAAACTTCAGCTCTTCTATATCCAACTCAACATTGCAATGACCAAATACTGCACACCGAGTTCTAAATTACCCAGGGCATATACTGTCCCTGGCTGGTAATATATAAGGGACTAGATTCGGTCTAGACTAATGCATTAAAGAAAAAAATCTGCAGCAAGCAGCTTAGCCTCACTACTCACAACTCATTTCTAAAGAAAATAGTCCTTGCTGGAAAAAAAAAAAAAAGACAAGGAAAATCTTTGGAAGGTGAAAAAGTAATCTCCTCAGTTACTTTTTTTTACAGAAACTTAAATCTTATAAGTGGATCAAAATTGAGAATATGTTTATACCTGTTAAAAAAGGAGGGAGAGGATTCTTAGTGTGTAGCCTATTCATGAATATAAGGAATACATCTAGTAATTTTATAGCTTGTAAAGAGTAAATAGGGGTATCCAACGTCTCAGCTTTCTGTTGCATACTACAATCTCTAAGTGTACTATTTATGGACTCTGAATGCCAAGTATTTTTTAAGAATAAAGTCATATATGAGGTGTCAAATTTGGCAGACATTACAAAAATGTGGACCATCCACTTTAAAAGATATACGTACATATTTCAATGCATGCACTAAACTGTGTTTCTGAAGAATGAGTATTGGTATGCAGTTGGAGTGTATAGTTATTACAATTATATGCCTAAATTGTCAATGTGTAGGTTGTCAATGTCTGCCATACTTAGGCTCACAAACTGGGCACACAAAAATAGCACGTAAGTGTAGGTACACTTGACTTTTTTTTTTATATCTCTGTATTTGCCCAAATCAGCAGAACATAGGGTCTTGCTAGTGTGGCTAGCCTTAATTTACAGTGGACTCTAGGATGCCAATGGTACATAGATTTTACCAGTACACAGGAGAGACAATGATTTTTTCTTAAGTTGTTTCTATCGCGCTTCTTCTGAATAATTTACCTTAAGAATTATCTGAATGTAATTACATGTTATATTGCATTTCATAGGATAACAATTACTTTTACAGTGGAACTTTCAAATACATACTGTTCACAGTAAACTATGGCTAATGCTACATGCAAATTAATAAATATGGAAACTAAAAATACTAAAGAGATCATTAAATTCATAAAGCATTTCTGCCAGAGACTTTCTGTTCCTCCCATGACAAAGCAACATTTACGCATCAGTACAGCTTAGTAGCTGCTTTTAGACTTCACCCACAATCTCCCAGGGAATCTCAAAAATCTGTAAACTATCAAGTGCTGGACTTTGCATTTGAATGCCAAATTTGAGCAAATTCTACAAAAAACCAAAATATACTAAAAAAGCTCCTTATTTACTTTATATATAACCTGTTTGTAAGCTTCGCAGTTATTTCAGCAGAGACTGGAAAAAATTATGCACAATAAATTGGTTCCACACCTGCTTGTTTCAGTTAACACAGGAAGACCCACTGTTTTGTGTTTTGCTAAATCCACCCAACTTTGATCAAAACATTTTTCTCCTTCAATATGCCATCACCAATATGAAGATGTATGAATGAGTGTGCTTCCTTTGCTTCTACAGAACCATGAAATACCTACTCAAAATGGAAACTGTGGAAGACCCTCTGAGGTACAAGGGTATGATCCAATTTTTCAAGTTTTATATGCTTTCAATATGTTTAGACAAATCTGTTTAAACACTTTGTGGCATTTTATTGAGGGAAGGGATGTTATAAATCCTGCATGTGGAGTACGACCCCCCCCTTTCACAATCACTTTTAATTTAGTTAGCTACAATACAATCTCATACATAGAATCTTTAAGTATCTTGTCAAAAATGTAGCGCTTGCCTGATGTTTTGTGTTGTGTTGCTCCTGCTCAGAAGAAAAAAAAGGCTTAGGAAAACCACTGGCTTCTGACAATAAACTTGTCAATATTTACTTTTAATCAAAACTCTGAAAGTAGTTTTCCTACTCCTCTCCCTTCCCAAAATCTAACTTCTACAATCAGCTACACTGAAATCTGGAAATCCATCACCAAGCTACTGACGTGGATTATGTGGCAGCACTGAGATGACACTGAATATAGTTACCGCACTAGCCAAAATACATGGGTTTTTTTCAGCAAAAACTACATAATTCTCATTTCTTGGGTTTTATTGCTTGAGCCATTATTTTATCTAATACATTAACAGCCTACAGAATTTTAGTGGAAGGTGCTAGCACATGTTTGGTGGTGAAGAATGATACTGTATGATTTACCAATTCTTTGATCTATGTATGCTTACAAAACTGTCAGGCAGCTCACAGTTGGTTTCCGAGCTGCGATGTCGCCCTCAATAAAAATGCATCAGTAAATTACACCCGAGGTGTTAGAACCCTAAAAAGAAGTCTAATAGTGTTGTAAAAATGTGGATATTACTCTACCTGTGTAGAATCATGCAGAGCTGCAGAAATAAGTTAAATAAAAGGCACAGTACTGCCTGCCCAGTTGTGTCATATGGCAAGGTCATAAGGAAACTACAATCAATGCAATATGTTTCGGGAACACTGAAAATGCATTTATCAAAGACAGATGAATTTGATTACCAAATCAGACTGAACTCTTCAACATATGACTGATTTTAAGGATGCAATTACTTCTGCGTAACATTAAACGCAGCCTTGAATGCTCTGTTGAATCAAAGCATTAGATAGGCTGTTGGGAAATGTAGCAAAGAGGCAAGCTGAAGACTTCCTCAGAACATCAGGTCTGTAACAGTCTTGGGAAGAGATACCAGTTCACATGCTTCTAATCCTTTGTGCCATTAGAAGACCATAAATATTGCTTTTTCCTTCTATTTCCTTCCATCTTTGTTAATCATATCTCTCAATGAAAACAGAAATGCACTTAAAAGCCACACGCTTCATTAAATGTCATTTACTCCTTCAGAATGTTTCTATCTTAAATTGCAATTCTTTGTGATAATGCAATAAATTTTAAATGAAAATTTTATCAGAGAAATATCAGGGAGAAAATATTTCTTACGAAAATAAAACTAAAGTACTTAAGTAACAATCAGGAAGATCTGCTTTTGTTAAAAATATTTCAAAATACAGCTTAATCTGGAAAAATTGTCATAAGAAAAAGTAAACATTTTATTCAGTGTAGCAGCTCCTTTCTGTTATTCAGCATAATTTCTCATCATGTTAGTTATACAAATAAGCATAATTTTAAAAATTAGCTTTCCATGGCCAACGTATTAATAGGAAGGGAAACTATATTCTAACATCAACAAAATACTAACTACAGAGCTGTTATATTTTTCCTCCAGTTACTCTGCTGCAATCCTACTGAAGACAATAAGGATACGTAGACAGAAAATAAGTAAAAACCATGATTACAGGGTCTTTATTGTGCATAAATCATAACACGATTACATAAAAAGAAGAGGGATAAACAACTTCACTACCATATGCCAGATTTATTCTGAAGGCTAACAAGCCCATTTTCAATTCAAATTGAATTTTAATCAAAAAGGTATGGAAATAACTGTATATCATATTGAAGCCGAAACTTTTCTAAATAATTATATATCAACAAACTTTTTCAGGCAATTATTCACTGAATAATGCACAAAGGATATGAATTTCAAAAGTAAAAAAATGTCACCATAGATATGAAATTCTGATTGAGAAATTTGCATTTTGTTTGTTCTAGAACATGTGGCCATTTTTATTTGAGAAACTTTACCTTTAGAGACAGCAATTCCTTTAATTTGAGAATTTGGAAGTACAATGCAAATATTAACAAGATGCACCTTCCAAAGAAATGCCCCAACTTCCCCTTGATCTCAGTGAAAACTTGAGAAGTTTGGCAGTTTGCCTAAGAACTTGAGCACATTCGGGAGCACAATCAAGCTTTAAACATCATGAGACTCTTGAGTTTAAGATAAGGAATGATGTTCAGCTGGGAACAAAATACTTCCTCAGTCCTACAACTGCTTTAACACTTCAGTGTACCTCTACATTCTGCACTGGGCTAAAACAAGGACAATAGAAAGTTTGTAGGAAAGAACTTAAAGAAGGAGAAAGACAAATCCCAGACATTGCACTGATTATTAAGTCATTGGCTTTTGGCCAAGTCAGGCCAAATGGAGATCTGAACCCAAAGCATTATATTTTGTGAATTTCCTGCTGTTTCCTTGCTCCATTATATTTATTATTCTTGCATTTTGACCAGAAATTAATCCTGAACCTAAACATTTCTCAGCAAACTTCTACTGATACATCCCCCAAAATAATTTTGGGTCTGAACAGACAGTTCTAAACAAAATTTAAAAATGGAGGCAGGAAATTCCCCCCTCCCAACTGAATAAAGTACATATGAAGATCATCTTACCCATCACTGAAGTTGTTTATAGTGCAGGATCTGACAATTCCCAGCCTTACTTCTGACTATAGGCTGATTTGATATTAATGTTGATAATAAAAACTGTATTTGTCTATAGTAGATGAAAATCTCCAGAGCTAAACCCTAGTTGTTCCTTTCCAAAATACATATCCTCCTTAATTTTGGAAACAGAAGAAAACTAATGCATTATACTAATGAATGGAAGAAATTTGGAAATTGAAAAAAAAATCATTATGCTGAAGAGCAATGAAGTAAAACCCACACACATTCAGATAAAAAGCAAGAAGATATCTACTATATAAAAAAAAAGCTTTTATTCAGCGAACATAAAGCCTACTTAAGCTTAGTTCCACATCCTGCACAACAGCAAGGATGAACATTTGTCTGTACATTTATAACATCTGACTGAAACCCAGACTTTAAAGAGAAAAGGTATAAATTTTTTTCACATCCTTCACCGGAAGGTACTTATTTCCTATAATGATTTAAAAAATCTAATTTACAAAACTCTGGATTCCATTCCATAATAACAGATCATATAGTAAGTAAATGCTATTGTTTGTCAAACTGTCCTTAAGAAAGAGAAAACCTAGAGTTTCATGACAGGAATAATATTCTAGCACTGACATATTTAAAAATATCATTTGTACAGTACACTAAACACAAAATATACAAACTATTGTAATTAAATTACCTGGCTTGAGGCAAACCATAGCTGGTTCCTACTCCAACACGTGGTAAGCTGTACACAACTTTTTTCACTGTTGCTTGGTCAGGAAAATTAAACATAACAGAAGCTAAATGAGGAAGAGAAAATACAGAGTGGTAAAACAATTGCAGAAGTCTGATTCTCCACCTGCATATATTTGTAAATGCTTTTCGTTTTTTGTTTGGGAAGAGAAGCCAATTCCATTTCTACACTCCTCCAAAGCCATGTCAGCTCAGACACTCCCAGCAAACTTCATACCTGTGTAGCATTAGCTTGTGAACATTTTGCACTAACTCTTTTATTTTGCATAAGACCTGAGTTAGACACACTTCAGAGGAAACGTAGCTTACCGTTAACCCATTAAATCTCTTAGCAGGGTGGGAAGCTGTTTAGCAGTTGGCATGGTGTAGCATTCAGTCTTCTAACACACAGGACCAGAAATCATTTAATTCCCTCTCCAGATGAAATCAAAACATACATCAGAGCTCCTCAGGGCAAAAAAGTACCGACACTCCTCTCCAACCACTCAACTCTTATTCAGAGTAGCACATATAGGAAACTAAATGGATCCATTTATTGATAGGGTCCTTTTTACTTTAACTCATTTTGTAATTAGAAAAGGAAATACCCTTTTAGATATTTCACTAAATTATTTACAGAAAATGGGGAGCAGGGTGAGATCATAGAGAAAGCAAATTTCCTATCAAACATTTGAAGACTACCAGTTTCAATGACCCCTTTTTATAAACAGATCTCACTGCTGCATGGAAAGCAATGAGATTGACTTATGTGATTGATTTTAACAAGAAATGCAATGAATACATGCAAGGGGAGCCATTATTGAACACAGAACTAAGCACTTCTCAAAGGAATCACAGTTTAAATTCTGAGATTAATAAATAACACACAAAATATCTACTAGCATATTTTAATACAGTGAGATAAACAAAGACATACTTCTGTTTGCCATAAACACTTCCAAAGCTGTGTTCTGGAGAAGATAACGTCTTGAAAAAACAGCCCGAATCTCACTAAACATCCATTTTCCATGAAGACCTTCTGTATAGGCAAGGACCTATGAAAGTCAAGGACACAACTATTAGCAGGAGCTTTTCATTAAAATATTGCCAGAGAAGATAGTACATTTTACCCATCAATGAAGTACATTTAAGTTAATCATATCTCTAACACTTAAAAGCTGAGTTAAAATACAAACTTAAATTTTCTTTAAAAATGCAATGAAGTATAGTTGTTAGAAGAATATCAGTAAGTAACATAACCTGATACTCTGAAAATCTATTTCTCATAAGTCACCTAAACTTATTTTTCTTCAAAAAACCCCAAATTCTTCCAGCAAGCACAGGGTAATAGACAGAGTTGGAATTATGCTTAGCTGTATTTTCTTCCAACGGAATGCACAGCACAGTCAGTTACGTATCGGATAACAGATCTACTTCTGAGGCTATTTTGTCCGAAGTACAAGCAAAGAAATATAACACGATATTCACATCCATTCTAAGGTCATAAATCAGAATTCCCACCATTCCTTTAATAAATACAGAAACTAGGTAGAACAATATGTCAACACAATTTTTCTAAAGTTAAGTTAATTTATTATCCCAAACCACGGAAAAAAATAACAATTTGTATTTTTGCATTTTAAAATAAATGTGAAAATATTTTGAAACAAAATAGTTAAAACTGGCACTGCTTTTCTGATTAGTCAGCTTCTCAATTTAAAGTATAGCCCTAAGAATAGATATTAATATCTAGATAATATTTTTCACTCTTCTTTCCCTGTTCTGGATGTTTAGGAAAACAGACGAAAGAGGCACCATTTCATTAGATATCAGCTTTATTAACATATCTCACTTGTGCATTATCATTCCAGCAGTATCATGCATTGTAGAACAACTCTTTTTCAATCCTTTTCACCAGCTGGAAGGCTGTCTTCAGCCCTCCACCTCACCTCAGGCGGCTCTTACCCATAGCTGAAACCCTGACACTTCATCCTAACAGGGGTCAGTCATCCGCAATGGGGACCATCCCCCTCATTACACCCAGACCTCATTTCCCAGGCTCTATAGACAGCGCCTTCCCCTAGGCTGAAGTTACTAAAAGAGTTGCAGCCCTGGTGAAACAAAGAAACATAAAGAACACCTTCACTAAAGCGGAATCCAAAATGAAGCTTTCAGACTGGAAAGATTGAATTTCTCTGTTCTCCATTAGGTACATAGAAACTGTTGGTGTACCAGCTTGCAGTGCCTTACTCACTCAGTTGAGATCTTTGCTTTCCACAGTCCTGACCTCCCCCAGCTTCTGAATCGAGAAATGTTAGGGAGATCATATGATGCTGCTGTCAATGATCCTTCATGCTTGATGTAATGGAAAATGTATTCCTTCATTTTTTTCACTGAGGCAACTCCAAGCTAGTAACATGTCTTCATATATGAAAAAGCTAATTTAAGTTTGTACACTTTGTGTTAAAAAAGCTCCAATTTTTTTGTTATTTCTTTCTCCATAACTTCTTCCTCATAACCACGATGAGTCAGTCTGTTTCAGAGACAACAGTAACAACAGCAACAAACTGAATGTGCTTCAGCATGCTAAAGGACACTGATAGGTTAGTTCTGTCCTTGATGGAAACTGGAGAGAACACAGTCAGCCCCCTGTGCTGTCCACATGGGAAGAAGTTACAGACAAGACTTATAAGCAACACTGTGGCTGATGGTACTATTTCATTAACCTCAGTTCTCCATGCTAACTAAACACAGCCTTGAAGAAGGCAAGGGTCTTCATTTCTTTGGAGGTCTCCCAGACACACGCAAGAGACTACATGCTCCCTCCATTCAGTCACAGGCCAGCTGCGGGAATTACTACCTCATATGCTAAACTCTTGCAATAGTAAATTAACCCTCGTGTTAAAAATCTGCACCTCATTTTTACTTTGAACTCTATTGACTTCAGCTGCTAGTCACTATATCTCGTGACACCTTTGTCTGTGAGATTAGAGAGTCTTCTAGTATCAGATAGCTTTTCCTTGTGTCAGTAATTACAGACTGTGATCCAGTTACTGCTTAGCTTTCTCTTTGATAAGCTAAATAAACCAAAATTTCCTTCAGTCTTTCATTGAGATCAGATGGTAGGATACAGATGGTATTGTGTAAGTGAAATTCAGATGGTTAAGAACAATGACTGTGAAGATTCCAGCACCTCCTCATTGGAATGTATTTTTCTGCTATCTGATAAAAAATTTTGTAAAAACACAAGTTCTTAAGACACAGAGAGGAATCAGTGAGGAAAACCCTCAAGTTTAAAAAGATAAAAAAAGTGGACAGACTCTCAGAGAGAGGAGTTTGAAATATATATAGCTGTAAGCAGATCTACAGCAGCTAGCAGACCTTTCAGGGAACTAATTCCTTGCCGTGCTTTGGGGATTCCCTTTTTGTTTCAAAAACGTTTCTACTTTTCCTACTTTTTTTTTAAAGAAAAAAGTTTAATACTGACTATATCCTATGTGTTAACATTTTAGATGATTCATGGTAACAGATTTACTATGTCTTGATATTCACCACAGCTTAGTTATAATAGATCAACCCTAAAAGCACATTCTGTACCAGCCATACACTAGCTGACTTTTTCTTCCTACTCTTTTTACTCAAGTATAAAGCAATTATAACTTCATTCAGGTGCATTCATCCCACTATGAAATGGATGACTTAAGATAGCACTCCAGTAAACTATTAGGAAGGATAGGAAATCAAAATAAAGGAAGGAGTCTATAATTCAATTACTATCCTCAATTACACTTTTCTTAACTGTCTATTAGTCCCACAAATATCGGATTATCATGTTGATATCAAATCATCTCAATTATTTCAGTATTTCTGTTGTATTGTTTCCCGGTCCAAGATATACTACACATTTTTATCATCCTTCATAACATCGATCTAACAGTTTCCAAGTGAAGCTTTAAACCTTCCATTTTTAGGTATCTACCATTATTAGGTATCTACAGTTTACAGTAGAAATTGCTGATGTCATTCCAGGATTCTTTCTTGTTGTTTTTATAAGTGACAAATTAAAGTAATTTCATTTTTATGAATTGCAGTTCTTTACAAGGTTTATAAATTTTTTTCTTCCACTTTTTAGCATTTGGGTTTTAGCATTTTGCTTTCTCATATCACGTGAATGAAGACCTGGCTATTTCACATTGTTTACAGACTGCATCTACGGTATATTTCATTAATCATAAAGATGTGGAAATAATTATTTCATTTATCAAAAGACATTGAAATTATCTTACCTAGTTATGTGAAGTCAAAATTATCATTTACTACATCCAATATTTTTGTTGCATCCAATATTTTGTTTATGTTTCAAGTCAGTGCTCCTCATATGGATAGCTTTATTAGGTTTTCTCCTAGAAACAGTCATGAAGACTTCTTGTTCTAGGCATGGTTAAAACTTCATGAATAAGTACCAAATTCTATATAGGTGCCAAATAAACAGTTTTTAAAAAAATAAAAAAAATCAGTGAACAAATCATGTCTGCATTTGAACTGGACACACTTCTAATTTTTAATATCAGTTGCAACTATTTGTTTTAAAGCTCATCTCCTTTAATTTACTCAGAAACATGGGTATGTTTTAAAGACAGTAATGGGTGCACTGGCCAGAAAATAGACCAATAATAAAAATTTGCTAGGATGTATTGCAGTAAGATGAAGCTGTCACTCTAATAGCGTGAATGAGAAGCCCCAAACTCTCAGGGTCTTGTAATATGGAGCAACATCTATTGGTGACACCAGCTTAGATTACTGAAACAGTATGGTATATTCAGATGCAAAGCGCAGATGGAAAAGAAACAAACACATTATTAAAGTGCTTTCCTACTCAGCTCAAATATGAAGTCTTCATTATTTTAATTTTATTTGTGATGTAATCATGATCTTCTCTTTTTTTTTCAATTAAGAGTTGGGACATGTTTAATCATAAGCCTACTTCAGTAAATATTCAGTTATTGATAATGAATTAATTGTTAATTAACAGCTAGAATTTTGAAGTATTAGATTAACCAGAAGACCAGAAATGTTAGTTTCCATTTTGTTAGCATCTCTGACAGATTATCTCCACAGAAGAACTATTTTAGCATTAATGACTATTATTTCTTTATACTATTTTTTGTATCTCAGAGGACCAGATGCAGCACTACAAAAGGATATTTCTTACGATCATTGTTTCTGGAATTGAAATAACTACAAAATCAGGTGATATAAAGAAATCAAGGAAGGAAGCCTGTACAAATTCTATCTATTCTCTGTTGTAAGAATGGTCACTTCACCAGCCTGTTGTAAAGAATTGTTGCTTATTGCTCAATATTTTCTTTTCTTAAAATTAGCTCTTTGGGGGGGTAGATTAATGACTATGTAAGTGAATTTATTCTACTGTTTGCAATGGGAATTCATCATTTGTCTTTTGGAACCAGATTTCAAGTTCAGAGTACTTTAATTCTAACCTGATTCTTCTGTGACTGTATCAATTGATATTTGTGACATTTGCCAGGCTTTGTTTATATCTAGTGCAAAATGCATATATCCATTAACATCTAATATAACTTAATGGTTGGGGTTTGTGGTTTGGGGTTTTTTTTAATTTTCAAAGCATTTATTCCCTGATTACCTTTATTATACTTTACCTTTTGCACTGACAATGCTAATAATGTCTAACAACAAGAGCAGTAAGGGGCATGGTTACCTTGTACTTAGATATAGTAGAACTGCCTCATTTTTGCTGCATTTCCACAGATACATTCCAAAGTTTCTACAGATTATTTTTTTCAAGTCTAGAAAGGAACCTCAGACTCATGCTTTTTGAGTAAAATGGCCATTTCCTGAAATTAAATGTAATTCCTGTAATTTTGGTACTGAAGACACTTTTTCATTTTATAAAGATAGTTTTATCTAGTGCTTAAGTGTACCTAGTGCTATCTTTAACCTGGACACTGCAGTTTTGATTAAAACAGTAAAGAAAAGAGCTCTGGCATGTGCTTAATTTAGATATCAAAATCCCATCTATCTGTTAGCTGGCTCTGTTACCTAGTAACCCAGGATATTGTCTCCGTTGTGTGGTACTCACTGCATTTTCCCTTACCTCTGGATATGCAAGAAACTTCGAAGAATTCATCCTTTCTCCTCCTTGGAAGTTTAGCCCTCCTACTTCTTCAAGTTTAATATTTAACATTTAAAAAAATATTTGCTCTGCATTTGAACAGATTTGTCTTGACTGAGTAAGGTCTGACGGAATGCTCTTGCATCCTGGTAGACCAGCCCAAAGCAATCCTTTATTTTTTCATTTGACTCAAAAGTTTAAAGATATATGCTTGAAAAACACTGTATTGTATATTCTTAATCTTCCTCAACTGCAGTCCAATAACACTAATAATATTTTCCAGTGTTTCAAGTGTTCTGAATGATGTGCCAAATGCCACAATTTTCACCTAACTCAGGTCTTCCTTAGTACTGCAATTACAGCTACAACAATTTTATTGAGACACTAATTATATGCTGTACCTTGTTTGTCTTATTTTTTAACCAAGTTTGTAAAGTTGTGTTTCTTCAATACAAAATAAGCCCTTTTCATTCCTATATAGAGTGGCTCTTAGTGTGAATAGGATTTTTGTTTCTATTTCATTCTTCATTCACCATCACCAACTTTTGGAAGACAGACGACCTGCAAGAGCCAACTATGAGTCTATGTCATATGTCCCAACCTTGAACAAAAGACAGGAAGAAGAAACCTTGGTTTATTTTGGTTACACTGCAGTTACTACACCTACGTTAACAAAATGAACAAAAGTTAAATAGCCTTTGTGTTCCAAGTTTCCCAGTCAAGAGTTTGCATATGGTTTCTCATGACAGACTTTTCTGCAAATCCATTTTCCAAGGACAGAAACTCTCAAGTGCCTTGTCCATCCTTTTCAAATGAATATTTAATGCTCCCTAAGGCTGCGAAAAGTGGGTTTTTTACAATAAAATTCTGTTGTAAACGTAAAAGAAGATATATTTTTGTTAGTCTGGCACTACCTTCCTGAAAAATAACCAAACACAGTTGTGATGGGTACGAACTATGCAAAAGATCCTTTTGGATCTTTTGCCTTCCTATTGTTTGGTAGAAACTGTATCTCCTGCTTTCTGTATAAAGTGAACTAAAAGATCTATTAATAAAAAGCTAAACTCTAAATCTGAGGTCATCTCATTTCTTTCGTATGTGAATAGGCAGAAGGGGAAAAAAGATGCCAAGAAAGGGAAGAAAGAAGAAAATATTGTGGCAAAACACTACTATTCTTTACAGTTATGTTTGAAATAGCAAGCAATATTATGTTTCAGTCATGAAGCAGCAGCTGATTTCATATTAGTTGTTTTGTAACAGCCTAATAAACAGGAAGTTCATAGACCTCATCTGGTACATTCCCTAGATCAGTGCCTTAAAGTATGTTTCCAATTTTGCAACTTCAGCACTTAAAGAGAAGATGCCTGTCAGTAAAACATTGGGTACTTCACAAAAAGAAAAGAGTAAATAGATATTTCATCTGGATATTTTAGGTAGAGCCAGCTATAAAACTGTGCTTATGAACCTGACCCAAATACACAACTGGTATTCATAAAATAGCTTAACATCACTGTATACTTTTAGAGGTTACAAACACATGAAAACTATTACTGAAAGTCACTGTCTCCTGTCAAGGATTTGGATTTCCCTTTTTCAAGTGTTTGCTAGCATAGATGTTTGCTTCAAGGAAATTCTGAATACAGATCATCGTAAGTTGAAAGAAAAATGGCTCACACACATAGAGTAAACTTCCTTCTCAAGAACATCTTACAACATGGAGCGTGGCAGATTGCATGATTGCTGCATGTATTCTAAATACAGATTGAAATTACAGACATTAATGGCATGGAACCAGACTCTTAGAGCTTACAATATACCATACTGAGCAAGCAGTATATAATTTCAAAATGCTTGATAAAGCACTGCATATGATCAACTTTCAGATTTAGCAGGAAAAATACTCATACACAGTAATAAGCGTCATATATCATGTCAAGATGTGCAAACATGTAAAGAAAAAGTATTTATTACAAAATCTCAAAATCAAATAAGTACAAATAATGAAACGCCTTTGTATTCTGATTTTCTGAAATGGGAAACTAGGAATGTAAATAGACAGGAAAAACAATTTAAATTAATTTAATATCATAGTGTTTCACTGACTTCTTACTACTTTCTTCTTTTGTACACTTAAGCCACTTTAAGACTCTGTCTGCCTCAATTCTGATAGTCACATAGAGTAAACACTTCTAAAACCTTATCAAAATACTGCTATCATTTTTCCTTTGCACACTTCAGTCTAGTAAAGCATTCCTAATTTATCTTTACATTAAGGTCTCCTTTCCCCTTCCTTATGACATGTTACTGTGTAAAATGTTCTTTATTTGTAAGCCTTAAAAGCTTTCTTCCAAGTCACTCGTGTGACTCTCTGGTCTGCAGGATGAGTTGAAAATTATGTGCTGCTATAATTTCTCCATTCACATCAGTTTTAAAATTCTTTTTTAGAACTTTAAAAAAAAAACAACAATAAATATTGGCTGCTTCATTTTTCTCCTCCTCTTCAGGGAACCAAAAAATGCAGATATTATTTTTGTGGTTTTGGGCTTTACTTCCTTGCCAAATTTTCTCAGCTTATACATCTACTTCCAGTGTTTTTTGGTTTGTTTTTTTTTAAGGTTTCAAGAGGCCCCTTTTCTAGAAACATGAGGTTCTGTTCACCCCCAGCCTTTTCTAAATTTGATTTCTCTGGTCAGCATACTGCTTCAGTATCCATTAAAACAATGCCCATACAGCCAGCAGTAACTGACGCTTTAATTCCCACATTCATTTTCAGTCATCTGAAAAATTATTTGAAGTTGGCCAATTCTCAGGCCATTTTCCTCTTTTCATTGGTAAAACGGTTTTGCACGTTATGATTTTGTGTTCGAGGAAAGTAATGGAAAGGATATGGGTATTTCTTGAGAAGCAGCCACAGTATGGTTATTAGAGTAAAAAAAAAAAACCCTGCTCCTGGATATTGAAACACTGCTGCTAAACATTAACATACAAATCAAAATAGTCCAAAGAGAATACATTGGATATTCTAAATGTATTATTTCTAACTCCCTTGCTTCTGTGAAACACCAATGTTCTACATACAAGGATAATGGCTACTGACATGGGAAAATATTAACTTTGCTTAAACAGATTTCTAAATAATAATTTATTTTTATCATGTATTTTATGGGTGTTACACATCTGCATACCTTCACATGGTTTCCTCTCTATGCAGCATTCAAACTGTCAATTTAGGCAACTCGTGGAATGCCAGCTGTACGCTGAAGTTCTTGGGAAGAATAGTATCAGGAAGAGGTAGCAGATTCAGATATTAGTACTTAGTAAAAGGTAGGCAGAGGCCTTTTTCAGGTTCCACTTCCATACTAAATTCCAACAATTACTGTTCTAGGCAGAAGTTTCAGCTGATTTCAGAATTCTAAAAGTGGGAATAAAGGTGACGGTGCCAGCTGGGGCAACAATGCATGGAAGACAAATACATTCCAGTGGCATACAAAGCCGTGTTAGAGCACAGTCCAACTCAAATAACAGAGGACGAGGGAACAAATACTGGGGTAAAATACAAAGCAGAAAAGATTACTTAGTTCTAGTTAGCAACAGGATTGAAGCAGATTGTGACTGCTTCCTCACAAGTTTTAAGATGATTTTGTGTTGACTTTGGCAAAAATGGGATGTCATATGCAAATCTAGTGAGAAATCTTAACAGAACTGATGTTTCCATTTTTACCCTACATCTCATGCTTAAAGATTAATCCAAATGGGCTAGTGGTGATCTCAGTACTTATAATCAGACTGCTCTGAGCAATTCTGCCTCAGCACCACGTTCAGTGAAATGCAATCACATTTTTTCAAGTAGAACAGCACAAATTACATTTTCACAGTTGAGCGGGCAAGCAAAAAAAGACATAAAGTTTATACGAGAGAAAACACAGAACTTTTTTTCCAGGATTAAAAATGGAGAGCTTATTTTTCAGTGAACTGCTTCATCCTGGATGTCCTTAGTAAAAGTAAAGCAATGGAAAGAAGACATGTAATATTCACAAATCCAGGGAGAAGACAGTGTTGATAAATGCTTGAAACTTGAAACCAAAGCTGGACATCTATTCATTGAATAGTTACTTGACAGAAAAATGTACTTTTATTAAACTTGAAATATTGGTGAATCTGTGAGAGTTTTTAGGTGAATAAAGTTACAGGACTAGATTCAAACACCAGTGTGAAAACAAACAAGTTCTCTGTTGCCTGAAGTGAGAAGCTGGGATAGGCCTTCAGATTCCAGTCCCTTCTGCCTCATAGGCATGTGAACCCAAATTACACCTTCCCCAGCAGTGTGGTCTGTTCCAGCTTACCACTGCACTCTTGATGAGCAGCTCACAGCTGGATGAGGGCTCATAACTGGTCTGGGATGGACAGTGCACCGAGCGAGCTGCATCAGCTGCTTTAGCTGTGTGCTGCCCCAGAGAAAGGCAGGGGCAAGCAGCTCCTGGCAAGCTCCTGCACACATACAACTGATCAACAGAAAGAAAAGCTTGCTGCCGTGTTTCTGCTGGGACTACAAAGCAAGCACTGCACACTGGTCAGGGGTTGCCAACAATACAAGGCAACTTGCTCCCTATTCAAACATAGAAAAGAAGTGAAACAGGACTCCATTTTCCAGGTGAGTGTGCTGACCATCCAGTTATAAGAAAGGACTAGAAGAAACTCACTTTCTTCTGTGGCCTAAAATTGTGTCTTCTGGTGCTTTCTTCATCCTCATGCATATTGCTTTTTCCCTTGCACTGAGGATAAATTACTTAATCAAGTTTTAGGACTCAGTGAAAGCAAAAAAAGTAGGAATAGTTTGAGGAATAAAGAAGATATGATATCTACAGGTGTGTACTGTGTGCCTTCCCAAAAATAAAGACATCGTAAAATCCTCAGGGTCTTTTTTTTTTTGCCTCTGATTGCATACCAAGATATTTATCCAAAAGTGCAATGCAATAAAAGATGTCTAAGTACTCAAATGTACCACTATGCAAATCCTGAACATTATAGTAACTGAAGGCACTACAATTCATCTTAAGGAAAGTGTAAGAATTGAATTTTGTTAAACAATGTCCATTTCCTACCAAATGACAGAAAGATAGATTTATGATGTTCTTGCTAGAGACGTGATCTCAATGTCACACAGAAGATACATTCAAGTGTCTTGCATTTTAACAGTTTCGTATTTGATTTATTCAGTGCAGAACACACTTAAAATCTACAAAAATAATTAGAAGAAAACATATTTTCTACTATGGAGCTTAATTTTTTTTAAGTTTCTGTTCCTGGTATCTCTTCCTATATAAGATTGATCATAAAACAGCAATGCTTTGATTTTAACTTCATATACAAAGCTGTTCCATTAGTCCTGACATTTAGGAATATAATTGGAACAATTTCTACTTCTGAAATTCTAGCAATCAATACAAAATTTATTTTTATATGCAAAAAGAAATACATGGATTTATAGTGATAGATAGCAGACACCCACAGCATCCTCATCATCCCTAAACTTTGTCTATTACAGTTTGTAACAGACAAGCATAACCCTTAAGAAATGCAAAATTCTATAGCTGCCCAGCTGTGACTAGAAGAGTTGAGTCTGGAGCACTAGCGACCACTGCAAGTCAGTTTGCATGGAACTTAGAGCAGAATCAGGGCTACTCTCCATTATGTCAACTTCTAACGACCCCAAGGAGTACCTATACTGTGTGTGAATTACGGTAAACATACACCAAAATATCTTTAAATTCCTAATATATTGCCATACCAACTGATTCTTTATTAACCATTTAAGATGAGTTTATAGTGAGTTTCTTTTGCCCTGCCAGAGAAGACAAGAAATTACAGCACTGCGAAAACCACTAATCCACAGTTCCAATAGCAAACAAAATTCTAGTATTCTTTTTGTTATTATATATAGAACATTATCTCTTCAAGGAAAGCATAGCAATGTTTCTTCTGAGAATTTTAACTTGTCGTAATTGCAAACTACCTGCTGTAACTAAACAATCGTTAAATTAGTTCACATTTCATTACACTTATTTTGCTTTAATAATACAGAAAAAGTACCTATGCATTCTATACTTGCTTTAAGGAACACTCTTTTTAATGAGATACAGTAATTAAGCACCAAAAAAAAATCTGTACAAAATACAAAGCCTATAGAATTTAACATGTATTACATGAAAAGTAAACTGCATATAGAAACTCCAAGAACTATTTTTATATTTATTTTTATATCTATAAAATTATAGGTAAGTACAACTTCAGGGCAGAGGTTCAGTCCTGTACAGAAAATTCTCATGAAAACTAGGAGGAATATTAAGAGCCTCCTCAGCTGTCTACCAGAAATGGATTCTGGGGCACACATATAGCCCTCTGATGTCTTCAATATCTAGGGAAGAAGTGTTATGGCAGATTTAATATGCAGTTCCCTCCTCTTTGGACTTGTAGCCAACTGGAAGGCAAGCCCTCATGTCATAAATCTGGGCATACTCACCGGCTTTCCTGTGGTGAACTCTAGCTTCCCAGTATGAAGTTATTGCAATACCTGTCAGCATGTAGGGATACCTTGTGTGAATATGCCTCTGGTTTTGTCCATGAAAAGCTGGCCCACCAAAGAAGGTATTTAGATTTTATGGACTTCTGGGTACTATGCAGCTGTGAAAAACAGTGCCAATCCCAGTCTGAGCTGATTCTTTTATATAGCCTCAATTAATTTATTCTTAATATTTGCTTAATTAAGACAAGTATTAATTAAATAGATTTTACCTCAAGCTTTACAAAGAGATTTGAAATTTCCACTGCTTAAAAATAGATTACAACAGCTAACTGTTCAAATTCTCCTACTAATCTAAATTCTTACCTTTCTTTTATGTAGGTAACAGGCTGATTTCTTCAGTAGACAATAAACCCTATTAACTTGTATAGACAGATTATTGCCTCTACTGTGATTGGCTCCATTTCTACTGCCATTAATCTGGATTTGATGCATATCACATTCCTTCTAAAGAATACAAGCATCCCTACATAATAGTCTAATAGACTCAATTTTGCAAGATGCATTTTTATTTTGTAGCCGAGTACCCCAACTCCTATTGTTTAGAGCAGAAACTGAGAGTAAAGAGCATCCAGAAAGAGAGTTTAGCATCTTTCAGATTTGCTTTTCTTTCACTGAAAGCCAAGAAAGTCAGCCATGATATTTTTTTTAAAAGGGGGGAAGGGGAGCATTAAATGCCAGGATGATGAAACCAGTTAAAATGTTATTTAGGTTCCTAACATGCAATTCTGTCCAGTGTACACTGACATATTGGAAAGTGTACAGTGATCCTCAGTTTTATTTTATTATTAAGTTCTTTCATTTTACAAGTTTTTAGTGCATATGCATATTTGTGAGAGATAAAGAAAATGGTACAAAAGGATCACATATTTTAATTAAATGAAGCAATGATAAAAAAATTTAATTCAACAGTTCAAAAGTTTACAGTCATCTTCTAATCTCCCCACTGTGCAAAAATGAAGATAAGGTTGCTAATTGTTATTCTAATTGTCATATGATTATTTTTGACTATTCTGCAGAAAACCATAAAAATCCCAGTCAGTGGACATGTAGCTATAGAAAGAACGTAGTTTTGTTAGTAACAGAGTATCCAATAAAATATTTATTCTTCATTTACATTAAAGGAAATTTATGAGGAAATCAAGCTAAAGTAAGTCCACACTCAACTTTTTACCATAAGAACGGGTTACTTCTAGTGCAGTCTTAGAGAGAAAATCCAACACATGCCATTTGACTGTTGCAAACTAATCCTCACTCTGCTTCTGTTTCTTTCTATGAACTGCAATGCAAGGTCCAATAGACAGCGTCAGATGCATCTCAGGTCCAGTACATGCTTTTCAAACTTAATCAAGGGAATACAGAAATGTATATAAAAAGATGAAAGTGTCTTTGCCTTTATATGTATTGGGGGGGGAGAAGCTGGGGGAAAAAAAGTGAGATGTTTCATAGGGGAAGGTTAAGTCTGATGCTAATGCTTATTTAAAATGGTGACAGTCTGGAGTAGTGAAGCCTTGCTGGGCTGCTTTAATTTCTCCCTGGAATAGCTCTCTCCCAACCTTCGGCAGCACATCAAAGTCTCTGGAGCTCAATTAAAATTGGATTATATTGAAATGCTCTATCTATGGAACTGTGTGCTCACTAACACTTTGCTTTCAGTAATACTCCAGATGACAGTTGCCCATCCCAATTTAAACAGTTGTCATAGAGACCATGAACTAAAGCAGCAGTAACTAACAATACAAAGGAAAGGTAAGTGGTAGGATTTCTGTGAATGAAGGGCTTGGTTTCTAGCTGCAGTGCTCACACTGCAAGCAGCTAAATGCAGAAAATATAAAAGGCTGTAATGCTCTCCGCACTCCTAAGCAAAAGGGCAAAGTATGTAAATAGTAAACATTTTTCTTTTCTTTCCCAGTAGCTAGAGAAATGTTTTACACAAGAACATGTTCTAGCTACCTAAAATGTCCAGAATCAAGCAACGCTCCCTAAGAAAAACACCACACAACCCTGGAGTCAAACTGTAGTCACCAGTCCATAAATTAAAGGAGTCAATAGGTACTTTGCAGCTGCAGTAGAAAAAATAAGGTAGTAAGGGTTTCTTTTTCTTTTCAAAACTACTTTATAAGAGATTCTTGAATTATATATGATGTACAAATGCTTTGTCATTGTGATAAAAATCTAAAGCAAAGGTCTGGTACCAATTTGTAAGAAACGCAGAGTTTGAACACGTTTAGTTAACATTGTTACATTCAATGCGCCTAATATCTTCAAATGGCTTTTCACTGGTTTAAATTATTTCATAATCTAGAATCGTGTAGATTTTTTATGTAATGCATCAAAACCTGACAATATCAGGGGAAAATTCTGGCAGCTTCAAAAAAACCCAAAACAAAAAAAAACCACCTTAAATTACTGGCAGCACCAGAGAGCAATGTATTTAACAGCATAGATTGCTGGTAATGATACCATTTTCTCATGTAGATGGCATGTTTCTGGCACAATAAAACTCTTAACCTTTCTTGTAATTGGCTTATTGAGAGTCCCAAGGTTGTTTTTTGTGCCATTGGGCTGATCACCATGGAAATGAACACTTATTGCTGTTTCACTGTAGAGCTCTATTTTTCCTTCCAAGCCCTCCACAAGCATCCTCCCTGCTCTCCTGGGAAGGCAGTGTTAGGATTTTGAAGCAGCAACAAGGCAGAGTGCAAAGAGCGCAGGCCAAAGGGGAAGAAAACAAAAATGTGTCAGAAAATCTAAAAACCGCACAGATCAGAATTTGTCAAAACAAGGCTTTGGTTTAAACCAACAAGAAGGGCCCCTACAGCTTGGGCCTTGACAAAGTGTGGCCTTTTTTTTTTTTAACACTTTATTATTATTTTTTTCTTATTTTTAGCCCAGCTGTAGAAAACACCATCTAATGAACCTGTCTGGGGCTGCTGTCCCCATCCTGTCAGGCATGTCAGGAGATGACAAGCACTGGGGACAGGACGCCGCCAGTCACAGACAGGCTTGCCAGCTGGAGAGTTCAGCCCCAATCTAATCACACCACCAGAAAATAACTTTCACGCTTGCAGCCTGACAGGATGGGCTTAAGGAAAAAAAAAAAAAAAATGGAAAAAAAAATTGGGATTTAAACAATGCTTTTTGTTACAATGACATACCTTTTTGTGGGGAGGAGGAGAAGAAAAACAATTTTTAAAAGCTACTACCACTTCATGCTGGTTTCCATTAGTGGAACTGTTTGTGTCTTTCCATTAACAAAAGAGAGACCAATAAAAATATTTATGTCAGCAGTTAGAGAAGAAGTGAAAATGAAACAGTATTCGCAGTACCTGGATATGCTTTTGCCACATCTATTGCTATGTACATACAGTATTTTCCCAGGTATCATAGATATAGTAATATCTGCATCCATTGGAGGAGGTAAACTTAGAAAAATATATGACTAACGGTACGTGGGTTTATTATTTCAAAGACACTGGATTCATTGAATACTATATCCCTTCACAGCTATCACTTTACAGTTTGTATTATCATTTGGACAAAAATGCCAAAGTAATACTGGTGAGGCCCATTGTACTCCTGAAATGAAAATGAATATTCATACCTAAGAAGAGCTTTTTTTTTAAAAAAAAAAAAGAATTGGAACCCACAGCCTCAACATGAGGGGTTCTTCCCTATTTGCACGCAGACTATGAATAAACAAAAAGCAAAATCTTGAACATGTATCTTCAAGAAGGCTATACGGTTAAATACAATGTATACAACTATAGGTAGTACTATGCTGGTAGGCATTTTGTCTTTCTTATTCAAAAATTGCCAACACAGATCTTCACTCCAAAAATTCAGTAATCAAAAATGCTAACATAGATTTCTGCTCCAGAAATCTAATAATCAGTAAAACCACAGAAAGAGAGACTGAAAAATATCATTTAAAAAAAAAATGTAGCTCCCCCATCAAGCATTAAAACAAATTATTAGGTCTAGGAACAAAGAAAATTACTTCAATATACACATTCAGCTAAAATGAAAGTGCAAAGTATTAACTAAATGTATCCTATTAGCTCCTAAATGTAAATCAAAGTATATTTATCTTCAAGTGCATGTATATTAGTGCGTACATCTTAGTAAACAATTGGTATGATTTGAAAGGTAACTGGGATGGAAAATAACTGGTTCATGTAATACTTAGTAATCATTTTAGGAAGAAATTATGAATGAGTGTACGTCCATCTAATTCCTGCAAAATAACTAAAAAAATGAAGATTTGTTATTGCATCCTGCCATTCATTCACTCTCTGCTGACATTAGAGATGTCAGAAATTCTGTTTAAAAGCTTGCTATCTCTATTCATCTTTGTTTCTGGCATGATATAGAGACTATAATAATCTTGTCAAGACCACATTTAGACACTAATTCATGACCTTCTGCTACAATTTAGAGAAAATTCATATATAACTCTTTTAAAATAAACTATGACCCCAGATGGAAGGGTAATACCTAGTTCAGCTGTCAAATACACACTGAGTAAAGCCACCCACCCTGTTGGATCTGTATGGATGAGAAGGTCTAAACAAGGAAGATAATTTTTTGTCATCCTGTAAACTAATTAGATCTGGGGGGTTTTTTTTCTGTTTTGAGGTATCAGATCTTCAATTAAGCATCATCTTCCTTTCCCGGGAAAAGAGAAGGAATCATCTCTTTTACAATTCAAATACCATGACTCGAGCTGTGAAAAATAAAAAGCAGTTGAGACTGGATGCAGCCCCCACTGCCAATGCCAGTGAGGTGATCCTCAACCTTCCGCCAAAGCCTAAAAAACTCCCCATCAGGGACTCACCGTGAAAAGCTCATGCAGAAAGATACATAGTGGAGCTGACCATTACTGAAAACCTATCTGTAGACTGGAGAGGACAAACTCTGAAGTGGGTTACTGTATACATGCAAATGCACTTCTGCAAGGAACCCAAATACAAACGTAAATATACTTCAACCTACAATAACCTAAGTATTTGAAATCTGAAAAATGGGACAGTAGAAGCAAGTAATATTAGAAAACCTGTTAGTATTTTGATACACGAAACTATCTAGATTGCAAAAATCCTTCAGAGAGCAGGAAATAAGAAACCTGCTCAGTTTTTTTTCTTGATTTCTTTAAGGAATTTTGTTTTGATTAATTTGGTACAGACAATGGAGAAACACATGCTTATTAGAGAAAGAAAGGTATGTCATACTGGTAATGATGACAGTAAACTAGCTGCCCATCTCTGTCAAAGGCTTAGACTGACATGATGAAGAGCAATGGTACTGATAGATTTCCTATCTCCTATACCTGATATTTTCATATAGTTACAGATTGATGCAATATCTTATATTTATTCACATACACAAAAATTACCACACATAGACCAAAGAAATGTAGTCAAGTCCTGTTGATTTAACATGGAGAAACACCACCTAATATCACACGCTAGTTAGGTCACAAAGCAGTACAGAATAGTGCACCCATCTGAAACGCCAGAAATTTCAGCCAGACAGAATGTAATTATTAAAATTGTAATTTTCTCTGAATATCAGCATTACCACTTTTGTTAATAATTAAAGGTACCACACAAATTTAAAACTCTCCAATTGAAAAAAATCCCAACTATCCTATTTGAAAGCAATTAATAATAAATTTTAAAACCCCCAAACCTACTAACTTGAAACAGAAATTCTACAGGGTTTTATTTCTCATAGCCAGTTTCTTTCTCAAAACCACCATACACTACTATTTTATCATTACTTTATACACTGCTGCCTTATGGTGGTATTATTTAATTTATTTCATTTGTGTTGAAGCAGAGAGCTCTGGCCTCTTGACCCCAATTTTCACTTAAAGAAACAAATTTCTTTTTTGAAAACTAACTCAATTTTTCTCCTGTCAACCTTTAGCCTCACTTTAAAATATTAACCTTTTTCCTATCATGATAAGCATACAACTTTCTTCTACCCAAATTTAATGTTAATCACCATATCTTATGATAATGTTATATTCACTTTTGGCTACCTCTGTCAAGCACAGGTAAGTAATTTAAATCTATACATCATCTTGGAATGTAGTCACACCTGAGCATTTTTATACATGCCAAAACCACACAATCCCCTTTAAAAAGCATTTTTTCTTTTGAGTATTTGCATTTTTTCCATTTTCTACTCTAATTTGTTAGCTAAAAGAGTTTTTTCTCCATTGAAAGATGAACAGGAAAAAGACAAGGCTGAGCATACATATCCAAAACAGAGAGAAGTGTAAAATTACCACAATCACTCATCTGCCTGCTCTGCCAAAAATCATAAGGCAAAATGAAGACATAGCAGAATTAGGGAGAGGAAACCTGAACTGGAGGAAATTTTTTTCCTACATTTATTTTGATGCCATCCACTAAATTAATTGAATGAGCTGTACCATGGTTGCTGATGGAAGAATCCATTTTATATGAATTACTGTAAATAATTTAGAACTTCAACACCATAGAAAATAAACAAGAGAAAATTTTACATCATGTCCCTAGAAACAGCATCTAAATAAGATATATTAGCTATCATAAATATTAATGCTGATTTTGGACTTGTTTGCAAAAATGTTGAGTGCTCTAAACAGCTGTTACTCTTGGAAGTTTGAAGCAGAAGCTAGAAATCCTTCAGAGAGTCCAAAATTGGTTTCACATGCAGGTGCCCACTATCAGGAACCTATAGAGTCACCTTATTTGCTTTTCCCATGGAAAAGCGTTTCATCCATTTATAAGGAATTGCTGAGAAGAAACTCCTATTTGCTCCAGGAGAAGGACAAGATATGTACATTTCCCCTTCCCGGTTATTAACCACCTATCCTTAAGAGTCTGTGGCATCATTTACTTAAAAGATGAACAAAACATAAACAAAACAAGGCCATAGTAACTCCTTAAATACCTCCGTGACTGAAAACAGAGACACTCTTTTTGGCCACTGCAATCTTCCAGTGCAACTGTACAGTATTGATATGAAGCTCCTGCATCATTACGTTGTAGTACGTTTACCATGGAAAAATAATGTAGCCAAGCTGTATTTAAAAAAATCAACAACCTAGCAAGAGCATTATTCTTGGAAGAACTTTTAAAAAATCGGTTGGTTGCTGTTGGAACAACTTTCTCTACCAGCAGGAACACTTTGTGTATTTTTAATATTTATGAAAAAGCATAAAATTTTTACAATGGAAAATGTCAACTAGTTCTATAAAAACCCAAACACTTGAAATACTTTCTATCACTTTATAGTGGAATGAACCAGCAGATACGATTTTTCAAACTTATTATTAAAAAAATTAGGAAATGAGAAGATGCAATCTGGTCCTGCTGGGATCTTTATTTATGACACTGAGCAAAACTCTCCTAAAAAGGTTCCAATTTTTTATAAGCTTACACCAAATAGCACCAAGAAGTAACATTTTCCTACCTCAATACAGACAAACTTAAAAAAATCAAACAACACAAGACAAATTCTACCTTAAAACATCATGTAAAGATGAAAACCTGCTTATGGACAATTGCTGTTCCCGATGTGTTGGCCACGACTATAATGAGCTCATTTGTCCACTAGAGGGCAAGGAGGTGGAAAATTAAAATATTAAACTGAAACATCATATATTTAAGATAATCATATATTTAATATAAAACTCCTGACAGTATAAACAATAACTTAACAGGAACACAATTAAAGTGAGCTGAACCTGTACTCACAGAATCACAGAATCACAGAATAACCAGGTTGGAAGAGACCCACCGGATCATCGAGTCCAACCGCTCCTATCAAACACTAAACGATATCCCTCAGCACCTCGTCCACCCATGCCTTAAACACCTCCAGGGAAGGGGATTCAACCACCTCCCTGGGCAGCCTGTTCCAGTACTCAATGACCCTTTCTGTAAAGAATTTTTTCCTAATGTCCAGCCTAAACCTCCCCTGGCGGAGCTTGAGGCCATTCCCTCTTGTCCTGTCCCCTGTCACTTGGAAGAAGAGGCCAGCACCCTCCTCTCTACAACCTCCTTTCAGATTAACTATCTGAGTTTTTCTCCATGATAAAATGGCCCTGTTTAGATGAGGATGGCAGTACTCTATGGCTCTGGAACCCACTAATGTCTAAGGACTTTTATGGATAATAAACTGGGAAAGGTTTGGCCTGAATTGCAGAGCAGCTTGATTTTAGTACGACTGGGCCTTACCCAAAACTCACTGAAATCATTCCAGATCTTTCCACTGATTTCAGTAGCTTTGGATTGAAAGGAATTCTGATTCAAGAAACATCACTAAAAAGTGTGAGGAGCAGCACTAAGCACAAAAGGAAGAGACGAAGAAAGTGAACACATCGTGCTATCCAAATGGTCAGATGATAAAAGAAAGAGAAGAGGCATTGGATAGACAAAATATAACCATAATATCCTGGTAGTTTACAGTGTTGCTGCATTCTGTAAATACACGCTGAAAGACGCCAACCAACAAAGGCATCATCACCAAGTCTTCTCAGGAAGTCTTTCTGGTTCCCTGGGCAAGAATAACTACTATTTAGTCATTCTTAAAATGAACACATCAATTCAGATACTTGTCCAAAACCTTCTATAAAGCCTATTTTGCAGAGTCAGTGTGTTCCACCCTGCTTAGTTCAGGCCATATATGAATAGTTTGGGTGTAACAGAATGAGACTCCTTTTATAATAATGAGTCAGGCAAACTCAGCTTAGAATCTCAGTGTCAGGCTGGATTCATTCCTGGCTGCACAAAATGCTCAGTAACTATAGGCCACCTGAGTCACATGCCACATGTTTACGTTATAAAATTGAGGTGTACAGCATTTTCAGTAGACTGGTAGGTCAACCAGTAGAGAAAAAACACAAACTTGTTTTTGTTTGCATTTTACCTGCAAAGCCAAATAAATTTCTTGGTGGCTTAAGTTAAAGATAGACTCATGAAAAATTCTGCTGGGCTCTTTTGAGCATCACTCTTCACAGAAAAATGTTCAATAAAGTCAAAGAGACATTACACTGAGCCTTAATGGGATGAGGGGAACACAATTACATTCCCATTTTCTTCATGATTCTTGGTTAGTTCTGCAGGAATTTGTTGCAAGCCACTACAGTACTGAATACTGGAACAGAACAGGCCAACAATGGGCAAAAGCAGGGCCAAAGGACCGACTGACTTCTCTCCCCTGGGAGAAGAGAGATGGGTGTTAGGACCAGACTCTCCCCATCCTCTCATAGAGCCAAAAATTTACCATGTGTTCAGGGATAAGGTTTTGGTGACGATAAGCAGTCTAACCAATAGCACTGTGGACAAATCATCACAACATGTCAGTATGTTTGTCTACTTAAATGTAAAATATAAATAAGCTATAAGACCAACATGAATCTCTCCAGTGAGATATCTTGTGTAATCTGAATTTGCTTTAGAAATAACTGCTTTGAACACAAATAGGAAAATCCACAAGAGTTATCTGAACACTGCCATTATGTATTGATAATTTTTTATCAATAATGGCAGTGATTTTAGACTTTTAAATATAACAACTGTGGTATATACTATGAACAAGTAAAATCCATAAAAAGGAACACTAACTATCAAGCACAGAAATGTGTACTGCCTCAAGGATGACCCAGTTTCTAAGTTACATTGTTCAGGCAGGTTATTGTGATAAGTACTGTGATAGATCTAAGGATGAGATCCTATAGATTACTAAGAAAACCTTTGTAATGAACCTGAACAGAGCCCTCCGGTCCTGTGAGGCTTCTCTCACCATCAATTGATTCCTAGGCAGCACAGCATTCACTCTACAGAAACAACCTTCTCATATTCTTGTGCTAATAAAGTATCATACAGAACAAAATTGCTGTCTACGCTTTTCACACAAATACCTATAAATGATCAACAAACCTGCTATGATAAAGTGCAGCTCCCCTCCAACCTAACCCAGCTCCTGACCCCCTTCTTTCCTCCAGTACTCCTCCCTGTTTATCTTGCTATTACACATGAGGTAGCAGAAAAAACACTTCCACCCTCCCCTGCCCCGGCCATGCCTCAGTTTCAGACTCTGCCAGTGAGTGAGCTTGTGCTGCTGATTTTAGCTGTTCTCCCCAATATCCTGCGTATGTCTTTTGCTGTAAGTGAGCAGTTCAGTTTAAGCAATATCCAACTTTAGGAAATCAAATCTTTACTACTAGAAATAACAATCAATTGAGGCGTATTCCTCACTATTTTTTTTTCTTATCAAACTACATGTTTTCACCTGTCTCCTAAAAGACCTCCTTATTTTCCCTTGTCTTGGTTTCAGCTGGGATGGAGTTAATTTTCTTCCTAATAGCTAGTGTAGTGCTGTGGCTAGCATTTAGTATGAGAAGAAAGTTGACAACACACTGGTGTTTTAGTTGTTGCTAAGTAGAGCTAATACTGAGTCAAGGACTTTTCAGCTTCTCATGCCCTGTCAGCAAGGAGACTACGCATACGCAAGAAGACTAGGGGTACACAAGAAGCTGGGAGGAGGCACAGTTGGGACAGCTGACCCAAACTGGCCAAAGTAATACTCCATACCAGATGACATCATGAACAGCATATAAACTCGGGGAAGCTGGCCATGGGGCACCACAGCTCAAGGATTGGATGGGCATCGGTCAGTGGGTGGTGAGCAGTTGTATTGTGCATCATTTGTTCTGGGTATTCTTTTATCACTATAATATTATTATTATAATATACTATATATATTATATAATATATATAATTATATAGTATATAATATATATATTATATAATATATATTATTATTATTATATCATTATTATTATTATTGTTACTATCACCTTTCTTTTCTGTCTTATTAAATACCCTTTATCTCAACCCATGAGTTTTGCTTTTTTTTTATTTCCTCCCCCATCCCGTTGAGGGAGCTGTAAGCTAACAGCAGCATGATGTTTAGCTGCCTGCCATTTTAAACCACAACAACCTACAAAGCATATCTGAGAAATTCATTTCCTTCTCTTTCTTTTGGTTTCAAAACTTTGGAATAATTCTTATCAGTTAGTAAACAAAACAAACAAATCTGTTTATCAGAACCACTCCTTACTTGAAAAAAAAAACCCAGAAAATAAAATCAAGGAAGCCAAACACTTTTCTAAATTTGAGAAGGCTTAAAACCCAGAATCTATTCTCTGAATAGGTATAGTTATACATTCTTAATTATTCAGGTGTCTGACATTCGTTTGGACACAGACAGAAAGTCATTATCAGGGGAATACATTTTATATCTATACAATATTAAAATGGGTTTTTAAAAATTGTATTGGATACCAAGATTTTTAAAAGCAAATGGAATATTTTAAAAACTATACTCTGCAGTAAAATCAGCTGCTACTTGGAGAGTGTACATAAAATGAGAAGCGTAATTGACATTATTGACTGAATGATAACGCTCTGAGTAAGCAAAACTTGAGTTTGACAGGAATTCTACTTGAGTTAACACTGCAGGATTGGTCTGTACAATTGCCAAACGGATTCCCGTTTGTTCATCTTGTATATTAAAACCCAGTAAAACTCTGATACCTTGACATAGTTTTATGTTGTCACTAATGTTACAGAACACATCAGTTTGCCTTTGTGTTTGGAAGAAATCCTTCTGCTGACATCTATTATGTACAGTCTGCTTGGATTTGCAACTGTGCAATGCAAACAACGTGTAGGGAATCACCTGTTCAGTTCCACACTATCAAGAGATAAAACTGCTGAGTTCAGAAGCACAATTAAAACAGTAGCTGTGATAAAAAAAAAGAACATCCCACCAGTTTATGGTTCTGACCACAAGAAGACTCCAGGAGTAATAGCTGTTGTGTGTTTATGGAAGCAGAGAGGTGACTAAAACCTGCCCTGTCAGTTTTCGGCTCTGTATCGCCAGCTGCATTAAAATGCAACCCTGAGCGATTTTTTTCTTTTTTTTTTTTTTGTCTAGAATTTCAGGAGCAGAGAGTACAAAAGAGCTGATGAGCAATGAATGCTTCACCCTTCCTCAATTAATCTTGTCTCTCTACCTTTGCTTTTGCTTTCCCTCTACATGAAGGTAATAATGACACCCTCATCCATTATCCTTTTATCCCTGTTATTCTCGTGAAATTGCTTAATAATATGTTACAGATTCGTCTTCACTCACATAATTCTTCCTGTCATTTGCAGTATATCATCCTGCAAACATACAGCCCACTTTCACTGGCCGTTCTTTGAAGATTATTGTCAGTGACATCTTCAGGATGCGTTTGGAATCTGGAGCATCATTTCCGTTGCGATGGGGAATTACACTGACTTATCTGTCATTGCCAAAAGCACAACAAGCAATTCAGTGTTAATGCAAAGGTAACACAGGTTTTTATCATGCCGCCAGAACAAGAGCTCTTGTAAATTTATGCTAATATGGCCCTTTTATAGTTTAATAACCTCCTCCCCTACTGGAAAAAGGGGCACATGCACACGCACGAGCACACACATATGCACATACACGCCCCCCCTCCCCCCCCACGATGGTAGTTTAATAATCTGTGTCACACTGTGGTAGGTAATTTGTAGCTGATCCTCTTGTAATTATTTATTTTAAATCTTTTTATGAATGCTAATCTTATATAGTACAGAGGATCCCCCGTTTTGTTAGATACATGGAAACTGCAAGAAGCAATTGAACAGCTTCTGTTTCTAACAGTAGGTATCAACCATAAACAGTTACCACAACACGAATTCCCTATTTCTCAACAAAATAATAACAAATCAATTTTTAATTGATGTATATCTCTCCCTTTTCTTTCCTTTCTCTTTTCTTTTCTTTTCTTTTCTTTTCTTTTCTTTTCTTTTCTTTTCTTTTCTTTTCTTTTCTTTTCTTTTCTTTTCTTTTCTTTTCTTTTCTTTTCTTTTCTTTTCTTTTCTTTTCTTTTCTTTTCTTTTCTTTTCCTTTTCTTTTCTTTTCTTTTCTTTTCTTTTTCCTTTTCTTTCCTTTTTCCTTTTCTTTCCTTTTCTCTTTCTCTCTTTCTCTCTGTCTTTCTCTCTTTCTCTCCTTCTTTCCTTTTCTTTCTTTCTTTCTCTCTCTCTCTCTCTCTCTCTGTGTAAGGCTATGACTACTGATGCTGTTTGCTTTCCTCATCAAGAAATCTGCAGTACTACAAATGAGCCCTTCTCCCTGATCCAGGGTGGCATTCCAGAGGGACCCTGGCGATCCTGCCTGCATGCCAAATCTGACAACACATGACAAGCCGGTCGGCGTGCAGTAATTTGACTAATTATACCGGATTAGAGCATATTAATGCAAGCTGTTTTCTCCAGAGTTAATGACCTGCTGACTGGGTTCTGTAAGGCCCCACTAGGTCTACAGACAGCTAAAAAACAAAACCCTGCTTTCTAAGCCCTCGTCATTTCGCATCAGCAAATGAGTATATCAAACTACTGAGCAGCAAAATTCAAGCGACATTTTGTGTGCTACAAACCCTTGCAGCCTTCCCTAACTTTCCACCTCAAGGGTTGCTTTGATATAAAATTAAAGTCTACTTTTTCCTTATTTTTTTCTTTCCTGCAATGCAGAGCCCTGAACATGAGGAAGATTTCTTTTTTCCTAGATTTTCCCCCAGCTTTTTGTTAATGAGTATAGGGGAGAGAGAAATAACGTATGGTCACTGTAATACTGCCATGTGGTTTCATTATGATGTTAAGATTGTACAGTTTTCCTCAAATAATTCAGTATTATAAACAACTTTAAAAAATTATGTTCTCAAATTAAATGTTTGTAACAGGAGGTTATACCCCTTGAGATACTTATTTGGGGACTGATTTTCGGTCTGTATTTTTCGGACTGATTTTCGGTCTCTATTTTTCTATGAAAACTGAAAAACGTTTTCATAAAGACATTGGCTGGTGTTTTAAAATATTTTAGGTGAATGAAAAGTGTTCTCCAAATTGAACTGGACTGGTTAAAGATAATTTCATTTTAAACTCTGGCTTGTTTTAAATACAGTTTGTTAAGAACACAATTGTTTTGACAAACTTAAAACAGTTGGGCTGAAATGAAACCTTTTTCCTCCAAGAGTCATGGATAACCTTTAGCAACATGACAAGGACTTTGCATGTAGCTGTGTATATACAATGTATATTCTCATTTTCTAAAATATAGAAACATTTTTCATGTACTGATTTTAATGTATACATAACTGAATTACCTTACTAATCAAAGACTTAAATTATCCATTAAGGATCCTAAAATAATTTCATATGTGGAGCTTTCCATATACACAGGCTTGTCTATTCTTCTTTAGACCTAAGAATATTTCAGTACCTGACTAAATACTGAAAATATGCCAATTTAGCATAAGACAACAATTACTTCTTTTTCTTCTTTATCTATTTTTTTTTCTTATTGCATGTCTGTATTACTTTCTGGAATAACTAGAAATATAAATTCAAACTCTTGGTATATTTTCCCTGAAATACATATGACAGCGTGCAACTAAATCACTCCTCAGACACGCTGAACAAGTATGTCCCATACAAGTGTATCACTGATGTAAAATATGATAAATTTATTGCAAGGAAAAAGTTAAGAGTTTCTGTTAGCACTATACAGTTTGATTTACTCTAATTCTGTATGTACATTTGTATCTTATGTCTCATAAAGGACTAATTACATACACCCAGTACTAAGTACTACACAGGGAACCAAGCACTGCACATATGCACACAAGTATCTCTAGTGTAACTCAAATGGAATTTAAATTTACTTTACCATAAATGAGATTAGAAACATACTCACTTAGCCCATAAGGTCTCTGAGTCAAATTAAACCTGGTACAATCCACTACCAAATTTGTTATGCTTTGCATTTTGTAAGCCAGAAGAAAATTGGGCTGTTTGTGATCTGAGCTTGCAGAAAGCATTCTTTCCTTCCAGTGAGTAAAAAAAAAAAAAATGGGTCTGAGGAACATTAGTAGTGCTGTAAAAAGTCCTGGAGGACTAGCTCATTCGGGAAATTGGTAATAGGCTAGAGAAGTCGACTCTAATTTACTAGACTATATAGAATAATTGAACCAAATCCTAGTCTTGCCTTTAATTACCCTAAGACCTCTGCTTTGCCATTACCCTGAAGAGCCTGAAAGTTATCACCTTCACACTGCTGTTCAATAACCTACGGAACATGAGACGTCCACTGCGACCTGAAAGGCAGTTATCAAATGTTCACAAGAGAAAGGCACCACCACACTGGCATTCTTGTTGGCACTTTCAGCAGAGGACTGGAGGAGTGAATGGGTATGAAGGCTACTAAGTTGTCACCTCTAAGGGAGATCCTTCAGGTCATGGGTGAAGCATATCAGGAGGGCAGTGTGGGAAAAGGAGAACTAGTACTGCTCATGCATAAATAAAGGACTTTGGTCTTCAGGGCTGTCAATCCAGCATCTTTCAAGAGAACTAAATTCATCATACCCAAAAAGTGTAGATAGTCCTTCTAAAAGGAATAAAGCTGGCATATGATCCTCCTCTGGGTAACTATGCAATCAATTTTATACTGAAGTTGCTTTTACAGTAAAAGAGGTCTAATAAACAGTTTTGTATGTTAAAAGTAAGAAGGAAAAACAAAACAAAAAAGTCTACGTGACTTTATTACAATAAGAATCCAATAGCTTCATATTTTAATATAGACAGAAATTATTTTTTAAAATAACACATAAACAGAAAAAAATTAAAATTAGGAAAACATATATGTAACACTAAAAAGTAGTGAAAATGTACACACCAACACAGAAAATCTCAAAGTTCAGATTAGTAACCTTTAAAACTTCATTGCTTTTAAGAATTTATGCAGTACAGACTGCAAATGAGAAGAAATATTTAATCGCTGACATTACATAAGTTCTGAATCTGTTTATTTCTAACCTTTGTAGCCGATAGAAATTTTTAAGTCTTACTTGAACAGCGTGATTACCATTCATACCTTCAGACCTCTGTGACACCGGCGCAAAATGGTGACTGAGTGATGTCCCAGAAACTTACTGGAAGGTATAAATCATGCTGTTGTCTTTCCTCTTATGGCTATATAAATCCTGGTAGAGAAGGCACTCTGGTAACTTCCTGAGAGCTCAACGGTTGTATCTAATTTACATTCAAATGTGTATATTTGTAAAACACCCTACTGAAATACAGAACTGAAATATTTTTTTCATTGTGTTTTCTGGTGGATAAATAGGAACTAATGACTAGTAATGTTCACTGATCGTTAGTCCACTTTTCCTTCAAGCTGTAAATTCTGACATTGCAGATGTGAAATTCATTCTTTCTTCTTGCAGACTACCTATGCTCCAGAGCATATAAAGTGAAAAAAAACCAAAACCCAAAACTGTAATAAAAGGATCTAGTAGGAAGGGGAAGGGGATAAGAAATAATAAAACACTTTTCAGCTCGTGGGTCACAATATCAGACTACAAAATATATTTTATGTTCCGGGAGTCATTTCATGACCACCATGATTCTTCATTCCATTTTGTTATGAAATCTCCAAGATACAGAATGCTGAAATTATAAAATGAAATACCTTTCTGAAGATAGCCAGGTTTAAAAAAATAAACCAGTATGTGTGGAATATATACACGCAGAGGTCAGTGAGGAATACAGCAATGGAAGCTTTCTTGAGGATAAAAATATCTGCTGATACTCTATTTCACCTGAGCATGGCAAACAGTACCTGGAAACAATGTTTTTATAGAAAAGTCACTGAGTTCTCATTGGACTGAAGAAACTGAGTAATAAAGAATCAAAATCTGTGACATTCAGAATCTCATATTATTCTGATCTTCTTGGATATCTAAAGCTCAGAACAACCTCAACATCTTCAAACAGGCTTATATCATACAATTTGCCTTTTCTTCATTCATTTGTAATATTAATTTATGCAGAAGCCTTAAAATTGGGGCAACTAAGGAAAAAACAAAACAAAATACACCCTCCTCCCCATAATTTGTTACTATTGCAACTCTCTTGTTCCAGAGTTTGGTAGTGATTTTGAGGAAAAAAAATCACCACAGGAGACTAACTTTATGAAAAGAATTGGATAGTCACAATTTTTATTTCACCGTTCACTGTGCATACCGCAATCCAAACAGAAAATACATTCTCATTTTGATTAAGAAGTTGTCAGAGCAAGTTTTAAATTATTTTTTGTTACTCCCATCCGACATATCCTATTAATATTTCACTGAGAATGGAGCTTTTTAAAAATGTAATTATTTATGGGCGTCCAAAGCCCCAAAGCCAGCTATCCCTGTCTAAATGTAAACAAAGATCTGATTGACTACGAACACAGACTACATTAAACTCAATCACCATTTATTATGCACGGTTTACTATTGAAGCTAAATTCTCATCAAACGGGTTTCAAAAGACAGGTGAAAACTTTTTAAAATTATGTTTTAAGTGGCATTTCCTAAAATTTAAATTCAATGAACAATAATATATGTAGAGTTTTTGATCTGGCTTAAGTATTATCTAATAATGATGGTACTAAATAAAAAATCACTAGAAAGCTATAGCATCTGCAAGACAACAAAAAAGGCTTACAGCAGAGACGCCATGAAACATTTAGCTGGTATTTTCCACACACTGATCCAGTGAAAAAAGGGTAAGCTGTAAAAATGTGCTTCTGAGAGTTTCAAACCATATTGTACAGAAGTCACATCAAATTAATACTGAGGACCATTTAGAGCTTTTATTCTGAAAAGCTTTTGAAAAGGGATTAAACTATGAAAACTCGCATGATACTAAAGTACCTATTAATGGGTTTAGGGGGGGGAGGAACAATGAAAGTGTTATTTTTAGATAAATCGTTACTTTGTATGTAGCAGCACAAAGCATTTGCTAAAGAGACACTGCAACAGTTCTCCAGCAATATCCCACACATCTAAACACTGATTAGCAGGAGAATTTTTCTTGTCAATAAGAACAATCTTACATAGAAAAGAGGGTCTTATGGTTTTCTCTTTAATTTTCAACAATTTCTATAAATAATTCATTAGGAAAATTCAGTAGTCAAAAACTGCAGAAGTAAAACTGGTGTAGTTTTTAGAAGATTACTAGTTATCGTATAAAATACGACTGCATGTTTGTAGTCTTCCATATGCACATCTGATCATCGAAAGCCTGCTAACAAACTACTTGTATAAAAAAATTCACACTGTACAATACACTTAACATGCAGAAAAATTATGTTTTCAAAAAATAACAGGAAACAGCATGAGTAGTGAGAAGAAGGAACTGAGGTAGTTGTCATCTCATCAAAAATAATGAATGCTCAAGAGATTTCTAACTTCATCTCTTCCCAGTCATTTGTCCGATAACAATAGGCTACCAGGAGAGAAAAGACTAGGCTCAGAGCGTTCTCTTCTTCCTCAGCTCTAGCTAGCACCTGTAACCTCCAAACAACTATGTACCAGCTGAAATCCACATGACAACAGCCCCAAAAGACAACTGGAAATGTTGTTCCTAGCCTGCTGTGCCTCCATTCAGCAACGGGATGCACCACATGGTGGATGACAGCTTTGTGTCTGCCCCATCTTGCAGCCTCCCCTCCTCCCTAGACACACAGTCGTGCACACACAAAACAGTCTTATGGCTAATGATGCAAACATGAAGTGTAAAGTCTCCTTAATTTGACCCTTGTTAAACTCCTAATTGGATTGAGGCGGTCTCAGAGTGGAAAGCAACCCTGGATTATTCAAGAAAGCTTTTACAAAATGAAGACCAAATTACAAAAGGCTTCCACTCTGGCTGCAGGACACCACAAAGAACAGGCAATGAATTGCAGCTGTCACTTAAGTTAAAAATCTAATCAATTGCTTTTTTTTTAAACAGGTAACTTTTTGAACAGTTTCTTCATTGTGATACTCTTCAGAGTGCGCTTGACCCAAATTTAATAAGCTGCTATTAAAGCAGAAGAGCAGCTGTAGAGCAAACACTGTAGAATGATACCGTGCATTCAGGCTCTTAATGATTTTAAAATGACTACAACCATTGCTTCATTCAAGAGGAACAAAGCTCAGGGCTCTTTGCTCAACAATGTCTTAACACAAACTGTCTGAACAGACAGCATTCATTTGTCCTTCATGAACCCAAAAGGTCAGCTGCATTGCTGAGAACATCTCAACAGTTTAATTGTGTTTCTCCTGTAGGAAGACTGAGAGGAGAAACTTGGGGATTCCTTGTATATGAAAACTAGCCTTTTTTTTCTTCCAAGGAAATAAATATACAGCTTAAGTACAGAGACAAGGGGTGCATGATATGCAGACAGGTGTAAAACATGAAGTAATTATAGAAGCTCAAATTAGTTCCTAGGCCTGAGGCAAAAAAGAGAACAGTGCCTTGACAAAAGGGAATAGCAAATAAGGATAGCAAACAAAAAATGGCTTGAATGTGTAAATTAGCAAGAAAAATGAGACAGAAAAGCAGCTTTACTCTACTATTATTCACCACATGAGAACAGAGCAGCTGAACATGATCAAGAGGGCTTTGGAGGAGAGAGGCAGGCATCAACACCGAAACGAAGCCAAAGAGTGGCAGCTCCGCACTTTCTAGTCAGTCACTCATTATGTGGTGAAGTGCTCTTGAGAAGTGCCTCTTATACTTGACCTATCATATTACTTCTTCTGTAAACACATAATCCCTGCTTGTTAGGTGGTGTCAACACTAGCATTCATTCACTGTGGTAGTCCTTTTGTGTATAGACACTTTAGAAGTGCTGCCAAAACCAAAGAATTGACACCATAATAAAACAATTTGAATTTCAACCAGGTAAACAGATCCTATGCGCTTCTGTAAAATGTACTGTGCAGAGCATTACATCCAGTTTCACTTATTTGAGACAAAGCTGCTTTCTTACTACAAGGCTATTTTCCTTGCATGTCTTTTTAGCCAGGATAACAACCAAACACCTAATAATGTTCGTAAACGAACACAGTTTAATAACAGGAATTATAGCCACTGCAAGTTTTGTGCCTCATGCATATAAAAAACCAGTTTGCATATTTTTGCTACCAGTCAGCTAAGCAGAAGACCAAAATCAAAACAAACTGTGTTTATGCAAAACTGATTACCTCCTACGAGCAACATATTATTCCCACAAAGGTCACACAAAAGCCATCAAACTGGTCAGCTTTTACACAAGAATTTCAAACACTCATAGAGATATTTTATACTTCAGTCTTTGTGGGGACTTATGTCTGATTATTATAATTAGATATTTAGACCTTCCACTCAAAGATCATACTTTTTTGCTCTCAACGGCACAAATAGATACTTAAGAACACTTTTTAAAATCAATTCAGGTACATACATAATTGATTCTGTGCTTCTGCATTAACATAGGTTTCTAGACAAAACACCACCCTAGCATTTATTAAGTGCGCTGAACATTTTTGCAGGCTGTTTGACTAAAAAGATGAATCATATTTTCATTCAACACTCAACAAAACATCAATGAACTTTCTGATTTATCACAAAGTATCAATGAGACACAACACAAGAATGGTAGTATTTGCCTAAAATGGCTATTTCTACAAATGAGTCCAAAAAGATACACAAAATGAAGACTCGGATGTGTAGCACCCAGCCTCTCAAAGCTGTTAGCACTGGGTGCATCAAAAGGAGTAACACTACAGGACCGATATTGCAACAAGGTGATGTGACGCATTCCTGCAACCCTGTCTGAAAAAAAAAAAAAAAAGCATATTATCAAGTTTCACCAAGGTCATCATCCTCTTGTCCAGGATTGCCAAGATTTCTTTGTTAGCTTTTTGGGGGGCAGGAAATCAAGCCTACACTCCTAGCACATACAAATTTTGCAGCTGAATGTTTTGTGTTCAGGCACTCAACTGCGCATTTCTGGGAAACCTTGACAACACCACTAATGCTTGGCTCAGCTACCTTACTTAGCAGGCAGCAAGAGGCAGCTTGCCCACCATTTGGTCTTGAACTCATCCACCTGGGAGCAAGGACAGTGAAACATTCCTACCTCTACTAGCCACTGCCATCTCATTCAAACACCTCTGATCAAATTCTCAGTGGCCTTAACCAACCTGAACAAACTCATATCAAATGGAAATCTAATCCTCACATCTTCTACCTTTGTCTTTCAATTGTTGCTTCTCCCACTCCTAACCCCTAGACAGAACTTCTTCCCATATCCCGTCCTTTTAGAAATTCCATTTTATACTGTCATAAGCTTTCTATGTAATATAGCGGTAAGCAGTATTTATTACAACCTTTTTACCTTTTCCACTATCGCTTCTATTTTTTTGCTCACAATTTCTTGCATTTGCCAAAACCAGATTGTAAAATGAGGCCTGAATCACATAATTTTTATTCCTCCAAGGCAACATGAAAATGTGTGTCACTCTATAAATATTAAACACAACCAATAACAAATAATTTAGTCTTGTGAACAAAAGCCTCCTAAGTCCCATGTTTAGTAACATTAATTTAAGAACATGCAGTAAGTACCGTGTAATACAGGCAAGTTCAGCAGTTCGTGCTCCAAAAAGGTCTCAATCAGTCCTATTCATTAGGACTTAATTTAGAAGGCAAAGAAATACCAGCCAAGGTGTCAGTATAGCTATCTACACTTCCAAAGACACGCTGTGAACTTCATTATATGTGTTCCCTCTCAACTTCTGGAATCTCCGTTATCTTCCTCTTCTCAAACATGTCCTGTTTCCCACCCTAATAAAGATTTCCTTTACTATATAGATTTCATAAGCCTCTGGACAAGTTAACTTCTAGGTCAGTGAATGATGCTGAAAGGGCTGCTGTTTTTACTATCTGGGGCTCTGGAGAGAAGTTATTGGAGAACTACCTTATCCACTCTCACAAAGCAGTGACTTCTGCCCACAAAAGCAGCAACTACATTGAGGCTGGCACAGTTCAAGCACAGCCAAGAGTAAGCCTGGGAAATGCTGGTGCTTTCCAGCAGATCCCCAACAAGAGTCTCCACAGCCCAATCATGGTTATATGCAATGGTAGAGATTCCTCAAAGTCAGGTTTTCTTTTTAGTGTGGCATTTATCTTTACATGAAGAAGCCTCTACATTTTTCTACTTTAATTCAAACTTCTCTAAGCAAAGAACTACTTCTTCCTTCATTATTGTTCTTTGATTTCCTGTTTTGATTCTTTATACTGTTTTTTTAGCCTCCTCCTTTTCATGAAAAAAATTTTACTACAAGTTTTCAAATTAGATTTTCCTGAACAGTTTTCATGTGTTCCATTTCAAATTCATTCTCTTTGATTGTTTTGCCCTGATCTTCAGCCCATCTATTCACTTTTTTTCTAATCTAAGTACAGCATAATTTTTGCTTGCCTTCTTGTTTGTGGTTTATTTCTCCTATTCCACAAAGATGTTTAGACTCAACTAAATTGCTATAAAAATTGTGGGTTTAATTGAATCACTACATTTTGCCTGCACAACTGATGATCACATACGGTATCACAGGGTCAGTGTGAGGCTGAAGTTCAAATTCCTTATGCATTCACTAAACTCAAACATGCCAGTGTTTCGTTTACAAGCAGTCCGACATGTCCACTATGTGACTGCTCAGCACATATGGAATATGGCAAACACTCTTCCATCAACACTTTTTCAGAATTTCTAGAAAACAGATGGTCCAACTGGGCAGCATGGCCCCATAAATCCAGGAGACTACCAGGGAAAATGGAAGGGCATAGCTTACCAGCAGAAATGAAGTCTGCTGCTAACACCACAGTGAGCTTGACAAATAAGAATTTACCCCTGAAAAAGCAATTCAGTCTCTTGGTTCCAATTTCTGTTAAATGGTTATTATTGCTGGTAATGAGCATTATTTTCCTACTATTTTTCTAGATAGTAATATGAAAAGTGATTTTTGCCTACTCATAACTAATAAGAAAATCATATGCACTAATGCTAGCATGGCATAGCATACGTAAATTTGTAGGTTCAAGGTGACTTAAAACATCATTCCTGTCACAAAATTCATGTAAAGTAGAAAAGGAATGGAAATTAATAAAAGGAATGCAGCTCACAGAAGAAAGGAAAGTAACACAGTGGGTGAAACTACAGCTCTCAGAAGGCCATGCTCTGCTCTGATGCCAACTCTTGCAGAGATTGACTAACATGAGACACGAGTTCATGCAACAGAAGTTTAGTCAGCACAAACGAATCACATGTAAGCTTCACTGACCCAACTACATCTGATGTAATTAGCGTCATCGTTTTAGCTAGTGCTTGATTTGGACCATTAATCTTAAATATTTTATGAAAAGTTTAAAATCATATAGAACAGATACATTGACTAAACACACTCAGCAAACAAAACTACAGCAAACATCTGTAATATTTTAATAGCATAAAAACATAATTCCACCAAACTATTCTTTAAATGCATGACAATCTTTCTTCAAGGAAAACAACTCTTCATTTTTAAGCATTTTCTAATATACCAGTCATTGTGGTTTGTCATGGTCCTTTAATACAGAACAAACAAAAACCTAGAAAATCTTGCAAAATGTACAAAATTCTGGTTTTCACCTGTGAGGTGTATCCTACTTAAGTATTTCAATGATAAGTATCGGTTGTCAATTTATCAAACCTCTTCTAGTATATCGTATAGTAAGCAGATAATATATGTGTCATCCCGAAAGTCAAAACCTATTGGCAAACCCAAACTCAGGTCAGATTTCATATCGCCAAAAATGGTTGCATAAAAATTGTCCTCAGAACATGCTTTTATACACGGAGGAAATCTAGAACAAAGCACAAAGCTAACATCCTTACTGCCACAGTCCAAAACCAGATTCTGTTTATTCTGTTTTCTGTTTATTTGCTGAAGCAAAACTGCTACATTATAGAATCATAGAATGTCCTGAGTTGGAAAGGACCCACAAGGATCATCGAGTCCGACAACCCCAAAATTAACAACATAAAATACCCTGAAATTTTGATTTGTTTACTCTTCTTTACCAGCAAAAGTACTGTTTTTAAAAAATGCTATTGATACTATAAGCTTGACTACTGTGACAGATTAGGGCAAAGGAAAACTTCAGGTTTGCTAGTGACCACATCCTCTTGTTCAACATGCTAAGGAATGTCATCTTATATGATTCACTCCTGAGAACTAGTGATATCTTCTCACCCATTGTGCTGCTAATGTTATCTTGAGCAAACTCCAGGTTGGTTTCACAGAAAAAAAATATATTAAAAAATTCATAACTTCATAAATTCATTCCCAGTAAAACTATTTAAACTATTTTTCCATTCATGCAGCCAGCAGGAAGGATGCAAACTGCATTTTCTAAGCAGTTCTTTTCGAACCTTCTATGATGACTTTTATGAAATGTGTAGCAAAATAAGTATCTATCTCTCTTCTCCCATTCCTACAAGCAGGAATAGACTAGAAAGTCTAAAAATAGACTTGACTTTTAAAGTCTATATTTCCTGTGAAGGAAAACTTTGTTTAAGCACTGAAAAAAAGAAGATGCAGAAGTCTTTCAAATCTGAATACAGAGTTAGAGGATGAAGATAGGAGAAGCTGATATAGCTGAAGACAGGTATAATTGAAGACTATGATTACTGAACACTGATGCTAAGATACCTGTAAAAACATCCAGCCTGCTTGGATATGTGCAAATCTGGTAGATGAAGTGTCAAACCCTGCAGTTTCTCTGTGCCCCATTACTTCATGACTTCCGAGGTCTGTCAGTGTCTTGGAAAAAAAGATTTTTAATACCACCCTAGCAAACAAATTTATGAGTACTTCTTGCACAGAAGATGAGTCCCACTAATGTCACTGGATTTATTTGCCTGAGAGAGTGGTAAGTCAAGACAAATTAGGGTAAGAATGATACATCTAAGGTTAAATAGAGGTTGATGTCCAAGCTTCAGTAATGACTTTTTTGTTGTTGTTGTTGCTTTCTGAAACCTGTAAATCTACAAGGTAATTCCTTCCCAACTTTTAAATTCATCTTTCCACAAAACATCATCAACTATCAGAACTCAATTTGCATAATAAAATCTGTTTTGCTATAAGGTATAAAGGGAACCTAGCCTTAACTTATGGGGTTTGGAGGAACTCTGAGACATTTAATAGTGGAACATCTAAGTGGGTTACTGCAAGCCTGGGAAAAGTAAATGACTACATGAGAGTTAAAGTCAACAAGTCATAATAAAGTCAGTAACTCTAAAGCTACAGATCCCATTTATATTTTCAGTTTGTCCCTATATTTTTAAACAGATGTACCCAGCCAATATCTTTGTAATTATTCTGTGGTACACTGAATAGCAAATTTTCTCAGATGGACTCAGTACCACATGCTCCCATACACGTCCAAAGTAGAAAGCACAATATAACCATTTCACAGAACTCTCAGGAATCAGACAGGAGCAGAATAAATCACTCTGCGAACAAGCTGTGTACCAGGCTTCATTAGTTATAATTACCCCCAAAATATGCTCAGCAGAATGCACACGTGTCATCTGGGAGTGACACACAATAGAGTGGGCAACTTATAAACTCCTCCAAGCACAGAAAGAGTCCATAAAACAACTGGCTTGTGCATTTGGATTCATGTGATAACACCTCCTATTGCATAAGCCACCAGATGACACAGATGGGGCAAATCCAGACAAGGAACATTTCTTTTGTATAGGCATTGGACTTCATTTGATGCCTATTCAACCAACAAACTGAGAAAGCTGAGAATAAAACACTAGATCTTTGTCTTTTTTATTTCCCAGATTGTGCTACACTTGCTTACAATAACGAAACATATACAGTTTTAACTACTTAGAACATAATGACTTAAAGAAAAAACAAAGCAAAATAAAACAGGATATTAAATTTAACATACTTATGCACAGGCAAAACCAAACACACTTCCCCAAACTTTCAAAGGAAACATTTCTAGTATAATATTAAACATCTCCCTTTCATACATCCAACATCTCCCTTTCATACATCCTATTACCAAAAGAGGTAACTACTGACTGAAGCTCTTTGAGAATGCATATACCAGCTATCAGATCTAGTCTTTTTTGAAAAAAAAGCATATTAATTAACATTATGTTCATGTATCAAATCACCTTTCTTTTAATGATTACTACAAAACCAAACACATTACAACTACTGCAACATTGATCTCATCTTAACTTTGCTCTGTGAACTTGCTCATTTCTTTCTGCCTCCTGTACTTTCTACCAATCATAATAATTATTTTCTGTCTGGGACATTCCAGTCTCACACCAAATGCACATTTTTTCCTCCTATTCTTGTTATTTACTTCATTGCATCCATATACCATGGTATTACTGTTCTTCTCATTAAATGCCTTTCCACATATATTTTGTGGTTTTCTATTATTGCCCACTGCTATGGTTTGCTCATGTGGAAATACTGGAGGTAAGTACTTGTTTACTGTAATAAACTTATCCTTTCCTCAGAAGGAAACTTATTCATACACAGTTCACTGTAGAGACTGATTTGATGGTAAATATAATGGGAAAATTAAACATGTTCACATATACAATATAAACATGGAAAAATGTATTTTTTGGATGTTACATGAATAGGCTAGTGTATATGTATATATATTGATATGAATGCCCACGTGTCTATTTAATTCTGTATTCAAGTGTATAAACACATACAAATAGAGCCACATAAAAACACAGACACATCTCTGTGTACACACTCAAAAAGCACTCTGCACCTTTAGGTGGCAAATATGGTGCTTACACTGCATTATGTTTCTGGCATGCTGTTAAGGAACTGTGTAATGTCCTCACATCTGTTAGCTACCTCCAAGACAACGCAGAAAGCAACTACAAAATTCTGACTGAAGCACATATTAAATTAGTAACTTAACATTAATCACAATACTGAGTTCTGTGAAACTTCTCATACCCAGGAAGTAAATACTCAATTTTTATAAAGTAGACTCTAAAGTTCATAGATTTAGAGTGGTAATGTGAAGTGCCACAGAGAGAACTGAGTATATCCACAATATGTAAGATCAATTAAGGTTTTTTTATAAATAGCATCAGTTAACCTGTGATCTGTCACATCTGTGCATCAGTAACATTATGTGGATGTAAGTAAGGCAAGGATTTGGCCCACTTGGCCCCATTTCTGTGTAGTGCAACCAAGAGGTCAGCTTCAGTATTCATACATTCAATGCTGGCAAACTCCACACCATGCTCACGGGCACAGTGGCAGCAATTTCCTATTTTTAAAACACCAGAGAAGCATGAACAATTTGTGACTTTGAGCTGCTATGGTATTATTTGAAGTCACTGCCACCTTCTTTTCTTTTCTTCTTTTTTCCTTTTCTTTTTTTTTAAAAAAAAACCCCACCAGATATTGAAAGTATCCTAGCTAATAATTTCATTCTGACACTTGAGTTTAAAAGGTTAAGTTACTATCTGAAGAAAGGTAATCTGGCTGCCTTTCATAGCAGCCTGCAAGCTCTGCAATCTGCATAGAGAGGGGCATTTGTCATCATTAGCTGAGCAGTGACAGCTGGCACCTAGGGTGTCCCAGATTCAAGAAGTGGCAAAGGCAGTCTTTTACCTTAAGTTGCTATTAAGTATAGCATGCTTCATAAGGAGCAATATTTTCTTTTTGTTATACGGCATGGAATAACAGCAGTGAATGCATCTGTATTTTCTTTGGCATGGAGAAGAGGCTGATATACAATTAGCAGTTGCCTTTAGACAACAAGACACCAGGTTTATTATAAGAGCAAATATCCAATTCATGTCACTTGAAAATAACTACCAGTGGCTCAAAATTAGGGCACTATATTTTCCTTCAAAGACATTTCAGACTGATCGATTTATAAATTTTATTTAGGGACATGACAAATCATGACTATAGCACAGTTTCTAACTGTATTGTCACTTCAAGCTAGGAATGCCTAATTACTTAAAACAAACAGGTTATTAGGTATAGGGAAAAAAATAGTCCTACACTGGCACACAAGCTAATGCAGTGCATCAATGCTTTAAGAGAATACCTGATGGAGCACTATTTTCATAGCAGCATTGGAAATTTAAAGTATATTCTTAAAAGTGCACTTAACAACTAAGTTTGCCACAAATTTTTTTAAAACAGTTCCATGAGATTTTGCAAACATATACATATTTAAGAGTGTATTTAATAAATTGTGTTAAAAGAATTTTCATACTACCATCAATTATTTAATTTATGAAAGACTGAAGAAATTATTTATAAACATTAGAAGACCCTGATATGGTTAGTTTTATAGAAACAAAACACGAAGCTAAAAATTACTATGCCTTGACATTAAAACAAACAAACAATTTTTTTAAAAGAGGGAGAAAAAAAATTGGTTTCACCAGAGTCCCTCAAATTTGAAAACATAAAACATAATGCTAGATTTTGCATTATTATGTAAAGTAGTTTTTCACAAATAAAACTAATTTTTGTGTTAATGTAAAATCTATGCAAATACATGCAGTCATTTATCAGGGAAGCTGACAAGCATTCCATATTGGAGAGGGAAAATGAAACTGCCTCAAGAATAGAGGCAATTAATTATTTCTGTATTTTCTCTTCTTCTGTCTTGAGGCACAAAAGTTATCCATCCAGTTAAAACAGCAAATGAAATAAAGGGATTTTTTTTTTATTTAAACACATATGGCTTTTGCCTGCAATACTGATCACCACAAGGTCTACAGATGCCCGTGGCTAAATTGTACACTGGCAGACGCACACAGGGGAAAACTGTGTTAATGCAGCGTGGTGAACAAAACAAATGAAGAACTGAATTTTGGGGGGTGGGGAAGTGAGGTCTTCTTTTACCCCATTGAGATACGCAGTTTGCCTATCAAGAGTGGATTAGGTTAGCTATAAATTTAACCTGAAAAGTTTTTCCTCACCCTCTATGTCAAAAATCTGAGTAGTATGCCTAGAAGAAAACATTCACACAGATCCACACAATTTTGTAACATACGGATTATAAATAATGGGTTTGCCAAGATAAATGGTTATATTATTTCATCTTTACAATTAAGGACTAATAATACATAATGAATGTACTCACAGAATATAATAAGAAAACTGTTGTCCGACACACTTGCTGTCATTTTTTACCTACTTAAAGAAACAATGTCCTGAAGTGTAGCTGAAGATTGCAAGCATTACAGCACAACCTAGCATACATGATACAATCTTGTGTGCTTCAGAGCACTAGTACAAGTTCTGCACTTGTTAATTGTTCCATTTCATAAGGTTATTTAAAACAAACAAACAAACAAAAAAAAACCCAAAAACAAACCACGAAGCCAAAATTAGCCAGTTCTTTCCTGGAACTAATTTGAAGAAGAAAACAAGCAATGGAGATCATTCAAAAATCACTGAAAATAAGACAGAAACACACTGATTGCAGTAATTTCTCTCTTAATGGGCCTCTACACACTGCAGAACTTTAAAATTACCACTGTAATGACCAAATAAAAAATAGTAAAGAATAAATTTACAGTCTATTTTTGATACGTTGTGGATTGACATGTATTTTGAGTATGTCACACAACAGAAATAAATCCACCCCATTAAAACCACAGTGGACAAAAAAAAAATTGCCCTGGAAGTTTCCTTTAATTTTAGAAAGCAATTATTCTGTAACAACTGAAACTATAAATAAAAAAGATTCAGAAACATGAACTAAGAGACTGCTTTGCCTTTGGTTCATTGAAAACTAATGAGACTTAACAGAGAATATTGTTGCCACCCTAACAGATACACCATAATTTTTTTTATTTTTTCAATGCAATTAATGTGCTATAAAAAATAACATTCCCAAATGGCAAAATATGTTCCTAATATTAAGAAAAATCTATAATAATATTCCTTTAAGATAAACATATTTCCATAAGTATCTAGTATTTCTCTTTCAACAATTGTATTGGAGATTTATGACATTACAAGACTACATGTTACTCCCATAGTTTTCCTCATTTCACTAACACTGATATTAGGCTACAAAGGGCCCAGCTCAATACATTCTGTCTGACTGCTGGGCTGAAAAAATGGTAGGAAGGAGGGTAGGTAATCCAGGTTAAATGCTGAAACCCAAATAAGAGAAGAACTAGAGTGACTTGCTGCCCTTAATAAGAGACCTGGTCCTCTCCCGGATAAAATATTATGCTCTGCAATGACAATGTTTCACCAGTTAAGAAAAAAATGTTCAGAGTGCTGGTGCAAAAATCAATGCATTTTAAAGGCCAAAAGGTCAAAGCATCAAGTTTTTCTTCAAGAGATCTCTACCCCCTCTTCCTTAAATAATAAGGTGGTTGACATGTTTATATTACAGTTATGGCTATGACATTTTTAGGAAAAATGAATAAGTATTTTTAGCAAGTAGGTTACTTATATTTAAGACCGTTAAAAGATTCTGTACTCATGGGATTATAGCAATAGCCCTGAATATGCAAAAGTATGATTTTGAAATTTTTGAAAGCATAATCTATTACTCACTGCTCTGAATAACCTCACTCTTCAGGTAAAGGCTATACAGCAGATAAAGGAGTGTGTTTTTGTGGGAGCATCCTATTAAAATATGGACAAAACAGCACTGTCCTTTCTTAAGAATGTAATTCAACACTATTGCTAAAACAATGACATTAATAGAGAAGTTCTGTTTGACAGAGGAGTAGAAACTCTGGGCCAAAAATACATTTCCTCACCAACACATGCATTTGGTGTACTGGATATTTTAAAAGCACACTGTATTTCATCCTGTTCAAAAGTTAACCTTGAAGTGTTATCCTGCTTTGGCCTTGATCCTGCAAATAACTGTCCATGCACTCAGCTGTGAGCCCAAAGAAGCCCATGATCTCACCAGAATCAGCCGAATGTTTCACTAACCATGTGTGCATTGGCAGGATCAGGGCCTTCATAAGGTTCAATGAAATGTATTAATCACTTGCACCAACTCACTCAACTCCTTCCTTCACTGTTATTTGGAAAGAAAATATCAGAGAGCTATACACTACATTAAAAAATAGAAGTCTGCATTGAAATATGTCAGGCATGTCTTTTTATAGCTAAATCAAGATAAAGTGAGTTACACTGCTAATATACCATACCCGTGCTATTGAAAGGGGAGAGGACAAGTTTTGTTTTGACTTGGATGGACTTAACATGCCCAAAGTCTTGGCAGCATGAAAATGAACAATAAACACATAACAAGACAATAGGTACAAGAAAAGATGGTGTTTACTCATAAATTTATCATGGCTAATGTTCAAAGATGTTCAGCAATATGTTCTCTGGTGATTTCAACAGCTCTAGCAGATATATTCAAGATTATGTAGTTTAATTTGCTTTTGCTAGTCAATACGAAACCAGCTTACAGAACACTAATCACAAAAATAAGTATGTTTGAGATGTACCACCCTCCCACTTCAACTGGGCTTATAAGATGTTGTGTTACTCTTAAAACATAGCATGAACAAGCTGAGTGATGCCATAATTTATATAATGAACCATTTCAAATGTTCCCACACTTCAGTTCTACCTAATGTTTTCTAATGCTCTACTCCTCTCCAGACAACTATTTCAGGGCTAGAAGTTACCAAGGGGGAAGGTTAGTATAGATGTGAAGTCTTCGGAAGCTGCTCATCCAACACATACAGCTTTATTTTCAAGGTCAACATTGAATATTTTCAGTCATTTAATCATATACAGCATGAGAGAGTAATGAGAGTTCTGCAGTGTTGGATGACCCACTACAGATGTAGTAGATTAAAAGGCGCTAATCCCCACTGATTCCACACTCCTCTCGTAATTCAGCAGAAAACAGCATTCTCCAAACCGGAGATATTTAAAAAAAAAAAAAAAAAGCATACTGGACCACTTAAATAAAACTCTGCACTTTAAGGAATGTCTAGCTTCAGAGAAGCTGATGGAAAGAGAACCAAATGAATAATTCAATGCATTTCTTCCCTGCTTGAATGTTTCTGCAGTTCTAGCTAAAATTACAGTTGTGCCTTCTCCATATTTACTTTTGAGATGTGACATTTTAAAGAAAACAAATCAATTATTGGTGTTTTTTTCCCCTCAACAGATTGTAGATTATAGGAATTTAAAGCATTAACAGTTCACCCATATGACCCACGATGACCAAATCCCACATTGATGCAAACTCTTTTCACATTTCTTTTTTTTTAACGAGAAGAGAATACATATATCCATGCTAAGTTTAGCACAGATGAATGCTTTGTACTGCCAAAGCAAGCTTATCACATTTAAAAAAAAAGAAAGAAATCAATTTTCAGAAAACTGTATGTAACAGAAGAAAAATGTTTGCATACCTAATTATACAGAAACATATCTAAAACTCCAAGTATAACATCATTAAAATTAAACTTTTGCAAACACAATAGCAACTTACATTTAAACTTAACTTTTTATTTGTTCTGTAAATTTGAAGGTGTATTCAAAAAGTAAACTACAAATAATAATACAGAAAACTGCAGGTACCATCAACTGCTACCACACAAAAAAATGATGCTGCCTATTGTTTATAATCTGACACTTAAAGCAAACATGGCACAAATATCTGTCTTTAGTTTCCCTACTTGAAAAAAAGTTAATTTATTGTTGCTGGCAGGATGATATGGATGAAATAACCAGGATGAATTGAGGGGGGAAGGGGAGAAAGAAGAGCCTTCAAACTCACTTCAGCAGTAGGGATAAATAATTTAATCAACTCAGCTTCATTTTTTTCCTAGCTCCCTAGCGCAATAGGCAGATATTAAAAAATAAAACTTTAAAATTCATGAGCAGTTGCATGTGGAAGAACTATCACTATATACTAAGAAATATAAAGCGATATAAATGCAAGCATCTCTTGTGTATAGCATCCACACATGCACTGTAGCTCACACTTTCCACCATATTAAAAGGAACTATTGTTGAAATTTATATATGGCAACTTTTTTTTTGTTGTTGGATTTGGGTTTTTTTGTTTTTTTAAAATGGCATTTTGGGGATGTGGTCGAGTACCTGTAGTCAAAGATTTTCAATACCATTTGGTATTCTGGCTAATGTGAGCACTACATGACAAGGCACCCTAGTTTGAAAGATGTGAAATAATAAGCAGTATTCAACAAATGCTGCTATAGTACCCCTTAATTAGGGGAAAATATCTAGAAAACAGTTATTTGGTAAAAATCAGCAATATCATATGGTACTATTATCATGACAAATGATCAATCATCATTTTAATGAGGTGATTTTAATCTCAGTTTTCCAGAGCAACTCAATACATATAAAAATAAAACTCTGTGATGAAAAGGTGTTCCTTCCTTTTATAATTTATGAAGGGCCCATTAATAACTACAGAGAAAAACTAACTGCAGTATGTGGTCAGAAGCTTCAAAAATATTCGTATTTTATATCATGTATAGTCAGATAGATACTCATTTTTGGAATCTAAACCAAACCATCGACGTATTGTCATGTTAAACGTTCAGGTCACCTTAGCAGTTATATTTCAGAGGCCGACTGGCGTCAGCGATGCCTAAATCCACAAATTTTCAAACTATGAAATGTTTATTGTGTATATGTGAAAAGAAATGACGTAGTGAAGTTAACAGCAACCTTTAGGGCTGAATAACACCCAGCCAAGGCTAAGGCTGGTATTTCCCACAGCCACCAAGATGCCGTAAATCCCTGTAGCCTGTATTACTTGATATCATAGGTTAATCTTGGCATTATGAAGAAATAGATCTATATATATTGTAAAGAAAGCTCTGATTTAGGATATAAGACGTATTTTTAAATGAATTCCGCCACTTTATGAAAATTAAAGCCTATTGACAGCTGGAAGGTACAACCTATCGCCTTTCGCCTTTGGCAACTGGATCTGCCGCGCTAAAACCCACGGGGCAGGAATAAACAGACCCTCACCCGCTGCCTTTCCCCGTCGAACGCGGCTCCGGTGCCGGCGGAGAGCCGGGAGCCGCCCCGGTGCCCCCTCCGCGGGGAAGGGGCGACAAGAGAAGGGACAACCTCTTTAACTTTCGTTTTATACACGGAGCCGGCGCAGAACCTCCCGGGGAAGGGGCTCTTTCTTATTTAAATGGCAAAGAAGCCGCCCCCGACGAGGCCGGCGCCGGTGCCGAGCGGGGCATCTCCCGCCCCAGGCGGCGCTGGGGAGGCGCCGGGACCCCGCGCCCGGCCGGGAAAACACCGCGAGGATGGAGAGAAGCCGGCAGGAAACGAGCTCCAGTTCTGCTCCAACAGCCAGAAAGCGGCCGCCCCTCCGCTGCCGTCCGGGAAGAGGAAAAGCTGCTCCGGGACGACCTGTCACTAGCGGTTTTCCAGCGAGACCCCCCCAGGGCAGCCCTAACCCCTGTTCCTAAGGGGCAGAAAACGATTCCCCCGGCAGCTCGCCCCGAAGGAGCAACTCGGGGGGCTCCCGCAGGAACCCCGGACCCCGCCAGCCAAGGTCAAAGTCCCTTCGCTACGTGCAACAAAGTCGGTCGCGTTAATACGCTGAATAAACGTCGTGAAACGTTCTTTGCGTTATAACGTCCCCTTGGCGATGGATACGCCCGTGACAGCCACTTTAAGAATTAGTAATCGGACAGTAGATTAAAGATTCCGAGCGATTAAAAGCTTTGCTGTTGGCTTTTTTGTCTCCTGAAAACCAAAATAAAATCTAATTCGGGGTTCTTCGGAAGCGAAGCTCAGCAAGAAGATTTTGCCAGCCTATTTACAAATAAAGGTCTTGATTACTAACACTTAAGGTACCGAAAGAGAAATTTGCTAATTACACATCACACACACAACCCCCCAGCCTGTCAGATTAGCTGCGTGCCAGCATGTTTGCAGTCGCAGCGTCCCTCCCGTGTGCTCATTTACTCAGCGCAGCTTGCTAGCAGGGCTCCCCATACCATAAACCGCCCAGGTTTGAAATTAATAGATACTTAGAGTGCGCCTCAAAAAGCAGCTGAACAGCCACTCTCCGTAATATAGTGCAGCGCTAGGCGGAATATAAAAACCAAGCTCAGAATTGGCAAATGGGATTTACCGTTCATATCTGCTACTTGATTTCTGGAGGGAACGTGAAAGAGACCTGACAGATAAGTTTAGCGATTGATTCTCCCGTCATAAGGTACAAACACAAAAAGAAAGGCAGAGACAATGCCGAAATGCATTAAAGCTCAAAATCTATTAGAGCCCGTCGGAAGATCTTTTAAAACAATACAAATTGCGGACTTTTGCGTAATATTTTATTCCAAAGGACACTACGTTTGTCTTGCTCACTGGCCGGTTCACGAGAGGAAAAAAAAAAAAAAACCAAAAAAAAACACCACATAAACCCCAAACTTCTTTCTTGCAGTTACAGACAACTATCAGGAGGAAAAGACAGCGTGATGTGACGCCAAGTGTGAGTTAATGAATTGACGCCTCTGCTCCTGCAGGAGCGAGCCCGGTCTGCAGCTCCCTGGTTGCTGGATGCCCATTAATACACCTGCATCCCCGTCTCGGCCGTGGGGAGGCACGCAGGGATTCAGTTTTGCCAAGTCCTTTCGAAACGTCAATACCCTTCAAGTTACACCCAGAGGAGAGCGATTTCTCTTGATTTCCGAGCGTACAGATGACCGGGGCGGTTTGTCTGCCAGTAACCTTCTACCTTTCTATATGTGCCTGCGTGTGCGTGTGTGTGTGTGTCTGTGTATACATATCTATCTCCTAGAGAGGGATTAATTAGCCGGGTTTGAGCTGAAAGAGGCTGCAGTGACGAGCCCAGTGGCGATTGGCCGCCCGCCTGCCTGGCCCTGCCTTTATAATTTCCACACGAGTGCATCTGGGCTCTTATACAAACCAACAGCCAGCTTCTTCTGACATATACACACACGGCACTTTTTTTCCACCATCTGATTAACCACCCTGCACACACACAGTGATTACTACGGGAAAACATAAATAAATACGAAGAGGTTTTATTATTTTGACTACTGGAAGCCTCGCTGTGTCTCAGTGCAACTTTTGTTTTTCTTGCTGCCGGGGAAGGTGCAGCTCTCGATGCTTTCCTCTCACTCACGGACCCTTTAAAAAAAGGGGGAGGAAAAATATCGCCCCCTCCAGTCCCCCGCCCGCTCCCCCCACCTCCCCCCCCACCCCCCGGCACACACACTTCAAGACGGCTGATCTAAAAAAGCAGGAAGAGAGCATCTGAGGAGCAGCAGCCCCAGCGCGTTTTGAAAAAAACATTTGTTACATTTCAGAGCGCGGCAGCCTGTTTCTCCTCTGAAGTTGGCTCCAGCCTTAGCAGCCGCATTGGATCCCACAGCCTATTGCGAGACTCCGGTGTACAACCCGGATCTCTGCCCCAACATGATCGCGGCCCAGGCCAAGCTGGTCTATCATCTGAACAAATACTACAACGAGAAATGCCAAGCCAGGAAAGCTGCCATCGCCAAAACCATCCGGGAAGTCTGCAAAGTGGTGTCGGACGTGCTGAAGGAGGTGGAGGTGCAGGAGCCTCGCTTCATCAGCTCCTTGAACGAGATGGACAATCGCTACGAGGGGCTGGAAGTCATCTCCCCCACGGAGTTCGAAGTCGTGCTGTATCTGAACCAAATGGGGGTTTTCAACTTCGTGGACGACGGCTCCTTGCCGGGCTGCGCCGTGTTAAAGTTAAGCGACGGGCGCAAGAGGAGCATGTCCCTCTGGGTGGAGTTCATCACGGCGTCCGGCTACCTCTCCGCTCGCAAAATCCGGTCCAGATTTCAGACTCTGGTGGCTCAAGCCGTGGATAAATGCAGTTACAGAGACGTGGTAAAGATGGTGGCGGACACCAGCGAAGTGAAGCTGAGGATCAGGGACAGGTACGTGGTGCAGATCACCCCGGCGTTCAAGTGCACGGGGATCTGGCCGCGGAGCGCTGCGCACTGGCCGCTGCCCCACATCCCCTGGCCGGGACCCAACCGGGTGGCGGAGGTCAAGGCCGAGGGCTTCAACCTCCTGTCCAAGGAGTGCCACTCGCTGGCCGGCAAGCAGAGCTCGGCCGAGAGCGACGCCTGGGTGCTGCAGTTCGCCGAGGCTGAGAACAGACTGCAGATGGGCGGCTGCAGGAAGAAATGCCTCTCCATCCTCAAAACCTTACGGGACCGCCACCTGGAGCTGCCGGGCCAGCCCCTGAATAATTATCACATGAAGACTCTGGTTTCGTACGAATGCGAAAAGCATCCCCGCGAGTCGGACTGGGACGAGTCGTGCCTGGGGGACCGGCTCAACGGGATTTTACTGCAGCTCATCTCCTGCCTCCAGTGCAGGAGGTGCCCGCATTACTTCTTGCCCAATTTAGACCTCTTTCAGGGCAAACCTCACTCGGCCCTGGAAAACGCGGCGAAACAAACGTGGCGACTGGCTAGGGAAATACTTACCAACCCGAAAAGTTTGGAGAAACTTTAGAGGGTAGCTATAAAACCGGCCCGACCGAGAAATCTGCTTGTTCCCCGATGAAGTGAAAGCTGCCTGTTTGAAAAGTCAAATGTTCCCACTCGACAATGCAAATATTCTCATTTAAAAAAGGAATATAGCTTAGGCTCTTCGTAAAGAAAAACAGATAAGAACAGCAAGTATTGTTCTTCTTATCTTCGCCACAGTTTTGCAGTTCCCCGGGGGGAGCGGGGAGGGGGTTAAAATAAAAAACAACTACCAAAAGAAAGAAAATATATTACCCGGAAAAGAAAATTGGCCGCAATTAAACATGATTGTGACTATTCTGCCTAGAAACGCCACCAACGGATTATAAGAAAACCTGGTATTTTTATGTAAACCTTCTGTGAGTAAAAGCTATTTGGATATGCCACCTGAACAAACCCTAATGTACCTTTTAATTTGTATCAAATATTGTGATCTCACATTGTCTTTGAAATTGTGGATGTTGGTGTTTTGTGATTTGGTGAACAGAAGTTAAATTGCCATTTTGGATACTTCAAGGACATTTTCTGCTAAAGAGAAGATACCATTTAAGAAGGTAGATTTTATCATGGTACTTTTGTTAATTGTCTTTTGAAGTGTCTGAACTTAACAAGTTTACATTTTTTCGTTTCATATATATTGCTTGTTCTATTTCTAACATTCCATAAATATACTTGAAATGTTATTTAAATATATTCGAAAGAAATTTGGATTCTGCTTATATAATAACGCTTGAATATTGGAATTATATATTTGAAAATGCACTTGAAATACACTGGATAATTACCTTTTGTGGTTTAGATTTTAATTTCTGTTGCTGATTTATTTAATTACAAGCTAATAAATGAAGTAAAATGCATATGGGTAAGTGTTTCAATACCAGATCAAGTTTTCTAGTTGAGAAAAAACAGAGGCAGATATATTTTGTGAATTTTGCTTTTCTGTTGATAGTTGCTTAAATCCTGTAAAGCAGAAAACTTAAGGGCAGCTGCCCGATTTTGCCTTTCGAGTAGGTTTGTAGAACAGGGAAATACTGGTGGTACAAACACATTAGAATTGAGCTCTGGATGATCATCAGCAACTGTCAGACACCGATGTAGTTATTAATGCAGTAACACTTTTTCAGTCGTCAGAAAAGAAACCTGGTTTTGAAATGTTTACTATATGGCACTGATGTGTTTCTGCTCTGTTTTGAACAAAGCTGAGGAAACACAACATATCCCTGAAGCAGTCAGTGACCGAGTGAGCAGCGAGCCTGACAAAACCAGCATTTTGGCACAAGTAGTAATAAAGAAGAAAATAAAATTTATAGGTGAAAGGTTCAAGCCGGCACCAATAAAGCGAACAACAATATTACTTCTGACCTACAAATCCGTTATGAATGTGATAGGATTGCCAGCTGCACTCCCAGAAATCAAGCCCCTGCGCTCCCAGGGCATTCAGAGGGAATAACATGCGCTTGCTTACAAAACTACAAGAGATCCAAAATTGCCTCTCCCTACTGCATTACCTGCTCCTTCCAAGCAAGCATTTCTTTAAAGCGGTTTTAAGATCAAAACGCGAGATAACAACGCGGATTTTGTGCCCTAACAGTCAACAAGTGCTGAAAGAGGCTGATCGCCTGTGCAGCGGCCACCAGCAACCTCCCCAGTGAGTGCACTTTAACGGAACCGTTAGAGCCAGCGATTGTGACAAAATCTCTCTCTTCCAACCCCCCTACCCGCCCCCCCAGTGCTGCAAAGAAAGTTCTGAGTTTGAGAAATATTGGTCAAAGAGAAACCACCTTATTACAAACATATTCAGATCAGGTCGCTAGCATTTTTCTTGGAAATTATTTATGAATAATTTCTTGGAAATTATTTATTTTTGCAGAAAACAAACAAAAGAACCCCAACAAACCGATCAAGGTCTTTATAAAAGTACCTCCCCTCTTTTTCTCTCTCGTAACCTTTTCCAACGTAATAACAAAGAAATAAAGCAACAGCGATAAGGATAGAAAAGAAGTGCAGAGGAGAGGAGCGCCCTGTGACACGTCCCTTCCTCCTGCCCCTCCTCCCCTCCGCGGGGAAGGAGCCACGCAAAGTCCTGCTGGAGCCACGCACCCCGCTCGGCTGCGGCGGGGGAAGGGGTTTTAGCGGAGGGGAGGGAGGGAGGGGAACAACTGGCAGTACTAAATGTCTTCAGAAACAGAAACAGCGTTGCCAGGTATCAAGTCTTGGGTACATGCCCATTTCCTTCTTTTTTTTTTTTTTGGTTGTTTGTTGTTTTTTTTTGTTTTGCTGTTTTTGTTTTGTTTTTAGTTTTGTTTTGCTGGGTTTTGGTTTTTTTTTTGTTTTGTTGGGTTTTGTTTGGTTGTGTTTTGTTGTTTAATTTTTTTAAAATACCCTTGCATTTCAGCAGAGTTTACTCGCATTTTTTTACACTAAGGTTCTTGAAATAATGGGATTCTCCGCTACCCTCGGAAGGGGTAAAACCCTCCGCCGTGTCACGGGAAGGTTACGAGCTTGGACTTCTGCTCCCTCCAGGGATTTCAGAGCAATTGGCTTAAACACTAAATCTGACCACGTTCATACAAAAGCACCGAGCGAAAGACCGTTGGAAAAACGCTCCCGCCGCCGTAATAGAGGATTTAGCATCATTAAGACATCGCGGTTCGCCCCCCACCCCCACCCGATGAGGCGCAGCGAGAGGCGGGCGAGCGGCGTTTGGCGGGAGGGGGCGGCCCCGGCGCACGCGGAGCGGGACCGCCCGCCGCACTCACCTTGGGGTCGATCTTCTTGAAGGGCAGGTCGTCCTCGTCCACCTCGAAGTAGATCTCCGTGGTGGTGATGGAGAGCGTCCCCTTGGCCACCACCACGGGGGCGATGAGCTGGGCCGGCGTGCTGAGGACCACGGGGCCTGAAAGGCAAGGGCAGCGGCGTCAGGTTCCCCTTCCCCATCGCCGAGAGGCCGCCCGGCGAGCCCCCCTCGTAAACTCCGCGTGTAAAACCTCCGCGTTTATTCCCCTCCTGCCCGCGCTTTGAACTCCGCGCTCGGGACAGAAGCGAGTTTGCGAGCTCCCGGGCTGCGAGGATAAATCAGCCAGCAGCGAAATTCAGACGAGAAAGAAAAAAAAAGAAAAAGAAAAAGAAAAAAAAAAGAAAAAAATAAGAAAAAAAAAAGAAAGCTGCCTCTTAGAAGTAGGTCCCTTCTCCTGTCGCGCCCTTTTGCTCCTCGTTAACGCTATCGCTGTTTATGTGCGATAGCGGCGACTCGCGACACGCGGCTTCGAGCTGGCAGCCGGGGTGCCCCGCGGCTTTGTTTTTAACTCCGGGTCCCAGACCTCTACTCCGAAAGTCTCACAAAAGGTTATAATTTCACCGACTTCCATACTGCACGCACACAAAGGCGAGCGTCGTTAAAAATATTTATGGCGAGATCATTTGTATTTCACCTTGCTGTCACTTAATCCTTTTCAAATTACTGTAATAACTTTTCGTTCAAATAATGTCCCTAGAACGAGACGTTTTCACCGGCAACGAGAAGATGGGATGGGGAAAACCTACTGTAAAAGGCAGCCTTCTCCGTATAAATTGTTAGGTATTAATTCAGGGGAAAAAAACACACCTTCTAATGCAAAAGACAACATCTTATCTTCAACATGAACGCTGTTAATCCTGACAGTATCGGTGTTTAGGAAGCTCATTTGCTTTAATTAAAATAAAAGATTAAATATAAAGCGTGTAGGGTTATTTGGATACACGTATCGAAACACACGCGCGGACAAACACGCCTCAGACACACAAATAACAAAAGCCTCAGCACTGAGAAACTGGGGACAACGTCTGACTGGCGCATCTTTTAGAGGCTGGCAAAACGAGGGGCTCGGGGAGTGCTGGAAAGGGTTGGAGTGGTTCACGCAGTTAAAACCTCCTCTGCGATGAGGGAGACCTGGCTCGGAGGGCGGCGAGTACCTGCGCACAGCTCCAGCCGCCGTCCCCAGCGCCTCCTCCCCCCCCGGGGATGCAGGTGGCCCTGATCGCGGGGCCTGGAGCGCTCCAGACCAGCCCTGGGCTGCAGTTCGCCCCGGGGCCTCCTCCCCCGGCCCCGCACTCACCCTTCACTACCAGACCTCGCAAGCAACACTTCAAATTACTCACTTAGCCCAAATTAGTCCTGTATCGGCACATCTAACTGTCATGTTGTTAATGTTTTACTTCACTGTAACACCCAATTTGAGACTATATTGCACAATGTTTTGTCATTTACGCAGGAAAATAAATAAGGAGGAAGGCGCGGATCGCTGTGTGTACGAGGGGAGGCTCGACCGCGCGGTTTCAGTGGCAGCTTTCAGCAGCCCAGCATGGCAGGCTGGATAATATTGATACAAACTCTATTTTCTTTCATTGCATTGTTTTCCATCCCCTAATAAACCAGGGTAGCCTCTTGACCCTAGTCAGCTGATCGGAATCACATGCACTGGGCTCGCCCCGCTGCTCTCCCTGTCTCGCCTCCATCTTCTCTCCCTCCCTGGGCGAGGAGAAAGGAGCCGAGCCGAGCCGAGCAGGGCCGAGCAGAGCCGAGCAGGGCCGAGCCGAGCCGGGCCGAGCCGAGCCGAGCCGAGCCGAGCCGGTCCGAGCAGGGCCGAGCCGAGCCGAGCAGGGCCGAGCCGAGCCGAGCAGGGCCGAGCCGAGCCGGGGAAGCCCGGCCGCAGGCTCCGAAGGGCAGGGCGATCGATCCGAAACGCCGCTTTAAAGCCTCATCAATCTTCATCTAGGCTGCTCAAGTAATTACGCCCGACTCCCTTGTACGATTACAAGTGGATTTGGGTTTCTATTCCCCAGGCTCCCTTGCTTTGTGTTTCCAGAAGGGGGGTCTGGGCAGCCGGCGGCTCCCTGCCCCGCAGAAGCGCTCGCCCTCTCCCCTCGCCCTTCCCCGCAGCGCAGCCCCGCCGCGCGGTGATGGGCTCCGGTCCTTTGTGCGGGTAGAAAAGCGCCTTTGGAAGATGCGTCCTGGAAGGGACCCGATATTCTGTCATTTTAAGGAGGCGTTTGTGGGCTTGGCTGAATCCCAGAAGAAAGACCATCAATTTAATCCAATTATCTCTTTTCCCTGGTGTTGCGTGGCTAAAATAAAAATAAAGCCGCCTCTATTTAACGGTCAAAAGGCCAAAACCTATAACCTGACATCCAGGAGAAGACAATAGGTGCACCCGGGCTAGCGGGTGTGCCAGCAAAACACACTCACGTACTGGCGGAGGGAGCCGGGGGTGGATGTGGAGGAAAAGGGGACATTAACTTCTTAGCCCGTTACTGAATGCGGGGCGAATCGGGGATTTCTGGCTCCCTCCTTATCCTCCAGAGAAAAGGTTCCGAGCTCCCAGACTGGTACCTTGGCATCTGCCCTGTGTTCTGCTCAAATGACACCTCGATTTGTTGCAATGTAAATATGTCAGAGGGATTAAAATGCGGCAAGGAATAAGCATTTTGGTACTTTATAGATAAGAAAACGTTTGCCTGTACGTTTCGTTTCTTTTTTTTCTTTTTTTTTCTTTCTTTTTTACATTTTATTTTCTGGTGAAAAAGAAGCAGAAAGCATGGTAAACAGCGGTCATTTAATGGTATTTCAGGAGAAAGGATGTTCACACTAAGTTTAAAAAAAAATCTTCATAGATTTTTATTTTTTTCCCCCGGAAAGCAAAAAATATTAGGTATTAACAGTGTGTCATTTTTACACTTGTCCTTTGGAAATCTCCAATTACAACTTCCAATTCCATAGCACGTTTAAGGAGCACTGAGTCTTTTTGTTGTAGCCTTCAGGGAGCAAGCCAGCCACTGAGAGAATACGAAATTAATCCACTACAGCTATAGTGAGAGAGGATTATGATTTAATCCCCTTTGGGATAGTCTCTGGATTTTAAGAATCCAATATTGAAATGTTTACATAGAGCATAATCAAAATACTGCAGATTTTTCCATATGGCACCGAGCTATTCGGGAAGCTTTGGGTCCACTTCCCAAACCCAATTGATAATCTAATGAAACAAAAGCCGGGCACACCTGAGCCAGCAGCTGTGGGACGGGCTCATTCGCATGCGGGAAACATAACGAGCTCCGGCTACCAGTCTCACCCCAGCCCCTCAGCGGCAGCGAGCTGCGCTTTTCCATGGGCTGTAAAGGATGTAAATATTCATTTCCCAGCGCGGCTCTGGCCGCCGAGCAGCGTAGCAGCCCCTGCCCGAGCCCAGGGATGCTGCGCTGCGCGGGGGATGCTGCGCTGCGCGGGGGATGCTGCGCTGCGCGGGGGATGCTGCGCTGCGCGGGGGATGCTGCGCTGCGCGGGGGATGTTGCGCTGCGCGGGGGATGCTGCGCTGCGCCGGGGATGCTGCGGGGCTGGGCGCTCCCCGCGCACCCTCTGAGCCGCCGGCAACGCCGCCGGCACTTCCCCGCCAGCTCCGGGGGAAAAGCCAACCTGTGGCTGCTCCGCTTCACCGAACAGCTCGGGCTTTGTGGGGAGGATGCGCGCCTAGAGCCCCTGTCAGTTCTTGGGACTTTAAGCAAGAGCATTTCTTTTTTCGTCGCCTATTCCCAGAGGAAAAGCAGAGAGGCAGCGACCTAACAAAGAAGTTCTGGCCTTAAAACCAGACCAGAAAATCACTTCGTGTCCACAGGTCTTGTAATCTGTTCAAGTGAGGAATTTTCTGCTTTGCCTCATCCCTCTGGCCGGCACATGTGATTTACATTTCTAAAATAAACGCTACCGCGCATATACATTTTAAAAATAATATTTCCTTTCCAAAAGCAAACGATTGTGAGATTAGAAGGTCCCAGCGAATAAAAGCAGGATGTGATCTCTCTCCTACCCTCTGTTAACTTTTGTTAAACAGAGACTTTGGTCCGTGTGTCTCAGCTCTTGTCCTTCTTAGCTCTTGTGTTTTTCAAGTTCAAGTAAAAAAAGTCGGTGCAAGCAAAAAGTTCTGTCAGGCGAAAGAGTTTGGTATCTGCTAAAGCAATATCAGTAAAACTTACACCTCTTCAGGAAAGCTCCAAGAGAGTGGTATTTTGAATTGTTACTTCAAGCAGTTTTGCAAACTGTCATTTTTAACTGTAAGAGCTAAAGATGTGCTACTTTTATGAGTCTTCAAATTACTCTGGTGGTATATTTGCTAGGATGATTTGGCATAATTACTCCTAAGTAGGATAAGATATATGCTTTCACATGCTTCATTATGAAAACAGGCAAATTACCTGCTGCAGACTTAAAAGGTTAACTTAAAATAATATTTTGGTGTTTACTCAGAGGTGAAAAAATACTAGCTGGAACAAATAGTTTCAAAATGTATCCAATCAACTAGACCAATTTAATTTTATAATCTTCTGGCAACTATTCCAAAAAAGTGGTGAATACTGTCATGCTTAGTTTTTAGCTGACACTTTAAAAAACCCTGAATATATCCTCATCTTTTTTTTTGTAGCCTATTTAACATGGAAAGTACAAAATAATTAGCTGAAACTAATAACTTCACTATGTAAAACAGTTTGCATAAACTACAATTTGTAATTTGATATATTTAAGTATTTTAAACATTAAGAATAATTATTAGAAATCATTCACAATGTACCTGAAATAAGACAACTAAACATCCCTTATCGTTTTAACTCTAAAGCCAAGTGTATCTGACACTGACTTGTACTTAATATGACTACAAATCTTTATACTTGAAATAATTTATATGTAATACACAGTCACACACACAAACCTCCCAGTTTCTTGTAATACAGACCACATCTCATACAAGCAGAAACAGGTATGGGCACCAGAAGCCTTTGGGAAAAGCTCTATAGTCAGAAAAATATTTCAACCAATTAACATCATTAATATAATACATACCTTGCCATGTAAATAACAAGTAAACAATGCAAGATTCTCAAAAACCAATTCACAGAATTTAGTCTTTTTCATTCCTATTGTCGTCATAAATCTGATCCAAACTACCCTTTACAAAGACTTCTGCAGTAAAGATATTCAACTTACATGAAGATGGTTGCCCCCAATTTGTTCTCCACTATGGCAGATAAAGGGAGTAACTCCTTCACTCAAGCCAAAGCTTTTATAAGAATGTATACACACAGCTCCCTTCACATACCAGTTTCAATAAAGAGAATAATTTGCGCAACCTTCTGACTGTAAACTCCAGAATTTAAATCTAAACATGACTATAATCTTGTTTTCCTGATCCTCTGCTGCACAACTCCAATTCCCTTCCTCTGTTTTCAGAGATATCCAAGCTTACTTTGTTGGCTTTTTAGTCTTGTACAATCATATGTTTCATATTGTGAGGGAGGGATTGCTTTTTATTGTTTAAATGTCATTGCCAGTGTGGATAGGCCCTGATATCCAAATTTTCCCCCACTTTTCCCCCCCTTTCCTCCATTAAGCATCTAACATCTACTACTAACATCTAAGATCAACTTAAATGGTCTTTTTCAACAACAGTAACTGAACAATTGCAGCAACTCAATTCTCTTAAGTGGTGCCATAACAGCAAACAAATGTATTTGATTAAAAAGAAAATGTAAATAAAAATAATGCTACATATTGCAACTATGAATAAAATAGTAATAAATAAATAAATATTTTTCATGAGATAATGAAAAAAGTTAAAGATAACGTTGGTTAAGAAAAAAAGATTTTGTCTCAAACATATGCACACTTTCCATGAATTTGAATTAAGTGACATATGCACTTCTGCAGGTAAATGATTATTTGAATTCAATTCCTTCCTGGTCAGATTGAAAGGACAATATAAACCCAAGAGAAAATGTGTTTCACAATTTTCCTAAGAATAATTATCTCTTTACAATGTTTGACGTGTGACAGAAAGCAATCACTTAATAGAATGGTTACAGAATACTCAGAGATAAGCTCGATACTGTACCAATATCAATCTTATTATGCATCTTCTTACCGAAGGTCTTATGGAACAACTAGCTGTGTCTCTAACAGCCTAAAGAAACTCAGAAAATCAGCTTTTGCCCCCTTTCACAGGTAGCCTGACTTGCTCTGTGGTATGCATGAGAACCTCCAAACTATACTCAAACTCAGTGTCTTACGTGGGTTTAGCATTGTTCCAGGATGTGTTCCAGCACCAACCTGCCAGATGATCAGGTATTAATAATAATAAAGACTCCCCTTAATGATTTACAGCTGGCCAGACACTTAAATATTTGGGATAGGGACCTCACTATTGCAATGCAAACATTTGCCACTTCGAAATTAGATTCATACAGGCAGAGCCTGAAGCTATACCTTGGAAGGACTGAGCAATTTAAGCTGTTTTAGAAACTAAAAACTTGATTGTTAAGCAGTGCATCCAGATGTGAGTATACTACACTAATGCACTGTGATCCACACTGGCTTCCTCAATATTGTCAGCTAAAATTTAAGGTACTTTTTGAGCCTAGAAAACCTTAAGTGATGCTGAACGTGTCCACGTAAGTGACATTTCTTCTCTCTGAGAGCGCCACTATAGCTGTCTATTTAATCAAAAGGTAACACAAAAAACCCCCCCAAACCCATATAAGAAATGCATATTTAATGTTGGAAGAAGAAAGGAGAAAGCATCCTGCCATAGCAGCATACCACTGAAACAGGAGCTCATTGTAATGAGTCAGGAACACGAGGGATCAAATCCTAGTTGCAAGTCTGAGCAAACAAACCAGACTTGACAGGTATCTTACACAGTCCAGCTTGTGTACCTTGTCATGCCAATAGAGCTCAATTGATTAGAAAATAAATGAAAGATGTGAGCCCTCAGCTTTCATTTCTTTTAGTCTCTGGAAAAGCTTTTCAGGATAAACTGCAAGCCTCATGTTTCTCAGGACAGTAGTGAAGGGAAGTGTTATGTTGAAATAGCTTGTGATATTTTTAAGTTCACTTATTTGGTTAGATATTCCTCAATGTGTGTGGGAAGTAAAAAAAAAAAAGGTGTTGAATTAGCATATAACTTCCTAGGTATGTTCAGAAGAATTATCTAAGATTCAACAGTTGTGACTTCAAAATGAGTATCTCTAGCAACACCAGAATGAACGTTTTCGAGTGTAACAGTGTCTACTGGGTGACTGCATGTTTTGCTTTCCTGTGGTTAGGGAACTCCTGAAGACCCTCCCACAAAGATTCTCTGGTACCTAATAAAAGGAGAACCAATGTGTAAGGCTCTGTCATGTAGGGCTTTTATTGCTTCTGAAATCATTACTCCTGTGTTAAAGTTTGTTCAAAATGGCTTCCAGGTTCAGAAGTTACAAAGACAGTCAAGAAAAAAAATCAGTCAAGAATACTGTTTGTCTTGGTTTCTTTGGCCAGAAATTGTATGAGAGACAGCTTCATCCAATGCTTTTGGATGGTCCTCACTGGTAGCCTGTTATGACAGTGCTTTTAGCTTGGATTTCTGAAGAAGGAAGGTTCACATGAGCAGTCTCTGCAGTCTCTCTCCTCTATACCAGGTACCTCATCAACTTGACCTTTGATCAGCTGGTGAGTTCCTTTCAGGGTGTGGTGCTTTAGGATAAGGGAGAAGTTATAGACCTATGCAATAAGCAAGTATGCACTTGTAGGGTCCCTTGTAGCCCAACTGAGAAGTTTCTTATAAAAAGGATTTTGCATGTTGCAGGGGAAAATAAGAAATTTAAGTAGACTGGTATTATGAGTGGACAGCAAGAGAACATGAAGCACTCTCAGAGCCTTACACAAACACAAAATGACAACAACATTTGAATTGATTTAATTTTAGAGCTTGGAAAGCAGGAAATCTAACTTCCATCTTAAAAGTTGAAGATGCTCAGACTTAGAATGGGATGTAATATACAAAGAGAAGAGCTTTTCAAAGCTGTGCTTAAGAGCACTGTCATATATGAATGACAACTACATTGTAAAATATTAAGTAATGTGGAAAAAATGGTTAGAATAAACACCAAGATGTCTAAAAATAGTATATTACAAAAAATATGAGGCTTTTTTTTTGTTTTCAATGTGAAAGCCAAATATGCATCAAAAGCATAACCGTTTTCTGTTTATGCCTGAATCTACATTCTAAATTAAATACATACAAATATGTTTATCTTCTTTATACTTAGACTTGAGGATCGAAATCTGAATATATAATAAGCAGTAACTATGTAAATGTAGCTGAATTAAATTTCCATGTTTGGAAGTACAAGGCTTGTGCGTTTACATGTCTAGCACAAAAAGGGAAAGAGAATCACTCTTCCACGTTCCTAGCCCTTCCCCAAATAAGTAACCCCCTGCAATGACATTCCTATCTTGAATGCTAATTTGCAAGCAAAATGGAGTTGAGGACAGAACACTAACAGGAGTGCATGCTGAATTCAGTGAAACTAAGAAGCTTGAAACACTAAGAGAAAAATAACTTTTTTGGTGTTTTCTAATGAAACTTTGATGTTTGTTATCTAACTGATGTATTTGTGCGTGCATGCATATATACTTCCATAAAGCGAAAAAAAAAACCCAACCATGGAAAAGCTTAATATACCTTAGGTATCTCCAGCAAGAGAGAAAAAGACAGTGAGAGAAAGAGTGCAAGAGGAAGAGAGAAAAAAAAATGCAAAAAAAAGAGAATAGCTACTGCCTCTGACTCTAGAAGCCTCAGAGGTGCAAGATGCTGGAGTCTGAGAGAGAATTATTAGGAAGCATCACTGCATGCTTGTTACAGTCCTTCCTGGGTACCTGCTTTCTGCCCCTTGGGGTCCCCAAAGATTATCAATGCCATTCAGAGCCATTGGTGTATGGACCACAACTGCCATGGTAGAGAGCCCACATGATGGGCAGCAGGGCTTTTGCAGCCTCGCAGGAGAGGACGCAGCAGGTAGGCAGAAGGGTTGGAGAGGGAAGATGAGACCACTCTCAGAACAACTGTCCTGCTTTTCCCTGCAGGAGTTGTGAGGGATGAAGCTGATTCCTCTCATCCCCTTCAAAATCTCCACGGTAGGCTGTGGCCACTGCTGGAGATAATATGATGAGCTGTTTGGTCCTTTCTTTCAACTCATTATTCTGACAGCAGATAATGTAACAAAAACTTTCTTTGGTTGACCCCAAACAAATGATGGGGATTTTGCCTGCAAAAACTAACAACTTGAAAATCAGCCCTCTCAGTAGAGGCCTAAGTTATTGTTCTTTTCTTTAATTAAGAAAATCTACCATTTGTCTAACTCCATTAACATAAACAATGGAAATGATAATACATACTGTAAAATTATTTTGAGATGGCAACAGAAAAAAAAAAAAAGAAAATGTGTCCCTCCATTAAGAATAGGTAAGAAAAAGTTGCAATTAGCTTTGCATATCAGAGATTGTCTACACTGGTCAACTCTTGCAAAGAAAATGCAGTGTCAGATTTGTGCCACAAGAAATGTTATTGTAACTAATCATGTATATGTATATATTAAATGCATATTTTATATATATAAAGATGAGTCAATCACATTGAAGTTTTCCATCCCAAATGCTAATTTTCTGAGCTTTTTGTGGTTTTAGATGCAGTTCCTTGGTGTGTAAGTTTTTTATTACTGCTTCTAGCCCTATGCAAGGCTTCAAAATACTTTCAGAAATGTAAATTAGTTCTTTGTTAGAACCTGGAATAGAAAATTTCCCTAAGGGCTAAATAATTTACTACTTCTTTTTTTTTTTTTGGGGTACTGCTATACAATTTTAACTGTAATGCTATGAAGCAGAACTTTGGCACTATTCCAGTTTCCTCTAACGACAGCATCAAATATTTTTTCAATTAGAAATGCTCAAAATTGGGATGATTTCTGTTACTTTGTCTGAAATGAGACAGAAAGCTTATTTTGCATAGGCCACAAAACAGATGTTGATAATGTTTGGTTACCACCAGTCTTGTCTGGACTTCAAACAGATGACCTGGAAGTGAAAGGTCTTATATCTCATTAATAATAATACAAGCTGTCAAATCCTCATGACTCAGTGTGTTCCTTAGCACCGGGCAGTAAGTCAATACACTCAGCATACCATCAAGAAGTCTGGATGAAGGGCTTATCACATTTCGCCCTCAAGCTAACATGGACTGGCTACCCATGGTGGCTTGGATGGAACACCTGCTCTTATTTTGCAGTGGTAATGCTGTTTTCTAGAAATATTTCTACACTGAAGTTCAGGGTTGCTAAAAGTTAGGGCATTGCTGGGATGCTCATTTTACTCAAACCTTCCAGGCACATCTGCGTTATGGGGGTTTTCCTTCCACCTAAAGACATGTGTCCAAGAAGAAGGGAAGATTCTGTAGTGGAGGTTCAGATACATTATATCGAAGAGACAATAAAGGCAGTTCGTGGCTTTCCTTGGGTTTATTCGGATGAGTTGCTCAATCTCTTTGTATAATGGAGCAAATACTATGCATTTATTCCTGCAAGACTGTTGTGAGCCTGAAATTCACCACGGCTTTTGAGGAAGTTAGATTGTGAGTTGATTGAGCCCATGCAAGTAACCAGACAGATGCCTGCCAAAGCCTTTTTTCTTCCTAAAATAACCCAAAGTCTCATATCCTCCTATCTTTATTTCCTTTTTTCTTTCTAGAAACTACTCTTCAGAGAGCAGCAAAAGACTTTATCAGGGATACTTTGCATGGCTGGGGCCTATTTGCTGTTGCCACCAGCCATATGACAAAACAGATGAAATACACTAGAGTTACAGAACATATATCTTTCAAAAACATCATTAAGGCTACATTCTGCTCTCAGATGCACACAAACAATTCTCAGCAAGTCAACTGCAACTTCAAAACAAAGAGAAAAGAACGTATCTCTAAAACGTAAAACTCATTCAACCTGAGTGTTTCAACATTTAGTTTGTTTGGGGTTTTTTAATGACCTATTTTAGTGCAAAGTTTAAACCCAAAGTTTTTGGAAAGAATATTAGTTAGCTATTAAAATGTATTCCCCTTTCAGAACACCAGCTTATGATATTAGAATACATCCATATATTTTTCATTTTGAAAAAATCACCTACTAAGCAGAAAACAAACTTAGCAAATTTGTATTCTGAGGCTTTTAGCAGAATAGATAAGTACTTAAGAGCCCTACTGCAGTATTAGAAAACTGAAAAGGAAAAGAAAAGGAGAAGAGTTAGTAATGTCAGCTTTCTACGGTGGATTTGATTGTATTACCCATAGATTCACAATGTATTAGAAAACTTAAATTTGACTGGGCTATCTCAATCATTAGTACTAACAGAGATGTGACTTGCCTCTTGAAGTGAACAGTCTGGGAAGAAAAGGAGCTAAAACTGAAACAGAAAAATGTAACATATTTTAATACGTAAATGCTAAACCAAGAGAAAACATACTGTAAAAAAAAACCATTTAAAATACTGATTTGGTTAAAAATCTTGATGCAAACTTATAAGTCATAATGCTAAGACCATAATAACATGGAATTAGATTTTTATATTTTATTAAAATGCTATTTAATATAATGAAATCTGATCAAATGCTATTGCAACATATGGAATACAAAGATTATGTAATAAAAATATTCAGACTATAATTATTTAAAAATTCTCCATCCCATATGTAATTTATCAAAGTGAGCTTTACATTGATTTGTGCCACATGGTTGATGAAAAACTATAAAGAGTATCTGGAACAAAAGGTATGTACAGATAACTTTGTACGAACAGTCTCAATATGTTTCAAACTTTCATTTTTTTTTAGTTTGAAATTCACAAATCAAAATATTGCAATATTTATATTCTGTTAAAAGTTTTTTAAAAACTAAGGTCTCATCGTTTTAGGTGGTGCCTTAGTTTCATGGAATAAACAATGTTAAAGTGCTTTACTTAAATGTGGACAATCTTAAATCAATTTAAACCTGGTTTAAAATGATTTTATTTCATTCCTATCCCTTATTGAGACAATCCAAATCGTTGTAAACCAGGTTTAAATTGATTTAAGCTTTAAAGTTGAATTGGAGGCATATCCGAATATAGAAATTCCTATGCGTCATTCCACTCCGAACAGTAACTAGATATAAATGATGCTGAAATATATCATAACTTGATAGATCTCAAAGATTTCCAGATCACATCCACTGAATCTACATAACTCTGGAATGGACTTTGTTGGAACCTGCTCATCAGAGTGGTCAGGGGTTGTTCTAACCTTCTTGGGCATAAAACCCACCTTCCTTGTCTACTGCTTTTCTTGATTTCAGTTATCGGACTCAAATTTCAGTCGTATAAACTGAGAATAATGGAAAGCAATAGCATCATTATATGCAAACTCATGCAAAATAATGCAGTGAAACAGAAGGTATAGAGGGACTCAGGGTTTTTTTACTGATTGGTTAAAATCTACAGAAGACATATATGATACCATGTGTGACAGTTAACTCTCAAAATCATTTTGAACAAGTGTCAAGTAGCAAAGGCTTTAGTTAATCCGACAGTAAAAATGAGGTAGTGGAGTGTGGAATGTGGGTTCTTTTTGAGATGTTAATGGGTTTTGGTACCCATATAGCACCATTACCACATCACCTCACCACACTCGGAGATGCTTTACTTGCCCTGTTGGTGTCGATAGGGAACACAAAGGCTGATTTCTGACACTGTTAGGACAGACACCCTGTCAATATTTCAAATGTCAATTTGTTTCAATTTTTATAATTCCTGTTTTTCTAACACTGACAAGATATCACAGTTTCTGCAAAACCAAAGGACTAGAATTACTGTGCCATATCCTGAAGAAGCAGAAGATGTAATATATGCAACGATCCCTAGTAAAAGCTACATACACATTAATACTTAAGGGTGCATTGAAATACCAGGGATTTGCAGAGGGATGTAGCTGTAGGGGTTGTATTGCATCAGTGTGTTTGAACAAAAAGGCAGTGTTGGGACATATATAAGAACACCATAGCTGACCGTGAGACTTGCCAGACTGGGCAAGAATTTTTCACTTCCACTTTGCAGTTCTAATCAAAATTTCCATGTAATTGCATCTTGCACCCCTAAAACTACAGCAACTCTGTGAATATTTAGTTGGTAGCACTGTTCTTGGTTATAAGAATTTAGCCAAAGTAGTGCTGAGTTTTCCTTCTAAAGGAGAAAGGCACATTGATCAAATTATCCCACTAATGGTCCTGCTGGTCTTACTATTTTATTGACTTAAGACAACATTGTCTCAGAAATGGTTAGCTGCGGAATGAGAAAGCAAGCAGATCGACATTTTAACTGTGATAATCATATACTGTAAGTTGTTGCCAAATAAAAGCATTTACTTCTCCCATTTGTCCTGCTCGAATTTCAAAGTATAAGACTAACTTTCCTACAGGCATTTCTTGCTTTTGTTTGTTTGTTTGGTTGGTTTTGTTTGGTTTTGTTTTGTTTTTGCCATCCATTTATGAACTTATCTTTGCTACAAATTTTCACTTTGTCATCAGAACAAAGTGCAGGAGCAAAGGTAGCTAATTCAGTTATGCAGAAACCACTCCCCCCGTAGACGTCAAAAAAATTTCCTTAGCAGAGAAATTTAATAAAGTTTTTTTAAAAATATAAAAATCTCATACTGCATTTCACAGTTCTCATATTTTTATCTTGTCTGAGAGGAAGATGCATTTTTCAACCTTCCACATGCCTTTCTTTCCAGACTACATTCCCAGGACAGGCAGTACTGCAAACAGAACTTTTAACAGAACCTGCTAGAAGATGGATAAAACTGAGACCTCACTGCATACCTTATGTGAAATCAGGGAGAAAGGACTAGGAAGGATCTCTCATGTATGTTTATATAGAGGATTCATTTCCAGCTCATCTGCTAAGTAACGAAGTTCATGGTTTGGTTACAGCTTCATTCCTTCTTAGATTCTGTTTACAACATGCAACTTTTTCCCTGACTGTGACAGATGAGCTGAGACACTGAGATCTCCCTTAACTCCATCATTGAGAGAAGTGGGTGCAAGCAGGAACTCAGGTGTCTCTCTATGAGCTGCGTGACACTTGGGATCAGGTCATGAAAGTGTACAACCACACTCTGACTCACAAACCCCTGAGTTACAGAATTAACCCAGATTTCAATTTGACCGAAAAAAAAAGGAGATGTTCCTAAAGTGGTTTTACAGAACTTTTAACAACAAGTCACAGATAGTAACAAAAGCACTTAAAGTATCGCTTTTTCTTGCATCTCTGCTGAATTACTATGCAATGGGCACATGCTTTGTCATCAGTTCATGGAAACAGGACATCATATTAAATCTAGAACACACAGAATCTGAATGTATTGTCATTGTATACTTAGCTGTCAATATTAAGACACTAATCACAAAGGTTAAGAACAAGTTTAGAAGAAACTTCTGGCTCATATATTAGTTGTAATAAAAAATATAATTACCTGCAAGGTTGTCAATCTCTTTTTCTTGGAGTAGGCTAACAGCATCATCATCTCCTTCCAACATAAGCTCTGTTTCTGCATTCTGATTCACCACAGCTTGACTTCGGAAAGTTTTCTTTGACTTCACTACATCCTCTTCAGTGCCTAAAAAAGGTCACAAGTGTTGTGAATTTAGCTGAATAGTATTTTAAACAGAGAACAACCACAGTCAAGTAGTAAAAAAAAATACAGTCTAAACCATCTTTATCAAAAAAGGGAAGGAACATTTTCTTGAAATGTATCAAGGTTTACAAAATATGCAGCCTTATCCTGTCTTTCAAGTTATATCTTGAATAAAATAAAAACTGTCTCACAAAGACTCTCCTGCTTTTCATAAGTGCTATTTACTTTCTGTTCGAAGTTGTTCTATTAGTTTTCCACCTGCAAGAAATTTAGCAGGAGTTTCTCTTGGGTTCCTCGTGTCCTGACTCTGACTGACCTCCAAGAGCTCAAACCACTGACTGTAAATAAAATACTTGCTTTTGGGAATTAAAAGTCTGTCATGATTTTCATCTTGGAGACAGGAGGGACAGAATGGTGAAATAGGAGATGGGTTATCACAATATACAGTAACAACAAGGTAAGCTATGTAGAGATTCAGAAAAGACTGAAAAAAGACACGCACAGTGAGGGAATTTTAATGTGTATCTGTGTGTGTGTGTGTGCATTTTTAAGGAGTACAATAACAATGCTGGTGTATGGACATGTGTCAATTACGTGAAAGAACTTCACAGGTAAGTCTTACCTTCTCTTCCTGCCTACAATCAACTTTTTCTATTCAGACTGACTGTTTGTTGCAGCAGGAGATATATCATCTTACTGTTTGGTAAGGTCCTGCTAGCACTGGCCAGAGTTTATTTGCATGATGCAAAGAATGAATCATAGTCTGGTCAAATGATGGAATCATAAGTAGCTTTCATATCATAAATAGCTTTCATGTTACTGTTGTGACATCCTTACAGTGTTTCTTCCTTAGCTGGGGAGAGGTCATTAGTTTTATTTTCAGTGCTACAGACTTATAGTAGCCTTAGGCAAGAAAGCTTTTTTTTTTTTCCCTAAACAGAAAACCTTGCATATTCATGTGGGACTGTACAAGATACAGGCATCTCCACTTCTGCTAACTAAGAAATAAAAGCCAAATGTAATCTCTCCTTTCTGTATGGTAATTTGGAAATTTGTTTCCTACTAAACTATAGAATGATGGGTGAAATCTGAGCAAAACCAGGCGCTTTGGTGGACTTTGTTTGTTTTCCACAATGCCTGAAATTAAACATAATGAATACTATTATGGCAGCTGTAAAATGATGAAGTAAAGCCCTCTAAGACTCAAGGCCTCATATTAATACGGGAAAACTAAGAGGAATGTAGTAAGCAGATAGGTCAGTGAAGATAGGTTCATGGAATGGAACTGATGTGTCAGGCAGTTTTGTTATTACAAACGATGTCAAAGGTATTATGATTTTATTTCCTACTCTCATGTAAGCCTTACATAAGTCATACCATATAAATAAAAATGCTGGAGGTATATTTTTCTGCTAGTGCATTTACTCTGTTTGAAGATCACTGTTAGCATGCCAACCTCATATTTTACATTGCCTAATATTAAGCTTTTGAATACTACTGCAATTATCCCAATTGCTATTTCTGAAACTACAGAGCAGGTAAAGACAAACAGGTAGACAAAACCCCAGCCTTTTCACCAAGCCCAAAATTAAGGACAACATCTCTAGTCTTCCTGTTTGTTCTCTCTCTGTTGCGACCTGATACTGACAATTAAGACAGCAGCAATGTTGACATATACTAAGACACAGTGTTTTACTGTACTCAGTTATTAGACCGTGATCATTACTTCACTTGCACAGGTTGCTACTTAGTACAATTAACTGTAATTACTCATTCAATTTAAAATTGAATCAATTAAGTAAGAGTTGGAACAGTTATTAAGTATTATGTTCAAGCTTTTGGGTTTTTTTGTTTGGCTTATGGCTTGGTTTGTCTTTTTTTTTTTTTTAAATTTCCCTAATTCACAAAAAGGAGCAAGAATTGTAGGAGTTTGGAAAACCACAAAGTAGTAATGTGCTGTAACAGACTTCCAGTTTTATTACATCACAATTGTCCTGAGTATTTAACCACTAGATCAGGATCTTGTTACACTTGTGTTTACTTCAAAGGAGTTTAGCATCATTTGACACAAATAATAGCTCCTGCTGTGAAGCATTTCACACCAAAGGAGATCAGGTCTGAGATGTACTAACATGGTGAAGGAAGAAAGCATAAAAATACTGTTTTCTTCCTTTTCAGTAGTTCTAGTGAGTTTTACAAAAGTTTCTGAGCTCTATAAAATGTCACAACCTTCAACTGAATTACTTCAACAGTACTAAACTGGAGTAACTGTGGAGTCAACCATTTCTTTAGTAATTGATTAGATTAGTGATAGTCCTTTAAAATTATTTACGCATTACGATATATTTTTAAACTTACAAGAAAAACTTTCAAGCCCCAAATTATTCCTAACATTTGAAATGCATCAGAAGAACCTGAAATTCAGTGTATTTTAAATCCCTTGTGATGAGTGTTCCAGTTACCAGCTTACAGAACTATTACCTGACACCGATGTAAGAAACGTGGTAGAGCAGAAAGCATTAAATTAGTTTGGCAAATTTAGAGTTTAATAACAAGACAAATGCTTCTAAAATCCATTCTGGTTTATAATATTAAACATACATTTATCTAAAAGAAATATGGTAAATGGTGCTTCTTTGTCTTGATGGCAAAAAAGCTCTGGTTTGGCTGTTTTTTAAATTTATCACTTTGTTGAGTGCACCTCAGTTTTGCTGTACTGTACCAAACATTTATCTAAATGAAAGTGTACGAGACCCTGAGTTGCCCTTCAATCACTATATCCTTTATGAATTAGAGTTCCATTTATCAAAATTACAGCAAGAAGAGTAAGGTCTCACAGGGCTGCCTCATTACAAGGCTTGTAAACACTGTCCTTACAAAGAAATGGTTTAACACCTAACAAATCAAAAACTGATTGGGAATAGAATTTATTTGAGATCATCTATCTTCAGAAGACGTGCTGTACTGAGTGCACGTCATGGCCTTTCTACCCATTCATCAAGAAATTAACAAGCGAATACCACAGACCACCAGATCTCCTTGGATCCTGAAACATGAAATATGTTCAAAACAGATCTGTCACAGATGTTCTATTTTTATATTTCAGGAGAACTTCAAAAAGGTTTTAAAATAAGAGAACCTCTCCAAATAAGAGTAAAGAGAAAAACAACTAGTCTCTTTAAAAACCAACAACAAACTGAATAAAAAATGATATGACATAAAACTATGCCTAGTACTGTTAACAGTGATATAAAAAAGAGAGAGGAATAAATGAATACTTGATATTTCAGTGTGCTTGAAAAAAATCAAAACTCAAACTTTATTTTCAAAGCCCCAGCAAAATTACTATGAAATGAAATTAATTTCCAGGTATTTAATTTAAAACTCTTTTTAGGACACATGGAATTTGTCTTTTAAAGACATAATTCAGAATTTTATTAATGTCAGTTCCTAAGTCTAATTAGAAAATGTTTTAAACCTATTAAAATATGAAAAAAATAATAAAAAACCCCTAGACAGAATTTAAAGAAAGCAACATTTTAACATTGGTGTGCACAAGTGGAACAGGCAGAGGCTATCAGTTCTCGAAGAAGTAAGCTTGTTATTAAGGGGTATTTTTCTAGACTGGGATTTGGAAAGAAGCCTTGAAATAAGCAGTGAAGCATGTCTTAAAACTACAATTTGCAAAGAAGTTAAAGGAAATAAAACCCTTAGGTCTCATTGAAGACCAGATGAAGTCGGTGCCTTCATTTCCTGAAACTCAAAGGCTCTATCTTAAAGATATTTCAAGAGAATATGTATAAGACTACAAGCCCATTAAAAAAAAAAGTCATCTTTTGTTACACCTGTTATCATCTTGATCATCTTCTATGTGCATGTTAGAAACTGGCTTCTGACAGTGGCTTCAGCATAACTGAGAAGAGCTCATCTTTAAAAGAAATTAAAGTAATGAACTATCACTTCTCTACAAAAGCCCAACTTCCACAAAGAAGATGTCTACATCTAAAAGTTTATATGGGCCAAATGGGAAATTTGTGCAGTATTGCCAAGATTTATTAATCTTTCTACTATTACCATTACTTTTCCTTGAAAAGCAATAGAAATTATTCAGCAGAGAAAAACCCCACCCAAGCAACGCCTCCCAAAACCTAGCAATTTACCAAGCACAGGAGAGTTTCATGTTATTTTGCAGCTACAACCTCTAGAAGTATTTAGTAGAGGTAATACTTAATTTTTTTTTTTGGGGGGGATTGTTATTGTAACATCTGAATTATCGCCTCTCTATTTTAAATTAAATCAATAGATTCCTTGTTGGGTTAGTAAGTCACAACGGGTTGTAGGGATGCAATTTAAATTTCAAAGGCACTTTAAGTGTCCAGACCCACAAAACCTTACCCTAAATAAAATTTTAAAATTAGCAGTATGAGCAGAATGTACTCTTGATTGCATTTATGTATATTTATTTTATTAGTAATTACAGTAATTACTACTAATTAGTTAAACATAGGAAGGGAGTTTTCAGTTCTATAGTTACTGCTATCCATTTATTATATATTAAAATAGAATTTTTTTTCTTTCTGCCTTTAGTATGCATTGAGGTAAAAAAATGGTTAATTTTAAGAAAAGTTTGCTTGGTAATTCTGGAACCAACAAAAGGAGACTACTGCTTCTTATAAAGTTGTTTCCATAGTTTACTTCAGCAAATTACAGATAAGGCAATTTATGCAGTGAGTGCTCTTTGATCTTTGAAAAGAGATGGCAGAATGGAAAGTTAACCTCATTTTAATGTTACCTAAATATACTGACAGGAAATCCTAATGTTTCCAAACATCTGGAAATCTGCTTCATGGAATGGTGTTCTTCTTTTCTATAAGAAAGCTTTTTCATATATTGTCTTTTACAGTTTTATGTGGCTTCTAAAGGAGTATTTTGACATAAGTAAAGTCTGTTGTCTTTATAGTAAAATGCTGCATTTAATTAAAAACTCTCTTTTATAACATCTAAGGTATAGTTTTTGTGAAGCTTAGCCCTCCTCAGAAACTTTTCAGGGCAAAGTTGTAAAGCTGCTTTTTCTCCTTACAGATCACTGTTATGTACTGCTCCGCAGAACGCCGCTTTTGCTGCTGAATGTTGAACATCTAAGGTAGTTTTTAGTATTTTATTAAACAAAGGAATTCAGAATTAGCTCCTCACAAGAGACTACCTGATAGACCATTATGTGAGCCATGAAATTATACCACAGGTAAAATATAATTTATGAATGGTGTTTGAAAGAACTAAGCCTTTTCTTGGAAGAGATTTTTTTTTTTATTTTATTGTACTAACTGTAACTTTTACAGAAAGAATCAAGCTTATGTCTGCATAGAAGTAAAATGCAATGCTACTATCTACCATTTTTGTTCATTTTCTGTGATTAATTGTTGAAAATGCTTATAAAAAAAACTTTGTGAGCTAACCTTCCTGCTTTACATATTCCAGCAGTTTAAACTCCTACTTTCATTGCTAATCTTTACTAACTTGATTAAGCACCAGGACCCTCACAGCGCTCACAGTTATGGAGAGGAGCCACTTGGAAGTCTGTAAACTGACCTCCACAAAACCCAGTAAGTTTAAATCATAGACATGGTGTCCGCATTCACTCCATGGGAAACATGTACCAGGTATCCCTGGACCTGCCCAAGAGACCAGCCTTCTGGCTTTGAGTAGCAGACCAGTGCTCACACATCATGATGAACTGTCCCCACCTGAGTCTGCTAGAGTTGTTATTTAAATTGTGATCTGTTTCTGGAACTGGCAGCTTTGACTGGCATATAATTTATTTTCCCTTGAGAATCAGAGAAGTGACTGTTATTAGAGGAAGGCTGATTTTAACAGATTTAATAAAAGCCAGAGGTATCTAAATAATATTTTAATTATCAAGGATCTTTGAAGAAATGAGGGATAAAACTATGAAAATTGTGTAGAAATTAAAAACGGCAGACATTTGTATGGGAAATTACTTCCACTAAAAGTAAAACCAACACATTTTTGTTTTCTATAATGGATAAATACTTGAAAATTTATTCATAGACATTCCATATGTTTTTTTCTCCAATTTTTTATACTTAATATCTGATGAAATTATCTTCTTTATGTGAGTAATTTGTAAATAAATACTTTGTTGTTGTATACATTTTCTTCTTAAAATTTTCAGATGTTTTGCATTGTAAAAATGAGAGTGATGACAAACTACACTAAAGATGAGACCAAGATTATGGACAAGGTCAAAATAAACAGGTTTCTTAGAGGAGGTCGAGGGCTTTTTAAACAATAAATACTTGTAGTTAAAGTCAAAGTGTTTTAAATTAATATAAAAGGTCCTACACAAAATAAAGTTACCATGTTGGACACTCGTTATTTTTGTTGTTTATAGATAGGAAAACTCAGGTTCTGAGTGGTTATTATACATTTTTTTAGAAGTTGTCAATATTATCATTATATTTATTTGAGATCTCAGATGTTATGAGCATCTAAGAAAAGATTCAGCACTGATTCAGCACCAATCATAAAGAGTTGGAGGGTAACAGAGCTGGATGTGCCCAGCCCAGCAAATGTTACACGGGCATTTTCAATCTCCCGAAGGACAGTCTTCATTCTGACTGGAACCAGAAGAAGTCCATCTAATGGGAACTTAAAACAGTCAAATGTTTATCTTTGGATTAAGATGTAGTTTGCCACTGTAACTTGTACACACAAGAATGGATTCATATTTCATGACTGATGACCTTTACAAATCCCTGTCAGTTTGAAATGCAGTGACTCAGTGTGTACCGTAGCTTGATAAACTGCAGAAAGAAACTGAATTTTCTGATATGCTGTGGATCACCTAAGCAGGCAAAAATGATTCAGAAGAGAAATAATTAAGAGCAATGAAACTTTCCTAACTGAGTTTCCAGTCATTTTACAGAAGTACAGTAATAGCTGAGAGGAAAATAACTACATCACACCAACAGTTATTGCTCAGTGGAAAGGACATCAAGGACACTTGCAAGTAAGAGAATTGGATCAATATTAACGCGATTTTCATTTCATGCTTCCCCAACTCCAGTAAGCTGACAATATACTCTGATTATGTGAACTGCCTCTGAGTAACATAGAAAAGGTTATTAGAGCAAGAGGTGGAAATGGAATGCACTTTTTATATTGACAGGTCTGCTAATAGAGTGTACTGGTTTTCAAAGCCATGCAATGCATTTTCACAATTTGGTTTAGACAGCAAATAGGAATTTCATTTATCCTTAATTCAAAATATTCACATGTAAGCAAAGGTTTTTTAAGACAGGCCACTGAAGAGTATAATCCAGCTATTTCAACAGAAAAATGTAATTAACAAGGTAAAAAGCAAAAGGTGATTTAACTTAAATATGTATGACATGATAATGAAATAATTAAATAATTCTGCTAAGTGAGGCATTCTATGCTTTTGAAATAGAATCTGATAAAATGTTTTTAAGATAATATATAAGTGTAAAATACTGCAGGTCTCGATTTTTGCTTTGAAACTTTTAGATTAGTTTTGAGTTTGAAATACCTAACCCAAGTACACATTTTACAGCAAAAGCCACGTTCTGACTCTATTTGCTTGCAGAGCCTAAAGATAGGATCAAAGCTGTCGGAATTCTATGGAGGCACTCTCCACACTGAGGAATTGTGCCTGCATATGCTAGCCTCAATTTTGCAGACAACAACTTCGTCGCCCACTGTTTAAGCTGTTGCTATCAGATCCAAAAAAAGATCAGCTCTTTGGAAACAAGCACTGTACAGAGAGATAACAGAACAGCTAAAAATTCATTCTCTAGTGCAGAAAATGAAGGTATAACAAGAAAGTTTAAAAGTATTTTATAGTAGCTGTCATAATTCCAGTAGTTAAGTAACTCTTAATGTCTATTGAGACCACTTAGAGAAGGAAGCCTCAACAGCTCATGGTCAGCGCTTTGAGAAATTCATTTGCCAACATGTCTGAAATGGTTTTTGCTTTCTGGAATGCTAACATTTTCAAATGCAATTCTGCTCTTTTGAGACACACACAGAAGGCAGTCTTTACACAGGCACAATCTCCTGTACATGACATAATGTCTCCTGTAACTGTTTCTTAAAAGGATTTTCCCTTTGTATATAAATAATAATTTTGTCAATTTAATAAAGTCATTAGAACATCTAAATTTACTCTCCATTACGTTGTCTTTTACTATGCATTTTCAACTGGTTCAGTGTGCTGCACTGTTATGTTTGGGCTTTTTTCTGTGCAAATTTCATTTCATCCTCTCATAGATCACCACATCTTTAGAACTGGCATACATCATTTGCACTTCAGCAGCAACAGTAACTGGTGGCAAGAAATGTTTCTATTTCTGCACAGATCAATGCCTACAGCAATACCAGACAAAGGGCAGCACCCACAGGATATAAACATTTGTGAGACAGCAGTGTAGCCCTAATGCTGGTATAATTGTATTCAACTCCTATTTCTACTAAGGGACTATGATCTAGTAGCAACAGACAGCACTTCTGTTTGGGCCAGGCCATTGTAAAAGCATGAGCTCCTTGTTTCTGAACCTGAAATGCAATTATTTATCAAATTAAAATGAAAGTTCTGCCATTTGCGCTATTTGGGCCAGAATTTTACCCCCCTTTTGTTTTTAACAAAAATAGCTGCAGTTATAAAACATCTTTGTTTCATACTGCCTAGCAGATTAAAAACAAAATGGTAGCGGCACACAAGATATTACTGAGATAAAGCTGAGTCTGAGGGTCCATTTCTGAAACAGCTCAATGAGATCACCTACCAGATTGTTTAGCCTCTGAAATACATGAATAGCAATCACTGTCACAGGTAGAAAGGTCGTGTGTATATTAAGGAGAGCTAACTCACAAAAATCTTAGCAGCAGTTTGCAGTAAAGAAAAAGGGAGAGCAATGGGGGCTGTGTAGTGTTTCATTCTGATTCACAAAGACTGCAAGAGAGTGCAAACTTTCCATGAAATTGCAGGGATTCTTGCAAAATTGCTACATTTATATTAAATTTGCAAGCACTGGCAGCTATTTTCCATTCAGACTGGACCTGACATACTACTTGGACAGTATAATCAGCTTTTTTGAAGGCATGGGATTGAATGACTTGTGCTATACAGCAAAAGATACACTGATAAAATACTCTTCAAGCATTGTGTATAGTTCTTTCAGCTGGGAAACTATAAGTTCTGTAGGCAATGTTCAGGACTTTACACAAATACACTGGGAGATCTACTTTTTAGGCATACAATAAGGATACAAAAAGTCATGTCACAATGTAGCATACATGATATGAAAACTGAAATTAAATATATCATTTGAAACATGCATGATTTGCTGGCTGACAGAAGTTTTAACAAGGTGTCTTCCTTGTCATGCCGGTTAGTGGTATATTTGAGAACTTTTCTATAAAATGCATTTGGCTTTTAATACAGTGCTTTCACTAGGTGTTTCTGCACCCTTGCCTGTGCCTTGCACAATGCTAAAACTTGTAAAATCTTCCAGTTTGTTTCACTATACTGGTACTTTTTATGTATGTTTCAAAGCTAACACGATAAAAAGAGTAACATAGAAAATAACTGGTATTGAAGAACTCACTGTACTTGTAGGGATATAGAATAGCCAGTGCACATATATATAAGCCCTTTTGTCTTGTATACAAATCTTACTATTTACATAAAACCTCTACGATAATTTTAATGTGACATAATAGAAATATATTTTCTGTGAAAACGTAAAGTAGTGCAAAGTAAAAAGATGAGGAAAAACACTTTAGTACATTAAAAGAGAACTTGTCTCTGAAAATGAATTCCTTATTTTTGTAATTTTTACATACTGATTCCTTTTGCTTTGTGAATGACAAGGAATCATATATATTGAAGACATTCCTGCAATTTGCCTCTCTTAACTTAAACCACCTTTAACTCGCAAGTAGCCCACAAGGTCTCAGAAACCTGTGCCTTTTGCCTGAAAGCCTGTCATGCCTCCTACTGGTTATCAGAAACAGTGGGTAAGTAAAGGCTTTTAAAATCAATGGTCCAAGTCTTTGATCTCCTAATTCTAGGCTGCAATGGTTGCAGCACTGCTGAAATAACAGCTCTCCATCCCAGCCGTGCACTTGGCTGGCTGCTCTAGCCAGTTCTTCAGAAAACAGGTTTCTCCATACAGGCAGAAGTGGAACTACACCTTGCACTTCTAGATCCATTTGTTCCAGCTTTGGCTTCTTTATTCAGTTATTTTTGTTATCAAACACCCTTTTCCCTAACAAATGATACATATTTCAACTTACTCTTACACAAAGTGGCGAATGGAGTCCTGCAGTCAGGAATACATAAAAATATGAAGAGTGGAAAAAAATGAAAAATGTACTATTTCATGCTTTTAACTATAGCCAAAGAAAAATTAAAGCACTGTTACTCTTAATAAGGAGTCTTAAAGCTTAGAAAATAGCAGATAAGAACATGGTAAATCCTGAATCTCAAGAGCTACATTCACCCAGCTGTGAAAGATGTACTGAAGGACTACTATTAGACTTTCACTGACAGGATGTTCTTCCAAAATATTTCCATGAGATGAATTGAATATACATGGGTTGGTAACTTCTATTTCTTTGTCAGTTAGTGATAGAACTGAATTAATAGAACAAATACACATTTCACATGGGTTTGATATTTCACGCCATAGTAATTTACTGATTTTGGTAAGTAAATGACTTTCATTTGGCAGAACAGACAGATATCTTGTATTCTTTACACATGAAAATATAATGCTGGAAGGGGAAAATGCAGCTAGAACTCTAAGACTGTTAATGGTGGAGAGTTTTAGGTGTTAGGAATGATATTCCTTCCTCCTCAGAGGAAAGGCTTTTGAAACCCAACGCTCAGGGATTTTTAGGGGGAAAAAAGGAAAAAAAAAAAAGAGTTTTCATATCCTATTTGAGTCTGTGAAAAGCTTGAATTCAAGTCAATATAGAGATTTTGATACTCAGGATTTGAGGAAGTCAGAAAAAAAAAAGACCATTTTATGAAATGGTACTTAAAATTTATTGTAAAACTGCTATTGTAGAAATAGCATATAACAGAAAAAGATATTCGGAGACTGCAGAGGACTGTTAGGATACAATTGCAACTCATTTACATTACCTAGTCAGACAGCAGAAGCTCAGCCGTTCAATGCAATTCAGCAGAATAGTGTTCAGTACCCTACCTAAGCAAATTCCATTATAGCTTATACCTTGAAGGTGTCTTTCATTATATTGCAGTGGGCTATAAGAATGAGGATCATCATAATAGTAGATATATTTAATGGGAATATATTTATGATTTTGGGGGTGGAGGACTAAGAAGTGCTAGAAATAAGACAAATTTACATCTAGCATTTTAGATTTTATTATTCTCACAATTAGGATTGTGCTTTGCAGATCCTTCTAGCAATACCTAATGTAAGCTCTTATTCCTTGACTTCCTTAAAACACATTTCCTCTTCCTCTGTATCTGACACTTACTATGTAAAACATTAAGAGGACATAATTATCATGTCATATTTTCCCTAAAACCCTATGAAGATGACATATTTGGAATTTTATTTGGAGAAGCAGTGGATGGCACTGTTGGGCTACAATTATAAGGCCAGAGATGCAAATCTTAAATTTCTATGCTTAAAAAAATGCACAGATTTTTGTGAGCCCTTCAGGCACACGACTTGGATGTAAATTAATTCATAGTACATTGGAGATTTCACAATCACATGTGGAAGTTATTTCATCTACTGAAAGGACATTGTGCAACAGGAGTATAATTTTAGGTGGTCCAAGTGAAGCAGAATGGTTTATACGCTTGTCTCACATGGGAACATCATTACACTTAGACTAAAGAACAAAGAGGACTTTTTTGAGGACACATAAAAGCATTGTTATAGATTAATTTAATGACTGAATACATACTCTTAAAATGCTCACCACTGAACATCAAGAAATATACATATGTTTTCTGTCCATGAAGTGGACACTATTTCTTAAAAATACATACAATTAATTGTCAAATTATGTTTACCCACAGACTAAAATTAAGTGTGCATGAGGGAACAGGGTTTCTTTTTAGTCAAGGGCTTTTGTTCTTAAGTTTCTCTTGTATATTCATACTTAAGACATTACTTAAATAAGTATTAGTTTGGAAATTTATCTTAGATAGGGGTCATCACCTGCATTTCCCCAGAGCCATGTATTTTAAGACACTGGATGTGTTACTAATTTTCAGGATAGCGTATTAACTAAGTGAAAAAAAAAAGACTACAAAAACCAATTTTGTGGCTCGACAAACTCGACTTCAGTAATAATAAATATTATACTGTCCATGAGCAAATTTATAGTACAAGTGTTTTATGATGAGAACAAAGAAAAGGGGAAAAATCTCCTAATCAAAGGGACTCAGTATCCTTCTCCCATCGAGACACAGACAGGGACTTAAAAGGGATGTAGTGAGTGGAAGCAAGTCCACCGACAGGGCAGAAACCAAACCCCTCCTTGCCTACACCTCTCCAGGTGCCTCTCCACAACAGATATGAGGCTCTAGGTGTGGAGGACTGACCAGAGGACAAAGTGGGTGATGATTCATCTACATCAGAGGAGGGGCCAAGACCAGAAAGACACCTCCCCTCCCCCCCCATATTACTACAACCTCCACAAGGAAGAAAAAGCAAGTCATAGTTGTAGGTGACTCCCTGCTGAGAGGAGCAGAGGGTCCGATATGCAGAGCAGATCCTACTCACGGAGAAGTCTGCTGCCTCCCAGGAGCCCAGGTTGGGGATATGGAAACTCCCCAGTCTGGTAAAGCCCTCAGACTACTGCCCATTACTGCTCTTCCATGTGGGAAAAGATGAAGCTGCAGTGCGTAGCCGAAGGGTTATTTAAAAGAGATTTTAGGGCCTTGGGATGGCTAGTGAGGGAATCTGGGGCCCAGGTGAATTTTTTTCCTCCCTCCTTCCAATTACAGGCAGTGACATTGGGAAGTTCAAATGAGCCCAGTCCATTAATGGCTCCACAGCTGGTGTCACCATAATAACTTTGGGTTTTTTGACAACAGGATGGCCTACACGGCACCAGGTTTACAGGTATCAGATAGGAGCCACCTTTCTCAAAGTGGGAAGAGGGTCTTTGCTCAGGAGCTCGCAGGGCTCATTGACAGGGCTTTAAACTAGATGTGAAGGGCAAGGGAGATAACATCAGGCTAGCCTGTAACAAGCAGTGAGAGGACACACAATAAGTAGAGGGATGAGGTGCTGGTACAGGGCATGCTGGGGATGCCACAGCACAGCTGAAGTCTTGTGGAGATGAGCAGGTGGCTCCTGAGGTAGCAGGTGCTAGCAAGGAAACTTCTGCTGAACACCTTAAGGGAAATAAGGGGTGTTCCACTAATAGGGTGAAGTGCTGAAGTGCTTCTATAAAATGCACACAGCTTGGGCAACAAGCAGGAGGATCTCACGTTTGTGCCTGGGAAGATCATGGAACAGATCCTCCCAGAAACAATGCTAAAGCATATGGAGAACAGGGAGGTGATTAGAGCCAGCATGGCTTCACCAAGGGAAAGCACTGCCTGACCACCCTAGTGGCTTTCTGTGATGGAGCAACGACATCAGTGGACATGGGAAAAGCAATGGACGTGATCTATCTGAACTTCTGTAAAGCCTTTGACACTGTCTAGCACAACACCCATCTCTCTAAATTGGAGAGATAAGGATTTGATTGGTGGACTGTTCAGTGGATAAAGTACTGGTTAGATAGTCGCATTCGGACAGTAGTGGTCAACATCTCGATGTCCAGATGAAGATGTGTGACAAGTGGTGTTCCTATGGGATCTGTATGGCGACCAGTGCCGTTTAATATCTTCATCAATGACATAGACACTGAGATGGAGTGCACTCTCAGCAACTTTGCAGATGACACCAAGCGGAGTGGTGCTGTTGTCACACCAGAAGGACGGGATGTCATCCAGAGGGACCTGGACAAGCTGGAGAGGTGGGCCTGTGTGAACCTCATGAGGTTCAACAAGGCCAAGTGCAAGGTCCTAGACCTGGGTCCAGGCAAGCCACAGTTTCCATACAGGATGGGGAATGATGTGATTGAGAGCAGCCCTGCAGAGAAGGACGCGGGGGATGACTGATGAGAAGCTCAAAATGAGCTGACAAAGTGTACTCATAGCACAGAAGGTGAACCATATCCTGGGCTGCATCAAAAGAAGCATAGCCAGGAGGCTGAGGGAGATGATTCCACCCCTCTATTCGTTTCTTGTAAGACCCCCCCACCTGGAGTATTGTGTCTAGTTCTAGAATCCTCAACATAAGAAGATATAGAACTGTTGGAATGGGTCCAGAGTAGGGCCACAAAGATGATGAGAACGCTGGAGCACCTCTGCTATGAGGATAAGCTGGGGATGGACTTTTTACAAGGGCATGTGGTGATAGGATGAGGAGGAATGGCTAGAAATTGGAGAGGGGAAGATTTAGAATACGTATTAGGAAGAAATTCCTCACTATGATAGTGGTGAGGCACAGGTTGCCCAGGGAAGTTGTGGATGCCCCCTCCCTGGAAGTGTACATGGCCAGGCTGGATGGTGCCTTGGGCAGGTTGATTTTGTGGGAGGTGGCCCTGCCCATGGCAGGGATATTGGAACTAGATGATCTGTAAGTCCCTTCCAACCAAAACCATTCTATGATCCCGTGATCTGTATCTGTTCAACAACTTCAATAATGATTGGGATGCTGGGGCAGAGCATACCCTCCATAAGTTTGCACATGACATAAAACTGGGAGGAGTGGCTGACATGCCACAGGGTCATGCTACCATCCAGAGGGATCTCAGCAGGATGGAGAAATGGGCTGATAGGAGAATCATGAAATTCAACAAGGGGAAATGCAAAAACCTGCACCGGGGGAAGAACAATCCCAGGCACCAGCACATGCTGTGGCCACCCAGCTTGAAAGCAGCCCTGCAAAAAAGGTGTCCTGGTGGACACTAAGTTGAAAATAAGCCAGCAATGTGACTCTACTGCAAAGGTGAATGGTATTCTTAGGCAGTGTATTGCCAGCAGGTTGAGAGATGTGACCTTTCCCCTCTACTTAGCATTGGTGAGGCCACACCTGGAGTGCTCTGTTTAGTTCTGGGGCCTCTAGTACAAGAGAGATATGGATATATTGTAGAGTCTCATGAACGGCAATAAAGACAATGAAGGGGCTGGAACATCTTTCCTGTGAGGAAAGGCTGACAGAGCTGGGACTGTTCAACCTAGAGACAAGAAGTCTCAAGGCGATTTTATCGATGTCAGAATCACAGAATGACAGAGAATCATAGAACGGTTTGGGTTGGAAGGGACTTTAAAGATCATCTAGTTCCAATCCCCCTGCCGCAGGCAGGGTCACCTTCCACTAGATAATGTAGCTCAAAGTCTCATCCAACCTGGCCTTGAGCACCCACCAGGGATGGGGCATCCACAACCTCTCTGGGAAACCTGTGCCAGTGCTACACATCATCACAGTAATAGATGTCTTCCTAAAATCTAATCTAATTCTATCCTCTTTCAGCTTAAAACTGTTACCCTTTGTTCTGTCAGTACACTCTCTGACAAAGAGCACCTCCCCACTGTAAAGCCCAACCATAAACCTCTGCCAAGTTCACCACTAAACCATGTCCCTAAGAACTACATCTACATGTCTTTTAAACAACTCAAAGGATGGTGACATAAGAGCTTGAAAAGAGTGTGCAAAGAGGATGGAGCCAGGCTCCTTCCAGTGACAGAGGCAATGGGCAAAAACTGAAACAGAGGAGGTTCCCTCTGAACATTGGGAAGTATTTTTGATTCTGACAGTGACTAAACACTGGCACAGGTTGCTCAGGGAGGCTGTGGAGCGTCCATCCTTGGGGCTATTTAAAATCTGTCTGGAGATGATTCCGGGCAACCTGCTGTAGGTTGCCTTGCTTGAGCAGGTCCCTTCCAAGCTCAACTATTCTGTAATTTTGTAACATGTAAATCTGCATTTCCTCAAGAAGTTTTAAGAAGATTAAAGTAACTTGCTGCAGAGGACTGCATTTCTAGTACCATATTGTACATATAAGGCTTATGGGTAGCTTTGTTTCAAAACATGAATATATTACAGATTACATTATGAAGGCTTCATTCTTTTTTTCATTTTTCATTTTAAGAAAGGATCTGTCACGATAATCGGCTTAATAGGCCAGATATTCTTGAGAACAGACAATAGAAATATTCAACCAGCTTACACATACATGTTTAGAACACAAGCACTGAGGATTAACGTCCACTTCCTCCAGTGTAGACTACAAAATGTGGCCTTTCTTGGATCCCCTCTATGTGCAAATAGTTTGTGAATCATAGTTTTTAAGGGACTAAAGTTTAATAAATTAAGTATTTTGCTCTTACAATGACCTTTGTGGAGCAGTTTTCTGTCTCACTGGCAGGATGGTACAGTAATGTCTTATCTATACTAATCTCCAATGACTGTAAACTGTTAAGGTGATTAAGTGGAAGAGACAGTTCTTTCACCACATGTACAGAATCACTGTGAACTGGGTCATATCTGCATATTTCATGCATTTATTGATAGTAAAATTTGGGGAAGAGAAGTAGATTTTATAATCTTTTATACGATCTTTTTTTTTTCTTCCTTTCTTTTCAGCCTACAATTTAATCAATTACATTGAAACTATAATGCTGAAACAATCATGCTTGAATTTTAAATCCAGATACAGAAGTCCTTTTAACAGCTTATAAATTAATCCAATGCTTAATACAAAAAACTTAGAAATGGAGGGGACTGATCCAAAAGGAAAAGTTCTCCAGTTCATCTCTTGTAAATTCTGCTATAACTCCAACATGCCTACAGTCTCAAGAGACAGCTAAGTATGTAGCCATAGGAAGAAGCTATAATTTTTCACGTAGTTGTACATAGCCATAGAAATATGTAATAATTTCTCATTGCAATATGTTTTACTTACCAGGTACTTCGAACACTCATACATATATCTGTGTGTGTATGTGTGTGTATATATGTGTGTACAGATATGTATGCACACACACATACATATATGTGTGCGTATTATATTTTATCAAAACTAGATATCTGAATATGCATACAATGGCTCAGTAACAGACTGTAGTTAAAGAGAAGTTTCACCGACTTGGCTTGTAGCAGAATTTTTTTGAGAGAAAACTTTTTCTGAGTAGTAGGTAATATATAAGAAATCACTTTTCACCTAAAATTAACACTTTTTTATAGCTTTTCAAAGTAGAATTTAACATTTATTCCACTTCTCTAAAGCAAACATATAGATGACAGACATAGTTTTCATTTCCAAGACTCTTCTCTTCGGTGTTATATATAATTATAGTATCCATATATATAACATCAACTGCAAATTAATATTAGAGTAGCAGTACAGCATTTTTTTTTAATTTATCAAGGTCATATCTTGATGCCTGCTCAAGCTTAGATAAATCAGGTGTTAAGCAGGCACATCTCCAAGGAATCTGGCAATTCTCTCATCTGCAATCCTCAGCATATCTTATTATTTACTGCCAAAGAAATGACTGATTAATTTTGTCATCTTTGCTCTGTGATTTTTGCTCAGCTGAAACTGCCTGCCCTCTTCTGCAATGCCTGATCAGACCTATTTAAGTTGATGCCTTTGATCGTAGACACTGAGGAGCTTGCTGACTTAGGCTTTGACTAAACATTCCTCCATTGCAATATTTATGCACACAATCCTAAATGATAACTGACAGTCAATGTAGATAGCAAAAACTTGTAAGATGTTTCCACTATTTCACTGATGCTCCGAATAGCTTTACTTGTGCTAGAGGTATCAGTCAAGCTGAAAAATTGCTATTAATATAACAAAAGCCTGACAAATTTTGCTTTGATGAATAGTTTATTTCTCACAAACAAACTATCTGAGGTCAGGAAAAAATCTGTTACTGGAAAAATATGCAGTATGATTTTTTTTAAATTCTCTGAATTCTAACAGTAGTGTGACATCATGCTTAATTCTGGAAGCTAGGGGCATTTTACTATCAAACTGCTCCGAACAAAATTATCAAAACAAAGCTAATAAAAAATAATACAATGAAAGTTAAGCCCTATGGAAAAAAATCTGCCTCCAGCTCTTTATTAATCACATTCCAACACCAGAGGCTAAAAGTACATCAAACTGCACCAAATCCTTTTCACATGACAACCTCATAAATTATTCAACTCATTAGTAACACCAAGAGGCATAAAAATAACATCAGTGCTAAGGATGTTTTCTTACAGAGAAAGGTCAGCTACAAGTTTCAGTATTAAAATCCAAAGGCTTAAGACTCTGAAAAGCAAGTACATCTAGATTGAATCCATGAATTATAACTTTAATGCATGCTATTTTAAAATTCCATATGTTAATTTTAATATATAGGTGAAAAGTTAGAAATATTTATTTTAATTCTGCAAACAGGACAATTTCAGTCTACTGTAATTTTTATGCAACCACTAAGTTTAATGTGCACCACATCTACACACACTTGAGCTTTAATTTTTCTGTATGCAGAATGCATTAACAAGTGAGCAGCATGATACTATATAGAAACAATCCAACATGGAATTCTAACTGCTTCAGTTTTTCTGGTTTTTTTTTTGGTTGTAGCTTTGTCCTGCAGGCTACCTCTACTACCAGACAGCTGTCACCTACACTAAAATATCAGAACACAGAAACTATGTAAATGGAGGCAATCTTTACAACATACTGAAACTGTTGCAATTGCAACTTGTATTATTGTTCTCATTAAAAAACCCCACAAACCATTTCCAGCATCCTCTGAGTATAATCTTATCCCAAAGATACAACATTCCAGCTACAAAGGCGTGGAACAAAGTCCATCTAAGTACATGGAAAGATCCTGCTATTTTAAAACCAGAATAATATCAAGGCCTAAAACTTTGTAATACTTTATAAATCAGATTTTTTCATGCCTTAATGACAGTTTAATATGCAAAACTAAAAATATTAAATAAGACTATTTTTAAGTGCTTTTATGCCTGCATAATGCATAAAATGCACGGGTTTGATGATTATTTGCCTTATAAAAGCAACACAGCAATTAGTAAAGTTATGCATCTGCCTCTCATAAGATTTCTATTTTGATGTTCTGGAAGGATGTGGAAAAAATAACCATTTGTTAAATATGCAATACTATATGCTCCTGGAGGAAATGTCTTCCTTATCCCAACTTATGAACAGTTTATGACCTTAAGTCTTGCACATGATAGCATTTACATTTAAATAAGTATTAAATTACACTAGCTAGTACAACCACACACACAGACACTCATATATATCCATATCTAACATTGTTTGAATCCCAGCTATTTGCCTCAACAACCTGTGAAGTTGGTCAAATGTGTGGGTCACACAGTTAGCTTTATATTTATCATATTTAGACCTTCCGGCAACATCAGCTGAAAGGTTTATACTCCTAAATGCTAAAGAATCACGAGATTTTTTTTTTTCAGTACTACAGATTGGAAAAAAAAGGGCAAATCCCCATCTGTCTGATATTCTAGAGAGGTACCACAGCTTAAACCTGAAAAATAAATACCCTTTAGACTTTTAGAGTACTCAGGTTCAGTCTGCTGTAGAGGTTGCTAAACATATGAAGATTTTAGATTATATAAGGGAATTTGTAAGTATGCTTCTCCTTCCTCTTTTACACTCCAGCTACTTTGCCATGAAAATCAAACATCATCTGTTCCTTAAGTTCCTAGAGTGCTGCTCCTATGTAGTCAGCTCACTATTCAAATCACAAGTATCCTTACAATAATTATTTTTAATCGAGATTTTATATACTTCATGATTTGCAGAACTTCTGGTTGAGATTACTCACACCAGGATAAAAATTCTGATATTTTTTACAACCAGTTAAGACCTCATTCACAAAAGGTCTCCAATGGAACTATTAGAACACATTAGTTTGATGGCCTAGCAGTTTAGTTCTGTCACTCCAGAGAGACAAGTGCAGTTACTTTTATCAGTGTCTCAAAATTAGCGTCTGGGAATGCTGGAGAGGTATAATGTGAATCCTTTGGGGATCAGAGAATTTAACAGACCATAAGCTCAAGTCCACTGCTTCATTACAGTGTAAGAATTGAAAGAATTTCTTTTCTAAGAATATGTTGTTCTAAAAATTCTCAAAAATGTCCTTAGAAAAGAAGGGACAGTATTCTCAGGGATTCATGAATATCAAGAAAACATTATAAGCTATATTTTTAAGCAGGAGTTAGTACTGACCATATTCCACAGCAGCTTTTAGAAGCGCATCAGAATGAGTAGACCCAAAAGCATTGCGAACAAACCGCCTCCGCCGGCGCAAATCGTCTTCCCAGTAATCCAGGCGCCAGAAGTCATGTAGCTGGCTATGAAATAAAGAATACGCACATCAGCACCTCCCACAGTTTGAGCTGTATTTACATGCAGTATAGTATAATTTTCTGTTTCAGGAATACAATCTTGTAAAAACATATATTGCTAAAACTTACAATATTCTAACATTTCTTTACATGCATTTATATATTATAAACCTCAGCACTGCCTGTCTCAAAATGTTCTGCCTGCTGCTAAAAACATTAATCACACCGAGCCCATTAACAAATGCAGCATCAAATTACAAGTATTAATGGCACAGCTTGCTTTCTTTTACAGTGTTTTTAACAAGGCTTGTAAATCATAGAATGGACCTCAGTGCAAATAGTTTGCAATTTAATGACTATGGTCCCTTAGCAGACTGAACTTAGAAGTATAAAATATTGCCCACTTGAATTTTGTGGAACTCTGATTAAACTAATGTGCTGAAATATTCATTGAAATAATTCCCCACTGCCCCTAGCAACGTGAGAAAATTGCAATTTTATTCATTATTAATAACACTGAATTAGAGCAGCAAAAAAATTCAACCATGTGGTAATTGTCTTGGTAAATTATTATTCCAGCACTAACAGAGTACTAGGATGATTTTATTGCTTCCAGCTAATACAAGCCATTAACAACCATGGACATCTTTGTGTTACATTGCCTTTTTACATTCAAAAGCAATATTAAAGTTCTGTAGAATTATATAAACCATTGTTATCTATATTCAGGTCAGAACTTACACATATATAATCATCTGGTATTCAACGTCAGTTCTAAAGAAATGAACAGCTCCACTTTCAGAGAACTTCTTATGAACACAAGCATTTCCCACATCAATTTTATAAGTATACTGTGGAATATTCCTTCAAAACTGTATTTCAAATCAACATTTTAAAAACTTCTTGGATCACTATCAAATACCCAGAGTATTTGTGAATGCATCCTTATCATCAAACTTGTAATTCAACACATTATACACTTGAAATCCTTATGCAGAACTTGATCTTGCGGACTGTAACTAAGGAATCACTGCTTTAAACCAGTTATTTTCAATCTATCTGGAGAAACCTGGAGATGTGTGGACAAAAGGTAGATTTAAAAAAAAACCAACAACCCACAAGCAGGGGCTACATCTCTGCGGGATTTTTCTAGGTGTTAGTTCAGTCACTATAGTACCTTCACTTTGAGAAGCTCTGTGTTGGTAGTCATTTCCAGAGGAAATGTAGAAATATGCTAATGTAGATCAGACTTCTTCATTTTTTTACAGTCCACTTAATTACTTTTTTCATGCTTGCATGAGTTTTTGACCAACTTTACTAACTGTTGTCAGGAAACCCAGGAGGGCAGAGCGCCAAGGGGAGTGGATGTAACAGCATACCTTCTAGTCACTTACAAATTTTCAGAAGCAGCACACCATCATGTTTACTCAGTGTACTTCACTCTGAACAACATTTTCTCTGTTTGCTTGAGCCTGCATGAAGGTTTTCACTGCTGCCTTGCAGAACAGGCATTTTACTTATCTACAAGCAGTGAGAAGGCAACTTCAGAAATTCAGGGGGAGCTGCTTCCTTACCTGGAGCAATTCAGATCATCTTGCATAAAGGTGAAGCAGTGACTCTGAGCTCCTACAGTGGGAAGATGCCCCATTAATAGCCTGGCCTGCATGCTATGAGACAGAAATATCTTGCTATCTTGAGTGCCAAATATCTTTTGCTAAGTAAAATAACCTACTTTGGCTTTGTACTATGATACAGTTTTTGTTCACAGATGTCATGTTAGCTTGAAGTATCAGTCCATCATTTCTCCCCTACACTGAGCACTGAATAATTTTATTGCAACTGCTAAGTCCCCCTGACCTTTATGTGATATGAATGCAAAAATGGGCAGAAAATTGTCCCATGGTTTAAAAGATAAAGCTTAAAGACTTCTTGCACACTCCTAGTCTATGTTTTAAACTGATGCTATCAAAGGTGATCCTAAAGGCTTTTTGGCATAGTGATTTCTTTGAAAGGAAAGAAAATTTCCCTTTTTACTTCTATCTAAGAGTAAATCATGATGAAATAGGAGTAAAGATCCTCATGAAAACACACTTAAACACAAGAGGTCTCTGAAATTGCATTTGTCTCCACAACAATTATCAAGATTGATAGGGTTGATAAGAATGATGAAACTACGTAAGAATTAAAAACTTATGAAATTAAGAAATATTCAAAGACTAAAAAATTACATTTTTAATTTGTTCTGCATTTAATCTGGTAATCCATTAATTCCATTATTCTGTCTAAAGAACACTGTATATTATCAACAGAAAGTAAAACAGATTTTGAAGTCACAATTTTGATGAACTGCTAAGTAAAGAAGTGATGAAATTGTCAGAGGATAAATTCTATATTGGGGATCCAAAACAGGGTCATAAGATCACCAGGCACTGAAGTCTGAAATACAGAATAATGGTGCAAAAAAAAAAATATTTTGAAATAATAGTATACAAACCTAATTTGTAATCATGAATTATATGGCTTTTTAAAATACAACTGAAGTTTCTTCCCAGAGTTAGGACTCTATCCCACAATGCTCTTATGTACTTCTGAATAATGGAAGATGGCACCTGAACCCTAAAGAAAAGGTTCCTGAATATTAACCAGTTACTTTCAGATTTATCCTTGACTTTGAGCAACATCTTTCATAAAAAGACATTTTTTCCTGCCCTACGGTTAGTAAGGAAGCAGATGCCTGAAAAGCTAATGGCTATACTTCCAGAAAGTTTTGAATAGCTGAGTTTCATCACTTGCATTATAGACAGATGGATCTGTGTCTCCTAAAAAGTTATATTATTACATCTTTGCATTAGATTAAAAAAACTACAGCCTAAAATTAAGATTTTAACCTGCTTTAAAAGTCCAGAGATACGGACTGAATTATTATTACATTATCTAGTCACTATATTACAGTAATTTAGAAATCCTCTTATACTAATCGTATGGATATTATTCAGGGTTTCAGATTTTTTCAAGAATTTAAGCAGCTCTAAATGATAGCTGTAAATCAAGCAGAACTACACTTTCCAACACTGGACTGGACACAAGTCAGTCCTAGAAGAGAGCATGTCTGCAAATCATTCTCATCTCTTCCTGCTGCAACCTGGTTTTCATTAAAGTGACTTGACTAAATCAAGTCATTTTAGTAATTTATTTCTGCAACAAGTACAATATTCCAATTAGCTTTACTTTTCTTAATAATGTATATTATTAATAATCCTTATTTCCACAGACAACTAGTTAACATGTAATTTCTCATTCCCTTTTCTTTTACACCAGTTAAGTGACATTTTGAATCAGGCTTATTTGAATGAAAAAGTGCATCTAAGCATACTGTAATGAATTAATTTTTTTAAGAACTGATAATTCATACCACCATTCATGAGCTACTCCTACATACTTCAAAAAAGAAAAATATCTGTATCATTTTAACCAAACATTTATTTAAAATGCATCCTAAAACCCATGACCCAAAGAAATCCACACCATGAATTTAACTAGCAAGACAATTTCTTTACCAAATGCAATATAATCCAATATAAGCCTTTATCATTCTCATCGTAATGATGGCTGGTATGAAACTAGTGATATTACAAGGTTACTAACAATGAAAAATTTTATTTGGAGTGGTGTGCTTATTACATACTTAATTCTAAATTTCAGATGTACAGTATTTCATATCATTAGTACAGACACAGACTGTACAATTTTAATGAAACAAGCCCTATTTACTATAGCTATTGAAGGATTACAGATTCTATTTCGTTGTCCACTGCTGTCCACTTAGCAGCTGGCTGTGTGCATTCTCCTTCTTAAAACGGTATTTTACCTTGTTGAAGGCCACCATGAAATGGAAAGGCAAAGTGTTTTTATACTATCCCAGACAGCCAATGTGGACTTTGATAAGTTAGACCAAACACCTTCCATATATTTGGGGACAAAGATTATTGAGACGGACTAAAGTATTTCAGGTAGCCCAGTTACACTCTTGGAGGAGAAACTGTGTAGCACTTTGCCACCAAACCAATTGAAAGAAATATCAAGCCAGCCTGAACAGCAAAGTCCTCCTTACCTTTTCATAACATCTCTAAAGCTCAGACTTCTTAAAAATAACTTTTGAAAAGGTTTTCTAACTTCTTCAGCTCCCACTCTGAAGAAGTATATGGGAAGTTTTTTGTTTTGTTTTTGGTTTTGTTTTTTTTTAATGAATATTTGTTGTACTTAATAGCCAGCCTCTGTCCACCCTGTGAGCAGGTCAGCACCCATGACAGTAGCACCATGGCTGTGGAACCCAGTCCTTGTTCATCTACAAATGTAGTTTGCTACAGCTACAGCGACTAGAGTAAAATACAAACAGTGGAGAGTAGTAATGCACATGTCCAGAAGAGATCCTCAGACTGCAGCCCAAAGGATGGGCTGCCATATGGAAGAGATTAAGTTCGAATATGTTAATGAAGAGGAAAAACCCTTCAGGCATGGGGGAGAAGGGGAAAAAGTTGTTTGAAAAAAAGAACTGGATGTCAGAGAATCCATAGTCTTTGTAATACTGGGAAACTGCACAGAGAAGGAAAATAACTGATGATCTATAAGTTCAAGAATTAGCCTTGGCTGTTTTTCCTTAACATATTTTAAAAAGGACAAACAATTCTTTTCACAGTGTGGAACTATGACTATGTTTTGAAAACTGAGAAAAAATGTTTATTGGAAAAGTATAAAGCATTTCCCTAAGGTAAAATGAAGAACAGAAAATCTGTAGCATTACAAAAAAAGTAAGTAAAAGGAAAGTTGAAATACAAAAATTGCAAATTATTACTTATGTAACATTTATTAATGTTACAAAGTACATGCCAAAATATAAACCTATTTACAGGTAGATCTAAGTAGTAAAAGACTTTTGTAACAATAAAAGAGCAAATACTGTTCAGAAGTGGTATAGTAACAGGTACAATAATTGTATCAGATTGAAAGTTTTTCTGACCGTGCTTGAAACAGAAACAGTGACTGCTGGTTTTATCAAGAGTGTGAAATAGGCATTAAAAAATCATGTACTACAGTAAAATGGCTAAAAGAAAATCAAGCCCTGTTGTACATGAACAGAAAGAAATACCAGAACCCTTTATTAATGTAACTAGTATAGTAACTATGCAGACAAAAGATTTTTTTTGTTACAAAAATCACAAAGCTCCATTATGGTTTTTTTTCAAGGTGTATGCCACAAATCCTGAAAATAAAACTAGAAATACTGAAAACTAAGAATAATACAAAACAAATGATAACCAATAATAGTAAAACCCAGAAATATCATCATAGGGAATAAAGATGTCAACGAACTTGAGAAACATCTAATGGAATGAAAATTGAAAAAGATGGTAAAAGTATTACCAATAGGAGTTTAAAAATCTTTAGGCCTTATTACAAGCAGAAATATATTTTTTTCTCTTAAGTACACCTGCAAAAGAATTATTATTGTTAAACATGAAGAATATATTTGGCAGAGTTCCAAAGTAGAAGGGAAGAAGTTTCAGAAAAAGAGTTTACCATTTAAATAGAAGGATGCTAAATACTCAGGGAAATTAAGGTAATATTTAATTTTTAAATTTTTTTTTGTACATATGAAATGACTCCATTTCATGAGAAGTTTCATATTGTAACTTTTGAAACGAGGTGGGCAGATCTGTCCTAGGGAAGTCACATGGATGATATACGGATTGCTGGTAGCAGGGCTACAAGTTTTTGGTTAAGCAGTTAGTGTCCTGGTCACAGACAGCAGGAGAAGGTGGTGTGGAAAGCACAGCAGTACAGCTAGATGACTTACATCCCAGTAGCATGTCTAGAAGGCATGCCAGCCCTGTCCTATTCTTGTCATGAGAAATGAGAGGTATCTTTGTATCTCCTGTGTAAGGCTGCCAAAATGTGAAAAAACAAAGTGAGAACAGACATGAGACAGAAATGACTGGTGAAATTTGAGGACAAATGTAGACAAAGTCAGAGCTCTAAAAATGAAAAAGACTTCATAGAAAAGTCTAGAGTTAGGCAGAGAGGAAGTAAAAAAAGAATAGTAATAGGGTCTGACCAATAGATAATATTAATTTGAATGAATTTACTAGAACAGGAGAGAAACAGAAGGACAAATTAAAAGGTTTCTTCCAGCAATATTTTCCATGACACTGGGAAATGGGAAACCATAAAGACAAAAGATTAGGAGGCAAAGAAACTGAAAAGCATAGATGAAAGGTTTGAAATACAATTATTGATTGGTGAAGAAAAAGCAACACTGAGCTGGAAAAACCTGAGAAGTAGCACATTTGTAAGGAACAGCTATGTGAGAAGAAAACTAATGACTTTGGAAACCAGTGGAAGAAAAATAACTGTGAAAGTGGATGGAAAGTGAAAGAAATCCATATGAATAATTACAGACGGATAAATTGCTAAGAACTGGGTTATCAAGAATATCTGTTAAATAATAATATTTTAAGACTAGTGAATTTTAGCTACTTTTATTTAAGGCAGTGAAGTCCAGAAATCTGTGAAGTTTAGGGATGATCTGTGGGGTTCTATGATTACTTTATGAAGAGAAAGAGGGAACAAAAGGGTTCATTTTAGAGCAACGGATAATACATGCAGCACAAGTTACCAGCAGCTTACCTACAAGCTGGCCCACAGGCTTCCCTGTGGAGAATGGTAAAAGTTTTTAAAATAGGAAAGAAAAAATTTTGAAGTTGTCTACACTTGTGAAGGATGAATGCAAACTTTTACAGAGATCAGTATTTGTGTGTTGAAGCTTTGCAAGTTTTGGGTGGAGGGGAAAGGTTTTTATGTAGACTTTGAAATAAGGGTGAAACAGAGCACAGAGGAACTCAAAGTAACAGAAAATATGACCACTGACCATCAGAACAGGAGCAGAGGAGTCACCTTCGAATAGCAAAAAGAAAACCGCCAACACAGTTTCCCTCCGACTATCATGTTACTAATGGTTTTGCATTAATAATGAAGGACAAAGCTAAGAGGAACAGAGAATGGGCTATAAATGAAAAGAGAGCAAGAGCTATCAGAAGATGACTAAAGATCCACCAAATTCCTGGAGAAGAATTTTCTGAGAATTGTTTAGAAGTGTAGCATCCTTGTCAGAAAAAAAAGGGTGGTGATTTATGCAGCTTTTACCCCTCCTTAGGCACCAGAAAAATGTATGTTTAATATATACTCCTAAGGAACTCCTCCAACTCCTGAAACTTTTATGACTTATTTTCCATGAAAAAAATCCAGGACACTGAAGTTCAAAAGATGAAAAATGGAAAGAAGACACTGAAAAAAGAAATCTTCCTAGATGTGATAGCCTTCAGCTAGATGAGACATCAGAAAGCAGAGTAGTGACATTAGATGTGAAAGTGAGGCTGTAGACATACAGACATTCCTTTCAGCTATGGAAGTACCTGAAACACAAACTTCTACAGCAATTAATTCTAAAATTATATTGTATGGTCTGATAACTTGCTTCTGAACATCAGGAACACTTATATAAAATGCAGACAATTTGTTAAGGGACTGAGGATTTTAGAATGTTACAGAGAGTCTGAAGGAACAAACCAATAACGAACACACACACAATCACACACACAAAGAAGAACTAACAATTATCCTGATAGTTTACATTTTTTATAAAATGTAGATTCCAGAATGAGATGTTCATTTTGGAATGCTTGCTTTATTATTAAAAACTAGTAAATTTATACCAAGAAGAAGTATTTTTAGGGAAATAAACTTAACCATGCATAAAGCTGGGGGGAGGGGAGGGAAGTAAGAAAAAAATCATGTACCTCTTAAAACTTAGCAATGGAAATGACGATAACTCAAATCTCTACAAGGTAAAACTAAAGGTAACTAGATTTTTTTTCAAATTATCAAATTATTTTAATAGAAAACAAATTTAAAGTAATGCAAGGCAACTTTGGCAATTCTATGCAAACAGTAATATGCATTAGTAGGACAGTACACATAGTACAGCTAAAGAAAAAAAATATTTCCTGACATTTTATACTGTTTATTTTTGTTAATCCAATGACATTAAAAGAACAACTGAGGCAACATAAAAAGTGGATACATAAGTTGTCAGCGTTTGGCTCACTAGAATCAGAACGCTTCCTTTTAGCAACAAATATCAATAACAACAGAATACAAGTGCACCAAATGGAAGGAATAATAAATTGTACCTCTAGAAACACCATAATGTATTTTTTTTTAAGCTTACTAAAATTAAGACAAATAGGAATACTATCTTAGAAGAAAATGAAAAGAAAGTGATTGGAACAATACTCTGTGGTTCAACTCAGATTTCTAGTTTGGAACCTTTCTTGTATTTCAGAATGTGTTGTCAGCACTCCAAACAAAGAAGAAACAAAATCCTTAAAAGCCAAAAGGCCTTTTTAAAGTATTTAATTCAATGAAAATTTTGGTAAAATTCACTTTCGGAAAATGTCTTGAAGGAATGTACTGTATTTTAGGATGTTTTTATATTTTATGCATTATTTGTTATGTCATACCATCTCCGCACAGCTGTGTACTTTCTAAGATTTCGTAAGTACTACCATGATGCCAAAGTATAACAGACTCCAAGATGGAATGAATAGTGTTATGAGGTTGCCTCTATCTTTCTTAGCTGACTGCAAAAAGAGACAGACAGAATGGTTCAAACTAGATGCATAATCGTAGGCGGCTAAAACTAAAACATAGCATACCAAGTGCGTATCTCGTCTTATTAAAATGTAGAAATATCTTAAGTTTCAATGACACAAAAAATGAAAAAAAAAAGAAAAAAAAAATCCAGGCTTTTATTAATTTAAAAAAATGAAAAGGAAATTATCAGGAATTCTCATAGCAATTTATACTGTCACAATTTTTCACCAAAAGATTTAACAAAAATATTATTTTCTGATTAAAAAGAAGTTTTAAATAAAAATTTCTATTCTACTCTTCTTCTGTTTTTACAAGTATACCACCTACTGGTTACAATATTACTTTGCTCCTTAAATACCTTGTGTATAAAATTAAAAGAAGAATAAAAGTGTCTGAACACAACAAAGAGGAGTTCACATGAAATTTTACAACTATTTGGAAAAATTGCCTGAAGAGTATTTTGCCATTTTACAGTTTTAATTTATAAGGAATCCAATAAACATCTTGGAAAATAAATTATTTATCTTAATTCTAACAAAGTAAAATGCTGATTCAATAAATGGAAAATGCTTTAAGATAACTATTAATTTTGCCATTCAGATTCTGTTTGGTTTTTTTTAACAAGGTTAACTTCAATAGACAAAGTTCTTTGATACTATCTAAGGTATTTACAGAATTCAAGTTCTTTTTTTTTCAATCAACTATTCAATGAAGTTCATCTGTTGGAGCATTTGTCTGATAATATAACTTCCTACTTCTGTTCCATTTTCCAGCCAAGAATATCAAAATGTATTTGAGTCAGAAGCATGGTGACCCAGTTCTGCCTTCGGAGAGTGAACAATTAGTTGCAGAAAAACTAAATGAACTGATGTTTTGACCAATGGAAAGAGAACTCTCTTGTGAAGTTACGCTTGGTTCTAGTTCAGTATGTCACTGTACGACTTCCTTCTGGCACAGAAATAAATTTAAAAAAAACCAAACCAACCCAAATCCCCCGAAACAACTATTGCCAACCTAAATGTTTTTGGCTTTTTTATTTCGGATGTTACAGAAAAGCAGGCACCTTTAGAACAAAAACAATTTACTTTGTACTTCAACATTGTTATCTATCATAGCAAATATATAACTAGGGACAATGGAGTCCTAGTTTTTGAAAAAAATATAGGCTTTTGTGATTTATCTGCAATTCCTGAAGAGTTAAACACCAGCTAAATGTTGATTTCAGTTAGGGTTACTGCGCTTGAATAACTGAAAAAACAGTCCCAAGTTTTCAAAGTGGGCATCCAAAGTAAGAGAGCTTGTGGAAGCTCTTGAAAACTTTGGTGCCTCATTGGCTTACTTAAAGAAGAAATGCCAAGAGCTTAGGCTTGTAAGTAGAAATAATATGTGACTGCTGTTGAGGATGCTGCCCTAACTGTCCATTCCATTCCAGACACACAGATTAAGGTGCCTGAATTCTTTGTGAACAAACTAGTGAAGAAGCTACTGAGCATACAAACTACATTCCAGTTTCAACGTAAACCAGCAATGATGTAACCAAAAATCTAGAACTCTGCTTATAATATAAACAAGAGGATTGAGGCTTAGTGTTATTCTAAAACTAAGACACACAGGTTTTTTTGAACGTTATTTCTTAAAAATTCATAATGAATTACTGTTTCAAACCTTTATGAATTATTCAAGCTGCAACTGCTTAAAGACAGGTAACATAAACCTGGCGTTAAGACGAAATAATTATCTTCCTTGAAACCTTTCAAAGAACAGCAACAGTAATGAAAACGTAATAAATAAATAATAAAGTTTTACCTAGGCAATTATTTTAATTTCCATCACGTAGAGCTGTTTATTAAAGTGCAAGTCTAATAATACACTATTTTAACCCAATTATTATTTTTGCAAAATGCTGTTTCAGGGTTGGTAACTAGAATTTTTTAAATTAAGAATTTATATAATATAAGTCTTAAGCTTTACACTTGCTGCAAGTTTTTTTGAGGACAGATTTCTTTTTCTCCCAAGTATCATCTGGAAATACAGCATTAGTTAAGACAAAGGATACATCTAGCTTTAAACCTGATATTGCTCTTAAGAAATGAAACAAAGGCATGCTGGCCCAATTAGTGGCTATGTCTTGACTGGTGTATAAACAGCTATTCCTATCCACAACATGCAACTTATATCGATGAAATAAACATTTGCCAAGTGGTGCAGTCATGAATGTTATAGACTTTTTAATAGAGACTGTGTTTGCAATACTATCAAATAAACCCTAAAGTAATCTTAACTTTGATTTTTTTTCCTCCTGGGAATTTTTGTAAGAGCTAAAAAACCAGCTTGGCAAGTAAATAAAAACTTCTATTTATATCTTATTTCTGACAGTCAGGAGGTTCTGTAGAAGTATGGAAACAGTCTACAATAAAACATCCCAAAATACATCAGCATGACCTAATGATTTATTTTTGGCTCTGTAAAACTTGTGGGAGAAGATGCAGACATGATATTAAAAAAAAAAAAGATAACACAGAATTAAAACTTCCTTGCCCTCCTTCTCGGGAAAAGAAAAAAATCTCTATTTTGCATGTCTTACAAGGCAAGCAGCACAACTTTAAAGAATTTTTGCATACAAAGTATTTGACAATCCATTATTCTGGAGAGACCTTGTAATGTTTTCCTTCCTTTTAGCTACTTAATCTCTTAAGTAATTCTGCGTGATGTGAGACAGTTGATTTTTCCCTTGTCTGTAGCAGAAATCTGTGACATGACCATATGTATCTTCTGCATTTTTCATGTACTTTCATAGTTCAGTTGATATTGTATAGTATGATTCTGTATAGGGATATGCTTTACGAATATAATACAGAATGCATATTTGGCTCCGTTTGGCTGTATGTTCTTACTTAAATGAATACTGCAGTTAAAGAAAAAACAGTAGCAGCAGTTTAACAGATTTACACAATACCCCATCACTTTTCTGGGTAGAATCACAATGAGAAATTATGATCCTATCTTGCCAATTAAGCTGCTTTCATCTTTTACATGTTCATTGCAGTTGTTCTTTTTTTTAAGACTTTATTGCCATAGTTTGCATGGAAGATGAGAAATAAGAGCAGGAGTTCAAATCCATCTATTACTACATCAGAAAAGAAACCTTATTGACTGGATCAGTACTTGGGTAGACAATCATAGTGTGAAGGAACCATATACCTGAGAACAGAAGAAAGTGCTGTTCTCCCTTCAGAGTATGGGTAGCCAAATTTCCTGATCCAAGAAAGCAAAAATCTAAAACTTCACAACACCATGAAATACAAGCTATGAGTTAAGAAAAGACAGCATCCTTGGTGTAGTTCAAAAGTGAGAGAAAGGGAGACAAAATGGTGCTGGGCTTAGTCTGTACCTAGGTCTGAAGGCAACTTGGTGATGGCATTTTTTGCCTTACTTTCTGCATGCAGTGAATCTGGATCATCCAGGATATTTTCTGCCAAAGCTCCTTGTGACATGGGCCCTGGGAAAGAATTGCTCTCAAAGTGCTGAAAAGTCTCATGTGGGCTAGGAGCCATGAAGCAGGTCATGCCAGCCTCAGAGGTTCTTTCTAATGATCAGCTTGTGGGAAAATACGGGCTGCTCTTTCCCTTCTTCACCTCATTCTTTTTGAACCTCTGGCTTTGTTTAACTGTTTCAAATCACCTCCATGTAGGTTAATAGAAATTATCTTTGAAGATGCTGTGAGGTTGACTATCACCTTATTTTTGGAAGCTGCTTTTTCTATAGGGGCCAAATTGCCTATGACCTGGTAGATTTTGTTTTCCTTTCTAGCAGTCTGGGAGGCACGTTGCAATTACTGGGAAGTTAATACTAGCAATTAACAGTTGTAATTTACTGGAAGATTAAGATTGTCAAATTACGCCAAATGATAGCTGAGTTGAATTCCTTTTATCTAACTTAAGATGTCAACATTATTGATGTTTAATTAATCAACTCAGGCTCATTTCATAGGTGATGGAGAGAACTAGTTGCACTTTGGGAAAAATTTGGGTGATAGGAATCCTACTGCTCTTGTCTCAAGTAACAAAGTTCTCAACAGTAAAGTAAAAATGTGGAGTTCTCACAAAACAATCTGGCACCTAAGACCTGTGTTGAATTGTCAAGGGAAGGATCAGGTCAGAGAATTCACATGACTGACTGAAATCCAAGAGGCAGGATAGAGAAAATGAGAATTATAAGCTATACGGATCCCGTTAAATGAGTGAACTGGAGAAAGTGGTTGATTGACTTATCCTAGTCTTATATTACAATAAGTAAAAGTTACATGGAGGTGTCTTTTCATCATGTGACTGACCTGCTAAAGGGTATCTTGAAATATAAAATAGACAAAAAATACAGACATAATCTGTAAATATAATACAATTAAAAAAAAAATCAAAGCTCCTTTTTTAAAGAACTGGTTTATGCTTTTACTACTATAAAACAGCACTGGAGAATTAGAGGGCCAGCATTCAAAATCACCAGATGCAGACTGCAAATGTCTTACTGGAAACATAATTCCTTTCAATTGATACAAAATAATAAATAGAAAATTATATCCATTCAGAAAACAAAAATTATATAAATTCAAGCATAGGAAAACAAAAAGCTGACACACTAAAAAATCAGACTATGTTGTTAAAGCAACTGAGGAAGCCTACTAGTTAAATAAATATAACAGAATACTCTTTTTAATGCATAATGATGCTAAAAAATCAACAATATTATTTTGGTGAGTCTGAATTTGTGTTGTCTATACATACTTTTAAAGAAAAAATATATTTTAGGCCCAATTCTAAAAAGAAATATAAGTTTATTTAAGTATAAGCTTATGAGAAATCCCATTAAAGTCAACAAGGTATTTAAAATGAGACATGCTTCAGGACATATGTCAGGGGCTTAACTGCACTAAAATTTGAAGCCACTGGTGGCATATCAATGTATTTTATTACACTAAGATTGAACACTGTTAGGCAAAGATATACAGAAATTGCTAATTGTTGCATCCAAATAAGACTTTATTTGTGGTTATTTTGGTTTATTTTTCTGCTTTCTAAAACAGCTTTTTTTTTTTTTTTTTTTTTAAGTAGCAAACAATCAAACCAAAAAGCCAGATTAGTGGAAAGCTTCCAACTTGCCTAGTAAGAAATGGATTTAATTAACACCAGTGTGAAAAGCTGCTAGAAGACTCTGAAAGATTATTAATCTTGTACATAGAAAATTAATGTAGATTCTACTTTATTGGTATAAATAACCCAAACACAGTTCTAAAATACTTTTTGTTTAGTATCTCATGCTTTATTTAAGCAACAAAAGCAGTTCTAGGTGGGTAAACATACACATCAGGCCTGTACTTGGTATTGCTCAAAAGCTGTGTTACTTTTCCCCCTAATGTTTAACTGAACTAGTATAAGGTTCCTTGTCCTGTCAGCAGAAGAACAAGCAGTTCAGTTCTTTCCTCTATATTGTTTTAATGATGGATATTGGTAGATTAAGAACTTTCATCAGTTTTTTTCTTCCAAACTATCTAAATGAAGTTGCTTTAGTCATACTCATCATGGACTTGAAGCATCCTTGTCTTCCTGTAGATATTTTGTAACCTCTGCAGCTAGTGATGTGGTTCCAAACTGCACATACAAATTAAGGCACAATATATAACGGATCTACTATTGGTTTAATAGCAATAATAGCTATAATTTAATAGCATGGAGTAGTAAAGCTGAATTACAGACCAAGAAGCCAACACTGAATCAGTCAAAAGTTTCTTGTGTGGTTTTGGGAAAAAAGCATTCTGCTTCAATTTATCTTATCCCTTGGAAAAAATATGTAATATTTCTATTATTTAGCTTCAGGGAAAGGTTAGGAAAATGGCATTGTACCATAATATCTACATACAGTACTAGGAAGATACACTTGCTTTACCCTCCATCACACTTAAAACCACTGTGTTAAGGATTAATTCCTGATAATTCAACAGACTGATAATGAGAAAATGACAGTTAACAACAACTGCAATGTGTCTATGACTGTAGTGATTTGGTGACCTGTGAGAATGCTCTAGGATTCTGAACTTATTCCCTATCAGTAAATAAATCACTTGCCAAAATTTCTTTACTTGATAGAGAGTCTTGTTGATGCTGTCCAACCAGCCTTTGGTCAGCAGCAGGACCATCAATCCTTGTTCAACGAAGACCTGTTTGCTGATAACTCATGAATATCTGCACAGCCTTCAGCATAGCTTACATGGTAGAAAAGAAACACACTAAAGATCTCATGTTCAAGGAAACACACAGTTCGGAACTGACACTAAATTTCTAGGGTTTTGTCACTCACGACTTAATAGTCACAAATGCATTGATTCCGTCATTTCTTCCTTTAGGGTCTACTTTGCTATCATGAAAACGGCTGATGGCACGAAACCATTCAGAGCCTGCCTTTAGAGCAGAGGGGTTCATAAGAAACACGGAAAACTTAGAGTAGAAGGAAAATACAGGAAATATTATGGAGGATTATTGTATGAGCTGGTAATAACACATTCATTTATAATATCTGGAATGCTAACTACAAATGTTTTTAAAAAACTATTTACTGAACATCTCCAAAGCTTCATTTGCCTGCAGCAGGCCTCTGAAATTAAGCAGGAAGAAAGCAATCAGTTTAGAGCATTTCTGATATTACATTATTTTCTGGTGTGAGATATAAATTCTCGAAAAAAATATGTTCTACTTCTGTTCTGTAGGACAATGTTGGCAGGATACCAAAATAACTAAATAAAATGAGCATAATACAGTCATAATGCTCTAATGATCACAGAGAGCAGCAGATGCAGCACTAGGACTACAAGGAAATGTTTAGAAAGATGAAGAGGAATGTCTCCCTACTTCGGGAGGTCTCTACTTTCCCGATTAATTTTTTACCCAAGCCATATGTCACTCAGTGCTCAAGGTGTATGCACTAAAGGAAGAATCATGGTCACTCTCCGTAATTTTCAAGTTAAATTTCCAAGCAAAGTTTCTTTAATTTGTATATTGCATATAAAAAAAAATAGAGAAAGTACTATTAAACATTGTGAAACACACGCATGCCCTAACTTAACCAACATTCAAAGGCATGAGAATACAATTCACTGTACAGCATTATGCTATGCCTTCCTGAGATACTCTGAAAGCCTGTGATGACAAATAAAAATGGGATTTTTTGTCAATGAAATGCTTCTCTCTCAAACACACACATCAGTAATAATTTACGCCTAGACAGTTAAAGCTCTTGTATTGAGGTAAATACACTTACACAAGAAAAACTAAATGCTTCCTCCCTGACTCACTGGAATGGAACATTGTCAGCCTCTTCTGATGAGGTTATCTCTGTACACTAGTAGAACATTAATCGGAGAGGGGAATGAGAAGACCTCATCCGTATTGCTCAGGCCCAGGCTCATATTTTGCCACATTTTTCCAATTCAGAATCCAAGCCTTCACTCTATTCCCCTTTTTGAAAATATTGAGTCAGTGTAGATGTGTGGATATGGCTGAGGAAGATTTAGTCATTCCTTGTTAAATTTGTAACTGCAGTAAAGCTACAACATGGCATGTTGCAGACAGGAGGGGGTGGGTGAGGAATAAGAGAAACAGTGTATGTCATTCTCTTCTCTCTGGATACTACACAAAGTCAAACAGCTCCAGCTGGAAGGACTAACAGAGACCTACCTCAGAATAAACTACAGCCTGCTAAGGGAGCCTTCAGAAAGGTGGACAAGGCAATTTCAGCTAAAGAACAGAACTATAACTGAGAGGGATATGATAGAGATCTTTAATATTACAAATGGCATCAAGATGGTGAATCAGCAACAAGACTCACTATTCCTTGTAAGAAAAGACCTAGGGAGAACACAAAGTTATCAAACACTAAGTTCAAAACAAATAGAAGTGCACTTCATGTGAACATTCTCCCACAACACCCTAAAAAGGTGGAATTCAGTTCTATGCCATATCATGGACAGCAGAAGTTTACACGGGTTCTTAAAGGGGTTAGATGTTTCCTCTCATAGAGGAGAAACCCAAAAGTTATTCAACTCAAGCATACCGCCTCTGGCTCAGGAAGTCCCTGAGCTACAGTTTACTGAAAACTGTGAGGCTGAGCTGGGGGAGCATCACAATAAAGCCACATAGGGAAATACTACCCTCCTCCTAGGCCTCCTCTGCTGGCAACCAACAGATATCAGAGTAGCAGACATGTAATCTGATCCTTGTATTTTGCTGTTATATAAATTTTCCACTGTTTTTTTGGGGCTGACTCCCCAATGCCATCAAAATAGCCCCATGTTAACAAAGTTTTGGACGATTCACTTTCAGGTTACCAGCAGTACTAAATAACTCATGCCAATGCTCAGCTAACAAGCGTAGGACAGCACATTCTCAGCAGGATGACTTAGGCTCTGTAACTCCTCTTTAGAAGAACATAGATTTGGCTCAAACCTTTGAAGATGTTAATAAAAAGGATACGATACACTTACATGTACTGTAAAATCCATTGGTCTTGAAATATGAACTAGTATCTAGTATAAAAATGCCTAAGTTAATACAATTTTAACTATTTTAAATGTCACCTAATACTTTCACTGCCAAGTCACAAATAGTATTTTATAACATTTTAATAAGATGATTGATTTATAACTTTAACATTTATTTGTTGGGAGTAAGTGCAGTAAAAAAACCTGTAAAGTAGGGGAAATTAATATAAGCATGGAAGAAATTCACCAAGCTTCATCAATATTATGGCAGTTTGCTAATGCAGAAATCAACCTAGCTGCACTTCAACTGATAAAATAGAGAATCCACAATTTCTTTTGTGTATTATTTTTGATGAACAATATTTTTTTGTTTCCACTTTTTAAATGGGGACATTAATAAAATCACAAAGCAGCTGTGTAAGACAGTACACATCCTATGATATACATAGTTTAAGATCATTCATGGAAGGAATGTCTTTAACAACTGAATTGCATAGGGTTAGACTGCGATGAAAATGTTATAAAAATATCTTCAAAATTAGAAAAAAAAGTGACTGACTTCAGTATGTAACCAAAAACTGAAACAAAAAGAAACATGAAGTTGAACAAAGGAAAAAAAAAATCAGTATGCTTAGGGCAGCAGTTGATCCATTTAAAAAGACCACCACTTTATCTCTTTTCTTTTCCTTTGCAAAATCCAATAAACTGCCATTATATTCCTTTTAAATGGTTCCATTACAAGGATTCTATAACAACAGACTAATCTCTTGATAATTATAATAAATGCCTGTAATCAAAGCAGGAACCATTTAAAATAAGGAGAAAGGCTGTTTTCCATCAAACTCATTGTAGTTCCATGACCTTTGGAGCATTAAGCTACATCATATGCTGCCACCACAAACTGCAACATAGCTTTCCTACCAATCTTGCTCAAATAAAAATAAAAAGGATGAGAGATAAATGGCAATGTGGATTGACACATGGCAAGAGTTCTTACTTTCTAGCTGTGAGCCTTGTAGAACATAAAAATCTCAATTTGCAAGATTCCAAAGGCTTGAGGCCGACAGGATTCAGCCAGCAGCTCTTGGATGGTGTTTGTTACACATTGCTGCTCTTCAGGAGGGAATGTGGGAAGGATTAGACTAGTATATTTAAAAGTTGCATTATGGCAATGAGCTGTATATCACTACTAACACTTAAGAAAGTATTACTTTTCAGAAAGACAGGACATTTTATCACAAAATTTGATATTGTATTCACATGAACAAACAATGATTTCCAGAGATCATTTAAGAACCTGAAGGCTGATAAAATTACGGGAAATGACTATATATGATCAGAATGGCTTTCATCTGCATTTTGTTAGACCCAGCATTGATTTCACTTTTCAGCTGTGAAGAGCAAGAGGCCAGCTGTGGCCAAGGGAGAGAGCAAGCAATGAACCAGGGTCACAATAGAGGCTGAGTTGTCAGAAAATTTAACACTTTTAATGACTAAATCTCAGCAAAAAATCTTCGAGTTACAACCATTTGAAAATTATATCCAGCGGGTCCCACAAACTGTCAGAGAACAGAAGGTTTAATTTATGACAAAGTAAAACCTTTGAACTCTAGTTATGTGAATAAACAGCATTATAAGGGGAAAACAAACAAAGCAAGGAAAATATAAAATACATTGCCTTCAAGGCAGAAACAACTACATTTTACTTTGTATTCCCAGATGTGTTAAAGGGAAATTTATGACAGCATACTGAAAAGCAAGATTCCCATTGTGAAACCCTTCACATTTATTTAACTAAGCACAATCATTGAAAATGACCTTTATCCAAACCCTTCACAGCTGTCTTAAAATGATCTAAAACTATTGCCAGATTTTCTTTAACTAACATTACTTAACAAAAAGTCATTACTCCAGGGCCATATTACACTACTGGCAAGTAAACACAAATCCGTTTTCAACAAAATGCTACGAAGTTTTAATGAAAAATTGATAACAAACTGAAAACTCCACATTAAAAAGGTGCCAAACAATACAAATCATCATAGTTTTCTGTTCTAGCAATAAACACAAATTCCTTATTTCTGATTACATATTTGTCACCTATTAGACTTACACGCAAAAAGAAAAATGGCCAATACTTTGAAAAAAAATCTTACATTTGAAACTGTAATTAAATAAAGCGTCAAAATTATTGTCAATGAAGCTGTTCTAGTAGCATGTTGTGAATAGATATCTTCATCTGTTCTCAAAAGACAGAACATCCAGAGTGTACATTATTCTATAAAACTAAGGGCTCCTGACAATAAATTCACGTGACCATTTCCACTGCAGTACACTAATAATTTACCAGTGTGTTAATAACATTTGATTCCAAGACTTAAAAACCAATGTGTCAAAATGACAAACGCCTTAATCTTTTTCCCATTTATATATAAACACTAAAGATAAAATGATTTTTGCAAGTGCTGGCCTCCTCCAGGCCTCGGTCGACTGACAGGAATTAGGAAAAAAAATCATACTTGTGGATTCAGAACAGAACAATTCCATTTAAAAAGTAATAGTACAGAGCCACAATTAAAGCAGTGCATACCATGGGGAGAAGGGAAAGGACTTTATTAGGGGGCTGGTGAGTTCAGTAAATCATGGCTTTCAGATGAAGATGATTATGGTGGTTCCTTGGTGTGAGACAGAGAGAAGGGTACGGGAGGTTCATTTCACCACCAAGTAATTATGCTGACCCAGAGTGTTACCATTTATCATGGCTGAAAGATGACACTCACTGTTAGCCAAGGGAAACTGCTAGTCAAACGCTTCCATCTAAATCAATACACACCACATTTTTCTACAGCCAAAAGTAATTATAAAACAGAAAACTTCACAATCAATACCCGCTTGAGCTAACTTATATTCTGCTGCACAGACATGAAGGTATGGCACTGTCAGCTGTCAATGAAAACTGCTGCATTTGACCCAGATTAAAGGGTTTACCCTCACCATTAGAAAGGATTTTGCTGTCTATTTTCTGAATAAAAGCAAACGTATCCCATTTTCTCCATGATTAAAAACAATGAGTAGCTACGCAGGTTTTCAGGACACATCACAACCTGCAGCTGAAACTGATGTTACCATTTCATAAAGTCTCACTTAACACAAAATAAAAAAAGAAAATCAGTCAATTAAAGAAAAATCAATCTTCCTAACCACTGAAAGCTAAAACAGTTTCTGGGGCATTAATTTCTAAAAGCTGCAGTTGAAGACCTGACCTTCGTGAACCCCAGAGATCAGAAAAGAGAGAAACATATACACCTGAAGTACTAAATCAATGTCATTTTCAGTATTAAACATATATACATGTTTGTTTACACAGAGGTGCACACATGTGAATAGCAGCAAGCTAGCTAGCAGCCAAAAATTAGGCTCTAGGAGTTTAGGGTTTGTTTCAAAATATATCTAAATGTCAGATTTGACACTTGCTTTCAAAAAGGCAGAGCTTAGCCTTATAAACCAATCTAACACATCAAGAAAGGTTAGAGGGCATAAAAAACCCCCCACTACTTCAGTAAAAGAAAAAATTGACATCCAATTTTCAAGCTGATTTATCAGTGGAAAGCTAAAATTGATAGTTTGCCATTACTGGGTAGCAGACTGCCTAAGAAAGCTGTTACAAAGCCTTTCATTTTGATTTAGCCACATGGATCAATACAAACCTATACTGTTTCAATTTTACAAATATTGATTTTCTGATATAACCTCTGTGGGAGAACATTCATCACCTGCCATACTAAAAAATATTGAAATTTATTTTGTAAACTTTGATTTTCAACAAAATATAGTGTTCTACTGAGTGAAGTGAAATCTATTTTTCCAGATAACAGCTAATCACTGTTAAAATGATATTTTGAGTAATATATTTTTGCCTCTTCATCTCAAGAGTCTGGCTTGCATTGTTAATCCTTTAAATCCTTTAACTGGTTTCATACCAAAGATGATCATAAAAATTCCCTTTATTTTTTGATCAAGTGTCTTGAGATTCCACTCAGTTTTAATGAACAGGAGGACAGAATAAACTTCAAGTGAAAATATTCGATTAGAGCAAATATCAAATTCTTACACTAAGTCGTTTCCCAAACCTAGAATCATTTAATGCTTCAGAGAGGGTTTTTTTTTCCCCCAGATATCAAAGAAAAAAAATGATTCTTAAAGTATAAACAGTTATTTTATGAAAGAAAAATCTTTAGCCTGTATTTACACAATACTATCTACACAAGAACATTGGGGTTTATACACAGATTTAGTAAAATAATTTTTAATTGTACAGCTTTTCTTCTTCCAAAGTATTCCTTCAATCCCTAGTATCTCATTCCAAAAAAAAAAATAAAAAAGCTTAAACATAATCTACAGGTTTGAACCACAGAATCCCAAAATCATCAAGGTTGGAAGGGATGTCTAGAGTTCATCTAGTCCAATCTTCCTGCCAAAGCAGGTTCACCTAGAGCAGGTTGCAGAGGAACATGTTCAGGTGGTTATTGAATGTCTCCAGAGAAGGAGACTCCACAACCTTCCTGGGCAGCCTGTCCCAGTGCTCTGTCACCCCAACAGTAAAGTTTTTCCTAATGTTCAATCAGAACTTCCTGTGTTCCAGTTTGTACCCACTACCTCTTGTCCTCTTGCTGGGTTCCATTTATAAGACTCCACCTTCCTGACACCCGCCCTTTAGATATTTATAAGCATTGATAAGGTTTCGTCTCAGCCTTCTCTTTTCCTGGATAAATGGATGGAGCTCACTCAGCCTCTCCTCATAAAAGAGATGCTCCAATCCCTTAATCATCCTCATGACTCACTAAAGACTTTTCTTTACCCCTTTGTTTTTCATTCCCAAAATGCCTCTTTATGAGCTGCCTAAACAGGACCACAAACATTTCTAAGTGCCAAACTGCTGTAGACTATCTAGCCAGGTCATTGATACAGGAAAGACATTGAACAGGTTTTAGGAGGCAATAAAACCTGGATACAAGTGTGAAAGGATTTTCCCATCAGCATGTGAGAAATAAATGCCAAAAATCATAACCCTATGCTGGTGCTGGAAGGACACAGTCCAGGGATGAGATCCAAGCAGCACCCAAGAGGGTTTAGATTAGTAGGTACACACTCAGAACCTTCTGGTAACACATTGCTATTCATATTAGTGATTACTAAACAGGACTGTGAAAAATTCCTAGATTATTAAGTTAGACGCTAAGTAAGTGAAATTCAAGTAATATTTTCATAATGGAAAGAATAAAATAAATTCTTAACTTCCTTGCACATGTAGTGCCATGAAACTAGGGTAAAATTTATTTGTAGACTTATGGTTCAATATGAATAGTCTCTCTATTTATCGAATACAGAATGTTATTTCTAGTATTTGGATACTAAATTCTTCTTACTATGCATACCAGAAATCAAATAATACCAACATGGAGACATCTGAACTTGCACAAGAAAAAAAAATAGTATCACAAAAATATTTGTAAGACAGAGAGGTGGGTCAGAAAATCCTGGAAATGAAACAAACCAATTTGACTGAAAACAAGAAGTAAGAACTTGCTAGTCAAATCAGGTGTGCCATATCATGCTGGTCCAAAAATGCTAGAACCAGTTCTTAAGTGCAATGGCAATGGCTACATGCAGCTAGTAAGGACTCTAAATGAGCCATCATGACACTCATCCTGTTATTCAGACGATGATGCTGTTTCAGACGATGATGATTTTAACCATCAAAACAATGGACACATTGAATCTGAGGAACAGGAAAAACTCATTGAAGAATTAAATGACTAAAGCATGTTTAAAATTTAAACAAAGAAGCACTAAATATTTAAAACCTTTCTCTTAAAATATAAATTAAGCACTATTTTTAGGACTTCTCTTTTTTTCATCGACAGATTTCAAACCACTCTGCCAGCACAATCCATGCATTACAGATGGCAAAAATAAGGTAGATAGATAAAGACCAAAATGATTTATTTAGTGTTGAGGTATCACTTCACTAGCACCACCAAGATTGTAATGTCATTATTTGGGGCATAAAGTGACTCCTTTCATAGCTGAAGAAAGAATCTTGCTTTCCCATATGAGCTGTACTGTGAATTCTGGAGAGGAGAGTGAGTGGAATGGTTGGCATGTCTTGGTTGATCTTGCTTGGAAGTGTCATGAATTGCTGTTCTGATTTGTTAATGGCATTTATTAAATCCACTATTCCCATAAGTGTATGTATTTTCAACAAAGATTTAAAAACAACAAGAAATCTGAATAACCATAATTCCAATCACCATATATTATTCACTTAAAAAAATCCAGCCTTTTGAAAATACCATTATGTCTATTATGTTACAAAAAAAATTCTTGGTGCAAACATTTAATAACTTCTGAAAAATAATTTCTCCCCTAACAGGACTGGTTTGTTTAATGTTTTAGGGGAAAAAATAGGTCTTTCATGATCTCTACTTTGTTTTCTTGGGTTATCTTTGGTTTTGTGTTTTTATCTATTTTTTTAACTAGTGAAGAAAGAAAGAAGAACAGAGAATGAAAATACCCTGTTGACACTTGTACTGCCATCATATAATATTAGTAGAAAATAACTAAAAAGATAGCATTTGTAGTGAATATGCTTAAAGACTCTTCTGTTAAGGCTTGTCTGTATCTAACTATATTGAGAACAAGAAGAGAATAACCTTCTAAAAAGTAATGATGGTGATAATCCATATAATGATTGTTACATGCAAATATACAGCAACCATGTAAAGCAACAAAAATCAGACTACTGATTGCTACTTCGCAACGCTTAAGGGCTTCATATTTTACAGCACCAGCATTAATGGAAAAGTTAATGTAGCATTGAATAACCATGAGTTGCTCAGCTGCTGCTACAGAACATTTAGATCATGGAAATAACACATCCTTTTTTTACTACTATTGCTTTCTTGACCCACAGAAAAACAACTCTCATTCACCCCCCCCAAAATCACATGCAAAATATTCCTGCATTACTCAGTTGCTTAAGAAATATGCACAAGTATATAATTTGTAAGCTGGGAGGAAGTGTTGATAACCTGGAGGGCAGGGAGGCGCTGCAAAGGGATCTGAACAGGCTGGACCGCTGGGCTGAGGCCAATGGGATGAGGTTCAACAAGGCTAAGTACAGAGTCCTGCACAGGAGAAAACAACCCTGTGCAGTGCTACAGGATTGGGGAAGAGTGGCTGGAAAGCTGCCTGGCAAAGAAGAACCTGGGGGTGTTGGTTGACAGCTGACTGAACATGAGCCAGCAGTGTGCCCAGGTGGCCAAGAAGGCCAATGGCATCTTGGCTTGTATCAGAAACAGTGTGGCCAGCAGGACCAGGGAAGTGATTTCACCCTTGTTCTAAGCACTGCTGAGGCTGTACCACAAATATTGCATTCAGTTTTGAGCCCCTCACTACAAGAAAGACATTGAGGTGCTGGAGCATGTCCAGAGAAGAGCAGAGAAGTTGATGAAGGGGCTGGAGAACAAATCTAATGAAGAGTGACTGCGGGATTTAGCGTTGTTTAGCCTAGAGAAAAGGAGGCTGAGGAGAGACCTTATCACTGTCTAGAACTATGTGAAAGGAGGTTGTAGAGAGGTGGGTGTTGGTCTCTTCACCCAAGTGATAGGTGATAGGATGAGAGGGAATGCCCTTATGCTGGACCAGAGGAGGTTCAGATTGGACATTAGGAAAAACTTCTTCACCAAAAGGGTTATCGAACACTGGAACAGGCTGCCAAGGAGGTGACTGAGCCCCCATCCCTGGAGGTATTTAAAAGACAGGTAGATGAAGTGCTACAGGTTATGATATAGTAGTGGACAGGTATGGTTGGACTAGATGATCTCAGAGTTCTTTTCCAACATAGAGATTCTATGATTCACTGAAATAATCAAACCGCAAAAAATCAAAATAATTAAGTAACAATGCTGAAGAAAATTCAAAACTATGCTCTGAGAGTTAACTCATACTACAGGACCAATGCATGTATGAGGCCAATCACTTAATTCAGTACACAAAACCAAACAGCATTTTACAATACTTTATATCTTAATTTCTGATCTCAATTCCTGAAATGTCTAGATAAATTATGCATATTAAGTTCCTTTGCTTTCTATATACTGAAGAGTAAAAACTACTTAGTATAGTGTCATTTAAAAATTTCTTATTGAATGAAAATACAGCAAAGTGTTTGAAGGCAGGCAACACCTAGGTACTGCAAAAGACAGCACACAATTGGATCTAAATTGAATTGCACTTATAATTGTGTTTAGGGAGAAATCTGAGGAAGGGGCTGCAGACACCATGATTTTAAATCCTGTGAACTGTGTTACCTCTTCATTATTGCTGACTGGTTTAGAAAAGTAAAAGAATGCAAGTTGTTACATAAGTACAGAGTAAATTTTGGAATACACCAGCACTTTCCCTCCTTCATGAAACCAGGTAGTGACCCTAAGAGTTTTGCTCCTTCTTGATGCAAACATATGTGGAAACATATCAGAATTTAGAATTGCCATTATGGAAATTCATCTTCCTCGGAATTCCTGAAAATTATTCAAGCTCATAAAAGACTTCAAACTCCAGTGCTTCTGCACTGATGTTGGACTACTAAAACTTCTTGATTTTTTTGCTGATTGCCTTTTTTACCATCAGGAGAACAAATTGCAGAGTGCTGAGCATGATTACTGAATGGGAGAAGATTCATCCCTTTCTTTTCTGCTCTCAAAATAATTAAAAAAACCCTACTGATTTAAAAATCAGGTAGCTCAAAAAAATAACACAACTGCTTGACTGATACTTTATCATTTCGCTGTTGATGTCAGACATGAACATAAAAACCAGGGAGTAAGGACCACTGCTTCCAGATCCTTCTGAGTTTGGTTGTTTGCCAAGTCTAAACTCAAAGGTTTACAAGATGACATCATACCTACAGCTGTTTCTCAGCCAGAGAGTAATTGTCACGTAGTACAAAAACCTTCCTCTCTCTACCTTAGTTCATCTCTTCTAGGTTACCAACTTATCACCATATGGTATGGAACCAATACCATCCTTTAGTTGCATGTATACCAATTACATCATTCACTGACCTTTATCCTTCTCTAATGTCTGTGACGGTATTATCTATGAATTTCCAAGATGATTGAAAAAGTACCAGCAGAAGGTATGTATTTTGCCTTTATAACTGTTAATACTGACTGGTATGGGGAGAAAACCAACAGTAAAAACTTCTGAGTATTAGAACCAATGGAGAACCCAAGAAGCCAGCAGCCAGGAAACCCAATTATTTACTAAAAGCAACTTCAAAACATGTTTGTGCTTTAACCTCTTACAAATGTTTGGAAATCATGGCTGATAACAGGAATCCTTAGAAGTTTTCTTGTAAGGGAATGTCCATTGTGGCTTTTTCATTTTTACAGCTGAGATTTTTTCCTAAGGAACGTCTGCTTTTTAGAAAATAGTAGGCTTAGAACTTTACTGTGGGGATTGTGAGAAGTTAATTTTAAAAAAATAAAGGGAAAAGTAAATGTATTTTATTAATCCTAATACTACAGAACAAGAATTTAGAAGTACATTTCTTTATTTTTAGTGTACAAAAATTGAGAATTTGTTGATAGTTTTAAAGAAGTGGAATTCTTTAAATAAATATTCCATTGAGACCACCATCCTCAGTAATTTGTCATTGTGTCACTGAAATAAAAGAGCTATTCTAGTGGTTTCAGAATAAGACATGCTAAGAGGCCTCTGTTAAAAATTTAGTGATGACCAGAAGAACCTTTTGAACTTCCATGTACAGCTGGCAATAGTACCTTTCGTAACTTGGCAACAGTTTATAAAAAAAATTGATCCAGATATATAGGGAATGCCATAGCCGGAAACCAACATATTTAGCTTCTGTGACACAACACATTAGAAAAATTTATGTACCTGGCCTCTACTGGATGTAAATTCAGAAAGAAACATGTCTGTTTCTTTCCAGGGAAGAGAACATATTCATCACCAAACAAAAGTAGCAACATACACAGTATCATTACTCCCTAAAATAAGTTGAAAATTAAGCCTGAGTATATTGATACGCTAACTGGCCATTTACACAAGTAGAAAAACATATTTTCTATGTAAAAAGTAATTTCCTTGTTTTTAAAGACAGTTAGTAATATTCCTTTAACACTACTGAATTGTACATAAATTCCAGTATTTTATACTAATTTTAATACTTTGGTTTTATTCCATCAGGCCTCAAACCTTTACATCAACATCTTTGTTAATATCTAATAGATAGTATAGTTTTCATTAAGACCATTATCAGAGGAATTGGTGTTCATTTTCACAAGTTTCCAATCACAGTTTTTCTATGTTTTTAATTCCAAGACTGTTAAAAATGAAAACTAATCCATACTTGGGGAACAATTAAACAGTTTGTGTATCTGTGTCCTCTAAGAGAACACTAACAGAGATTTTCATTAGCTCTTTATGATGATCTGAAATAGAAAGACTATTACAAAAGAAATAATTTTTTGATTTGGCCAGTTAAGGTGGGGAGTATTTTTATTCTCTCATGCTTCTCAGTGGTACTGAATTGACGCTAAACCAGAAAGGATAGCAGATTCCATTTTGTTCTGGTGGATACATATCACATCCTGCTCCTGCTTCTGGCTGTTCTTTCCTGACAGGTTTCACTTAATTAATTTTCATAGATTTTTAGCTCAACAGTTCAGTATGAAACTATACCAATGAAAATATTGTCTGAAGTTCACTAAATAAATTTCCTCTACTATTAAGCTGTCATCAACTTTGAAAACGTCACTTTTTATTCCAGAAAACGCAAGAGGCTGGGGTACTATTCAGTGTGAAAGACTGCTATGTCTCTGAAAATGTTGCATTTTTAGCTAATAGAAATTGGAAAATGTAATGTCTATACATTAAAAAAAAAGTAAAATTAACTTTTTTTAATAATACCAAAGCAACACTTCTACTCACCATGAAGCAAATATATCATGCTTTACTTTCCTCCACATTTTCACACAGCACAAGATATATTGTGCATAAAAATTAAGGCCCTCTTATGGCAAAGTATCCCAAAGGCTTCAGTAGGATTTCTAAATTGGGCCTAAGAGACGTCAAATTTAGCTTCCTCTTTATGTACTTTTTTATTGCTTCCTACCATTAATGAAACCATAACTTCTAGTAAATTATCAAAAGACATTTCCTACACTTTAATCTTTCCTAGACCCAGATTGTGACTGTGAAAAAACCAAAGCACATTCCCACCCAATAAACATAATTTGCTACCAGGAGAGAGTAGGAAAAAACCTCAAGAATCAGAAAAATAAGTAAATTTATATTTTAAGAAATAACTTCATTTAAATTTTAGTTTATTGGCATTGCATATAAAGAATATTTTTTAAAACAATGGTTATCATTCTCAAATTGAACAGTAGAAGTACATGTGGTTTATGCATCTTTTTGTGGATATTCTAATAATCTAGACAGATGGATAGTTTATTACATCATTGTGTTTTAAAATGGTTCAGTGCTATTGAATGTTTAAGAAATATTTATGACACAAGGCAGTATATTCCTGAAGCTGAAACAATCATTAGACTCTGATGTTCATCTATTTTATTGAACTACCCGCAGGGAGCTTTATAGGCACACTCTCACGTCAAGGTCATAGGATTAAGTGAACAATGATAACAGTAAACAAAGCTTTTCTGTATATTCTAAAGAGTTTTACTGAGTTACTTAAAATGCCATAAACATAAATAGTCTCCTATCTCTACAACACATCCATGACAGATTACTTCAAAATATAACACTCATGAGTAATGGAGCTTTACAACCTAACCAACAGCCTGTATTATTGATGAAAAATATCAATATTCTGGGGAGCACAAATGTTGGGAGTAGCTTGCAGTCTGTCATTACAGGATATTTTATGTCTCTAGGTGTACAATAAATACATCTACATATATGTCAAACCTTTATGTGAATAGATAGTACTGCTGAAAAAAACCCAAACCAGAGCTTACTGGTTAAGAAACATTTATATAGAGAAAGTAAATTCTATAGTAAGAAATGTACCAAATCTATAAAAAGTTGAGTAAAAGCAGAGAAAAAAACAAACCTACACAGTACTTTGTATACTATCTTGAATGATTTAATTATTCTTTCTAAGTATGCTTTGCATTACCATATCTATTTTTTCAATAAGGAAAGCAGTATGATCAAGTACAGCAACCTCCTTCAAGTCATTTGAAATCTATGACAGACACGGTGTTCTTGAATCAGTCAAAATAAACCTGTGTAAACTTACTATTGCACTCTTTTAAAAAACAAAATAAAACAAACCAAAAAATTCAAAAACCTCAGCAGTGATCAGCTGAAAGAGAAGTGGTTGTGGGGAATATTTTTCAGAAATCCAAAAAATCAATTGTGTAAAGATGATCTTCATAGTTTAATAACTGTGAATATACAGGCTGTGCTGATAAAATGCATACGGAAACACCAAACCCAAGGAACTGTCCTACTCAGCTACATTAAGGCAAGAAGGAATGGACAAGGCTTTGGTTACTGGCCTCTATGTCCAAATAAACCATGTTTCTTCTGCACACCTGAAAACAGCGCCTCTTATGTGGCACTTTGGAGCAGCAGTTAGACACTGATTTGACAATTTCTCCTCTGTAGTAATATTGCAAGCTAAGACTCCAAGCAGATTAGAAATTATTGTAGAGAGAGTGAGGGGAGATAAAGTGAAATATGCACAAGCACAGAATATTTCTTGTTGATGGTAAAGGTACAGACAGATGAAGGCTGCAGATGATACAGATGGAACAGACACAGCTCAAAGGAGATCTTTGATTTCCCCAAACCTGGAACTATGAACCAAACCAAAAATCTGCTATGTAGAGATAACGGATTTTCTCTTTAGCATCAGATGACCTCTATGATTGATGCATTGACTTAAGAAAGCTCTAAACTAGTTTGAAGGAAGATGATATTGTACCACAGAGAAGCAAAAATAGGAAAAAAAGTCTGGAAGGTTGACTGCCACCCTCTTGGGAAGAAGGGTTTGGGGGGGAAACAAGAGAGGACACAAGAAAAAAGGATCAGTCTGTTACATATCTTAGCTGATTACACATTGCAATGAGGAAAATGAGAAATATGGGAACTGAGGAAATCGTAGTAATCAGAAGACAAAACTTAGGCTGGTGTACAGAAGTTTGCCAAGAAAAATCAACTTTTGTTGCTGAGAAAATGAAGAAAGAAATACTTTTTGCTTAGCACATAATAGTTTCCTTCCTCTGAAGTTGAGAAACAGGTGTGAAACCTAATTATGGAAAATCTAGGCAATGTTAAAATGGAAAAAAAAAAAAAAAGTAGTACCGCACTTTGAGATATAATAGAAAATTTTCTACCACCATCTCTGAAAGAGGATGGAAGTGTGAGATATTTAATTTTTTTTTTTAAGCAAATAAATAAAAAACCCAAACAACTGGACTGGGTGGTAAAGGACGTATTTATTAAAAGACCTTAAAAAAAAAGGAAGAAGTTATAAAAAGATGTATGTTTTGTATACACATGTATGCTAGGTTGACCATAGTCTCCATAATGTATATAAATGCTCCGATACTTAGTTTTTTTTCTGTTGGGATGTTATGATACATTACATTCAGCTATCTAGGTCAAATCATATTAGTTATTTATATTTAATAGTTTTTAAAAGAGCTTAAGCATTTGGTGCATACATTTTTTCTATTTCCCAGATTGGGAACATTTTCAAGCAGAAGATGGTATGGCTTGTTTCCTGAATTGTGCTGTATCAAACAATTCAATACAAACTTTGATGAAGAATCAGACAAAATCCACAAAAAAATGTGAGGTGACAACAAGCTGTGAGAATTGTAAGAACAGAGCAAGAGAATAATAATTCAAAATTACTCTAAAAAGTCTAAAATCTGTAAGATAAATGAGAGACAAAAGTCTTTAAAACAATTCAAGCACAGATACTAAGCAACAAGAGATTGCAAGTTAGTAGAGGGAATAGGAGCCTGCAGAGTGGTTCTGGGAAGTACTTGACTGTGTTTACAGTATCATTTTAGCATGCACCAGTAAAGCTATAGCATGAAACAAACTTAAGCAGAATTGTGCATTGTTGAGGGTTCACCTGCAACCAAGTGCCCAGACTGCAGTAACTCTAAGGCAGATACAGGCAAACTGGAGTGTAATGGTACTACAACAGCTTACTGGTCACATTCAGAAAGTAGTGGTCAATGGCTCCACATCCAGATGGAGATCCACGGCAGGTGGATCAGGGGTCTGTACTGGGACCAGGGCTGTTTAATATTTTCATTGATAATACAGACAGCAAGGCCGAGTGCACCCTCAGTAAGATTGCAGATGACAACAAGTGGTGTAGTGGTAAAACCAGATGGATGAGTTGTCATCCAGAGGGACCTGGACAAGCTGGAGAAGTGGGTCTGTGTGAAAGTCTTGAGGTTTGACATGGGCAAGTGCAAAGTCCTACACATGGGTCGGGGCAATCCCCAATTTCAGTACACGATGGGGGATGATGTGATTGAGAGCAGCCCCGTTCAGAGGGACTTGGGGGTGCTGATTGACAAGAAGCTTGTCATGAGCCAGCAATGTGTGCTCGCAGCCCAGAAGGCCAACCATATCCTGGGCTGCATCAAAAGAAGTGTGGTCAGCAGGTCAAGGGAGGTAATTCTTCCCCTTTATTCCTCCCTTGTGAAACCTCATCTGGAGTACTGTGTCCTGTTCTGGAATCTTCAACATAAGAAGGATATGGAACTGTTGAAACAGGTCCAGAGGAAGGCCACAAAGATGATCAGAGGGCTGGAGTACCTCTGCTATGAGGACAGGCTGAGAGGGTTGTGGTTGTTCAGACTGGAGAAGAAAAAGCTCTGGGAAAACCTTACAACTGCTTTTCACTACCTGAAGGGGCTACAAGAAAGCCCGGGAAGGACTTTTTACAAGGACATGTAGTGATAGGATGAGGAGGAATGGCTTTAAATTGGAGAGGGGCAGATTTAGACTAGACATTAGGAAGAAATTCTTCATGATGAGGGTGGTGAGGCACTGGCACAGGTTGCCCAGGGAAGTTGTGGATGCCCCCTCCCTGGAAGCGTTCAAGGCCAGGTTGGATGGGGACTTTGGCAGGCTGATTTTGTAGGAGGTGGCCCTGCCCATGGCAGGGGGGTTGGAACTAAATGATCTTTAAGGTCCCTTCCAACCCAAACCATTCTATGATTCTATGACTAAAAAATATGACGTTTCTCAACCTAAGAAGAATTTTCATTTCAGATAAAATAAGAGGCTTTCTTAGAAACATAAAACTTACTTTTTCAGACTCTTCTAATCTGTGGGTTTTGTTCTTTTTTATTCTTTGATTTCTATTCTGACATATGGGGAAGACGAGAAATCCACTGCTATATTGCACAGGAATTACTAGATAGGCATGGGAGAAAAATTGAGACTAGCATGAGGGAAATGTAATCTGCCTAATAAGTAATTCATCCCTCATGGTTTATACTGAGTTTCTACTTCTATCTAAATTGAAAGAAGGGAAAGTAAGAGTACTGATGCTAGAAACATTGCTGAATACCAGGAACTGTTAGTTCATTCTGCTGATATCCACTAAAGAGGCTGTTTCCACTGCAGGAACTAGAAGGAAAATGCAAAGAACAGCAGCTGGACTTTGAAGCCTTACTGAGATGAGGAAACTTAAAAATTGAGACTGACTGAAATTTAGATTTCTTAGGAAATCCTGAGTTGAAAATTCAATGAGTCTGAATGAGTATTAGATGGATCTATTGTGTATACTTGTCTTACCTTTCTGTTTCTTAAGCATTCACTTACAGTTGAAAATTACAGGCTAGATGGACTGCTGGTCTGAACCATTACAGCTGTTCTTGTGATTGGTTTCGTGGAAGCTGAATGTTTGCATGTGTACATGCTAGCTTTACGGGTAGACTTCTGAAAGAGCAGAAGAACCTCTCAGTTTGTTAAGGTTGGGCTTCCTCTTAATATATGTATACTTCAAGACTCCTTTGTTACTGTTACAATAAAATATAAATAGTAAGCTGATGGTATGCAGTTTGGATATACGAGGTGCAGCATAAAACCGCAGAGACAATGCCTGTAATTCTTCTCATTTAACAAATTAAGAAAATTCAATACGATTGCCTTCAAAATAGTCCCCTTCTGAGTCAACACACAGCTATCAAGGTTCAAAGCAATTCTGCGGATCACTTTCTGAAAGGTTGCTGAGACCTGCTGTCTGTCATTTTTACTTTTACATTTTCAGCTGACACAAAATTGGTTCCTTTGAGCACTGACTTGATCTTCAGGATCTCTTACTGTAAGTCTCAGTCAGTAATTCAAAAGTTTCCATTGTGAATTTCTTCAGTTTCACAAGAAAACTGGTGTTAACTTGCTGTTCATTCTTGCACACTGACGTGTTCCAATCAAGGGTAAGAAAACATCTGTATCTGAACTTATATCCCCTTGTACTGAGTGTACTGTGACAGCTTAGAACATGTTCCATAACCATCTCTTTTGCTCTCCCCTCTCACTCTTGGTTCCTGAGCTATAGGGTTAGTCTTGGGCTTTTTGTCAGACCTCATATATTCTGATTTCAGTACCAGGTAAAGTCTCTACTGACATGCAAAGATCTCTTGTTTCTAAAACTTAAAGAAAAACAACATTGCCACAGTTTCCTCTTTGTGTTTGCCATGAAGCAAAAAGGGAAAAAGAAATTTTAGGCAGAAACAGAGAACATATTGAAGAGAAGTGAAAAAAAAAAAGAGTCAAGAAGAAAGACATAATTCTCTTACTGCAGAAGTAATAATGTGAAAGAAAATGCAGAAGCCTTCCTTCTTTAATGTGAAATACAGTGTACTGTACCTCCTAGAGATAACCAAGTCTTTCTGTAGAGCTGAATGTTTTCCCTGAGTACCATGAATTTCCCAACACTGGAAAAGGCAATCCTTTCCAAAGAAATTACTTTCTTCAGAGGTTTCTTCTAGTTGTGGGAAAAAAAATCCATAGTGAACAGTATCAGAGTTCAAAACAACCGAGTAGCCTTGCATAAATACAAACCTGAATAAATAAGCAAACTGTGCAGTCACTCGTGTAACCCCTCTCCAGTTATACAATACTCCTTTCTTGGCAGGTATCTCTATGCTGCAAATAGCACACTACATCAAACTTCCTATTAGTAAATGATACAGAATTCTTTTATCCCCCTTTTTTCACTGCGCTCATCAAATGCCACAGCAACATTAGCAAGAGCTCCTGCAAATAGTCTCTGTCTTTCTACCACAGTGGAAAGCAGTCAGGGAGGGATGAAGGAAGAGGGTATGCAATGGGTAGCAGATGTAATACAGTGGGGGCAGAGCAGCAGGAGCAGCACAAAGGTGAATACATAGTAAGAAAGGTAACAAGAGGGATAGAAATAGTAAAATACAACAAAAGAGTGAGTAGGTTAGAAAAATAGTCTCACTCATATTTATGTTTAAAACCTGCTACAGAAGGCTGACTAATACTGGACTGAAAATGTGAATAATGCTGACATATTTGCTGGTATCATGATATCTTAAGTAGCGCTGTTAAGTAAAGCCAACAGAAGTCAGAAAAGCATTTTCTTAATATTTTGTTGTAATGAGATTATCTCAGAACTAAATATTTGGAACTAGTAATAAGGTTAGCTAATTATTAAGCTGAGAAATGTATAAGTTCCATCACATCAATCTGGAAGAATTTATTCTGCAAATTCTCCATCAATTCCAGAAACACAGAAAATTTATAGTTCTTACAGAGTACGTGGAAAAACAGAGACTTAATAGGCCTAACAACAGGCACGTCAAACACACTGCTGGATCCAGTAGACAGGATCTCGTCCTACATCTTTTCCACCATTCTAAAGCTCCCCTTCTAATTTCTATCCAGCAGTTAAAATAAGCCATAAATGAATGAATAACTAAACCAGATGAAGCAAATCTGCAGTGTGGGACAGGATAGGTTCTGTGTCTCTCTGAACTTCTTAAAACAGCAGCTAGTATAGTGATGGAGTCAGAGCATGCCAAAGGCTGGCTGTTAGGGAAACTCCTTCTCACTAAATTCCTGTGTTCTGTTCTCCCTTGCCGTAAACTGGAAACATTTGGTTTAGAAGCAGTGTTGTCCCAGAATCAATTTATTTAACTACCAAGCTCCACAGGCTCAGAAATGAGGAGCTCTCCTCTTTCTGCTCTTCCCTACAGCCCCAAGCAGAACCCAATCTCTGCAGAAGCACATGCTCTAGTAAAGGGCAGAACTACTTGTCCAGCAAGAAACTTTTTTCCAGCCTGTCTCCCCAGACGAATTTGGTCTTCACCACAGAATGGGTTTGACAGCTCTGCCCTCTACCATGAATGATTAATTTGTTATGGGTGTCCAGTTTAAGCAAAGATGGATTTGAACAGAAAAAGCCCTTGTATACTTGCTATTTGGTAAAGCTGCTTTAATATAAGTGGAATCTCTTTCATCAAATCATGGGAAGCAAGAGAACCAAGTTTCATTTTTGAATGAAATTTTCTTCATTATAGTAACCCTCCTGTGTATATAAACACTGATCATGCGAAAATATCTTTGACAAGTATTTCATACTGAGATTTAAAACACAAACTGGAACTCAGAACTCTTCGTATTGCCCTAAATTGCCTTAAACCTGTAGAAACTGTAAGGCAGAGCTATATATGCCGTACTGTTGAATAAAAGTTTTTGAAAAGTTGAGATAACTGATTAAACCAAGAAGTTGAGATAAGAGAATATTCCAAACTGGCCCAAAACAAAGCCATGCATATGGCTAATAAAGAATTTAAACTGTGTGTACAGACAGGTTTCACTACCTTTTTTTTTTTTTTTAAGAAAGATGATTATGGGGAGAGAAACAGATGGGGAGGAAGAGAAGCACCATATGAAACTGACAGAGAAGACAGAAGGAAGCATATGTTGTGACAAGAAGACCATAACCCTGAAAAAAGCTAAGGGTAAGCACTGGCTGAAAGAAGCTTTGAATGCTAAGCTATGAAACAGCCTGTTTGATTCTTCCTGAGTTCAAGGAAATCGAATGTTGCATATTCACTCTGAAAAACTGGCAATGCTTCAAAGAAATAACCAATTCATCAATTTCTCACTGAATGAGAAAAGAATTGCAGAATTCTAATTTTGGTATAAAGCTGGAATTAAAAAAGGGAATATCAGTATATTTAGGGCAAGCTATTATGAAGATACCTAGGAAGTGTCAAATTGCCAAAATGAGGAAAACCGAATTAGTTTGGTTTAAGAGCACAAACAAGACTTACACTGCACTAATGAGATGTATTTTGAAATCTATTATTCTTACTTAAAGATATGTAGGAGAAAATAGGGTGATTCAATAATTTGCGATGTTGTAGAAGCATTGCGCATGGGTCATATTTCACAAAATGAGACCTTATTATTTCTATTACACTAGAAACTATGTTACAGAACATAAAATAAAATGTTGTCTTCAAGAGAGATAACCCCCCCGTCCATATATATATATATATATATACACACACACTGTATGCTACAATTACCAGTAAATCAATATCCGCAGATTGTGTATGTGATAGAGAATTGAAGCTTTTTAAGAATCATACTCATCCCCCCTCAAATAGTTTCTTACCTATCTTATCCAATTTGGATATCAAAAGGCCCAATTATTTATCATGCAGAGATGGTTGCCTGTTTCTTCCCCTGCCCCTCCTGGCCTGAGATCGATCTCCCTACTTCAGTGTTACAACAAATGGTCTTCAGTTCAAGAGGTGGACAGGAGACCAGCAGTGTGCCTTCTGAACTGGGAACACTCTTCCAGAAATGATGGAGTCATTACAGAGGTCTAGAAGTCTGAAGTGTCAGCCTATTGGGGTTTTTAAGCAACTCTGTACGCCATTCAGGCTGTATCTTCTGGGGCACAGAGAAGCTTATAAAGAGAATGCTAATGCTGTAACTGGCAGGAATTAAAACACAGACTTGAGGGCTGTTGTGTCTCCTGCTGGCCACGACCAGAAGTATTTTAGAACCCACCTCAATTGCCATCACACAGAGAATTGGAGGAGCTACCTAATTAACAAACAGTTTTGCCTTCTGTGCCTAAGCAGTTTAATGAGACCCCTCTCTACTTTCTGCACTTGAAGCCTCTTAAATCTGCCCACTGGGAACCAGTGACCTTAGTTCTTAACAAGGCTCAGAGGCTCTCCCACTGGGCACGTCCCTCAATCTCCTGCCATCCCAGGCGCTTTCCATTCACAGTCTACTAGGTCTCATGACAGAAGGATCATTTTTGTGGTGGATCACACAGCTGGCATGGCACACACAGCGAGACCTGCAGCACAAGGCCACTTGCCTCCTGATCGGCTCCTGTAAATAGCGAACCCCACTTGGAGACCTTGTGTTGTTGCCATGCCCACTCTTCTCTAGGTTAAGCAGCAGACTGCAGCTAAAATACAACCAGGCCAAGAGCTGCACCAAACAAGGCAAGTGCTGAAAGTGGGAAAGCAGTACTGCAAGTAATTGAGAAACAGGCACACCAGGGAAGTGTCATGACAGGAATAAAATAAAAAGTTTCTTTTGCTCAATGTAAGAAATTTGATAGGTTTGTCAAAGGGGTCAAGCTGCTTCATGGCCCATCGAAAACTATCATTGACTGAAGGGCAAAAAAAAGCTGCAGCAGTTGTCTGCTGCCATTTAGGATGCCGTCAACAATCCAGGAGAGGAGAGTTATCTGGCCCAAAGAAGAGATGGTCTCCTGAGAAAGTTAGTGACCAGGAACAGACTTAAGCCTGCAAAGTGTCAGCAGCCCTTCTTGAACCTGAGCAACAACATTATTAAAAAATTCAAAGACATTAAAAGAACTGAAAATTGCACTTATTTAAATCAGGCTCGAGTCTCCAGACACGCAGCTTTAAGCCTCAACTAGATATAACATGAGTATTCATTATGGACTGAGGCTGTTTTGTATTAGTCATATCATAATCTTCTAAATGTAATTTTTGTAATTTCCACCAGACACCTATGGCGTTATACTACAGGATTTCCGTAAGACTGAATTTCTATACTTTCTACCACCTTAAAAAATAAATACATCTCTATCATCATCCAGGAAATGGTAATTTCTTTTGAAGGTATAAGGATATAAGAACGATGAACATGAAAAATTACATTTTTTAACACTCTGTAACTGAAAGAACTACCTAGAGAGAATGACAGAAAGAATGAAGAGTGTACACGGTGTTTATTAAACATCATTACTGATGGGTCAAATTTATTACTTGACATCTTTTCTATGAAGCTTAAACCCTATATTTGTATTCAAGCTACACTCAAATAGATTTTTTGAAAGAAAATACTTATCTAAAGAAAAGTTTTTGTATTAGTCTATCAGTTTTGACTAGATTTTTGCTGAAAAGATTTTTCAGAGCTGAAACGTAACTTTCTGATCTGCCTCACCCACAGCAGACAAACAGCATTAAATAGAAAATTAAACTATAACAATTTGGATATTTGGAAGCAGAACTTCCTTGATTTCTCTTGTGGAGCTATTCCACTTCGAATTAATAACCCAATATTTGTGGCTAGAATGCATAAACAAGCAAGAGACTTGGCAGTCTTTTGCAGACAGGGCAAATCACATGGTTGAACCAGGTTCAAGACCTTGCTCTGAATGAAAGAAAGGAGCAATTTGAGCTCAAGACTTTCACGGGAGGGTCAGCACCTTAGCCACTGGCTATTTTTGCGATTCAGAAGTGTAAGTCTGGGGGTTTTATGCATAGTATATGAAAATGTTTAATTTCACTGCTATGTTCAATAGAACACACTTTTAAAAACACTATTTAACACAGCTCTGATTAAAACCTCAGATACTATGTTATTATTTGCATACAATAAAAATTATATATTTTGGATCATACTTTTTAAATTTTATCTTTTTTAATAGGAAGACCTGTAAATTGAGCTGTAATTTGGTTATGTGTTTTGCACATGCCACATCTGTGTACAATTTAAGTTTTGCTTTAAGCATATAGAGTTTGACTATGCATAGCTGGCACTGACTACTATGTTGTTGTAGGAGAGTTAAGATTTACCAGTGGACCTTACAGTTTATTACTTACACGGAAAAATCTACAAGCAGAAGAAAACATTAGACAGCAACTAGAGTGACTTGGTTGTGCTGGTTATTCTGACAGTATAATGCTAGACAAATTCTTTTGACTGTCTCTATTTCGGGCTTCCTCTGTCTACATCTACATGCACGTCTCTACATCTCCCAAAGTCTAATTCAGAACATTTCACTCAAATTCTAATAGTGGTAGGACCCTCACAACCTACAGATATACTATCAGTAAAACTGCATTAGAGTCAACAAATACTCATATTACATTTTATTTAAAATATTATGTTTGCAGTCAATAAAGGAGTTTGTTCTGTGAATCTTTAGTAAAGAACCATCTGAAGTAAAGACAGAGAAAAAAAGATTTTTACAGTACTAGCTCCTAATGCATTCATATTTCAGTTATACAATGACTGTTTTCCTTCAACTTTGAAAGTAGCATTTAAAATCCATACATTTCACATTTGCTGCTTACCTGTGAGAAACAGCTCCCCAGGCACCATGCTTATTTGTTAGTATGTTGAGTATCTTCTGTTTCAGCTGATTGGCTGTAACATGATCTCGATGCTTAGCAGCACTGATAAGATGGTCACACATCTTCTCCTCCTCCCTTCTGTCAGCAGCATACTGAGCACACTGCGACTAGGAATGAAAGTACATCTACTTCATAAAAGACAGGCTATTTAGAATTGCCTTAAAATTATTATTTGCTAAAAATCTTTAAATATGGCAAGAATTCTATAAAATACTCTTAAGAGGAATAAGACACACGCAATTCAATCAAAATGGTTCTACTACTATATATTATCCATGAAAAAGACTCAGTCAGAACATGTAAAAACCGAAATATCAAAGACAACAGAATTGCAACTAAAAACATTTAGCTGTACATCTCTGTGTGTATATGTGTGACCACAGATACACCTTAAAAGTTGGTCTTTAGTTGTAAAACTTTCATGTGTTCTTAGGTATAAACCACAACATGCATAACATAATATGAAAGAAAAAATTATGTAACTGGTTTTGATTTTTAAATTGCAATAAAACCTATACTTAAAATGTCATTTGATAATTCTATTATTATGGATGCTAAAGAGAAACTCCTCTAACCACAAAATTAAAGAATATATTTTCTATTTCATCTCAAAGCAGGAAAAATTTTCATAACAAACTACCACTTCTAAAAAACCCTAATGATTAAAAAAAAATCTCATTTTTTGAACTGAAAAAGAGCTAATTTTTCATCACGTTTTCTTTCAGAGATGACTACTTCTAAAATAAATACTGTGGTTATTTTTGCATGTACAGTTATTGTGCATAATTTTAGAATTTTTAACCAACAGAATGCTGCAATACAATGCTGAATGGAATCCTATGTTCTAATATTCAAAAGAGCAAAAAATCAATTTAACATCATAAAAAATTGTAGTTTATTCTTCATATTTCTGCACACTAGCCTCTTACTACAGATCACATTAGCATTCAGTAAGGTTTCAACAATGTTCTTTCCACTGTGTTACAGCCAATATTTCAAACAACCTATCTGGAAAAGAACAATTGTTACAGTAATTCATAAAGGGTTAATTCATTTTTCAATTTATCTTCATGTACAGGGAAGCACCAATTAGTACAATGATCTGCCTTAGTAATGAGGTTAATATTTCACCAGCTCATTGGACAGTAAAATTAAATTTTCATTTTTCTTCCTGAACAATTACAAAGGTTAACAAAATGAAAGTTAACTGTGAAGCACCCATTCTGGGACGAATTTCCCTGGCCCTGACTGAAACTGGAGCCACAGTGTAAAATTTTGATGCTGGTCCATGGCCTCCTCACTATGCAGGCAAGACAGTGAGTTGGTGCAGCTTCAGCTAAATAATTTCACCCATAATGATTCAATTAAAGTTTAAAAGGTAAGAATAAAATAGCTACTCCTCTGGCTGAGAGCAATGACTAACAGGTACTAAATCCAGAACATATAAGAATACAGCTTATTAAAACAAAATGACAGATTTACAATTACGCAACAGAAAACTACCAGAAATCTCTTTGTCCCTACTACTTTCAAGTAGGATGAATAATAAAATGTTCAATTATTTACCTACCATCATTAAAGACAATATATAAAACATTCTTTCAAACTTTAACGATCACCTTATTTGTCTGAGCTTTATACTTAACACAGGCTACTTTTCATAATTTTCTTTAATGACTTGCAGATTTTACCCCACTTATCTCAAAAAAGTTGCTGAGTTTTTTCATGTGACAAATATAATCAAAATTTTCAAATATGAAAAATGTGTTGGTTTCTTTACCAGGCAATAAGACTGACTTAAGGCTATTCCTTTAGGGAATTTAGTTAATATTCTAAATCCTATTTGCTAACAGAAGCTGGAAGTTAATTGAATATTCTCATTTTGTCTAGAGTTCTGACAGATCTTATACCTCAATATATTCTTCAAAGAGCAGATAACTCAATCTTCTATTGTCATCTTAGGTTACTGCGTGATGCTCTGATAAGTATCAAATGTTATTTATTGTTGAGGCAATATGAAACTTCGCTCTGACACACACTTAATTGTAAATGTGATTTTATCCAAGTTCAGAATATCCAGAATATGCTTGGTAATAAAGTTGTTGCAATCCCATTTGACAAGTGTCTGCTGTCTGGTCTGACAAAATGAAGTAAAGGTTATGTATATTCAAAATGACAACATATCTCTTTGTCTCATAGTTTCCAGATAGGTCAAAGAGCGCAAGAACTAGTACATCGAAGTGCACACTTAAGAGACCTGTTTCAAGGAGATAAAAACCTCATCAAAACTACGATTACTGGATCCTATTTCTAGCCACCATGTGCTTGCTGACATTTTCTGACAGATGAATAAATTCATATAGCTATTTATTAGCATCAATACTTACTTGACCTATCTTAATCCTACTGTTAGGTCACTTGAGCATTGAAACATTTGGAAATGTATGTTAGCGTATACAAACTTACACATACACAATTGTATGCAAGCACAGACAGGTTTGGAAATAATACAAACCAGTGATGATGAAATGCATAAAACACCATAAAAAAGCAAACCCGTATTTAATAGAATGATGTAAATGATGATTTTTTAACTTTACTCCATCACATTTGCATGAAAAATTTTTAATAGGAACAAAATTAATCCTTAAGAAATAATAAAAACCCATTAAGCTGAACACATTTTAAAACCAGCTTTTTTGCATATTTGCATAATTTTCAAGAAATGTAATTTAAATTGTATACTGAAACACACATTGATGAAAAATTGACTCCTTTCAAGAGTAAGAACAGACATCAAAGAGTTATGGGATCCAGCTGCTGTGTTACTTTTCCCAATACTAGCAGGAAAGATATGTAATATCATATTTCAATATATATAGCAAGTAAATGCTCTAAAGTGCTACAAAATACAAAATGTTCTTGAGAAATTATCTTAAAATACTAATTTTGTTTAACAAAACATTTCTACTCCTTATTTTTCATTAACTGCTTTAAGTATATTAATTGCTTTTCTTTCTTACTGAACGCATATATACATTTGATAAAATCCAACAAAAATAATTACTAATGTGATTTGTATTAATACTAGCAATAAACCAGAAAAGTTCTTTGTGAAGCTAAAAAGTCAGTTTAGAGATTCTGATTCTGATATCAGTTTAGAGATTCTGATTAAGGGATTTCTTCAAGCTGTAAATGCTTTTGTGAATTTCAGTGAAGAGATAAGAAATTAAACCCATTCCATGTGTTTGACATTTACCAAAGCTTTTAAAAACTAGTTTTAAAATGACTTCAATGTAAGTTTCTTTCTTGGAAGAAAAAAATCTTTAATGTATGGAGTTACAGTCTAGGTGAGAACTGAGTGAAAACAGAGAAGCAGAAACGTACCAGCTCTCAAGCTTACCTCAAACTCAGCATGCTTGTGGACATCTTCAGCTCTTTGTCGGTTCAAAATAAATTCTGCTTCATTTGCAACACGCACTATATGGTCCTTCATTGCATGACATAATAATCTAAAATAAGCAAAATAAAAATAAACTTTGGTATTTGATGTACTTCAAATAAGCTACTTCAGCAGATTTTCTTAAAATGGATAAAAATAAAATTAATTAAACTACAGCAATGAAATTCCCAAATTAAAGGGCATGAAAAATTTAATTTAATACAAAATTTTCTGCATTTGTGAAAGCACAAAGAAATCTGGTTATATGGAAAAAGCTTGCTATTCATTATTGAAGGGAAAAGTTCTTTATGGAAGTATTATATTTTGACTGTGTTATTAATGGCAGTCTTAATATAAATATGGATGCTATACTTCCATTACAAAAAGTCTGAACAACTGCTTAAACTCTTACTGATACTATTATATAAATATACCAATTTTGAAGTGTTAAAAAAATCACATTATTGAATGTTTAAAATTCTATTAAAATTGCAAAATAATATAAATATCTCTTATATGTTTTTCAAACACTGGAGTGAAGGGTGTATCATGTTTCCAAGTTTTCATGGCATCACAACTAGACAAACTTTACTTATAAAGAAGGAAAAAATACATTAAGATAGGACTGAGACTCAGGATGTGAATTAGACACCTTAAATTAAGACTCTCGTGAAGATCACCAAATACCATGAGAAGCATAAGAAAATTGCAGCATAAACCACACTGTGCTGTTAATAATGCTGGTATCTTATTGGGCAGGAAGAACGGAAGAAATTGCTCTTTTCTCCCTACCGTGCATATCTAAGCTTAACCATTCTATGCAAAATTGCTTTGCTCTTCTTATCATCAAGGAGGAAATATATTTCAAGATGCAAAGATCTGACAGGTCTGTTTAGGATCAGGAAGAACTGGTTTTGTGTCAAACTGGCACATGATCTGTGATTTTTCTTCTTGCAGCAATAGGGAAACATTTAATTTCAGAGATACTTATATTAAGAATGTGAAACTTCTAGCAAATTCCACCCTCTTGATGCTGTCTGGTGCTTAGAAGCATCGCAAATGAAAGCCATGATTATCTGACATAGAAGCCACAATTATGAGACTTTATCCCTATAAGATGAAAAGATTTGAACCCTATTCTTGCCTTCTTTTGTTCTATCATCTTTGAATGAAGGAAATCACTTACCCTGAGCCAATGTTTAATATGGGTGTGTGGCATGGGAAGACATAAAAATTGGGGCCTTTGTTTAAAAACCAATCTTGGACTAAGGTTTTTACAGTGGATATTAATGCTTTTAATAAGTGATTTTATTATATCTAACTATTCTTGAAAGCAAAAAGGTTTTGGCAAACTATAAGCTGAAATAGTAAATTTGCCTCCAGTGGAGTCTTCAAACTTTAGTCTTATTTTTAATCTTCTCTGCTGGAAGCTATACCTAAGTATTTTAGTAGTGTTAAGTGTTCAGATTTTTATTGTTAAGAGGTAAGTGTAGAAATGCCGTCAGAAATAGATTAGGAGTGAGCATTCACGACTTTATAAAGCTTCTCTAAAATGGGAAATAACTAGAAATGTTTAACATCTCCAATCAAATTTTGCATCATAGGTCTTCCTGAATTTCCTGCATGACATCAATGACCTGGAAGCAACTAGCTAGGATTTCAAAACTGAACACACAGATTTCACGTGCCTCCTAGCTGCACATCCCTTCCTGAATGAATAAACTATTGAATAAATGGAGCACAGTGCAAATTGAATATCTTTGAGTCAGCAGTGGTCCAAGGAGGATTTCTAGTTCTTTAGGTGAAATCAGTGTTTCTTAGACACTCTCTACTACCAACAATTTGGTAAGAAAAGACTAACTTCAGTCTACTGGGTTTTTTATTTGGAACTTCTGTGCCTATTTTTTACACCTTAAAAAACAATCTAAGCTGCCTCTGTTCATGAGCAAAGATAAATACATGCCTTCTTCATCTTAGTTGTATTTATGTGTAGTTAGTAAGAAGTGTTCACATTCTCTGTGCCCATTTATGCACTAAACAACTACAAGAGACTTCAAATGGATGTTAATTTCCACAAGTTATAAACAAATCTCTTATCAATATTCAGGGGAAAATATATATATATAAAATATATAAAACAAAACTGTCAACACTAGTGTCTGACTGCCTTACAGAAAATGAAAACTTTTATAGACATGCAAGAGATGATTCAAATCAGATGGCTGAAACTGCTAGTCACCTCAGCTGTACCTCCCACTCCTCTAATGGACCTCTATGTTCCAGAGACTGAGACATTTGATGCATTTGGGAGCAACTTCTGAGTTACTGAAGCTTTTGAACAGCATATTAGGCAAACTAAGCCAGATTTCAAGTAATCTTGAAATGCCATAGGTTTTCAGAGTCAAAAGTCAAAGACATGAACAATAAGAGGCAACCAGAGAACATACCTTAACACTGGGACCTGACTACCTACAGCGCTCAAATTATTAGATTGCCCCCACTCTTTTCTGTCTCAAACTTCCATCCAAAAAATGCATGGACATGTTACAAGGAGAGTTCATTGAAGACACATCAATGAGACTGAATCAACTTAAATTATCTCCAATATACCCAAGGAAGTTACGCAGGTGTTTTCATGCTATACCCTAGCATGCATAGAACACGTCATTCTAATGAGTAGCCCCCACGTTATTGCAAATAATCTGAACTAAACAGACAAAGTAGTAATAATATTTTAAGGTAAAACAGGAAACATACAGGCTTCAGGGAAGAACTAGACTAAGTGCTACGCAGTGAGGTCATGACCTATCAACACTATCTAATCATCACATAAAATTTTATCAATGTGTGCTAAAAAGGAACATATTGTGATTCAATTACTTTAGGTGTTTATATGCACCTCAGCTAGAACTTCAAAGACTAGGTAAACTATGCTTTTGCATCTAGAAGACCATTGATAATTACAGTAGTCTTAAAATCCCTTGCTAGAAAGAGAGAATTTTTCAAGAGTAGGGTTAAAATCTAGTCTATTCTTTAGAAATCTTGCATGTCTCTAAAAGAAGCCTTGGCCTGGATGCTTTGATATATATGTAAGTGCAAGACTATAGGACTGAAAACAGAAATATAATAAGTTAAAGCAGTTAAATGTGTCATCTTAGCTGTGAAAGGAAAGACAGCAACTACAAGGTCAGGGAAGCAATGCCTTGCAGAGGTTTTTGCAAAGGAACTTGCTTATGTTCCTTTCTTGTCCAAGAAAACCTGCTAGTTTTTGAAATATAAAAACACTACTCAAAAAAAGAAATTTTTGGGCCTGACTTTTAATTCTAAGAGGAAGTTTTCCTGTGTTCTCAACATATATTTCTACTAAGCAGAAGATGGCAAAAATGTTATTATTGTTATATCTGGATTAAACCACAGCTAACTGATTGAACCTAAAATTCATATAGACACACTACAATCCAGCATGCTGTCCTAACTGTGGTACACCTGATGAACAGGCATGGTAATGTTATCATCCTTTGCATACTTTCTGACTTATCTAAATCCTTACTAACTCAATCACACACATTGCCTAATGCAAAAGAAACCTCAGACTTTTCTGGTATGAGAGTGCTTAGAACTATCTTTTGGATTCTCATAGGAAAAAATAATAGAAAATATTGAGAAAGGATCCCAAATCAGGAAAAATCTCACACTTAGTAGTGTCAAAGGCTGCCAATACTTCAAAAAATCTCCCTTCATGCACTGCAAATAAGAGAAAGGAACAAGGACCTCGAGGTCAGCAAATTCACCCCTTCACTGCAATATGCAGCTATGTCATCCAAACTCTTTCATGAACTAAAGAGAGTTTTCATGAAATCTAGCTCATAAAATGTGTCTTCAGTCCATGAAAATGTTATTGAGTTGCTTGCTTCCAGCACAGTTTTGGAAGGTACCCTGAAGGTTAAACCCTTCTTTTACTTTCCTATCCAAATGTATTCTTCAGCAGTCTTTACTGTTTCATTTCCTCCAAATGTTGCCCTTAAGTTTAAACAAGTCTTCTTCCTTCTATTGTCTTTCTGATATTCTGTCTACCCCTATTTTACTAAGGTAAGTAAACCAGCGCTATTTGACTTTTCTTGTATGGCAGGAACATAGAATCCTAGAATGGTTTGTGTTGGAAGAAACCTTTACAGCTCATCTTGTCCGAGCCCCCTGCAATAAGCAGGGACATCTTCAACTAGACCAGGTACCTCAAAGACCTGTCCAGCCTGACCTTGAACTTTACCAGAGATGGAGCATCTACAACCTCCTACTGGGAAACCAATCCCAGTGTTTCACCACCATCATAATAAAAAAAAAAATAAAAATCTTCCTTATATCTAGTCTGAATCTACCCTCTTGTAGTTTAAAACCATTACCCCTAGTCCTATTGCTGTAGGCCCTACTAAAAAGTCTGTCACCAGAACAAATAGTAAAAGAGATTCCCTTTTGTGTTTTTATTTGTTTCATACACTGATTTTACCTTTTCTGTAAGTGCACAACCAAGACTGTCCACAGCATTCTAGAGAAGTTCTAGTCACTGTTTACATAGTACTATTAATGCTGCCTTATATTCAATATTCTGATGCAATTTTGGAATTGTGTTTTTCCTTTTTGTGTTTAGCCTTATATTCCATGATTTTGCACAAGAAAATTTCAATGACAGACTCTTCTTTTACCTCATCAGACATTTCCAAAAGATGACCAGCCTCTAGGATATATTCTCAAGAGCATGAATGCCGTATACTGTTATATTAAAAAATATTTATAACATATTACATCATATAATACCTACATTGATGCAAGCCTGAAACCTACTCAATACATCCTCACTGATATTTCAGTCATCTGCCCAACTATGTTTCCAATCCACAGGTTTTAACAGAGGACTCACTTCTGGGGAAAAGTTTATTCTCTGCATCTTTCCCAAATCATCATGTATTGGAGTGATCAATCAAAGTAAGAAGAAGCCTGAGGCACAAAACGCATAAATACTTGCTAAACAGAGGGAAGATTTGAAATTCAAGAGTAGTACCATTTTTATTCTCCTTTGGAAATAAAACATGTTCTCTAGTGAGATTTTTTTATCACTGACAACCAAACATTTGTTGTGACTGAATTATACCCACTGTTCTCATTCACCCTTGTAAATCCTCATCCTGCTTTAGCATTATCCTGGAAAGATCTAGTAGATAGATTGTTGTTGAGACAGTGATGAATCAGGCCTTGTAGTCATATTTCTTAATCTCTACACAAGTAGTCCTCCCACGGGGCTAAGGAATTGTCTGAAAACCATCACCACAGGCTTGTTGTACTTTTTAGAATGTTTTCCAGTAATTCGTGATTTAACCAGACAAAAAAGACTGACTTAGAGTAACATTTGGCTTTAACTTGTGTGACCATTTCTTCACTTACACCACTGAAACTCCTACTGGAATTGAAGCCAAGGGTGCTGCTATGTCCTTCCCCACCTAAGATGATCTCATCAAGGAACTGGTGTTGAGCAAAAATTTTATCCACTTTAAGCAGCAATTCTTACAGCATAAGGTAGAAATTAAACACTGACTTGATAACTTACTGTTTCTCTTTACAAAGATAAGCTTGATTTTTATCAGTTCCCACAAATTTATGAACCACAGGTAAAGCTCCCTTACTAGGAACTGCGTTTGGTTTGATTTGATTTTAGACTGAATCAAGGGACTCTCAGTAAGGAATCCACCAACAAAGCAGTCTGAAATCACTGAGGATTCAGATCCTGGTATACTAATAGAGGGAAATGAACCTTCTGAACAGATAGCTGTGAAGTTTCCAGCTAAACACATGGGAAAATGAAATAAAAACTAGAATTAAGGTGATACTTTAAAATAAGCAAGACAGGGCTGCAGTACCTGTAGAAATAAAAGTAAATGGCAGGTTCTCTTTTATCTGAAAATTCAAGAGTCTCAGACTTATGAGTGAGAGCAGACATGGTGAGGTTACATCTCAGGACATGCCAATTCATAAAGGTTCATAAACATGAGTTACTTGCAAATGCTGAGGAGTAAGTGAGAAGTTGTTTTAAATCCGTGTGGCTTGTTTTCATAAATTCTGTCCTCAGGAAGACTACTTTGGAAGTCCAGAGTACTTACAGGTTGTGAAAAAGTATGTGTAATCAATCAGAAGCCCCTGTTTTCCAGATACGGATTTTAAAAGGCTGGATTGTGGAATTCCACATTCCAAGAAGTCATTCATGTAAATACCCAGAGTCTAGCAGAATTTTTTTCTTTTAGCGTTTTGGAAATAGAAATGCTGATAAGGCTATACACAAAGTATATTGGAAACATGTTAACAAACATAAAATGTTTGCAACACATTTAAATGTGGATTGGGATAGGTTGTGACAAACAGTCCTACTTGTACACCTATCAGAACCGAAGGATGAAAAATCACATCTCACTAACTAATCTAAACTGACTTTGCTATCCTTCAGTCAGTTCTTCCTAGTAAAAAATTAACACACAGAGAAAGAAGGCTCTTAGCTGTTATGCTGCTAGAAAAAACAATCATGCTTATGTTACCAAATCTTTCTTTCCTTTAAGATAAACTAAAAAAGCAGATTATTCCCAAGCAGCAATTTTCAAAACAGATTACAGAATGAACATTTGTTATAATTTAGCTAAGGTCTTGCTTCCTCTACTCATTCCTGAAGTTCTGCCAACTCACATGTCCAGGGAAACAGATGTTTCTCTGATTTACTTTCATCAGATGCCCATAGCTTAATTTTTCCAAGAAGCAGCCTGGAAATATGCCACTTTTTCACCAAACATTGTTGTTTTGACAATTATTATTCTTAATGGCATTCATAAGAAATGAAACCTATCTCTGCACTTGGTATCTACAATAGGATTCATAAACTGGCCTAACAGGAAGAGTTTGAAGTTCTATAAGACGCAGTACTACTACAAATACTTTGAAAGCAGATTCCTATAAACTTCAGAAGGTATATCTAACACAGGGATCTGATTTCTAGCAAAAGGCAATGATGAAGAATTTACTAAATGTTTGAAATTACAGCATGCAATGACCAGCTACTGGACTACAACATGAGCACATTGGCAAGATAAACTTCATGGAGGGTAACTATTAATGCTTCAGAAATGCCACAGAAACTGTAACAGATTCAGTGAAACTCAGAGTTGCCTACAAAGAATCTATTCCACTCCTCTTGAAGATTTTCTATTTTGCACAAGAATTTTCTAAGTTGAGAAGAATCTATCTCATTGAAATAGTGATTATACAGTAAGCACCCAAGGCCAGCAATTACAACTGAGATTGTATCTTATAATTACCCTCCCTTTTGTGATGAGACTGGATCAGGCAAAAGTAGAAGGTCAGAGATGCCTCAAGCCCCTTAACGGATCTAAGAACTCCACCTATACTGATCCCACAAGTATATAGATGGTTACCCTAGTAAAGAATATGAGATGACATAGAAGAACATCTAACAGGGAGCTCAAGCTCATGCCTCATCAGGAGCAAAAATACAGACATTCAGTGCCCACTTTTACAGAAGTATCTATGACAGGAACCCTCTACTGATGGAAGATGACATTTCAGATGAATTTCCATAAAAGAACCACTCAGAGCTGATAGAAGATTCCAAAAGTTACACTTGGTGAGGGTGACAATACAGCAACAGAATTTTGTTACATCTATCAAAGACAGAATAATCAAACACCTTTGTTCTTATTTATATATTGTATCTGAGTGCTACTATTTCCTCAGTGCTGTTTTCTGCCTGAATTTGCCTATGCTGTATTTTACACATCAAACTGGAATCCTTTGCAAGTTGTTCTGGGAACCCTCAGCTACGTAACATCCATGATATATGAAGACCAAGTATCTTGTATTCCTGGATGATTCATATGAGATGATTCCTGCTATCAAGATCATTGTCGAGACAGAAACAAGGAATGGCATCCTTACTATTCTTCTTAGATCCAACAGCTAACAAGTTCTTCAAGAGATACTGAGGGATACAACTGTAAATGAACATCATAAATCAAATACAGTAAATGGCACTGTCGATGTATCTTTTAACAAAAGGCCTGAAGATTTAAGTATTACAGACAGTGAATAATGACTGTGAGCTCATTTACCACAAACTAAACATAACAAAACTGCCAAACTGCAACAGAGGATGTCCAAAAGAAAATCCGCTGCAGTTACCCAACAGTCCTAGTTGAGGTAACATGGAAAGAATGTAAGTCTTTATTAGCCCCCTTTCAGGACTTAATCAGCAATTCATCTAAATTTAAACAAACACAAATTTCCAGTACATTTAAACATTCTGCTACTCTTTCCAGGAAATTAGTGAAAACTCTCAACAGAAAAAGATTTAAAAGAAAAAAGGTCTCCTGTGAATTTTAAGTATGCTTGGAGGTCTAGGTAGATGGATATGCACAAGTATATATTTTCATGGCTAAAGGCAGAAACCAGACTTAGGTACAATGATGAAGATAGAGAAACAGAGCTTACATTTTTAAATCTGTTATGAAATATAGCCTCACGTTTTCTCAAATTTATATTATGATCAGATTACTCCTGCTGTTTAAAAAAAGGAAATTCTGTAAAAATCTAAAGGAAATTACTTTAAATGAAAGTAATCGCTTTAAAGACAAGACCATCTCTTTAAAGAAGTGAATGTTGTGAAAACAAAGGGAGAAGGAAATGGAAGATGAAGACAGTAATACAATTCTGAAAGGCTAATAAATAATGATCTGTAACATCCACCCGAGATAATCTGCCTGTCAATGGCAAAAAGGCAGCGTACAACCAGTTAACCACAATCCTTGGAGTCCATTATGTATGCAGTCTTGTACCTATTTAGTTGTCCATCCATTCAGAATGTAGTGTTCTAACTCTTTGATACATGAGCATTGTGGGACACAGTATGGAAACCTTGCCAGTGTTGGGGTAAATGATGTTCACTGGTCTCCCCATCTCCACAAATCTAGTTGTTTCATTATAGAAGGTAAACAGGTTGGTCAGAGAGGGTTTAGCTTTTGAAAATCCATGAAGACTGTTTTCAATTGCCTTCTCCTTCCTGCAGCCAGAAACGTGCTCCAAAAGAACTTGCTACATGGGGACAGAAGAAAAGTTGACCAGCTGACAGTTCTCTGACTTTTATGGACTACTTTGAAGATGGTTGCAATATTTGTTTTCCTCCAGGCACCTTTGGCTTGCCCCAGTTTCCTTATCTTTTCAAAGGCATTAGTAATCATCCTTGCAGGAACTTTCAGTACCTCTGGATGGACCCCATCAGGTATTATGAATATATCAGGCAAGTTGTTGCAGTCCTTATCTACTGTGAGTACTTTTTCTCCTTCAACCCTTCTACTTAAGAAATCTTGGTGAAGACTGACGCAAACAAGGTATTGAACATCTCAGTCTTACCTGTCACTATATCATCCATCCCATTCAGCAACAGACCACGTTACCCTTGGTCAGCCTTTTACCACTAAGTAGCAGAAGCTTTTGTTGCCCTTGATACCTCTTCCAAATCTCATTTCCAGTTGAGCATTGGCGTTCCTGACAACATTCCTTACATGTTCAAGCAATGTTTCTAAATTCCTCCTTTCTAGCCTGCTTCTACTTCCACCTCCTATGTACCCTTTTTGCATCAGAGGTCTACTATGATTTCCTTGGATAGCCAAACTGGCCTCTCTCATCTACTTTTTTTTTACTTTTCTCGCACTTGGATGATGCTGTATTTAAAGGCCTGCCACTTTTTCAGAGCTTCCTTGACCTCCACATCTGTCTCCTGTGGGATCCTGAATAAGTTAAAATCTGCACTCTCGAAGTCTGTATTCTGTATTCTCCATCCTCATGTCCCTCAGGATCTTGAATACCACTATTTTATGGTAAGTACAGACAAAGATGTAATTAATTACCACATCCAAAACCAACTCTTGCTTGCTAGTGAATAGCAGATCCAGCTGTGCGTCAGTCTTGGTTCATTGTGTATCAAGAAGTCATCCATAGCACCCTCCAGGAGTCTTCTTGACTGCATGCATCCCACCTTGTTGCGCTTCCAGAGGATGTCAGGAGATCCCCACAGAATTAGGGTTTGCGATACAGGTACTTCCTCAAACTGTTTAAAGAATGCTTCTTCCTTTCCCTTACTGAGAATGGGTGCTCTGTAACAAGCTCTCACTATGTTGTCGCCCTTACTGGACTCTCCTCTCATCCTGCATCAAGTTGTTAACAAGACTGTCATCCATCCATGCCACTGAAGAACTCCATACATCCAAGTTGCTCCTTCACAGAGAAAGTAACACTCCCTCCTTGCTTTCTCTGCCTGTCTCTCCTAAGGAACTTGTATCTGTCCATCGCAGCATTTCTGTCATGCAGGGCAGGCAGTCCCATGAAACTTCATTCATTCCAGTGACATCACTATTTCATGATTGCATGTGGAGTAATTTGTGCTGCTTGTTTCCCAAGTTGAATGCATTTGCGTACATACTTACTTGAGGTGGGTGCTCCTATCTCATCTCCTGCTTTTGTGACATTGCACCCTTTTCTTTTGATCTTGTCCGCTACCACCCTACTTAAATGTTGTAATCTCCCTCCCACAAAATTACTAAAGAACTCTTTCCATGTCTCCTTTTACAGCCAACATTGCGGATGCATCCAGCTCTTAAATTAAGAAGTCCACTTATGTCTATACTCTAATGCAAATCTGATATCCTAATTAATATGCTACCAGTGAAGCCCTTGATGTGTGATATTCTCAACATCAAATATTCATAGCATGAAACTGATTAAAAAGAAGCATAAAGTTCAAGCATATCTCTAAATCTTTCAGGTGTATCTATAGACAGTGTTATTTTACAATTCCAAATTAAATATCTTTGCATATGTTTTCCCTGAAAGCATTAATTTAAATCTGTAGACAAGATACTCTTGTTATACTAAAAACTGCTACAACAGTTCCTATTGTTAGAAAGCTGAATCAGTGTGTTGGTAAGCTGAATTCTACAAATATCCATCATTCAAACCTTCCTAACAAAACATTTTCTAAAACAAGAAAAAACAGAAACAAATACAGTAAATCAACTGATTTAAAATGAAAGTGCAATTTATTAAAATGACAGGAATATAGATGTGATATATTTTTTTTAGCTACAACTAAACTGAAATATTCATTTCTAATGAAGTCAAATATCAGAAAGACACTCAAATTATCTCAAGAAGAAACAACAAAAGTTAGCTGCTCAGAAAATCCCCTTATAGCATCCATATATTAAAACAAGATGGGCATAAATGAAGATATAAAAGATCTTGCATATAATCTACCTTTTTCTTCAAGTAATGATTGAATTAAAGTATTAAAAAAAAGGTAGATTTATACTAAGGTAATATTTGAAGTCTCAAAACCTTACCCAGAAAGTCCTTCAAAATATTCTTAGTCTTCATTTTTCTTTTAATAATTTAAAATTCAATCATTATTGCACAGCAATTATATGCAATTTTACATCCCATTAACCCTACTTTGTTTTAATTATAAAGATCCTTTGTTAGATTCCTTTAAATGATCCAGTTTATAATTTCAGGTTATCCTAGGGAGTACTTTAATTCAGCTGCACATTCATCAACTGTTTATGTCCTGTTAATTGTTGACAACTGCACAATTGCATTCTCTAGCTATGATTGATGAATTGCATTCACAAGTTTAGCTGTTAAGCAGAATAAATATTTATAACAATTTCCAGTTAAAGGATTGTTGTTTTTCTACCCAAAAGGATAAATTAAAAATGCATGGGCTGATTGCAGAGCATTCTAGTAATGCACAGAAACTTGTTCCAAAACACCTTTCTGACAAAACTATACAGAGGAGCACTTGTCTAAGGGCAGCTTGATCAGACATTCCTTTGATTGGATTTAAGCAGCAGTTCTTAAAATATTGGGGTTTTTTTTTGAAAAGTTATTTTTACATGGGAGCAGAGGTTCCACAGATATCTTAATACCTGACTGCTAAAATTATGCAGACATGGGATTTGTTAAGAGTGAGAATGTTATCAATAACAAGCATACAAAATATCTGAACTCACTTGCTGGATTGAGAAAATAAAAGGGGTCAAAATGGGATTCTGCATTGCCATCTGAGAACACAAGCTTACTATAATTATGCAGTCTATTACCATGTAATATTTGTAATATTTTCTATATTATGTGCAATACATTACAAGCCCTATTACGGTGCAAACTCACATTGCTGTCTCATATCAAGTAGCATTTTCAATAGACTACATTTCTAACTGCCATATAGCAGTGTAAATTCACCAAAAATTACGTATAAAGCTACACATTCCATTTTTTCCAGATACTAGTGTTTGTATATTCCCATCTCTGATGTTTTATAATCTTCCTTTTAAATGAATGCTTGATTTAAGCACTGTAATATCAGCTAGACAAGAAAAACCTTATAACAAAGAGAAGATCTGATACTTTACTATTTGTAATGACACATTATTAGTAAATAAAAGAAACTACATACATTATGACAAAATCTTTTCAACAGGTGTATTGCTATATATTTTTTTTTTAAAACTGCACATATCCAGACATCTAGATTCAAATGGATTTAACATACTGGGCAATACAAATCACAGGCACTATACAAGTGTCTCCATTTGTCTTTTGCATTCCACTACTACGAAGGCCAAAGAGTTCCCCTTTGCTGCTCAGCTTGCTGGCTGCATGTACTGACAAACAGTGCACAGATTAGAAAATATAAACAGATACAGTATCAAAAATTACTTGAGGACTGACAATAAAGTAACTTAACGATTTGTAAAAGCAAGGTACCACTTATAATGTGCTGCATGTTTCACAGGACTCTAATTGGACCAGAAGTTCTAGATGAAATAATTCCTCATGAATGGGTAGTATGGGGAAGGGCATCTGTACAGTGAATGCTCTGCTCCTAAAACAGATGTAGCAGCAGATGGGTTTACAGATTGGGATCCCTGGACTGCCTGGGCAAAACAACCTTGCTGTTCTGGAAAACGGTGGTTCAATTTTCTAAACAAACCCAAACCTATATACAGTTCACGGGAGCTTTATTTCATTATGTCAATAAAGAAAATGCTCATAATTCACACATTTTCAAATTAAATATTAGCTATATAAAGTATCTATACAATAAATTTCTTAATCAAAATGGCCTTTTGACAATCTTTTTGGAACAGATGGTGAGGAAGTATTATCACCCAATGGAATAAAAGCAAAATGACTACTTGTTCAAAAGCCTTAAAATTAATTACCTTCCTTCATTGATGAGCTCAATAAATGCAAGTCCTGCATTCTTCTGAATAGAATTTTGCCATTCCTAAGAAGATAAAATATAACATGATCAAAACCCAAAGACTTTAAACCACATTTCTGAAGCTGATCCTGACGATTTCCCAGAAAGCCTGAATTTAGGCTGAACATCTTAATTTAATGCTTTTCTTCCCTCCAACCCCCCAAAGAAGAATGACCTAATCATTTAAAAACTATAATTTGTTATGATTTTCAAATAAATTTTAGGTGGTCATGTTTTCTGCTTCATCCTTAAGTAAACTTTAATTTCCTTGTACAGAGAACATGAAAACTCATCTTGTTTCTCCAGTTCATACAGTGGCCCCATGAACATACTAAGTGCAACAAAGTATGACAGCAGTCATTTCTTCACTTTGCTTTACTGTTACTCCTTGTACTTTTTATCATACATGGCAGGCAATAATCTGTACCATCCATCCTTCCTTGAGTTCAGCCTTTGTTTCTTCCCCATTATACGTGAAAACAAAACCAGTTGCTACTTACAAACTGAGTTTTCAAAATGCTTTTACTATTAACATGGATTTCCAAGATAAACTTTTAAAACTGATTTAAACTACCTAGTAGGTATTAAAAGACAACAACTTTTATGTCATGTACCACTAAGTAAGAAAATTCTCACTGCAACACAGCTTTTTGCCATACAATACACTGTCTCTATGATACCAATAGACTTTTGATACTCAAGGTGAAGAAAGCTCATCTCTCTAGCACATAAAGATTACCTTCTTTTGAGATAATTCCTTAAAAACTTTCTTTAAGAGTAATAAATGTTTACTTTTCATCATCATTCAGAAAAAAATCAAAATAAATTAGCTGCATTACATTACAGAGAATTTTTTTTTTTTTTAATTATGAGACCTCATGTTATAAACAAGAATGGGCAGTGGGAGTTACGGAATTCTGTAAATTATGATTTACATTTCTTTTTTCCCAGGACTAAAAATTTAAGCAGAAATTTCCAATGCTTGTTTCCCGATAGGGGCAAAAAAGACAGCTTTGCACAAAGAAGGAAATTTTTCCAAAGAATAATTATGAGAATAAGTCATTAATCAGCAGGGTGCTTCTTATTGATCCAATGAAAATTCCCAGATTTGAGAAAGTCATGCATCTTAAAAAAAACTCAAACAATAATCTTGTAATCCCGTTACACTGAACAGGTGAGTCCTGATTATGGAAGATGGGATATTAGAACTCAGACCTCTAGCTTATGGGCTAGAAAACCATTGTTACAGGTCTTTTCTTCAGTGTTGTTTTGTTCTTTTCCAAATCCAGTAACTGAAGCAAGACTAACAATCTGATTTTTGGAAGCAATCAAATCATCTTGGTATATTACAAAGTCTGAGAAACTAAGAAGGAAAATATTCAATTTCCTAAACACAAGCACACAGTGTCACTTTAAGAAACAATAGTCTGGGTTAAAGGTAGTACGTGAGGTGTAACATTATTTTTTTGCTTTAATCAGAGCCTTTTATTGTACACTATAAAAATTCCTATTAGCATTTTTGAGATGTTTTTTTGCGCCATGGCTGCTATGACTTTGGAGTCAGGAAAGCAGAACTGGCTGACTAGAACACAGGAAAGAAGTCGAAAAGAGAGAAGGAAAAAACCCAAAGCTTCCTAAGACAAGCAGAAGAAGGTATGCTAATTATTTTTTAAAGAGAGTAAGGGTCTATCTGTGTCTGCAAGAGACTAAGAGATTCTTGCAAGTCTTTTGTCACATCTTCCTGCTAAGTGCGAATGTCTCAGATACTGTGAGACATCCTAAATGGCCAACTGGATTTTATGTGAGATATCTTAAGGTACCAAAGAAGCCATTGGCCATGTATGCAGAACCAAACAAATCTCTTATTATGTCTCCATAAGCAGAAAATCTCATCAGTTTATCCAAGGTAATTATTAATGTTAAAAGTGTGTGAAACCTGCCCAAATATCTACCAAACCCTAATGGAAAACACAATGAAGTAGAGCCAGAGAGAAATCATGATTCATGGTTCATACATTGCTTCACTACAACCTACTACGAACTGCCAACTCTTCACTAATCCACAAATAAAGGAACAATAATTAATCTTTCAATTTCCCCTCAGATTTAGACATAATTTAATGTAACAGATTCCTGATTCTGAGAGGTGAATTGTACTTGTGAAGAGGCACCTAGGGGTTTGGGTTTTTTCCAGTTTCATTTGAAAAGACCCAAAGAATAAACTGAAATACTTGGACATGCCAGTTGCCTTTGCAATGGCCAATTAGATAACTGTATGCACTTCAAGAACTGGGTTAAGATGCAGAGTTATATGCTTAAAGAATGTGCAGCAATTTTGTTTATGTTATGTTAGATTTCCCAGAAAATCTCTCACACCTTCAAGATGCAAGAAACAGAAAGACAAACACCAAATGTGATGGACACAGTGATTACATTATAGTCTAGCAGAATCATGACACATTTGGTTATTAGTAACTAAGTGCTTGAATGACTATGCTACATCAGGTGTTTTTTTTCCTTTCAGATCATTATGTATATTTTCTTATTCTCTAACATTCTTACAATTTTTACATCCGAGTGATTCAGGTGTAGTTCATATCCTAAATCTTCTGGTCCTTAAAAGAAAAGCTGGAGGACTTTCCTATGTCTCAAAAATGCTGATGTCAATTACATGCTGAAGTTACAGGATATTTTAACAAAATAATTTATCAGAGAATTGCTCCTATACAAGAAGAATGCATTGACCTTTCTTCTTTTCAGGCTCCTGCTTGTTAGGGCAGTGGCGATGACTATTACTGCCAGTAGTGCACCTCTCAGAACAAGGTAGGGTGCAGAAAACTTGGGGATAGAGGCACATTTAGAGACTAAAACACAGTATTCAAGAATGATAACACATCACTTCTTTGTACAAAAACCAGAATGAAGATATAACATTTAATTTTAAACTTTATTCATGTTGAAACCTGATAAAAAATTGTCTTCATACAAAATAACTAAACGATCAGTTTTTAGACATTCAGTTCAATTACTGTCCAGTATGACTATGCTCCAGAATATTTATATTATGCAAACTTCTACTGAAGATATAAAAAATGCACTAAACTATTAGGATACTGGCAATTGTCACCCCCTGCCCCCACCTAACTTGTCCTTCTCCTCTATTCTGTCATTGCTTGAAAAGCATCACTGCATTCAGAAACCATCAGTACATGTTCTCTGACAGAAGGTTCCTGTTATGAAACTATCCATGCAGAGGAGGACAGGAGATGAACAAAACTAGGATGAAAGTAAAAGGTTAAAACTTCTAAATAATGAACCATAACACAGGAGAGATACTACTTGTAATTCAGGGTTTTTTTTCTTTCAGATCATTATGTGTATTTTCTTACTCTCTAATATTCTTACAATTTTTACATCTGAGCGTATTTTCCTAGTCCTATAATATTCTCCAATCCTCAGTACCCTAAAAAAAAATATTAACAAATTTAGCAGTATGTTAAATTGACGCCGGAAAATTTGCACAGGTTGAAGAAACAAAAAAGAAACAACGAGGCTTACCATGCTAAGAACTTTTTTCAGTTCCTATTATACTTCTTCCCAAATTAATACTTGCTTACAGTATTTTTTAATTTTTATTTATGTTTATTAGAAAATATCTTCTAAACAAATAAATAATAAATATGACAAAATATCATCATAAAAAAGTATAGTGATTCTCAGACTTTTCGCAATATACATGGGAACTCTCACCCTTTCTAATTCTTGCACAAAATGTTACAATTGTGTCACAAATTAAAATTTTCTTAACAAACTACAATTACTGAATGGATGGATACCTGGCACTACAGGTGCCAGTATCTCGATCAATTCTAGCTTCTTTGGAATTCTATCTTCTCCATGTCTTAAACTAAGCTGAGTATTTTATTTTTCTTTCTGATATATTCAATAGTTATTGAATTGTCTGGTATTAGATATCAACTCACTTGATATCTCAATTCTTCAATTCATTGATTTACTAGAAGTTTCTTGAGACAAATGAAATTTTGTTACATTGACTCTTTTCTTGCTGGACCCTTGAATATGTTTGGAGAAAAGTCTTGTATGGAGTCGAGCAGGTGCTACCATTTATCAGAATAAAGAAGAGGAAATTCTATAAAAATGTGTTTGCAATTCACAACAAACCTGCAATTTAGCTTGGGTTTGACCTCCATGTTTGGAAGTTATCTTCTAAAATCACCAATAACTTACATTGCTTCACTTAAGAGGAAAGACTCAAAAGGAAATATTACAAGATTAAAGGACTGTTTCTTTATGGAAGAAAAACATGTCCATTAAAGGTAGGTAAAGCCAGAAAAACCTACCGATTTCAAGATACAGCATCATAAATTTTTGAGCAGGTTAGTAACATTTTTTTGAGGCTATTATGTTGTTTTTAAGACCATAGGACCATCCCTACCATTCCTAAGAGAATTGAGCTAAAGATATTTGCTTCATAAAACCTTTCGTTACTGTTTGGAATGTGAATCAGATCTAATGATTCTTCAGATACTGCCTTTATCCTTCTCTAACATTCACATGTATACTGCTGGTATAAGATAAATAAAATGTATTTTTGGTCTACCCTTTCAAGTAAATTTGGGATCAATTTTAGGATTTTATGATGGATCAGCCATTTAAGAAGTGACCATTTCCCACAACAGGGAAGTTGCAGAATGTCTGATGACATCCTCCTGGAAGGCAAATCTGCAAGTATTGAAATACATTGGGCTTCTTGCCAAATCACAGGAGTAAAAGCATGTGAAACTTTCACAACAGTATATGTGACTATGACTTTACCAATGCATCAAATGTAACAGGAAGTATTACATTTCACTTTCACAGGATTAAAGCCTCATTTTTCCTCTCTTTTCTTGACTTGGATTTGCCTTCTTAGAAATACACAGATCCATTGCCCTTCCGATCACCTGTGGTAATCAGCCAATTTATCTTCAAAATGAAGTAAAAATTTGCCAGAGGAACATTTCACTGGTATCTTATAAGAAAAGAGAGAAAAAAAATTCTACAAATAATACCAGGGAAATGGACATATTTATTTAGATGATACAATATAAGTCTTGATCACCCTGTAGAAATTCTGCATATCTTCTAATGCAGACAGAAGACATGCTAGCAGATAGCACACATCTCCATAACTTCTAGAGCTTACTTCCTGTTTGGAAAAACTGCTCTTCATTTAAGAGAAATAATAAAAAAAATATTAAAAACATGTGTTGTTATGTATGGCTATTAATCCTAAAAGTCAGTCCACTTATTACTCAACCAAACTTTGACATTAGGGGTGGATAACTAATTTGAAGTCTTCCAAAACACACCATTAGAAAGAAGACTTTCTGATATACAGAAAACTCACATTGTCTCTTTCTATACATATATATAATGAAACCTTCCAAACTCATGGTGTATTTACTTATAATAATGGTCTCAAGTAATGAGGTTGTGCACCCATTCTCAAGGCCTTTAAGAAATACCAGCTGACATTTCTGAGTTTCTAGTTGTTTTTTTGTGATCTATGAACCTTGTTAATTGTAGGTGACTTAATAGAGAAGTTGGGAGGGGGGAAGACACCTTGCCATATTAGGATACAGGGGAAGTACACCTTATAGTTTTCTCATAATGCCTGTTTTACCATGAATTCAGAAGAGATTCAGGTCAGCATCCCACTGATGTGTAATAAATGTACTCGTCAACATTTTTTAACAAAAATACTCTGACAAGGACAGGCAAGAGAAAAGAGCAAGGACTAGGAGTTCCTTGATGACTCTAGTGTAAGAAAGACATTGAAGAAGAGATCTAACTTACTACTAAAGACAAAACACAGAATTAGTTTTCTGAGTATATGGAGATCTGAAAGGACATCTCATAGAAAGTAAAATTGTCCAACAAGTAGGAAAGAATACACTGATGGTTCCCATTTGAAAGTCAGATTACAAGAAACAGATGGCCAAGAGATGAAGACTGAGATTGGGCTGGAAGACATTCTGCACATCTACAAGGAATTAATGCAAGAAAATTCTCTGACACTCCTTTAGTTTAAAAAAAAAAAAATTACAGAAAATACAAATAACACAAAAACCTCCACCCACCCCAGAAAAATAGAGTGAAAAAAAATACAACAGAAAAGGTTTCCCCTGTAGCTTGTACTGGAGTTCATTTCTGCTTTAGGAAATTACACTAAGTGTGTATATCAACCTATCTGTATAAAGGCCATGTTCTGGATTATGAAGAGCCCAAAATCAGCACTGGAACACAAGCACATGTTTAACCGCACCAGATTTGATAATGGATAGGGACATAGTAGAAATGTTTCTACCTTGCTGGACCTTCATATAGTCTAAATAGGATGACAATATTAGAGAAAGTACTCCAACTACAAAGACTTTATTTACTGAACTTAAACTTGAGTTTGTGATAAAAAGTAAAGTTACCAACCCTCAATTTGCAGCTACACAACCGACATTTTTTAACATCTTTCTAGTGCTTTGTTCAAAGTATGACAAATTGTGTGATTTTTTTTTTGTTGTTTATTTTAACTTATTTCTCTCCCATCAAATGCCAACATTCCTTTTATTTTCTTGACTGCCACAGGAGCAGTCTTTCCTTTCTACAGTCCAAAGCATCCTACTTGCCACCTGCCATGAACTATTGCTTTCATGGCTACTCTAGAAGTATAATCAGTTAAAAACTACTATTTTTTTTAATCCACAGTTACTTCTTATTTTGAAGTGGCTTTACTATTTTACTATTAGAGGCAGAGATCTGAATTCACAGCTTGCTGCCATAATGTCACAAGTGGCATTTTCAGTCTTCTCTTTGCTCCCAGATTTGCAGTCCTGAATCCTTTCCTTTAAGTGGCTCTGGTAGCTTTTGAACTAGGGTCTCAGCCAGTTTAACCTACTAAACCAGGAAACAAATGTCTGAACAGTTTTCAGATGTGTTTGTGAGTTAGTCTTATAAATATCAGCACTGGCAAAATAGTGGGATTAGCAGAGAAGAAACTTCAGGACATAAACATGTAAGAGATCCAGAACTTTGTTGAGATAACTGTTTTCAAGATATGCTGGAAAAACAGATTACTGAAACAATGAGTTTCTGTCTGTTTGCATGTATCCTTCCCTTCTACATTTTATTTCGATTCAGAATTTTGTAGTGATAAGCTATGTAGCATTCTCTTTTCCTAGTCACACCGGTAGAAATACAGATAGTGGAGAATCCAACAGGACTAATGGGAAAACATGGCCATCGGTAAACATCCAACTTGTTTCATGACTGAGAAAAAGAAAGATTGAAAAATTACACCTCCATAGGAATTTGCACAATTGACTTTAAATTTATAACTAAAATTTTATGAGACCAAATTTCCTAGGCAATATATATAAAAAATACAAGTGGTATGAGATAAAGCTCCTTTGGGACAATATCACTCAGTTTCAGCAGAAGCTGTATCCCCAAGGAGAAAATTTTGCAAAAGATCTGGAAATAATTAGAATCTATTATAGTGTTTCAGCTGGGAAAGAAAAAAAGAAAAACTAAGAAAAAATAATTGAAATCTAAATCTGATGTAAGAAGGAATGGCACTGTAAAAATTAATGTATTTTTTTTAAAAAATGTATAGTTTATAGAAGAAGTCTGCCACTTCAACAGCAACACAGCTGTGACATGCTCAACAAGGCTGATGGAACAAAGACTGGCTAATCAGACACAGATCTTGTCAAACATAACACATCTTCATCCGTTTTATGTTAAAATGGACTAAATCCAAATGAAAATGCCTGCTTTATGAAAAGTGAAAATCACTATATCCTTATTATCAATTATCTAGAAAAACAATTTCAATTACTTGGATGTGTGCTTTTGGTTTATATAAGAAATAAAGACAATAAAGCCTTCAAATTAACCTAAATTTTAATCTAGTGAAGTAGGTGATACTATAAGAAATAAAATGGGTGCAGTGAAGCAAGTTACAGTACAAGAGAAAGTCTGAAAATACAAAGAGTAGAACTTTTTGTTCTTCCTCAAACCCACAAATGATGCACTATCGCTACAGGAGTTCCTTTAAACGTATTTTTCACAGAAACTCCAAATTCCTTTGGGGGAAAGGCTTGATTGCATATCCCTCAGACTCTAAAAGGCTGCCCATATGAACAGAATTATCCATGACATGTACCTTCAGACATTTGTAATGTGATATTTCATGTAAATTTAGACCATACCTTGGATGTGAGCCTCTGGCAATGTTGATTTTATTCAGGAGCTCAGATAAGAAAAAAAATTCTGACATCCTTGCTAATCTGTAGTCGTTAACATGGAATTTCCAACATAAAGAGCATAAAAGCATCTAATTTGCTGCAGCAAATGAAAGGAAAACAAACTTTGCATTTCCCTTTCCTTTTCAGTGTCTAAAGTTACTCTGCTCTGTGGAAACAAAATTGTACTTTTCAAAGGCTTTTAATATCATCATTTGTCTTTTGAGTGACACATTTCAAACTTCCTCACATAATCTGTAAAGTGTCATTCAATTTGAATATGAAAGATTTACCTCTTTAGGAAGAAAAGCCCTAGTTATATTATAATTATAAAAAACTGTGGCTCTTTACATAGCCTTTCCAGTCCATATTACTTAGTTTATATTATGGAAATACTAAGGTAGCACTATCACTTTTTTATTTAGAGATCAGTTATCCTCATTTGCTGTGGACAACATCTCCTAAACACCTAAGTTCTATTAGTTAGGCTGGATCACAATATTTATCTGTCTGCCATTCTCTTCTAGACATCTCATGTATCAGTATCTTTATAGCATTTACATCATGTTTTCTTTTGACAAATAGTTTTAAAACATAAATAGCAAAAAAACCCCACAAACTAGTGTTTGTTTTTTTCCTGCAGATGAATAGAACTGCTGACCTGATTGTTCCGTACACCTACAGGAACAAATACACAATTCTACACAGCTGCAGTTTACAGAATCAATCCTTCAGGGGTAAGGAAGGTGGGGGGAGGAGAACACAATTTGCACTACTACAGCCCCCTATTGACCAACTCCTGTAGAAACATTGAACATGATTCCACCAACAAGGTTACAGCATTAGCTTCTGAAGTACTTATAAATACATGGACGTCAGGATACAAAATCTTCCCTATACAGACGATAAGAAAACGACCCTTAAGTATCAGATGATGCATAAATCTAGAAGCTTCCAATTTCCCCAAGTAAAATAGATGGAAAATAGCTCTCCCAAGCAAACACTGAAGAAAATGAATAAGCATTCAAAAGTTGAAATGATTAGGCTCTTCACATAGTTTCAGGTATAAGAAAAGCTTATTTTTAAAATAGTCAGTTTTTTAAAAATCATAAATGATATGTATAAAAGTCATAAAAATAACAAATTGATTTAGCTGCATTTGCTACATAGCTTTACTGGGATGTCTAAAGAGAAAGCATTGCAGAAAGAGCTTAAATTTCTCTCTCTTCCTTTCAATCAATATTTGAGGCAAAGTTTCATCTCTAGGGCCCTTAATGGCAGGAATTCCTGGAGCCAGCAAATGAGTAATGTTAAACCTATGATTAGATGATGAGGCCATCAAAGACACTAGACCCTAATGCTACATTCCACTTTATTCCTGAGAACTGCAGTAAAACCAAAGGCTAGAGAAGAAAGGACTGTAAGTTATTCATTTCCTCAAGAAAATATTTCAAAAGCTGCTAAAAAGAAAAAAAAGTAAAAAGAAAAAAGGTTGCATGACATGAATATGGGGCTCAAAAGCCTTAATGGATCTTTTGGAATTTTCCTGGAACCCAGGACTTCACCATTAGGTAACAAATTTTTCAAGTGCCCTGCTGGAGAAGGTTTGAAGTTCAAACCCCACTGAGGATTCCTGCCAGGGATGTATTTTTCTTTTACTTTCCCTGCCCAATACCCACCGTGGCTAAAAGAGGGGGTTAAAAAAAAAAGGAAGAGCCAGAAAAAAAAAAGGAAAACAAGATTTAATGATTTCCTTATGACACAAGCTTGAAGAAATGCAACCTATGGACTGCAAACAGCAGGTAAGTTGGAACCCCCTCCCCCTAAATCAGTTGTTAATTATTTTCAGATAGATTCCTAAAAAGTAGATCTTAATTTCAATTATTCCTAGAAACTCATTTGTTTTCAGTACATTTTTTGTGCGTGTTATCAATGTGCAGCAATGAATGCTCAAGTAAACTGACAAACAAATAATTTTCCTTGGTAATAATATAACAAGTTAATCTGGGCATTTTATAATATAACTTAGTTTGTGTTTAACTGATATTATAAAACTGTGGGGAACTTGGTAACTTAAACACTGTTAATAAGTCTTTAGAGAAGTGTAAAAATTTGTGAGGTTATTTGGATTTGTTAGGCCATTATGTTTTTCATGCATTTTACAAAATGTGCAAAATTCTACAATGGTTGTTGGTAACTTTTTACTGGCAGTTTAAAGTAAAAGCTGTGCATATGAATTTAGCCAATAACACTTCTGACAAAGCTAATAAAATTAAAATTGAGATGTAAGCAATCCAAACAGTATGAGGAATTATTTTAGTTTAGAACAATTCACTTGTGAAAGCAAGTTAAAATGTTAATTGATTCAGAACCCATTACCTCTATGCTAAGGAAAAAAAATTAACCGCAGCATTTTAAAAATAGTAATACTCTGCTTCTGCCCGTTCCTGAGGACCACCTATGTCATGTTCCTCTTCTGTTTATATACTGATAACTATATAAAATATGCAATAAATTATGTCATGTATACCAAAAGTAATAAAGTCAACACAAAATAAGGTTTTAAAAAATTACTAGTACAAAGACAGATTTTTAACACCAATTTATGAAAACATTATTGTATTTACGTATTCCAAACAAGAACTGGCTTGGAAGAGAATGCATGCAAAGGAAAAGTTGCGTAATATATATCCACACACTGTTCAAAACAAATGCAAATATACATTGCATACCCTGTGAATATAGTGGCACTATGTAATGTACGAAAAAAAAATCCACAATTTCTATGCTACTAGAAAAGATTAATTTGTATTTTCTTGTATATAAATGGAAGAACGTAACAAACAGCAAGATAGAATTATTAGGCTGGCAGTAATCCAGCCCTTTGCAAAGAAACTAACCCAGTTAAAACCAGGGAATGTCTTACCTGTGAACAAAGCAGCATAACAAGTTCAACCACTGAAGTACTTGACTTCATACAAACCAGACCTGCAATAAATAGTCGAAAATTAATTTAAAAGATTGGTGATATTTAATTATTATAGCTCCATGGTTTCAGAAATTCCATATAATATCTGTGCTGAATATTTTTATCCCTCAAATTCACTGAAACAAGTTTCCAGCACCATTATCTGAGCGTTTCAGGTTCAAACATTTATATATTCAGTGTCAGATGCAATAATCTATATCAGGTTCAGGACAGAATGTTATTGAATTAGTCTTTTGGGCATTAAGCTCAGTTGACCATTTATATAAATATCTATCTATTGCATCCAAAGCAATTTAATATATGATAAACAATAAGAAAACAATCTTTGAAAACTAAGTCCTGCACATTCTTAAGTATAATTCAATCAGATATTAGCAGGTAGAGAGTAAGGCCTACTCTTAGAAATTATTTTAATTTTCATCTGCTAATTTATTTTACTGCAAATAAAAGCTTGAATATTAATGAAAGAGGTATTAATGTAAAAATGTATTTTTTATTGAATTTATATCACATAATTTGTAGTCTGTGTTTCTTAAACGTTGAATTATGCAGTGTAATTTTTACTCATTGTTTTGTACTTAATCTGAATAATTAATAACTAATAACATTGCCACTATTGTAAATACTTATTTGCAGCTTTGGAAATATAAATTTAAATTTCTGAGAAAGGAAAACATATCTAAATATTAAAAAGACGCATTGCAAAGAGACAAGGATGAAATCACACTTCTACTGAAGTTTTGATATCTAAAAATCATATAAGCAATGTCCATCTAAAAGTACTATAACCACCACTGATATCTTGGTTTAGGGCATGGAAACACTTCACTTGTGCTATACAAATGATAAATACACAAATACGCTTACAACTAAGGACTAAATAGGAAGCTGAAAAGCAAACTGATGTGCTTTTAGCAGGTTTCTAGGAACAGCGATTAGAGACAAAAGCACTCCTACACAATAGCACATATATTTATTGCGGGTAGGGGATAAATACCCTTTTGTGCCCATTTTGCTAACAACCCCATCCTTATTGTACAGTTACACAGAACAAGCTGTAAGAAGCCACAAGGATTCCATTCTATCAGATATATGGGCAGACAGTTAACTAATGAAATAAGAGGCAGATGTGCAAAGCTCATTTAGGGAGACAATTGCTGTAATTGATCAGCTATTCTCATACTCAAGTGCTAGAGGATCAGAAAGATTAATGGGATACTTATCACCTGCAGGCTACCTACACAGTTTGAAAGCTGACAAAGAAAACCCAAACAGAAGACTGAACTCTACAGTTAAGCCAATACAGGTAGCACAGACACATCAAATATTTTATCACAGAACGTTCTATGTTTTATTATGAATCCACCTCATATTCTGTAAAACTAAAAAAAAAAATAAAAAATTAAATCTTTTCTGTCATATGCTCACTTATCTCCTTTCACCATCACATGCACTAAAACATCATCAGGTCAAAATAATGCTCTTAGAAACATATTTCCATCCTACATCCTAGGTTTCTAAATTTGTATATCTTTACAATTGGGAATACTTACACACCTCTATACCTTCAAACAATATTTGGAAAGTTTGGAGCATGGATCAAGACGAACATGCCTAAAATGGCACAAGGCTAGGATAAGTACTCAGAATTATCATCCAGGTAACATCAGTGATGAGGCTTAATGACACAAATGCTGTATATATAATAAAACAAGAGTGTTTGGAGCAAGTGATAATTATCTTTGTGCAAAATTTTCTGTTAACAATAGTAAGAATTTTTATATAAAATAATTTTTAAAAGCCTGATGATTCTGTGGGCCTGATTAAAATGACCATCTGACCTAAAACTGAACTTTTTTTCCCTGTTTCTACGGACATCACTTGAAAACTTTCTGTATATAAAGTCTAATCAACTGCAAGCTTGGATGTAGCGTTCTATTGTTGGAAAGGAGAATTCAACTGATTTTGATGAAATTAAGGAAAAGAAAGAGGAGGATACAGAACTGACATCTGGTTAGCACATCAGGACATTCATTAGTTTATTAGTTGTATCTAGCTCTGTAATCGCATGCTGAAGAAACAAACACTGATAATAGCCATTAAGACCTCTCATAACCAGTAATATTCAAAACCTGAGTTCTAAGAGGCTGGTTTGCATGTCAAAAAGATATAAGTAACTATCTCAGAGACTGTAGTACTTTTCACATGCGAAAATACACAGGGAGATGAGAAAGCCTCAAAAAACCTCATGGTGTCAAAGATGGATGCAAGGAATACCCTTTGCAAGGAGCTCGGTCTACAGCAGAAATTGCGTGTAGCACTAGTTCATAACTAATTATAATTAATTACCAAAATCAGGAGTAGCCATAAGAGAAAATGGGGACTCCCATACATCTTGATGGATAGGAAGAAGGAAATAGAAACAGAAATACTTCCTATTCATCTCTAAATATTTATAACATATATTCCTTGAAGTAAAGCAGAATACAGAAATGTGAAATGTTCATAGCAAAGCCACTATTTCACATTCTAAGTTTCTTGCTTATCAGTCTCCTACTTCCAGTTCAGGGACTGCTTCCTCTCAAATCATATGAGGGAAAGTAAGGGAAAGTGTGTGCCCTCCCTTATAAGCTCTATTTCGTCTTTAGCTTCCAAAGGCTCCGTTTTTGTGTCTCTTGTGCTTCTTTACATTTTTCCTCATTCCTAACAGGACAGGAAAGATTTGGAATAAATAAAGACTTTTTCCCTGTTAAACAAAACACAATCTCCAGAGTTTACTGTCAGAGGTGGTGGGGAGTCAATAGCGAAGAATGATAAAAACATATCAGACCTAATAGAGGACAGATCAAATTCTGTCTGCTAGGAAATACTGCCAGAATGCAATCTCTCGTTTATGAAGATCTCACATAATCAAAAGCTGCAGGAGAAGTTAAGAAAGAATCATCATCCCTGTCCTGGTGAACTTATCCTACATAGATAAGAAAAAAGATAACTTGATAATCTTTTGGGTTTTAAATTTGTCTGATCCCCTGTTCTAGAAGTCTAGCTTAATTTCCTTCAGCAGACAGAGTATGTATTCTAACAGACAGAATAAAAAAAAAGGAAAAAAAAGGGAGAAAAAGGAGGAAGAAGATTTCCTGCTCCCATTTTACAGTCAGAAGAGAAGGCACAAAGTGGTATCTTCACAAAATCAAAAATAGAATTTGTAGCATAAATCTGAATAAACATCAGTTTCCTAAATCCCAAATGCAGTAACAACTGCATTTCTTCTTCCTTTTTACAATTTTGCAGGATTAGACAGAGATTTTTAGAATCTGTAAAATGTTCTTAGTTTTAAAATAATGAGAAACAAAAATGATAACCAGCTTTGGAAAATAATGGCTTCCCTGAGCCACAAATTTATTTTCAGTTCTGTTTCCCCCCACTTACTACAATGAGAAAAAGTATTGGCAATTTAGACTGAAACTGTTGCATGCATTCTTCAGCTGCAGAAATGTTCTTCGCATACCATCTGTATCAAATGCCATTAAAGAAGCTAATGCAATTACTAAAGTACAAGTGGATATTTCCTGCATGCAGCAAGGTTAAAGAGGTCATTGTTTAACTGAATGGAGTACGTGCTTTTTATATTTGCTGTTCTTAGTACTTTTCTTCATGGTCTATTCTTAGTTCATTAAATATAGCCATCAAAATTCAGCAATTTGATGGTAACAATGGCCACATATATGGATGCAAAAACTGGAAGCACCAAGTGCATGACCTTAGCTATTCTGGAATAGATGATGTATGCCTGGCAATTATCTTGAAATGTTCTGGTTTACTTGACTTCTTTTTCAATGTTCTTCTGTTGCCTCAAAGGTATGCTAATTATTTCTTTTCACTATGACTTATTAGTGTTTAAAGAAAGATTAATTTCAAGTATGCTATTCTAGTCATGCCTGTGGCATTAATGAAGTCATGAGTTCAAAACCTCGAAGTCACCATGCTGAACTAGTCAGTGTGAATTTCTATTTTGAAGAAATCTAACGTATGCTGATAAAATCAATTTTTTAAAAATTCTTATGAAATAAGATCACTGTTTTGAACTTCTTTTTATTATTATTAATACAATGTGTGTTTGAGCCTCAGTGAACACCACCATGATTTCATCTGTTCTTTATCAAGGTTTGCCTGCATTTTCTTTCAATTATTTTACTTTGTGTCAACTTAAAACCGTATTGGAGCTGGAATCAATTGTAATATTAGCAAAACCAAAAGTTAAATATTTTTAGTTTTTGAATATGTTGAGCTTAGATAAAAAGATGCAATTAACTGTACTTTAGAGCCTGCAGAAATCTTTGACTCAATTATAGCTTCTACTTATGTGAAAGTCTCAGGTATAGCTAAATAAAACGCTTAAGAAAGTTTAAGCCATTTGATCCAGTTCACAGAGAAAACATGCCTTTACTATTCCTGTACAGCATGTCATTGAAACTACAGGAGCTTTGTATAGAAAAAAAATGTTTATGACAAAATGAAGGCATGTTATTATATGCATTATTTTATTAACATACAAAAAGTATGCACTTAGAAATCAGCATAAGGTCCTAAAAATAGACAAAATAACCAGGAAATACTAGAACTCTCATTTTTAACTTGCATTTTTGACAGTTATTTTCTATTTCATCCTGATATAGTCTTCCATGTAGAAACAAAACTGTATTGTTTCAAATTGGTCTCTGTAAATACTGGTAACTCACGCCATGACATCTCTTCCCATAATCCCCACTGACTTCTATGCCAAGAGACAAATTGTGTCTCCATTTCTGATGGACCATTCCCTTAAACTCTGTTCAACATTTGTTAGGAATGGCACACCAAATTTTCAAGGACAATTTGTGCTGGTGATGGAAACTCAAGCATGTTTTGGCACTGACAGTACTAGGAAAAAAGTGATATTTTCATTGGAAATGTGAATTTTCCTTCAAGTTTATTTGTACTTGCAAAATGTCTTCCTCCTGCCAGCATAACCTTGTTGCAAATGTTTTCTTGAAATATTTTGCTAAATCCAATTTAGAATGAAAGAAATAAACTTTGGATTTCTTTCTTGACCATTAATTTTAATTACTTGGATAGTTTAAATCTACATCAAATGATAATATATGGCAGAGAGGGACTAGAGAAACCTAGATTCAAACTGATAGTTTTAACCAATTATCAGGTTGCTGGTGAGTTAACTACAGAACAGAAAAGAGATAGTATGAAGGGAAAATTAAAGACAAGTAAAAAAGTTTGAAAGTAAATGCTAACTAAGTAAAGCTATTAATTCAAATGACAGATGTTCCTACTCCAAGAAAAGCAATTATTAGAAAAAAGGTGTATATTAAACAGAACTTAATGTTTTGCAAGATCACACTCAGAACTGGTTTTTGAACCATATGTACATCACATATTTTGTAGACAGTTAAATTACTCTAATGATCTTTATTTATGAAAAGCAACTGTTGGCAAATATTCAGGAATTGCAGAAAGTCTGCAGATGGAAATCACAGTCATGGTGCAAAATAATTACAAGTCCACTTTTACTAGATGAATGGAAACACTATTCCAAAGAACACAGACACACTAAAATAACAAAGCCAGGTTTATAGGTTTAACAATTCCCCTCAGCAGCCCTGACTGGCAGTACACAACATCACCACCAACTCCAGGGACCATGAAGGATGGCTGTATTAATACTCCAGACCGTCCTTTGTATGGGTAGATATCCCTTACAGAGCAAACCAGTGACACCAAAAAAACCACGATGAATGTGAATTTGATCCAGTTCTTTTGTAGTTGATCAAAGCAGTTGTAAGATTTTTTGTTATGGTGAAAGATACTGTACAACATATGTCATACCTTTTATATGTGGTACTCAAAAGTCTAGTAAAAGGTATCTTCCAGGTTATCTAATAAAATACCTTTAAAATATTATCAGAAATCTTTAGAACTCATATCTTAGGATAATCAGCACAAATAAACACTGATAAGTCAACATGAAAAATAGATTTTAATCTGTTCAAACCCAACTCAAACAGTTCAGCCATTTCAGTCAAACTTGTAAAATAAAACAGATCTTAACAGTAAGATAATATTTAAAATAACAAGAATGCCATGCAACAGTTTCTTGAATTATTAAAGTAAGAAAGCCTATACTTCTTCACCACTACAGTTACTAAAAAGGAATCTAAATAAGGACTACAAAATATCCAGATGGAATCACAGAATGGTAAAAACCCTTGAGAGTATACCCACAGAGAGGGGATTTATTAGAATGTATACATGATTTACTTTTAAAAATTACAGACTTTCACACCGTAATCCCATGAGCTATAATGATATTGATAAAACTGATGATGGTGCCACATAACTGAAGAGTCTAGTCTTAAACCAATGTATAGAATTTTTGTCAATTTATCATTAGTGTTAATGGGATGCACAAATTCTCACTCATCAAATCAGAAGGAGATCATTTAATCTATAAATTAAAATCCACTACCATTGGTCAGTTTAAAATCTCACTGAAGATATTCAAAAGTGATTCAGTTTTTCATTTAGCACCATTTTCCTTGGCAAATGGTCCATTGGGATTTACTCAATATATGCATTTGTGTTTCTCCATTCTTCTCTTGAAACAGTATCTCTTTGGGTGGAACTGTTTTTAAATATCTGTTGTGGCATAGTGAGCTAACATGCTTATCTAATTGCTACACCAGGACAGATCTTAAGTTTATATCAATCTATCATGTATCAATTGAGAAATTGTTTATATTAAAATTAATAACAAAAAATTATTCTTTTCATAGAAAAGAATACAACACAATTGTTAATTATAAGAAAGCAATTCTCTGTTAAATTTAAGTGAAAAAGAATTCTTTTTGGAACAATTTGATACTTACTATGTACCAGAATTTAATTTAGAAACAAAATGTGTCTCCTTCCCTTCTAAAGTCCCCTTCTAGATAATGGGTCAAAATAAGCAAGTGAAAGCCCAGAAGAACTAAAAAATGAACTACACTTAGACAGAGGCTCTGGAAAATTTAAGCCTCTTATTTATCTAGAAAGCATCTCAGTGAAAACCATTCCATTTTTTTTCCAAATACACAATAGTACACAGTGAAACTTAAAATATGATCCTGAAAGTCTTCTGATTTCCACCTTTATCCTATGATTTTGCTCATATAAGTCGCTCAAAGTTGTGGCTGAATTTCTGCCACAACTGCTGCCCTGGATATTTTATTTCAATGGATGGAGTAAGAAAAAATAATGGAAAAAGTCATTAAAAAATAATGTAAAATGTGAAAAGTCGGAAGATTTTTCAAGTTCTGTCATGTGATACTTTCTCCATATGCTATTCCTTTCCTGATTAAGTTATTTTTGTGATTAAATTTTTTTTTTAAAATTACTAAATCAAAAAAATTGATACCAAAGAATTTGCCATGTACTCAATACATCTGTGAAAAAAACCAACTCTTCTGAGATTTCATGTTCTACTGATCCCAAATAACTTTCTTATTTAATTGAACAAACATCTACCCCTCCTTTCTCTTTTCATTCAGTCCTTCACCTCCTCTCAATAGGAAAGAAAGAAACACGTTTCAGAAGAATTACCTCAATAGTGAATTATTTCAAAGATCTATGCAAGAAGAAAAATGGGGAACATTAGTTTCATTAGTACAAGCAAATGTTTATACTTCATACCTTCACTACCTCTCTGACACTTTCTCTTCATCTGAAGAACCTTCTCCTATTCTTTCCAAAGCTGCCAAAGTGACATCCTGGACAAAATGTATCATAAGTATGATCCCAAATGCCAGTCTCTAGAATCCAGTATTGCAGAATCTCAGAATAGTTTAGGTTGGAAAAGACCTTTAAGATCACTGAATCCAACTCCATAACGTTTTTGCTGAAAATGCAACAAGGAACACGATTCAAATGTTATTTTTTCCTTAGTTTGAGGTTTTATTTTTCTCCTGAAACTTATCAACTTTTCCTTAACTTCGGTCTATAACTTGTTCCTACTTGACACCTTATTTCTGTGCTTCTGTATTATTTTTTTTGTTTCTCTCCTTTTCTTTTAAACTTCTTTCTGCTACCTTCTAGTTCTTTGTTACATTCTTTTCTATTATTAGGGGTAATATCACCATCATGGCACGACACAACTGAAATATGTGTATGATGAATGACAAAAAAAGAAGAAGGGAAAAGGACAGACTGCACAGCAGTAAAACCACCTACTCTTTACAGGTCTTCTTTACTTCCCTAGATTTCTTTTCTTTGGCTACCTTAGGGCTATACTGAGAGATCAAGGAATGAATCAGTGCAGCTACAAATAGGAAGTATAACAAAAACTCACAGAATTCATGCAGCTTCATAAATTTCTAAGGCCAAGAAGACCATGATGTTAACTAGGTGTGATCTCTTGAGCAGCATAACCCACCAGCTAATTTTTGTATCTAGTTGAGCAAACTGTTGGTGAACTAATATTTTGTTTAGATGATTTTATCTCTGTTTCTGCACTGAATTTTGCTGACCTTAGTTGGCAGCCACCAGATATTGTTCCTATCCTGAAGCCCTACTGACAAATGGTGTTCATTCTAAAACAGGGTCTCTCAAAACACAGAACTGCATCACAGTTATAGATCTCTTGAAATAACTTGTATTTCTTGTGTTTCAGTTTTCTTTATTTACTTGACAGTAACGTTGTTATGGGCTCTCCCTAGACCTACTTTGACATCACTTTGCCATCTTAATTTGACATATCACAAATGTCTCTGTTGTCTGACAAGTTCTTTCAGCATGAGCGTTTCCCACTGCAAGAAAATCTCCACAGACATCACCACTATTAGCATAAAAAGATTGGATCATAAAATTCCACGCACAAAAAGACAAAAATAAGACATGATATAAAACAACATATGTTTAGCTTGTTTGGTTTTTTTCGGGGGGGAGGTAAATTTTAACATGAAGTTAGACTTAACAAAGTAAAGAGATATCGTCTTAGTCCTTGCAAAAATAACCCGAGGTCTGTATTGAGTCTGATAACATCTAGATAAACCAAGCTTGATGGTTCATTAATGTTTACAGTATTAACATTGTTTTCTATCAAACCCCAAAGGCTCTATAAATAGGTATATTTTTAGCATTCAAGTGTAGTAGTTTCTCCAGTTAATTGATTCAAGAGTTTTTGTGGAATATTCTTAGTTTATGCCTGGAAGGTATGGAAACAAACACATCTATATCCAATAGGATGAACTCTAAAATTTCCTTTAAATCATCAGGACAAGTGAGTTTTGTAAACTTGGTCACTGATAAAAAAGTTTCAGTCTGGGTCATAAGAGCAGGTGATATGTAGATGCAGAGTTAAGGAATATAGAAAGAGAAACTGTGACCAGCCCTAATGAGATTAGTTTTGTAAAGAGCCTGGACATAGAGCTCAGGCTACACAGAAAAGGATTATTAGACTATTGCCCTGAAAAATGTATTTCTCATGAGGAAAATCTGATACAGAGATGTTATTTGCACCCTATAGTTTATCAGAGTAAGGTAGTTCTCTGGAAAATACTGCTGGGATAATAAAGTAGATTGATTCCATTTTTAAGCCTCTAGAGAACAAAGGGTGGGGCAAATACCAGCCTAACTGTTTTAAGTCCAAAATCAGGCAGAGTCCCCTGCTGAGTTTTGAATGATGAATTAAGTGGAAAAAGAACCAGAGAACCTCTGCCTGTGGGGAGCTTCAGTCACAGCATGAACATCCTGTAGATACTGAATACCCTTTTGGCATACCACCTCGTTTTTCTCTGGACCTGGACAGAGAAAATAAAAAGAGGGAAAAAGGTGGCTGTTGTAAAAAAAAAATTAAAAAATTGTACAACTTTGTCCAGTGTTACCATGCAGCACTGCTGTATACCTGATATGATGAGTCCACCTACAGGCTATGTTACAGTAGTGCCTGTATATGTTAAAAACTTTCTTAAAAATCATATAGAATTGTTACCTTGAAATAACATTAAATAGATCTCTTGCTACTTTTTTTTTTTGTAGTACAAGGCAAGTTTATTTCAATAAAAAAAAGGGAAAAATAAAAATTGATTTCCATGAAAGCTGAAAGTCAGAAAAAGAAAGAAGCCAGAGGGATGAGAGCCATCTGCCTGGGATGGTATTTGGTCAAAGCAGGAATCAAAAGTCATCGGGCAGAGTATTCTTCTAGAGTTTTAAGGCAAAAGGACCAGTTCTTTCTAGGCCTTATGGCTTCCAACTGGAATATAGGCCACTAGCTTTAAAAAAAAAAACTTGTGAGAAAGTACTCAATACTGCTGAAGGTAAGTGGGACCTGAGAATCACAAACAACTAATTTTCTTGCTCTTTAAAGGCTTCAATATTTTGTGCATTTCTTTATGTGCCTTAAAAGACCAGTTTGGTTTCTAGTAAAATAATTTTTATAGTGGCATTTTCAACAGTAATTTAGTACCTTCAAGCAACTAGTGGCTTCTGTGTTTTCAAGGATAACTTACAGAGCTTCTTTTCAGCAAATCTGACTACTTTCCACTGTTATTAACTTTCGTTTTCCCAATGGCATGTATTATTTTTTTTTTTTACAACCCCTTTGATTCTTAACTTTACAACTAGTCTCACATTTTCAGTTATTTTTTCTTCATTGGTAAAGCAACAGAACCACTTCAATTTCTGCCTAATGGGAACTCCATACATTTTGGATTGTAAAGATGTCTTCATTATTATTTAATGTAACAATGATAATACAATCAAGGACATACAATATGAGTGCCAGCAACAACTTCTGCCCTTAAGTTACTTTGGGACCACACAAGCCAAAGACAAAGGAGAGAGCATGAGCAGTTAACCTCTGTTACATAGTCTAATACATCTTAGTAAGTGTCCAATTCATTAAATAGGCATAGCGTGTCTCATATGTGTAATTAATTATTGGCAGGTTTACTTTCAAAAAGGTGCCAGATGCTCTGCAATTCCTAGCTCCTATCTGGACCTCTGATCTATATGTTTCCTGCTATGTTAAACATCTGTTCAAAAGATACTTCTGCACACAGGAACTTCAGTAATTCAACAGTTAAACCTTCAAAGTTGAATCAATGTGTATGCTCTTCAGTTTCTCATATTTGTAATGACACCCCTTTAAAGACATCATAAAGGAATAGCGTATGAAAGAAAAATGTTCTGTAACTGTTGTTACAGGGGGTCATTATAGTTACAAGGTTTCACTGAGAATAAATAACAGAGATTTACACTGTGGCACTTGCTCTTAAGGTCCTCCTCTCAATGTATATATTGGGATCCATCTTACCAATAATAATATAGTCTGAAAAACAGGGAAAAAAGCGTGGAAGTGGCAGAGCTTTGAACCTTGACTCTGCTGTTGTATGAGTAAATAAGTAGGCAGATTTGAATATCCATTTAACCTCCCATCTTTTTTTTTTTTTTTGTTCCTACCATCCAGATTTCTGGAAAACTTGTGCTGTTTTCTGTCTCCATATGTATCTCACTCATACAAGCTTTTTGGTATGAAACGCTTTCAATTCCAAAGCATTTGATGAAACATGAGCATATCGTGGAGCCTTTCAGAAAAACACTAAGAGGTACTCATAGACAGAGAATTTCTTACAACAAACTTCTTACAAGTCTATAAACAACAGTTCGAAATTAATGAACTGTTTTTCCTGTTTATGAAGGAGTTACAATATGTGCAGGCAGGATAATCAGCAGCAGCATTTTAAGTTACATCCATTGGAAAATTTCAAGAGTTTTCATGCACTGTTTCAAAATTACCTATTGTTTTCTTCATGGCAAAACCCAAATCTTGCAAATCACTTGCAGAAATTATTAAAGTAAAAAAGGTCAAAACACTAAAAAAATCCTCAAAATACATATCAAACACTCAAAGCTTGTAAAGTTATTCAATGTATTGTTAGCAATGATGAATACTTTTAAACTTACTGAAAGAAAAGTATTACCTCTAACTCATTATTGTTCCAACCTCATTGTCTAAACAAGGCTTCTTTTCAGACAGCACTGTGATTTCCCTGGGATCTTTTTGCAAGGGTTTACAGTGAAAGATAAAAAGATATCTATGAACAGGAATCCTACTATCACAAATGAATGAAATCTCTCTTCCAGAGGACTGGGTCAGGCAATACACTGGCTTTAAACTGCACCGTGCTATGCCTGTAGCACTATCTTTTATTAGACATAGAAGAACGTATGCTGAGCCAGCTAAGGTACATGAAAAGAAAAGAGCTGGAGGTGGCATGGCAGAGAAGAAATTTATTATAAACTTCTTGGCCTTAAAAACCAACTCAGAGTTCCTTCCCCAGTACAAGCCAAACAATCTATAAGATTCCTGACCCTGACTGACCAGAATGATCATGTTCAGTGGGAAAAACACTGCAAATGACACTAGCCTGACCCCTCCGCAAAAATATTTTTAACCTTGATTTCTAACAGGGATTCTCTGATGTCTGATAGGGTTGTGTTCCTGTTGCTCTTTCTCTCTTAGTCTTTCTTTATCATTTCCTTTCCTGTTCCTTACACTGCAATATTCATGGTGTTGTACTAGCACAGTACATTACACAGCTGTAAATGAACCAGATGAGATTTTTTTTTAAGTTGATTAAGAAAAACGTGTGTAACTAATGCCTCAGCCAAGACATGGGGTATCTTTTCTTTCAATGTATACCTATATTCATGGACATGCAAAACTAGCATATTTTATGCATCCTCTGTTAAACTGGCTGAAACTGGCCAACACATGGGAAAGTTATCAAGGGAGTAAAAGTGTCATATCCTCAAGAAATCACATTAAAGTATATGTATGGCTATGCATTCATACACTTGCAGGGACTCTCTGAAATCTGGGACCAAACTATAGCTGCACGACCTTTAGCTTGCCTGAACAGCCAAACTTCATTATGCTGAGAAAGGAGAAAATGTCTCATACTAAAATGAGCTTTAAGGTAATGATTAAAGAACTTCTTAAATAAAAAAGAAAAATCAGTTTTTATAGATATACACACACACACACACAAAACACACATAAAAATCAGAAGGAAGGCTTATTTCATACAGCGACTTGAATACAGATCATCTTTGATGCCTTAAGATAAAACGATATATTCTTGACTGCATCTGTAGGCGAGATGCCATCAACCGCAAAACAAGGAAAATCTACCTTTTTTTACTGATCCCTGCAGGTGGCTAGCTGACACTGAAGTACATCTATCCACAACTATGTGAACAAATGCAGTATTGGCAATGTTAGAATAAATTAAGGTTAATGCAGACTATTGTTCCTTGCAGGGCATGGCACAGAAGAATGGGGATTCACAGGCTCGAAAGCCACAAAGAAGCTCCAAAACCATCCAGCAAACACATGCCATTTTTCCTCCTTAGAAGCTAAATTGAAGACTGTATTTTGAAAGAATGTTTTAAACAGTCATAAAGGCTACAAGAAACATCGATCTCAATACTTGATGGTAAGTCCTAGTAAAGTTTTACAATGTTATTTATCCTTGTTAGGCATGCTGTAGGTAGAAAGGCTAAGACATCCTGTAGTATCTAACTTTTTATCTCTTCTCTTCGGTACATCGAACAAATCCAGCTCCTTACATTGTACTTCATGTACTTTATCTCTCATCCTTCAATCACTCTTGTGCCTTGCTCTTTTGTTCCCTTTGCAGTGTGTGCATATTGTTCTTGGAAGTGCTGCCTATAGAACCAGATGTTAGGAGTTTTACTGAGGCTGTGCACAGAAACGAAATCACCTCCTCATCTATTCTTCTTAGGTATTGAAGTATTGGACAACGCTTTGCTGCTGTAGCACTGACCTAAGAGGGCCCAGAGTATGCTAATTATTATAAAAATCCCTACATTCTGTGAGTGGCTTCATCCCTCATCTCCTACCCTCTAGGCACAGCCTATATTCTTTATTCTTAGAAACTGGACTCAGCGTTTAGCTGTGTTGAAATCTGGCTTTTCTTTAGTTTCGGTTAGTCCACAAAATGATTCAATTTATCTCTTCAGTGGAATGCCTTTGCTTCTCATTTAGTTTTTCTCTGTTTAGGCAGTTAGCCTTGCCAGGAATGATTCTGAACGGTAATAAAGACTGTTAATAAAAGTACCAAAGTAGGATCAAAACGTAGCTCATAGAAATGTCAGGACTTCAAGTTTTACTTATGGGCAGTTAATTCCAGTTAATGCAAATTTTAAAATCATAACAATTTTTTTATTCCCCTTCTGTCTTACTTGTTAATATTTTTTCATTTATTTATTCTGCTCAGAATATTGGCTACATGCTGTGCTACAGACTGGTAAGCAATTACCAAAAGTCTGATTAGTTCAAAGAAAATATGCCTGGACACACAAATAAAAATATTTTGGATGTGGCAGAGTGGGATAAAAGAATAAGAGAACAATATAAACAGGAAAATAAAGTTCTGCCAGAGCATGCAGTCTCTTTCCTCTATAGCATCTGTGCTCCTGAGCTCGACAATAACACAAAGGTTCTGAAAAGCTCCTAAGAGAAAGCCAAGGGCCATGCTAAGCACTAAAAAAAAAAACGTACCTTTTTCCCCAGAAAGTATAAGGGATTTCCAGGTTACTAGAGTATCTTAGGAAAATGGTTGCCCTGTTTTTCCTAGTACAAAACTCAGTATTGTTCAAGGAAATGAGAAACTAATTGTGCCAGTATTGGTAGAAGCCACAGAAGCTTTGGGAGCTTAAAGTAGTGTCACTCAACAACCAAGTTCTATCTGTGGTTTCCAAAAGAAATTTTTGGGCAATTTTTCAATTGTTTCAAGAAGCCTCTGTACAAAGTGAGTCCATCACCATTTCTACTAAATATTTTCATAGGGCCATGTGGCAAGTTAATGAGGAGAAACAGATTCTGCTCCTATCAGCACAAAAACATTCTTTGTTTCATCTGATTTGAATTTCATGTGTGTCAGAAACATATCAACTGTTTGCCAAAGAATTCATAAGAGGCCTTTTGGAGGAGGGCTACCTGGCTGATCTTCTACCCAGTTAATGACATAAGAAAATGTAAAACCTTGGTAATGTTTGTTTCGCATCTCACTAGAGAGAAGGGAAAGCATTGTGTGTGACTATGTTTCAATCTTGGCCCTGTTGTTACAGTTCAGGAAACTCCAAGAATAGCTGTAGTGAAAATATTTTTACCCATCTGTGCTTGACAAAAAGAGGATATAACTTTTCTTTCAGATACAGATCAGATTACACTTGTCTGTAACATTTTCACCTAAAAGCTAGGATGTTATAATGCACTTTACATGGAGGGAATTTGCAGACCATATGGAAACTAGAGCTAGTGAAACATTTATTCATGTGTTAAATGGAACTCCACAATGAGCATTGCTAAGCTCAAGTATGTGACCTACACATATTGCATCTTTGTTTCCAATCAGGGTCTATACAGATGATTTTAACCTTTGCAACTTCTGTTTTCTGAGGCATTGAAAGAACCTCAGTTGATGAACCACAGTAGTGGTGGGCTGGCTTTGATACATTCTGTCTGAAGTTACTTGCATTCAATAGCAAATCAGTCCTTTTAACCTATCACTGAGGGTAATTTCCACTAATAAAATATTCTGTGAAGCTGATGAAACATTTGAAATTCAGTCGAGTGTAAGACACCTTTGAAGAAAGAACTAGTTTTGGAAAAAGGAGCAAAAATGCGTACTATTTCAGTAAGTAAACATATGAAGAGTTTTATCAATAAATGTGTTTTGCAATGTCAGATTATTACTTGACAGGTTTCCTCTGCTACAAGTCACATTAGAGAATTTAAATGAACAAACAAGAAAAAAATTATGGTTTTGAGTATGAGTGATCCAAGTTTTTGGTTTAGACTGACTAGATCATTGCAGCCCATTCATTTCAACTCCACTTAAAATTCAAGATGGGATTGCTTAGATATTGAGTATAATTTCCTCAAACAATAAGTCAGCCAGTCTTCCATGGCACAGAATGATGACACAAACTGAAGGAAAATGAGGTGGCATGGTATGACTGCAAGATTTTTCACCAAAAGATTGAGATCGCTCAACTACTACAAAAAGGCGAAATCATAACTAAGTTGTATACACACTTCCAAATGCATATTAGCAACGTTGATCTCAAAATATCAGATATTCTGGAAAGTTTATATAATTAACCTGTTTTAGAAGTATTAAAATGATTTTTTTTTTTTTTCATTTCTTTTGTATTCTCTCTTCAGTATGTAAAACCTCATCAACAAAACTGTGGATAATCTTACTGAGTCTGAAATGACTTAGTAATGTTTACACATGTGCATGCAAAAGGGCATTAGAGAGATGTTCAGACAAAAAGCACACATAAAAGATGTCTGAAAGTATTTAGATTTTAGCAAAATCTGATAGGAGAAAGACTTCATAGCATAAGGAGGATTTGAAAGACAGCAAGAGGAAGTGAGGTATTTTTATGTTTCAAGAATGAGTAATCAGAAGAAAAGGACACAGTTTGTGGAATGCAACAGATACTTTTGTGGTGATCAATCTGAAAAACAGACAGCATCTTTAGACCTGATTAAATAAAGTTTATTTGTTCCTTTATGATTGTTATGACCAAAACCTTCACACACAGAGCAACAAATTATACTACTTAATATAAAACTGTCAAGATCATTACTGCTTGCCAGTAGAAAATGAAATTTGAATTATAAAAATCCCACAGGAATTCTATGTACTCACATATCTTGAATAATGCCACTAAAACCCTCTGGTTTGCATTCATTACATGGAGAGCACTTTGAAGCACTTCAAGGACCACCACCAGCTTTCAGTTAACTATGACAGGAAATTTCTCAAAGTAAAGCAGGTATCAGAGTAGGAGAGAATTTAGAACTCTCTTTTAAAGTCAACTTAAGTAGGAAGGGTTTCAATTTAGTTGAGATCAAATGTCTTATACAGGCAATGAAGAAAGATAAAATGAGAAGTACAAAATGACTACAAAAGCAGCTTTCTGAGCTCTCTGTTAAGAAGGAAAAAAAGCCCAACTATTTTAGAGTGAGCAAACTGAAATTCAAGTCTTGCAGCATAAAAATTTAAGGTGTGCCTGGATTTTTTCTTTACAGATTGTTATTTAAATATCTTGGGAAGAAAGGACTGGCTTTTAAAAATCAAGAATGAAAGGGTGATAGAACAGAAGGTTGGACATAACATTAAGGAATAGGAATGGAAACAACAGTACGTATTTTGGAACTTGGTGTTTGGCTCATAAACAATAATACCTGAGACATAATTGTGTGGCTGAATCACAGATGGGGCAAACTTTGGAATAGCAGCCCAAGTGGGTATCAGAAGAACGCTACGGCCAACAAACCCATGTCTCTCTGGACAGGGAATTAGATAAATTCATACTGCCATATAGTTGTGAGGCTTCTGCAGCCTCTAGCTTTTCTTTGTCATGTGCTGGGAGTTGTTGTAGTCTTGCTCACATTATAATTCTGATCAAAAGACAAAGTCAGAATAACACCAGTGAAGAATTTTTTAATCTATAAAAGAGCTCAGGTGAAACCAAGACAATTTTATTTATATTGCATAAAAACTATAGTGCAATTAATCAGTTGTCAATTTTGCAATCAACTTCACTGAAATAAGCGACTTAAGAAAGGAATCCAACAAATACCTTACAGTCATCTCAATGTTCTCAATGAGCATCTCAGAACCTTAACTTCAGCTGTCATTAAGAGAGAACTGCAACTTACTCATAGCTATAAAATAAACAGTATAAAATATCCAAAATTTCTGAAAATTACTAAGCTACTGTACCATTCCTTGGTATTATTAAAAAATAATATTATTAAACAATAATTACACAAAATAGGACAAGAAGATTTAGAAGATTTCAGTAACAAGATGCAGGGTTTTTTTAACACTATAACAGGGCCAACATTGCGGGAAGTAATGACTGAGACTATAGAAGGACTGTACACTAGTATTTAGATAAAATGCATTAAAAATAGGAGGTTTGGAATTTGAACACAAAGTTATGCTTTTTCTGTGTAACTCTTCACACATTACAACCATTGCATTAGTGAGACCTTTTCTGCTCAATAAACAGCAATGTTGTGTATAAGAATAATTCTGGAAGGAAAAAGTTTACTTGGCTGAAGACATTCCTCTGGATATACTGTGTGGGAGCAGTACATGCTCATGTAAATTCCCTCATCACTCTTTTAACTGCATTAGTACCGATATATTACCTTCTGCACAAGCTTGTTGTATTTGCACTTTCTATGTAATTTCTGCATTACACACTGCCTTATTTACAAGAAAATTTTTTAACTATGAAGTTGCAAAGACAATGCATAAAACCACATAAAAATCCCTAAAAGTGTTCATGAATACTTTCCTTTTAATATAAAACATCGCTTTTTCATAGAATCATAGAATCAACAGGTTGGAAAAGGCCTCTTGGATCATTGAGTCCAACCATTCCTATCAAACACTAAACCATGTCCCTGAACACCTCATCTACCCATCTTTTAGATACATCCAGGGATGGTGACTCAACCATCTCCCTAGGCGGCCTGGTCCAGTGCCCAATGATCCTTTCTGTGAAATATTTTTTTCCTGATATCCAGCCTGAACCTCACCTGGTGGAGCTTGAGGCCATTCCCTCTTGTCCTGTCCCCTGTCACTTGGGAGAAGAGGCCAGCACCCTCTTCCCTACAACCTCCCTTCAGGTAGTTGTAGAGAGTAGTAAGGTCTCCCTCAGCCTCTTCTTCTTAAGGCTAAACAACCCCAGCTCTCCCAGCTGCTCCTCGTAAGATTTGTTCTCCAGCCCCTTCACCAGCTTCTCTGCTCTTCTCTGGACTTGCTCGAGTCTCAACATCCTTCTTGTGGTGAGGGATCCAGAACTAAACACAGGATTCGAGGAGCGGTCTCACCAGTGCCAAGTACAGACGGAGAATAACCTCCCTGGATCTGCTGGTCACACCGTTTCTGATACAAGCCAAGATGCCATTGGCCTTCTTGGCCACCTGGGCACACTGCTGGCTCATGTTCAGTCGGCTGTCAACCAACACGCCCAGGTCCCTCTCCTCCAGGCAGCTTTCCAGCCACTAATCCCCTAGTCTGCAGCACTGCATAGGGTTGTTGTGCCCCAAGTGCAGGACCCGGCATTTGGCCTTGTTAAACCTCATCCCACTGGACTCTGCCCAGCGGTCCAGCCTGTTCAGATCCCTTTGAAGAGCCTCCCTACCCTCCAGCAGATCAACACTTCCACCCAGCTTAGTGTCATCTGCAAACTTGCTAAGGGTGCACTCAATGCCTTCATCCAGGTCATTGATAAAGACATTGAATAGGGCTGGACCCAGCACTGAGCCCTGGGGAACCCCACTTGTCACTGGCCTCCAGCTGGATTTCACACCATTTCCCACCGCTCTCTGGGACCGGCCATCCAACCAGTTTTCCACCCAGGAGAGTGTGCGCCTGTCCAGGCCAGAGGCTGACAGTTTCTCAAGCAGAATGCTGTGAGAAACTGTGTCAAAGGCTTTGCTGAAGTCCAGGAAGACACATCCACAGCCTTTCCCTTGTCTAGTAGGTGAGTCACTTTGTCATAGAAGGCGATCAGGTTAGTTTGGCAAGACCTGCCTTTTGTGAACCCGTGCTGACTGGGCCTGATCACCCGGTTCTCTTGCACGTGCTTCGTGATAGCACTCAAGATTACTTGTTCCATGACCTTCCCTGGCACTGAGGTCAGACTGACAGGCCTGTAGTTCCCTGGATCCTCCCTACAACCCTTATGTAAATGGGCACAACATCCGCCAGCCTCCAGTTAAGTGGAACTTGCCCAGTCAGCCAGGATGGCTGGAAAATGATGGAAAGGGGTTTGGCAAGCATGTCTGCAGCTCCCTCAATAGCCTCTGGTGGATCCCAACTGGCCCCATAGACTTGTGAGTGTCTAATTGGCCAAGCAAGTCTCTAACCACCTCCTCTTGGATCATGGGAGCTTTGCTCTGCTCCTCTAGCTCCTGGGGATGTACACACAGGGAACAACTTTCCTTACTATTAAAGACTGAAGTAAAGAGGGTATGAAGTACATTTTTATTTCCCCCTAGGACAATTCTTTATCTGCCTGTTGAATTCAACCAATCCACTTGAGCAAATAGTGCCCCTATCAAATACAGATACATGTATGAATAAGTTGAAGTACAGTCTTCAATTTTTTGAATAGATTATAATTTTTAATTGTACTTTTTTCACTAGCTTCTAAAAGTCAGGCTGCAACACTTATATAATTATTCTGATGAGGGAAAAAGCAAGCTATAGAGAAATTTTTGCATTTCAAGATGACGGAATGTATCTTTACATAGCATCTCACTTTGAGAAAAAAAGGGTACAAAACCTATCACTTTTAATTTATCTAAATGAAATTAAATGCAAAGAAGTGAATTCACAACACATCAACAACCGATTCATTTATTTAAGAAAAGAGTTACATTAAAAAATTTAAAAATTCTTCATATCAAATGACTAATAACTAAAACACTAATATAATCATATAACAGAACAGTACCTTCAATCAACAGCTCTTGTCCATGACTGCCCAACAATGTTCGGGATAGGAAAGGGGCAAAATCAACAAAAATTTCTCGCAGGAGAGGGGCCACCTTTTCTAAGGCTCTTTCAAGCTTTGCAGTGATACTGTGGAAAAATAGAAACCATGACTGGGAAAACACTTAACAACAGAAGTTAAACGATGTCAAATCACATCTGCTTTTCAAAGTTGCTGTAGGCTTCTTTAGTTAAAAGGGTGATCATAATTTGGTTAAACTTTACAGTATTTAAATGGATTTAAGTAAATGGAAATATCATGTCACAGTCAGCAGTGTGTCAGCCTCATAAATTCTACAGTATTTATGGAGTACTCCAGAACAACTAAAATTTTTATTTTCATTTTGAAACATGATAAGAATGTCAGCTATTCAGATGTAAGTCTGTTTCACCTGTCTCAGCTTATATATATCTCATCATTTTATATACATTTGAAAGCTTGAAAAGAGAGTTTTATTCACCCTAACCAATCACAAATAATTTGCTTTTTTTTCAAGCTTTCAAATAAAAACATCTGGCATTGCAATGCTAGACAATGGAGTGTATGAGGAACCATTCCAGCACAAGAGTCAAGAAAACCAATATTGTTTTTTTTTGAACTTTGAGGTAGAATGATCCCAGGTAAATCAATTTGTCTTTGCATTTATAATAAACACCTTATTATCAAATGCCTAGCTGATGGATCTTGTATATTATGGTTCTATTCATGGGCAAGTGGGAACAGTATTCTGTGAAAATGTGAGGTCAAAGTTTAGCTCTGTTTAAAAATGCATATCAAAGGACAAGAATTACTGTTTAAATGGAGAAAAAAAAGGAAAAAAAACCAGTTCCTTCACATAAATCCCTGGGAAGGATTTTAGGGAAGTAGGTGAACCTTTTACTGCCTTTCCTGTACACACATGGGAGCAAAAGAGGAGAGAGACGAATCTGATTCTACAGCTGGAGAGAGATGAATCTGATTCTACAGCTGTCTCTAACTTCTACTATAACTTATAACACATCCAGCAATCATTAGGGATTGCTATATCTCCATTTTCTTAAAACCATACCTCTAAGTGGCTGGCAAACTAAGGGACATTTGGCAACTCCTTAGTGTACCCTGTGTCAGGTTTTTAAGGCAGACAGGTGTGCACCTTGAAAAGGTCAAAGATTTGTCCTTGAAGTGTGCAGTGTCACAACTGAATACCTACACAAAATAATAACCTCTTACACAAAGATATTTAATAGGAATGTGAGAGGGTGTTTTTCTGGCTGCTAGTCAATACGGGGGTTATTAGCTCTCCCATGGCATGTGTCCATCCTCTCCAGTTTAAAAAGGGCTTTTGCTTGCTCAGAATAGGTTGTGTCTCTCTTTCCACTTGTAATTGCTTCATTGCCAAGTTGTGCCTGTGTTCCAGTTCTTACTATCATTATTGAGTAACGTAAAAACCCAGTCAGCTAAAAAATTACTTCTAATAAAGTTTTAGTGTCTGGCATAATTTGAACAAGTTAGACTTTTCAGTGAAATGTTATTTTAGTAGATACATTCTCAGTACTGAAAAATTATATAAATATACACTGTATTATATTAATAGCTCAAATAACGCCTATTAAATGAGATAAAACATATCTGTATCTATTTTTTCTTTTGATACTGTTTTGTACATATGAAGTTGTCACAGTAGGAGAAATTATAATTAATATCAAAAGATAGAACTTGTCTACCTCATGTTTTCGGCTGAATCCTCTGGCATTGGAGCAACAGTTTGGACAGCTGGAAGATTTTTGCTGGTAGCACCATTCACAAAGCTGGATGATGAGGAGGAAGAAGATGATCCTGAGTCTACTGCACCTGTCCCCCCAAGAAACACAGATGTTAATTCAGTCTGAAGAAATATAACTCCTAGACACTTTTAATACAGTCCTTGTTTTATTCATCTACTTTTAAATAAGGAAATAATGTTATTTATTCTAAAACAATTAAAAACATTCCGTATTATTATCATATTAATTAATACCTTATTTTGCTAGTATAAAAATAATAAACTTACAAAGCTATTGAAAGTCAGGCAAAATAAATCCTTACCTCATTTTCATTATTCCCAAATTATATTCCAAAGATGAAAACATTTTTACATCATCCTGTAAAGCAAGACCTTTCTAAAATAAAGGTATATTTGAGATGAGCTTGAGTGGAGAATAGAAGAGCAACTATTTTTTTTTATTATTGTTATACACATACACAGACACCCTCCTTCACTGCCAGCTGCAACTACAGGCAGTAAATTAAGTATGAATTAAAAAACAACAGAGAAGGTAAAAAGCGTATTCCTTCAGGAACTGATTGGGGGAAATAGGGTTTGATGAGTATTAATTTTTCTTCCTCAAGTTGAGGAGAATTTTATGACCTTAAAAGTAAGGAGGGCTGGGGGCGGGTATCATTTCAATGGGTTGTGAAGAGTTGATCCAAAGAAAGATGCAGACAGGGCATCCATTTACACTTTATGTGACCTAGGTTAGAGCTAAGGTCCACACTTAGACACTACATGCCAATCTAACGTGTTTACTGAAACAGCCCTGTGAGTTTAGCAAACTAGCTAAGGCTCAGAGTGGCCATGGAGAGCAGTGGGTGCACTGTGATAAATGCTGTCCCTATTCTGCTGCATAGTCTAGTGCAACACAGCACTGCAAGAGAGGCAGCAACAAATGGCCTTGCAGGTGGAGTTCAAAGCCTGAGGGACTGAAATGCTACCAGAGATGAGGGCGACAGACAAGATTTATCCAATTTAGTAACAAGGGGTAAAGAACCCCAATTTAGAGATCAATGGTATTATTCTGCCAATTTTTTACAGTGATATAACTTCCTATTGCTGGTCAGTTTTAGCAGTCGATATATCACCGTCCTTTGCATTACACAGGTATATATTCTTTTTCAGTTTCCTGCAAAACCCTACAAAGCATTTATGCTTTCTTAAGTGTTTAAAGTGACAGTGAAGTAGAGACCAAGTCCTAATAATGGTGAAAAAGTCTCTGGCAGCAGAGATGATTTTTTTTTTTTTAATTTGCCTTTTAATAATTTTTACTGATAAAAGAATTAAGGTAAAGATCAGAATTTAGACTTTTATATTTTCATTTAAGACAATTTACATTCAAAGAGTGTCAAAATGCAGCAGGACTTCCTGACCGGGGAGTAACTGGTGAGGTTCAAGATTTAGACTAGGAACTGATTTAGTTGGCTATTTTAATAATGAAACTGGGAGGTGAATTGTGGCTTATACTGTGGGTTCTGACTTGGACTAAGTAGGAACTGGAAATGTATCCAAGAACACCAACAAGGAAACACAAAAGATGTAAGGTAGGCTATCCCTCCCAGCCTAGGATTATTCAGAGTAATTAAGCTGGGAATAGGGCAGCTGGAAAAAGATTAAGGCTTTATATATATGTATGTGTATGTGCATGTGTGCGCATTTATATTATTTTTATATTATTTATATTCATATACACATAGGTAATAGTCTTATTGCTTCTTCCATCTTCCTTCCAAAGTCAAATTTTCTTCCATTAAGGTTGTTGTCTAAAAATGCAGTTGCTAAACCGTTTAATCAGCTAGGTTCCCAGAAGAGAAGGTCAAACAGTTCTAGAACTACTGGATTAACACAGAAGTGAGAATCAGAATACGAATTACAGAAATCTAATCTAAAACCTATTAAACCAGTTTCTTACATAAAGAGGCAAAGGAATAAAACCTATCACCCAAAAAATACATTCAAAGCACTCAAAGGATTTCAGTAACACACATCTCATTACATTGTGACAGCGACATTGACTACAACAGTGATGGCAGATGGAATGTAAACATCGACTGCAATCCATGAATAACTGAAAAAAGTACCTTTCACAGAAGTCCAGCATAGAATATAATTCAAAGATAAAACTGTATTTCTACAGTATCTGTGCCATACTGTAAAAACAACTGTAAATAGGTTTGGGGGGACATCTAGTGTTTCTGAAAAACTGTTTACTGTTTCTTTTTTACCATAGGAAAAAAAAAAAAAGGTGCTGTTCAATGAAATTCTATATACTGTTTCAAAATCATTAATTACATAGATAATTTCACAGACGAGAAGTATATAAACCAGAAAGTATCTGGATGCTTCATGTATATATCTCAGTACACATATTGTTCTAATTAAAAATGATGCTTGCTGAAATTCCATTGAATTAATACTTTTCCTTTCATCAAGCTAACCAATAGACTAAGACACAAACCCAGCTGCATTAAAAAAAAAGCGAAGCTATAAGAGTTATCAAAAAAAGCAGCCTTTAGTCCACAGTGAATGTACCATGGTGTCTGCAATACTGTCCTCTACTAAGAACAGTATCAGGGAAATGACTGATTTTTAAATGCAATTACTTACAAAGAAGAGCTACTACATTCCAGCCAAAACAGTTCAGATCTTTGATCAGTGAAAAGACTGAAAAGCTTACACTAGTCAGTATCATTTGGAAAACAAGGTTTCCAACGCAGGATTTTTTTTTTGCATAACATAAGAGTACCTAAAAGGAAATCCGTTCAAGATTATTAGAAGTAGCTATGCAAATGGAACTGTTCATAGAAGTGATAACATTATTCAGAGCATTCATTCCTCCCATCTGCCTCAGGATAATTAGATTTTAAGATTTTTTTTTATCCTTAGAAAAATCAAAGTTCTATTACCAGGTATTAAAGGTAATCTGCAAAAGGAAAGAAAAAAAAATGAGTGTGTCTTCATATCATTCCATGAAGCAGAAGGATGCCAAAAGCTTCCCCCTCTGTTTTATGCAACCCCAGGGAGATTTCCATTTTCTCAACCCTTGACTGAAGCTGTGATATCCATGAAGAGAGCTCTTCTCTCAAGTGCTTTTGCTTAGTTTAGAAAGAAAACAGACCATAGCTAGACATTGCAAAGGAGTTAAAGTAAATATCAGTTGCTCTCAGTAAGGATTCATTTCTGAATAGAAACCACAGTCTCCACGTTTAACAGGCTCCTTCATGATGGACAATCCTATTATTACTATTATAAAGAACTAAAAAAGAAGATCTTGTCCTCCTTGTATAGGTTACAATAAACAACTAGTTATAAGACATGACTACAGTTAAATTAGGTAGGTTCTTATTGAATAACCTTTCAAAAATCATAGCACAGTAATTGTCTAAAATATTAACCCCACACAATCCATGATATATTTATTAAGCAACTAGTTGCCTTTATTTTCTTTGGTGCATAAAAACAGATTAATTGGTATATACCAATCATACAAACATACTCTACTGAAAAGCACTGGAGAAGTTAGCTCATTTCAATTCTAGACTACAGTTATAAACCAGTAATTTATTCTGGCTGTTAATTCACTTATTTAAGACTGCGCAAGTCCGCTGCGCACTACCAAAATTTTAAACATTCACCAAGAGAAAACACTGGCTGTAGCAAAGGTGAAGATTTACTCTTTCTAGGTTTTTAGAATTACAAAAACAGCAACAAAAAGATGATTAAAAAACAAAACACCACTAAAAATAACAAAACAAAAAAAAACAAACAAGAAAAAATGAGGGTCACAAAAATATTTAAGGACAATACCTGTTGTATTAATCATACTTTTTGGTGTAGCTCCTGTTGCAGCAAATATATTTGGTGTACTACCCGGTGGCAGCCCACTTCCAGCTGTGGCAGCTCCAACTGTGGTAACAGCCAGACTGCCTGGAGGGGGTTTCTTCACTGGTACAACCACACTTCTGTGGAAGAAGAAATGGCAGATTACTAAAACTGCACAATGGTGTCGGCAAGGGTTTATGACAGGATTATGCTGTGCTATAATGCTGTTGCTCAGGAACAAACAATAATGTCAATTTTTTAACCTTTCTGAAACAGAGGAAGACTATGTTAATGGACCTTACCACAGTTGATTAGAGGGTTAACAGCACTAGTTGATGTTTTTTGCATTCTGAACCACTAACCTGAAACATGTATTATTAGAAAGCTAATTCTAATTCTAATTCTGATAGGTATCCTTCCATTTAGATTAGAAAGTGAGTTCACACAATATAATATCTATTGATTAAAACATGTGGCCCTAAAATAATTGCTTTTGTCTGTAGTTAATAATGTCTTGCAATTCTTGCTGATATTAAGTGTTTACATAACAGAAGCTAAAGGTGAATAAGCCCAGGTGTACATGGACAGACTTATCTCCTTTGTAATACCATGAAATTTCAAAATTATTAGTTCATATCTACATAAAAAGATCTCTAGTTCAATTAATATTTCAATCAAATACTTGAGTTCTGGGTGTTCAGAAGTATCGAGTAATTACTCAAGAGCAGAGCCCTTGTACCGCCATAGAAACACAAGAAGAAATTAGGACTTGCACCTTAAGCAGAAGCATCTTCTGATTCTATTATTGTCATAAAAAAAACTAGTATCATCGAAGATATCTATAGCATCTATGTGGAAAACTGCAACAGAAAGGCTAAGACTATTAAGAATGAAGAACGAATGGGAATATTTGGGTGCAGAAGGAAAAGAAGGAAAGAAACACCAAAGAAAAGGTATCTTAGACTGACAATGCTGATAGCACATAGATTAGCAGGTCATCAAGACCACATGCAAGTGTGCAGTTTCACAAGATAATCAGATCTTGGAGACAAAACCAGCTCCATAACGATAAAAATCCCCCAAGATATCCAACTCAAAGCAGCTGCCAGCCTATGAAGAACCCAGGAGAAGTGAGGAAGACTTGGCAGCTGGTGTCCCATGCTCTCCATGGCATTGTAGCAGATCCTGGACCTAACATCTGGACACAAGCATGGTGAGTACTCAGCCGCTGGACAGATTCCTTAAACACACACACTCATTCTAGTGCTGGCAAATGTGAGACTGTGAGTGAGTGAGTGAGAGAGAGAAAGAGAGATCTGCTTTGGTTTTGGTTTCTTTTTAAGGAAAATATATTTTTTTCCTCCTATAATGTCTGGTATTGGTATCTGCTAAATTGCTGACACAAATGTTGCAAAAGCATTTCCAATTTTCCTGATACTTTTCCAAAGAAGACAAAGCTAAATCCAACGTCTTTCTCCTTATCTTCACACAGCTCAGTAGTCTCTCAGAGTATCCAAAAAATCACCTGATTTTCCATAGCAAAGAGCACATATGTCAACTTAATTCCTCAGACATAAAGTACTGGCCTCCTATAAAGGCAATGACACTTCTCCTAGGAACGTAGTTTGAGACTGAAAGTCATCTTCTATAGGAAGAAAGGATAATCCTGCCCAGATCCCACAAATTCTAATGCTCTACATATGGTTGGCATTCTTTGTAGGTCTGAGTCAGGACATTAAGACAGATCAGGTGTTATTAAATTACAAATTATCAAGAAACATCAAGAAAAACCTGTCTAATGAAAGAATAGGCAAAAGTCAGTGAGATATCATCATCTCAGACTAAAAGAAAATGCAGCTTTCTGACATGTCATACATGTTGACCTTGTCAAAATGTCTCATTCCTACTGATAAAACAGAATACAGTGAGTGAATACAGAATGACATCCAGGTGGAGACTAAAAAACTATACAAACAACACAACAGAGCGGTCAAAAACATGCAAAACAATCAGAGGAAAGGCAGAACAAGAAAGATGAAAAAGGGTGACTGACTGCTTTGAAGTAAAAAAAACCGCTTCTTTTTACCAATCAGAACAGTTCTTTCACGGAGGAAGAGAAATCTACAGACTATAAGAAAAGGTTATATACAATTCTGTAATTTCCTTTTAGGCCTTGTTTTATGCAATGTATTTCAGACTTCCTAAATGTTTCAGACTGGTCCACATTTTTCTGTATCATGCCATCGTGGTCCCACATGATCCCTAATGATGTAGTCAACAAAGGCTTAGTAAAAATTGGCTATAGCAACTGACTTTATTTCTCTGTTCATTGGGTGGTCTACAATTCTAAAAATAATTTTGACTACTAATCACTATTCTGTTGTTCTATAAGTCTCCTTTTCAAATAATAAATACAAGCCTGAATTCATTGTAACTTATATCATGTTTAAAATGAGCGTTGTTGATTCAACCTGCACAGCACTTCTGCATTTCTGTTTCATTGAATAACCTCAGCAAATGGCTACAGGATTCTTCTGGTTTCTCATAATTTGCATGAAATTACTAGATAGAAAATAATGCCACTCACATGTTGGACTGCAAAAAGAGAAAATGGAAATTAAAAACCCCTCCAACTTTGTCAAATTACCATTCCTTAAAAATTTAGCTAGCCAGTGCTAGTGACAAGCAAATCAGGTTATGAAGCACTGTATTTTCCTTATGTACCTCTCTTCCATTTTAAAATCTAGAGGCCTTGCAACTTAACCACTCTGGTAAATCAAGAGGTCAGAGATAAGCCCCCAACACTGCATGTCTTGTGCTACCGCCAATTAAATTAGAACTACTTTACACACTTCTAGGATATGTGAAAACTCTTAAGGTTGACTTAATAGTCTTGCTCCTCCCTTCCTCCCCCATGGCAGCAGAAAGCATGAGGATTTTCAAGTGCTCTTCAAAAAGCAGTACAGAAACCAAGGCATATTTTTACAGAAGCGCCCTATGTTAAACTTCTGACAGATGCTTCAGAAGACACCAGAGCAGAAAATGTGGGACAGTGACTGCTTTATCATATGTCACCTTGTTCTTACAGTTAGATTAATTTAATCTCTGAAAACAAAACTTTGTATTTCTTCTCTGAAAGTTATTAATATTTTCCGTACCTATGTACATGTCCAGTCTTTTATGAAACATGTATACTGCTGATCACCTGCTGTTCTTTCTGATTTCAGCCCCAGATTGTAATTCGTGTTTGTAAGAAGTGATAGCTAGTATGAACAAACAACATAGTTTGAATTCTACTTTAGACAATCTTCTGTTAGGCTGATTGATTAAGGTAAGATTCATTTGAAATCAGGGAAGAAAGACATTACTCAGAGCCAACAGCCACAGAGAAGAAAAACTGGATCTAAAAAATGTAAGTTACACTGAAGAGATGGAAGGCTCACAGAAATATATTACCTTTGAGACTAAAGAAATAACACCTTTGTGCTGAATTTCCAGTTATTATGGATTCTTTCACTCATTTGATACTATGGATTCATCAAATCACCCGAATTATGTACATAAAATGATCCTAATGTACTAAGCAAAAATGACTTGTTTCAAATAGAAGAAAGCAAATCATCTCAGGTGTGGTTTTAGGACAACAACATGAAGGTCACTGATCCCTGATCTCAGATTGAGCAGGTGAGGGAGTATTTATCCCCAGTGAAATTCCCAGTCACTAGTACTTCCTTTGCATTCAGGATAAATTAGCCAAGGCATCTAAAATGATCTAAAACATTGACAAGAAACAAGGAAAAACTGTAAGAGATTAAAAAGCTAACTATCAAGAAAGATTAATGGTCTTGTCTGAACAGAGAAATTAGAAATACTGTAAATTTAATGAGATTGAAGAATGTGAATAGAATATAAGTGAAAATGCCAAATATTAAATACCAAAACCATAATCAAATAAATATAAAAATAAAGGCACAAAAGTATGAGTTATAGATTGGGGATGAGCAAGGAACCTAATCCTGTATCTATGATGTAAAAAAAAAAATTTATAAAGCAAGAGCTAAAAAGCAGCAGTCCTGCAAAAGCCAATACAGCTTTAATAATGAATTTACAGAGGGCTGTAAGAGGTAATAAAGCAAGGCAAGTATCCAGTAACATTTCTAGCAGTACATCCGGCAAAGCATATTAAAAAGTTCAGTGATGCTGGTTTCTCTTGATAAAACATACACAGAACTTCAGTTGAGATACAGCTACAGTTCCATGTATATGAATATGAAAACATGCCCATCACACAGGTCAGAAGAAGAGTTTTCAAAGAGATATCTGTGAACAGATTGCTAAAAAATGGACAAAGGGGATTATGATTACAGCTTGATGAAAAAAATGGTGGGTTAATATGCCTAACTTTGGTTAACCTGAACCTACTCATAAATTTAAGATGAATTATTCTAAATAAACATTTGAGGTGGAGGTGTCCCTGATTTTATTTAGCCAATGAGCGACTAAGGCACTCTGGCAATACAGACAATCCAATTTCAGCTCCCTTCAGCTCCAGTCTAATGATCTGAAATCATATCTTTCATTCTCTGGAGATGATAAGATATTCTAGAGAGAGGACCTCTGAAGTTCACAAAGATAAGAAAATTATTGAGATTGAACTGGAGCCCCAGATGAGTCACTTTATCCCACATTACTGAGTAGTTTTTTTCATTCACACGTTCACAACTACTCTGCTACCTAATGTAATGGGGAATACAATGACTAAGTGCTGTCTGCACCTGTAACTGTCCTTTCTTGATTCACAGGAAAGGTGCTCTATTTTCTCCAATTATTTTTTCATATGAACTTTAAAAGGATCCTTGGGAGAAGACTAAAATGTAATTATTCATAACTCTAACTTCTCAGGAAACTCAAATCTATTTTCAGCAATCACCTCTGGAGAATCTAATGACCCTAATGGGAATATAATTTCCTAATTCAGCTGTTTTATTTAAACGACTGCGTAGACCAGTGCATATCAATGACCTCCCAAAGGTGGGCAATAATACAACAGATAAATATTGAACCTCTCTATATGAGCCTTCAGTGCATCTTCTCTTGCAGAAGATAAAAAGAAAAAAAGAAAAGCTTATTCTAGTAAAACGCATAGATACTCCAAGTAGTCCTTCTAAATACAGCCTATACACATAAAACATAGATTTTTATCTAAACATACTTTTTTAAGACCTTCCTTCTCTGTACTAACTGGCAGGATGTGTATCATCCCTGACTGGATTTCACAAGATTTTCACCTTTTCTAGCATATAGATACCTATAAAACTGGTCCCAAGGACCTTCTCTGGGGGAGGAGGAAAAAAAAAACCCAGATCCTAGACTAAAATACTTCAAAAGTCTGTCCTTCAAAATATGCTTGTAAAGATTCATGCAAACCATAATATTCCAATTTATGAAGTGATGATGGATTAAAAGAGAATAAGGTATTTAATAGTAGCAAAGAACTGATCTCATTTCCAGTAACTCAAGATTTTCTGCTTATAGAAGCATGGTTCCTATTGAATTAATGCTCCTAAACACAGAAAATATATGCAAATTACCTCACTTTGAAAAAATAATAGATGAGATACAAAACCAAGAGCACTCTTAATTTCAACAATAGCAAAACTCTCTACTAGAAAAAAACATACAGTGGAACAAATGGAAGCTTTAGAACGCAGTACTGGGTAGAATCACAAATTCTCAAAAGTTAATGGTTTAGGTTGCATCTAGTGGGACAAATGCAAATTGACAAAAAAAGCCCAGAAACAAGAAATCCCCAAGCCCTAAAAATCAATAACAGTGGCTGATTTTTTTTCAGAAAAAAAGATGAGAAGGCAAAAAAGGAATTATTGGTGAGTTATGCTCCATTACTTGCATATCTAGATGAAATAACCCTTGTGTTTTCTTCTAAAAATGTCATCCTGGATGCCATTTTCAAGGAATTCAGTCTGACGTTAAAAGACATGTCATAACTTTGAGGATACAGGCTCCAGTGTCCCAGAAATCTGTTTATATAGCTCATAATGTAATTACAGCTACCTTAAGACAGATGAGGCAGAAGGCAGCGATATATTGAAAACTAATTGAAAAATGCAGTTGTCCAGAAGCACTTGTGGGGAAGAGGTCTCTGAAAAGCTGCTCAAAGCTTCAGAGTTTGATGTGAAATTTTTGATGTTGTCACTCTCAATCTATTGAAGAGCTGACAGACAATCAAACCCGTCTGGCGGGCTGGCAGCTCATTTTGCTGGCAGGTGGCAAACAATTAGACACACCAATTTGTGCCTCCTGATGACATTAAAGCATGAAACTAAGTTGTATGCAGGGCCTAGTGATTTGTGTGAAAGCATTTCAAAAATAATACTCTTTACCGTGGCAACTCATTTCAGACTGCCACCTCCCATTACAGCTTTGAGCGGTGAAGACGACAGACTTGAGTTACATGCGGTGCAAGGCCGCTTCTGTTCAATCCGTCATCAGCGCCCCCCGAGACCTCAATCCCCTCCTTTCATCAATATCACCTCATCATTTACATTCAATAGTACTTGAACTGCTGCATACATTAACTACACACAAGTCCTATTTGGTAAAACATGTTGGACACATTTTCTGCTTTTATATTTCATTTATAACTGCACAAATTCTATGGAAAAATACACCGTAGCCTATTACACAATGACTCTTATGAACATATTGGCAATGTACAATTAAAACTACATGCAGAGCAGAACACGCCATATTAAATGATAAAATAAAATTGCTAACTTCAGTTCTATTTACACAAGTATGCTTCATGTGGCATTTACCCCCATGTAAGGTTGTAGTTAAAGAAATGCCTTGAAAACAACAAAGAAACTGTTATTTTTCTAGTGATTATTTATTATCTCCACTCTTTTTTTACAAGTTGGTCAGCCATCCAAATGCAAAAATAAAAGAAAATCAGTCTAGCCTCCCAATGACTAAGAATATCTTTTGATTAAAGTGAAAAATACATTTCTCTAACCTTGATTTGCTTATAAATATGGAATCACTCTGTACATTTTTTAAAAACTGAAACAAATAAAACCTGACAAAACAATACACTCCATTGCTCATGTTTCTCCCCAGAGAGAGTAAACATGACCAACAGTCACATTGCTCAGTGAAGTACCAAAAGCTGCATAAACTAGAGCAACAGAAGATCCTATAGAAATATGGTCCACAGACATAGCACTAGCTTTTAAAAAATATGCATGGAAAAGCATGGAAAAACAATTGCACTGTGATGGGTTTTTTCAGTTTTTCAATGATGAATGAAATACTACAGGCAACACAAAATGTTTATAAACCACAACAAGCTAAAAGTCATGTTGCTTTCACAATATTTTAATTAATTCTAATATTAATTCAATATGCTCATCAAGGTTTTTCCCTATTGACCTTCATTTCAATCCCCATGAAAAGTTATAGGGTCAGGAACTCAATCTGCTTCTCCTTTGTAATTTGAAAAAGAAAAGCAACAACGTCACCCACCTCTTGCCTCCAAAGACTGTCACAGTGGTCAAGTAAGTATTTGAAAATCATGGGCAAAGTACACAGAAAAGTGTTTGCCTGACCATTGGTCATCATTCAGTAACGCAGCTACGAGGTGCAACCAGCCTCTTGAGGTCTTCTGGGCAAAGCATATTATTATTTTTAGTGAAATGCCCACAGTTAGTAAAACTCATTGTAGGTAAGAATTTAACACTTCCTGATGTGCTGGGGCCCATCTGAACCTGCCAGTTTTGGTTGTATTAAAAAGCATAACCTGCCTCACTCACCAAAATCAAATTGCAGGATGATCTATTGAAATAAACAAAATATCCCAACAAAATTGGTACAAATTAGTCTTCTTTTGCTTAAACTTCAACCATTCAATCTTCAGCAAAAGAAGTGGTAAACAATGCCAAGAACAGACATGGTACAACACACACTACCAAGCTACAAATATAGCTGTACACTTTGTACAGTAAATTATAGAATCATAAATTGGTCAGCAGGGTATCAGGTCAGAGAAAAAACATACCACAAAAACCCTCTGGGCTCCTAAGTAAATTGAATAAGTTTGAAGTGTCTATCAAAATCCATAAGCTCTAGATATAAAACATGTCTCAAATAATTTCATAATATCATATTAGCAACCACTAATAATGATGTTCAAAACGTCCAGGCAGTCATATCGCTGCAAGAAGAATCTAATGTAGGTGCTAACGCTGAATACAGGTTATAGCCAACCAATTGCAGCCTGTTAGAGATTTTAAAGTTTGGGGTTTTTTTTTATAAAACTATATTTTAGAAATGCAGAATAAAACTCACCTCTTCAGTCACCATTATGTTGTTCCCTCTACCAACAACAAAGACATCTCATGAAGTGATATGCTCTATTTCAATTTCGGTGTCTAGCATTTTGTGAATCAATCATAACCTTCTGAATGAAGAATTTTTCTTAATTGTCCAAGGTAGAAACCTAGCTGATAAGGTTCAACTAAAACAACCTTTTGGTGATTACAGCTAGGTGCCATTAATTCTACACACAGCACAATTTTCTGTACTGCTTAAGGTATAGGAATGAATTCGGGAAGATAGTGCTTCACAGGGCACTAAGTAAAAATTCCTAACCATATAAGAAAAAAAATATTTTTCACTTCACTTTGAAATCACTCTAAAATCAAAATATGCAGACCGATGAACAAAAAAAATATCCTTTTAATAAAACAGTTGCTAAATGAGCTTTTCTCTGAAATAGATTTAGGACCTAAAATATTATTAGAGCAGCGTATGTTCATTGTTTCTAGAGCACATTTCACATTTCCTCTCTTGATCCAATCTTCTTTGTTACCACAGATAACATCTGATTCTTTACTGAATTATTTCAGAAAAGCAGCCTCCATATTAATATATATATATATATACAAAAAATCACTAGATTTTCTATGGAATACCTAATGTAAAGGTGCTCTTTCATTTTAATCCTACAATTCTCATCTATCTTCTTGCACATTACACTGAAAATACTGATTGCATATTGTTTTTCTTAACACTTTAATAAAGGCATTTGACATTTTTGCAGGTTTTCTGTAAATGCAAATAGATTTTTATAATAAATCACAAAATAGCCATTTTCTTATTTTATTTTTTCTTTCCTCCATCTACATGATGACCTAACACATTTCTACAACTTTGCTTAAAATTTTGAGACATGGCTTTGTCGTATCTCTGAGTTAAGTCTTTATTCCATTTTTTACTTTTTTAGAACATTTTTACGAAGATACCACAGGGTTCTTGTCATACTGGAAAATCAGCATGGCAACATCCACAGGCATAAGAATTAGCTCTTTGCACAGGTTAAGACTGAGCCCATAATGGAATAGGCTACCCTTCTTCTGGAAGGATGCTGTCTGTTGCACATTTTATCACAACTTCTGTTCAACAATGTTCAAGATTACTGAGATGGACTGGACATTTAAAGAAAAGTATATTCATTAAAAGCTGCAGCCTAAAAAAGGAAACAAAGGACTCTTCGTGGAAGTGTTCAGCAGTTTATTTTTAAATACTAACTTTTGAGAGCATTTTGGCTTTTAAAGATCTAAAAGAAAAGTGGTTTCCACCATGACCATGCAAACAATTTGCCATGGTTAAAGCATTCCAGAAACAGAAAACAGTGCAATGATGGATTCAATTAAGATTTAAGCCTTTAAAAGAATTTTTGACTGAATTTCTGCACAGTTTGTCTGTTCTATATCAGCAATTACCCCTCCTCTTCCTCATTAAAATGCTGTTTTAAAGGAAAAAAAGATTTTATTGCAAGAATATTTCTTTACAACAGGCTTGTTTTCGAAGTAGCTTGTAGAGTTTTATTTGCTGCTGACAGAGAAAACCAAGGTCAATTACCTTTGTCTATACTATACAGTCGGTTTTGGTAACAATGCAGCTGCTTTTTAATATACTGTAATACAAACCAATAGAAGAGTAACTAAAAAAAAAATCCTTCAAATTTCTGAATAACATCAATATAAAATAATGAATCCAACCATATACCTGTCAAATGAGTGAAACTGCATGGGAAGAATAGCATGAGCTTCTCTCTTCAGTGCAGGATCTGGATAAGGGATCGGATCTGGACCACATTCTGCAATTTCAACAGGGGCTGCCACAAGACTTTTCAGTATTTCTTTGACATTGATGCCTTTACTTTGGCTGATACTGGATATTGATGATGCTGGTTTCAAGATTTCACTGGGGCTTTCTGTTAAGCTCTCCTGAGATTTCTTCACTTCTGAAGACAGAGTAGACAAGAGCTCACTCATAGCATCAGGGCCTGTGCTGGTCTCCAAGTCTGTCCCATTCAAAATGTTTGGCATCTGTTCATCTCCTATTCCAGAATCTGTATGAGGAATAGAGCTTTCCAGCTGAATATCTTCAACTGGTGTTGGTGTTTCTTTATCTTTGATATTTTCTGGAAATACAGTTGGTGTCTCTGTAGTGAAATAGAGATTATGAACAATATTTATAACTTAGTTTGATTTTTTTACTCCTAAAAATATGATCATAAGTTTTTACAAGACAGAAATTAAGTGTCAGAAAATCCACAAATCTTAGTAGTTTGCACCTTAAAAACTCATTCTATATACAAAACATTTTACTTTCAATAGCTGTTTGCCATATATAAAGGCCTGGAAGAAGGCGCCCAGAGTTGCATTATGCAAGCTCAGTGACGTTTAGAGATAACAACTCACTACTCACACTATAATCAAACAGCACAATACTGCCAGAAAAAAAGAACACTAAAATTATAACCTATTAGCTTCATATCTGTGTGATCTGTTTGACTGCTGGAAGAGAAATATGCAATCAGTTACGCTTTAGGATTACTATAAAATTTATTCTTTTCATTGCTGTCAACAAATATTAAGCTTTCATTCAAAAGAAAACTGCTAGACCTTTTGTTTACTTTATCTTTGTTTACAATTTGTATTATACACATTTTCACACACATAACATTAAACTGAGTACAGATTTATTTACACATGTACAAAAAAAGAAGTGTCATTATTCACTCCTTAGATAACTTTTCCATCCCCACAAAAGGTAAAATTTTGTAATCCTTTCTGTCAAATGTTAGGAAAAAAATAAACACAGCTTTATAGAGATGAGCAAGTGAAATCTGTTAAGGTTGGAACATTTCCAGTTCTGCAACATCTTGTAACTGAGTAAAGTGTACCTCTATTAATTCCTTAAGTGAAATGAACACAACAACTTCACTAAATAAGAATAATTTCCTATGCTCAGTAAAAAATTAGCTAGAGTTGTGAACAACTTCCATATTCATAGTTTTGTTTACATTTCTTAGAGCAACAGACTGTGTCTATTTTTAATAACAAAAAGCTTGCACTCAAATTGATATTTTAATTTATTTTCAAACTATCTTATTTTCATCTGATCATTTGCCTTGATTATAAAATTTAGTTGGCCCATGTATGAATTAGGAGCACATTTTGGGTTGGTTGGTTGGTTTTGCTTTTGTTTTTTGGTTCTGATATAGCAGTTTAGATATGGGAAATATTTATAACATACCTACATGAAGCTCTGCCCTTCTGCCTATTCCAAACCAAATGTCCTCTCTTAACTTACTACCATCTGCTTGATACAGTCAGGTGTAAAATATCTACATATTTACCACATAAGCATAAGTGTGAACATATGCATGTGCACATAAAACAATCTATATGAGGTTACTTATGTGTTTATTATGTATTTATGAAGTCATGGTAATGTAAAACTTTTCATGTGTACAACCAAATAGATATTGATGAACATAAGAGGCTTTTAAAAATACAAAGCAGAATAACCCATTATAATGAGCATTGTTTTCTGCCATAAATGCTGAAGCTACTTCCTTCTTTTTCTCCTAAGTGCCTTAAACACATCTTATCAAACATGCATGAGCCTTGCTTTGTGAAACAGGAAGTAGAAACTGGATTTATGAGTTGTGTAAAATGCACTTAGCATCTGCCAAGTCAGGAAGTAAAAAAAAATCCATATCTACTTAGTACTGCCTATATTAGGCACAGAAGGACATCTGATCCACAGAATGATACAAAGGCAACACTTCTCACTTGAAGGGAAGAGTAGGACTAGATTGCCAGTCAAGCAGATTGTTGCCCTTGTAATGTCTGGCAAGTAAAATAGCATAAGGTTCCACTCTTAGCTAAAAGAAAAGAGGACACTGAAAAAGAAGACAATCCACTACATGATAAAGTTAGAGTAACCTAACATCAATTTTCATTGTCAACAATGCTTAACACAAAACTAAAGACAGTAAAGCTAATGGAAATGTGGTTGTGGAAATTCAAATACCTTAACTAAACCAGAAGAAAGATTTTAATGTATTAAAATAATGGGAACGCACTCACTCCAAGCCAATTTTGAAAGAAATAGTCTCTGAAATTACTGGTCTAGTAGCAAGTACTTTTGCTAAACAGGTAAGTGGACATAGCAACACATGTCTGGAAAATACCACTCGTTTTTTTTCTTCAGAAAAAGATAACAAGTTATCTGGACAACTACAAGCCTTCAACAGTAAGTGAGATTTCAGGATTTATTTTGGAGTAAAGAATAGTAATGAAATGAGACTGATTACAAAATGCCTTTGCTAAAAGAGCTTTTAAAAAATTTATTGCTCAAAAAAAATAAGGACAAACGCAGTAAAATTCAGTAAAGCTGGGGTTGTTACAACAGATAATAATTTAGTCAAGGGAACATAGAAATTCATAGAAGGTAGGAAGTGAAACTGGCTAAGAAGTAGCCATCAAATAGTTTTCAAAGAAAAAAAATCAGACTGAGGAAAACTACTATGGGAGTTATCTCTTTTAAAACTTTAAGATTACAGGTGAAAAAGTAAAAACACTGGTGAAATTTGCCAATGACAAAGTTACAAGGTACAATTGATGCACAGAAGGATGATTATAAGAAGGAATTATGACAGAACTGCAAATTACATATAACAGTGAAAAGCTATGCATCCAGTGACTGACACAAAGGTTCCCATTATTATTGGAATTCACCAGCTGGAAATGACTGCAGTGAAGGATCTCTATATATCTCACTCTGTAATTATTCTATTACCAATACAACACTGCTATGGAAAAGATAACTATGATTCCAAACTTTTCTGAAGGAATAGCCCCTGCAAGAGATAAGTATTAAAAGCATTAGAGAAGGCATTGATAGAGCTCATTATGTGTACACTGTTATATGTAAGGAAGATGGAAGTGCCCACCATCCACAGTGATTGTGCAGAAAAAAATGAATTTGGCTGTTTCTGTCTAGCCAAACTAACACTGAGAGGGCATACAACAGCTAATATACATATATTTTCAGGATGCAAACCCCAGAAAAAGGATTTAAGTTAAATGGAAGAGCTGGCATGAGAAAAACTGAGTGCAAATGCACCAGAAATACATTTAGACTGAGAAGTGACTGCCATCACTACTCAATTAAGTTTCCCCTGGAATATCCTTCCAGTTAAGAGTAACAAATTAAAAAATTAGAACTAATTTCAAGACTCTATAATTAGGCTTGTAATTATTCAGTGGGTGCCTTGAAATCCTTTGTTTCCAGATGAGAATAAAATGCCAAGAGGAGTGAACCATTTGAAGTTAAAAACCATAACACTAATTAAAAGATTTAGGCAGAAAATATCAAGAGAAGTTATTCTATATACAGGTAAGTATATGGATAGTTGATATCCACAGAAACCAGACTTGTATCTTTACTTTTCTTCCTGTGTCTCCAGTACCTAATATGAATATGCTGCACTAAGTCAATGAGGCTGAGGCTGATTTATCAATGAGAATAACAGTCTCTAAATGCTACCTAAATCCAATGCATTAACTCTCATTTTGAAAGCATCAAGAAAGCTAAATGAACAAGAATTTTAAAGGTCCAATTTACTTCTGATAAATCAAATGCAAACAAACTCAGAACAGATGAAATAGCTTAATAACTGCCTTTCAAACAAGAAAAAAAAACAAATCAGTATTTGTGAAATTGAGATATATCTAAAAAGATGTATTATGGGACCTTCTGGATTAGACTTACTATTGGTACAATATTAGGTAAATCTCAGACTCCTAAGCATGAGCCAGAAAACCCAACCAGTTTTAATGACAACATTGCATATCCATAAGTTTTATTCTGTCTTCATTTATACTGTGTCATAGCACTTCCGTTGCCTTCAGAATTCAGGAATAGAGAACACTGCCTCACAACGTTATTTAGGAAATCTTAAACCAGTAACACGTATGCTTTTTTGAAAATCCTAAATACTCAAAGCAACATAGCAAAATTATAAACATGAACAGAAGCAAAAATATAACTGATTGCATCTGTCTATGTTATAACATTGTGACAGTAAGCTTGTAAATTTTCAGCAAACCTCATCAGTTTTCTGCAGCAGAAGGCCATGTCAGTAGAAAAAGCAGAAACATTACCAGATCTAGCAATCTTAACCCTGTCAGAAATGGGCAGTTGGAAGCCAGATGCCTCCTTCTTACTGTTTTTCATTGTAACTAATGAGTTCATCTACTACATTATGGGAAAAGTATGGTCTGAAGTTAACTAAATGACATACTGTATATCTGGTGACCTCATCCATCACGCTCCTTCCCTAAAATATCTTGTTTGCTTGTGATTTATGAAGTGTATTGTAATAGTTTTAACCTACTGTGTTACCTAAATAGCTCTTGCACTGCTTCCATACGCTTAAAAGACACACACATCCGGCCCCCCACTCATAAGATGTTTAATATCTGCAGTAATGATACAGTGCCATTATAAAAAAATGACAACACAAAATATCCTGCTTTTAATCTTTAGTTACTTTAAAAAAATGGAAAAAATGTGTGCATATTCCCGTGGCCTTTTTTTCTTTTTCATTTCATTAATCCCCTCTACCAGATAAAAATCAGGTGAAAATTAAAAAAACTATAAAGTATGAAAGTTATTGTTTTTAAATCCTTAAAATATGGCTGAAAACTTATTTGAAGTCATGCTATTCCAAATCATTGTCAAAATTCCGCTGCAATCAATACAGCAACATTTGCTAATGGAAGGCTTGGGGTAATCTTGATCTAGGAGTTGCTGCCACCTTTCAGTCTGCACATGCACTGGAAAATTCGTGAGCTGTTTTCTGTATGGGTATCTTAAGGCACTGGTGATAACCTTATCAGCTGCATTTTGTAAACCCCTTTGTACTATTCTACAGACTTTCAAAGACAGTACAGTACAAGCTGAAAACACTTTCAAACCAACCAGTCGGTGATATTATAGCTTCCTTCATAGAAGGAAGAGTCAACTAATAGGAGAGTCAACTAAGCTCTAAGCTACAAAGCGAGTGAAAAAACCCAAATCTTCCTAGCACCATCAGTCTACTAGTTTTCATATAAGAGAAGCAGCACAATTAAACTGAGATGAGCAACTAAGTGTGGGGACAGAATCAGAGTAATAAGAGGCTGATGCAGAAGTATATTGAAAGGAGTAACCAAGAATGGAGTTGCACTGGAAATGACCTCAGAGGCACAACAGTGAAAAGAATCACCCTAAAAGACATCAAGCTGCTCTGTATATACTCAGGACTTTTTTTCTTGTTGGCTTTTCTATTTCTATGTGAAAGCTACAAAGACAGAAGAGTAAAAACTCCCAGTATAGGGATCCTTGTAATGATTCAACCACATAACACATACTCATTTTGCCAGCCTGGCCAGTATCACTGTTAATGTAAGAACTAGGCAATAGCAGGCAAATTTGGTGGTGCCCCACTAAGGGAACTCCTGGGGTTCTGTTATTTCTGAAGCAAGGTTATCTGAGCAACACTGACTTATTTTGCAGAAATAACTCACTGTTTTAAAACTTTTTCACACAAGCTTCTTTGTCAACTGAATTATAAAAAAGTAAGGAAAAAGGGCCTGGCTCAGGGTTACTACTTGTCATTATTGCACTATCAGGCACTATCACTAGGAAAATGATTGATAAATGCAGCTTGCATTAAGCCTGCATCTGCTATTTAGCCAAAGCATTTATCCAGGTTTCTAAAATTCCTGCCAGACTAAAAGCTAGCCTTGCTGCTTTTGCAAGGACAGCAATGCAGCTGCACGGATTCAGTTGTCTGTCTAACAGAGCACCAGTAATGGGTGCACATAAAGATGGGGAAGTAGAGCGCATGCCACGACAGCATCTGGCTGGGAACAGTGAAAGCCACAAGCAAGGACACTCCAGGGCTGCAAGATGAATGGCTAGGGGCAGGGGGAGCATGGCTGAAAATGAAGAGACTAGGGGAGGTCAGACATGAAAGACTGAACTGGCTTGGCAACCAGAAAGGTGTGGATCTTGAGATAGGAGATTTAAGACAGAGGCTTGGGAATTCCCTTTAGCCAGAGTGGATTTGTGAGGAGGAAGGTTGTAGCTCTGGCATAGGAAAAACAGAGAGACCCTGAAATGAGAGAGAAATGGAGCAGGAGAAGCTTGAGGTGTGGAAGTCAAGATTGGGAAGCAATGAGAAGCCTGCATAGAGGAGGACAGTTATCATCGGCCATTTTTCACAGTTGAACACCTGTGCACAGTGCACATCATCTCTTTTTGCTCACTGGAAATTGTTTTTATTTGCTCAAATTCCTCAAAAGTGCTATCACTTGTTTCTTTTCCCACTATCACTCCTGCACTCCAGCAGACATGCAGGGCAGCTCCTTCTATTGCGACCAAAGAAAACAAGCCACTTATGACTGACGTAAGTCTTGATCTGTTTAGGCAATGTCTTTAATCAATGTCTTGATTCTTCCTTACTAATCAAACCTCTTCCACCGAGTGCTTGATATATAAGACATTTGTACGCCAGTCTGATTGATTATCTGGTTGCTGAACAAAATTCAATGCATTAGCATTAACTAAAAAAGACTTAAAACAAAATAGATATAAGAAAATGAAAAGTTGTTTTAAAGAAATGTCAACTTCAGAGTCTAAAGCAAGCCGTTTACAGAAAACAAATACAATATGATAGTACGCTTTTTTTTTCCAGGTGAATTTCCCTAGTTTCTGTCAGTTTCTATACTTTTATTTACTTTTTATTTTTGTCTTGTGTAAACTCAGAAAACACATAATGAAAAAATAGATCACTTGGCAGTAACCTGTGATATCTGTATTTCTGACTCACTCTCAGAAAAATGCATTTGTGACTAGAAATTTCTTGCAAAAGTAGTACATAGAAAGTCTGTCATCTAGTTTACACTATCCAGCCACAAAATTTAACACTGATGCACACAGTATGTTCCACAGAGGTGATGGAACTTTTACTGAAATTGTTTTATATTAAGCACTACTTTGAAAAATGAAAGAAATTTAAAAACCTCTGTAATTTGCCCAAAGAAAGGAAAATAATTTTTAATGTTACATTACAAAAAAAAAAAGCCACTACAACTGCTTCATGCATTCATAGTGAAAGACAAATTCATAATGAAATATATGCTCAATCCTATCTTCTGTGCTGGTTTTGACTGGAACAGAATTAATTTTTTCCACAGTGGCTTGTATGGGACTGTGTTTTGGATTTGTCCTGATAACATAGGGACGTTTCAGTTATTGTTAAGCAGCACTTACACAGCCTCAAAGCCTTTTATTCTTCTCATGCTACCCCACCAGAGAGCAGGATCAGGATGCACAAGAAGTTGGGAGGGGATGCAGCTGGGACAGCTGATTCTAAGTGACCAAAGGGAGTGGAAGCAAGTCCACCAACAGGGCAGAAAACGAACCCCCTCCTTGCCCACGCCTCCCCAGGTGCCTCTGCACAATAGGTACAAGGCTCTACCTGTGGAGGATTAATCAGTGGGCAATGTGGGTGCCCATCCACCTACATCCAAGACCAGAATGACACACATCCCATACTACTACAACCTCCACAAGGAAGGAAAGGCAAGTCATAGTTCTAGGAGACTCCTTGCTGAGTGGAACAGAGGGTCCAATATGTCAATCAGACCCTACTCATAGGGAAGTTTGCTGCCTTCCAGGAGCCCCGGTAAGGGATATTGCTAGGAAACTCACGGGTCTGGTACAGTTCTCAGACTACTGCCTGTTACTGCTCTTCCACATGGGCAGTGAAGAAGCTGCAGTACGTAGCCCAGGGATGATCAAAAGAGACTTCAGGGCCTTGGGATGGCTAGTGAGGGAATCTGGAACTCAGGTGATTTGTTCCTCCCTCCTTCCAGTTGCAGTCAGTGACAACAGAAGGGTCAAATGGGCCCAGTCTATTAATAGATGGCTGACGTCGCTGTAACAACTTTGGGTTTTTTGACAATGGGATAGCCTACATGGCACCAGGCATCAAATATGAGCTGCTTCTTAAAGGGGAAAAAGGGTGTTTGCTCAGGAGCTTGCAGGGCTCATTGACAGGGCTTTAAACTAGATGTGAATGGGGAGGGGGATAATATCAGGTTTGCAGACTGTGGGAGGACACACTATGTTTAAGAGACAGGATGCTGGTATGGGCCCTCAACCTGTTGACCTGTGCATGCTGGGGATGCTGCAACACGGTTGAAGTCTTGCGGAGATTGATGGAGGACGGGGAGAAGAGGATGGGGGCGCTCCTGAGGCAGTAGGAGTCAACAAGGGAACTTCCATTGAACACCTTAAGGGAAATAAGGGGTGTTCCACTAAGAGAGTGATACAGCCAAAAGCCCAGATGAAGTGCCTATACACAAAAGCATTCAGCTTGGGCAACAAACAGGAGGAGTTGGAAACTACTGTGCTGCTAGAAAGCTATGATCTGACTGCTGTTACTGAAACCTGGTGGGACAAATCCCATGACTGAAGTGTGGCTATCGATGTCTACAGTCTGTTCAGAAGGGACAGACCTGGAAGGAGGGGGAGAGGCGTCACCCTCTATACAAGGAAAGGGATAAGAGTGTGAAGAGCTGAAGAGCAGTGCCTGAAGAATAGCCACTATCAAGTGGAAAGCTTATGGGAGAGAATAAAAGACCAAGGCAACAAAAGGAACCTTGTGGGTGTGTATGCTAAAGGCCATTTGATCAACGAGAGCCTACAGATGAAGCTGTAGGAAGAAGGCTACAGGAGGCTTCACACTCACAAGCTCTCATCCTATTGGAGGACTTCAACCACCCTGACATCTGCTGGAAATGTAGCACGGCAAGCTTTAGGCAATCCAGGAGACTCCTAGAGTGCTTCAAAGATAATTTCTTAACACAGGTAACAGACACCCCTATCCGAAGAGATGCATTACAGGACTGGATAGTCACCAGTGCAAGTGAGCTCATCAGCAACGTCAAGATCAGAGGCAGCCTGGGCTGCAGTCATCACACAGTGGTGGAGTTCAAGGTCCTGAAGGATATAGGACAGATGAGGAGTATAGTCAGGACCCTAAACTTCAGGAAAACAAAATCTGAGCTCTTCAATGAGTTAGTCAGTAGGATTTCCTGGGAAACAGTCCTCAGGGACAAAGTAGGAAGGAGCTGGCAGATATTTAGGAATAATTTCTATAGAGTGCAAGAACACTCAGTGTCCAGATGTAAGAAATCAGGCAAGGAAGGGAAGAGACCAGAGTGGCTGACTGAAGACCTGCTGGAATGTGGGAAGAGTACAGGGATGCTGCCCAGTTGTGTAGTGATGGGGTCAGGATGGTCAAGGTGCAGCTGGAGCTGAACTTGGCAAGGGAAGCAAAGAATAACAAGAAGAGCTTCTATAGGTACATCGGAAAAGGAAGGTTAAAGAAAATACAACCCCACTGACGGACGAAAATTATGACCTCATATACACAGACAAGGAGAAGGTTGAAGTGCTCAACAACTTTTTTGCCTCAGTCTTCACTGGAAACTGCTCTCCTCACCCCTCCTAGGTCAATGAACAGCAAGACAGGGACCGGGGAATTATAGGCCCTCCCAATGTAGGGGAGGATCGAGTTCATGGCCACCTGAGGAACCTGAATATATAAAAGTCTATGGGACCTGATGAGATGCATCCCAGAGTACTGAGGGAATTGGCTGATGTGGTGGCCAAGCCACTCTCTATGATATATAAAATGTCAGGGAAGTTAGAGGAAGTCCCTGGTGATTGGATGGAGGGCAACATTGTGCCTATTTTTATGAAGAGTAGAAAAGATAACCCTGGAAACTACTGACCTGTCAGCCCCAACTCTGTACCTGGAAAGATCATGGAACAGATCCTCCTAGAAGATATGCTAAAACACATGGAGGACAGGGAGGTGATTCGAGACAGCCAGCATGGCTTCACCAAGGGATTAACAGAGTGGCTTTCTATGATGGAGTGACTGCACCAGTGGACACGGGAAGAGCAATGGATGTGATCTATCTAGACTTCTGTAAAGCCTTTGACACGGTCCCCTACAACATCCTCGTCTCTATATTAGAGAGATATGGATTTGATGGGTGGACTGTTTGGTGGACAAGGAATTGCTTGCATGGTCTCATTGAGAAAGTAGTGGTCAATGGCTTGATGTCCAGATGGAGATTTGTGATAAGTGGATCAGAGGTCAGTACTGGGAACAGTGATGTTTAATATTTTCATTGATAATACAGACAGCGAGATCAAGTGCACCCTCAGCAAGTTTGCAGATGAAACCAAGCTGATTGGTGCAGTTGTCAAACCAGAAGGATGGGATGTCACCCAGAGGGACCTGGACAAGCTGGAGAAGCTGGTCTGTGTGAATCTCATGAGGTTCAACAAGGCCAAGTGCAAGGTCCTACACATGGGTCGGGACAATCCCCAATTTCAGTACATGCTGGGGGATGATGTGATTGAGTAGCCCTGTGGAGAAGTATCTCGGGGCATTCATTGATGAGAAGCTTGACATGAACCAGCGATGCATGCTTGCTGCCTAGAAAGCCAACTGTATCCTGTGCTGCATCAAAAGAAGTGTGGCCAGCTGGTCAAGGGAGGTGATTCTGCTCCTCTACTCCACTCTTGTGAGACCCCATCTGGGGTATTGAGTCCAGTTCTGGAATCTCCAACATAAGAAGGATATGGAACTGTTGGGATGGGTCCAGAGGAGGGCTACAAAGATGATCAGAGGAATGTAGCACCTCTGCTATGAGGGCAGGCTGAGTTAGGATTGCTCAGCCCAGAGAAGAGAAGGCTCCAGTGAGACCTTATAGAAATCAATATATATTCCAATACCTGAAGGCAGCATACAAGAAAGCTGGGGAGGGACTTTTTACTATGGCATGTAGTGATAGAATGAAGGGGAATGGTTTTAGATTCGAAAGAGGAAGACTTAGACTAGACATTACAAAGAAATTCTTCACCAGAAGAGGTTGCCCAGGGCAGTTTACTCAACTGATTCTCTCCCCATGATACCCGGGTGTAGTGAGTGAGCAGCTGCGTGGTGCTTAGTTGGTTTTAAACCATGACAATGCCTTAAGAAGCTGATGTTGAGCAATAAATACTAGATCAAGATATATTTATTACTACTTTGTGATCTTCAAACGTACATTCTCTCAGAGGAAGTTGGAAGAGGCAGTGTATTTTTCATCAGGAAAGCAACACGATGATTTGCAGTGGCAGGCAGAAATTCAGTAAAATTTGACTTCTGTAGTTCTCATTATTACCATCCATGTCCCTTATAACATTTTAATCAGTTTTTTGAAAAAGTATTCAAATAGATTCTAAGGAACATGTAGCCATGGATTCTGACAGGACTTTCTGGATACAAAGGATATTTCCATAGGCAACAGAAATTAGTCCTTTAGTCCACTTGGTATATTTAGACTTCTATCCTTATGCAAGATATTTAGTTTTAAAATAGGCTGGAAATCTCTAATCTGCTACATTAGGAATACAACAATAGTGTAGCAATGTACATTGCCCAGAGAACTGTACATCTATGAGAGCAGAAAAGCTTGGTACTTTCCTTGTCTTCAAAGAAAAAAATGTATTTCTGTGACTTTTTAATATAGTTCATTCTGTCAAGAAAAAAAATAATCAATAGCTTTCAGTTCATCCACAGCACATACCTTTACAAAACTTGTTCTTTTAAAGTGCTTTGGGAAAAATACAGACAGTGATACCAAGGGATTTGAAAAGTCAATCCTTTTTTGATAAAATTCTGTGATAATTGCTCACTGATTTTCTTTCCACAGTGTGTTACAAGGTGAATTGCACAGTTATGATGCTTTCATTTCCAAACCACTTGTGAATAACTTTAAAGGGAAAGTCAGATTTTTACTAGAAATATCTTTTCATTGTTTGGTTAACATTCATTGTGTTCTCAATAATGAACAGGTTGCCTGCTGATGTGTAAGAAAGTTTTTCTAACTTTTCCATTGGTGGATATGTGGAAGCACTGCTGAAGAAACAGCAGTCCAAGAAACCCTCAAGGTCAGCAAGGATAGCTTCAATAGCAATCAGAATTGAGAATACTTACCTTAAGTAACCTGACCACCACAGCTAAAACTATTTCAATTTTGTAGCTGTAATATAAAAAGGTTACTTCATTTTATATAATAAGGCTGATCAGCTACTATTAACAGAAGATTACATGTTCCTCTACTTCTCCTGAGTCTTATTCCAATGACAAGATATTTCTGCTTTCAAACTATGTACTGATTACCATCTGTCTGGTAAGAGAAAGGGCTACTATCAGTTTTCCAGTCTTCACTTCCACACCTTCCAGCCATAACCAAGATATTTTTAAGCCAACTTTGGGAAAATGGCCCTAACTTGCCAGAGAAATCAACTGAGAACGAAACATTATTTTCTAAATTATGCCAACTGCTGCCATTACAGAAATACAAATTTCAGCATTTTGTCCTCAGTTCACAAAGGTAGCACTTGCTGACCAAAGGGACAAATGTAAAGACCACTAATGATGTCTTGACTAATAGAATTTTATCTTAAAATGGCTGTAGGAACTGACAAGTTCAACTTTCAGAATGCGTGATTGTCAGATGCCTTATAAGAATCTTAATAACTCTCCTAACAAAAACCTGAACCTTCTCTGATGTTAAGATTAATTTCATGTATTTGCTTGCAAAATAAAACAGAAGCAGCTTGCCTACCTTCCATAGGAAGTAGCTTTGCTTATAGGGACTATCTTCATCCTTCTGCATTTGAAAGGAAGTTTTCAAAGGACCTGAAACCATCTCCTTTCACCATGAGTAGAAATTAAGCTCTAGCACTGCTTCCCTGCCAAATACACACAGCTAGGATTTCTCACAGAAGATCTTTGTGGAATAGGTTTCTTAAGATGAAAGGTGAAGATTTTTATGAAGGGGTTTACTAGAACTGTAGACTGCAAGGAAAAGTCTCCTTTGAGCACTCAGCAAACAAAAAAAAGGAGACTTGAACACTTATAAAACAAAAGAATAAAACTGAAAATGCCCTCAACCATAGAGTGAAACAAATTAATATTCAAAAATACTTTACAGTGGAGGAAAGTGCAGATAGTGGCATTACATATTGGTATACAGGTAGAGAAGAAATTAAGGGCTATTGGAGGGGCAATGATATGCATTGTTGATTTATTAGATGCCAGGTACAAAGGGAACATGCCTACCAGTCATCAGGTTGAAGACATTACATAAATGTTTAGACAGATACAAAGTTTCTGCTTTCAAACTATCTACATGTAGTAGTCACAAAGAAGACTATGTATCTATGAATATATATGTAAAAAATTCCAGGTATCTATGGGATAGGGATATTACTAAGGCACATAATGTCATTAGATTGCATTAAGTGCCTGAGATCAAAGAATTTCATGCCAGCTTTTGTCACAAATTAAGTTTCACATCTGGAGTTCAGTTAAGCCTAGTAAAAGGAGCTGTGATTAATCTGACCAATGTAGAGGTCTACAATGACATCAATAGTAAATGGAAAGAGATAGGGATTTCTACTGTTCAATTTATCTCTCTTAAGTAGATCTCTAAAGCAGGCCAGATGAGTTGTACCCTAAATGTGCCCTAACTTCTCTCCACCTATTACAAATGGAGTGTAGGAGGAATAGCTCAAACATTGATTCACAACTGATATTTTCCATAAAGCACAACTCACATATGACCAATGATTTTGAGATAAAAAATGGAAATCTACTACAGAGCTTTTGGTCATACTGCAATACCCACAGTCATAGAGATAGCGAGAATCATAAAGAACGTTGCTATCAGCTTTGACTAGTCAGGTGAAAACAACTCTCCTCTTCTGGCAAAGAGATTTGTAATGCAACTTTATTACATCTCCATATTTTAATTATGTGGAAGAACTATTCTTCAGCTGCGTGTGATTAAAAGATTTGATGAACCAGGCTCTTGCATTTAAACAGTTCTTGGTTTAAACCCTCCATTCTGAAATCTTCACAAATGCAGAGAAACTGAGCCATTTGATATCCCAAAAGCCTAACTCATTCTAATTCTTTGGTATTGTGAACAGAAAGAAGAAAGTCTGGCAACACTTACTTTTGTAGGACTGTGCTTCTCAGACATGCTTCAGATGCAAGAGAATACTTATGATCTGCTATTTTCCTTGAGGCTGTGATAATAAATTACTCCAAACAGTAATACTATATCTGACTTAAATTGAAAAGAAAGGGAGTTTTCTTCTCATTTTGCAAGTTCTGCTTTGTCTAACTAAGCACACACTATTTTAAAAGTACTGAAGACCCTTTAATGTTACCAAAAACTAGAAGGAGAAACCCAAGCGCTTGTAAAAAACTTATTAGAAGGAGTAAATCTACACACGCTTTTCTCCTCCTCATGGATCAGCTTATAAAGAAAAAAAAAAAGATGTATAAAACATTATAAAGAAATAAACATTTTTAGTGTTAAATGGTAGCCATGGACACCATCAGTTCATTTTATCCTCCTTGGGTGTGTTCTTTCTCCTTTGACCACCATAAGATGACATATGGCTTGTGAACAATATTTGATTAACAGTAAAAGAAACATTAAATCCTTATTTTACCAGCTACAAATGCATGTAATTAAAGGTAGAATATATTTCCCTGCAAAGTATAACGTCTTCCATTTCAATACTATGTTTTATTCATATATAATAAACATCAATAAACTAGGCAAAAGTCAACATTGCATATGCTGAGAACTGAAAAATTTCATACCAAGTACAACCACGTTTAAAATTCCTGTAACCTGCACTTGACACTATCCGTAGGTACTCATAAGAAGCATCAATAATCAATCACATAGCATAATATGCCTCACACAGCCTTAAACGTATTTTAACTAAAGGTATTGGACCATGTTAAAAAAAAAAAAAAGCATCATTAAGAGAAAAATCAGCATCTTTCTTAAATACCAGTAAATACCTACTCCTACCTTACCCTTTCCTTCACAAATTTCCAGGATAGAGTCCCTCTACTAAAAATAGGTTTCTTTCAAGCAGCAAATCTGTCTCCCTTAATTCATAGAGATCTGTCCCAAAGATGTCTGGTACAGTTCTAGCAACAACGATACAATTTGTTGTATTGAATTGGACTGACAAAGAATGAACCCTTTAAATTAATTTAGCATCATGTAAAATTAATAAAATACAGAGGCTTTAATTCCATGTAATAAATGGATGGTTTAAGCATTTTTAAATACATAGGATTTACTTTAAAAGTATGTATTTACTTTTAAATGCTACATTAAATCACTCTGCAATATGTTAAAATACCTTAAAATTTAAAATACTATTCAAATATTACATGCTTGCTGGCAACATCTGAAAGTGTATCAGATCACCAGAAGGAAATCAATTGGCTTACCCACTGGAATAAAAGATTCTTGAAATGATAAAATGGGTTTGGACTTTTCTGACAGAGTTGGCTTCTATTTTTTTATTTCACTTCTGGTTGATGTTGACAACTGATGAATTGGGTTCAGAATATAAAAAGCAGAAACAGTTTTAGGGATTTATTCTGTACTACCAGACAGAAGTGTAGCACTCTTCTGAACTAAAACCTAATGATTCCTTTTTTTTTATCAGTGACGGATTACATCACAGAAATGTAACTATGTCACAACAAAGAATATTACACCAGCAAATTGAATGATCCAAAATAACTTACTTTCTTTGTATGGCAGACAATAATTGTCTTAATCAAAATCACAAACTCTTACTCACTAGTTGCTAGAATTTAAAATTATTTATTACATACATACATGCACATACCAAAGTTAAAGAAATCCAAGATTAACATAGTGATAGCTGAAGCTGATATAATGAGAATTTTAACATAATGCTCCTACAACAGCATGTGATAGACCTAAGCTGCATTATTACTGAAGTAGAAGTTAACTATTTTTTTTTCTTCATATACAGGATGCAATTTTAAATCTGTTAGGCTTTTTATAAATCAATCCTTTTACCCAATGAGGTTTTCCAAAATTAAACCATGAACATTTTCATCAGATTAAGCTTTTCAACTTATTTAACATTTCTGTATTTGCAGCACAGTACGTGCAAATAAATGGGAAAATGTACATGCAAACTTGGCTAAAGTTATACTCGGGTAATCCTCTCTTTTTCAAATAATGACATCTGAAAAATATATTTCCTAGAGTTTATAGTATCTATTAAAACAAACAAACAACAAAACAAACCAGGCCCAAAACATATAATAGTTGCTTTGGTCACAAAAGCGGTTTCCTTTAAGAAAAGCACAGCACAGCACATTAACAGGCATAAAATAATTCACAGTACATACAATATCAGAGGTTTACATACCATCAAAAGGCAAGAAAAAAAGTGAGAAAGGGAGGCAGAAGAATAGGAAAAGATATGGGGAAAGGGAGTACTAAAAAAGTACTACATGCTATATGTGGCATCCAATATTTTAAAAGTAGGTCCGATTTTATTTTTATGGACCTAATATTGCTTCAGAATAACCACAAACCAAAAGCATTAAAATTTTTCTCCATTTATTTTCTTCTCCTGACTGCTTTTTCAAAATTTATTTCATTATAAGTAAAATTAATAAATGGTAGTAAAAGTGGGAAAGAGATGCCCTAGAGAAATGTAGGCAGGAAGTTGAAGTTTTAAAGGTATCATCAGGTCTGATCTCCATGTAACCTGAGGCGTATACTTATTTATCAACAACTACATCACAGTTAGTTCTTGAATTACATTACATTAAATAAGAACACCCAAACAGGTTAGGAGATGATGTTTGTATTACCTTTGTAAAATGAGTGGGCAAAGCTCTGCTCAGGAATTAACTTGGCAAGGAATCCATGGTTCAAACTTGGGTGAGGGATAGATGGTATGACCACAACTGTGGAGAAAATCATGGAATCAAATGTGAGCCAGCTAGTATTCATGTGTGGCCTGGTCCACTGTGGATCCATGACAGATATCCTATCTCATTGAAACATGCAAATATGGTACTATCAACAAAAAAAAGCATTTCTCAAGGAAGAAAACAAGTTCTGTATCAAGAGATAGGAGACAGCATACCTATTATTTGGGCACTTCAAGAGAAACATTCATGGGGGAAAAAAGAGGCACAGATAGATACATACACGAATACAGGCAAGACAATCATGGGTGAAATAGTTCACTGAAAATTATAGTTTCTTAATGCAGAACCTTTACATATAACGAGGAAGGCACAAAAATTATGATTTCTCATAATTGACTATATTCATGTAGTATATTTGAAATGGAAAGCCTACAAGCACATGGACTTTAAAAATTATGTATAAGTAGTAAATAAAAATATCATGATGAAGCATAAAGTAATAAGTAAATGTAAATTTGACACAAAATGAAAGATAATATCTCTCAAGAATGAAAATTAGCAACTCCATAAATGAAGAAAGCAATTAAAAATCAATACAAGAAAAAAACACATAAAGAGCTTCATGGACAAATTCAATTACTGTTTTCACCTCTTCTAACACAGAAGGTAGGGTTCTGAAAAAAAACTACTGAACTGAGAGTGCAAAATATTTGAAACAAAGCAGGATAAAGTTTGGATCTCTAATATCTGATGGGTTCTGACAGCTAACAGACTCCCTCCCTCCCAGGCCAAAGAACACATGCTAGTAAAAACCACTACTACTACTACAAATCAGAAACAGTTCAGCCAAAGAAGGCAATAGAAATGCTTCCTTTTTATTATATTGCTTCAATAAGCTTTTAAATGCAGGCACCCAACACAGCAGGACTCCAAGAAAGTACACAGTCCTCTTCCACTACCCCTGCAAAAACCTCCTCATTCAAGCAAAAGGAGTTCACATGGGCAAACAGCTGTGTTTGCTGTTTGTATGTTTCATAGTATAGAGTTATAGATATCTGTTCTTGCTATCAAATAACAGATTCAGGAAGTTGTGCTGATCAACTGTCTTGTATTTTACCACTTTAACTCCATCAGGGACCCTGCTTCTTTTTAATTATTTTCAAATTAAAAAAAAAAAAAGCCATAAAAAAGCAATCTGCAAATGAAAATTACTTATATCCTATAAGCAAACTATAAAGGAAGACAGCAGCAAGTAATTTCCTATTAGGATCTTAAGCTAATCACTGAAAATACTTTGTCATAAAGTAATTACACATCTAAAAAAAAATCTGCATATCCAAATGAAAAATAACATTGGAATAAAACAAATATACCTGTACTCGTTGGAGAATTTATTTCTTGTCTGATATTTCTACCTGCCTGGCTCCCAGACCTTGCAGTTTCTCGTTGTGGTTCTAGTATATCACGGTATTTGGAGACCATCAGAACAGAAATAAAGTAGACTACTGCCAAAGCTAAGAACTGAGCCTGCTTGCTGTCATCCTGTGTTGGAGTAAAAGGAAGAGATTATAATACCAGACATTTCCATAGAATTTTCACAGAAAATCATCACAAGGCTTTATAAATAATGCCTTTCTGAAATGTTACATCTGTTAACATAACATTAAATGGATTACATAGATCTAACGGATTTTCAGTGGAGTTCTATGCACACAGCATACTTTGGAAGCTGCACAAATTAATGGGACTGTGGAGAACATGGGCTTTTCAGTCTGGAGGTGTGATTCTGCTTTGAGAGAGCTTTTGAGGCTTCTGAGCAGCAAGGGTAACTGACACTTGCTTCCCCAGGGCTGAGATTCCAAAAGTTCCTGCCACTAGAAGTACTACTGCTGAGAGGGAAAACTAAGTTGGTTGATGCTTTTCTAGCTAATATTGGATGCATTACTAAGCATAACACCTTCTGGTAGCATGTAAAAGCAGGAGGGATAAAACAATTGTTTTTCTTACAGCAATAAATCCCAGCTTGTACATTCTGACTTCTCATTCAACACAACTGTCAGGAGCAATCCTAGTTTTCCAGGGTTCTGATTTAAGTAAATGCCAGGACCACAACAATTTTGCTTTCTTCCTCTTCTCCTACCCGAAAGTCTGCTGTTCTATGGCAACTACCATCTGCGGCTTAAGTATCATCCTGACGGAGCTTAATTTGCTGTAGTTCAGCCAAAATGTCTACGATGATGATGTAAACTACAACACAGCAGCATTAAGACTTCAGTCTCTATCTACTCCTACTGTGTTTTCACCTTGTCACAATTCCACACGTATGCATTTTCTATTATAAATCCAGCGCTTGCTTTCCATGTTTTCTGAGTGGTACTCAATTTGTCTACACATTTTTGCAATTCTTAAAATAACTAGATATGCTGTTATTAAACTCCTTCATAGAAATGCCAGAAAAAATATTTCTCCTATTCCCAACTACTTTAGTTAAAAAAAGAATGAGTGACAGAATTCAACATGATCAGGTCATACTGAAAGATAATTTTTTTTGTGTGTGTGTGAAGCTCTACTTTCTTCTTTTTAAAGTTCTACTTTCTTATTTTTCTAACGAGTATTCAATCCACTTGATATTAGGTTGGAGAAGTTTAAACGTACCATATTTATTTCTGCATATATAATAACAATTCCTATTGAGCTAATTTCAAAAACAAACACATTGTGGCACAGTTATTTTGCTAAAAACAATTGCAGATAAATCTGAAAAACATTCTTATAAATTTTTTTATACAGTATATGTATAAATATCTATGTTTAGCAGAAATAAAAACTGTCTTGATAAAACAATTTGCTGCAGTTTTGTAATTTGTAAAATAATTCTTCCTCCTACTCTGGTTGAACAAACAGCTTGCATCTTTAGTAATTCAGTTTTAATCAACACAGATCATAACCGATTTGTTCTATTTGTAATTATCTGGTTAATATAAGATCAAGTCTGACTGTTAAGCAGAGTTAGCTACTATTCTCAAATAGCTCACCAGAATGAATTTAAAGTGCAGAAAGTGGCTGGTAGTTACAAAGCAGATGGTTTGCAGATAATATATGAAGTACAACACAAGAAGGATATTTTTAATTCCAGTACAATCAAAATCTCTTTCAAAATACAAGTGATGACTTTGCAGAAGAAAGAATTACAGCACATATTACTCACCACATCACGAAAAACAACTGCTCGTAGACGATTAATATCAACATCCTGAAGAAGCCTATCAGGGTCTTTTATAGGAGAAAGATTTCCAGGGACATTTTCAAGGGGAGTCTAAAAATAAAAAGTAGTGAGATTTTTTTTCCCTCCCAAATATCAAAGCATCTCTGTTAAAACTTTATCAAGTAAAAGTAAAAGTAAAACTTTTATCAAGTAAACTCTGTTTACTTGATACCATTTTTAGATATTACATCAATCTTAGATACTTCGTTACTACCGATATACTACCAATATAACACTGACAAGGGTTCTAGAAATAAAGCAAAGTTTTGTTATTGTCATCATACTAACTATTTAGATAAAAATTGTTACATCTTCCTAGTACCTCAGAACAACTGTATCTCTTCCCAGAGTTAAGATAATAATATGCACCATAAGATTATTTCAGATTAAAATACCTCAAAACCTAAAAGTCTCCTTATACTGATTTGCTTTGCACTGAATGTGATAACATGAGAAATGTAATATTTCTGTGAGATTTATTGAAATAATATTGTGAAAGGAGCTGAGTTCGTAAATGCTATCTGAAAAAAGTCCTTAGGAAAGAAAAAACATTTAATTTAGTAATGAAAACATAGCAGCAGAAAAAGGTACACTTTACATCACACAAATACTACACTTTTTTTCTTTACTCATGTGCTCTGCTAAATTCTTAGAGATTTTAGCTTTAGGACTCCCAAGCTGCAAATAACTTAAAAAAAAGAGATGAACAACAAATTAATGAAACCAGAAAAACTAAGTGGCAATTGAATATTAAACAAATTTCTTTCCTGAAATCGCATAGAAAATAGTGATGTCAATATGCATGTAAAAGTCTGTTGCAGTTACTGAGACTCAAATGTTCCATGAACAAAGATGTGTCTGCAGGATTTCATCAAAACTGCAAGTGCCCTGACAGAATAATAAAAGCTATGAAGTACATACAACAGATGTGAGTAGGGGGACTTGCTCTTTGAAGTAGACCAAGCAAGAGTGAAAAAGCTGTTTAAAACTGCTCCAGTCATACTGTTGCATTAACATTTTCTTGTTTACAATAAACCCCCTCAGACACTCCTATTTTATGCCAGTTAACAGAAAAAAAACTAAGCTCTTGCCAAATACTTGAGAAGGCAGTTATGATTATTTTCCGATCCTATAAAAGAGTGGTGCAGACTTTGCTGTTGGTAGCTGAGACTGTTTTACCTTGGTTGCTGCTGCTGCAGTTACACCCTGAAGAGCATCTTGAGTTTTACTGCTGATTAATGATGTCTTGTTCACTCTCTCTCTCTGCCTTTGTCGACATTCTAAGCAGTTTCTCACAGCCACACAACACACTACAAAGAAGTTATGAAAATGCTACAAATTAGAATCATTTATCATTATTATATTCATAACATCAATACGTAATCTGTACATCTAGTATGATATGTCCATAACCATGTCCAAATAGTAAGTGCAACATTGTTCTCACATTAAACACCCTGTCAGTACATAGGAAGCATTATGGTGATTTTTTCATTTCATTCTTTATCTGAACTAAATACTTTATATAATTGTTATATCACTATTAAAATAGTACAATTATTATTCTTTGAACTAGAGCTCACACATGTTATTGAGCAGTTATCAACACTTAAACACTGAAAGCATTCACGTACAGCTAGAATGGGAAAAAACAGTGGGCAGTAGTTTAGAATTTGATGAAAATTGATTATTGTGAATAAATCACAAGTTATAATGACTCGTAATTATCAAAGACATAATAAATGGTAGTCATAATAATAGGGCAAAATCTGAGCACAAAAATTATCCATCCTTCGAGAGATGAAAAAGTATGTGGAACATGACATTAGCAAACCAGCATCATGCCAGATGACAGTCAAAATGCAATGTTCAAAAGGATAAAGTGATCAAGTTTGCATAAAACAGTTTGAATTATTCATATTTTTTTTCAATTTCCTAAATGAATTGTAACAGTATATAGAAGTAAATAATGAAGAGAGGTGCCAGACTGTTGTAGCATATATTAAGGTTTAGAGAGTCTGCACCTGCATCCCTTACTTTTAATTTTGAATAGCCTACAAGTAGTCCTCCAAATCCATGGAGACTTGGATAAGGAAGCCTGTAACAGGCAGATAGCAAAGCAGGTTTAAGAAATAAAAAAAACATTCTCCATTTGCTTATATTTAACATACACAACTTGAAATACATAAGAAAGGACAATTTCAGACACATCATTCTAGCTTTTAACATTTAACATTTTAACATTTATCATTATAACAGTGTGCCAAGGTGGCCAAGAAGGACAATAGCATCCTGACTTTTATTAGAAAGAGTGTGGCCAGCAGGACTAGGGAAGAGATTGTCCCACTGTACTTGGCACTGGTGAGACTGCACCTTGAATCTTCTGTTCAGTTTTGAGCCCCTCACTACAAGAAAGGCATTGAGGGGCTGGAGGGTGTCCACAGAAGAGCAACAGAGAAGAGGAGGCTGAGGGAAGATGTTATCCCTCTTTAAAGCTACCTGAAAGGAGTTCATAGAGAGGTGGGTGTTCTCTTCTCCCAAGTGACAAGCAATAGGGCAGGAAGAAGTGGCCTCAAGTTGCACCAGGGTAGTTTTAGGTTAAATAATGCTTTACTGAAAGAGTTGTCAGGAATTGGAACAGACGGCCCAGGAAGGTGGTTGGGTCACCATCCCTGGAGGTACACGGTCTAGTGGTGGACTCGGCAGTGTTAGGTTAACAGTTGGACTTGATCTTAAAGGTCTTTTCCAAACTAAATGATTCTGTAAGCCTGTGATTCTGTAACTTATACTTGTGCCTGAATTGAATTGACCTTAAAACAGCATCAAATCAATAATAAATGAGATTTTTATTCTATCACATCATAGTCAGTACAAGTCCTTTCCTAAATGCATCAATATTTGATCCAGCTTTGGCTCATTGATCTGCGAGTAATTATTTAATACATACTGTCTGCAGACTTACCAAGCCTTAGGCACTGTCGCATTAGGCCTCCCGAAGACATATTTTTTTCAGCTTCAATCTCACTAAAATTTAGAGAACTGGCAAATACCAGTACATCAACCATTGCCATCAGACGGCTGAGAAAAGTTACTGCTGTCTCTGCTGACATTCCTTGCGTCACTTCAATATTTTCCAATTCAGTCTTTAAAAGGAGATAATTGAATTAAACAGTTTGAACAAAACAGCAATAAAGACAGCACATACACATAAAAATCTATATTGTTATCATTAATTACATATACATAGAAAAGTTATTTAAAACTATTCTACTATTACCATTAACACAAACTGTGAGTGAAATTTAAAGTAAGACGGCATGAAGAGTGAGAAAATTATTTACATTACATGCTCTAATAGGCGAGAAAAAGTAATATAAATGAGAAAGTTATCGGCTATTACATAGTGTGGCCAGGTAGTAAAATGATGTACGGTACATAAGGGTGCAATGTATTCTTACATTAATCCATAGGCTACACAAACTGACAGGTAACGGATGAAAGTAATTATGTTCTGTATAGCCTGCACATTCCTTTAGCCAAATAAGTAAATGTGACGACTGGAGTGGGAAAAACTGGACAGTTTTACCCCATTTCCAAGAACTGATTCTTCTTGGGAATGCTTACACCACAAAGCAACCTGTCAGACTCCAATCCCCCTTGAGATTAGAAGACAGCAGGTTTACTCCCTCACTACAGCAACCAGGGGGAAGTAACAACATGACGAGCAATGCAGCTCACATTTCCCAGAGAATGGCCATTTTTTCTTTCCTCATGCAGTGTTGGACTCTACTTAATGGGAATCCATGGGAAAATGCTGAATGAACTCAGTATTTATCAAAGGTAAAATGGGGTCAATGTTCTTCTCCAAAAAGTTACTTAGATGTCCAGAGACATGTTTTCAAAGGCATTCACAAAAAGTATTTGTTTAAACAGTTTTACCTGTAAAGCTAGGCAAAACTGAAAATGGGATTTAGTACTTCATTGTGTCCACATTTATATGCCTATATAATATTTTTAAAATTGTTTACAGATGACCAATTCTTATTCATTGGCAACAAGATTTCAGAACACAGAGTTCAGTCTCTTTGAAAAGTATTAGCTTCTGTTGTGTTCATTAATTTTTATTCATTTGCTTAGAAAGGTATAAAAAAATTCAAATTATAGTTTGTGCTATTCAGACCACTTCCTTCCAAAAAAAATGAATTAAAAAAATTAAAAAAATCCTTTATTTTTAGACTTCTAAGAAATTGGTATCCTCACTCATGATTCTACATGAAAAATTATAGAAGTGCAAACTGTGTCAAACAGTATTAATGAAACAACTGTTTCATTAAATTTCATTTAATTAACTTCATTTAATTTCTTCTAAAGGCTCGTGAGTGTCAGTTACATGAGTGATTGGGAAAGGGCTGTCGTCTGTCTGATCTGCCCAATAATATCACAAAAAAGCTAAAATGATAACTCTCAGAAGAATGACTTCCAGCCTATCCTCTTTAGCCAGGTCTCCCTTGCACACAGCGTGCTATATTCCTAGTTTTTGGAAAATGAAGTTGCTGGTTTTTTTATAACAGGTTGGAACATCATTTTTTAAAGCCCTCATCCAAAGAAAATATATTTGCAAGAATATATAGCCATAACAGTCTGTTATTAAAACTCATAGGTGGTTACAGAAACTTGAACTCATGTTCTCATGCTTGAAATAACATCAGGCTTGCTAGCAGCCCAGTGACTCCCTACTGTTGATTTCTCTCAATCTTCAACTGTATTGCATCAGTCACATTCTTAAACCTTCTCAAAATGCCTACTGCTTTATTTTTTTGCAAGCAATGTAATAATTCCATTTCATATAACACTTCAGTGTATTTTACCAAGATTCTTGCAAACTTTGATTTGGGGGAAAAAAAAAAAAACCAAAACTTCTTTTTTACAAATCTTCCTAAAATCCTCCTGGACGGAAGAAGAAAAAAAAAGACTGACATTTTTTTACAAAAAAACTTACCATTGGTTCTACTTGTTAAATGCAGCACACATATTGTAACGACCTTTAATATAAGCTCCATTGTTGATCAAGTGCCTTCAGATATTAGCACTATTAGATTGCTGTAGCTCAAAAACTCATTAAAAAGTGAACTGATCAACATTTTAAGACTACTCAGCATACTTTAAGAGAAGTAACAAATCTCCCATACAATTAACATGTTCAGAGTTAACGAGCTAAGGGGTAAGAGCTATTGGCAACCACATTTATAACTTAAATTAGCTTACAGACGTGCCTACATTCAGTTGGTAGCTAACTGTAATGATCATACTTGATAATGCATTAATTTACTCGAGGAAAACACATTATGAAAAGTTAACCATTACACCAAATATATTCCTATTCACATCCTACCATGCGATATCAGAAAATAATAATAATAATAAAAAAGCCAAAATATTAAATGATCAAAAATAATGTATTTTTGAAAATGCAAAAAAACTGAAACTTACAGCAGCAATACTAACCTTAGAACCCTGGACATGCAACAGACAAAACAGACAACACATCACAACAATAAAAGAAAAAGAAAATTATTTAAGTTAACTAAAAATACAATCTAAAATTGAAACACATTAGTATATTGGAATTAAACAATTGTTTAATTTATATTTAAAACAGCAAATCATTTCAGCGCAGCATGAACATTTGAAAATAAGGATTTCTAAGAGATAGCTGTGCTCAAGAAAAGGAAAACTGTAAATCATGTGAACACTGATTCTTCCAAGCCAATGTATATCTTTTATATAGCAAATAGAGCAATTTTATGAAGCAATGTAAACCGAAGTAATGTCTTTACTCATTATACAGAAATAAAATGAGCGTTTTACAACAAGCCATTCAACTTAAATATAAAAAAGTAGTTAATCTTTGTGTAAGGAGGAAAATATATTTAAAATGCTTTGACAAACAAATGTAAATCACAAAAAGGAAACTGGTTCTTCATGCATAATGCTTCTTCCTTTGAAGCAACACATAGTTCATTATATGTATTACATTTTTTGGGTGTGATTTCTTCAACCCAAACCAATATCACACTGGATATTTGAATGTTTTTGAACCACAGGAAGAAAAAAATCAAGTTTCATTAAGCACCTGGAACTGAGGAGTTGGTCTTCAAATTTCAATGTTCACAATTAAAAAGCCAGGTAAAATTTTTATATTTTAGTTTTAGGTGGAAGCACATTCTCTCTTACTGCTATGGCCTAGGAACTATTTCTTATGTTTTCCCTGGGTATGTTTTAAAAAGAGAAAGAAACTGAATTTCAAGAGCACGTTGCTATTTTTGTCATTTGCATAGTGGAAAAAAACTAATCTTAGTTAAAGAAAACAAGCTGAAATGAACTTTTTTCCTTTTGGTATGGAAAATGCCACATTCAACCAGTTTTTAAATGTGTCTTCCTCTTTTACAGTTTGATGCACCTCGAGAATTAACCTATGGCTATCTTCTCTCGATTACTAGCTGACAATTTTTACAGCAGTGTGTCACTGTTTATTCTCAGAATTGTTATATATCACATAGCACTTGTGGCATGACACAAGTCATGAACACAATAATGCTAACATTACAAACAGAACATATTGAAACATACCTCATCTTGTTTTTTATTTCATAGACCTAATAAAAGGCTGCCTTAAATGTTTATTTGAGCTTTGTAGACAGCCGTTCACATAACACCAGCAGCCCTCAGATCACAATTTGAGAGCTGCTGTTTTAAAGGGTGCAAGCAAGAACTGGAATTATAGACTTTATATACTAAGTGGAAAAACAAATTAATTGCAAAGGGTCTGGGAATCTGTATTCCAAGGTAGCTCTCAATTGTTACACGTATTCCAACTCCTCAAGCTTATTTGCCTTATTCAGGGTCATCAAGTCATTGTCACAGCTGCTGCCCTTGTAGTAAGCAATGATTATTTCAAGTTCCTAGCTTGTACACAAAGTGTTTTATCTGGCAACCTGCTGTTATTAACAGAAAGTATCTTCTGCAAACCTTTTTCCTTAGAGCACCCCAAATACGTTTTTTTCACACTTGTACACTATCTTAAAAATGTTTTCTTTATACCTGTAACTAAAAAAAAAAAAAAGCCTCCAAGACCTCTCCCATATAATGAAAAAAAAAAGGAAACTGGTTTTATATTTTATGATCACCTCGTAATATTGGCAGTTAACTAATATCCCCCAGTTTAATAATCAAGACATCAGAATCAACAGTGGAACACACTCCATTTTATATTGTAAAACAACTAAACTGGTTATAAGATTTTGTTAATATATACTTCTGTTCCAAAAATCATTTCACATATACAATTGACAATCCTTAAAAACACCAGCATTTGAAGCAAGTCCACGTACAGAATCTGAGACAGAAGAGGTACAGAATTGAAATCAAGGCAAAGAGTAAAACATCATAATAGGTTACTGTCACTTACAGTAAACTTTCCCCTGTATTCCATACAAACTTATGACCTGCACTCTGCTCTTGAGCCACTCACAGATTTGTGAGTGGTTTGTTTCTAGAGATAAAGAATTTTTTTAATTTTCCTCTTCCTATTCATACTGAATAGCTCCTATTCACAGCACTATTGAGCTCATCCTAGTCTAGATTAAAAAAAAGCAAGGCAAAAGATAAATTTATACTACAAGAATTCAATAGTGAGGCAATTCCATAATTAAATTTGCCTGTTCAACAGTAGACAAGGGATCACGGAAGAATTTTTCATCCAGAAGAATTGCCATTTCAATACAAATCCTAATTAGGCAAAGGAAAAGATCTTTTTGAAATGGTGAATTCCCCAAATGGACATGTTTTTAAAGAAACTGTGACAGTATTCAAGGGAGGGAACACAATACAGAACTTGTTGCACAGAATGGAAAAAAAAAATAAATCTGCAATTCCTCCAATATTCTGAAAGTCATTTTGCTATATTTATGTCTTGGTTCTTTCCTGCACATAGCCTTAATTGATGCAAGCATCCAATATTCAGTATCTATTCTACTAATGAGAAATAGGTGAAATGCCTTTAAAAAAATGAGAGGCAATGGGACACATGAAATAACAACTACCTCTATAGCAGATTGCTGAGAAGAGAGTTTCGTAACAGACATATAGGACTGTTCAAGAACCAGCAGCCTAGGATGAGGCCTTGTGTGAACTCAGACAGACACAATGAACTCAGCAACCTATGGATAAGCAGGATAGTGAGATTGATAAACGAACTATGTGTTTCTATCTGTCATAGTCTCCATTAGATAACAAACAAGCTACCTCATAAAAAGAAGCTGGATTCAACTCCAGGTTAACAAGCACAGCAGTCGGTGGACCCTACAGGCATCTGGCTGACCAGCCACTAAATGTCTACATCACAGAGAGCAGAATAATTTGTTTCTGTTGAGTAGATTTTCATTGGCTCAAAATCCAGTCCACACGTATGTACTTTAACCTAAATTTACCCTATTCACCTCCTGAATTCCATCCTGGTTTATCATCTGGAAGTAAAAGGGGGGAAAGACCTTCATTGTCAGTTTTATAGCCTTTTTGCTGTCATATTTCATTATACCAGATCAAAAAGTAAATTAATTTTTAGAAGTAGATGTAAATTACATATCCTAAGCCACAAACACAACACGCTAAGAGGGAATTGCTACTTTAAAATTTCAATATGGGTCCCAAGGGAATACGAAAGTGGGAATATTTGAGTCATGTTTCACAACAGTGAAAAAGGCAAAACTGAAGTAAAATGTGCTCATACTTCTTGATAAACTGAATATATGTATTCTACAGGACCTACAAAATGTGAGGCTTTTGACACCCCAGAAAAGCTCCACAGAATAAACATATGGAGGATCTGAGGCTTCCAAAGACAACAGACTAAAAGAAGATGAAGACGCTATGGATTCAAATAGGCAAACCAGGAGGTATGACTCAAGCCTAAAATGTCATAAATGATATGGAGATGAATAAAGACATGATAAACCAATCCTTTCACAGCACGAACAGCAAGGCACATAGTGATTTTATTCATTTAAGCAGATTCAAATCTCAAAGACAAGAAGTGCATCAAAGGTTATAGGATTATTTTGTCAGACTCAATGCCATAGGATATTATGGAGGCTAAAAGAGGAAGTAGCTTCCAAAAAGATTAGATAAAGTTTAGAAGGATAAATTCCTCAGTAGTTATTAAACATGACAATCTGGACACTCCCTCTGGCTGTTAAAATCCTAAATGCTGAAATGATGTATCATTAGAGCAATCAATATGCCTTGCTTAAGACTTCTGTATTTTGATGTAAGCTGCAAACTGTTGGAGGAAGAACGCTAAACCAACCAGGCCCTTAGGCCGACCTAGTAAGGCAGCTCTGCAACACGGGGACAGCACGCTCTCACGAGTTCCATCTGAAAATCAAGAAACACTTTTTCACTGCTATGGTCACTGAGTACTGCTAGAGGTTTCCCAGGGATGTGGTGGAGTGTCCGTCCTTGGAGATACTCAAAAGACACACAGACACAGTCCTAAGTAACTGTGCGGCCGCGCTTGACCTGGGAGGTTGGACCAGAAGACATCCAGAGAACCCTTCTAATCACACCCATTCTGTGGTTCTTTGAATCAGGGAGGGAGAAAGAGTATTGGCTCTTTCCACCTTCAAGAGTTATTCTGAAAGGAAGTATCACTATACTGTCCTAAGTGTTTTTAGGCAGTGGAGAGGTCAAAGAAATCTTCCAGTTTCAGACCTCTTCTCTCCTCGAATTAGCAGCTCAGGAAAGGAGGCACGTGAGACAGAGTCCTTTTTAACTGATTGCAAGCACGGGACTACTTTGCCCACTTAGGACTCAGAAGAAATACATTCCTAACCTCCAGTCTAACCACTCTCCACAGCAGCTCAAGGGTGGAAAAGTATTAGAAATCTGAGAATTAGTACAAAACTCCTATTCATATTCATCATACAATGGATATTCAGAAGTGGTCTGATGCCCTTCATAAATGTGATCCCAAACAATATTGAGGGAAAACACCTTCTCTAAGAAATAAGAAGGATGTTCTGGGCTCTTTACATCTGTCATCATGATGAATAAATTTGCCTTCCTGCTAATACTTATGGTCAGACAGTGACAGAATGTCATTGCAGTTGTATGGGAGGGAAACAGCTCTCTGTTAGGTGGAAGTGATTATGAAATTATCATCTAGACAATAATGATTATTACCAGGTGAAGTTAATTTGCAATTTTTTTCAATTACTTCTCCCCACCTTCCCTGTACATCTGGGGGGAAAGTAATTTTTTTTTTTTAAATTTCACAGAGCAGGATTAATTCCTTTCAAAGCCAGCTACCTATCTTTTAGTGAATTAGTTTATTTCACAATTTATTTTATTTTATTATCCTAAACAGATGGCAAAATTGAGCATTTAAGTAATACACATAGTCCCCATGTAGGGGAGAAATGTATGCATAATGCACAAATTCGAAAATATAGTTTTTTGTATCAACGCATGAAAATCACTGCTATTGTAGCAAGGCAGTATCGACACACAATATTTTAACAAATTTATAAGTAATTTATAAAGTAGTATCAGCTATCTATCTATACACACAGAAAACCATGTATTTATTATCCAGAATAAATAAAATGGAAATAGAAAACTACATAATTCTTTTTTTGATGGAACAGCTCTACAGTGTTACAAACCAGCATAAGAGCTGAAAAAAACACTAAGACCATGCCTAAAATTTTTGTTTTAAAAATATCTCCCAATGTCCTTTTATCTAAAGACCAATAGTACAGCCTGCATCTCAAGAGGGCTTGGAGTGCCCTTCTTCATCCTCGTCAATATTTACAATGAAGCACTTGTGAAATTTTTTATTCAGCAAACTTGATGTCATTCTTGTGTCTATGGACAACTAAAGCCTTTCCTGTGAGTGTTGCACTTCTCCTTATAACAAATATTTTTACAGTTAACAGATTTAAAATAGTAAAGATATGGAATTTAGCCATTGTTAACTGAAATTGTCTGACTGAAAGTCATATTGATGTTCAGCCAATTGCTAGTCCCTAAATTCATAACTTTCAAAGAAAACCATGCAAAACAGGGTTGGGTTTTTTTTGCTAGCTAACTGGAAGTAATAGTAGAGGCAAAGTAAATTAATCTCAGTTGCTGAATAGCTAGAACAGGAAACTGAGCTTTTACTGCTAAAATACATGCATAGTCTCCATTGCCTCCTAGCCATGTTATACTTCAGAGGGGCCTCTTTGTCCCTTCTGGGTCTCATTTTTTCCCCTGTTAGACTAGTACTAACAGCAGTTGACTGAACTGGGATGTTCAAGGAAAAACATTTATTATTAAAAAAATAGTTACACATATTACAGCAGGTCGAGGGAGGTGATTCTGCCCCTCTATTCTGCTCTTGTGAGACCCCATCTGGAGTAGTGCCCAGTTCTGCAATCCCCAACATAAGAAGGATATGGAACTGTTGGAATGGGTCCAGAGAAGGGCTACACAGATGATCAGAGGGCTGGAGCACCTCCCATATGAGAACACTCTTGACAGAGTTGGGGCTGTTGAGCCTGGAGAAGAGAAGGCTTCGAGGAGATCTTACAGCAACCTTCCAGTACCTGAAGGGAGCTACAAGAAAGCTGGGGAGGGACTGTTTACAAAGGCTTGTAGGGGCAGGATGAGGGGGAATCGGTATAAACTGAAGAGGGGCAGATTTAGACTAGTCATTAGGAGGAAACTCTTCACAATGAGGGTGATGAGGCACTGGCACAGGTTCCCCAGCGAAGTTGTGGCTGCCCCATCCCTGGAGGTGTTCAAGGCCAGGTTGGATGGGGCCTCAGGCAGCCTGGTCTGGTGGGAGGTCCCTGCCCATGGCAGTGGGGTGGCAGAATTAGATAATCTTTAAGGTCTCTTCCAACTCAAATCATTCTGTGATTACACGCACAGACAAGGTATCACATTAAAATAATGTAATTACTACTATAATACAAATATTAACAAAATATTTTTCCCTTTTCCACAAAGCATTCTATTAGGCTACTCTGCCTGCCTGAGCTGTGATCACCTTAAAACTTACAACCTACTAGGAACAGAGAGTGGATAAAAATATCAGCCTTTTTCAATATAGGAACAAAAAACCCCCAAAGGAAACGAAGGCCAGTACCTATGAGAGGAAGAAGTAAACAGAGTAGTGACAGAATGACTTCTGGTATCATTTAGCATGCAAAGAAATAGTGGCCGTGCCACGCAGATTTATGAATCAATTACTAGCCATCATAAAGCATGCAATTTTGTTACAGTAATTGTGATTAATCCTAATGATCTTCTCTTTCAAATGAAATACTAAATAGTTATGAAATATTAGTCTTACTTAGCACAAATTCTGTAATAAAATCAGTGTTTCAAAAATATTATAAACACTCTGTATATCAAAGCTTAACAGTTTCAATATTTTTTTTTTTCCCCCTGAGGGAATTAGTGGAGAGGGGACAGGAATCCCTAAAGAATAAAAGTCAACTGCAAACAGTGGTTTGTACTTTTAACAACAATTTCTAATATGACCACTAGGTGGAAATATTGTACTTACAGTTGGGGATGTGGCTGCTGACAGCAATGGCAAAATTCCTCCACAAGCAATAATAATATTGTCTACCATCTGGGAAATGAGGTGTATTGTGTTGTGTACAAAAATAATATTTTCATTGCTATTGACAAAGTCCATCACAGACTTTGTGGAGTGACTGCAAGAACAGAAGAAAGGATGTATTAAATCAAACAGTTAAAACAAGAGTTCAGACAAATTTATTCTTTAGAACCAGACTGTGAAACTTTGCATGTAGATTGCCTAAAAATACAACCAAGTGTAGTCTAATGAACAAATTGATTGCTATCTGCTTTCACATCAGGATTAGTTTCAGATACCCACTTGAGAACAATAACTCATAACCTTTTATTCCCATCAATCAGTACCTCACAGGTGTTCTGTTGAAAGCAGTGGGGTTGTTTCTTCATTGGAAAAGTTATTAAATATTACTAAGAGTGCACCATACTGCACCAGAGCCATTTGAAGCACCCTTGATAGCACCAAATGATAATACCTCCCAGTGTTTTACAGGAGAAATTTGCTTATATGGTGATACCTTGACCTAATATTAACTTTATTAACCAATATTAACTTTAGCACTAGTAATAGATTTGCAAGACACAGATGCGAGTAAAAGTAGGTGAAATCTCAGCAGAAATTTTCTCAGGTGAGAAACTGTCCCATGAAACAATCACTTCCTCAAAATATAAAACACTGTCTGAAAATACTGAGGTTGTTTCCAAATACAACACTGTTGCCAGGAAGCAAACAAAAATTGAAGGCATCAATTGAAAGAATACAAACCGAGCCTTTAATCTCCAAGCATTACCTAAGCACAAGTACAATCCCACCCCCCATATCTGATAAAAAAAAATAAAAATAATAACAAAAAATTCTGTATTTCCCAGGGACTACCACAAAACATTTCACCAAACTGGAAATTAAATACAATACAAATTGGTCCTTCGATATAACTATGCTCAAATTTTCTGAAAATGAAATATTCTGTCCTGGAAATTAGATTAAATAGAGCCTATTACACCAAAGGTCTCTGATAACAATAAGTTATTGAGCATCTCTGTTATTGGTGTTATACAATGTAACCATCACAAATAACTACAAGTATGAGCTGGCAGGCAAAAAAAAAAAAAAATGTCAGGTAGAAAGAATGATTCCTTAGAAAATCTTATTAGGAAAGAGTTTATTTATAAGGTTTGAAGACAGAGAAGCTCTCTTTTAATTGACTAACTGAAAACATGGCCATTAGCAGGCTCCCAAGTCTTCCTCATGTCTGAAACAGAAGCAGCAGATTCTAATGCTAATCCTAAGAAAGAGCAGCTCAGTTTAGTTAGGTATGCATGAGTTACACAACCCTTAAAAAAATCATAAATTGTTACCTGTGAAACAGAGGTGTTAAAGGCTAGGAAGGGGTAAAAAAAGAATACAAGATGCAGAAGGGCACTTCACCCAACACCAACTCTTTCACTTGCCACTGTCCCAGTAACATCCCCTCTACAATACTTCTGATTTTTTTTGTTGATGGAAACACAGAACAGGAGTTAAAGAAGAAACAGCCATCTACCTTCTCCAAACATGTACATCTGTTTCTAGTGCGAAGAGCAAGTCTGTTAGGAGCCGCTGGTGCATGGGAGACCATTTAAACTCTGGTATACGAAACATAGTTGTGCGTGGACCTGGACTAAACTGTCGTCGCTGCTCTTCTGTCATTGGCATTCCTCGAAATCCTAGGTCAACACGTAAATCCCGGTCTTGCTGGGTGACAGATCGACCCTGTACTGCCTATATAAACAAGAAATAATGTGTTTGTGAATAGATCTTGGAATTGGAGAAAGGATGGGCTACAAATGCACTCCAGCAAAAACTACAGGAGATGTTGATATTCAAAGACAGGTAGTATCATTCAGTAATGGTACTGCTCCAGTTCAAATCAATCAGCACTGATGGGTTATAGTTGGCCTTGCTTTCAGCTGTTCAACAATGTACTACACATTCAGGTTCTTCACCTGAAGATTTACAGAAAAGATGAAGTGTAGCATGTACAAGGTCAGCAGCGACAAGCCTTTTTTAAAATGAAACAACTAGTCTTTTGTGCTGATAACATAATTTTCTTTGACTATTTGACCCACAACATGGACTAACTACACAGTGATGGCTTCAAGGAAAGAATGTACATATCTTTAGACAGTTGCTCCCTTTTCAAAATCAATTTATTTATTTGGTCTTTTCAGCAGGATTGTTAGAGAACCAAATCAAGCCTCCTAAATCTCATTTTGCCAATTTTGTTACACTTTGTTAATTGGTTAACAGTTTTAGGGGTCCTCACAATGTTCTTTAGATTCTCCCAACAGGGGTTGGGTGTGAATATCATTTCCTTTCAATACCTACACAGTCCTAACTGTTTCACCTGGTGTTTAAAGACAAAAGTAAAAGATAGACATAGATGCAAATACTGGGATGGAAAAAAGTAGTAAATAGAAAACATTTTGACTGAATTTGAGGAAAATATTCATAACAACAAAATTACTTATAATGTGCAACATCTCTGAAAGAAAGAAATACAAAGACTTATCCTTTATTTTAAAGTGACTTTAGTTTAGCTTCAGACTGTCAAAATAGAAACTATACTTGCTTTGCTCACATTTTCCTTTCTTGAGCTCAGCACACTGTTTTAAATCTGCACATTTAAAAGCAAAAAGATATTTACAAAATATTTGTGCTAGCAACGTAAAAATGAAAATAGCATCAGACTTGAGCTGGAAAGCTTCTTAGATCTACAGCCTGATTTTTATTTTCTGTGGCCAGCATTTCAGAAGCCATGCAAGTTTCCTTCATTCAGTTTTATGTACTTGCATCTAAATTGTTACTATTGTTTTAATTTCCAGTGTTTTCCTTAGTATTATCTTTATATATTTATTTTGTTTTTTTCTTAGACTTATGCAAGATTAGAACTCTTTGAATGAATCTTCTCCAACATGCTTTCAGTTCCATTCACAGTCTCTTATAGCTGGGACCACAGGAAAGAATTTCACATTCCTCAACATTTGACTGACTACTGATAAACGCATTAACTCTTCTTAGAAGTAAACAGTCCCATCTTGTACTTTGATGTACAGTTTGATGCTTCCTTTCCGTCCACGTGAAAAAAAGACTGTTCACTTCTTACTGGTAAGGTGGGAAGCTGACTGTAGATCTGTTTTTAGACAATTTGAGGTTACCAACACTGTTCACATACCACTTGTTCCCTTTTGGGTACAACCATAGGCAGTGGTGGCAGCAGCAGCAGTTATGATAATTGCACCATAACAGAACAGCTTTTTAGCCAATAAAACAGTCTTTGCAAGAACCAGTTTTGATGTGCGTTGCACTAATCACCACAAAACCCAACTCTATCTACACCTGGGCGGCCATTCTTTAAGCATTTTGCTTTATTTTCAGTGGTTTCAAAAAGATCAGATCTAAGGTAGTGGTTCCTATACATACTGCAATCAAAACTCTAACATCTGTCCCTACTGCAGCCATGTTAATTTTTTCATTGGTCTTTACTTCATGAAAATAATATCTTGATTTCTGTTTTATTTTACAAATCTCCCTCTTTCTTTATTACAGTTAACCTAATTTAAACAGAAAATTTAACTATGGACAGCTTACATTTCATAGGGTGTTTTAAAACCGCCAAAGAAGAGATTGATAGAGAACAACAGTTCCGGTGGTTACACAGTTGATAATATTTTTTTAGAAAAAAATTTAAAAGAGATATTAACGGCTACAGACTTAAAACAATTCATTGTATTTCATCATTGATTTTATTGGAAAATAACTGTACTTTAAGTAACTTATAGAGTCAGACTCCTGAGGAGTACACAATTTGTAGATAATTTGGAGATCTACATGCTATTAGGAGTTTTGTGAGTAGCTAAAGGTAAAATATCTGGAAAATACTCTGTCTCTTCTGTCTTACAATAATCAGATAAATGTTCATTAAGATGTATGAATCATTTCAATCCTAACAAATAATAATACGCTTGAGTTATTTACATTTCTATAGGTGAAGTTAATCAATAAAAGATGTTAAAGAACAGAAAAGTCCCAAAGTCACACACACGGAATTTTCTACAGTAGTCAGTACAAAGTCAGATTATCTTTTTCATTCAAGGTTTATCTTAGAAATTCACTGTGTTTATGGGTGTATATAGGTACATAACAAACGCTAGCATTTCACTTGTCTTTTACTCTTCAAACAAAAATCCACATTTCAAAATTAAAACTGAGTGCTTCTTTTTCTTGCTATCCCCCATTCATTCCCATTTATCAGTTTCTTTGGTATTAACAGCCTTACTTTTAAGACTTAAAATAAGGTGCTTGGGAACTGACAGTAACAGACACACAGCTCCTATTGAAAGCTTTCATTGATTGTTCTGTATTACACAGAATACTTTCAAATACAAGTAGCCCTACATGTTGCTTGATAGTCTGACCACTGATCTTATGAGGATTTTCATAGTTTTGAAAAAATACTTTGAAGAGAAACCCGAATAATACCTGTCCAGGGAATGCAAGACTTCCATCTGGTTTTCTCTTCAAAACAGAAGTTCTTACCACAAAAGAGAGACTTAGAAGACAGTATTCTTTCTGTGTGTCAGAACCCACTGCTCTGAGCTACCGCCTTTTAAATTTTTATTTTTTTTTTAAAGGGAAAGTATCTGTTCTGGAAACTTGTTCAAATAAGTTAAAATGTCCATTCACTGGTAGTTTTCTAAAGAACAAAGCAGAAAGGCTGATTGATCTGGGTTATTTTATCACATGACATGTACTTCGAGTGTACTTCGGTGTGTATCTGAAACCTTCTGACAATTTGGTACATGCTACATAGTACCAGGCAGAGAAATTTTTGCAGTTTTTGGCTGGCTCTTCTTCCATGATTTCAAAATCCAAGAGAAGTAATACTGGTGTACATATGGGACATATAGTAAAACAGTAAAAATCTTGAAGGTAGACAATTCTTTCACCAGATAATAGTCTTAATAAACAATCATTGATTACATGCTACAGTCTCTAAACAATGCCTGTGAGGAAATTACTTCTGGGCTTCAAAAGTTAAAATGATCCTATATTTTGCTGGAGTACAAATTCTTTCAACACCTATACTTCCACCTTGGCCTTCCCATTTTCAGAATGCTATGGCTCTCACAAACACACTAATTTTTTAGAATTTTTCAGAGAGAGACCTAGACAAGAAAGATCTCCAAGAAGAAAGTAGTTACTACGTCTTTTATTTATGATCTCTGGTCTGGAAATCAAGGTGCAGTTTTTCTTCTATGATCCCTAAACTATTCCTATTCTTGTGTTAGGATCAAATATGGAGACTATTTATGCCAGCATTATTGTATGGGAAAAAAGACAGTGTGCTAAAGTGTTGTAAGACTACACTCTGGGAAAGGTAGAGCAAGAGTGAAAAACACTCCAATGTGTATTTCATAGTAAAACATGGATATTTCTGACCTTAAGACATACTAACAAGACAGTCTGAATTAGAATTCTAAGAGTAGCAGTTAAACAGCTCACAAGAAACAAGGAAAAAGAGATTATCTTAGCTCTGTTTTTTATAAACTACAGCATCTACAATTGCAATCCATAATTTCTAAAAAGGCATGAAAGACTTCACAATACTTAAACATGTGGTGGCATTTTCAGAAAAATACGCTTGGAGGATGGACACTTTTAATGTAATTAATAAATATACTTCAAACATCTCTCAGATCTCATAATATCAATTTATCCAGCAGCAAAAACCAGCAATTACATGAGACGCATAGATGGCTACAGCACTTGAAACTTGCCTGGGTTGTGGTAGTCGTCTGGATTTTCCGTATCTCTTTTCCTGCTTCCTTGCCATCATCAGATCTTTCTGTATCTGATATTATACTTCCTGCATCAACACTAGGTACAGTTTTGCTACCAGAAGACTCTGTCTCAAGAGTTGTGGCAGTCATTTCAGCATATTCTAATCCTTTAGATGATGAAGCCAACTCCCTCTCAGAAATGCTACTCATTCCATCTGAAGTTGTGTGAATCTTGAACTCCTTATCCTCTATTATACTTGAAGCACATGTTATATCTACACTACCCGTCATATGTGCAAGCAATCCCAAATCATCATTTACACCAAGATGCATCTGCGTCTCTTGCACATTTGGAATCGAAATGTGATTACTTGAAAGTTCAGGGAGAAGTTTCTCCTCTTGACTAGGTATTTTATCAAAGAGAAATGAGGTACTGTTAGTAGATGGTTCATCCTTCTCATCAGCCAAAGTTATTAATGGACCATTATCTTTTTCTTCATTTTTCTTAATAATACCCACACTTCCATGAACATTGTTTTGCAGCTTCTCAACAGCAGCACTATATACGTTATCTAGAAGAGATTCGACTTCCACAAGTGCACCATTTTCTCCAGTTACCAGTGTCTCTGGCGATAAATCCATATCATCAAGTTTTACTTCAGTAGCTTCTACCTTTTCAGCTTTTATATCAACCAAAAGATCATGAACTTCCACATGCACTCCTCCTCCTGGTCTCTCAGCATTTCCAAGTACATCATCTGACACCTTTGTAGCCATGAGCAAGTCCCTCGTATCTGTACTGACAGGGTAATCCGTTTCACTTTCTGGACTTTGGCTTTGTGAAAGGTCTTCAATCTCTCGAATTTCCATTCCACCTTTTGCTCCTGTTGTCTGAGAGGAAAGACCTGAGATAGTGCTCACGTTCCCCTTCTTCCCCTTTTTTATGTTTTCTTCCTCTTGCCTTTGGTACTCTTCATACATTTTTGCTAGATACTCCTTATGAGCTTCATATGTGACCTTAAGAAGAAAAGAAGAGGCCACGTGAATGAATATGTCACGTGAGCTTGGACAAAAAACAACAAGAATCTTAACAACATATTATATGCAGCTTATGAATTGTTTCACAGCAATGGACCTACAACGACGACCAAAAAAATGCTGCCTTGACGTGTATGGAGATAGCCACCAGATGGCACTAAATCACTTTGCATCTTATCTGGGGGAGTTGCCGGTATCAAAAAACATCCACGAGCCATTTCTTACCTTTGAATGAGCTATAGAAAGAGTATCCACCCACACTCTCCAGCCTCCCCATTCATATTTTATTGCATGATACAAGAGAATACGGAAAATGTTGTAAACCATCTCTGTGATCTTCTGCTCTTCAGAGTTCTTAGGGTTAATGTATCCCAGAGAAAACATCCAGTCCTGCCACACTGAACACTGAAGTAAACATCTAAAGTGAAATAATTAGGTCAAAATATATCCAAACAAAGGTTCTATATTTTAACATTATGATGGTTAAAATAGGAGAAATATGTCCCCTTAACTTAATCCAATGGCAGAAAAAGCTTAATAACACTTCAGGATGAATAAAAATGTAAAGTATATTCTAAACAGAATAATCCAATATTAGTTGCTGAACTTGCATAAATTACTGCACATGTAATCAATTTATGTTTTATAAACTCCACTTACTACACAGTATAAAACTCTTAACACAGACTATAACAGATTGCTATTACCCACAGTCAAGGATGAGAAAATACAATTTGTAGTGACATACCTTCTGTTTTCACGGCTATTACTAAAGAGTTTTATCATATCAGATAAGAACAAACGCCGAACTTCCATCAGTTCTGCACTTGGTGTGGAGTTTTTTAACAGCGTTGCCACCACCTTAAGAATCACTTTGAAAGAATAAATTAGTTACATAACACATTTTAACAGCATTAAAAAAAGAGTTGCCAAGAGCAACTAATGTAAGTAGTAACTGAAACCCATACATATTTGAGATACAATAATGAATTCTTCTCAATTCTTGAATGATTTAAAAAAAAACCAAACAAAAAACTTACAACCTCTAGGCAACGAATTTATCATGTAAACATAATATATTGTCCTTACTTGGATTCTGAATCTTCACTGTAGAGTCTGGTTCTGGATGTGGTTTATGAACAACTTGAGTGCACACTTGTTCTGTCAAAATCTAGAAAACAGAATATTTATTTTCTTTTACCATTTTTATTTAAATGCTACAGCATTTCTTTGCTCATTTTCAAATGCGTTAAGAAGAACCTTTACCATGGTCACATAAAACATTTTGGTAAAACATTTTTATTCCTGAAGAATGGAAATGACCAATTCCTCTATGCAAGAAGCAAGAAGGTTTGGTAGAGAATAAAAATTATGACATTGTTAAAAAAAATGTGCAAAACATGGCAAAATACATTTTGTACCAAGCAGTTCTTTCTTAAAATTTTGATCTAATATTTTCTCAAAAGTGATGAGAATTGTGACATTGTAAAGCACAGACCCATAATATAATTAAGTCATAATTCATACAACAGAGATGAAAACCTCTATGTTTAATAATCTGTACCTCATAAAGTGTGTTATATGTTGTAACGGTCACTGTATTTGTATGCAGCATCAACCTTTCTCCAAGAAGAGTGAAAAGACTGTGAGTATGCATGATTTCAACCTTTCTCCTGGAAGAGAAATTAAAACTGTAAGGAAAATTGCAAGTATGTTGAATGTTTTAAGAAAATGCAAACAACCTGAAAACCCAAATATTTTGATGTTGTATTAAAAAGTTGTTATTTTATAAATATTACAAATTAAATGTTATCTAAGATCTTTCCCACTACAAATACAATTGAAGTAAAACACAAAGGTTCTCAGAAAGCAATGCTGCATCTGCGATGGGCTTTTGTATAAAAGTAATGACATTTCATTATCACCCTCCATGATTTTCACAGAGGAAAAATAAAAAGGCATCCCTTTCTATCTTACTGAAGCTGAGAGAATTCAAGATATTCCCAGGCTGGCTAAAATGTGATCACTGCAGAACATATCTTTTCTTGCTCTCTTAAGGACTCAGGACAATCCAACCTCAGATCTTCCAACATAAACACTAACATATGCAGGTTTATCAGTACTGCCATTCTCTTTAAATGCAGCCAAAATAATTAAATCCTGGAATAACATGTTACAATGCAAAGGAAATAAAATCCTGAAATGCTATGAAATGCCAAGTGATTGAAGTGAGAATTCTATAACTGGATCAAAAACTACTCAGCTCTTAAAAAGTAGAGAAGGAAGCAGCTCACATCACTGAATTCCATCTGTATCAAAACATTTTTGTTTTAAAATTGTATATGATAAAGAATAAATTGCATGATTAAATTTATCTCCTACTGTCATGATAATGAATAATTATAAATAATAATGAATAATCTATATTGAAGCAGCAGAAAAATATACAATGAGAAAAAATAAAGTTATAGTAAAATTGTATGCATTCAAAAGCTAAGAAAGTCCCTTTGCATGATTAGTGCTGATAATAACACAGGTTTAAATTACACTGATTTATTCTAGATCTTTTGAAATTAATACATTATATTATAACTTTCAAATAACTACAAGAGAGTGACAACAACTTACAACAGGGTGAAAGTTCAGCAGTTACTTATTAGAAATACTGCAAATATTCAACCTTGTGAACTATGATGCAACACAGAGAAGTGAAAATTCATTTAAATATGCAGATAAAAACCAAAAGTAAATAACTGAATATAATTTCAGTGGTGGTGTTGAAAGAATCAAGGATGGCAAAGAAGGAAACGAACAGGATGTTGCCAGCTGTTAAGGTTAGACGAAGTAGTCTGTCATCACAGACAATAAAGTCTCTCATCTAACATATTACTGGTCAGTCCACCCAAGAATCAATTACCTCCCCTCTATAGCTAAAACTGCGATGAATATATATGAACTACAGCCATGGTAATTGGGTTTTTACCTACACATTTGTTATTAATATTGTATTGGTTCAGATTTCATAAATCACATTATAACATCTCTTTATGCAATTCTGCTTTCATGTATTAAAATCCATTGCCTGATTCCCATACTGTGAAATTGAAATTTATGTGCTTTATAAGTTTATGCAGTTTATATTTTTATAAACACTAAGAATTTCCTGTATTTGACTACAATGTTATAAAATCATGCTTAAGCACACAAATGTATGTGCACAAATAGGCACACCTCACTAGTGCTAGCCGTAAGATATGAAAATGGAGGGAGGGCATCTTTACTTGTTGAGCTCTACACAGAATGTGAACATTTATAGATTTTCAGAGATCTGAAAATTTAAAAAAAACTTTGAAAGTTACGTAGAATATTCAAGTGGATTTCAGTTACTTCAGCTACGTGAAAGATGAAGTTATTTACTTGCATGCTAAGTACTTATTTTTACTCAACAACAGAAACTACGCTGATACCTCGAAAATTACAAGCTGATGCTAAGGACCAGGAAATTGAATTCAGCTTCTGAAAAATCTCACTTTTTTTTTTTTTTTAGTAATGTTCCACTGACAGAGTTTGCAATTTAATTTACTAGAAAAGTGATAAATATGTTAAACAAATGTACTTATTTGGACAAAACTAGGCTTCTGCACATGTCAGACCTTCATCTGTATCTCACTTAATCCAACTCCTATAAACGTGAATGATTTTTTGTAAGTAATGTTTGAAAAGCCCTTGGAGATTCTTGAGTGGACTATCAATTTGCTTTATTAATTACCAGAACGCTATTTGGCTTGCTGGATCTCAAAAGAAAAACCCCATTTGGGAGCATATTCTCAGCTAACTATCTCTCAATTATACAGTCATACTTTATTGATCTTACAGAGAAAAGCATGTCTAGCAATACCACACTCTGGCTGTATTCCTAGCTTCTTTTCCTTCTAAGGAGGTTTTATTTGACGAAATCTCCCACAGTAATAATTAGCACACGGCTAATTTTTACACTGGTCAATCTCCCACTGGAATATTGTTGTGGGTTAACTGCGACAGACAGTTAAGTGCCACACATGGAATGGGAAATGTGAGCAGGCAGCACGCTACGCAGCACTGCATGCTGTTTAATTATTTCTTAACACCAACATATGGAAGATGAGATTAAGTACATCCATTTCATGACAGCAGTTGTTTTAAAGGAGAATATTTCTTGCTGCCACATTTTATACGTGAATATTTCTTGCAGAAATATGTCCTTACCTCCTTTTCCTATGATTGCTTACTTAGTCTGCTTGCTTGTCCTTCTTAAACTTTCCCATGTGAATAACATATTTTTCTATTTAATTTTTCCCGTAATTTCTAAGCTATTTTAAAAGTACTGCCCTGAAACTTTTCATTGCAATGACAATCAAAATTCCAGCAACAGATTTTTTATGACACTCATATGTTTCCTATTACCTTTAGCTGAATATGTATTTATAAAATGTTTTTCAACTGTTTTCAGAGTTGAATTTCTGCATAGCGTATATTTGGCAATCACTGTATCTTTTCAAATGTCATAGTAGTAACAAATTAACTGGGAAATTAATTTTATCCTGATGTATAAAGATCATGCATATTATTAATCAGAAAGACCAACAATTTCAAATAATTTCTAGACTGTCAACGAATATACAGTAATCATGACAAAAATACAAGAATTGTGAACTTAAATACACCACCATAACAATTTTAAAACTTACTTATGACCCAAGTGTTTAAGAAAATATCCAAGGACCTTCAAAGCTTGCACCCATATACTCTCACTTTTGGAAGCCAATAATTTATAAATTACTCTAAAAAAGAAAAATAAATACAACAATTTTCACTTTATTACTAAACATCACATATATAGATTGCATGTCACTGAACAGGGATATTTCTTAATTTAAAAAAGTGTAAAAGTAGCAATTTATGCAAAGTGGAAGGATATAGCGAAAGCACAAAGCACAGCATGAGAGTTTAATTATGAATTCTTCAGGTTACAGTCATGATGTCTTTTGGTTCTGTTCAATGTTTTATAACAGAAAGAGGAAACCTTCTCTCATACTTCTACCTTGGAACAATCAAATAAAAGAAAGCCTGAGCTGTTGTAGCTTAAGACAAGAGAAGCAGATTGGAGCACACAAGGTCACATCCTGAAGTTTCCTGGAGAATACTACTGAAAATCTCTTCATTCTTAAAACCCCTACTTATTATCCTTTCTACACAGGATAGGGTACCTGTATTTAATCACAAGACGTTTATACTAAAACCTGATTTGTCAAAAGTAAAATATGGCAATACGTTACACAAAATCCCATAGACATCTATGAAGCTGCATCCTCATAATAGATGTTTTTTTTTTCCCTGTTTTACAAGCCCCTTACATTTTCCAAAGTACTTTCAGAACAGGACAAATACAGTTCTGTAGTAAATATTAAATTATTAACAAGAAAATTATTAATCTCGGAAAAAACTGCATTACTAAATTAGTCATAAGAGAACAAAAAAATATACCGCTTCTCAGGGAATAATCAGTTACTAATTTTACTCTTATTAACTTTACTGTTAAACAGATAAACATATGAATTCCACAGATAGCTTTTTCGATCTTTTCAGAGAGAATATAAGAGGTTAGGGCATGATTTCTCTAGTTTTCCTCTTCTTCTGTCCAGATTACATTAAAAGTCTTAAAACAAAATATTCAAAATTATTATGACATAGATACTTAGCTTTTTGATGCATCTTGTTTATTATATGTTCTGCTTGAGATTGAGAAGCAAGTACAACCCTACATTTACCTCTAGATATCATAATGATAACCTTAAGTGGATATTTTTTTTCCTCATAGCTATCAAAATCACAAAAAATTTAGCCAAAGTTAATAAAATTGTAGTTTGAAAGATCAGCAAATGTGATTTTCATGTGAAAAAGCAGCAATTAGGAGAGTGATGGTACTGCAACTACATTTAAGATATTTTCTCACTTCACTGTCTTACCGTATCCCATTTCTCTGATCAAAGGCAGGTATCATGGATGCTGGATGTTCGGACATTAGTGCCACTAGCAACTGCAGCACATCATGAATATTTTCATCCTGTATGACAAGCATCAATGTTATTAAAAAACTAACCTCAACAGTAGGCTTCCCATAGAGCTGGTACAATTGGTTACAGTAAAAGCTAGGTAATTACAGAAATGTACCTCATGCATTGTTAGTAAGTAATTTAATATGCTCTGCAGTTCATCTTCTTTCACTCCTCGATCCTAAAAGTAAAAGGAGGAGCATTATTCAGAGAAGATACATACATTGTTTGGTTAATAAAAACTTGGACCAAGTCAAGTAATCCTGTATTTTTTCTGTTTAATCTCAAAATATTAAATTATTTCTTTCACTCCATTGTTTTTCCTTATCACACAGGCAATTCAAAACAGCATGAAGTCAGCCCTCTGTTCCTGCTAGAAAGGACTTCCATAGTATAGGCCTTCCAATCCTATAAACTACTACTGCCACTCCTCCAATCCCTGACACACAATGAGAAAAAAATAAAAAACAGGAGGAATAAGCCAGGCCAGAAAATCCTTGTTTTCAGACTAGTCTCAAATGGCAGATTACACCTCAAAGACTAGTGTTCAGCTGTAACAGAGAGCAAGAATCCTAAACCATTTCAGCCAGGGGTAGAACAAAAAAAAGGTAAAGCAATAACTAACTAAACAACTGCCATTATCTTTTTCATTTGATAAATCAAACAACTATCTACTACCATATAAAAAAAAAGTGCAAATACCTAGAAGATTCTCTAGTATCAGATACTATTTCTGTAAGTACATTTAATATATTATTACTATTATGATTACATTAATAAAATATTTATGGCATGGTTGCATGGATTTACTACCTTCATGTTGATTAAAAGTACGTGCATCAACATTAAAATTAACCAGAAATACATACAGATCCTGACAGGTATTATGTATTTACTACTATGAAAGATCCTATTACACGTATATAACAGATCTCAATGTTTTCCATCAGGAACAAATTGCTTTACCTTCAATATAAGTTGTTTCAAAAACAGAAGCATAAATGCCCTTAATGATATGATTTCTTTCTGTGAGGGCCGAGGACCATCTGGAAGAAGAAAGTATACCACTTTTAAATATAAGCTAATTCCTTTAATGATTGCAGCTTCTTAAGGAAATCACAGTTCCCACAACAGATTTAGTATTCTCCTAATTATATGAAGTTCATATTTGCAAATGATATCATTTCTAACCTTTCAGATTCCCATTTTACAACACCAATATACATAAGTGATGATTCAATTTGAAGAAAAGAAATCCATAAATAGATATTTATTTTTTTAAACAAAGACATAGGAAGATGAAAGGTAGTAAGTAGGTCTAGACTCACACAACTAAATTAAGGTCTATGTTCTGTAGGTGTCATCATATGAGCCAGGAGTTTCAAATCCCACTTATAAACAGCTAGTCTCTTTATTGGCCAGATCTACTCAACCAACCCAATCTCAGTGCTCAACTCAGGATAAAAATTATTAGTTAGAGTAAATAGGGTTGAGTTCCACTGAAACCAACAAGAGCCGAAACGGCTAGTACAAGCTACACTGTGGATTTGTAAACTTAAAAGGGTCTGGATAAAAACCTGAATCTCACCAAAAATAGGTGATAATAAGTTGGAATAACTAACCCAGTATGTTAAATACCACATGAATGAAATCCAACTGAGGAAGGATTAACGAATTATTTGATCATTATCTGCAGCAGAAATTAAATTACCATATGGAGAAAATATTAAATCTAAACCAGCAAAAATATCCCAAAAATCTGTAATCCACAATACTTTAAACGATTGTGCTTAAGGAAGTATATCAGAAAAAAAAGTAGTGTCAAAAAATTGGGCATGAAACAATGCTTGAACAACTATATTCACCTGAACCTTCCTCTACTGTATTTCCATTCTCTCCTTTCATAAATATTTAAGGTTGAACTGGAAAGTCTTTTGTTAAGTTCCTACTTTGCAAACAATGTGTGTCATAGTCTTAAATTTCGCCTATTTTACTTTTTCATCAACAATTTCATCTTATGCTGATCAACATATATCAAAGCTTAATAACACTCAATCTCACAGTATTATTTCCAATCCAGATGAATGCAACTTTTTAATGAAGATTTCTTTTATAGACTCTGGTGCCACTCTTCAAAGTGAAGCCACTTCAGTGCACACAGAAATTCAAGCTTGCAAAAAGGGCAAACCTGAAAGTAAGTTACATTTCTTTGACAACCAGGAACAAAAAGAGTGGTTAATCCTCTCAAGTTTCCTTCCCTCTTCAGGAGTGGAGAGAAGAGAATTGGGTACTTTTCAAAAAGAAGGAAATACATCTCAACCTCTCCCCACCATGATGTGTAAAAACAAGGATGTTTTTGGTGTGCTGGTGAGGACCACCAGTATCTCACCACACAGAAAGTGGGGGAGAAGACACCTTGGGGTGCTAAGGGAGATACAGGCACTCTGGAGCTAGCTACTCCAGTTACCAGGCAATTGGGAATGAACTCTGTTCCCTCTAAGAGGGCTGAAGGCTCAGCAGCTCAGCTGAAGTGCATTTATACCAATGCACACAGCATGGGGAATAAGAAGGAAGAGCTGAAAGCTGTTGTAGGGCAAGGAGCCTATGATGTCGTTGCCATCGCGGAAATGTGGTGGGACGACTCATATAACTGGAGTGCAGCTATGGTGGGGTACAAACTCTTCAGGCGGGATAGGAAGGGTAGGAAAGGAGGCGGGGTAGCCCTCTTTGTAAGGGAGGACTTGGACACCATTGAGATGGATTGTGGTGATGAGGAGATTGAGTCCCTGTGGGTTAAAATCAGAGGAGCCCACCAGAAGGTAGATTTTGTGATGGGAGTCTGTTACAGACCACCCAGCCAAGGAGAAGCAGCTGATGAGCTCTTCTATAAACAGCTGGGGTTAATCTCCAGATCAATGCCTCTTCTTCTTGTGGGAGACTTCAATCTTCCTGATATCTGCTGGAAGTACAATAGAGCAGAAAGGAAGCAGTCTAGGAGGTTCCTGGAGTGTGTGGAAGACAACTTCCTTGCACAGCTGGTGAATGAACCCACAGGGGAGGGTGCCCTCCTGGACCTGCTGTTTGTGAACAGAGAAGGCCTTGTGGGGGATGTGGCAGTAGGTGGACGCCTAGGAAAAAGTGATCATGAGATGATAGGGTTTTCTGTTCTAGGTGAAGTGAAGAGGGTGGTTAGTAGGACAGTAGCATTATATTTCCAGAGGGCAGACTTTGAACTCTTCAGAAGGCTGGTTGGCAAAGTCTCATGGGAGACAGTACTCAAGGGCAAGGGAGCCCATGAGGGCTGGGAGCTCTTCAAAAAGGAAATCCTAGCAGATCAGGAGAAAGCCATCCCCATGTTCCGGAAAAAAAGCCGGCAGGGGAGAAAGCCAGCTTGGTTGAATAGAGAGATCTTGAGTGATATCAAGAAGAAGAGAAATGTTTATGGGCTCTGGAAGAGGGGACAGGCCTCTTGGGTGGACTACAGGAGGGAAGTGAGACTGTAGAGAAAAAATCAGAAGGGTTAAGGCTCAGCTAGAAATTGGATTGGCAAAGTCTGTGAAAGATAACAAAAAATCCTTCTATAAATATATAAATAATAAAAGGAGGACTAGGGAGACCATACAGTCCCTATTGGATGCAGAAGGAACAACAGTGACAGGGGATGAGGAAAAGGCTGAGGTACTTAATGCCTTCTTTGCCTCAGTCTTTAATTGTAAAGAAATTCGTTCCATCTGTGTACAAACCCAGGAGCTAGAGGAGCAAAATGAGGCTCCCATGATCCAAGAGGAGGTGGTCAGAGCCTTGCTAGCCTGACTAGACACCCACAAGTCTATGGGGCCGGATGGGATTCACCCTAGGGTATTGAAGGAGCTAGCAGATGTGCTGGCCAAACCCCTTTCCATCAACTTCCAACAGTCCTGGAAGATTGGGGAAGTCCCACTGGACTGGAGGCTGGCTGATGTTGTGCCCATCTACAAGAAGGGTCACAGGGAGGATCCAGGAAACTACAGGCCTGTCAGTCTGACCTCAGTGCCAGGGAAAGTCATGGAGCAGGTGATCTTGAGTGCTATCATGAAGTACATGCAAGAGAACCAGGTGATCAGGCCCAGTCAACATGGGTTCACAAAAGGCAGGTCTTGCCAAACGAACCTGATTGCCTTCTATGACAAAGTGACTCGGCTGCTGGATGACGGAAAGGCTGTGGATGTGGTCTTCCTGGACTTCAGGAAAGCCTTTGACACAGTTTCTCACAGCATTCTGCTTAGGAAACTGTCAGCCTCTGGCCTGGACAGGCGCACACTCTCCTGGGTGGAAAACTGGTTGGATGGCCGGGCCCAGAGAGTGGTGGGAAATGGTGTGAAATCCAGCTGGAGGCCAGTGACAAGTGGGTTCCCCAGGGCTCAGGGCTGGCTCCAGCCCTGTTCAATGTCTTTATCAATGACCTGGATGAAGGCATCGAGTGCACCCTTAGCAAGTTTGCGGACGACACTAAGTGGGGTGGAAGTGTCGATCTGCTGGAGGGTAGGGAGGCTCTGCAAAGGGATCTGAACAGGCTGGACCGCTGGGCAGAGTCCAATGGCATGACGTTTAACAAGGCCAAATGCCAGGTTCTGCACTTGGGGCACAACAACCCTATGCAGTGCTACAGACTAGGAGAAGTCTGTCTAGAAAGCTGCCTGGAGGAGAGGGACCTGGGGGTGTTGGTCGACAACCGACTGAATATGAGCCAGCAGTGTGCCCAGGTGGCCAAGAAGGCCAATGGCATCTTGGCTTGTATCAGAAACGGCGTGACCAGCAGGTCCAGGGAGGTTATTCTCCCTCTGTACTCGGCACTGGTGAGACTGCTCCTCGAATACTGTGTTCAGTTCTCGGCCCCTCACCACAAGAAGGATGTTGAGGCTCTGGAACGAGTCCAGAGAAGAGCAACAAAGCTAGTGAGGGGGATGGAGAGCAGGTCTTACAAGGAGTGGCTGAGAGAGCTGGGGTTGTTTAGCTTGGAGAAGAGGAGGCTGAGGGGAGACCTTACTGCTCTCTACAACTACCTGAAAGGAGGTTGTAGAGAGGAGGGTGCTGGCCTCTTCTCCCAAGTGACAGGGGACAGGACAAGAGGGAATGGCCTCAAGCTCCGCCAGGGGAGGTTTAGGCTGGACATTAGGAAAAAATTTTTCATGGAAAGGGTCATTGGGCTGTGGAACAGGCTGCCCAGGTGGTTGAGTCACCTTCCCTGGAGGTGTTTAAGGCCCGGGTGGACGAGGTGCTAAGGGCCATGGTTTAGTGTTTGATAGGAATGGTTGGACTCGATGATCTGGTGGGTCTCTTCCAACCTGGTTATTCTATGATTCTATGATTCTATGATATTGCTGTAAAAAACCTACCACAGATGCTTTAAAGATACGCGAACAGTTTTAGATCTATATGCTCTAATGGCACAATGAAACATTTATTTCCCATTGTAAAAACACAAGTAAGTTGCATTTTCTTCTACTAGCTGAAACTACATTAAATATTGCATGTGTTTTTGTGTCAATGGTGTGCTACTAGCCAACAGATATTTTTTCCCCTAATTCAAGTACAGATTCAACTCTTAACTGCATCACAGAAATCTGCTTCTTCACATACCCCACTTATTTGTATTCAATAGCAAATATTTGAAAACCAGGCCTAAAACCTGAGGCATTTTGCCTTTTCCAAAAGATTACAATAATGGAAACAGAAAACAGAACATGAAGGTGATGGGGAGCTCTGCAAACAGTTTCGGAAACAAGAACTTTAAGGAAGGCTTAAAAAGAAGATACTTCAAATTAACTGGGTACCTGCTCAAAGAAAGTTGTAAAGCTACATAAAAAGCATTTGCCACTATAATAGTTTGATCATCACATTTTTTTTGCTTCATTGCTAGTTGAAGATTTATTTAAAAAAATTCATTATTGATAAAGCAATGGTATAATTTATGCTGTAATTAAAAATATATATATTATACACACACATTGAGGTAATAAGAGACAAGTAGATCTTGTTTTTCAACTCAATCATTGAAAAGTATTTTCTTTACTATTAATTTTTGTGATTATCGCTGGATACAGACAACTCAGTGCAACCATCACTCAGAAACTGATAAACAGCACTGCTAAAGACTGAAAACAAACCCAAACCAAATCAACAACAAAGACAATCCTTTAAAGATCTGGTACAGCAACCGTAAGTCCCTAATAAAATAGCAACATACTTGTTAGTTTGCAAAGAGAAAGGATGCTTCCCTCATACCACGCCAGGATGAGTCATTAAATCATTTCCTGCTTTTAGATTCTTTACGCATGTATTTATTGCAGCTAGCACATAATTTGCATTAGATTTTTTTTAATATACACTCCTAATGAGAGTTAGCCAGTTTTATCCAGACAACAATAAACGAAAAAACATTATCCAATTCATCCTTGCAGCACAGAGCAATTACAAGGGCACAAACCAGAGTTAATTAAGAGGGGAAAAAGTAAATGTATTCACAGAGTAAAGTACAATCGGTATGGGTGTAAAAAAACTAATTGGGAAATTTGAATAACAAAAATAGCAATTTCTAATCCTGTCTTTCAAATAAAACATTGTGTTATCAGTTCGACAAGCAATCAAACTCAACTTTTTCTATCCCCCAAAAGAAAAACTATAGTTACTTTGCTTTCACATTAATTTTCATAATTCCTACTTTTCTAGCTCATGCTCCAAAACTCTGGACACTAAAAACAGTCTGAAAACTGTATTTAACATGAGTTATCTTGGACAATAACCACACATTCTCTTGCAGGCAAGATACTGTTCATAAATATCTGTTGACAAAAGGGTCTGGGAAACACTACTAGAGAATAAGAAATCACAGAAACACAGAATTGTTAACGTTGGAAGGGATCTGTATGTCATCTAGTCCAAAATCCCTGATGATGGTGTCATCTTCAGACTTGCTGAGGCTGCACTCAAAACCACTGTCTTTGTCATTGATTAAGATATTAAGCAACGCTAGTCTCAATATCGACCCTTGAGGGACACGACTTGTCACTGATCTCCATCTGAACACCAAGTCGTTAACCACTATGCTCTGGAAGTGAACATCCAACCAGTTATTCACTCAAGAAACAGTTCACCCATCAAGTCCATATCTCTCTAATTTAGAGAGAAAGACATTGTGGGCGACCTGTTAAAGGCTTTACAGAAGTCCATAAAGATGAAATCTGTAGCTCTTCCCTATCCACTGACAGAAACTTCTTCATAGATCTCCTTCATAAAAACTCGCTAGGATGGTCAGGCAGGACTCGCCCATGGTGAAGCCATGCTGACTGTCTCTAAACACCTCCCTGTCCTCCATGTGCCTTAGCACAGCTTCTAGGGGATCTGCTGTATGATACTCCCAGGGAAAAAGGTGAAACCGACAGGCTGGTAGTTTCCAGGGCTCTCCTTTCAACTCTTTTTAAAAATAGGTGTGATGTTTCTCTTTTTATAGTCATTAGGGACTTTGCCTGACTGTCATGACTTTTCAAAGATCATGGAGAGTGGCTTGGTAACTACATCAGCCAATTCCCTCAGGACTCCGGAAAGCATCTTATTAGGTCCCATAGACTTATGTATGTTCAGGCTCCTCAGGTGGTCACAAACCTGATCTTCTTTTACAGTGGGAGGGACTTTGCTTACTCAGTCTCCATCTTGTAGTCCATCCACTCAATAGGTGTGGGAAGAGATTGCCAATGAAGACTGAAGCAAAAAAAGCGTTGAGTACCTCAGCCTTGTTCTTGTCTGTGGTTACCAGTTTGCCAGTTTTGTTCACCAAAGAGCTCAAGAATGAACTACATTACTTAGTAGCCTGAAATTAAACGTACATTTCTCTCATGCAAAAATGAAGTTACGAGTATTTAATAGTAATTCTCTGCAATAAATTCCAAAATTACTGTTTAGCACAAAACATTTTTGAGAGTTGTTAACGCTGAGATTACTAAGTTATTTTTTCTTAGGAAAAAAACTGATATTTAGTTCATTCTTCTGTTATTGTCTTCATTTTATGCATTCTCATTACTGCACCACTGTTGGTCCGTCAGTATTTTCAGAGAATATAATACAGTTCTTAAGTAATTCAAATGAAGATTTTTCAAGGAAAGGTTAATAAAGAAATTAAACTATCCAACAGCTAGCAGACATCTAAAGATGAAAACAAATAGTGGGTTAAAATATTTTTCTCTTGCTTTGATATTAAAAATATATGTGTTTTGTTCCTTCTGATACACACTCAGAGTCTGGGTTTTCTATCAGTCTGGTATATATTTTAAAGAAGCAAAATATTAAAGAAGAACAAAGCCTGGTAACATAAAGCTAAGACCGCTTTGGCACCTTGAAGTACTATCATTGAAATGTACCATCTACCATAGCAAGACAGAGTTAAATCTGTTCCCACTTACCCTCGTATTCATTTAGAAAATCCAAAAAAGGAAATAATTAGAGAATGAAGTAGTATAATTTTAGATAGTTTTTACAAAATTGCCTGCTTCACTGTGTCTTTGGATGCTGCAACTGCTGGGCAAGCCTATGTTCTTCTCCCAACATCATATGTTATTCTGTATGATTTAATAAAATGTTAAAGGCATGCACATAGTAAATGAAGACAATAGTTATAATCACAGTTTAAGAGTAAAATAGCAAATAAAATGAATTTTAGGGATTTTTTTGGTTTGACTTTTTCTGCTTTTCCTGACAAATGAATTATTTCACAAGTTTACTTTTAATATGGTCTTAACAAAACACAAGTCACTTGTGACCTGCCATGTATTTATTTAATATTTAAAAACCACAAACACAACAAAAAAAAAAGAAAGTAAAACTCATAATTTTAAACAAAAAATATGCCTCAGCTATTATTATAGATCCACTTCAGATCTATACCTAAAAAGGAAAACTGAGTAACTGTAGAGTAAAATGATAAGTATAAATTTTTTTTTCAGAAGGAAACAAAAAATTACAAATTTAGTATATTGAATCAAAGCAGAAATACCAGCTTGACACAGGAAAGCAGTCATGAAAGAGAAGATACAAATCTAAATCCAAAATACATATTTGAGCCTTTTAAATAATTCAAAACATTCATACCTCCCATTTCATGAGCTGACTACCAGGAGAACCAAGGAGGATTTTTTTTCTTTTTTAGAAAACCACATTAGCCAAATGGGAAGCTTCAATATTGAGTCATTTTGGCTTTAAACAATGCATACTAATCTGTCAGTACAGAAAAATAAATCACTTTGTGCTTTACTGAAAGAGGGGAGGGTAATAAAATCTTGAAATAGAGTAACCGTCTGCAAGTAATAGTAAATAAAACTACTAATATTAAAAAGTGTTTCAGTGTCTCTGCATAAAAAATGATATGCCTAGAAAACAAGAAAGCATCATACTACTCAAACGTCTGCATGAATAAGCTTACTTTCTAATATGACAGCAAATTATTTGTAGGCACTATAATACATACAGTCAAATTTCAGCTATTGGCAAGATTTCCATTACAGTCTCCTTAAATCTAAAAAGTCTGATGTCACATAGGCTTAGAGTTTCAGTTGCTTCCAACAAGGGAATATTATATGCCATCTTCTCGCATTATGACATTTTTCAGTATTTTACAGTAAAATTACTGCTCTTTGACAATGGGCCCTCTTCTTTCATTTTGAAATACCAAACGCTACTTAAAATGTAGCAACTCTACCATTCACATAGTTGTATTTTTATAGTATAAGTTTCTTAATTTTACAAACTTCTTTTACCACACTATTCTACATTTTAACAAATTATAAAGTTGCTAGCTATATGAGGCAGGAGTGGCTGCATGCAGGCTAATAAAAATCAACACAAAAGCAACACCCAGGAACAGCTAACATTTTTTAAATATTAGAATTGGTGAAGCTATGAGTTGTTGAAAACAGAGGTGGAAAGAAAAATCACTGAGCGTATTAACTGCAGTTAATTCTAGTATTCTAAGTCTATACACCTAAATCAGCCAGACCTGCTTACCATATTGGCAGACTACACTTAATGTTAAAAGAAGTATCTGTTGAAGAAAAGCATTGTAATATCCAGGTGATTAAACAATTTCAAAAGTTTTCAGGCATTTTACCAGTTGGAAGTAATTAATGTCAATTTGACAAAAACTAATATAAAATTAAGTTAATATGAAATTAAATTTAGCAACTCATCTCCTCAGCAATTATTATATTTGCACAGTCATTTTCTAGCAAATCACCGCAGTTAGTACAGCTGTATTAGTCAGAAGCAGAAGCTACCTATGGAATCATGCCAAAAATAGTCCTAGTGCTGATTTTCATGGAGGAAATTCCATAGCTAGACTGGACTTGCACATCCTTTGCCATGTCAGTAATCAGCATCCATGATAAGACAATTTCCTTCAACTCAACACAAGGAAAGCCAGTTTTACAGACAAGAAAGAGAGCACTACATAATATCTTCTTATAGTTGTATCAACCACAGGGAACTTTCTGCAGTCTAAGAAACAGGGAGGAAGCAGGAGGATTAAGGAACATGGAAGAAAATTGAGATTGACTTTTAAATAAGTAATTTATCTTTTAAATAAGTAATTTCCTTATTAGGTTAACTAATAAGGAAAAAAGGGGAGAAAAATCAGATATTATTATTATAATAATACGTATTTTTAAAGTATGCAAGGCCTCATCATTTATCAAATGCCTTCTCAACTACTGTATGAAGGCCTTAGTAATTGCAATTTTTGTTGTGATACTGCTACACAAACCAACCAATAATTTGCATTATCTGATTACCTTTCAGGGACCTACCTGGTTGCCCCTCTGAGAAAAAACAAATATTGTCTGGAATTGACACAAAAGGGAAGAGATTGTACTATATCCTTAAAATAGGTAAGAACTAAAGAAAAGATAAGGAAGTTAAAACAGCCATATGTATGCTATTTTAGACTTAACTGATTCATTTCTCATTCCTAATTTTGCGTCCTTGTGTACTCCACGCCTCCTGCTCAGATTTTGATGAACACATTATATACATTTTTTCTAGCTATTCAGCTGGCATTACACAGACAAATTCTCAAAAAATACAGCTAACTACACAGAGGCAGATCTGAGCAAGAGAGAAATAAGTCACACCTCCTACAGAAACAAAGGTGTCACACCATTTCCACAAAAGAGCAAGCTTAGCCAGAGGGAAGTCTGTAATATGCAATATATTTTCAAAGTCTTGTTAGGTACTAGCATCATGACACAGAGATACAGGGATACTTTAATTAAAAAAACTGCAACAAAACCAAAAAACCCCACAAACCCCAAAAGAATTACAGCAATAACAAGCAGACAATATTATCAAAGATACAGCCTCAAACAAGTTGAGCAATTTTCCAGGTCTCCATCTACGTGTAAATGTGGTTGACACTTGAAAACTTTACTTCCCAACAGCTGGTCATACAACGTACTCATCATAAGCTGATCAACTGAGTTTTTAATATCCTAATCTCTCACTGAGCTCAGGTATGTTTAGATTGTCTGATGGTAAAACTCAACCTACGCAGCACGACAGTGAAACCCTCAACAGAGTAGGTCTCTGAAAGCATGATGCTGGATGAAGTCAGACCCAGGGTGAGATTCACCTCAACTTCAATTCAGACATTTACAGTGTAGTTGCCCACACATGAGACCAGCTCCTTATCTTTCACTAATCTTACAGTCAATATAGTCTACAAAGCGACAAAGGTACTTAATGCCTTCTTTGCCTCAGTCTTTAATTGTAAAGAAAGTTGTTCCATCTGTGTACAAACCCAGGAGCTAGAGGAGCAAAATGAGGCTCCCATGATCCAAGAGGAGGTGGTCAGAGCCTTGCTAGCCTGACTAGACACCCACAAGTCTATGGGGCCAGATGGGATTCACCCTAGGGTATTGAAGGAGCTGGCAGATGTGCTGGCCAAATCCCTTTCCATCATCTTCCAACAGTCCTGGAAGACTGGGGAAGTCCCACTGGACTGGAGGCTGGCTGATGTTGCACCCATCTACAAGAGGGGTCACAAGGAGGATCCAGGAAACTACAGGCCTGTCAGTCTGACCTCAGTGCCAGGGAAAGTCATGGAGCAGGTGATCTTGAGTGCTATCATGAAGCACATGCAAGACAACCGGGTGATCAGGCCCAGTCAACATGGGTTCACAAAAGGCAGGTCTTGCCAAACGAACCTGATTGCCTTCTATGACAAAGTGACTCGGCTGCTGGATGATGGAAAGGCTGTGGATGTGGTCTTCCTGGACTTCAGGAAAGCCTTTGACACAGTTTCTCACAGCATTCTGCTTGAGAAACTGTCAGCCTCTGGCCTGGACAGGCGCACACTCTCCTGGGTGGAAAACTGGTTGGATGGCCGGGCCCAGAGAGTGGTGGGAAATGGTGTGAAATCCAGCTGGAGGCCAGTGACAAGTGGGGTTCCCCAGGGCTCAGGGCTGGCTCCAGCCCTGTTCAATGTCTTTATCAATGACCTGGATGAAGGCATTGGGTGCACCCTTAGCAAGTTTGCGGACGACACTAAGCTGGGTGGAAGTGTCGATCTGCTAGAGGGTAGGGAGGCTCTGCAAAGGGATCTGAACAGGCTGGACCACTGGGCAGAGTCCAGTGGGATGAGGTTTAACAAGGCCAAATGCCGGGTCCTGCACTTGGGGCACAACAACCCTATGCAGTGCTACAGACTAGGAGAAGTCTGTCTAGAAAGCTGCCTGGAGGAGAGGGACCTGGGGGTGTTGGTCAACAGCCGATTGAACATGAGCCAGCAGTGTGCCCAGGTGGCCAAAAGGCCAATGGCATCTTGGCTTGTATCAGAAACGGCGTGATCAGCAGGTCCAGGGAGGTTATTCTCCCTCTGTACTCGGCACTGGTGAGACCGCTTCTTGAATACTGTGTTCATTTTGGGGCCCCTCACCACAAGAAGGATGTTGAGGCTCTGGAGCGAGTCCAGAGAAGAGCAACGAAATTGGTAAAGGGGCTGGAGAACAGGCCTTATGAGGAACGGCTGAGAGAGCTGGGGTTGTTTAGCCTGGAGAAGAGGAGGCTGAGGGCAGACCTCATTGCTCTCTACAACTACTTGAAAGGAGGTTGTAGAGAGGAGGGTGCTGGCCTCTTCTCCCAAGTGACAGGGGACAGGACAAGAGGGAATGGCCTCAAGCTCCGCCAGGGGTGGTTTAGGCTGGACATTAGGAAAAAATTCTTCACAGAAAGGGTCACTGGGAACTGGAACAGGCTGCCCAGGGAGGTGGTTGATTCACCTTCCCTGGAGGTGTTTAAGGCACGGGTGGACGAGGTGCTAAGGGGCATGGTTAAGTGTTTGATAGGAATGGTTGGACTCGATGATCCGACGGGTCTCTTCCAACCTGGTTATTCTATGATTCTATGAACAACCTTTCAAACTCAATAGTTATCAGAGCTCTGTCAAGTAGGGACAAGCCACAGCTTCCCAAACATACTTGTCAGTGTGATTTGACATGGCATAAGGTATCCAAAATATCTACGCAGAACAAGCAGGTTCAACACAGAATGCATGCAACACCTGCATCCTTCCGAAAGGCAGGTGGGATGCCCGACAGAGACTAAAATGATGGTAGAAATCCATATGCAGGCAACTGACTCCTGCATCCCATGGCCTATATTCAGCAGACATTTAGCTCAAATGGACACACATTTATTGTAGACTCCAAAAATTAACTTAATTTCATTTTGGCAGAGGAATCCAGAATCAGTGTAAGTGGAAAATATACGTAACCACTACCAAAAATTTCCAACTAATCAAATAACTAACACAGTTAATTTTCAGAATCTGATACTACAAAATTTTCATTCAAATGAACAGAAAATAGAAACACAGTATGCTTTTGTGAGGTATTTTTAAAGCAAATATTAATAATTTTAAGAAGAATATAATTTGCCTATTAACATACCATGAAAGAACTATTAATGCAGCCCTAGATCCAAGAGCAACTCTTTCTGTGAGCCTCAAAAAGTTACAAATTCATTGCGTATTAGAATACCTAATCAAGGATTGGAATTGTTCCTTCCATTTTTATTTATTTAAAAAAAAATTGAAGAAAAACCCTACGCATACAGCTCACAACTGAAGAATTATCCAGTAAGTTATAGCTATATATGTCATATTCTTAAATATTTGGATATGTAACAGCACTAGAACATCTCCCAATTATTCAATTTCACCCCATGACAGTAACAGTTGCAGAATAAAGATAATTAACAAGTTCTCTCATATAAATTAATTTTTAAGAGGCTTTTGGCCAAATTGTCCTTGCTTTACACAAGTAGTCAGCTAAATGTAATGACATTACAGCTGCAGAGTATAGGATTAGAATGATTTGATGCTCTGGTTAATACACATCTGTTACACGCAATGTTTACCCTGTATATATTATTGTATTTTCTTAATGCTCTCATTCACTGCTTCCTAAGTGCATGACTACAAGCAAAGTTAAATCAAACTCTATTTTACAAGAGCAGAGTTAAAAACCCCATTATTAAACCGGGAATATAGCTTCAGACCCCTTAGCAGTGAGAACTAGAAGTTTCCACTCTGTTTTTCAGGTCACTTAACATTACCAATAATCCAAACACCAGAAAGCTTCTTTGGTGTATGAAATGCATTTACCATTCCCTCTCTGTTACAGAAATAGAAAAGTAATTATTATGCCTACATAAGTATATGCTATGAATGAAGGCCAGAGTTGGAATCTTCTGGGAATACGTACAAAAATAAGGAATTATCATCAGAGACGTATGATACACCGAAAGTATGTGCATAATCCTTCTGCCGTTGACCACAGCTACGGATTATTGACATTTACTTACCTCCTTTGTCTACAGATCCAGGGAGCTTTCACGCATATACATCATGAATCTTCCTATAAAAGAAATGTTTATATTTTCTTTCTCATGCATTGTACTTACCTAGTCCTTTAGGAGTAATGCCACTGCTATCAGCAGGATTAACCACCCAGTAGTAATATTTCAATGTGTGCATTAACTGCAGTACTGTTCCTACTCTGCGTATAGTATTATAGATCGTAGCAGTTCCAATGAATTCAGCTGACAAGTAGGTATACAAAGACAGCTGCACCTGAAGAATGAAACAGTTAACCACATAAATGTAAGTTACATATTAATAAGCTTAACTTTCAGGATATAGTGTATTTACTTTGGATTTGATATAAAAAACTAAAAGCTAATTACAAACCATTTCGCTTAGGGCTTACACCTGAACAACCTCCACAGTTTCCTTCCAATCTAAATTTTCTATGATTCTATGACCTATGTCACAGTAAACGTACTGGTTTGTTTTATATCTTGGCTTTTTATACTAGAAGTATATATTACCAGATTTTAGGACCAAGTCACTTTTCACTTTAGTCCACATTCCAGTCATAACTGTGATTATCTCAGAAAACAACTAATTCATTATCACCAGATATGAACAAGAACTCTTTACAATTTTTATTAAACCAAAATACATACTTCAAAATAAAATGCAAGTTTATGCAAATGTGTAAACCCCAATATCTTAGCTTATAGTTACAATTAAAAATACAGACATCTATGCCTAATCTTTAAGAAAACAATGTAACACAGACACTGAAAAAGGGACTGTGTTTCTAGAAGCCATTTCATCACAGAATTAGCCAGAATCCTACACAAGAATAGAACGGCTTTTAGAGAGTTTGAAAAGACATTGGAGAACAAAGTTAGGCAGTGTATAGACTTTGTGATCTGAAAATTTTGTTATTAACATGTTTTAAAATAATAAAAAAAAGAAAACCTAAATACCATGGTATAAAATACCATACTGGTAGGACGGTTATAACATAATTCAAGTGTACAATTACCTTTGCAGGGGTATGTATCCAGATAGCAGGATTAAAAAGGATGTGATCACATAATTGCTTCAGCAGTGGTGCTCCATGAGACAATCCATCCAAATATTTTGCAAATGACAAAAATTGTTCAAGAACTGCTCTGGTTATATGAACTCTAGATGACTGGGGGAAAATAATCAGAAAGAACAAAGATAAAGAAATCCTTCCTTAAAATACTTACAGCAGAAGTATGAAGTGATATTTTCACCAGGCTCATAAAACATATGTAAACTCATATGTGTTTATGCCATTGAATGTGAAAGGAAAGCAAGAAAAAGTATCAGCAACTTATACTTTCTAATAATACTTATGGTCCTTCTCATGGCCACATTTAACAGGTTAAAAATATTCATCAGTAACTGGGGTAACTTTTTTTTTTCCCATTTTTTGTTTGTTTGTTTGATTAATCCACATTTTACAGCAGAACGCCTTGAGAACTTTGTCTGAAGTCCTTAACCCTATTCCAGTTAAATATGTGTTTTATTGAAATTGGGTTTCTCAGTATAGAGACACACATTACTGGTAGATTTGCCTTTGTTCTTAGACATAAGTATGTAAATGAAGTATTTGGTTTCAAAGTTTCCTCAAATTTCAAGAAAGTAAAATCATTGTTGAAACCTGCTCCTATGCAGCAACATGGCATGCGTCCTTTGACAAACTCCTTTACACACTAAGTTAACAAAAGAAATTAATAGGAAAAACCACAAAACCTCCTTCCCCTTGCATCCTTAAAAAACGTTCAAATTACTTTTAATGCTGTAAATATAGTCTGGGAACATGCAGATTTTTTATTTTTAGAAGTGAAGTCTGTTTGTCAGTAATACAAGTTCAGCCTGGATGCTGAGTTTCCTTTGGTTTGTACATCACAATTCACAATAAACAGTCTGCAACTAATAACAACAAAAATGTTATTTTGAAGTTCAAGTGGAAAGAAAAGCACTTTCTGAAGTATTTGATCATATGCAAATGAGCAACAGATAATTTACAAATAATAAAATTAAACCTGGCTAGGAAACAAAAGGATTTGTGTGCCAACTGAATAAAAGCATATACCAAAAAGATAAAATACATACTTTTAAAAAACTGCAGCTAAGAAGATTACAGCATAACAAACTCCAGAAAGCAGCATATGCTGTAAGAATTATATTGTGATGGAAAACAATGAAGATCCTTTAAATATTCACATATCCTTAAGTTTAATGATTGTAGCAGTTGTTAATTGGAATAGTATACAAACTTTTATTTTTATTATTTCATGTACAACATTCTAAATCGATATATTAAATTTTTGAACTTAGGTAACAGACACCCCTGAGAGGATGTAATACTGGACCTGATGGTCACCAGTGCAAGCGAGCTCATCGGTGATGTCAAGATCGGAGGCAGCCTGGGCTGCTTTGATCATGCATTGATGGAGTTCAAGGTCCTTATGGATATGGGACAGGTGAGGATTACAGTCAGGACCCTAAATTTTAGGAAAGCAAACTTCGAGATCTTCAAGAAGTTAGTCAGAAAGACTGCACCCTAGAAAACAGAGAGCAGAACAGAGCTGGAAAATATTTAAGGATGCATTCCATAGAGCGCAAGAGCGCTCATTCCCCAGACATAGGAAATTGGGCAGTGATGGGAAGAGACCAGCGTGGCTGGGTCGAGACCTGTCGGTCAAACTGAAGACGAAGAGGGAACTGCACAGGCAGTGCAAGCAGGGACAGGTAACCTGGGAAGAGTATAGGGATGCTGTGTGATTGAATAGGGATGGGGTGAGGAAGGCCGAGGCACAGCTGGAGCTGAACTTGGCAATGGAAGCAAAGACTAACAAGAAGGGCTTCTATAGGTATGTCAACCAGAAAAGAAAGGTTAAAGAAAGAGTACTACCACTGATGAACAAATATGGTGACGTTGTATCAACAGATGAGGAGAAGGCTGAGGTGCTCAACAACTTTTTTGCCTCAGACTTCACTGGCAACTGCCCTCCTCACCCCTCCTAGGTCACTGGGCAACAAGATAGGGACCAGGGGGGTAAAGCCCCTCCCACTCAATCCCACAGCCCTGAGGGAATTGGCTGATGTGGTTACCAAGCCACTCTCCACAATATTTGAAAAGTCATGGCAGTCAGGAGAAGTCCCTCACGACTGGAAGAAGCGTAACACTATCCCAATATTTAAAAGGCGTAGAAAAGATGAACCTGGAAACTACTGACCTGTTAGCCTCACCTCTGTGCCTGGGAAGATCACGGAACAGATCCTCCTAGAAGCTACGCTAAAACACATGGAGGACAGGGAGGTGATTAGCGGCAGCCAGCACGGCTTCACTAAGGGCAAGTCCTGCCTGACCAACCTAGTGGCTTTCTATGATGGGGTAACCACAGCAGTGGGCATGGGAAAACCAATGAATGTGATCTACCTGGACTTCTGTAAAGTCCTTGACATGGTTCTCCACAACATCCTTCTCTCTAAATTAGAGAGATAAGGATTTGTTGGGTGGACTGTTTTGTGCATAAGTAATAGGTTGGATGGTCACATTCAGACAGTAGCGCTCAATTGCCCAATGTCCAGATGAAGACATGTGACAAGTGGTGTCCTTCGGGATCCATACTGGGATCAGTGCTGTTTAATGTCTTCATTGATGACACAGTGAGATCGAGGGCACCCTCAGCAAGTTTGCAGATGACACCAAGCTGAATGGTGCAGCTGCCACGTCAGATGGATGGGATGTCATCCAGAGGGACCTGGACAAGCTGGAGAAGTGGACCTGTGTGGATCTCATGAGGTTCAACAAGGCCGAGTGCAAGATACTACACTTGGGTCAGGGCAATCTGCAGTTTCTATACAGGGTGGGGGATGATGTCATTGAGAACAGCCCTGCGGAGAAAGACTTGAGGTGCTGATTGATGAGAAGCTTGACATGAGCCGACAATGTGCGCTCACAGCCCAGAAGGCCAACCGTATCTTTGGCTGCATCAAAAGAAGTGTGGCCAGCATATTGAGAGAGGTAATTCTGCCCCTCTACTCCACTCTGGTGAGACTCCACCTGGATTATCGTGTCCACTTAGTCTAGTTTTTCAACATTCTAAATCACAGTTGCCTAGTACATGAAACACAGAGTATAGAAAATAATCTGCCTTTAGGTATTACTTCAGTGAATGTAAAGTCTTTCTACTTAAAGAATACATTTCTATAGCTGAAAATAACACAGAGAACAGAATGAAATCATTTATCATACTTCTTCAAAATTTAGGATATTTTTTAATGGCGATATTGTTATTTAATTTCACCATTGGACAACACAAAGCTGCAGTCGTAACTTCTCAGATGACTGTTATTCTGACTGCATGCTAATGAGAAATACAATAACAGAATTCAAGAATGTCAGAGTAATGAGATTCAATCGTAAGAGTGTAACTATCTCAGTATATCTGACCGTAGTTTGGTTTCAGTTTATTAAATCACAGTAGCAAGGTTTCATGAGGACTTTGGGCCATGGGGCAAGTAACATTCCTCAGCCAAGCATCTGAATTGAACTTCAGTTTTTTGATGACTGCTCACAACATTCGAAAACAAGTAACTAAAGGGAACACCCCTTGCAACAGTTTCTTTTGGAAATTAAATTATTTTTCAGTTTTTCTTCTTTATAAAATAGAAGATTTCAACAATTTCAGAATTGAGCCACAGAGGATTAAATTCATTTTTATTAACACATCAAAAAAAAGAAACTTAAACCAAATTAGGACATATCTGTGATAACATTTGTAGAAACTGGGAACAAGAGAACTTTCCTAAATGAAAGCCTGGGGAACAGGGAGTGGAGAAAAACAAATGAAAATATGTTTAAGTGATTCACAAACAAAGCTAATGTAAAAGCATAAATTAGACAAACAGGTCCAACTCCAGAAAACGGATTATTTGAATATTGGCATGCAAGACGATAAGGAAGATGAAAAGACTCCTGTAGACAAGTTATAAGTAAAAAATCAAAAATACCTTACATCACAAATATATTTCATTACCACAGTCCTTTGAGTGAAGTGATTAAAAATACCACAATGACAGTAGAAATGCTAAGAATAAGGATAAAAAATACCTCCAAACGTACCTTTTCAAGGAGGTATCCAATGACTAGAAAGCCTTTTCCACCAAGCATTTGTTCTTGCATGGCTACTGAACTCTTAAGAAGCTCAACCAAGAATGCCAATAGGGTAGCACTGCATGTAAAGAACAAGCATTTTTTTTAGATTAGAAACGCAGAAAAATCAAATCTGTTACATTCTCAATATTCACCAGGTATTAAGTGAACTGAAACTTAGAGTGGTGAAAAATGCAAGGAACTTAGAGGGGCTTAGAGTGTTGAAAAGTCCCTTGAAAGAATATAAATCTTACTTTTTCTGTTGACAAATTTCTCCAATGACTGTTCACGTTACAACAGTAGGAGTGGGAGTTCACGTTCAAACAGAACAGGAAAAAATATTTTGTTAGCTTTCCCTATTTGACCAGGAATATCTTAGGTTTTAAATATGCAGTCCATTCCACACTTTTACTCCCTAGAGTAGCTACTACTATAGAAATGAGGCATAAAATGGCTGAACATGCATGTGGGCAATGATGTCCACCACAAACCACAGCGGAAGAACACCAGGGTGAAGAGCTTCCTTCATATTTTCTCTAAACCAAACACAAGAATAATATCTAAGCCTGACCAAATAAAAGTTGAGAATCACTTTCAACCGTTAGGAAAGAGAGAGACTCTAGAGGCTGTAAGGAAATCACCCAAGCAGCCCATGCCAGCAGTTCTCAATCTGTATCTGTGAGGTGTTCAGAAAGCACAGGGAGAGAAAAGGCTACAGTTTAGAAACTGAAGAGATATTACAGACATCAGGAGACAGACTCGGCAAGTCAGTGAAACTATGTTACAAAAATCAACAGCAGAAACATATGATAGATCAATGCACTGTGAGAGAAAAATCACAACCGGCTCTTGGGTGGTGAGATGGAAGCAAAAGTGCAATGACTTATTGCAGAAAAACACAGAGCAAAGGAAGAGAAAAAAAAAGTCCCAGAACACTTATAACAGAAAGGAAATATTCTAAATTATTTTTCAAATACCTCAAAAAGGTAGATGACAGAATGCTTTGTACTGCATATACAACGTATACATAAAGTCATTATTCCTTTTCTAAAAGTAAAATAGTTATAGCAATTCCTAGTTGGACAGACAAATATCTGTAAGCATGAAGGTTTTCACACAGGTGAGGGGCACAAGCAAGGGAGAGGGTGAAAACTGTGGCTTTTGCAGATATGAAAAAGTGAGTGAAAGGAAATGTCCAACCTGCATTTTATGTATTTCAACTTTACTTATAGTATGTAGTCACCTAAAGGTTTCCTTGCTGTCCAAATACAATCTTTTACTTTGAAATAAAAGTTGAGATTGTTTAATCCCTGCCAGCACCAAAACATAATCAACTTGCTGAGGAAAACAAGATTTATTCTATCTGGTGAGCAAGGCTGCCATGTGAAAAGTACACAGTAGGCAAACTACATGCTGTGAACATGAAATAGTGCCTTGTCTCGCTTCATTGTTGAGTGGTCACAATAATCAGTCTAAAATCACATACAGAATGCTCCTGAGAGTGTCAGCAGTAAAAGAACACAGATAATGTCCACTAACAGCACTCCAAAGCTTTTATCAAAACAGCCTGTCAAGCTGTCACATCAATTTCAAATGAGGTTATATGCATCAATTTTCTCTTACCCCAACTGAAAGTTTCTATCTGTCATCTAAAATTAGACACTCATCATTTTTACTACATGACAACCCATAAGAAGCTCAAGTAATGGGTTGAAGATTTATATTTGGAAACTCCCTTTAAAAGAAATTGAATAAGCCAAAGAAAATTCTTTATAGATGGTGTTTACTATCATCCTTCACGAGTAACCTTATGATTTAGGAGAAAAATCCATTATGCATAGTGGGAACCTGAACATATGTAAGTCTATGGAATCTGATAAAATGCATCCCAGAGTCTTGAGGGTATTGGCTGATGTGGTTACCAAGCCACTCTCCACAATATTTGAAAAGTCATGGCAGTCAGGAGAAGTCCCTCATGACTGGAAGAAGCGTAACACTATCCCAATATTTAAAAGGCGTAGAAAAGATGAACCTGGAAACTACTGACCTGTCAGCCTCACCCCTGTGCCTGGGAAGATCACGGAACAGATCCTCCTAGAAGCTATGCTAAAACACATGGAGGACAGGGAGGTGATTAGCGGCAGCCAGCACGGCTTCACTAAGGGCAAGTCCTGCCTGACCAACCTAGTGGCTTTCTATGATGGGGTAACCACAGCAGTGGGCATGGGAAAACCAATGAACGTGATCTACCTGGCCTTTGACACGGTTCTCCACAACATCCTTCTCTCTAAATTAGAGAGATAGGGATTTGTTGGGTGGACTGTTTTGTGGATAAGTAATAGGTTGGATGGTCGCATTCAGACAGTAGCGCTCAATCACTTAATGTCCAGATGAAGACCTGTGACAAGTGGTGTCCCTCAGGGATCCATACTGGGACAAGTGCTGTTTAATGTCTTCATTGATGACACAGATAGAGAGACCGAGGGCAATCTGCGGTTTCTATGCAGGGTGGGGGATGATGTCATTGAGAGCAGCCCTGAGGAGAGGGACTTGAGGTGCTGATTGACGAGAAGCTTGACATGAGCCGACAATGTGCGCTCACAGCCCAGAAGGCCAACTGTATCTTTGGCTGCATCAAAAGAAGTGTGGCCAGCATATTGAGAGAGGTGATTCTGCCACTTTACTCCACTCTGGTGAGACCCTGCCTGAATTATTGTGTCCAGTTCTTGGAATTGCAATAGAAAAAGGACATGGAAATGTTGAAACCAGTCCAGAGAAGGGCTACAAAGATAATCAAAGGGCCGCAGCAGCTCTGCTGTGAAGAGAGGCTGATAGAGTTGGGGTTGTTCAGCCTGGAGAAGAGAAGGCTTCAGGGAGACCTTATAGCAACCTTCCAGTACCTGAAGGCAGCACACAAGAAAGCTGGGGAGGGACTTTTTAGAAAGGCATGTAGTGATAGGACTAGGGGGAATGGGTATTAACTGGAGAGTGGATGATTTAGAATAGACATTAGGAAGAAATTCTTCACAATGAGGGCGGTGTTCCCTGTGAACAGGTTGCCCATGGAAGCTGTGGCTGCCCCATCCTTGGAGGTGTTCAAGGCCAGGTTGGATGGGGCCTTGGGCAGCCTGATCTAGTGGGAGGTGTCCCTGCCCATGGCGCGGGATTAGATGATCTTTAAGGTCTCTTCCAACTCAAACTGTTCTATGATTCTGTGCATAAAGTTAAGATACAGCATACATCTTTGAAAGACTAGCACATAATTTACAACAATAAATACTATTAATAGTATACTGAATAGTAAAAAAATATTCTTAAAACTTATTTAAAAGATTGTTGTACCTTGAACATGCCAGTAGATATAAGTTTGAGAGGTTTTACTTCCAGTTGTGTAACTGACCTATCAAAAGCCCTTTTCTTTGTATTGACATTTATTTGTCGATTTTATGAACTTAGATATAAACTCATTGGATGGAGTTATGTGATATTAATATAATCTCTATGCAACTGTTAGTAATTCTAATATGACTCTGAATGCAAGTTATAGGACACAGTGACACCCTAACAATAAAGATTTTTCTCTCTTCTTCTTTTTAAGTACACATAAAACACACAACTAAACTCAGAATAATCAGGGGCCAGTTAATACTTTTAAGCATGCCACAGACACAGATGAACTCGTTCTATGTAAGAAAGACTGAATCAACATAGTTTATAAATTCACATCCTGATAGATCCCAGATATCACTTTTTAGATATTAATCATCTTTATGCAGGGTACGGCTGAACTGATTAATCCTGCCTGCCTACATTATCTCTGCAGAGAGCTACCTTAGCTGTCCCTGCAAAATGATGCCAATGTTTCTAGTTCCAGAAAAAACATATTCATCCAGCCGATACATTTGTGAATGAGCTATGCCTTTTCATAAGTCCAAAATAGCTTTTAACATCTATTGAACCAGATACATAAAGACACCACAATCAGCTCAGGTCTGCAAGCAGGAACTCTAGCTTCTAATCCTTCAGCATTATCTAAGATTGCCACCATAAATAATAGAGTTGACTGTAGTATACAGTAATTCAAATCTTGGGATAGCACACGTGAATGCATCATTACACTTTACACCTTCAAGCACATAAAAAATTCCGAGTACCAGAAAAAGCAGCAGTTAAGAACCCTCAGGTAGTCACATAGAAGCACAATGAAGGTGAATACTGTATAGGACTATGCTGTTGATTAAAATTAGCACAATAATTAATTGTAAACAGCAGTCTGTCCATATCATTATTCAGGAAATGAAGTAATTAAAAGATCTGTAATATTTTAACTGACCGAAGAACTGTAAAATGAAAACAAAAATGTTTTTAAATTCTCACTGCACATACATTAATGAAGGTTTTACTACCTAAAGACAGTAATCAGAGACAGGCAGAAAACATATTACGTGCTTAGTTTGATTCTTCCCAGAAACCTTGCTTATACTTGTTCCAGGTAAAACTTCATTTTTGGAGGAGTAAGGAGAGAATGAAACTGCTCTAAATAACAGCTACTGCACAAACCACTGATTTTACATGTTATTAATCTTATACATTTTATGCCAGAGAGAATACAATCTGCCTGTAAAGATCCAACAGTTAACAATTTCCAGATAAGCTTTCCCAGCTTCTTCAAAACTTCTTGTTTCTCACACGTTCAGACACACCTCAAGCAAACATTTAAGTGTGTATGTGTGTGCATGTGTATATAGAAATACTGACATAATGGATCTTTTCTCCTCAACATTGCATTCTAAGAATTTAGGCTTCTAAAGGGCTTCTAAAGAACTGACTAAATATTTTAGAGGACTGTATCCAGAATTTCTAACATATTTCTAAGGAGAGTCAATTTATGTAGTCACACAGCTGAAAATAAACTAAACCTGAAGATTTTAAAAATAAAAATTTATATTAGGAGAAAAAAATTTGCCACAATTATCCTTTTAAAAAGGTTGCTCTTGGCAAAGGGGAAATAATATTGATTACAAGACCATCTTCTAAGATCAAGAACTTTTCAAACAGAATTTAACAAACTTACCAGTAACTAAAATGCATCGGATTGCTGCAGGGCTCACATTAAACTTGCAAAATTCTGTGCACTGCCATACAAAATTTCTCTCCATTCTTGCCTATTTTCAACTCCCCTAGATACAAAGGCAAATATAAAGGATACTTCAGCCCATTCCTACATCTCCTTTGTACCACACCCTGACTAGAATAGATCATTTGTCTGCAGTGCAGCTAAGAAATGGATACACAAGGAAAAATACCTACGTCAACTAACACTAAATCAGCAAGAATTATGACTTCTACTGGAAATATAATTAATTTCAGGACAAATTTTTTCCAGCAATTTTCCACTACTAAGAAGCAGAAGAAAATGGCTGAAGACTAAAACATGAAGATGCTATATTTCCAATGATTATGATACTGCTTATTGTATAATTAGCATAGTTGTAGAGACAGTAAGTCTCTGGAACATTGTTACGTAAAAAAAATGAAGATTAATCACATTTTCCCCTTAAATAAAAAAAAAAATTAAAAAACCACACTCAGAAGCACAGAATTGGTGTTCACAGTTTATAACATCTTACTGGAAGATTTTCTTAAGGATGCTTTCATGTCTATACATATTTATTACATTTGTGAAGTCCCTACCTTTGTAATTCAGACTGTTATTCTTATGACATACACTGTGAAGTTACGAACACTAACTAGCTTATTTCATTCATTGAAATATGTAGATATCATATAAATAACTAATATGTTTCAATAGTTCATCACTGTTTCAACATCACAATCTTCAGTCAACAGTCATGCAACCTTACTCCTTAAATAAAAAATATACTACAGCAATTCACTAAAACAGCTTCTGTAGGCAAGTCTTCGAAACTCCAAAATATGACACCTCCTTCTTCATTAGAAGTAAGAATAATTACATACATTAATAAATGTTTCATTTTCTCTGTCCATTTATAGTTATGGGAAATTTAAAGGATGTAAAAGAAGCTCACAGTGGAAAACCCAGAGTTATGAAGTCTTTATGCTATGACAACCATTGAACAAGGAAGAGCTGCTTTTGTCAAATTCTAAACAGACTGGTAGTCCCCATTAAGTGAACAATTACTACTGTTTTGTGGAGATAAAATACAGGACAATTTAGACAAACTGTTCTCTTGAAATCAGTTTCTATGACTTCACTAACAAATGCAGCAACCTGTTAGGAATGTCAGTCATCTATTCAAATAAACTCAGATGACAAAGGCTTTAGACGAATAAAAACACTCTAGAAGTCAGGAACTTGCACCACTAGGATAAGAGTCTTATTTATCTTGGGGTTTTTGGTGGTGGTGGTGGTTTTTTGGTTTGTTTCCGGGTTTTTTTTTTTGTTTTTTTTTTTAAAATCACTCCATAGATCCATTTCTCTAGTCTACTCTTCCCCACTATAATTTTCTCTGAAAGATTTATCCTAATTACTTTTAAGTTTCACCTTGGATTTTGTAGTACAAAGTTATCTGGATTATGCTTTATAAAATGCACCTTTAATTCAAGTAGGCACATAGCTATTAAGATCTAAGCACGCTGATTAAAAACAGAAGATTTAACTTGAAAAGTCTATATAAAAGAGAATCATGCAGGTATTTTTCTGTCTGGTTATCTTTGGGAAGGATCCTTTATAAACTAATCCCATTTCTATTCCTAGCTTCTCCAAAATAAGACAAAAGGATTGCCTGATAAAATCCACTACAGCCTGTTAATACAATAACTTTAGAAAACTAACCTTAGCATAAACAGTTAAAGTGGTATTTAAGATAGTCATACACCAACAATTAATGTTTTGTTCTTAACAATCCTAAGATACTTCCCCCAAAGTACAAAGGGTAAGCAGGGATTTAAAAAAATGTTTTGACTGCATTTATAATACAGGTTGGGAATACAAAAATGGATTTTCATCAAGGTATATTCACAGTTAAAGCATGAAATCAACCACTTGTGCATGTTTCAACATAGTCAATTGCTCTGCTGCTACATTACTAATTACTCATATTCATTCATTCATATTTATGCAGTCATGGCCACTAAAAGCCTGTGTGCCACGAAGTATCACTCAGGCAGTATGATTCAGGAAGTCCCTTTCCTGCTGTCACAGTTTGCAAAAATTCCAGTACAACGGATTTCATCTGAGCACAGCTAGTTTATAATAGAGATGTGAAAATTCAGGTATTATATTCACCCTTGTTCCTTTAGAAACTCACAAGGAGACGGTTATCAGCATCTGACTCAGCAAACTCCCAACTGTAGACTAGAGGCAGCAATGGACGGGGACCTTGGCTCTCCATCAGAGGCACAAAGAGAAATGCAAGAATATCGGAAAGGATGATTTTCATACCCCCTCTCAGCTTTAAATATCTGGGCCACCTGGAGCAAACAAGAAAATTGTACCTATCACAGAATCATTTAGGTTGGAAAAGAGCCTTAAGATCATTGAATCCAACCCTAAACCTAACACTGCCAAGCCCACCACTAAACCATATTCCTATGCACCACATCTGCATGTCTTTTAAATACCTCTAGGGATGGTGATTTAACCAATTCTCTAGGCAGCCTGACATTCTTCTTAATCGCTGTCATGTTCTTAAAGATAAATTCAATTAAAAATGTGACATTATTAATTAAGAATTATTGGAGATGCACAGATTTTTCACATTAAACTAATAAAGAATTAAGACACCTAGTTTTACTTCCTGTCAAGCTGTGCTATTTGCTATATGTGGAAACTGACAGGAAAACTGCTTATTTCATATTGTACTTAGAGAACTGTGTTCATCAACCAAAATACAGATACAGATACAGCAACACCACTAGTTACATACAAAAGTCTAAAATGAATATAAAAAAAATTTTAAAAAAGAGTACAAGATATTAATTGATCAAAGAAAAAATATACAAATTACATGAAGAGATGAAGAACACCAATTCAAATATTATTCTTCTCCCTTCACCCATGTTTCCCTTTCACTGACTTACAACTACCTAAATTAAAACGTCAAAATAAAGTCAGTAATAAAACTGACTGAAAAGATGCCTACAGTTGCTTTGCTACAAATTTAGGGGGAGTGTGTGTGTATATGACCTTTAAGAAAGTTAACGTGGGCCTAAGACTGCCTTTATTTAGTATGATAAACAGCAAAACTATTTTTAATGTATGGGATCTAGCAAATCCAGTTAGTAACATCTAGAATAAGCACATAAAAGAATTTTTGGAACAATCTAATCTGTTTAAACAAACAGCTGTAGGTCTTTCTGCTTTCTACTTTTTTATTTTCCCAGTATGTCACAGTCCAGCACCACCATCTCATCTGAATTAACACTTGTACTTTATTCTGTGATGGAACTGTGTCAGTGCCAAAGACTGCACACCCAGTAACTTGTCAGAATCAGTTTGTATGCCAGTGCTCAACAGACCCAAATGAATTCAAAACCATGCATGAGAGACCACAAATGAACAAAGCAAGTTCTTCCTATCATATTACCCATACAGTATAATCAAATGTATCAACAATACCATAACAGAAAAAGCACTCGATATTCCTTTTCATTCCATAAACACCTTATTGACCTAAACTGCACAATTTTCTATTCTACGCAGAGTACTGAAAAGCAGGATAAAAAGTAGCAGTCTTGGCATTCAAGTTGACAGACCACTCTTCAGAATAGCAGGCATATCTTTTAATATAAGAAAACACATTTACACAGAATCACAGAATCACTAGGTTGGAAAAGACCCCAAGGATATGAACTCAGTTTCCATTCTTTTAATTTCAGTGTATGGGAGCATAGGAATCTATAGAGTGAGTCATTGATTAAAATTATAAGTGGTATCAAGACAATTAAAAAGGAAGGTGCTCTTTCATAGTCCAGTTAACAATCCTCTTCTAATGTTAAAAAGAAAAAAAACCAAAACCGAATAATTAAGAACCTTGAACTTGTTAAACAGATATCAGCATATGTGGGAGAGAAGGAGGTGTGAGAAGGATTCAGAACAGTAGTCTTGAAACTTAAGACACGCTAGGGCATCAAGCTAAGAACTTCCCATCTCTCAGAACACATTAAGACAAAAGGCAGCACAATTTCTGAGTTCCCTCAACTGCCACCAGAAAGAAATAAATTCTACTGTGATAGTAAGCCTTTAAAATGTAATGGTCTTCTATCATCAAGCATCATCTGGACTTTATTTTTTTTATTGGCAAAGAGGCATAGGGATTATCTGCTTATAAAAATATTTAATGGCTAAATGATGACTATTTTTCAGAAAGAAGCAGTGCAGCCCTCTGTTGCTGCTGTAGATATTTTTTCATAAGTAAGAAAGGTACACACAAGTACCTGCTACAGTTCAGTAATTGCATTTTGGAAAGGAAAAAATAAAGAGAGAAAAGTCTAAAAAACCCAGTAAGCATATTTATTCCGTCTTTCCACTCCACAAAAGACTCTTAAATGTAGCCCTGGTTTGCATATTTAGCCCCCTTTCCCCATTATATCCTCTCTTTGGTCCCAGAAGTCTTTTATTCCTTTATTTGCATACTTTCTTCTTCACTTAAACTGTTATTTTCCTCTCTACCTACATCCCATTAAATTAAATGTAAGAAACTAATGCACATGCACCAAAACCATGGTAATTCAACATTTAAGTTACATCTCATCAAGCAGCCATTTGCTTAAGTTTTTTTAATATCTTTTTATTTAGGGTCACATCTTGTATTACGCATTTGTACAATCATATATTATAATGAATTACAGATCTTTTTTTAGAATATAATCTAATTATAGAAGAAATGCAATGATTTATTCAAGAACAACTTTTTTTTCTCCTACTTACTGGTTAACTAACTCCAGAAACGTTCTGTACATTTTAAATTGAACATTATGAATGTTCTAACTCCCTGCAAAGACCACACACTTGGGATGAATTAGTCTTTATCTCAACCTATAAAACTTATATTATATTAGCTCTCCATTTTTAGACAGACATAGTTAATGCTTTATCGTTTTTTACAGACTCAGCTTATTAATGAACTTAACACATTTTATTCATACATATACTCAACATATACACATAACCTTCCCTAAAATGGAATAAAGCATTTTTTCCTACTGCTGAGCCAGTAAATAAAAGCAAATAGGGAATATTTTTTTCCACAATTATTTCAAAATAAGAAATGGTTTTTTTCTATTCTTCTTACTTCACAATATTTTAATGCAAAGTACATTCTGGAAAACAGACAACTAAAGAGTAAATAACCCACATGAGCCAACTATAAATAATGCACCTATTTTATAAATTTATTCAAATACAAATGTCAGCTCATGCTGCCCCAAAACACTATTTTCTAGCAGGTTTTCATTACATACCATCCCATCCTACAGCGAAACACTGTACCAATGGTCTGAGTACTACCTTTTCAGTTTTGTTACCTCCAAAGGTTCAAGCAACACATTTTGTCCTGACAACCTTAAACATCTTGTTTTGCCACTAGAATAAGATCCTGTCCTGAGAAGCAGGTGTCAAGAAATCTTTTCAAAATGAACTACAGCTCAGCTGATTTGAATCGGTCAGTGTGTGTCCTGTCAGACACTCAAGTAGTCCTTGCAGGCTGCACATCCATCTACATTCAGTGCGTGCAAAGCTTTCAACCCAGGGGCTACTTCCATAATGGCGGAGCAGAGACTTCATGTGTCCTTGTCTAAAAATCTCTTGGTATGTCCCCAGTCACAGTTGCAATTGTAATATGGCCACAAAATAACTGATCACATTTCTATGACTTTCTGCCCACCTATTAATATGGAAGGAGATATCTTTTCTTAATTTTGAATGTTATTAAATACGAATTCCAATAACACAGACTTTGTGAAAGTAAACAACATTGCACTGTCAAGTAAAAGCACACTGGTTTCTTTTAGAAGTTGCAAGAACTGTTGCTAAGCTATCCTTACAGACTCTAAAGTGATTTGAATTCATTATTTAATCCAATCCAATCCGATTTTATACCAGTCGAATCTCATCGTATTAATACCATTTACACATCTCTACAGCAAACCACATTCAAAAAACAATATTATTTTCAATGAAACAGGGGTGAAATGTCTGTCACAGCATTTACAAAAGAAAACAAAACAAACGTTGCCACAATGAAACCCAAAATATTCTTAGCTTAATTTAGTTTTTAGATTGCTTTAAAGAAGCTTACCAAACTGTTGTTTCCACCTGACTGTCATGCAGTTGTCGATTGTCTAACTGGGCAAAGAGAGGAAAAAGAACTTGAATTCCGCCAATGGAATGAATTGCGCTGTGAATGGAGTGGGTTACGATAGCTTTCACATCCTAAATTAATAAAATAAAGGAAAACCTCAGTTAATCTCAATTTTAAAGGACAGTTACAAACATAACTTGGGAACAACTTAACACTGAATTGAGTGTAAACTAAATCAGACTTATTTTAACTTATTTTCAGTACTTGTGTTGCAGTTATAATCACTCTACATAAAGGCAAGCTTTAAACAGAATAACTTCAGCATAGTGGCAAACTGTGCCTTATATATTTCTTAATGAAGAAATAATCATTTTTTCCTCTAGAAAGTGAGCAAAGAAAGAGTACTTCAAGTGAAAGGTATATTAAGAGCTGAAATAATACAAAATAACAATCTCTTTGTACAGTAGCTTCTAAATCCTCTTATTATCCAAATGATCTTGAGCTAACAGTAATCATAGAACATCAATGCAGCAGCACAAACCTGAAGCATAAGAGCATGGGGGGAGTGTACAAAAATGGAAGGATTTTCCTTTGGTGAGGATTCAAGGCATAGCTGAGCATCAGTAGCCTTCGCATTGTAAGTAAAAGCAATACTGCTTGCAAGTTTCCCATCATACAGCACTTGCTTATGGTGCTCAGCCAGATGAATGTCACTCTCAGATTTAAATTTGAATGTGCTCTGAAAATAAAACACAAGTTTTAGAAAGTCAGTACTTTAGACAAAATCCTTGCCACAAAATATGTATAAAATACATTGAGCTTGAGAAGGAATATAGAAAGTGCTACACTTCTCTTTAATTTTCCAGTAATTTAATGCTACTGAACAATGAGACATTTTTTTTTTAATTTATTCTACTCCACATCAAAATGTCAATATAATATTTGGTATTTTATGTAGTATTGTTTCTCTTTCCTTTCAGCATCAGTGTTAAGTTTCAGAAGTATCTGGAAGAAATGAGTCACATTAAACTGCCATAAATATATTAAAATAAAAAACAGAGCATGCAACACATCAAAAATCAAGAACAATTTAAATGCCTGGCATTTTACTTTATACAAACTCATTCAAATTAGAATACTGAATCCTATACTATTTTTATTAATGGAATAGCTGTTTTTAAATAGCATTAAAATCCATGCTTCATTAACAGTAAGGACTGTGTATATAAACAAGCTACTTAGACACAAAGGAAAAACTCAAAGAAAATTATAAATGCCATATTTTAAGTTAATGATTCTCACACTCAAAGCTTTTACAAAGGAAGACTGAAAATTTCTATTATTCTTAAACATACCATGATTCATGTCTGATCTAAACCTGGGTTTTCTGGCAACACTGACAAACCAGTGAAGCACAAGAAGATAGATTTAGGCATTTCTGCAAAGTGTTGTCAGCTTATCTTGGCACATAACTCCATATGCATATAATAATCATTTGACAGTGGCAAAAAGACAACTACTAGTTACCCAAAGTGCTGTACTCATACAAGTAAAGCAAATTTGTTAGAAATTACCACCATTTAATTAATGCAAGATATATGATATGTTACCTTTCTAAAACCTTTACTGAATTTAAAATAATCTATTGCTAAGTTCAATTATGAATAAGCTTGCTTGTTTTCACTGCATATAGCCATCACAATTTTCTTTATTGCTTTGGTCCTACCATATCTTTCCTTCCCTCCCTTCCCCACCCCCAAGTAAGAAATCCTGCATCATGTCCCTAGGGTTTTGGTTACCCAGGCCAGAAGAATTAAAGTAGGCAACTTATAGGGTAACAGCTGCTCTTTCCAAACAAATTACAAGTTCCTACATCTTATGTAAACACATAAAACCCATCCAGCTTTTGCAGAGCTCTCAAGGCTGCTGGAAACACTGAAGAAAGTCTTCTGCTTACAGCCAAATGATGGAAAAGTGCATCTGCTCAAGTGACTGACACATGGCACCTAAAGGTCTTGTGACAGGCATCCACTTGTACGCGGGTTATAAAATTGACGTAGATTGAACAGACTGGGCATCTGACTGCAGCTGCTGGAGAACCCTTGGAGCAAATCTGTCAGTCAGCCCTGTCTCATAATTGGTGTTGTCAAGGGGGAGGGAAGAAGCAATGACATGCTGGAAATGTAGGAAATGCAGGTACTATAACAGAGCATGCAAGTAGGAAGAGCAAAAATGAATGGGAAATCAACGGTTTAATATAATTTGGCAAATTAGTACGATGTTATCTTTGGCTGCATTAGGAGAGTTGCCAGCAGGTCGAGGGAGGTGACACCTGAAGTTCTGGCATCCACAGTACAAGACAGCTACGGACTTATGGGAGAGAGTCCAATGAAAGGCCACTAAAATCATGAAGCGACTGAAGTATCTCTCCCTATGAGGAAAGGCTGAGAGAGCTAGGACTGTTCAGTCCTAGCAGAAAAGGAGCCTCACGGGGAATCTTACCGATGTGTTTAAACATCTGAAAGGAAGGTGCCAAAAAAATGGAGCCGGTGCCTTCTCAGCAGTGCCCAGTGATGGAATCGAAGGCAATGGGCACGAACTGAAACACAGGGTGTTCCCTCTGAACATCTGGAAAAACTTTCTTACTGTGAGGGTGACCGAGGTTGCTCAGCAAGGTGGCAGAGCCTCCATCATCAGAGATAATCAAAAGCTATCTGGAAACAGTCCTGGGCAACTGGCTCTAGGTAGCCCTGCTTGACCAGGGGGTGGACCAGATGACCCTCAGAAGTTACTTTCAACAACCTCAACCATTCTGTGGTTCTGTGATTTTGACTTGGGTTAGGAGTCCATTTTGTAGGGGAACTCCCAGTCTACTTACTGTCCCAGTCTACTGTTCATACTGCAAAACTGTTCAGAACCAAAAAGACTTCTTTTGGCTGAAATTGAAATGTCTTCCAACTGGTGGTAGTCATTCAGCCAAAAGGATCAGACTACAACCAAATCTAAAGTAATAATCACAAAAATACACACACTGTGGGTATTCAGCCCTCATAACCAAATCTTTTAATCTAGAAACATGCTCCTCTTGTGTCATGCTACTTACTGAAGCAGAAAACCACAAAGAATGAATATTATGTCGAGAGCTTGAGAGCTGGTTCTCTGCTGATATGGCTGGCTACGTCTCACTTATCAGTAAATGACTGCTAAGAGGTTACAGATTTGTCCTGAGGCAGGTGGTGATGTATTTCTCCCCAGAAGCTATTTTTAATTCTAGAGATAAATCTCTGTGCACTTTCTGAAGAGATAAAAATAACTTAGTGATTTAATTGATTTCCAGAGATACCTGCATTCTGTTTGTAATATTTTTTTATGTTTTAACCATGTGAAACCACTTCTTACCCAGAAAATGTTTCATGCCTCTAAGCTTCGTCACATCTTAAAGCTCAGAATGTTTCACCTCCATATGGTTTTTCATACCTTTGCCATTTTAACTATGTCAGTGTTTAAAACAAAATTTGTATAATTTTATTATCATGAAATTTTGCAACTTTCTAAATTGCTTAAGTTAAAATAACATCAGTTTTATAAACAAATTTTGACATTATTCTACCACCTATTTTTCATTGTTTACTATGCCTTAAGAATTTATCAGAGACTGCTGTTTGAAAAGCAAGAACATATAAGTTACAAATAAATATAACATTGCCTCATATTATTTGGAGAAAAAGAATTAAAGGGACTTTCTTTCATCAGAGCTGAATAAACATGACCTTAATTTGGAAATGCTATTCTCCTACCCAAAAGATTATTATAATAGAAGGGAAAGAGAGGCTACAAATTCTGATTCATGATACTTGTTTATTACCAACAGTGATCAACAGAAAGAGAAAAGAAATTAATTTCAAGCATACTGTACTGGGGACTTGGGAAAATACATTCAACAGGATAATAGCAGAGATTGCCAAACATATAAAATTAAATGTTATGTCCCTGCCCATGGCAGAGGGTTTGAACTAGATGATCTTTAAGGTCCCTTTCATAGAATCACAGAATCATAGAATCACCAGGTTGGAAAAGACCCACCAGATCATCGAGTCCAACTATTCCTATCAAATACCAAACCATGTCCCTCAGCGCCATGTCCACCTGTCCCTTAAGCACCTCCAGGGAAGGTGACTCAACCACTTCCCTGAGCAGCTTGTTCCAGTGCCCAATGACCCTTTCCGTGAGAAGTTTTTTCCTAATGTTCAGCCTAAACCTCCCCTGGTGGAGCTTGAGGCCTAGTTTAAGGGAAACCTATGAATCAAGTAAGGTAATTTGACAACACTGTTATTGCAGTAACTACTGGAAATATCGTTTAGTGTGAAAGCACGTATGGTTTGTGAACCTCTTCAACACTCACAAAATATTACATAATAACTTTCACTTCTTTAAACAACTGAAATCATTATTCCTATTTAGTATCTCTTCAGTATGCAGCAGTTGGTAACTTAATAAATCTACAAAGATTTACTACATTTATTATTAAGTAGCATAAATCACATTACTTCCTTTTGTATGACCAAAAAAAAAAAATTAATTGGCAGAAGTATTTGTTCAAACAAGATACAGTATTCAGTTTGGAATAAAGCACTCCTTGTTTGCTTAGGTGATAACACCTCTCTTGACAGAATACCTTTAGTTTCAAGTCAGGTTTTAAACATCAACCTATGCAATGGACTTCCTCTTGTCCAAGCAACTCTGAAATATTTGGCTATTCACAGTACATACATACCATACAAGATATTTTGAACTGTCACTGCCACTCAAGTGTTAGCTATTATAAAAAGAATTAGGGCAATCATTTTCAGCACTCCAAATTTTACCTGCTGTTTTGTAAAGTTTTACTTTTCAGATTATACAATATCTACTAAAAACATGAAAGCTTATTTCACAGAATCACAGAATCACAGAATAACCAGGTTGGAAGAGACCCACCGGATCATCGAGTCCAACCGTTCCCATCAAACACTAAACCATATCCCTCAGCACCTCATCCACCCGTGCCTTAAACACCTCCACTTCAGATGATACTTCAAATTAAACAAATCAGAAAAATAAAATTTGGGAATAATTGGTGATAGAAATTCAACGGTGTTTAGCTGTGGTAAGATTAATTTTTCAAGTCATCTTTACTAGGCACTTTCTGCCAACTTCTGCGAAGTATCTGCATTGTTCTTCTTGACGAAATAATTACTCTAGACAGCCACTCCAAAACATATGACTGTTCATACTACAGGCCCAAGTTTATGCATGCACCATTAATTTGTCCAAACTGTCCCCTAAATGCCACTGTCAAAGCAAGAGTAAAAAGCTCAACTTGTACTTCAGCAGAACTGTTTAAAACTTTGCATTTGAACAGAATTGGTTATTTAGGCCCTGCTGAATGTGAATCTGCCTTAAATCAGGTTTTAAACAGAAACAGCAGAGAAGAAAGTTATTCCCCTGATATTCAGTACACCAAATACAAAATTGCTTTAATCTAATTATGGCCCAAAGTCATAAATTCCCCATACAAATGTGTTTCAGCTACGCTTTAAAAAATAATGTGCATCTTTCAAAAAGGTGGTGGAAATTAAGGATAGTTAGAATAATTGAAGAAATACTCTGGGTGAAAGCAAATCACATAGCTCTACTTGATCCTAAGAGGAATATCCACATGCAAATATACCTTCCAACTATGTCTATAAATTCTTTTCTTTTTCCAGTTGCACATTTTATTTTTCCATTATTACCTTATATCCAGGTCCTAACTGATGTATTGCAAAGATCTGTGCTGGGTTGAGAGCTTCAGTGAATACATATACTGCTCCAAGCTGGCCACAGAACACTCTATTAGCATCAGCAGTCTCCGAAGAGCCAAGAAAACATTTATCGTAGCTCTGTATCAGAAAAAGGCAATGTTAATGAAGTTTAGTCATACAAACTGTACAGTGGAATAATATTCATACACAGCCAATGAAGCCAAAAAATAAAGGAAGACTCTAATTAAGAAAATAAATCAATCATTCATTGCTTCAGTACCTGATTCCCTGTAGTGAACAACTTCATTTTGAATATCATAGCATTAATTATTTTACAGGTCAGCATTGCAATGCTGTTATGACTGGCTGCTAGGATTTGTTTTTTATTAGTTGTGCAACATTCAACTGAGAAAATTAGAACAGTACATTCAACTACCAAATAACCTTCCCTACTGCCTTCCAGGAAGTGTGAAAGCCTTAAAGTTCTTTGTAATTATAATCACAACTCCTACTGCTAATACACAAGAATATGCATTTAAATGCACTCTTTCACTGCTGTGCTAACAGAGCTAAACACCTCTAGCAGAAAAAACAAATACGACTTTTTCTTGTTTTAAACTGGTGCACAATATTCCTCTATGACCGTGGCCTCTAATGATTTGGTTTGACCTTGAGCTCTTCTTCTGTCTTCTTCGACAGTTAAAAGAGTGGTTATTTTCCATTCTTCTTTCAAGCAACTATCCCACTGCACAAAGACATTCTGCAGCTCTCCATATGTCCATTTCCTATTACTTCAGGTTTGAAGTGGGGGTTTGTGCCTCTTTTCATTTCCGATTTAAATTTATTTTGCAAGGTCAAGTTCTTCTGGTGCTTCCAAGAAAACAACCACTTTCAGATGAAACGAAGTTTAGAATTTGTCTGTCTAGAAATAAAGATCTGGGGAACTGGAACACAGGATGCAGCACAAGAGGAAACAGGAAGCACAAGGATTTCTGTTTCTTTGAATCACATATACTTTCACAGAAATAAGAATCAGGTCTCACTTTTTTGAGCTGAATCAGCAGAATCTGCATTAGGAAGCCTGCTTTTTCATCTTGCTTGGCTGATGAGTTTTACCCTAAGAAATATTGTTGTCAGTCTGGAGAATGGAATAAAATATGGTGAACTGCCTCAGCAACTGATCTAAGTGAATAAGCTATTAACAAAGAAAAGGGTATTCTATCTAAAGAGTTAGAAGGAGATCAAAGATCTGGAGCTCAGCTTTGCAATAAGGTGAGGTAAGAAGTATCCGTGACTTTATCTCTGATTTATCCTCTTGTTGACGAAATACCTCTTCTAATATTTTGACCTTGGAATTTCTTTTTTTTTTTTTTTTTGGTCAAAACTAAAAGACTTCTGAAAAAAAACCTACACCAAGATTGGTTCACAAAGTCTCATATCCAGGACACACAGCGCAGACTATGAGACTACTCTGACTGCTAGCAAATCTAATGATGAAACTTCATAACAATTTTCAGTTAGTTCATTGAAGTCTTGCTTAGCCTTGAAGGCTTTACTGACAGCTGCACCATTACTGTCAAAGTGTTAAGACAATGGCAATTGCCATTCTTGAGGAGTTTGTCTCAGCTACTGTTTGCCACACTTTTTCTGACACACAGATTCCTGCATATTTTCATGGATCCTTCTAGTTATCATTAATTGTACAACAGACATTGTAGGTTTCAATGGATTCTGACTTTTACACCTAGGTCTATTAACTTACAGTATTTCCAGTTCTTTCTTTTTTCATTCTTACCAAGTTGCACTTTCCCAGTCTCTAGCACTTCACTTCAGATTAGGTGTCTCCATTATTTTTTATTGGAGGGGAGGTCTAACTCCTGATGTTCTGCTAGTTTTTATTCACTTCTGCTCCAGTAGCCAAACAATCCATAAACTAGTTTTATTTATTTGGTTATTTATTTATTTATTTATAAATCAGCACCTAATACTTGTCGCTCATTTGGTCTCCCTCCAACTTCCTCACATTTCCACAGTTTTAAACCTGTTGGACTCCACCTGAACCAAGTTTATTTGCCTATTTCTGCACATCCCTGGTAGTATGTCACTAACGACTCCAAGATGAAGTGACTGACTGATCACTTTGTTGAGTCCCTTAGTCCAAATCTTTCTATTTTATTTTCATAAAAAATTGAACTCTTGGGACTTCCAGACCTTGTTAATTAAGGACATAAGACTATCCTTAATATTCTTCACACTTATAAGCCTTCTTTCAATTACAACCCAAGGGTTACTGATGTCATCGACCTGTTGCTTTTCACCTCTTATGTCAACTTTTAAAATCCTTCACAACTTTCCTTATCCTACAATGTAAATGCAAAATTCAGCAAAAGATGTCACGACATCATCAAGTTTATCTTCACCCAGCTGTCTGAAAAAAAACCTTCCACCAAACCTCAGTATCCCTATATTCTACACCTTTAAGAGATGTTTTAGACTTTCTTCCATGTGTCTTCCCATAAGGGGGAAAAATTCCTCATCTAACAGCTGTAACAGCCCAGCTCTTCCGATTTAACTTCCACTTCGAAATGTATTGATCTCTCCGTAAGGCATACAGAGTTGATCATGACTACTGGCCAGCTAAGAACTGCACACAGTTGAATATGTTATACCATCATGCATTTAAATTAATCTTTTTGTCGTAATCTCTATAGCTATGTTTATTCCTTGGAATATAGACTCAAAGAGTTATTTACCACTAGCTACCATACCTTGTGCAGCACCCTAATGCAATGAATCTCAGCATTGCTATGTTTTTTATATATATCATTAAAGAGTAATAATTAAGTCAGAGCCAAAAATGGAAACTGTATATAAGCGGCATTCACAATGGAAACAGGGATACAAAGAAATTTACAGTGTATTCCATATTTTTCATCCACATTCATATCTTCCCTCTAACACTCAGGCTGAACATTATGTAACATTTTTAATACATGAAGTCCCCTCATAAAATGAAAAATATTGAAGAAAGTTTGAGTGATTTGAAGTTTTGTGTATATTACACATTTAGCATATCTCTAGATGAAAGCATGTCTATTAAGACAACATACATTTCTGAAGAATACAAATATGTAAATGTTAATGACTACTTCCTGTAATATCACATATCTTGCTGCCCATATTACAGAAACAGTTAAGAAACAAGTGCGTTCATAGCTGTGTATAAATAAGAATGAATTACAAGAAATACAAGTGAAAACCTATTAAAAATCAAGAAAAAAAGGATCTTTTTAAACTTCCACCCTTTTTGTCATCTACATCCTAACTTCAGCGTCTTCCAGAGCATGTAAGAAAACTGTAAACTGAGATATTCTTCAGTTCTTGTTTGGATAAAAGAAGTAAAAGCCAGATATTGGAACAAAAGTTATAAAAATGTAAGAGAGTTGTAATGCAATATCAATCTGGGAAAAAATACAATAAAATAAATTCATAGTCTCTACCAAGAAAAGAAACTATGCTTAAAAAAATTAAATTCAACTCAGTCCCTTAATCTTAAACTCAATAATAAAAATCTAATGAATGTTTTATTAATTGAAACAATATTTAATCATAATGCATTTGGTAGCTTATGTTTAGCATTTTAAACGCTACATCTCAATTATCTTATAATGTTCCTGCATAAGAAGAGACAGAAAAGAGTTAAGCGCACTTAGTCAATAATATATACCTCCTGCCCCTTTCTGAGTTTTCACAACTGTAAAACTAAACCTATCACTATAAACTACATGAATAGTTATGCACAACACATGATGAAAAGAAAGAAGAATGACTGGCTGACTTGCATAGCTTTATCTTTTCTCATAAAGCTATTCCGGTAAAGTATTTTCTTGTCATCTTGCGGGAGACTAAAGATATATCTAAGTGGAAGGGTATAAAGGTAGAAGTTAACAAATAAGATGGATAATTGCTCAAGACTTTTCAAGGGAATACTTTTAAATAAATTCAAATACAGTTAAAACAAAAGCTTGTCTTCCTAGCTGACATTTAATAGTGCTAAGGACCCTACGTACGCATTCCTCTCTTTTCTTTTTTATGCCTTTAACACCCTGTTGCATTCATATATCTTTCCTGAATTTCTACTAGTCTCTATTTTTTTCCTGCTTCTGATATAACAGAATGTTGTTATTAAAAAATAGAGAGCTAATGATAAACTAGTGTCTTTCCTAATTTACTCTTTTCTCCAGAAAACAAAGTAAAATCTCAGCAGAAACTCATATAAAAAGTAAAAAGGCTTATATCAGAACATCTATGGCTTAGTAAACCAATCTCACCCTATGGAAAAACTGTTCTTCTGCATGAGAAAGTAGAAAGGAATATTGTGAAGAAGGTACAAACAGAAGGAGCAGCTCTTCCTGCTAAGTTTTTTTTTAGTAAGGATTACGAATCCCTACACCACATAACTAGTAACTTAGCGGAGATCCTCTGAGACCTCAGCTGCCTTTTCAATCATCATATTCTCCTCTATCACAAAGATATTTATATTAGCAAGGAGAAATCATGCTTTGCAAAAAAACTGAAGGCTTTGCCTTTTCTTGCAAGTAGAAATGCTACCAAGGAAACAAAGAATGATGATGAGAAGCTTTGGCAAGCAGAGCTCTCCTACTTTAATTAACATGTAGTATTTAAACTCTCACTTTCAAATCAAACTTTGCATCTAGAATTTAGCAAAAGACAGTTAATTTCTTTAAGTACAAAAGAGATTCCTTATCCTACACAGGCAGTCAGAAACAACTGAGGATTATATCATAAACAAAAAATAACAAGAATGTATCAAGCTGATGAACCAAGCATGTCTGAAAGTCTAGCATGGCTTTAGCTGAGGGCAAAGCACAAGAGAATTTTCTCTGCTTTACCCATTCAGAACTCTGGGCCAGAAAGAGTACCTATTTTCTATATCATTATAGAATCATAGAATCACCAGGTTGGAAGAGACCCACCGGAGACTCTCAAACTTCCTAAAGCAGAAGATATGAGAAGAGAGCATAAAAATGTTTTTCAAACTTACACAGATTTCATTAAAAGAATTTAAATAAAAAGTATGAAAACAGATGCAGCTCTTCTAAGAAAATACTATTAATTTGAACTCTGCTTTGAGTTGACTAATGTTGTGCAACTGTACATATCTCAAAATGTTTTAACAGGGTTGTACAGCTTACCAGGAGGACATTTCTCTGTAATATTTTACAGAGAGAAAATATTAAGAAAAAATATTTTTTTTCTAAGAAAAAAAAAAACTAAGAAAAGTGCTCATTATTTCAGGGATGAAATTTTGCAGCAGTTAATTTGTACTTGCTAACAATATTAATTAAAAATGAATACCTTAATACTTGGTACAGCAATTTTAATGCTGGTCAACTGCCTGTTTACTAATGTCAAGTCAAATAATGAAAGGCAAAATATATCCATTACTGGGAAACAGATGTAAGACTTCAGATTTTGCTTAATACTATAAATCTCTTGACACATCTCTATGCTTCTGTCTTCTAGCTTTTACTTTAATTCATCTTGTTAGTTTAAAACTATAAACTCTGTGTAGAAGAAATTATCTCTTACTATACTTATACAGTGCTTAGAACAATATGACTGATCCTAGTTCAGGCTACTCAGTTTTACTGAAATTAAAAGAAACTCTTTAAAATTAAACCATTAACAAGTATCTCCTCTTGAATCCAATACAGAACTTAATGTGGTATAAAAACGAATACTTTTGCATACATTGGCAGTATGCATACTCATTTGGCAGAATGAATCAGTTTTTTTCTTAAGGATTTTTCCTAACCTAAATCTCCAAAATCTGTGACTCCACCCTAATTTCTTATGGAAAAAGTTAAGTATTAATCTATTGATATCAGTGTCTCCTATGTAGTATCAGCTATAATAACTATAACAATCAGTCCAAAGAAAATCTCTGAAAATTTCACTAGCTATAAAATAAATTTTAAAAATTACATCTTATTAAATACCTAACTAAGGAAGATAGATTAAAGGAGAAAGCTAAAAAAATAGGAAATTTCCAAATATTTAGAGGAAATAAATATAATACTTCTTTTTTTTCTTCTTCAATTTACTCTAAAATGAAAAGCTGTAAGAAAGGAAAAAATAAATTCTTACATCATTTGTGTTAACATGCCAGGCCATGTCACCATAAGATACCAGCTGACCATTCACGTAACATCGTATTTCACTGTTTCTCCATCGGTTATAGATGTGTACAATGCTTATCATGTACCACTGGAAAGACACAGAAAATCAGTATATATTGGCAGATTTTATGCTACAAAACAAAGTTAATGAATAGCATTAAAAGCAAATGACCACTTTCATAAAGTTATACAAAGAGATTAATCTCTGCAAACTCATAAAAAAAAAAGTCAAGTTAGTGGAACTTCAAGTCCAGTCAGTACTACCATGCCTAAATGTAATTATGTACCTACCTGCATCCCTTTACAGATTTAGAGCCAAGAAAGCATACATAAAATAACAAAGTCGAATACACTTCCTACATTTCCATTCCTGAAAGTGTAATTTAATTTATAAACTACATGTTGTAACACAAAACACAACTGAGTTCTAATGGGAAATTGAGTGCTATGTGCACTTACTTTATCAAATTCATATTATCATATTACAAAATTCATATATCTGTGCCTTTTCACCATAGCTTTCTGTCAGAAATTATTAATTAAAAGGAAAAATTTTAAAACAGCAAATTTTACAGCCCAGTGTAAGACGTTGTCCTGATTGCTTCATATGATTTTCTCCCTCTGTCCTTTACCATTCCTCTAATTTTTGGACAATTGTCATATCATTAAAAATGCATTATATAATCAAACAGTGAAAGCATTACAGTAAAATACTTCTAAGTACAACTATGTTGATCTTTCACATAATCTGTTCAACAGGAATCAACATGTTTGCGATGAGTAAGTTCGAGAAGGAAAACTTAAGTTTCATTTAAAACTAAATCTTCAAACTCACCTAAGACTAAGAATGGAAATTTAATCTTTAAGATCTGCAAATGAAGTCATACTTAACTGTAATGAATTGGTTGTACAGGAACAAATCCAGGCAAACAAATCCCTAGAGAAAGAGATTTCACAGCCTCTCTGGACAGCCTGATCCAGTGTTCCAACACCCTCACAGTAAAGAAGTTTTTCTTTATGTTCAGAAAGATGGTAGAAAGCAGTAAGGATGGTCAAACACTACCACAGATTTCTCAGAGAAACTGTGAAGCCTCCTGGCTTAGAGTTATTAAAAATGTGACTGGACAACATACAGAGCAAGCTGATCTAGGTGCCCCTTCTTTGAACCACTGGTGAGACTAGACTGTCTCAACACGTCCCTTTCCAGTCTGAATGATTCTGTGAAAAAGTTAGCTCATCTGCCTTGAAGATACCATTTCATATTTTAATATTTTGAAATAGTAATTTACTATTTGCTTGTCTTCCCTTTCTTGATATCTGTTCCAGTTATTATCTTCTGATTTTTATATTTAGCTAAGTCTTTTTTTTTTCAAAGTAGAGAACTTCTGCATCCCTCAGGGCATTATTTTAATAAGCCACTTGGCGACTCTTGCCTGGATCTGGCATAAGTAGGTACAGAGCCTACTAATATGAAAATTATACAGAAGGAGGAAAAACAGTTAACAGCAGGAGGAAAAAACCCTACTAATCATATGACAGTACATAATAGTACCTCACTTGCATATCCAAGTAAACAGATTTATTCAGTAATACTAGATTACGGATGTACTGCTCGAGCTTTGATTTCTGAAGTCACATGTGGCCAGTCTAATTTTCTTTTTTTTCAAGCAACAATGAGCATGTATTTTTTGTAGGCCACTCCATCCCCACCCCCTCCACCCCCGCAAATCAAAATGGAAACCCACAACTCAATAAGCATTGAGCACATTGTCCCCCATTTTGTAGGCAGATTCTATTTCAGAAAGGAACATCCAGCATAAATTCAACAAACTATTCATAACTCTAAGTCCAGGAGCTTAACTGGTGACTATGCTAATCAGAAACTAAATGCTAACCGCGTGACCAGAGCTCTGCTTTCATCAACACTTATTTTCCAAAGCTTCCACACCACCTAACATAAATCTCTTAGAAGAAAAATTCCCTTGTGCAATTTTCTTCAAGGGTAAATTTACCAATAAGGTCCACTAAGGTTTGATGATTCTAAATACTTTCACACCAACAGCAAGTGTTCTTTGTAAAAGCACTATTCAAAGTTTAGTAATAACTATTTACTATAACTGCTACTACTGGTAATTTTTCAGCAGCAATCGGCTCACAACCATAACCCCTGAGTTTTATCCATTTATCTTCTATCTACGATTTTTCTTTTACAGTGCTTTAAGAGCATTTCTGACAACATATCAGTTTGTACGACTGTCCCTGTTAAGCTTAAGAGATGACTCACTCATCTGGAAATAAATAGTTCATTACTTTTGCTGAAACACTGTTCATAGAGCCTGTAGGATCTAAAATAAGCGATGGTATCTTGGGAGAGCTTTGGTGTCCATGTCAAACTTCAGGAAAATTACAGAATCTACTTTTAATCTCTTCTCTCCCCACCCCCACGTTAACCACAATTCACGCACATGCATATTCTTTCAGTCTTGTTTTTCCATGCAGCTATTTTTAATCTTTAGCATTTTTACTATGTCAGAGCACTACCTATGGCTCTTCCTCTGACCAACAATACAAGCTCTGCAAGACATTGAGCTCTTCTTCACTTGAATACACATGCACACAGACATGCTTGCATGCAGTCTATCTCAGCTGTTATCAAAACCAATGCAATAAAAAATTGCTTTTTCTGCCTCCTACACCTGTATTAACAAAATTTACATATTAAACTGTAATTTCTTTTTAGTTGAGGAAGTAGTCAAATAATGAAAAATGGTTTACTCTTTGTGTTCTGTTGTCATTAGTATCAATCTAGATAAAATGAGTAACATAGGTTTTCAAAGCTTGCCCTAAAATAGAGTATGACAAACTCAAATCCGCACAGCATGTATCAGCTGGCTCACAACCCTGAACAAATACACATTAAGAATCCTTCAAATTATTCAACAGAAGTAGGGAACAACTTCCAGTGCAGTTTCTCATTGCTTTGTCCCCAATATGTTTATCAACAAGTTTTCTAACACTTCCTTTAAATTTTTCTAGATTCTAATCCATTTCAATGATTAAGAAATCAGACATGGTAATCCATCATTCTAAGTATCAGCAAAGCCATTTTCTAAAATTTGTTGCCACTTTCCATCACTCATTTGTTTGACAAAATAGATTATATGCCACGATTAAGAACCTGGCAAATTTAATATTCAAATTTCTTTAGAACTTCAGGATATGTCCTAGCAACTAATTTCTCCCTCTTATATTGATTTCTATACCTCTTCTACTGACATTTCATTTTAAGACACTTCCTCTGACTCACCCCCATTGACTCATCTTGTAGTAAACAATGACACAATTAATTAATTTAGCTTTTTTGTTATGACACTATATTTATTCTTCAAGGGCTCTTATCAAGCCTTAGTCATCTAACTGCCCCAACGGAATGGAAGAAAAATTGAACTGTCATTTCATTTGACATATAATTTGCTATAACTCATATTTTTCTAAGTATTCTTCATTTTGATACAACTTCCACTTTTTGAACAACTTATTTTCACTTACAATGGTCTCTACTTTGTTATTTATCTGTGCTCAGGTATATTGCGAGGAGCATTTAAGCTTTTTATTGTACTTTTTTTGACTAGCAGTATATTTGCTCTTAGCCTTCTGTATCTTTGAATTTAAGCAATTTCTCTAGCACTATCAAACGTTTCCATCTTTTGACTGCTCCTTTTCTTTTCTTCTTTTCTTGTTTTTAAGTGAAGGCAGGTTGTTTTCAATTCCTTTAAAACCAGAAAATCTTGAATATCCAAGAATATTATGCATTTATCAAGACAAAGTTGAGCAAAATTCAGCCTCTGAGTTCTATAAAAGTTTCAAAAGGAAATAAAACCAGACACCTCTGGTATTTAAACTCTCTTCTCAATAAGATGCCACTCAGTTTATAGCAAACTAATGTAATCTTCTCCGTACTAGTATGATTTCTGATCTTCCCCAGTTCATCACAGATGCTCTAGCCATCCTTATCACATGACTAATAACTTAATCTAAATAGTACACCTTTTTCCTTCTTAGTTACTTGTTTATCTATCTGATTAGGTTAAGTCTTTAGTACAGGGCATCACTCCTGTTGACAAAGGCCCACCCCACTGCAGCTTGTAACTAAGTGCAATTTTAAATGAGTGCCCACTGATGGTCAAGTCAACAAAGCTTCTGATACTTCAGTTATGTTAATAAGCTCATTTAAATAGAAGTTCCAGTTTTGCTTCTACAAATCAAGCATATATGTATATCTCATAATTTCCTGTTACCTATACCTCATCTATAAGAATGTTTCTTTACTTATGTTGTACAGGTACTTTGTTGATTTCTCTCTTATTCTGTACCTGAGGACACAGTTTTCAGGACATTACTACTACACAATGAACCAAATCAAGTTTTACTATCTCACACTGAATTTTTCAACTTTTAAAAAACACCAAACAAATGCAATTTTCTTTTAAGTTCATCCTACAGACTCCTTCCCTACATAATTTTCTTAAAAATGCACCAGACCATGCCACTCTGCTATAACAAGAACTTCCTTAGGTAGTATTCAAAGACACTTCAGATAACAGCCTGTCAACTTTTTTATACTACTGAAATATCTCAAGCTTAATCATCCACTGTCATATACCTGCTCTATAGCACAGTAGAATCAGAGAGACGAGAAATCACACAATAAGTATTACCAAAATGTGAAATTTATTTCAGTCTATACTACAAGTAGTAAAGGTGTTCAGGCTTAGAAACACACAAAAGAAACCAAACAACCCGAAACCAAAAAGCTGTTTTCTCTCAAATACGGTGCTTTCCCATTCACATTCACACAAGGCTGTGTGAGGCTGGAACTGAAGGCAGTAAAAATTACTGGGGGCTATTAATACACAAAAATTTCACTCTGGAGTCCCATAAAGCAGTACTGACATATTAAACACAATACTGCCAAATGCAGTTTAGCTCTGTTGAGACATCAGACTATTAGATTATACCTACATTTTCTGTTTGGGGATATTATGACGAAATTTCTCCAAATATTTTTATAAATATTTGCTTTTATAATGCTGTTAAAATGCAGTAATAGAAACTTAAATTTACCGCTTAATACATCTCAAAGATTTAAATCAAGATTGCGTATTATTCTTTCAGTGGTGTCATATGACATAGTTAACAGTGGGAAGATCTTCACATGAATATAGCAGCTTTCTGATCTGTGTACATAAACCTTTTGACCAGGTAGCTTGAATATATAATTTTACTGTGATTCAACAAAAATTTAAAAAAAACCTTATTCAGAAGTTTAATGAGGATCGTGTCTCTGGCAAAAGCTGTTGCTGAAATACCTACATCTGGAAGCAGATAGCTAGAAAATAGTATATCTAACAACAAAAATCACGCGTATCAATTCAGCATTTGGACAGTAATCTAGCTTTGTAAATGGGTACACTTTTTTAATATATATCTTCACATTCAATTTTTGCACAGTGGAACCAATGTAATACCTAACTAACATGAAGAAAATCAATCTACATGTTAAACAGGATATGTTTCGACTTGTTAGAGCCAGGAATTGTATTTGACAAGTTCTCTTTCCTCCATCGCGCGTTATGTACCTTCCTGCATACATGTACAAACAAGTTATTGAAGGAAAAGGTATATCATATGAAATCACTTGGAAATATATTCTAGAAGATTTATTTCAAATAGTTCCTAAAGCTTACATATCACCTGATGCATATGAGCATGGCCTTTGAGAAATACAAAACTGGCATGAAAACTATATATGGGCATATGTTGCCAGATCAGCAGACTGTGACTTGAAATTGGTATTTGTATAATGAGATACACATGTACTAGTATTTCAGAATTAACTATTTGAAGTAGAACAGCAAGAACTAAAATTTTCCAGGGATAGCATGAAGGAAACTAGTCATTCATAATAAAAATTATGAAAAGAATATCTTGCTAAAATATGAAAGGCTGCTTATTCATCAACAACTAAAGAAATGATCAGCTAGGTCCCAAAAGCTACTTATCAAGAGCATAATCCAAAAGTCAAACATTTAACCTAGGATCAATGAAATTGTTATCAGTAGCATCAGATGCATTACTTTAAAAGAAAACTGAACTGCCATCAAAACTCTTTTCTGGCTATAATATTATAAAAAATTGGCAAACCAGAACTGATTCATTTCAATACACTCAGCAGATACATGTTTATAAGGATTTATGCATCCCTCAGTGAGATGCTAGGAAAAGACATTACTATGTTTTAAGAAAACACAAATTATCTCAAAGCTACACGATCGAATTAGAATTAGTGATTTTGAATCACAAATACATACCAGGAAAAAGAGTAGAACATAAAGCTGATGAGTGGAACAATGGCATTCCCTCCCTAAGAAATTGGTTTCTCAAAACAGAACAAGTACTGAAATTCAATATACAAATTCTAAGGCCATAAAAAAGAAATGAGCTTCACAGCAAAATATATACAAGGCTATTATCAATGAGAAACACATAAGGCTCTCACTGTACAGAAAAATTAATGCTTCAGTCAACTAACTGAAATATTGAAGCCAGCAAAATCATTGTTCTCCTAGGACTACTAGGCATAAAGTAGAAATGAACACTAACATGATCTAGAGAAATAATCAAGATTTACTATGAAAAATGAGAAATCCCAAAACACCACTGACATAGAAGAAAGTTCAGAGCTTTCTATCTCCCAACACAGATAAGGAAATGCTAGCACTGCCAGCAAAATTGTTCCAGGCACTAGAACCAAATTTATCAAATACAGAACATTCAGAAATAGAATGACAACCTTTTAAAAAGAAAATACGACCATTTTACAAATACTGAAAATTCTACTCTGAAGCTAATTAAGTAGTACTTTTAAAAACAAGCTGACTTTATAGAAGTATTACGTTATAAACTATTACATTTTTCTTAAACTGATTCTGGTCTTTAGCTGACATAAAACTTTGCATGACTGTCAGAGAAGCTACTTATAAATAACAAATCACAGATTCTTATCAACTTTATGGCAGTGAAGGGATTTTAAGCACTTCTTCCCAGAAGCACTTTGTCACACTTCTAATTTTATTCTTTTTTTTTGTGGATACTCCTGCTTACCTTGCGTGGCTGAAAGTCATACTTCACACAGTGCTGGAAACCTTTGCCTTTCGACTTCAATGATGTAACTATTAAGCAGTTGCCAACAAAATGAGCAGAATACCCAACACCTTTGCTAGTGCGGAAACTGAAAAGAAAGAATTATTAATGAAATTGGAAAAAAGGGAATTTTTTTTTATAGTGAAATAAGGTCCAAATACTACTCTAAAGTGCCATGCAAAAGAAAAGAAGTGAATATCTGGAATGGTGAGCTTAGTTTCCTTTACACTTTTTCTTTTCTTTAGAAAAATTCAAGATGATAATATTTTATCTGTTACGTTTTCCCCTCAGCTTCCTAATCCATCATAATTTAAAATAACACATCTAATTTAAGTTGTCCAGAAAAATCCATCACAGAACAAATGTGCGATGTCTTGCAGTTTTATGGGGCTGGGAGAACAATGCAGCTGCTATGACATACCAGTCTGGGTTCAACATAATTACTACACAGAAAAATTATTTCTTTGTAAAAAGAAATTCTGGACTTCATAAATGACATTTTGCAAAGGCAGCTGGTGGAATTCATGAATGACATTACACAGAGAATTTTTAAAAAGATAATTCTATTTCTACAGCTCTGTCACTTACTCCCTTCTGAAAACTAAGTACAATAAAGAGAATTCTGCTATCACTGATATGGACCACACTTCATAATTTTTTTTTTAAACTTGATACCAGTTGTGTTATGAAAATAACCAGTGCCTGAAATACAAGTTCTAAATGGTGAACTTAGAATCATAGAATCACCAGGTTGGAAAAGACCCACTGGATCATCGAGACCAACCATTCCTATCAATCACTAAACTATACCCCTCAGTGCCTTGTCCACCCGCCCCTTAAACACCTCCAGGGAAGGTGACTCAACCATCCATAAATGCCGAAATAGAGCTTTTCAAGTACAAGAAGATGTGACTAATTTTGAACATTCAGATACACTCCTGTAGCCCAAAAATTTATTTCCTTAATGTAGGCAACATAAAATAACTTCATATTTTCACAATGATGTTTTAAATTATTTCATTGTTGTAACATTTGTAATCAAACACTTTTACTAGGTTTTTCATAGTAACATGAAAAGGTAAAAGGCACGTGCAAATACTAAATTCAGCTTCCACCTCAACAGCTGCTGAAATACTACAATTCTGTCTGCTCTACTATATAAATACATCTTGATTTTAATATGCAAAATATTGCATAGTTATAGACCTAATTCCTTCTTTGGAAACTTCCAGTTAAATCTGTATGTGTCTATTAACGAAGGAGAGAATCAGATCATCCTCCTTGCTCATTGTCAAAAACACAGCTGATAAACCACAGCTTTTTGAAAAAAAAAGATAAGTGGTGTGACTAGACACTGAGGCAGCCAGAGCTTACATGTTCTCCTCCTATGAAGGAAATTTTAAAGCAGGTCAGAAAGAGACATTCAAATTCTAGAAAGACACTTTTGTTATAATGAATTAGAATACTTATTTTAAATTAAAAAAAACAAAAGTGATCAGGCTAAACAGAACAGGACTAATAACATCTATAGTCGACTCTACTCCACTTCAGTGGGTCTTTGCATAGAGGTCCTCACTTTCAGTATTAATTTCAGTCATCTCGTGAGTCGCAGCGTGCTATGCTTCATGATCTCTGGTCATCAAAGTGGTTCTGTTGGCCTTGAAGCATGGCTTGGTTTGCTCTTTCCCTCTAGCAACCTGTTAAGGTGCTTCAGAAGCTTTATTTTCTGAAATTCAGGCTGTGGTTTTCTCATTCTTCTATCTTCCTCTATATGTCATACACAATTCTCTCTCCCCTCAAGCTGCTGCATTGGAAAGGAGCATCATTTCCTGCATTATTTCCCTTTGTACAGGCTTCTACACAGCCCTCTTTGTGAACTAAAAAAGCACTTTTTTAATAAACCTGAAAAATCCTCTCTAAATAAACCTAAGACATAATCTGAGAATGAAGAGAAAAATTGCAAACTGTTCATCAACACTGACCCCAATACTGAAGACAATTTATAACACTGCGATCCTCCTATGTCTTTTGAAGACTATTTTTAACATGGATCATTTCAATGACTTCACTTCCACAAGGACCCTATCGGCAGCAACACCTCACAACAAAAGGAACAGTGAACAGCTTCATGGGAGAACATTACTTATATGCCTATATAAACTGCATTACCCATCTACACAAATAACCTGCACAAGCACAGTACTGAATTTTTGTACAATAACATAAAGGTTGAAAACCTTAAAATACAGCTTTTACAGTAAGAACAACTGAAGTCATGGTGGGCTGGTTGGAGACTTTGATTGGGGCCACTCAAAGAACTTTTTACCGGGTAGTTGCATCTCTCAGAATGCCAAATTCGTTTCTCAGCAATCTAAGTCCTCTCTACAAGCTAAAATAGTTTTGCCTAACAGAATCCCATTCTGAAGGATCTTGATAAAAAATACACAAATTCACTACATTCTGACATATGGTGTAATATTATTTACTTAGAGATGTCAAAGATTTCTTTTTTTATTACCAACAGCCAATCACTGTAAACACGATCACATTCATACCTAATAAAAACATTACTAAAATTGTATAAAATGCATCCTACGACTTTGAACAGGAGCTAGTAAGCATTTTGTTACATACTGAGAACACTCTGTAAAAAAAATTAAGAAGTAGAAATGTCTACTTCTCCAAAAATTTTCTCTTTTCTAACCTCTCCCACTCCCCCAGTTACTCGGCTGATTTTCTCACCATTATGGCCAAACCAGACTATTTCTGAAATCTTAAAAATTAAATTGTCCTTACATGTGCAATTTCCTTCATTTCAGGGCATAAAAACAAGAAAGCAATGAATTACTAGAAAAACAGCTCAATTCTTAGCAGGACTGTTCTTCCTGGAATAGAATGAATGATTTTCTAAACATAAAGCTTAGCCAAGATTTTACCTTTCTTTTTCCTGTAATGAAGTAGCATTCTAATACAAGAATAGTTGAAAAACTGAGAACGCATATATGTTTTCTGTTTACCTCAACATTATAATATATAGATTATGCTACTCTTCACATTTTATTTCTTGTCAAAATAAAGTAGGCTAGAACTGGTCTCTAGGATACTGCACAGAAATACTCTTAGCAATTACCTACACACGCAGAACTTGCCACATCCAAAGCTGAAATGCATAGAGACAACAACAGCAGCACTGTCAACACCCATATGGTTTTATGAGCCTTTAACTATCTCCTCTAGCAGCTGGTATGCAATTTTACTACAGATTGTTCATAAAACCCTTATAGTTATGTTTCATTTCAGCCAGTCTTTCAAAGCAGCTACTGGATGTTATTACACTTCAATAGCAGGTAAACATTCTTCCATGTACTGGTGAAACTGTTTATTGATTCTAGTTTCCTTAGCTTAGGATTTTATGAGCAATTTAACATATGATCATCATTCTGAGATTGAGAAGATATTCTTGCCTGAAGGGAAAAGAAAAAAGTTTATTTTCTACTAACATTTGAATTCCATTACGTGCTTTTGAAACTGTTCTGCATTATCTCTATTATTATTAACTCTAGAGAAGGACTGAAAAGTCTAGATGGCTTGTTTTGTGGGGTCTTCAGGGTTTTTTACTTTTTCCTACATCAGTAAAAATAAAAGTTAGAATGTTCTTTCAGAAGTTTCAGCCATTCTTCCATTAAATGGTTGTGGAAGCACTTGGATATTTTAAGGACAAAAAGCAACGATTACGACAATCCAGCTTCAGTTCACCCTCTAATTCCCTTACAAAGCACAATATACAGTTTGAAAGAAAGCATCTCAAAAAAAACCCACATCCAAAAAATCCCAGCAAAAACCAATTAATATCTGGACTAATTTTATCTAATTACAGATCTTACTTAGAAGCAATGTTACCTCATCTCCTTTTTTAGCAGAAACAAGTATAGAGATTTAGAGGATGAAGACATTCTGTTTTGGCGTGCTTAAGATTAGCCGTAAATTCCTGAATCTGCTGTCTTTACGACAAGGAATCTACATCTCATTTTCGAGGAAACAATTCCAATAAGCTATTAAAAAGGGATAATGACTGTTGATTATGATTATTATTACACTGTGTAGTCTTATAGTTGTGATAGTTAAAGTGATCATTGTATTATCTGTCTAAAAGTTTGAATTTTCCTGTATTGCTGTCTACCCACCAGATCTCAGATTAAACAATCCAACAACACTAGATTTTGCATAAATTATGAGAACAGAAGTCAAGGTTGATTTTTTTTTTTTGGAAGGTTTCATTATAAAAGAAGTTTTCCAGGGCACAGTCCATGCCAGAATGTTCTCTAAATAGTATTATTTTTTTTCCAAGGTCTCTTAAAAGAAGTAGCTATTCTTAACTGTAAATGGTATTCTGATAATGCTTTTGTCAAGATTTCAGGAGGTGACCACACAACATCTACTGTCTTCTCCATTAATTCCTTGAAAAGATCACATCAGCTCTTTCATCTAGAGCAATGAAAAAAGCAGTTTATGGTCAGTTGGTTACCTACACCAATCCTTAACACCCTTCTGTAATTACTGCCTTCTAGTACATAACTACTTATTATGTAAGCATGGCATCCTTTATTCACTGCTCGCTATATGTCATTGTTTTTTACTAAAATTTATGCTATAGGATCTTGAATCTTACCATTTGAACCTGACTGCTCTGCAACAAAGCCTTCTCCGTATTGTTGTTTGGCAATCCATGCAAATGTCAAAGGCTAGTAATTTCCTTCCAGGATTGGCAAACTCATTTTTCATTGGTAAGAAAGCTACAATACTGTTCCAATACACAAGTATTAATAGACTGTCACTTAGCAGCTGCCCAACATCATCCTCAAAGAAAATTAGTTATTTAAAAAAACCCAACCAAACAAATTGGTTTACAGTTCTTGAAGCAGCACTTGGCATTTACCTAATTACAGAACAGTAGCAGTTTTCCCTCACATCTAGCAAATGCGAAAACAGTTCTTTTCCTTCCCTTTTCCTTCTTCCCTTCTCCCTAATTTTTAAGAATTAGTTATCACATCTTGGTCAAGCTGATGTAAGGGCTGTCTCCAACGAGAAAGACCTCTTCTTTCTGCACTTACTTAAAGCCTAGATCATACCTAGGAAGATGATAGGGAACAGTCAGCATGAATTTACAAATTAGAAGTCATCCTTGATCCAGCTGGTAGCCTTCTACAATGAGATGACTGGCTTGGAAGACAGAGAGAAAAGCTGTGTATGTTTATCTCGATTTACTAGCAAGACTTTCCAACACTGTAGAATCCTTAACAACAAACTAATGAAGAATGAGCTACATAAGTGGGCAGTGACGTGGTCTGAAAACTGGCTGAACTGTTGGGCCTAAACCATCGCCATCAGTGACATAAGACCATAGGGGGCCAGTTACTACTGGAGAACCCCAGGAGTCAATACTGGGTTCAATCTTGTTCAGCTTCTTAGAAAGCTGAAAGCTGAGCCAGAATGAACCTTCAGCAAACTTACAGATGATACAAAACTGGAAGGAATGGCTGATAAACCACTGAGTGTGCAGTCACACAGAGGGACTATAGCAGTTTGGAGAAACAGTCCCATAAGAATCTCATGAAAGTCAACAAAGGGAAGTGCAAAGTCCTACCCCTGAGGAGGAACTGCCCCAAGAACCAGTATGTACTGGGCAACAAACAGCTGGAAAGACACTTTGTAAAACAGAACATGGTGGTCTCAGTGGACTGTAAGTTGACGATGAGCCAGTAATTCACCCTTATGGTAATGGCAGCCAATAATGGCCTCAGCTGCATTAGGAAAAGCATTGCCAGACAGCTGAGGAAGGTGATCCTTCCCTGGCTCTCAGCACTGCAGAGACCATGTCAGGAGTATTGTGTCCAGTTCTGGATTGCACAGTACAACAAAGACATGGACATACCAGACAGAATCCAGCAAAGGGCCACAAAGAACACTCAGTGATAAAAGCCCTTAACACCAGAAAAGAGGCTGAGATATGGGAGTGTTCAGTCTGGAGAAGAGAAGACGTGTATAAGTCCCTGATGGGTAGGGAGTAAAGAAGACTGAGCCAGAGACTCCTCAGTGATATGCATGGAAAGAACAAGATGCAAAGGACGCAAATAGAGATTGACAATTTTTTCATTTTAAGTGTGGTCAAAGACTGATACAGGTTTCCTGGTGAGGTTGCAAGGTCTCCATTTGTAACAATATTAAAAAACCTGACTGGAGAAGGTCCTGAGGAATCTGTTCTAAGTGACGTTGCTTTCAGCACCTCTGCTTCAAACCACAGTCCTCTTTGATGTTGTGCATGCTAATAGGCTATTGCTTTTAAAATAAAGATTCTTTAAAAGACTAATTATTTATAGGAAGAAACTATGAAGAAAGAGTTCATTTATATGACACATTTTTGGCCTAGTTTTTTTTGATAATTCAAGGGGCAGCCTTATGGGGTTTATTCACTGACATGTTTAAAAACAAACACTCTTAACAAGTTAAAATATACTTATTGAAGACAGGTGTCTGTGCATGCAGGACAATTATTCTAAACTATATCACTTCGTAGGGAAGTGAATATAGGCTATGTTTTTGGAGAAAAGCTCTAAATCAATACACTTAAAAATGGAACCATAAGTAAATTCCCTCAAACACAGATAAATATGAGTATCCATAAATATTCAGAAAAGCTTAACAAATGGAGGATTTAAAATTATTTCAGTGAGAAACTATGCTAAAAAGCATGCCCAAAAATCTTAGAATTCAGCATGAATAGTAATCATATGATAATAAACATCATAATTAGATCATGGCAAAAATACATACTAAAAGAATCAAATATCTGAAGTTGTTCTAATGTAATATCATTGCTGCTTCTGCATGGTATTGGAGTCATAGGGAATCATATCCATCACTCAGGCTAAAGGTCTTTCTGCACTAATAACTCTAAGAAACGGCACCACACATCATGAGCTGTGCAACTTTGGAGTACGATTTTCCTGTTCTGATGCAGTAATAAATTCTCAAGCCAAAGGCACCACCTGTAGCTGCCAACTCTGAAACAATTTCTGGATAAGAAACAAATGCATGTCAAATTCCTGTATGCATGCTCAGTGCTATAATTGCATTTGTTATTGTCCTTGACAGATTGAAAAAAAAAGTATAGATCATACTCATAAACACAGCTACAGCCAACAGCTTGAAACAAATCTCCATGGTAAAATAACTATAGCACTTAGCAAAAAAAATAGACACATGGAAAAGCATTATCCCAGATGGTAATTTAGAGAAATGTATTAATTTTTTTCTTCATAATAAGCCCAAATTATCTTTAATCAGATATTTGTTCTGTAAAAAACATGAATTGCTTTGGTTTTCCAAGAAAATACACAGAAAGATTTTTATGTATTGATTTTTATTTATTGGAGTCTACAAGAAAGACAGGGAGGGACTCTATTGGGGACCCAGGGACAGGATGAGGGTTAACAGTTTTAAGCTGAAAGATGGTAGATTAAGACTTGATATTAGGAAAGTATTTTTCACTGTGAAGGTGATGAGGCATTGGAATAGGTTGCCTAGAGAAGTCGTGGATGCCCCAACCCTGGAGGTGTTCAAGGCCGGGTTGGATGAGGCTTTGAACAATGCGATCCAGTGGAAGGTGTCCCTTCCCATGGTAAGGGGTTGGAACTGGATGATTTTTAATATTCCTTCCAACCCAAACCATTCTATGATTCTATGGTTCAATGATAGTGTAAGTACCATCCTTACACCACACCTACTCGCCTCAGCTGATTACTAAAAACTTCTGCCCCTTAAACTACTTGGAATGACAACAGAGTGATTAACATTGCTTTCAGTTATTTCCCTTTGTACTACTTCTGAATTCCTGAGATGATAAAACTTGATAGATTTTGCTTATGTCCAATCTCATCTCCCTGCACAGCAGATATACAGCTGTTAAGAATTTGAGAAAAGGTAAGGATACTAAATAGTAAACACATAAAGAATGAAGAAGTGCTGAAGAAAACACCAGCATATCCTGACACTACAAAAGTTTCTTTATTTTCCTCATTCCTTTTTCTTTCAGCTACATCAACTATATTTGAGCAGATATATGATTAATTTCTGAAGTGAAAAAAACATTTTCTTTCCCAATTGACCAATAGAATAGACATTTTTACTTTTATACCATAATTTATAAATGGGAGGGCTTCATGAAGAATATAACTATTTCTAATTTTATCACAGCAGCAAATCTAAGTAAATTAAAATTGTTTTTCCTGTAATTAATCTACTAGGAAATACAACTTCTCTTTTCAGGTACAGATGATCAATTAGCCATTTTTTATATTCACAGACCTATTTTCTATTACCTTTAACTACAGTACAAACACTGCGCTCTGAGTACAATGGATTACTGACATCAACTGAGAATCTTAAACACAAAACAGAAAATACGACAATATTCTCAGTTTACAGCTCAAAGAAAGAATATTTTGTAAAATTACAGAAGAAACCACCACACTAGATTTTATGGTTTATCTACAAGGCACAATGTCTTGCATCCATGGATTTATAAACTGCAAAGCCAAAGGGAGAGATGACTCTAAGAATTTGTATACAGTAAGCAGCCATTAAAATCTACAGGTATTTGGGGAGGAGGAAGCAGAATGTAGAAATTAAAACCAATGAAAAAAATAAATAGCTATTAGGAAGCCAAAACAAAACGTAACTGCAGCATCATAAGTAACTTACCAGTAGAGATAGGGTTTATCCTTATCTACATTGATATTGTTTAGTGGATCCATACGAAACCAGGTGTTAAGAGTAAACCCATTTTGATAAGGCCACTTAGCAATAGGAGGCAATGCAATTGCCTGGCAGGAAATAAAAATAGAGAAGAAAACAGCAAGTAAAAAAAATGAATTTTTCGAGAAGTATTGTTAAAAGGAATGCCTTTCTAAAATCCACTCATTTTATACTGCATACCTGATCTAACTTTCAAATATTAAAGAAGAACAGAATGAACCTTCAAACAGTGTTTTTGAATAAATGCATTGGTTTTCCATCTATTTTAAACTACTTTAATTTTTAACTACATAAATTCTACAAGTAAAGGACATAAAACTAAATTTGTGAATGGACAACATTCAGAGCAAAAAAAGAAAAATTTCCTCTGCAAAAATTAAACTATAGATTTAGCTTTCATTAAGTATTGATCTCACCAATAGGCTTAAAAATCAAGACTAAATTAACTTCAACAGATAGTACAATAGAGATTAACTGTTAAAACTACGGTATTAATAAAAAGTTGTTTAGTGAGATTTAAGAGCCCCATGAGGATTTTTTTGTTACAAATAGCGAGAATCTGTAAATCTTAACCCCACTCTCAGTTAAATAAATGAACAGTAAAGCATTGCCTGTGCAGACACTTGATTTTTCAATATTTTATTTCTTCTCAGCTGAGACTGATGATGATGTTTCAGAAAACTCTTTTTCCCTGGTCAAGACCCTGAATACCTGACCTAACTGTGAAGCTAGGCACACTTTACAGAGGAAATCTGACAAGCTGAACTTCAGAGGCCACTTAAATAATTAAGTTTTTCCTGTACTACTAAAAAAATAATTAAGTTTTTCCTGTACTACTAAAACATAAATAATAAAGGCTATTTTATTAGTCCTTGCACTGATGGTATTGTGTTCTCATCAAATCTACCATTGATACTGACTGAGGACTGGTACAGGTTGCCCAGAGAGTTTGTGGATTCTCCACCCTTAAATATGCTCAAAAGCAACCTGAACACGGTCCTGAGTAGCCTGCTCTAGGTTGATCTGCTTCAGCTCACATGGATTCTCTGAGACAACCTAGAAAGGTCCCTTCCAACCTCAAACTTCCTGTGATTCTGTGTGATACTTACGAATCACAGTTGGTTTTATATGCAGCACAACTGCTGAAAGAGTTTTAAGGGCAGAGAAATAGGTAATTAAGAATGATAGCGAACACGCAGTAAATTTTATAATTAGATATAGCAACGTGCTCAGATTATGCTAGTATTTGACTGGACAAATAACACAAGTTCTGCCACTAGTAGCCTGGTACCTTCTGTTCAGTACAAAACATTTCAAGGAACTCCTTTGGGATATCACTCCTGCCTCCTGAGAGGAAGTTCCCTGCCTGAGACAGGAAAATTGCTGCTTGATGACAAACAGAATCAACACTTGGGAATTGTACCACTATCACAAAGCATTCTCCTAATGAAGTGATTAATGGGCTACGTGTAAAGACTGGCAGAGATGTAACATGGTTCTATGAAGAGCCCTCCAGTTGGGATAGTGAAGTAGACCTCAGCAGCAGATCAGCAAACTAATTCAGCAGACTCTTGGTTCTTTAATACTACCACTAAAGTCTTAGTCATACAAGCAGCACCCAGCTTTAAAGAGGGCCAATCTGATATTTATTCTGCCAGGAAAACATAATGCTGTTTCTCTGTTTGACGTCATCACTGTACATCACTCCTGAAAACCTGAACTCAGTGCTAGCAGAGTAAGTCCTATCCATTCTCTTTCTTCTAATGAAGTACTTCATTGAGTCATTTTATGAGTAACACCGTTCCTCCACTCCAGAGGATGACTCCCCTCGAGAACATGCACTACTCAAGAAATACAAATTTGAAACTCATATTTCTTGATTTACATCTGCACAGTCAATGATGAGTGGTATGTGGGACAAGAAACTAACAAAGAAGAAAGAAATGCCCATTGTACATTTCAATCAACAAACTTTATGCCCTTGTAAAACTGTCAGTCTCGAAAACCTAATTTTATATATGGTTTCCAATAACTGTGCATCTCTTCGGACAAGGAGGAATACTTGACATTCTTCCCCTGTGAAATTTTTTTTGAAGCTCCAATAGAAAATTAAATTTAAGAGACACATTTCATCAGGGTTTGCCTCTGAAGCCCAGAAATGTCAAAGCAGTATGTGTCATTGTAGACATTCATATTCTGCAACAGCTGTCTTGCTGCTGCATATACTTTTTGGAGAGGTTAACCATGGTTTTAATTTCATGGTAGCAAGTGAAACTCACTTTTTCAAACCTCAGTAATTAATTCCTTACACAATCCGCCCCATGCATTTTCCTGACACTTATGTTTGTGCAGCCAAATATCAATCAAGATCAGGGAAGTGATCTAACAAAAAATAACTCAGGTGAAAAACAGTGATTTTCAGCCAGCTTATTGGCCCGATGTAATCTATCACACCAACAGCTGTATCCACAAAGAAGAAGAAGAGGTGGTGGTTTATACCTGAAGTAAACTGTCAGTGCTATTGAGTAAATACAAGTACAACAGCCCAAGCAAAGCTCCCACCACCCTTAATTTACTGGCATGAAAAGACAGGGATCCCAGGATTCCAAGTTCTACCAAAAGCATATACTATTCTATACCAGAACGGAACCGAATCTCAAGTCTGGATTTCTCATTTTAAGCATTTGTACTTAGTGCCTTAATAGTCATATTAATAAGTTTGTATCCAATATTTGAATTTATTTGTAGTTTTTTCTGAATGTTCATGCAATGAACGGAAGAGATAATATCCATTTAAGAAGGTCTAGAAAGGAATACAGTTTCATTGTCATTATCTCAAAAAGTAAAGCCAATAGAAGGGAAAGCAAACAGTTGATGGAGTTAAGCCAAAAAGGAAAAGAAATAATAAAACCAGTGACTAAGCTAACACTAAAAACTGTGATGATATGTGCAAGTTCATACCTATATACTCCTCAAGCCTCTGCCTTATATAGTATCAAGTTTTCACTTTTACAATCATTTCCCCAGACAAATATCTGCTATTTGATATTCCACCCTAACAAGTGCTACTTCTCAATGCTATAACTACTTTGCAAATCTATGGAAGGCAAAGTCTACACTACTGAAGCATGTATTTCCCCTCTGATTTCCTTTTCAAGAATTTCCAAAACCAAATGAAAGGAAATGAAAATGAGGAGCAATTTATTTATTCCTCAAGTTGAATTATTGAAAACTTACTGCAGCACTACAGCCTGGGAAGTTGAAAAAAGTATCAGGCCCATGTCTCTGTGGCATCTGATTAAGGACTGATAATAGTTTGACTGCATGTCTTGGCTGTGAAAACAAGAAAATTGCACGGAAATCAATACATATATTTTTGTACTCTGTAGGCTATAACGGATACTGGACAGTTTTCAAACAACACAGCAAATTAACTCTAAAGTAGTTAGCAAAAACACTTCATAAACATATGTTCAATCACATGAAAAGAAACCATAATCAAGTTTACATGTCCCAGGAGACAATTTATGTTAACTTCAGGCTCTAATGGAATGACACTTAATGCTTTATCTGATCACAGCTTACCCAGATTCCATTTTCGCCTCGAAGCATGCTGAACAAAAGCTTCAACTCTTTGACAGTGATGCTGTAGCTGGCAAGAACCCCCAACATATCAACTAGAAGATCTTCAAAGGAAAATAAAGTTATTCTGAACTCTGAATTTCATTGTTTTGACAAAAAAGCTGAAAAAGTTAATACCTTTAACAGTGTATTCACAAATTCTAGAAATCAAACACTTGCCTTAAATATTTTACAATTTCATATTCTTATTGTTTTAGTTACTTTAAAAATAAATTTACATATGCAATTTTAGATTTGGTGTCACACTTGAACAAAGTATTAAATTTATGAACAATTAATTCTTCCGATTTCACATCATCCATCATACACTATCAACTTCTTGCTTGTCCCTTTCTGTTACATACTTTTGGGATAAGAGTTTCTTAATTCCTCTAAGATTAGTATTTTTCAACTATTTCTGACCTAAAACATGCTTGACATTATATTTCAACTAAAGCACAGCACATTATACTGAGAATTTGTATGGTTCCCATACAGCTTTGCTACAGTGATAATGCTCCCAATTTTTACCAGTGTGAAGGTCAGGGGAAAAAAAACCAACCAAATTAAAACAACAACAACAAAATCATAGGGAGAAAGCAATAAAAAACCTACAAAAAGAAGTTATCAAAATGGCTAATGAATTTATGTAATACAGCTTTCATTAAAACAACTCAAAACCCATAAACTTGTACAGTATCAGCATTACAGAGCCTGCCTTTCAGAAAATACAAGGTTTAAAATCATTGCTAGTGCTTGGATCTTTATTCTAAAACACAGAATTTCACTTTAAGGATTTGTTAGCTTGTAAGATGCTGGACCTCTCCTTAAACTTCACACTTTCTTCTGGATCAAAAAGCACCACTAAGAATTACTACTTCTTCTAGCAGGAAGAAAAAGAAACTTGTTTCTTTTAATGGATGTGACATTAAAAAGACCAAACAGTGAAGTACAGAGTTTCCAAACCAAAAAAGATATGACACAATAGAATCAGCATTAACAAACTTTTCAATCTGCTCAACAATCAGAAAAATCCCCGCATAAAACTTGTACAAGACATGAATAAGCGTTTATCTTATTTGCAGGACTATATGATCTCCTTGTTAATTGGTGAAAGGATGACTCTTACAGGTGCTGATGAAGAGTAGTCTTAAAAAGCATCCATTCTTCTCAAGAACATGTGTTTTTGAGCAAAACCATCAGTATCTATTTAACTTGTTCCACCTTGAAACCAACCTCTGGTCCTCAGTAAGGAAAAGGTACATGAGAAGAATGAAATATCATTTAATTTACACGAGATACAGTAAGCTGCTTAGTGAGAGAAACTTCATGTCAGGAAAGGCAAAATAAAACCACTATAACTTGCAGATGTTTTCACCATAAGGTCTGAATATATGCCTAATGTTCAAGTGTAGACATATTTTCCCCTCCTTCCTTTAAAGGCAGAGTATATTTAGTCCCCTTGTGCCACATTACATTTGTGACAGATTTTCTTAAGGTAAAGAAAAATGCAGTTGAGAAACTAACCCCCCTCGTCTTTTACAATGGTGAGTTCTATGACTCAGCTCCTCCTCTAGTACCTACAAGCATTTGCCCTCTTCACTGTACAGTCTCCAGCCTGCAATGTGAAGCTGGTAGTGATTACATGTATTCTACATGATTAGATATTGAGAAAAGTAACACTGAAAACTCAGAAAGGGAAATTAGCACAAGTGAATATTAATCTTCGGCTTAGAATTTCCCAGTTATTTGCTGCCTCAGCTTGCTTTTTAGACCAAGCTATTTAAAATTTTGCTTCCTTTATGGAGAAGTGTTGTGTAGAAGCAAAGTTGTTTAGTTAAAATCAGAACAGCAGTTAAAAAAAAAAAATCTGACATAAATGACAAATCTGTAAATTAATACATCCAAACATAAAAATGATGTGCAGGTTTTTAAAATTGCTTAACATGTACTGCTTTGTTTCATTGTTATAGCCCTGTACTACCTTATAGCACAGAAAATTGCTTATTTTTACTGGACATGTTGATAACCCACAGGCATCAGAAAAACCTATTTATAAATCATTTATAAAACATGATGGAGAGAAATAAATATAAGCTCCCAAACAACGTAACCCTGGGTAAAACAGAGACCTGAAATGTTGATGCCCGGTAGGCAATAAGTAAAGATAAAGCAAAGAACATCTGTGAAAGTCGAAGCACTTAATGCTAATTAAAAATATTGCTGTGAACACCTCTAAAGAATGTTTGTTTCTTGTTTCAATATAAAAATCTCATATATAAGAGTTAGTCCATATTTGGTTTATAAATCCTAATAATGCAATCATCTATAAATGGGCAAAGGTCACAAAACATAGTACAACTGGATTTTTTAAATGTTCATTATTTTATATTAAATAAGATCACATATATAACTGGTATCTATGATATCATTTCACAAACAAGTTTTTTTTGAAATAATATTAAGTCCAGAAGAAGAAAACAGGCACCATTTCTCCTTTTTAATGCATTTCCAAAATGCACTGGATGCAACAGATTCTATTTCTGTATCTATATAGATTCTATATCTATATTCTATATGCACCTCCTGAGTACTTTCATACTATGCAGTTTATATATGATCTATAAATTAACCAGAACCTTAAAGAATATTTAATTCAGTCATTCAATACAAAAATACAATGGTAAAAGAACCTGCCTGTTTTTCAAGTAACAGTAAGCATATATCAAAATGAATGGTACAGCATTAACTTTAGATCACATACTAAACAGCATTGGAAACAACTTCATTAAAACTACTCTCATGTCTCCTTGGCCACAAAAATGTGAATTTTAACTCTGTTGATGAACTAAATGAATTTCTACAGCTTGGAAATAGAGAATGTGATGATTTTGTGGTTAACCTAATGGAACAGGTTGAAAGAGAAACACTTGTTAACACCCCATTAATGACAGAGCAGTCAAAACCTAGCACTTTTGCTTAAAAAATAGGAACTCTTGCAGTGCTTAAGAGTTCAGTTCCAGCAATTTTAGAACAATTATCTACAGCATGACAACAGAACTGTGGGAAATAAAATGGGTTTCAAGGGAGACAGATCCACTCTTTACAAGTTCAGGCTACTTTTTCATCCACCAATCAGACTCCTCTGAGCGTACCAGAGACCCAAAGAGTCTCTCAGAGCAGATAATCTGCTTTACTACTTTTACCTGGAAACAGAGAACTGTAAAAAGTGAATCCGTCAAGGAAAACCCTGAGCCTATGCTAATATATTTCTGTAACCTTTTCCCTTAATCACTGATAAAATGGCTGGCTATCCCCTATCTTAGTGTATCTGATGATCACAGTACAAAGATGACTTCTGACAGGTGATGCTTCTAGAAAGCAAATTGTTATACAAGTGGCAGCAATCCCAATCGGATTCCAATTGAGACTTTAAAAGTGATTAAACCTGAACCTGCAAAATCTCAAGAAGTGAGATAGTTAAAGTGCTGAGGAGCCTCACGAATCTGATAGTCTTCGTCTAAACAGGCAGAAAAGTTCTTCTCGCTGCAAAAGACTGAGGACATGTTTATTTGCTGTTGTCTTAGCTTCATAAAACCAGAGAAGATTGGCTTCAGACTTAGACTGGTCCTGAAAGTGTGCTGTCAGAACATAAAACAACTATTATGCTTGTCTTGTCTATTTAAATCTCATCTAAGCCTAACCATAGCATTTCACAAAGGAAGGAGTGAGATGACCTAAAAACAAGAAAGAAATCTCCAAACAAACAAATAAAACCCAGAAAACCTGTACCCATTACAGATGATAAAAGCCAATTCCAAAACATTGGGTTGACAAGAGTATTTAGCAACTGTTTTGGTAAGAAAGTGGTACTAACTTCATAGGAATAAGCACTAACACAGCTGTAGTTTAAAATATCCTCCCTGCCACATTTCTTACTTTATTCTCTGAGTCTGGAAAATTCACAGAAATATCTAGGACAAAGAAGTTCTAGAGTCATCTACTGTCAATTACAATCTCAACATCTGCATGGTAGATTAGGGAACACAGATACTGCATTAGCAGTCACCAATTTTGTCATCAAGGGCTTACCATATTTATTACTTCTGACTTATTATGAACATTGTTGACATTTATAAAAGGTGAGGTGCTTGCAGAAATCAAGAGATAAAAGCAAAATGACAAATTTTGTTGCTTCTGTGTCTTTGCCAGAAAAATTCTCAAAACCCCCACATACTCATCTATTCACAGTTAGCAGAGAAAGACCCTACAAAGCATGATTGTTAAATTCCTACTCATATATAAGACTATTCAGATAATTTGACATACATTGCAGAGATAAGAGTGCCATCAGAATTCCAATTTTCAGTTTAGATTTTAAATGATATATGCTCTCTTTGTCCATGTAAGTATACAGAAGAGCAAGCTTAATGATGTTTTTTTCCATGGAAGGACTTTTTCTGAAGCATGTGCGACCATTTTCAGAAAAAAATTAACAGGCCAGAGGCTTTATTATATTTTTTAAAATTTATTAATGTACTACCCCTGGCTTATATCAGTAGTAAACTCAGAGTGATCTTTCAGTTCCCACATGCTCCTGGAAGCCAGATCCTATACTCTTGATTTCCAACTTATACAATTAGCTAAGCATTTTTACAATTTCTCTCTAAGGGGGACATCATTAGAGTTATATATACCACATACAGAAGTACTATTCAGGGAAGGTCAAATTGAACAAATTTTATTGGGATGTTTACTGATGCTAATATTTTATTTCCATGAGTGAAATCCTGAAAAGCATCAAGATAGAAATGCTTGTTTTCATCAGCTAATGTCTTCTATTTAATATGGAATAAAATAATATCTTTGCCCTCATACTGCTCTGACATACTTACAAGCCCTGAAAAACAGAACATACACTATTTAGCATAACCGGTCTGATTTTAGCATTTACACATACATTTCTAATCAACAATGTGTTCACTAAGACTTGAAATACTGAATGTAGCTTTCTCAAATCCTTAATATTACAGACACTTTCATATTGAAAAATAGCCAAGGACAGTAAGATTCTTAATAATCCAGTTTTCATGCTGCTGTTCTCTTATTTCTCGTCTGAAATCCTTGCAAGTTTACTGTTCAACAAAGCCTACATTTACGGCAGGAATCAGATCATCAACTAAAAAACTTAGAATTACAGAAGACAAACCTCTTCAAACTATCAATAACGCCTCACAATTTAAGTATCTTACTATCAGTCCCAAACTATATAAAGAATAAGAACTACTTTCACTCTGAGTTGAAAGGAAATACTTGACTTAAGTTTCTCCCCAAGAAAAATAAGGAGCAGACAAATACTAATTATACACAGCTTTCAGCTGCCATATTTAAATGTGACAATAAAATCTGCTCCTCTAACCAGGTAATTTTAATACTGTAAAAATACCATAGGATGTTAAAAACCACATGTACAAAAGCTAAACAGATATTATAAGGAGCACAACTAAACATTACAAAATTATTATTTAATATAATGCAGATGTCTAGCATTTCTGATCTGCTGTCAGATGTAGGTTATGATTAAAATGGATCACAATAACAATTCCAACAGCTGAATAATGCAAAATTATCAATAGACTTAAAACCTAAAATATTACCTTGACAGTTAAGAACTCTAACATGTACTGTTCTTTATTATGTTCAAAATAGGGGGTTTTTTTGTCACTAAGATAAAATTATCTTCTCAGATGAATTAACAGGCACTTATTTTAAACAATTTATCTATATATTTTTTAACCTAAGATATATTTTTGTCATTTTTCTGAAACTGATAAAAATGTACTTCTGACTCAGTAGCAGTACAAACCAAAATACCACACCAAGGAAAACCCAAGAAATCCCAAACCATTCCATAACGACAAAATAGTTGATAGTTCAAGAATGCAGTAATTATTCTATCAGTTGGCAATTTATACCTGCAATCATGTCGTCCACAGTACTCATCTTCAGCAGTACCTGCTCAATTAAGCCAACTTCTGTGCTAGTCTGTAAATTACGGACACTTTTACGTAGAATTGCTGTGAACATACTCCAGATTTCTGCTTGGCACGTTACATCACAGTGCTCCAAAAGCTCTGACATGCATGTAATGCTCTCTGCATCCTGGATTATAAAGTTCATCTCCAGATCAAATTCGCCACCAACAAGCTGCAAAGGAAACAAGAACAGCATTACAATGTGAAATACATAGCTTACCATCTTTAATACTTTCATTGTGACCAACGCTGTGTATTTTTTTTGCATGACAAGAGAGGCAATTTTTATAAGAGAAACTCACAGCTATGATCTGTAAGGCAACAAAGTAATGATCATGCTATGCAAAACATAGCTTGTACAAAATACACACACTAATACAAAAAAATTATCTTCAATTTGTCATACTGCGGAATAAAATATTTTCATAAAATAAAATTAAAATATATTTGAAACATTCTTTCCTATAAAGTAATTGAAATGGTAGCCTGGCCCAGAGAAATGTACTGCAGAGGTCACAGAACCTGAAAAGTTCATAAGTAACCAAAGCTTTCCTACAGTTCTCTGAAATGAAATTTGCCTATTCAGAAATAAAAAGATACTGAAAATAACTTAGCTGTTTTCTCCGGACCTAAGCCAACATTTGTCCTTAGATATGTGTTTGAAAGACCTTACTGCCCTTCCCACTGTACCACACGAACAGTCATGCAGTCATACTCAAAAAAAAAGAATGAGCAATCTGCTCTGGACCACAGCAGACATGGAAAACTTGCTTAATTTTATCACAGGTCAGTTCATCACGTGCCCAAGGAAACCTACTGCTCGTGCAAGGAAGAGACAGCACCAGCAGAGGAACAAGCACTCAGATGAAAAGCGATTTAACAGTAGCCTGACTCTCATCTACCCAGACACTTGCAAAATGCTATCCAATGTCCTCCAATTAAATAGCACAACTACTAAAAACCAAAAGAATTAGCAACAATTTGCAAAAGATATACTCAAGACCAAGTATATCTTAAGGAATGGGATTCACCAATTTCAATCAGTTACTTGTGTAACTTCAGAAAGAACTCAAAACACCATGCTTTTATAGAGCAGGATATGAAATGTAGCTTAAAAATATAACCTCCTTTTAATGGCTGAAACAATTTTCAATTTTGAAGGAAACAAAGCCTTAGTCTTACGCATCCTATTTTATTCTAGTAACCTTGAAGAAGGTTGAAATCAATGTTAAAAAACTGCAAATACATTACCCTATTTGGAAAGGGAAAAGAACAGAATAAATTAATATGAAAACTATTTTAAAGCATCCTTTTCTATTTGTTTCAGGATGTTATATAATAAAAATTGCAATAAAGATATTCAAAGGATTCATCTCTTATAGGTACATAATTTCAGTGGTTACTTTTAATAGAAGGCTATTTCACAGTCTGTCTAAAATTAATTGGTATTGCCTTCAAAATAAACTCCAAACAAGAAGCAAGCTGAAATACTATGCAAACTTTTTTTTTGATGACGGAATCTATCCACATACTCATAGTCTTCGGATAGACATAATAGCAAGGACTAGCTTTGTCTTCTACTCAACTTTCATCCCCTTGCGAATTATTTTTTTTCTATCAATTAACTGGTAATAACCAATTCATAGTTTTCTAACATAAGAGTTTCTATTATACCTAATATATAAACTGACTACCTCCTAAGTTCTCCTGAGGCATTAAATTACATTCAAATAAAACTATTATCTTAATCACAATTAGTATTTTAGTTTAGAACTTGTCACTGAATATCATATATTTGCATATTTGGTAAACACCTAATGTGTACATATGGCAGGCAATAAAGCTGACAATATTAGAAGCACAACATTTCTATAGCCATTCTTAAGATTCCCAAAGTAATTTCACAGAGAAAATCACCACGCATTTCAAGAAACCCAGGTGGAGTTTCTGTTTCTGAAAACAGCAGTAACTGATGCACACCTCACCAGCAATCTGAGTGGTTGTTTTTTAGATTTCTCTCCACTCAGATGAGCCTCCCTGACATTATGTTAAAAACACACAGAGGTAAAACAGGCACCTGTAGAAGACATTAATTTAAACTCTCTTAGATGCTTATCCTATGATGAAATTAAGCACCTCCTGGAAGAGTCTACTTCTTTCCGTTTCTCTCCATGCAAGAAATCTAGGATGAGAGAGCATATTTGTGGAGACTCCATCCTTGAATACATTCAAAAGTAGTCTGGATGTAGATCTGGACAATCAGCTCTAGCTGGCCTTGCTTGTGCAAAAGGGTTGAATCACAGAACCTCTAGAGATCCTTTCCAATCTCAACAATTCTATGATAATATTTAGATATAAAACTTTTGGATACCTAATTTAGCTAAGATGAATCCCACCATTTGTTTTTGACAACAGATGGGCCTTACAACAAAGAAAAAACTAGCAATGCCTCAGTTGGAAAGCAGAGGTTCATACATACCATTCCCCTATCCTCAAACACTACTAATTGTAGAATTCTTTCTGCTGGAAATAAGCAAACTAACAGAATGATTAAAACAGACTAAAACAATCCACAGCAGACTACAGTAATTCAAACTGTATTTGCTTGCTAATGTAAACTAATATGCTAGTAAGTAATACTTAAAGCAGACAGAAATAGAGCTCACTGTATCAGCCTGAAGTGATGTGATGTTTCAGTACAATTAAAACCAAGCTGTGTGTATGTATAAAAGATCTCAGTGAATCTGCATTAAAAACTATAATGAATGCTAGTAAGATTGGTTTTATCGAGAATCTTCTATTGGGTTATGGACTACCCAGTAGATACTACAATTGTTTTACTTGTCCCTTTGGCAGCAAGTGCTATATAGTCCATCAGAGAGAGCTTTTTCACCAAAGAAAATACTAAAATACATCTGATTTCCCTTTAACTGCAGTGTAAGCATATTTCAGCCGCTAACAACAATCATAATTATCATTACCAACAACTTCCTCAATAAAGGAAACAAATTAATGAACTAACAAACAGTGACAGGAAAAGTTTAAGAAGGTGGGGAAAGGGCTACTTTTTTAAAGTAGTCATCCTGGAACTCGACATAAATTAAAAATATTAACAGTCATGGTATAAGGAAGTCTAAGGAAAAAAAGGAAAATCTAACCAAAAATGAATTGAGTATAGAGAAGTAAATGCCAATAGTTAAATTTTGTTCAAGAAGTAATATAAAGCAACCACATCTGCTTTAAAATGTGAAAAATAAAATATAATTCAGCCAAGAAAAGAAGTAGAATATTCACTATAAAATAAGCAGTCTCTAACATTAATTATACACCTGTATTTCCCAAGCAAAAGATGGTAGGTAAAGAGGAATAACAAGCCAGTTTTCATGACAGAGAAGTTATCAGTGGAGAACCACAGCAACGAGTTGGTAACAAGTGCAGATACTAATGAAAGGACAAAGATTGCTAAATAGCCAAAAATCATGAAATGCAGTTGAAAAAACACCAACTACTGCGAGCTGCAAAGATTTTTCTGATATCAAGAATCATTTAAGAAAAATTTGGAGTTCTAAATGCAAAGTAGTACTGAGTCATTATAGCTTTACACATACATACAGAATAATAGGCTCTCAAATGTGCTATTATCAGCCAGAAAAGAGAAAAAGGGTACTACTTTAAACAACTGTGCCACATGAAAAAAACTGTTAGTAGGCAACTGTAAAAATTCATAATGAACTTGCAACTATATATCTTGGGTACAATTCTGGATGCAATACTATACACAAAAACGTTACATCATACTGCCATAAAGTAACATATTTTTAGTATAACAGGTGAAAGAGTTCTCTAGTAAGACAAATTTCAGCTAGAGTACATTATGAACACTAAGATAGAAATCCTCAAAGGAGCCAGTATCCCACACCATAAATCACTGCTCTTTTCATATCATAGATTTAAAATACAACCTATTTTCTTAAGTCAAACGCTCAGTCTTAATTTGCATTCTTCAAGTGAACATTTAATATTCAGTAAAGACCATGCTTTCACTGTGATAAAGTATCTTGAATTACTGCTTTTACTTTGTCAGGCTTATGTATCACTTTTTAACTATTCTGCATCTTTCACAGCACAGGCTGTAAGAAATGAAATACCAAACTAACGTTCAGATCACAGTTCCAAGTTAGATGAATATGGCCAACAAACAGAATTCCTCCTGAAGAAGTAATGAACTGGCAGTTATAAGAAAATAAGGCTATCTTCCCTATCCTGAGGTTGTTTACAATGGCAGCTTGATACTCCTTGCAAATTGCTCCAAGAACCTATCTTACCGACACCATAGAATCACAAGGTTGGAAAAGACCCACTGGATCATCGAGTCCAACCATTCCTATCAATCACTAAACCATGCCACTCAGCACCTCATCCATCCATCCTTTTAAACACCTCCAGGGAAGGTGACTCAACTACTCCCAAAAGCAGCTGCACTACACAGAATTTCCATTTTTCTGAATACATCAGATATTCCTCAGCATAAGTTTCTGCCATTCATTATACTATGCAACAGAAGTTTCTTTCTAAGCTGCTTCATCTATGCAGGATTTAGGCTGGTCTTCTACACCCTTCTGACCTAGAACAGAGATGAAATAGTCCCCCAAAACAGAGAAGATGCCTACATATAGTATATTCAGATCAGTTCTTGAAATGGAGTAAAATATGTGCTGCTAAACATTTCAAATTAAATTATTTACTTAAGAAAAGCAGATTTTTTTAAAAAAATCACATTCTTCAAATCAAAGTTCTGCAGAACAGATTAAAATGAGGAGAGAATAGAATAGAACAGAATAGAATAGTTACTGTTGAAAGGAACCTACAACGGTCATCTAGTTAAACTGCCTGACCACTTCATGGCTGACCAAGAGTTAAAGCACATTGTCAAGGGTATTGTCCAAATACCTCTTAAACACTGACAGGCTCGGGGCACTGATATCCTCCCTAGGAAGCCTTTTCCAGTGTTTGATCACCCTCTCAGTAAATAAATGCTTCTTAACGTCCAGTCTGAACTTCCCCTGACACAGCTTTGAACCATTCCGAAGTGTCCTGTCACTGGATAACAGGGAGAAGAGCTCAGCACCTCTCTCTCCTCTTCCCCTCCTCAGGAAGCTGCAGAGAGCAATAAGGTCATCCCTCAGTCTTCTATTCTCCAATAATAGATAGCTTCTCAGTTTGAAAATCTATTAAATGACCACAGAAGAAAAGGAAAGACTGCAGTCATCTTTGAAGAAACAAATGGAACATCAGGATGGCAATGCTACTGACAAAGAAAGCAGAGGTCTGAACTTATTTAGGATGATTTTACAAAAAACTCTGAAGACGTGAACATTTTTTCACAAGAGAAATATTTCAAATATGAAGAATATTTTTATTCATATGATTAAATATGAAAACCTAAACTACAGGTAGATCAAACAAAATGTTTATCTCTGCAATTACTTTCACGTTCAATAGTTCAAAATTTCTCAGCGTAGTCTATTTTTTCCTGTTATGCTCTCATACTTTGGAAGAAGTTTCATGGTACCTAAACTGGACATTTCTGTTCCCTTTTAACATTTTACATGCATTTGTCTCCTCCTCATCTACTTTGCACTCTTAAGAACTACTAACCTGTACAACTGCAACTCACTTTTAATTGTTAAGAATATATTTTTCAGCAGAGTTTCTTCAAATGCATACAAGGAGAAAAAAAGTATTATCTACAACTATATACTAGTTCTTGTCTTGCACTTAATCTTTAAATGCTTTGGGGCAAAAATACTTTTGCAGTTTCACATTGACCCAGCATAAAGTGAAATTTCCTTGTACTTATCAACAACAAAACTGAAACTCTTTATTACGACTGTTTTCCCCTATCTACATTAACAGGCCTATATTTTATGTATTTGCCTTAATCAAACAATGTATAATTGAATTAATAAAACAAGGTCTTCAAACATCTAAAACTCTAAATTTGTTGTTCGTTGTTGTTAAAGAAGCTTAATTCTTCTTTCCAGTTTTCTTCTATTCCTATCTGCGTTTATTTCAACAAAAATCAAGAATATAAATTCTAGAATACTAGACAGGCAGTGCCATTGAAAAACTTAATTACTGAAATTCCTACAACTCTAAAGACATCCAGGTTAGATTTGCACCAAGGCACTCCTTTCTTCCCTCTCCTAATTAACTCCTGTCACACTTGCTCCACCTTTTCTAAAGCTAACAACAAATGAAGTCATATCCTAGCCAACATGACAAGCGTTCTGCTCTGTTTTGGAGTAGAATTAATAATCTTGCTTCATGAGTAACAGGAGGTAAGCAGTTTGGAAACAAAATTTATAATTCTCTTCTCTCTCTGATGTTCATACATCTTTTTAGGCATTGTGAAAAACGTGACTTTGTATTTGGCACATATTTCCACAGGGAAAGAGTTTGAAATAACTAGCTGGGATAGGAGTGACAATCTGTTAAAATTCGAAATCCATTAGTTGATTTAAAAAGTAATTAGTAAACATTTTACCCTTGATAACAAAGGCCATCACATAACATTCAAGAATAATTCTTGTTCAAACTGGGACATCTTTTCTACAACATTGAATTGATTTCCTAATCAACAGTGAGAGCCCAAAGTATGTGGAATCACACTGCTCCTGCTTCTTTTATAAAGATAGGACTCCAATTCAAGCACTAAAACACAGTAGTCTGACAAAAGTCGTGGTAGATCCAGACAGAAAAACACAAGTTACTAATTCTGGTCATTAGCTAAACCATTAAATTTCTAAATAATTAATTCAAGCTTTTAGGAAGATTCTTTTTCAGCTGCATGAATGAAAATGTCTTTAGGTAAAAAGACTTCAGAACACTAAATGAAATCAATTTAACTTTATAGTGACAATATGTGTGCTGACCACATGTAATTGTTCGTTTAAATGTATCAATATGACTACAGAGAAAAATAAAAGTAACAAAATTTAAAGTTGATGTTTTCCATCACTGGTACAAGTTCTGTGGTTTGTTCGGTTTGGTTTGGTTTTGGTTTTAAACTCTGAATGACAGGTTGGTGGGGTAATTTTCAACATTCTCCTTATTATCAAGGGAAAGTAAAAGGTGCTTCTGGGAAGTCATGCATTTTACTGGTTTTAGATGCAACATCAGGATGAAACAAATCTTTCCCTGGGGATGCAGTACTTTTCACTAAGTACAAAAGGACAACTACTTCGGAGAGGCACATCTAGTTATGTCAGACTAATCTTACCCAATGTGCTCACAGAATGGTTTATAAACAAGTGACAGCACTAAAAAGAGTGATTCTCATGTGAATCACTGCAACTGCACATAATTCTCCACATTATCATACCCCTTTTAAAGGAGACTTCATTCATTTTAGTTTCAAAAACATTTTCATCCTGAATAACATACAGTATGCACACAGCAGTGTGCCACTAAGGAAATGCTACCTAACAAGTTTACTGACAGTTTTAAAGTATTTCGAGAAAAGAAAATAATTTAAATACCCTTTATACCTGCTGAGAAAATCTGAATGAAGTAACACATTCAGCTTCACTTCTGGTACTTTCAAGCATGAGCTTCTTATTATGCAAGCTTAAAGATAATTCAGTGAAAGACTTGCATTTAACTATTTGCATATTCTTTTGCGTGAGGAGGACACTCCTGTAGGTTTGTGTACTGCCTCTGGTTGAGATGGAGTTAATTTTCTTCATGGCAGCCCATATGTTGCTGTCTTTTCCTTAAAACAGTGCTGGTAACTAAATAATTTTTTAGCTATTGCTGAGCAGTATTTATCCAGTGTCAGGGCAGCCTGTTTCTCACCCTGCCCTCCCAGCAAGCAGGCTGTGGGTGGGCAACAGGCTGGGAGGGGACACAGGCAGGACAGCTGACGTGCCTGACCAAATCCACATTATGAAGTAGTCTTTCCATGTCAGGGGTTGTACAAAGACCAGCTGGGCATCAGTCTGTTTGTGGAAGGTGGCAAGTGATTGCTTTTGTTCACCAGACACACTTATAAGACCGCCTTTACTTCAACCTATTCGTTTTTTCTTGGTTTTGCTCTTCCAATTCTCTCCCCCATTGTGCTGCAGGAGCAGTTAGTGGCTGCTTATTTGCTGGCTGGGATCAACCCATCATGGTCTAAAACTTTTGGCTTCTGTCCTCAAATTTACTTCAGATTTTCCCAGTGAGCAGCACTGCTCAGTTCAGCAAACTCCTTTATAAGCGGCCTTAACAAAGCAGTGAAGGGAAAAAAAACTGTAAAAGACACAGTAACTATCAAAGCACAATATGATAACAGCAAACGTTGTTTAGGAGTATGAGCCCAACTAACCTTGAGCATGGCCTGCTGAGTTCTTCCCAAAACATCACATTTCAATGTCTGTCTCAGAACATCAAAACACCAAATTTTCTGAAAAAACTATAAAGCATGTTTATTCTCCATTCCAAATAAACCTGCATGTTACACTACTATTATACAGGGAAAGCATTTTATCATGTCCTTTCCCAACCTACAGTCATTTTCTCTAAGTCAATAATTTTGATAATACCTACAGGCGCTCCTCTTTTTTTTTTTCTTTCTTCTTTTTTAAGATTTCAGCTCTTTTTTTTCAAACATGAAGAGAAACAATACAAATTTATTTGAAATGCTTGGAAGATAACATAGGTTGTGAAAGAACAAAGGCTCCATAAGCAATGAAAATTAACTTCGTACTTAGCAACGTTCTCCTGCTTTCATTGTTACCTGCCTCAGGATACTAGCTTCCCTGGGAAAGAAACCAGGGAAAGACAGTGAAATTACTGCAAAAACTGTCTACTTTCCTTAATATCTGGGAGGACAGTTCCAAATAACATCGCTAGAACCAGCAGTAAGATTTTCTACAATGAAATGACAAAGCTAGCAATTACCAAACTGAAACTGCCTTTGCTGTACAAAAAAAAAAAATAGACACAGGCTTTTTAGGTGCTATTGATGCTTTATTTTAAAAACTGCTATAGTTATGTAAACAATCATCCTGTAGTTTCAAATGGCAAAGCTGGTACAATGCAGCTCTAATACGTTGGTTAAAGAAGTTGTAAATTTTCATCTTTGGAGGGTTTACGAAGAAAACAAGCACACATTATAGTGTGTGATTCTAGATAGTAATGGACACAAGGTACAAGTCTGCCAAGACCCATTCAGTCCAGTCCTATGATTCCAGTATTCCCTGAATCACAGAATGGTTCGCGTTGCAATGAACCTTAAAGATCATCCAGTTGCAACCCTCCTGCCATGGGCAGGGACACCTCCCACTAGATCAAATTGCTCAAAACCTCATCACTCTCAGAGCGTAGAATTTCTTCATTATATCTAACCTAAATCTACCCTCTTTCAGTTTAAAGCCATTATCCCTAGTCCTATCATTACATGCCTATATAAAAAGTCCCTCTCCAGCTTTCCAAGAAACAATGTTTGCTCATTTGATAACCCTGTAAAATAGCAGTAGTCATAGAATCATAGAATAACCAGGTTGGAAGAGACCCACCGGATCATCGAGTCCAAGCATTCCCATCAAACACTAAACCATATCCCTCAGCACCTCATCCACCCGTACCTTAAACACCTCCAGGGAAGGTGACTCAACCACCTCCCTGGGCAGCCTGTTCCAGTGCCCAATGACCCTTTCCATGAAAAATTTTTTCCTAATGTCCAGCCTAAACCTCCCCTGGCAGAGCTTGAGGCCATTCCCTCTTGTCCTGTCCCCTGTCACTTGGGAGAAGAGGCCAGCACCCTCCTCTCTACAACCTCCTTTCAGGTAGTTGTAGAGAGCAATGAGGTCTCCCCTTAGCCTCCTCTAATCAATACTTATCTAACAATAATGGTAATGCTTAGGTAAATGGAATGGTAACTCTAAGTCTCTTCAGCTAGTTTTCCCAAAGAAATGCCCTTAAAGGAGCTCTACCTAAGAAACAAAGTTTACGTGTATTTAAACTGAGTTACATGTGTCTTGAGATTTCCCTACACTGGAGGCTTTTGAGGCTCAGCTTGACAGGTTTCTGGGCCATCTCATTTAAACTATATATAACCTGAATGGTTTGACCAGATGTCCCTTCCAACTCGGCATTCTATGATTTTATGATTCTTAGTATCAAAATTACAATTTCCCGATTGACATGCAAACTTGTGGTTTATTTTTGTTTGTTGTAGTGCTAAGTAAAACCTCATTACTTTCTGTGAATGAATGCCTGTTTTGCTGGTGCCTCCATGACACCCTGATGAATGGAAATTACAGTCTATTTATTTAGTTTGAGAGAAGCACAATGTCAAGGTACGGCTTCAACTATATTTGGTATGGTAGGTATACTGTAGGACTGTAGTACATTGGAATTGTGGTAATATATATAACACATAATTATCTGGGTCATATTAGTTGAGTTTTATTAACTTGCTCCTCTGATAATACAAATAACAAATAGAAATTCAATAAATAAAACACCAAGTATGTTTCAAGGGGGAAAAAAAGGTTACAGGGCTCCTCTTTTGAATGGGTCACAGCTCTAAAAGTCAAATCAAGAGAAAAATATTGTAGGGGGGAATGTTGAGAACACCTTAATAAGGGGTACACTGCTATAACATATTCTGCATACCAAAATTAACGCAAGTCTGCACCAAAGCATTGAAATCACTGAAAGATCAACCACAGTCAAGTATATATATGAATTACCAAGGCAAGTAGCAATTACACTCATGTACACCACAAGTCTGGTCTTAAGTAAGTCTAACTTTCAGAGTTGAAAGTTTGACTTAACAGTTTGACTTAATAGTTTCCTTCCTTCCTCTGCATTTTTTAAACACGTACTTGACAAAGTAAGAACTTTTCTAAATATAACTGAGGCTTAGAGTGAAAAAAAAAACCCAAATATGATAAATAGGGGTGCATTTGGCACAAAGTTCTCCTAACTGTAAAGAATGCTTGATTTGAGGGTAGGACAGAAATTAAGTCTGATAAAGTCCAAATGTCATAAAAGCTCATAAAAGCTTCATTAGCACAAGACTGTAACCACTTGAAAGAAAAAGTCCTACCTTATAAGGAATGTAATAAGAGACAGTTTTTAAGTGTGACATGCAGAATTTTACCCACTTTGGAGAGCTGGAAGACCAATCTAGTCACTTCTGGCAGAAATGAAGACCAATAAAGGCATTTTATGTACAAATACCTAACACAAAACATAAAACCACAAGTTATCCTCGAGGTCTAGTATCCCTGAAGGAGATTCTCTTCCCATTTATCATACACACCTCATACACACCAACAGACCTTTTTTGGTGACAGCAGAATATAAGCTTTTAGTTCAAGATGTTGAACCTAAACACTAAAAGACTAAGAAACAGAATTTGCAGGTTTATTTTCAGAGAAATAAAATCAAAACTATTCTCAAACTTTGAACTAACGGCACCAACTGTTTTTCACTTTGGTTTAGTTCCTCTTACATATTCCTTCTGTTCTAGACTTAATTAAATAGAGATCAGCCTGCTAGATAAGGGGACCTCCTTACCTCAGAAAAGAGAATAGTTAATGACTTAAACCAGATAGCTGAGGTTTGCCACATCTGTGAACACAAAAGTTCAAAATTCATTTGTATGGACGATAGAGATGTTGATAAATGAGCACAGCTTAAGGAACATGAAACATGGATATTACTAAAATTATACCCCTAGTTCATTTTCCTTATAATACTTCATAACCCATGCTTGGCTCTCTTCTCTCACTTTCACAAACTTCATTTTAACCTCAAGATACAGAGGCAAGTACAATTTAAGCTCATGACAAGTATAATAAGCTTCTAATTTCCAGGCTTCGATAGTCAGTTATAATTTTAAACAGGTTCTTTGGTGGTGCTTTGGAATTGTGGGGGTTTTTTGTTTGTTCTTGCTTTAACCTATCCTCTTCTGTTTCCCAGCCAGAAGAAAAGTAACAGAAATTGAAATAACTGAGAGTTACCAAAGTCAAAACCAAATGTACTCTGAGAAAACAAATGCCTTTTGCAACTACTTTCATAGTCTCTTCTAATCTTTTTTTTTGCTAATAAGACATTTGCACCACTGTAGTTTGCACTGGCATTCCTTATTAACTTTTCATCCATTTACCAATTTCTTTATGGTGGCTTAAAACCCCTAAGCTTTTCAAGAATCACAATGTATATGTACTTTATTTTTTTAAGTAGTTTGAATAATATATTTTCTCTGTAAAGCAAACCTTGCAGAGGGTTAACACAGTTATGAGAGAACACCATCAAGAAAATTGAAAGCCTAAGAAACATTAAATTTTCAATAACTACACATTGGTTTTAATTTAATTTGTGTTGCAAAACTAACAGTGTTACATAAAACGTTTCTGCAGGTAGCAATGTCTGTTTCTAAAAAAACTGAAAAATCCTACAGGGCGCACACTTACTTTCCTAACTTCATGTACAGAAGTGAACAGAACATATTTTCTATAAATACTAATAGACAATTTTAGTCAACAGAAGTCTCCAGTAAATCAAGACATTTGGTTTCTATTTTCATGAATAACAACATGTACTTATCAAAGCCTTTTTTTTTTGTTAGTTAACTCACAGATGACAATATGGTTAATGGATTTTTTCTCTTGGAAAATGATGGATTTTATTTCAGAATAGTCTGTGGGATGGTTCTCAAGCACACTAAAGACACACAGATAAAATTAAAGAAGAAAAATGTGATAAAATACATCATCCATGAGGATTGTGGTGTATGTTGTACCTATACACTTTGGCTATGATCAGAAAAACAGCCGCATGCCATCAGGACAAAGATCTACCTAGCCCACTATCATCATCTAAACAGTCATCATATATCAATCCTTGGCCTGTCAATCCTAAATGAATAGCCTGCAGGCTCTCTTACTGTCTCCTTTCCAACAAGGTAATAAGAGAGAAAAAGTGGTTGCTCTCTGCTGGCATTAACAGCTTTTTCCTCACTGCTAAGTAGCCCTTCCCATTACCAACTGTTCCGCAAGCTCCTACTAGACAGAGAATGAGCTGACTTGACGAGACGTATGTCTTGGTTCATCACAATTAACGCTGAGTTTGTGTTTTCTTTTTTCCCCACTTTTGGCCAGTGTAAAAAAGAATCAGTATTCAATTTAGGTGAAAACATTACTCCAGAGGAAATGGAAGTTATATAAATGGGAAAAGCATCACAATATAAATAATCATAACTTGTAAAAGCTCTTTCAGAGATGAGGTCTACAGAAACCATTAGCAACTGGCAAACCAGAAAATTTATTCAGTTGCTCTTTAATCAAATGCATAATAAACAGCAGTGAGTATGCCACGTTAAATAACAATTCACCTCATGTAAACAGATGAGAACAACTTTGCAAGAACATAGGCATTAAAACAACTGTACAATCTTGACCAAAATTTCAAGCATTTCCCTTTCCAGCACTCCTCCCAACTTTTATTACATAGCATATCTTATTATATCCTTGCCTTACTGAATACAAGCAATAATCAGGATTGTGTTCTACAAATAAAGTATTCCACTTTCAGTTGTTTCAGTTAATGGAACACCTAATTAGGTGTAATTAGGAGTAATAACTCCATCAGTTCTTTTTGGGGTACTTCAATGTACTTCATAGTCAGAAGGTTCACCTGCTAAAAACCTTCACATCTAATTCCAATCCATAATAGAAGTTGAAGAACTACACTAAAAAGGAATAAAAGCTCTTTCCAACCACGTTAACAGCACTAACAGTACTTTGAACTCCAACAGCCAGATTAAGTTGTTCTATGTTTTATCATTTATAAAAAATTGATTGCTTTATTATGATTCTGAGGTACAAGTAAATAACCAATTACTCTATGTTTCTGTATTTTCTGTACATTTCCCATTTACTGAGGCAGCAGGAAAACCAACAAAAAAGTATGTACTTACTCATAACTAGCTAAACAGAAGAAAAGATGCAAAACCAAATTCACAACTGCTTTTAATGACTGGAAAATTAATAGCTCAGTCACAAAGTGGGCATCACTCCCAAAGAAAAAGAGAACATAGTTTGGAAAACCACTACTTTTTTTTAACAGGGCTATCAGACCTATAAGAATCATAATATTTGCAAATTACGTATTGCAATGTCAAAAATACTTATTAGTTGATAGCACCTGAATCTGTATCCACCTGTCCTTCAAAAAGCATCAATGAAACTTCTGGTGTCAAACTTAGCCTAAACTTAATCTTAAGGAACACACATCGCTCCCTCTTCAGTCACACCTGAGACCCGAGGGTTTATTTCTGAATGCTTCTCCTATGAAGCTCTGTGTGGAAATAAACATCCCTTGAAATACTATCACATAACTTCCAAATGTCTCCTTTGTATTGAAAAGTAATCGCTAGTACTGTAAACACTACTACTTTCAATACCAGTGACAATACTGATGCAAATTTTATCTAGCTTAGACACTTATCCCTCCTTCTGCTAATGCATTTTACTAACAAATTCCAAGTTTAATTGATATGGAGAACTTTAAATTCGATTTTTCCATCACTAATAAAGATGCTTCATTTTACCAGCCTCCCTACTAACTTGAAGTCAATCAAAGCTAAGTAATTACTACAAGACAAGAGCAGCTTGAAAATTACCCCCAGTGAGGTTCAGGTAGCAGAGTCTGTGGCAAAGGAGCCTGTACAAGTCAGCAATCCAACTGCAAAAGGCCCATGTGCTGACACGGGGAGAAGTCAGGAGCAGGGAGAGAGGGATAATCACTCTCTGGTCTTGTTTCATTCTGGTTTAAGGGCTACATCAACCACTCTATAAAGGCACTACAAGAAGAGGTTACGGTAATTAAAAATCACTGACGATGGCAAAGATCTCAAAGGTTGATTTAAGATTATAATGCCTTCAGCGGAGCTTTTTTGCAGGGTGCGATTTTTGTTTGCTTTTGGTTGTTTGTTTGCTTTTTGTTGTTTTCGAAAGATATCAGCTTGGAGCATCATGGATTGAATGCTATTAGTTCTCATCTTGCTTACCTGGTTGAAGAGAGAATTGGGGAGGTCCCTAGTTTCCCTAGTTCTTACAGATTTGTACCAGAACAAATGGGCCCATGGTGTGCACAGAATACACTTACCTAAATTATCCACTTAGGGCATGAGCACATTTAAAGTGGACTCCACACTGACAGCCATTCAATGTGAAACAGTTTTATTAATAACATTTGCTCTAACATTAGTCATAATTTTAACAAACTTACTGTGCTGTCAAGTAGGAAAAATCACATTAATTGCATTTTTAAGAGGTCATTTCAAATTTAAATCAATTAAAATAAAAATTTTACCACAAAAATCAGCCTTAATATAGCTGTAATAGTCCTAAGCATATAAGAAAGGTTAAGTTTACACACAAAAATCCCTCAGTTTGAGGGTCACAAAAGAGCAAGATAGCATGGCCTTTCATTAATTCTAACAGGCTAAAAGGAAAAAGAAATACAAAAAAAAAAAAAAAAAGCAGCTATTCAAAACACCTTTAACAATATAAGATAACACAGCAAGTGTACAAAAGCAAACAAAGCTGGTGGACAGTACTCTACAACCAAAATTCCCATAACCCTTACTCTCCCTAGCTCAAAGTATTTTCAATACCTTAGATGACTGAATAATAATTTCCACATAGCTCTCCTATCTGATTCACTTATTGATACCCCAGTCATATAATTTTCAAAAGAAATTTAAGGTCTTTTAGATATTAATTCATTGTTAATTCTTTTCAAATTATACGAGTTTCTACAAAAACTGGAACTTTAAGGATTCTCAAAAATGAGTCAAAACTTAATATATTTAGAATGCTATTTAGGTACTTGAAGTAGTGAAAAAATACTATAAACTTCTGTCTAAATATTTAGATTTTTTAACTACATGCATTCCATGTATAATTAGATATTCTACGTAGTACTTAAAGCTTACTTCAAATCACTGGCAGAATGGAATTTTAAAAAATCCTGCAAAATGCTATGAGAAACATATTTTTTTCTAGTTTCTTATTATTTTAGGATGCTCATCTTTTTAATGCAACTGTCTTAATATCTATGAGATACTGCAGGTGCATATAAACATATATCTTTAATAAACTCCATTTAAAAGCTAATCATTAATAATTATTTATTGAAACCAATTTGAACTAATAACACAAAATCTCTTTTTCCACAGATCAACAACCTGAATTTCATCTCCAATCATATAAGCTGGGAACACAGGCACATGGAGATTGGCTGTTACTAATGAATTAGCTAAATACATATTTTCTATTTCAAAAGCTAGTCTATCAGTGGCAAGATAGGTATTTCATGCTAGCTACATTTGCTAATATTTAGTTACACTGCAGATCTTTCTCTACAACCTCTCTGTAACTATCTAACTAACTGAGTGACCTTTCATGTCAAGGTTACCCATTTAGTTGGCCAAGGGAATCCAGAAGATGTGCGTTGATTGGGGGGGTTTAGCAAAGCTTTTGATACTGCCTCTTGCAGTATCCTTCTGGACAAAATGTCCAGCACACAGCTAGACAAATCCATAATATCATCTGTGAACAAGTGGCTGACAGATTGAGTTCAAAGAGTTACAGGGTGACATCAGGCCGGCAGTCAATCACTAGCGAGATACCTCAGGGCCAGTGCTCTTTAATGTTTTTATAAATGACCTGGACACAGGAATCAAGTGTACATTAAGCAAATTTGCCAATGGTATTAAATTAGGAGGAACTGTGGACCTCCCTCAAGGGTAGATGGGCCTTACAGAGAGATCTGGATATACTAGAGAGCTGGGCAATCATTGACCATGTTAAATTTAATGAACAAGTGCCAGATTCTCTACCGGGGATGGGATAATCCTGGGTATACGTTCAAACTAGGGGACAAAAGGCTGGAGAACAGCCCCACGGAAAGAGCTCTGGGGGTCTGGGTTGATGGCAAGTTGAGTATGAGTTAACAGGGTGTCCTGGCAGCCAGACAGGCCAACCACGTCCTGGGGTGCATCGAGCACAGTAGAGCCAGCTAGGCAAAGGGAGGTGATTGTGCAGCCCCATCCCGAGTATTGCACGAATTTGAGTGTGCCTCAATATAAGGTCATCAAACTATAAGGTGTGTCCAGAGAAGTGCAGCCACGATAGTGAAAGGTCTCAAGGGAAAGACTTACAAGGACCACCTGAGGTCACTTGGTTGTTTCAGCTTGGAGAAGAGAAAGTTAAGGGGTGACAGGGGTGACCTCACTGTAGCCTACAACTTCTTCAATGCTGGCAGTGCAGGAGGAGGTGCTGAACTCTCTCTGGTGACCAGTGATTGGATATCAGTAAATGGAATGAAGTTGCTTCAGAGGAAGTCGATTGGACATTTGGAAAAAGTTCTCCAGGAGGGTGATCAGCCACTGAAACAGGCTCCCCATGGAAGTGATCACGACATCAGTCCTGTCAGAGTTCAAGGTACAACTGGGCGATGGTCTTAGCCATATGGTTTAGTTTTAGGTAGTCCTGAGAGAAGCAGGGAGTTGGACTTGATAATCCTTATAGGTCCCTTCCAGTTAGTGATATTCTACGATTCTGTGATAATTTGTATCAAAGAAATTACATGGGTTGCAGTCTCAATCAAGCTTACACTTTCATGCATAAGGAAGAGGGTAAACATTCATTACGTACCGTTGTGCTTCACTGACTCCCTTCAACACTACAGGACACATCAAATTTCATCAGAAAGATTAAAGAATGTTTTTGCATCACTCAGTTCTCACAAGACATGGACTCACACAGTATATTTATGCATGGCAAAGTAGTATGTTACTACCTCTATCATCAAAACTCACCAACTACCCTCTCTCCCACTCTTTCTCTCTAGACCACTCACCTTTCACTATTTCTCTAGACAGATCTCTACACATATTTTCTTTGCAAAATATAAAACGTGATTGTCCCACATCGAGTGTTTTACACAGCTTCTGGGGACTTCTAACAGTTTTGCTGGAAGCTTCTCTCCCTTTCAGTTTAGACACCTAAGGTACTTATACATAAGAGAGCTGTTTCAGTCTTTTGACAGACTAAGCACTTGAACATATTTATATAAGAATAACTTTAGGGGGATCTCAAATTACCACAAGGAAACATTTCCCTAGCATATTTTAAATGCTATTCATTCTTTCATACAACACACAAGTATTTACTTTTACACCAACAACCAGAACCAGAACCACAAAACCACAACCATCAACTCATAATCATGTTTAAAAAAATGATTAAAATGTCCCAAGTTAAAAGTTGCATGCTGTGAAAATAATGAAAATATCAAAAGTCATTTTAAGACATATGAAGTCATAGCCAAACTAGAGTTAACATTCATAATACATGTGAACATGGAATCATGTGACAGAACATATGGATGACCAAATGCCTAATCTACCACATTTTCAGAACAAAAGCCACTATGATCAGACATTTACTGTTTCATACATAAGTCATATGACACTGAAGCATCAGATTATTTTTCCTTCTGTTTTGTTAATAATCTGAAATTCTCAAATCTGGAAAATGGCAAAAAAAAAGGAAAGTATTTTCCATCTTCACAGTAAATATCACTAACAACATAGGCAGCTCCAAATTACAGAAAACAAAAGCTATTAAGTAAGCTTTTAAGATTTCCTTACAGATCTACTGCCCAAATAACAGCAGTCTTACAACTGGTTGTGAAAGAATCCAACCTGAGAAAATTCTTGAAGTACATGTTCAAATTTGACAACACTGGCAAATCTGTTCTCCTAGAAATAAAAACTGTGTGAACTCAGCTCTTTAAAAAATAGTTATTCATAACATGCAGAAATGGACTTAACAACAGACATTAGCATGCTTCTCAAGTTCTTTCTTCAAATCGTTATTTTCAGAAGATATCCAGAATTCATCACATTGAACATGGGAATAGAGTCAACATTCAGTAGCTGAAGACAACATATAAAAGGGACATATGCTACCAACTTAGGGCTCAGGAAAGACACCAGGAAAGCCCCTAGTAATGCTTCTCACAAGCTATCTTCCAGAAGAGAGTTGTCTATGAAATGACCACACTCTTCTGCTTCCCCAGTTGCAGTATGCAGGCTCAACTTTGTGCAGTTCTGCTCAGGCTTTTGTAAATATTTGTCCTGCACAAAGCACAAGAATTTAAATGTAGGTAAACTAGAAGTAAAAATCAAATTTATGCTGCAGTTTCAATACAGTGAGTGTCATGTTTTCAGAGACAATAAAAAGCTGTGATTCATTCTGTAATAAGTCAAGTGAATGTTCAACCAGATAACAAGATAGTTCTTGCTAGGAACCACGAGAACGGACTGCAAGCAAATTGGCAAGGGCCTGCCAAAGAATGAATTTTAGTCTTGATGACTACAAAAAAATGTTACCACACAATCTGGAGTATCAGTAAGCATTAGGAATTCAGTTTATGCATGTCCTTATTCAACAATACTTAGTTCTTGACATAATGTTGTGTAATTAACATATAATAATATTACAGTTTCACAATTTTATTAAAAAATCTTCCCCAAAGTCCTTGCAACAGGCAAGACAGGCAAATTTCTGCTCAGTGAGCTTAAAAACTCCTGTTTAATCAAATTTTATAAACGTCACAGTTTAGCCCCACCTAGCCAAATTCAGCAGCTAAAACCATGCAGTTGAGCCTCCAAACTCCCTTCCCCTCAACACTCCACAGAGAAAGGGGAGAGGGAAAGGCTTATGGGTTGGAAACTAAAACTACAGCTTTAATGAAATTATAACGATGTTGACAATAATGAAAATAATTAGAAACTAATATATACCCCACCCCTCAATGACTGTACGTCAGCACAAATGCTGCAGAGCAGACGTTAGGGAATGGGTCCATGGCTAGGAGGGAGCTGGACTCAGGAAATGGGCTCAGGAACACACTGATCCAGGATGAGGAGCAACCTGACAGACAAGGTCCTCACTGGATGTCAGCCATCACAGAAGAGAGATCCTTGTGATCTCTCAAGTTTATACTGAGTATGACATATATGGGGGATGGAATATTCTGTTGGTCAGTGTAGGGTCACCTGCACTATTGCCTCTGCTAGTAGATGTGTCTCCTTTTCCCTCAGCTTGTACACGGCCTTGGTTAAGCATAAGCATTGGCCTTTTTGCATACCAACGTCCTGTGTTATCACTTTAGAGAACACTGTCTCAAATACATGCAGTTAGCTTTCAGAGAATGAAGATACTTACAGCAATCCAGTTAGTCACAAAACTGACTCTATTTTATCTCAAACCACAACAATAAACCTTTGTGTAATGAAAGACTTGTCTTTTTTAAAGTATAACAGATAGACTAGATAGAAATTTCAAAGCCAGTTTTAACTAATTAACAGAACCCCTCAAAAAGTAGTAACAATGGGGAAAAAATTATGTTAGTATTGCTCTAATTCAAACTAACTAACACAGGAGATGACATCAAGACAAATGACAAGTAACTACAGAAGTACCCACAGCCTCCTCAAAATGTTTCATTGGCAGATAAACTTACTCATACAGGCTTATCCATCTGATACTTAAGGATTTTGACTATTGCATTTATCAAATATTTATTTACAACATGATGGTTGTATCTATGCTCTTCTCACTGTTTGCAGAAAGTCAAAGTTCCTTCAACTATAGGAGGTTAAAATAACACAGTTCAAATGAACACTTAAGAGAGCCACTAGTTGGACCAACCCCTTTCAAACAGCAAGGCAGGCACACAGCCAGGGTTTGAGCTGCAAGTCAAGTAGTGACAAAAGTCAAGGTTTGGACCAAATAAGTATAAAGAAAAAGGATGGCTGGACAAAGGTCAAACAACTAGGTACTTCTGGACTAGATAATTCCAGGACACATTAGTCCTGACTTACACAGATACAGAAAAGGACTTTGAAAAGGATTTTCAAGTGCCACAGCTGCTGAAGCCCCAGGTAGCTCCCAAATTCCTATGTACCAGACAGACTGGAAACAAAGGAACATCAGATTGGCCAAATAATATATTTTACAGTGCCACAATTGGAAAAACATCAGCTACTACACAGTTGTCTAGATACCTACTCTGTAAAATTGCTTTTACTCTGCAAGCTGTAAAGGATATACCTGAGAAAGAAGTAATGAATGACTGTATTGATCCATTTGTTATTTTCTCAGATTTCTTTAAATTTCCTTTTTCCCACTACTGTGATACAAACTACCCACTTACCTAAATACAGATCAGAATCTGGTAATAAGGAGTAATGCCTGTGTTAAGGCCTTTCTTTTCATTACAGAAGATATACAGCAACTCTTTGCCTAGGTCTGAAAAAGCATTTTAGGGGCATGGAGACAGATGAAAGTAAGAAACTTATTCCCTAGGAAACAAGAGATCCCATGAGAGAAGTACATACCTTCTTTTCCATTAATCACCACAAAACAACTGATGATATTTCAGACCTTTGAACCAACTCCCACAGCTGAAAACACATTATACTTTCAGTACTAACTAGTCACCTTCAACTAATCTCGTTCTTACGTTGGAAAAACTATTCCTCAAAATCTATCCTAAAATCACAACCACTTTCAGGATTTCTGTTTCAGGTTCTATCATTCTGTAAGTTCAAAGACTAGGACATGTGAAGTGCTAAACTCTCCTTAAATATTTTGAGGGGGAGCGTTTTTTTTTAAACATCTGTTTGGGAAGAGTGGCTGGAAAGCTGCATGCCAGAAAACGACCTGGGGATGTTAGTTGACAGCTGGCTGAACACGAGCCAGCAGTAGGCCCAGGTGGCCAAGAAGGTCAAAAGCATCCTGGCTTGTATCAGAAATGGTGCGGTCAGCAGCAGTAGGGAAGGGATTGTTCCCCTGGACTCTGCGCTAGGGAGGCCACGCCTCAGATATTGTGTTCAGTTTGGGGCCTCTCACTACAAGAAAGACATTGAGGTGCTGGAGCACGTCCAAAGAGACCACAAGTTGGCTAAGAGTTGAGAGAACAAGTAATATTAGGAGTGTCTGAGGGCTGTATGATCTGGAAAACAGGAGGCTGAGAGGAAGCCTTGTTGTTCTCTACAACTACCTAAAGAGTTTGCAGAGAGGTGGGTGTTAGTCTGTTCTCCTAATTAACAAGTGATAGGACAAGAGGAAATGGCCTCAAATTGTCCCAGAGAAGGTTTCGATTGGATATTAAGAAAAATTTGTTCACCAAAGGGGTTGTCAAGCATTGGAAGAGGCTGCTCAAGGAAATGGTGGAGTCACAATCCCTGGAGATAGTTAAAAGATGTTTAGATGTGGTGCTTATATACTCATTTTAGTGGTGACTTAGCAGTGTTAGCTTTACGGTTGGACTCAATGATCTTAAGGGTCTTTTCCAACCTAAATGATTTTATAATTCCATACTTTGAGACATCCTAAACAGCCAAACAGAGCTACAAAACAAGCAGCCTTTCACACCAAACTTTAAATAAACCAACAATATTCTGCTATAAACATACAGTGCAATCCCACAGAAGATTAATCTAAAACCTTCCAAAGAGTGCAAGTATGCTGCTTAATGAACACAAAACTCAAGCATCCTGCATGTTAGTGTGTACCTCTTACAGGTGAAGGAACAGGTGCAGCCTGTGCTAAATAAAGCTTAAAAAAAAAAATACCCTCCTAAATTTTACTTTTGATGAGGAAACATTTTTCTGACAAATTATTTAATTGAAATTGCCTTGATCAGATCAAGTGGAAAATCCTACAAAGTATCCCTAACATTATGTCCTTAACACTACCACCCTGATTCTGAGCTATTTTCATATTAGCTCCATGGAAACAAAGACATGATTGTTCAATTCAAAAGACTGCTAAAATTTCCATTACAAAATACGCTTATAAAAAGCCTTTGCTTTGTGGTTTTGCTATGAGCTGGAAAAGAGAAACTAGGTTATTTTCTATACTTTACTGCGGGCTTCAGAGACTGACAAGCAGATTTAACCAACACAATTTTTATTGTAAATAAAAACAATTCTGGACAAGCTTAGCAACCCTGGTGCACTTAAGAAGTCCGTTACAGTTCATAACCTCTTAAGTTTCAAGGTTATTTGCTGTGTCAGTCACCACATTGAAGAAATACTCAAATAAAAACATATATCTGGTTTTACATTTGCTTCATTTGATTTAGTAATCTAATTACATAAGCTGGTTTTATGTAATTGGTAGAAAGTATTAATACTTATGTATTTCAATATAATGTTCATAAGAAAAAAAAATAAAACTTTCTTACTGCCAAATTTCACTTATATTTAACTGATGCCCCTCCACATCAACAACATCCATAAGAATGCCTTTTATTCATCTTTAGTCTTCCACTGTACCAGATGATCTTTTACCCATTTACATGGATTTATGTCCCTTGTCTCAAGTAAGAGGTTTCTGACTAAAAGGACAAATGATTAAAAAGACTATTCATTGTAAAAATGGTTTCCTCTGCTTCCTGCATACAGTAGAGGGTATACCACAGCATTTATCATACAAAATTACTCACCACAGTCATGGTTTTATCAGATGGGGGGACAATAAGAAAAAATATTTTATGCCACAGTATGGTTAATAAATATTTCCAGTTGAAGGAAATATAAGGCCTGAAGTTTTACTACTCTACAACAAAAGCATTAAAAACAAAACCAGGGACTGTGAGCAATAGTTTACATCACCAGGTGTGTAAACCTAACACAAATGGTCACTGGAATGTAAGCTTTATTTCCACAGGAGAGCTTGATTACAATCATATTCAAACCTCTACTTACATGATCATTACATTGTAACACTCAGAAAATCCCTATTCAAACACGTGTTTAGATCAAGGACCTGGTGCTGAAATTAAATACAATTATTTCATTGTCTGCTCTGGGACTGAATACTTTTGATAGTATACTGTCAGAACAGCAATGGGGAAAAAAATTGCATTTGAAAAGCTCTAGTTTCCTTTTCTCTGGAAAATATCTTAAAATACAGCAGTTGTCAGAATGCACTGTTGCTTCTATATTCAAATTTAAGCAAACTTTAAAGTCCTTCCAAAACAAACAGGAGCTTGCCTGTGCTCAGATTTACTAAATACTATATGAAGGCAACCAATATCTTGATTTAAAAATATATATTAAGAAGAGATGGATCCTTCACTAACATGCCTGGGTAAATTCTTAAAGTGGCTTTTTATTCTATTAAAAATGTACATCTCGTTTTTAATTTGCCTGGTTGCAGCTTGTGGCCACTTGTTCTTATGATGTTTCTTGTCACTAGAGTAATGAGACTTTTATAACAGAAACTCTTATCACAAAGAAGTCCCTATACGCTTCAAATCAAGTCACTCCTCATCTTTTTTCATAAGTTCATTTGACTGAGCTTTATGTCCTTTCCTGCAAGATGTTCTCTCAGAGAAATAAAACTAATTAATTTTGAGGGCTGTTAGATAAGGGAAAAAAAAAATAAAAATGAACAAGCTCTAGGCATGCTAGAGAATGAAAGAAAATAAAAGAAAAAAATTAAAAAGGTATGATATATGTATTGTTGTAGAGAAACTTACACAAGCATAAAGTTTGAAAGAATTTATGCTCAAATATTAGACCACAGAGAGGAGAAAGTAAAAAAGAAAAGAGGAGTTGGGAGAAACCTAACATATGTTTATTTTTAGAAATTTATGATTCCCTTAATCGCAAATAAAAAAAACAAATGCATATTGAAAAAGGTTGTTCTCTTAAGCAGCACTCAGGTTATCTTCCAAGAAAACAAACAAGAAAAAAACCCTCTAATTTCACTTAAAGGTTTTTTGTTATGAAAAGAAATTGCATCCCAGAGATCATCATTCATTTTAGCCCAGCAAATACTAAAGCTTAATTCAATTTAATTTTGGCAAATTGTTAAATGACTCAAGTAATTTTCTTCCACATAATCTTAGCAAAGATATAAAGAAGTTTCTCTCTTCAGTCCCTCCTCCTCCTACTTAAAAACGTCCTTATCTTCTTCCTTCCTAATTCACTGTTCTTCCTTCCTCATATTATCCTCTGATTGTTCATTACAGAATCACAGAATCACTAGGTTGGAAAAGACCCCCAGGATCATTGAGTCCAACCATTCCTGTCAATCACTAAACCATGTCCCTCAGTACCTCATCCACTCATCTTTTAAACACCTCCAGGGAAGGTGACTCAACCACCTCCCTGGGTAGCCTGTTCCAGTGCCCAATGACCCTTTCCGTGAAAAAATTCTTTCTGATGTCCAGCCTGAACCTCCCCTGGCAGAGCTTGAGGTCATTCCCTCTCGTCCTGTCCCCTGTCACTTGGGACATGAGGCCAGCTCCCTCCTCCCTATAACCTCCTTTCAAGTAGTTGTAGAGAGCAGTAAGATCTCCCCTCAGCCTCTTCTGGTTTTGCCTCTTTTTCAAAACACTGGAGAAAATGTTTCAAAACCCTGAAGAAAATTTAAGATCATTCCAATATGGCCTTGCAGGCCACTCTTTCAGTACACATTTTTTTTACCAGATATTTTATTTTGTATTTTTACCGTTCTATAAATAAATTTACATTAGTCTATATCTTACTTCTGGTCTACAATGGCTGTTTCAAAATAGTCAAATTCTGAAGATTTACCTCAGAAAACAGTATTAGAATTTTGAATGAAAATATAATATGTGACCTTCAGACTTTATCTAGCCCCACAATTTAGGACCTAAAGGAAGCATTGCTGCTTTACAGGAATCTGTTTTTCTATGCATTCACTACAGGTTCTCTAAAGTTATCTCTGTGATGCAAATGCTCCACTGGACAAATGGTTAATTTCCTAGGTGATCAGGATTCAAAAAAATGCACGGGAGGCAGTAAATTGGTCACTAAGTTACAAAATAATTGCAACAATTTCTTGGTTTTATAACTTCCCATTGAAGAAGGACATACAAACATATACAGTATCTCACCCTGCAGGGCTCTAATATTATTTGGAACATATGAAGAGAACTGTTATCTTGAACAGTAATACAAATTTTGAGCAGATTTTTCCTAAATAGATAAATAAATAGATACAGAAAAAGTAAGAATGCTTTAAGATTCAGTTCTACTCCCCAGTGGTTAAGGAAAACTTCATTTAGAAAACAGGACTGATTCTTCCCCATTAAATTTGCATTTAAAAATAATAGCGTTGATGAATTGATCATGTTGCACAATGAGTATTTTAATAAACACTTAATTAGTAAGCTTAAAGTGTATAGTGTTTCCAAAGAATTTCCAGACTAACACACTTATCCAAGCAAGAAACAAGTACAGAAATGTTTTCATAGCTTTAAACACTAGCAGATTCAGCTTTTTAAGGTTAGCCTTAATCATCACAAAACTGACAACAGACAAAACATGCACAAGACAAACAAAATACAATGAAGTATAATAAAGCTATTTAATACACTCAGAACAGAGACATTGCCAGTCTTAGGGATGCTACTCTATTAAGGAATATTAATTCTCCTATGCTTGCTATTCTGATGCTTTACACATTCTGTAATAATGTCTGGTTTTCAGGGTTGCTTTAAGTACTACCACAAGTAGGAATATAAATAATTGTACCACCACTGCAATGCTGGGATCAGTATTAAACAATGGTTTAATAAAAGCATTCGATGCAGCACAGTAAGCACTGGCATATACATGGACTTTAGGCACAAAAGCAAAGTCATGCTGGAGGGAAGCAGCTCTGTAAGATGTCATAAGCAAAAGACTATCAGTGCGATACTCGATTTCCTATGATTCAAGTACAGAGCTTTTCTGAAGCCAACAAAATGAAAGCGTGTGTAAACCCGAATTCAAGGTGAGAAAATTCTCCAGCTTCTCCCAGATCCTCCAAATTAAAGCAAAACATCAACCTGGTTGGTTGCTGGAGTCAAGTTTCAACGAACTTGGACACAGTGGTGCACAAGCACAGGCCTCAGGCTTTGTTTATTCCTAGATCTCCTTCTCCTCTCATCCTTAGGTTCCAAAAAAAATGACGCAGAAATCCTACAGACAAACAGTATGACCAGGGCGTAGCTGGCATCGTTTAAGATCAGGAGGATATAGGAGGCCTTGCATCTTTGAACTGCCCCATGCTGGTCACAGTCATTTCCACCCAGTTCCAATCCCACTGCAGTACAAAATAACACCCCCACCCCCCCTCATCCCACCCTCCACCTCCCCTGAGCAGCATGCTGGTCTGCTGCTCAAGGGTCTGTAAGCCAGAGGCAGCAGGAAACCCCGGTGTGTGCTTGGAGTGAGGCACAGCTCACCACAGCAGGCACGTCCATACCCGAGGGAAGGCTGCCATGAGTGACTCTCGCCCGGCAGTGACATCCTGAGGGACAACGACTAAGGAAAAACGTGTAGAGGAAAACCTAAAGCAGCCCTGCGTGGCAGGGGAAAACTATTAATAAGCAAAGAGCAGCAGAGAAAAGGAGCGAGTGAAGTGCAGCAGAGATCACCGAGAAGCAAGAAGTGTCAGACAGGAACTGCAACACAAATGACACTGACTATGCTGCCCACGGCCTATTGGAGGGGCTGGGATGAATCTGTACAACGCAGGCTGACAGCAGGGGAAGCTGAGGCTGGGGGGAGGACAGGTGTTCAGCTTTGAACCTCCATGGTTCAAAGCCACAGTACAAGAGGTTTAGACTTGACATTAGAATGCATTTCATTACTAAGAGGGTGGTCAAACGCTGGAACAGGCTTCCTAGAGCATTAGGTGATGCCCCAAGCCTGTCAGTTGTTAAGAGGCATTTGGACAATGCCCTTAACAACATCTTTAATGTCACAAGTCGTGTTCCCTAGGGCTCAGTCCTGGGTCCAGTTTGTTCAATATCTTTCTCAATGACCTGGATGAAGCAATTGAATGCACTTTTAGTAAGTTTGCAGATGACAGTAAATTGGGAGGAAGTGTTGATCTGCTTGAGGGTAGGGAGGCTCTAGAGGGACCTGAACAGGCTGGATCAATAAGCTGAGGCCAATAGGATGATGCTTAACAAGGTAAAGCGCAAAGTCCTGCACTTGGGACACAAAAACACCCGTGCAGCGCCACAGGCTTAGGGAAGAGTGGCTGGAAAGCTGGCTGGAGGGAGAAGGACCTGGGAGTGTTGATTGACAGCCAAATGAGCACGAGCCAGCAGTGTGCCCAGGTGGCCAAGAAGGCCAATGGCATCTTGGCTTGTATCAGAAACGGCGTGACCAGCAGGTCCAGGGAAGTGATTCTGCCCCTGTACTCAGCACTGGTGAGGCTGCACCTCAAATACTGTGTTCAGTTTTGGGCCCCTCACTACAACAAAGACATTGAGGTGGTGGAGCTTGTCCAGAAGAAGCTGGTGAAGGGGCTGGAGAACAAGTCTTACAAGGAGCAGCTGAGAGAATTTGAGTTATTTAACCTAGACAAGAGAAGATTGAAGGGAGGCCTTATCACTGTCTACAACCACCTGAAAGGAGATTGCAGAGTGGTGGACTGTGGTCTGTTTGCCCAAGCGATAGGTGATAGGACAAGAGGGAATGGCCCCAAACTACTCCAGAGGTGGTTCAGATTGGACATTAGGAAAACTTTTTCACTGAAATTATTATCAAGCACTGACACAGGCTGGCCAGGGAGGTGGTTGAGTCACCATCGCTGGAGATACTTAAAAGATAGGTAGATGAAGTGCTTAGGGATATGAGTTAGTAGTAGACAGGTACAGTTGGACTTAATGATCTCAAAGGTCTTTTCCAATCAAGGGATTCTATGATCCTTTAACTCTCAGTCAGCCCTGAAGTGGTTAGGCAGTTGGACTAGATGGTTGTATAGGTCCCTTTCCAACTGAGATAATCTAGTGTAGTCTAGTATGCAAGGGCACTTAATGCTTTGACTTTGGAACTATAAGAAAAATTGTGCTAGTAATTGAGAAAATACCCCTTTTAAAATATCAACAGTCCATAACTTATACTAACTGCAAATCTCTATGCGGTAACAGAGGTATGGTTGACTAATGGGCCAGTGATAGGAGGCAATCGCTCTATGAAAGCTGTGTCACCTGACTTCAAATACTTTTCTGCATTAGAGATAGAACACCTCAAAGAGAAATTGCATCAAATAATAGTTCAAACTGAGAATGCTATCTGAAGCTGGTATACAGAGTAAGTGGAAAGTACTAGGCAATCGGCAGAGACATGTCCAGAGAACCAGACCTCAGACGAATAGTTACCTTTTGCCTTCATTATGTTAGTATAGAAAATTCCATAACCTTGCCTAAAAATCTATTTTCAGTTACCATCACATAGCCATTCTATTTTACTTAGAAAAATGTCATAACAAAATTAATGAATTGTGTATCGAAAGATATTTTAGATTGCTAATGGAGGAAACTTAGAAAAGTTCCTTAACTGCTGAGTCTACTTTCTTGGTTTTATTTACCAATTTATAATTTAAGTTTCAGAGATAAACAGTCTGTGCCATTATAATAATGATCGCCTTATTTTCTGAGGTGGAGTATATGATATAAATTTGTAAATTACAATATAGTGTAGTTGTACGCGTTCCATATCACAGAATCACAGAATCACCAGGTTGGAAGAGACCCACCGGATCACCGAGTCCAACCGTTCCTACCAAACACTAAACCATATCCCTCAGCACCTCGTCCACCCGTGCCTTAAACACCTCCAGGGAAGGTGACTCAACCACCTCCCTGGGCAGCCTGTTCCAGTGCCCAATGACTCTTTCTGTAAAGAATTTTTTCCTAACGTCTAGCCTAAACCTCCCCTGGCAGAGCTTGAGGCCATTCCCTCTTGTCCTGTCCCCTGTCACTTGGGAAAAGAGGCCAGCACCCTCCTCTCTACAACGCCCTTTCACGTAGTTGTAGAGAGCAATGAGGTCACCCCTCAGCCTCATCTTCTCCAGGCTAAACAACCCCAGCTCTCTCAGCCGCTCCTCATAAGGCCTGTTCTCCAGCCCTTTCACCAGCTTTGTTGCTCTTCTCTGGACTCTCTCCAGAGCCTCAACATCCTTCTTGTGGTGAGGGGCCCAGAACTGAACACAGTATTCGAGGAGCGGTCTCACCAGTGCCGAGTACAGAGGGAGGATAACCCCCCTGGACCTGCTGGTCACGCCGTTTCTGATACAAGCCAAGATGCCATTGGCCTTTTGGCCACCTGGGCACACTGCTGGCTCATATTCAGTCGGCTGTCAACCAACACCCCCAGGTCCCTCTCCTCCAGGCAGCTTTCTAGACAGACTTCTCCCAGTCTGTAGCACTGCATAGGGTTGTTGTGCCCCAAGTGCAGGACCCGGCATTTGGCCTCGTTAAACCTCATGCCATTGGACTCTGCCCAGCGGTCCAGCCTGTTCAGATCCCTTTGCAGAGCCTCCCGACCCTCCAGCAGATCGACACTTCCACCCAGCTTAGTGTCGTCCGCAAACTTGCTAAGGGTGCACTCAATGCCTTCATCCAGGTCATTGATGAAGACATTGAACAGGGCTGGACCCAGCCCTGAGACCTGGGGAACCCCACTTGTCACTGGCCTCCAGCTGGATTTCACACCATTTCCCACCACTCTCTGGGCCCGGCCATCCAACCAGTTTTCCACCCAGGAGAGTGTGCGCCTGTCCAGCCCAGAGGCTGACAGTTTCTCAAGCAGAACGCTGTGAGAAACTGTGTCAAAGGCTTTGCTGAAGTCCAGGAAGACCACATCCACAGCCTTTCCCTCATCCAGTAGCCAGGTCACTTTGTCATAGAAGGCGATCAGGTTAGTCTGGCAAGACCTGCCTTTTGTGAACCCATGTTGACTGGGCCTGATCACCCGGTTCTCTTGCATGTGCTTCATGATGGCACTCAAGATCACCTGTTCCATGACTTTCCCTGGCACTGAGGTCAGACTGACAGGCCTGTAGTTTCCTGGGTCCTCCCTGCGGCCCTTTTTGTAGATGGGCACAACATCAGCCAGCCTCCAGTCCAGTGGGACTTCCCCAGTCTTCCAGGACTGTTGGAAGATGATGGAAAGGGGTTTGGCCAGCACATCCGCCAGCTCCTTCAGTACCCTAGGGTGAATCCCGTCCGGCCCCATAGACTTGTGACTGTCCAGTCGGGCTAGCAAGTCTCTGACCACCTCCTCTTGGATCATGGGAGCCTCATTATGCTCCTCTAGCTCCTGGGTTTGTACACAGACGGAACGACCCTCCTTACGACTAAAGACTGAGGCAAAGAAGGCATTAAGTACCTCAGCCTTTTCCTCATCCCCTGTTACTGTTGTCCCTTCTGTGTCCAATAGGGACTGTACGGTCTCCCTAGTCTGCCTTTTACTATTTATATATTTGTAGAAAGATTTTTTGTTATCTTTCACTGACTTGGCCAATCCAATTTCTAGCTGAGCCTTAGCCCTTCTGATTTTTTCCCTACACAATCTCACTTCCCTCCTGTAGTCCACCCAAGAGGCCTGTCCCTTCTTCCAGAGGCCATAAACATTTCTTTTCTTCTTGATATCCCTCAAGATCTCTCTATTCAACCAAGCTGGCTTTCTCCCCTGCCGGCTTTTTTTCCGGACCACGGGGATGGCTTTCTCCTGAGCTGCTAGGACCACCCCTTTGAAGAGCTCCCAGCCCTCCTGGGCTCCCTTGCCCTTGAGTACTGTCTCCCATGAGACTTCAGCAACCAGCCTGCTGAAGAGATCAAAGTCTGCCCTCTGGAAATTTAATGTTACCGTCTTGCCCACCACCCTCTTCACTTCACCTAGAACAGAAAATTTTATAATCTCATGGTCGCTTAGTCCTAGTTATAACTATATATATCAAACTGCAAAGCACAATTCAACATTGCGTATACAGATCCTAGGCATTAAGTGACTTTAGTTGAAGGGCATAAAGATTTGTTGTTTTAGCTTTTCCTCTGTTTTTGCCATAATAGGCTTGAATATTACACTTTATGTTTTACCATGAGAATTTTTATGTTCTCAATTTATCCACTACCTTTTACCTTGGTAATTCTTAAATCTGTGCTGGTAATCATTTCCTGCATTTCCACCTGCTTCCACTGCCAGCTGCCCTTACATTACGCTTATTAAGCATTAATAAAAGAGCCTCTGGTATCCCACAGGCCTCTGTGTCTCACTGCTCTGTGCCTGTTCCAAACGACCTTGCTGTAATGCAAGCAGAGATACACAACAGTGCCTTTCGCCCAAGCCCAGCTGGCTTCCTTTTGACTCCCTTCTCTATGCATACATAATGCTGAAAGAATGAAAATATTTATGTAAAAACTTGACAGATTTTCATAGATAACAAAACTATTCACACAGAAAATCTCATGCATTACTAAACATACAAATATTTCCTTTGTAATACTTTTTAAAAGATCTGGATAGATAAACACTTCAAGGGTGAAAGAATTTTTAATGCTAAATCATCAATCATTTTGATTCTGAAATGAAAATATATTACTGTAGCTTTGTATTAAAAATACTAATGTTTCCATTAAACAGATTCTGGAGTCAACTGTTAAGTATTTCATTTAACTTCAGTGCATTTTCAATATTGAAAAAGTAATTTTGTCTTTTTTGAGATTCCAAATATATTGGAAAAAGCTTTTATTTAACCTACTCTGTCAGCAAGGAACAACTCCAAATGAGGGACCAGGCATTTATTCAAAGAAATTATTGAAAGTAACAGAGGAAGTTTCCCTCAAGGAAGAACACATTTCTTCCTAAGATACTTGGGAATTTATCCTTTTCTTCTTTAAAAGCTATCCATCTGGTAACCGCACATATGAAGCCAAAGTATGGCAACGGTGAGCAGCCCAGGCACCAGGAGCTAACACTGTTAGTTTTTGTATTGTACCACGCATGAACAGCCAGCCCCCTTTTCATATTTCTGGCATACAGGAAAGTAGCAAAGCAACTGAGGCCTGAAGTTCTTTGGCTACATTTAGCGACAAATACTTGAAAACTGTTTAACAAACAAAAACCAAAACAAAACAACAACATAAGGTAAAGGTAAGTAAGTGTGAAATCCCTTAGTGTTCTGATGCAATTCCCTTAAGAACTCTGATCTCAGTTAATATTTAAAAAAAAAAAAAAAAATCCACAAAGGGCAACTGCCATGTGCTAAAATAAAGACTTGAAACACAAAACAGTAAACCTATCACACATTTTTATAAGTCAAATACATTCATAATCTGCGAGATTATTTTTAAGAAACAAATATCTTTAAAATTAGTAATAAAATCAATTAAAAAATCAAGTAATTCACTGAAATTTTACAGTTCTAGCTTATGGATTTTATAACACAGGAAAATTAAGTTCTAAAACCTAGAAATTCACTGGAGAGTAAAAGTAAATAACTTGGAAAACCTGCTGTGTTCTAAGCACTTATACCCATTGTAAGAGAGTAAAATAGAAAGAGCTACAGCCACAGACTCCCTTAGCAACAACAAGGTATTATATCTGAAAATGAAGTGCATGAAAGCTAACCAGGAAATGAGAAGCAGCGATACCAGAGCAATGGGCCAAAGCTAACCAGAAATTACAATACCAGTATCAAACAATTACCATTACTGAAAGCACTACAAGAAGCAGCCCCCCAACTACATCCTCAAAATACTGAAGAGCCTCGGTCTTTTGAGTCTACTTCCCAACACATGTATTGGAGCCACAAGCCAGCGCATCTTTGTCTAAAGGAGTTTGAGTTTAGTGCTTATTATGAGACAAAAAGTCACCCCCTCAAAATCATGTTATTAGAAATCCCATTAGACTGCCTTTCAGACACATACTGATAAAAATAAGCAAGTTTCTCTATTATTTCCTATAGTAATGAATATAGCAACTCTTCAACTGGAAGCTAAGGGCTTTATCACAAAACCTCTAAATCGAAGGTTTTGCTGGGGTTGTGTTCATTTGTTTGTGAGTTTTTTTCAAAAATTGCATAATAACACAAAATATATTTTAGGCTAAAGGACAGATCATAAGTTGTCTGTAAGATGTTCTACAAGCTAGAAATCAGCATCGTACTGTGAAAACAAGTAATTACTAGTTATACAAGGCTGGAAAGAAAATAACATAGTACTCTCAAAAAACAGAAGGGGTCAATAAGAATATAAGTCCAGTTGTATTATTAACAGTTGGCGACTAAGGAGGTTCATCATTTACCGATTTTTTATTAAACTGAGTTTATATTCAAAGCGAAATATCAAACTAAACAGACAGAGAATGGTGTGAAATGTGGCTAGAATAACTGTAACACATTTGGACTGCACATCTGGACTACGTAATAAAATTTGAAGAAAGTACTTCAACAAATCAGACATGAAGTTACAATAGTGTCCTGGTACTTTGGTTAAGGTAGAAAATAGAAAGAAAAAGATAGTTAATGAAAATTTCAGCAATGACAGAAAGCAAAAGAGGAAAAGAATTTAAAAGAGAAAAAAGGACAGAAATATGTGGATATAAATTTTATAATAAGATAGGAGAACAAAGTACAGTGAGACAAGTTTTAACCTCTTGACTATGAGAAGTATGTACCCAAAGGAAAAAAAAAAAAAAAAAAGATCAGTTGAAGTGAAAAGGGGAACTACGATTCACCATAAATCTAAAAGAAGCAACTTGGAAACTTGGAAGAGATAATCAGAATTCAGGCATATCAAAAAAAACCCCTGTTTTAAAATTGGCCTCTTGAGCAGTCAACTGCAGATCTCTAATTCATTGTCTCAGAAATGTGGAAGGGCACAGCTTCTGGAGGAAGCAATACTAGAAGGAACTCTGATGCCTTGAAGGAATTCCAGGTGAAACTTCAGCACAGTTTAGGCATGCTCCTGATTTAAATATCTACGTCAGCTGTCTATCTAAGTCCTCATTCTTGACAGTAAAAACCTAGGCAGTTCAGTCAGCAAAAGCCAGAGAACTATTCAGCTAATCGCATGTAGGTCTGTCTTTTATGATGATACACACACAGGTGTCCAAATGATGGCAGGGACAGCAGAAACACAGCCAGACAGCTGGTCTTCACTGAAATTGTGAAACTTTTCGCTGTTGCAAGGATATCACTTAGGGAGGTTAGCAAGAATGGAAATTGTTATTTTTCAAATCACCTGTTCAGGGTTTTTTTGAGAAGTCTGGGTTTGTGGGTGGTTTTTGGGGGTGTTCAGTTTGTTTTCATCTTTATATTAAAGCTACATCATTGCAGACTAATTTTACTACAAAGCCAAAAGCTTTAAAATAAATCAGTACCTCAATGACTTGGTTAAAAGAGATTTAATCAAGAAGCAAGGCAACCTAACACGAATTTTAGACCTGCTAGGTTTTTTGCTAGTTTAATGTTAAAAATTCAAAGGCACATCACACAATCACATAATGGTTAAGGCTGGCATTTGGAAGTCATCTCAGCCAGGTCCCCTGCTCAAGCAAGGCCACTTAGAACCAGATGCTCAGGACTATGTCCAGACAGCTTCTGATTATCCTTAAGGTATGAGACTCCACCACTTCCCTGAGTAACCCGTGCATCAGTGTTTACTGATGCTCACGAGGAATCTCCTGTGTTTAAGTTTGTGCCCACTGCCTCTGGTGCTGTTGCTGGACACCAATGAAGAGAGTTTAGCTCTATCCTCTTTACGCCCTCCAATTAGGTATTTTATATACATTAAGAAGATATTCCACTCAGCCTTCTCTTCTCCAGCTTAAATAGTCTCTCATTTCTCTCCCATGCTTTCCTCACAGAAGAGACACAACAGTCCCTTAATGAATTTAGTGGCCCTTTGCTGGACTGTTTCCAGCATGTCCATGTCAATACTGCACTGGGCAGCCCAGCGCCAGACACAGAACTTGAAGTGTGACCTAACCAATGCTGAATATAGGGGAAGGATCACCTCCCCAAACCAGCTGGCAACAATGTCTAATACAGCCCAAGATACCATTCATGCTCCTTACTGCAAAGGAACATTGCTGGCTCGTGTTGAACTTGATGTCCACCAGAACCTCCAAGCCCTTTTCTGCAAAGCTGCTTTCCAGTTGACTGTCCCTCTAGCCTATTATTGATCTATGGGTTCTTCCCCAGATTCAGGATTTTGCAGTTCCCCTTCTTGAATATCATAAGGTTCTTGTCAGCTCATTTCTCCAGATCATCGATGGCAGCATGACCTTGTGGTGTTATCAGCCACTGCTAGTTTTATGTCATGTGCAAAGTAGTTGAGGGTGCACTCTGCTCCATCACCCAGATCAACAGTGAAGACGATGAACAGGACTGGACTCAGTATTGACCCTTGGGGTACACTGCTGGTTACTGTTTTCATGCAACTGATCACCACCCTGTGGGCCCAGCCACTTGGCCAGGTTTCAAGCCACCTCACTGTCTACTCCTCTAGCCCGTGCATCAACAGTTTCTCTATATCAAAAACCTCACTGAAGTTCAGTTACAAATAATATCTACTGCCCTCCCCTCATCTACCAAGTTAGGGATTTCATAGTAGAATTTTAACAGGTTGGTCAAGCATGACTTCCCCTTGGTCATCAGCCATACTGATTGCTCCTGATGATTTCTTGTCCTTCATGTGCCTTGAAATGATTTCCAGGATAAGCTGCTCCACCAAATTCCCTGGGATCAAGATGAGGCAGTAGATCCCTGGATCCTTCTTCTTGTCATTCCTGAAGACAGGAGGCAAGGACAGCAACTGTGTTTGTTCATGCTTTGACTTGTTCACATAGTATGAGTACAAGACCCAAAGTCTGAATTATGTAAATTAAAAATATAACTTCAGAAAATTCTCATGGTTGCAATACAAGGAATAGCTATGAAATCAGTAACAAAACCATGTGTACTACTCAAATGCACTAGTTCCTGATATATTGCAGATTCCGATTTCCTAAGGCAAAATGATTCTGTGCAAATTCCTGTCATACCCTGGAGTAAATGTGTTCTAAACAATGATTTTTTTCAAAGTAATTCTTAAAAATAAAGGAAGTCGGCAGTTCCTTTGCTCACTATTTTTGGAGCAGCATAGCACTCTACTGGGTTTGTGCCTTTGTTTTAATATGGTGCAATATAAAGGAAGATCAAACTCAGGCTAGTACAATTCTCCCTCTAAAGCTCTTCTAATCATGTGAAATACTGCAACTATAACCTTTTATTGCCACATGTAAATAAAAACCATGCCAACACAAACATTTTACCTAATACTGAATATTGCCTCTCCTTCCAAACATGTACAAACATGCCTGCAGTAATCTCCTCTATCCAGACCTTTAGTCCATTTTCAGGACTTTAAAACCATCTTCCAAGATCATTTTGAGTTCCAAAGTCACTACTCTTCCAGATGTTGCACCCATTTACTTCAAAAGTTTGTCTTTTTCTCTACTGCTTAGTCCTCAACTTAACACAAGCAGCAAGTACATTTCTATATAACTGTTAGCAAGAGGCATCTTTACATGAAATTCCTCTAAAAACAGGCATAATACAATTAAAACTTAGTAGAAAACCACTCAGGATGAGAAGTAAAGGAGGACAGAGATAATATGACAGGAAGATGTTCAGAATGATTCCAATTCAGTCATTATTAAAAGACAGCTTCATGATCGTGAAGTAATGGACCTGTTAAGCCCTGTGGATGGCAAACACCAAAGTCAATAACTTCAGAAAAGGGAGTAGTTCAACTTGAACACCTTTGTCTGGTAAGACAGATGAACTGCGTGGTGGTCAAGCACTCAAATCAGCTGAGTGAGATCTGGGGGGAGGCAGAGGCCTCATAGCCCGATGCTACTTCAATTAAGAACAGAAACACCCCCAAACACGCATATTGAGCTCTCTGCCTCAAGGACATGGTGAACCACTGAGTCTCCAGTTCTGATGATGCTATCAGCCTTGCCAAGAGCCAATCAACACATAATAACTTACTTAATCCCACTTAATCAAGAGGCACCAAAGTTTTCAAAAAAATAAAAACCCTGGTACCTGAAAACCCTTTTGGGGGGAGAACCATCTTACCTGATGGATAGGGTGACAGGCCTGCACCTCTCTTCCCCACTTAGGAAAGAACATCTTTTTGGTAAGAGTCACCTGCCTTTGACTTTGTCACATGTTCCCTGTGAAAATAACTACTAACTTGAGTTTCAACAACTTGATGATCATTGTTAATTTGTTGTAATCATCTAGTGCTAACACAGCAAGTGAATTTAACAAAGGCAATGCCAAACTTGTGTTCATATGTCAATTTAAACAGATTACCTACTCTTTCATTTTGAAATTGTCCCTCTGACATGCATTTCAAAACTATCTAAACTACTCAGGGGAGAGGCCATTTGGTTCACTAGCAGCAGGTATTAACCCTGCGGGTGACAGCCTCTGAGGAGATTCCCACAGGTAACATTAAACTCTGACTGGTGGCTAACTCATAAACATAATCCTTTAGTCATAAAACATTGCTTAATTCTCTGTCTAGGGATGAATCCAACCACACCCAGGTTTCCCCTTGGTGGAGAAGCTTAGAAAGCAAGGGGGTCCATCCTGAACCTGATGATTCAATGGGAGGGTATCCTTCAGTCACCTATCAGAACCCTACCTATTTAAGAAATAACGACCAGCTTAAGACAGTCCAAGAACGCACTGCCACTGAAACAAGCAGTCTCACCAGCTTCTTCTCTCTAGACATACATTCCTATGCTCTTTCATGCTGGATGAGTTTTCTGGATGTATCAATTTCACTACATGGAAGCAAAACTGTTAATGTGGACTGCAAGGACAAAGTCAGAAACATTTTTGAACAGCAGGAAAGCTTGACCTTAATTTACTGTGAAATTTCATCATTTGTCAACATACACGCCAAAAAATTGCCAAGAAAATTCTCCTTGTGATCAACATTTACTTGTAGTTTTATTTGGGTTTGGGTTTCGCTACATTTGTATCAACTCTAAGTGTATTAATTTCTCCTACTAAATTTGACCAGTTTAGGTCAACTGACTGGAGTTGTGTTTTTCTCCGCAATGATTTCTCCAGTGTCCGTGCATATGACTTCATTATGCTATGACAGAGGGCAGCAGATGGCACTATTACACATTTTTTAATGCCATGCCTTTTACTGCTAAATCTTTATTTGACAGAAACCTTTTCTGATTTGCTGTGTGTGCATATGCAAGTGTGCAAAGAATAGGGAATATTTGAGAACAACTGAAGCATTATACTGATGTTCAGGCTGCAGTTTGTGAAAATATCTGCCTATATAACATCTAATACTAACTTCTCTTTCAAGGTTACTGTGTACTAAACACAAATTATGCCTGCTATACAACTAAACTCATTTCATGTCTTCCCTTTAACAAGAACAGACACAAAAGCCAAAATAATTATTACCACAGTGCAAAAAGGTCACATAAATCACAGTCCACCATGGGACACCCCCCTTCCTCTATAAAGGCAGACTCCGACACTTGTATTACAGAACACAAGAAGATAGATAACTATTATTTACATTCTTTTGCAGTCATCACGTCCACCCCTTTCTTCTATAAATTAACAGAGCAATCATCATATAGCTGTTTACACTGGAATGATTTCCCTAGACAAATTTGAGAAAGTCCCTCTTATCAAATCCAATACATTTACTCTGGGAAAACTTTAACCATGTATCTTCTTAAAGTGAGATGCCAAGTACTTATGCTATCTTTTGCACATGTATCACTTTCTAGGAGTTATTCAATTAAAATCTTACCTATATATGTAATTCAAACTGCAATTGAAAGCATTTTTCTCTTTAGCTATATATTTCACCCATGTTCACTATATGCCTCCTGACCTTGGTATTTTTCTATTCAACTACTCTGAGTGAATTCAACTCTTTCATACTGCTAGCTTACTATAAAATACATGTAATCTGGAGAAACCTTACATAATTTCTATTTAAGAATAAAATATCGATGGTGTGAATTAATTTAATACTATGTAAACACATATATATATATATATCTCAATGCATTTTCTGGCTATTAATGCAGCACATTTTCCCGCAACAAAATCATAAATCACAGAGGAGATGTTCACACAAAGTTGAGCACTGCAAACCACACCAGACCAGAATTCCCTTCAACCTTGATCACACAGCCCCCATCTGCTCCAACTAGCTTCAGGCCTGTACAGTTTTCTGTAGTCCCCATGGTGTTAGCCGGAACAATCATCTGTCCCCTGCATCTATGTGACACCAATATTCAAAGGGAATTCAGAGTGGCAAAAAGGATTAAGTTACTTCTTCAGAACTTACTTCAATTCCAGAAATGGTCAGAGGCTCAGGATGCTTGGAATGACATTAATTTGATAGAAAACAGCATAAATTTTGGCATGATATTGATGGCATATGGTAGATGATGCTGATGGTACTAGCTAGAATAACACCTGGATGACTGGTGATCACTGATCAGTGGAGACCACAGCAAACTGCTGGGATAATACAGAGCAATATACTTCTCCAGGCTGACGATGCTGCTGTACTTTCCCTATCCTCTCAAGCTGAACTTAGAGAAGCTGTTCAGGAACTCATTCAAAGAATGTATCTTGCCAGGCTGAGTAATGCAGACTGCTTTCTATCCTCCACCTATGTGCTATGTATTAGAGTGAGGAAGAAGTACCTGGAAATGAATGAATAGAGCCACGAAGTCCATAGAGGTGTTTCTCTGTTCAGACTTCACTTAAATGTTGTAATAACCTCGCTAATTAAACCTGCCTTGCCTGGCAAACACAATCGCAGCACACAGTTAAATCAACAACTTATATTTGCAAACCTGCATTCAACTGTTACTCATTTTAAATAAGCAGACTATAGCTAGAGTACAGTCAGTCAATTCAGATGGCATTTTGAAGCCCTTCAAATAACCAGTACACTCAATAATGCATTAACTTCAAATATAATTAACATTTAATATAAATAATGGGTCTTAAGTTTCCACCTGAGGTAAAAGCTAATGTTCAGAACTATGATAGCATCAGAACAGAAATCTTGGACTTGTAAACTCTTACTTAACTATCTCTTTTTGTTCACTACAGCATACAATCATTTCATTCAAAACTTCAATAAGAGAAATCGACTTAGTACGGACAATATTCAAACAAGTGTTTACAAGACTTAGACACCTTGTTAGGTATTTCTGGATGCTGGGAACGAAAAGCAAAGTGATCAAATGCATTATGTGGGTTTGGAACCAAAACAATATATTACAGAATATGTTTCCAGTAAGTATGTTAGTTCATGTTTCAGTTTAGTAAAACAAAATTTTATATAAGAGATAATTTATCCATCTGTAATTTAAGAGGCAAAATTTCTAATTTGCATTTGAAACTCAATGCAAAGACATTTCAAAAATTTTCCTGAAACATAACATATTTTTTTTTTTACTTCTATATTAGTATAATGTCTAAAAAATTCAATAGCTTAAAATGAGATAGACTCCACCTAGCTTCATCTACTGAAAATTTTGGATCAGGACTTTGAGCAATTAAACATTTGTAACATTTCTCCTCAGTTACATTTTAGCTCCCAATAAATACTGGGACGGTACTTCTTCTTGCAGTTAATAGATTTTTCTTTTTTTCTAATGGGATAAGGCCTTCCAAGAGTGATATAAATCTTTCATTAAGTATTTACTTCAACGTTGGAATAAACTTATGGCATTCTCTTTTGGCCAAAATTTCTACTTTCAGTTTCAAAATCCTGAAACACGCATTTATAACAAAGTCTGTACCCACTATTTGAATCAGACTCATCTTTTTTATTTGGAATTAAAACCAGAGATTAGAACTCAGCTATTACAATATACAAGTTTACCAAACTTCAGGATCAAAACTGTGATGAGAAATTTATTTATTTCACTTAAATGTCTTCAGCAGTTTCCCTCCTTGGCCTGTTCAATAATTTCATAGTCACTTGCTTTTCATCATCTACCTGAGCTAAAAATCTACGACTTAAATTGAATTCTTTAATCAGCTGTGATAACTGAACGCCAAAATGAAGCTATGGTAGCAACAGCATAGTCTAGAAAAAGTAGTCAAGCTGCCAAGTTGAACTGCCTAGTGCATCTATTGTGGTCAATATGAGAAGACACTATGACTTCCAGGTTCAGTAAGATGTATCTAGAATGAATATTTTGCACCAGACCATTTATAAAAGTTTGCATGCGCTTGAATATTTTGTGATTTCTAGCTAATAACTATAATTTCTAGGTAATTATATAATACCTTTGAAATGTAAATTCAAGAAAACTCTGTAAAAGGAAGGGAAAAATCACTGATAGTAAAAGACAGGATGGAAATGTTTTGTTTATTACATTTGCTTTATTTTTTTTTATTTCATCATGAAATGGGATCAAAAAAATAGATTTTCATATCCCGATACCTCATAAATCTTGAAATGAGATGCTTATTTTGCACAAAACATGGAAGTTAAGACCACCTTATGACAACCTAAAAAAGTAAAAAGCTCAAAGCAACTTCAGCAATAGTTGTCTTCAGCTGGCAGATCAAATGATGAAGCAATGACTCCATCATTAATCTGAAAGTCAAAGCATAATTTAAAATTACATTTTTCTATTTTGTCTTTTTCCAAGTACATTTCCTATTTTGTAATACAGAACAGAATATTTTATTGTTACTGAAAGAAACTTCCCATGTTTTTCTTCTTACTTTTGGTACTGTTTATCATGGTAAGGCAAGTTTAACAAGTATAGCCCATACTGCCCTCAGGAAGTTACAATTTAAAACGCTGCAGTGCTCGCTCTCTAAGCAAACAGTATTTGCCAACTCAGATGCATTTCCAGACAAGATATGGATGCTTTTTTTCCCCACCCACTGGCAATGGTCAGTGCTAGCACTTCTAAATTCAAATTCACTGGAATGGTCCTCTCTAAGTTTCCTTCAGTAGGCAGGAGACAGTGCAAAGACACACAGCACAAACTCCTAATTGACAAAGATTGCAGTCAGTGACTTGCCCTTTATTACCAAGTCAGTTTTAAAAATAAATAATAATTAAAAAACAATCTCTGAAATATCAAAGCAAAACTAATTGTTGAGTCATTTCTGTAAAGAAAACACTACAAAAATGCTACCTGTAATGTGCTGCGTATGGAGATGATTAAGCACAATTTACCTCCTCCTTCATGAGGTGCAGATTGTGCTTGATTAAAATGAGTGTACTTTATATATACTTGGCTCTCCTGTTATTTCTGCTAAAAATGAAAAACATTGTTGGACTACATTAAAGTTTCTGTCCTGCAAGTCTTGTACAAAGCCTCAGCACCTTGGAAAAGGTCTTCCTCCTTTTTCCACTCTCCCCAGACACCTACTATTTGCCCTTGCAATAAGAAAGAGGACAGCAGACAAAGCAGCAGTTCACACTTGCCTGGAATGACACAGGTCTGTTTCTGAGAAGACCTACAGATGCTATGCCCTGAAGGATCATTATCAAGACTTCCAGCAGAGTAAGATTCTTTGTATATAAAGCAGCACAGTAACTGCTCCAGTGACAGACAAAAATCAACCAGCAAACACTAACAGAATTTTCTGTTGTTCTTTCCTAGTACTTGTTGCAACAAAAGGCTCCTTTCCACTGTTGCAAATGATCTTTCCTCCACAGACACTATCAGACTCTTCTCATTTCTGTATTTAATATTCTAAAATGGTAAAGACTAACAAGTCATTTAAGGAGGGAAATTACATTTTAAAATATTTTAAACCAGAATTTTTTCTTTTGTTAGAAGTAATTTTCCCGGCTTGGAAAAATGCTGTAACAATCATTCAAATTACCACTTAGTTTGACCTAGAAATATTTGCTGTCTGTATTCTTTAAATGAAAATGTTAATATGAACTCCTTTTACCGAAAGCCATGTAAAATATTTAAAATTACTATCCTATTTTCTGGAAGAAATCTGCAATCATTTCTTAGTATACATTTAAATAGTCATGTTGTTGATGGAAAATAAAAAAAAGGAGCACAAAAGAGTGTGTTCTAAGAACCAGGCATTGGAGGGGGAAGAGGCCTCTCTGGATACTTTAAACAAGCAATAATTACACTAACATTCTGCAGTACACAGACGTGAAAACTGTGACGAAGAAAGACCTCAGCACCATCAATTTAATGTAATACAACTTGTCTCAGAAAGGGAATGCTCTAAAACTTATTTCTTAGCTTTATCTACTTTCTTCCCCTGATGAAGCTGACTTTCTTGCCTGTGGAGTTCGATTGCTTTCAAATAACATGGATATTCTTGACTCTTCTGAAAGAACTCCAGCTGTCTCACAACAAGATTATTCCATATCTGGTTCTGCCTGTGCCCACTGCATATCCCACCACTGCTCTGGGAGAAGGCTGATCAGAAGCTTCTTCTTTTGAGGTCTATCTGGCAACACCTTTTCAGTATGAGTGATTCACAACTGGAGAGTATTCACTTTGCCCTATGTAACTCTGTAAACTGCTGCAGACATCCTTTATGTGGACTCTTTTTCTGGAGTACATATAGTCTGTGGAGAAGAACCTTTGGAAACATACACATAGACATTTCCAAAACAAATTCCAGAATTACTATTAAGTCAGAGCAAAAGAGATTTAAATATTTAAGATAAGGATCAGAACTTTCAATCAGGATGACCTTCAATAAATTTCCCCTTCTCTTTCTACCATGAGTGAAGGACTTCATTTTTGCAAACAGTGTTACCAGTGAAACAGACTATTCTTTTTGATAGTTCTCAACAGAACATCCATGACTAAGTGAACAACATCCGAAGTATCTTATAATACTGTGTTTCTTATGAAGGATTTGATCAACAACAGATGTATCATAGCATTCAAGAACTTCAGGATCACAGAGATCTACATGTTATGCAAGATCCTTATAAAAACAGAAATGCTGGAACAGCAATGGAAAAGAGCTCTATTGTAACCAGACTAAAATTTCCACAGAGAAGGAATCTGCTAATAAGCATGTACTAGTTCCGTATACAAAATAGGGATTAACCTATTTTCCTCTCTGTACCATCTGGATGCTAGGCAAATGAGAAAATCTTTTTTCACCTGCTAAAAAATTTAGACAATTACATTGTGCTAAGATCTGCATTAGACATGCTGAACTTCATACCCCATTGCATTAAATCTCACAGTTATTCATATTCCTGGATACTAGCTTCAAATTGCTGCTTTGCTCAAGAGGTGATCACTACTAGAGTTAAAAACCTATAAAACACATACATTGTTTTTGCTGCAGAAACAAATACAGAGGGAAAATAATCAAGAAAGTGACCATGCCAGCTTACAGCTTTTTAAAAATACATTCAGATTTAGCTAACATGAACCTTCACAGGACAAATGGTCCAAATCAAGAGGCACATTTCAAGAGACTATGAAGTCTTACAACATGTTTAAAAATAATCACCAAAGACTTCTGCTAGTTTTGTAGAATAATTTATGTTGATCTGTAAGTGTCAGCAGAGAATTTAAATCAGTACTTTATTTTAGCACATGCACTGCCACAAAAATAGCTGTTCTTTTGGGACTGTTTGATACTTAGTATTTCTTTTTCACCTCTCCTCCACTTGAGACATATCAACGACTAAATTTCCTTTCAAAAGGAAAAGTTAGTATGGGTGAGCTTCACTGTCAATGAAGAGCTGATATCCATAACAGACATGACAACTACCTCTGCTAAACTCTGAGGTGCACTAAATGACCCCGTGAGCAATTGCAATATCTCTTGTGTTGAATTTGGAATACAAGACCTGTCCCAGCAGGATTTAGGCTTCAATTACAGTGCTTTTCATAAAAGGAAAGGAAAAATGCAACTGGTACACCAAAGTGGAGTCTCTCTTCTGGCCATGATTGGAAAGTTCCTCTTACAGAATCCCCTGCACTTTATTCAGGTCACAAACATCTTGCATGATGTGGCCAATATCTGAACAGAAATAATCTCTTAGATCCAGAAGTCTATCACGCTTGATAGGTTTATGAAGCAGAAAGTTGCTATCAGATTAAAACTGTCCTAAGGTGCTGTGTTTACTAGACTGCTGTTGTGCTTATAACCTATGTCATGACATAGATGGATTCTAAGTGTGTCTCCTGAGCAGCTTCATTAAAAGAAATTATGCCCAGTCTTCATATTCTCATTAAGTGAGATGGTATAACAAGTTAGAAATTATGAAATCCTTTAGTAAGGTAACTACACATACATTGAGTCACTGATAAATGCCCAGCTACAATTAATCAGGCACACGATCTCAACAAAAGGCATGTAAATACCCATGCAGCTCCTGTACAGCAAGCTCCAGTCCAACAAAACATGAACAGCTAAAATGGGGGTAGGAGGAGGAAGCCTGATTGAGTACAACTTATCAGTAACTATTATGAGCCTTCTCTGGAAATAAGCAGTAACTGAGCACCTAGATGACAGAAAATGCAGACTTCCTTGACCAGAAGCACTCTGTACTTATAGATGAAATGTTTCCAGATAAAGGAGGTTGAGGGAAAAGAATTCATCTTTTGAACGGTACAGTGAAGTGTGTTAAAGAGCTCTTATCCCCTGCTTCTCCGATAAAAGGAGAAATCATTTTCAACTAGGAAAAAGAAGACACTCATGGCAACAACTTCTAAAATCACAGCATTTAAGAACGTTGGTCTGGAAGTAGTCTCAATACAGTGCTGGCAAAATAATGGATGCCTAGAATGAAATTATGGAAATCCAATGTCACATTTTACCATATTTTCAGTAGGAACCCCAAAAGAGAAAGTAAGTAAGGAAGAAATGAGAGGTTTAGCCAAGTAACAGCATCTATTAAAATAATGAGGAGGTGGTTCTTAAGTGTAACATGGGATAACTGCAATGATACAAGCTTGACAAGTAGGCCCATGTAAACCTCATGAAGCTCAACAAGGTGAAGTGCAATGCAGGCTGAGGGATGAAGGGACTGACAGAAGCCCTGCTAAAAAGGACTTGGGGATATCGGGGGATGAAAAGCTGGACATGAGCCAGCGTACGCTCAAGCCCAGAATGCCAACTGTACCCTGGGCTGAATCATAAGAAACATGGACATCAGGTCAAGGGAGGTGATTCAGCCTCTCTACTTCACTCTGGGGAGACCATAGCTGGAGTGCCATGTCCAGCTCTGGAGCCCTCAGCACAGGAAAAGTCATGGACCTACTGGAGCAGGTCCATGGGCCACAAAACTTTCAGAAGGATGGAACACCTCTTCTATGAGGAAAGGCTGAGAGAGTTGGGGTTGTTCAGCCTGGAGAAGAGAAGGCTACAGGGAGACCTTATGGGAGTCTTCCAGTACTTAATAGGAGCTTCTAAGGAAGATAAGAACAAACTTTTCAGCAAGGCCTGTTACGACAGGACAAGGGGTAATGGTTTTAAACTAAAAGAGAATAGATTTGGAATAGCTAGAAGGAATTTTTTTTTTTTTTACAGTGTTGGTAAAGCACTGGAACAGGTTCCCCAGAGAGGTACAGATGCCTCATTCCTGGAAACATTCAAGGTCAGGCTGGATGGAGCTCTGAGCAACCTGATCTGATTGAAGGTGTCATTGCTCATTGCAGGGGCAGTCGGACTAGATGACCTTTAAACAGTCTCTTCCAACCCAAACTATATTCTGATACTATAATACAGGACTTCTTTATAAAGGAGAAAATGAACACATCTTTGATTTCATTGCATTGCTATACTTTTATCCAAAAACTGCATAAACATGCATAGTGCCCTCTACACTAGGGATCTCTTCAGCAATTCTCAATTACGCTGTTGCACTTCACATTGTGGGCTCTGCAGCCTGCCTAGTATAGAAAACAGTAGTTTTAACTGATACTGAAATTGTCCTTAACTAACAAAGAATAGTACTGATCTCCACTTGTTGACTCATTCTAAAGAAAAGCAAAGGCCAGAGTTTAAAAGACTGGAAAAACTGCAGGACTCCATCTGCTGTTAAAACGCTAGCAAGAACAGTTAAGCATGTTAATTTGGACTTATTTTTGTAACATGCATACATTCTACCCGATTCAAACAAGAGTCAGAATAGCTACAAAAATAGAACATACATGCACTCAACACAACCAAGGTACTGACAATATACTGGAACAAGTATATATATATGTGTGTATATATATACACACACACACACACTTTCATGGACAATTAGTCATGCTCTACATAACATGTTGTCATAAATATAACATACAACTACTTAACATTGATGTAGTTACACAGTACTATGCAGTGGTACATGGTAGAAGTCATGGCTAGTAAGCTTTAAATTCCAGCTGCTGTGCAATTAAGATTCACTGATACCACACCATGAGTTGAGACACCCCACTGCTTGTCACAATACTCAAATAGCCACTGAAGTGGCTGTTCAGGTATCCATAATTTGAAATGTGACCACTGGGACAGGACAGGCGTACTTAAAAATATTAGGATTTAATGCAAATTTTTCATCAATGGCATTCTTATCTGAACATCATAATAAAGTGTATTATCTATCTTTGATTATCCTCATTTAATAAGTCTCCTGTAAAAGCATTTATAGAAATTAGGACATACACACCTTCTGTGTTTGCATAACCCTACAAAATAATAAGTTGATGAAGTGATTTTTTTTTTGACATTAGTTTTAGAATTTGCTTTAGATGTTTCACTAAAAACTGACGGTGGGGGACAGGAAAAGCAAATCCATACTGCATACATTTAGGATAAAAATTTCTAAGTTGACTTTTCTTTGCTAACTTATATGAATGACAAAATTTCGAACAGCAACAGAGAAAACCTCCAAGTAATTTGCAACACTGATATATTTAATCTAACATAAGCAAGGTATTCCCAGAGAACAGACAATTTGGAAATTCCAAAACTAAATGGTCATTCAGAACTAAACACTAAACTTCCGCTAATTTTAAATACATAGTATTTGGCGTGTATCAGATAATACTTTATATTATGGGTGTATAAGATAATACTTTATATTATGGTCCTAACTCTGTTTTATCTATGTGGTCTTGTCTTAAATGAATGACACACTAGATAAAGAAGTTACACAACAGCAAACAATAGATCACTATCATTCACAATTCAACACAGTAAAAAGATACCAAGATGAAATTAAACATTAACTAGAACTAATTTCTGATCTGTTTAGCAGGTTCTGTTAATTTTAGAGTAACACTGATTGTCTAAACATGGGAGTTAAACAGCCTAATTTGGACTGCATACAAACCATTTTTATATTAGCCAGATCTCTCAAGCAGCTCTTCAAAAAGGCAGGAGAAAGACTATTTATGTTGTATATTTATATAAAGATACCTCCATCAATAAATGAAACATTATGCGATAGAAGCTCTGGGGTGTCCCTGTGGGTTGTCCCTGATCTGGTACAAGTTGTCCATGTACTGCAACTTCTCAGTGGTGTCTGCTCCAGCCACCCACAGGCCACAACTGCCTCAGGCATGTACACAGTCGAGTACAATTAGTTATACATATACCAAAAGCACAATTTTTGCAATATTCAGCAGAACTGGAATGCTTTAGAAGACACACATCTCAAAATATGAGACTTTAGATCTAGAAACAGTTTCATAAGGACTATGATTTCAAAGATATTTTCAAGCTGTAGGTTATTAATTATGTCCAGATAAACTTTAAAAGCTGCAAACATTTCAAAATTTGGTGGAAAGAATCAGATAAATACAGTAATTTCCTTTACTCGGTTATGCAGTGTAATTCTAAATGATTCCATCCAAAGAATAAAGCAGTAAGCTTGTAAAATGCTTTGAAGTAAAATTCTCTAAACAATTATGGTAATCATAGAATCATCTAGATTGGGAAAGATCTTTAAGATCATCGAGTCCAACCGTAAGCCTAGCACTGCCAAGTCCACCAGTAAACCATGCCCCTATGCACACATCTACACATCTTTTAACTATCTCCAGGGTCTCAATCACTTCTCTGGGTAGCCTGTTCCAATGCTTGACAACCCTTTTGGTGAACTTTTTTTTCCTAATATCCAAACTAAACCTCCCCTGGCACAACTTGAGGCCAATTCCTCTCGTCCTGTCACTTGTTACTTGAGAGAAGAAACCAACATCCATCTCACTACAGCCTCTTTTCAGGTAGTTATATAGAGTTATAACGTCTCCCATCAGCCTCTTCTTCTCCAGGCTAAACAGCCCCAGGTCCCACAGCCTCTGTGCTCTAGACCTTTCACCAGCTCTGTTGCCCTTCTCTGGACACACTCTAGCCCCTTAACATCCTTCTTGTAGTGAGAGGTGCAAAAATGAACATAGAATTCGAGGTGTGGCCTCACCAGCCACTAGTTCAGGGGCACAATCACTTCCCTACCACTGCTGGCCACACCATTCCTAATCCAAGCCAAGATACTGTTGGCCCTCTTCACCACCTGGGCACACTGCTGGTTCAGCCAGCTGTCAACTAACACCCCCCCAGGTCCTTTTCTGCCAGGCAGCTTTCCAGCCACTTTTCCCCAAGCCTGTAGCTTTGCTTGGGGTTGTTGTGACCAAACTGCAGGACCCGGCTCCAAGTTTTGCTGAAGCCCATCATGTTTGTGTCAGCCCATCGATCCAGGCTGTCCAGATTTCTCCGTAGAGACTTCCTTCCTTCAAGCAAAGCAACACTCCTGCCCAACCTGGTTTCACCTGCAAGCTCACTGACAGCACACTCAATTTCCTTATCCAGATCTTTGACAATGATATTATAAACAGACTGGTCCCGATACCGAGCCCTGGAGAAAGTCACTTGTGACTGGCTGCCAACCGGACTGAAGGCCATTCACCACAACTCTTTCGGCCCAGCCATCCAGATAGTTTTTTTCCCCACAAAGAATATGCCCAACAAAGCCAGGAACAGCCAGTTTCTCTAGAAGAATGCTACCAAAAACAGTATCAAAGGCTTTACTGAGGTCTACACAGACAACATCCACAATCTTTCCCTCATCCACTAAACAGGTCATCTTGTCAGAGAAGGAGATCAGGTTGGTCAAGCAGAACTCGCCTTTTATAAACCCATGCTTACTGGGCCTGATCACCTGGTTGTCCTCTAAGTGCTGCATGATGGTCCTCAAGATTATTTGCTCCATAACCTTTCTCTGGCACTGAGGTCAGGCTGAACAGGCCTCTGGTACCCTGGAGCCTTCTTCCGGCCCTTTCTATAGACAGGCATCACATCTGCTAACCTCCAGTGAAGGGAAACCTCCCTGTGTAGTCAGGGTTGCTGATAAATGATGAAAAGTGGCTTGGTCAGCACTTCTACCAGAACCCCCAGTACCCCTGGGTGGATCCCATGCGTGCCCACAGACTTGTGTGTATCTAAGCGGTGTAGCACATTGGTAATCATTTCCCTTTGGATTACAGGGGCTCCATCCTGCTCCCTGTCCCAGTCTTCCAGCTCAGGAAGCTGGGTACTCAGAAGTCTTACTATTAAAGACTGAGGCAAAGAAAGCATTAAGTATCGCCGCCCTTTCCTCATCCTTTGTCACTGCCTCCCTTCACATCCAATAGAGGGCGAAGATTCTCCTCAGGCCCCTAGTTGTTGTTAAAGTGTTTAGAGAACACATTGTGACAATGAAGTCAAGGTATTTGCTTTAGGAATTATTAGGAAGTACAAAAAGACATCTTTTGCTTCAAAGTAAAACCTGGAAAAACATACAGACACATATGAACTAGTGGAAAGCTTTCTAGTCTTTAAAAACCATGCTCAATTGTTCAGATGTTTGGGGGTGTTTTTTTGGGGAAAGGAGGAGGCTATTGCAAGTTAACCAATATTTAATCATGTTTTGTGAAAGCCAGGTGTACTGGGTTTTGCTATGACAGAGTTAATTTTCTTCATAATAGCTGGTATGAGGCTTTGTTTTAGATTCTGATTCCCTCACCTATTCAGCCAACACGAAGTGAGCATACAGTGGTGTGGTGCTTAGCTGCCTACTGGGGAACACCCACAAAACAGTCACGTTTCCAAAAATCAAGTTCCCCAGTGTAATCATTGTTTCTTTTCATTGAGAGGTTTTTGCTGCTCACTTTTAACATTTTGCAACAGAGGTGTCAATTTTGTCAGTAGTTTGGTTTAGGTAATCCACAGGGCACTTTTCAGTCAACTCATCAAAACCTACAAGTCAGTATAAATTAATATTTTACAAACATAAAATTATTTCCAAACAACTGCAGCATTTTCCTGTATAACAAGCTGATCTCAGAATCTTGAAATCTTTTACTAGAAGCCTACTTGCCAAAAACCCAAATCCAATACATTTGCCAGATCCTAAGTTAAAATAGTTTATTCCACAAAAAGTGAAAAGTACTGTAAAAGGTGAAGTCCTGGATGGTTGAAAAGAAGAAAATTCAGTCTATACTTTGGTATTATTCCTTGCATTTCCTTGTGACATTAAACTTGTGAGCATCCAGTAGTATCTCAAAACGAGGTAATTAATCAAGTGTAATCTAAGTGGATGATAATTTGCCTTTGTGAGGCTAAACAACAGCAGAACAGCATGTCTTCAGTTGCCTAGAAAATTGATAGTATAAGCACATCATAACCGACCTTCCACTTCCCATATCAGTTTTTCACAATATTACATCAAAATGAAAGATTTAGTATTTATCTTAATGACGTTCTACATTTATTTTTTTTAAAAAAAAGATCTCATACAATTTCGTGTTTAAAGTTACAGCTGACAATTTACTTTGAAGCAATAAAAATGAAGCATTTCTCTTATGGTATAGCAGACATTTCTAAAGGAGCCAGTTCAAGACCAACAAAACCAAGACAATCAGAACCAAGGATCATTTTCACACCAAAGCATGCCTCTGACAATCTCATTTAACAGCCACACTGTTTCTTAGCAAGCCCCAAACCACCTTAGCATCACAGAGATTTTCCTCCTTGGAAAGCTAACGGCACAGAACAACTTCCTCCTTTGGTTCAGCTACAGTTAAGTTCTTCTAGTTCAGCTTCCCATTCAGGTCAATAAATTTTCATTAACCAGTTTAGTTATCCTGCTCCAATTTGAAACAGTTCAGAAAGAGTAGGGGGAATAGTACTTATAAGTAGGCTGGTTTACACAATTAGACAAGCCTTTAAGTAAATACAGCTTCCAGTCTTATCTCCTGCTCTGCACCAAAGCTGGAAGCAAACTACTATTTCCAGCAGACCACTGTATCTTTCCTTCAGTTTCTTAAATCTGATATAAGGAACTGAGGAAGTCAAGAAGCACTTGTCATGCTGGAAGTGCAGTGCTGCAGTAGGAGAACAGGATTAGCATGTTAACAGGAAAGCAAACTGAACAAGTTCATATCTACATATAGATGAATGACAAAAGGAATATTGTAAGGTCAGGTCACCCCTGTCAGCAGGACTACAGGAGAATCATTCATTAATACCACCATCAAAGGAAGAGAGCAACCAAAAACACTACTCCCTTCCCTCTCATATCTCCTTCATTAGAGGAACTAAATTAGAGCTTTAATTAGAGCCTGTAGTCAAAATAAGAGTTTTCATACTGAAAAAGTTTGTAAGAAGTGCTTAACTAGCTCAGACAAAAAAACAAACAAACAAAAAAAGCCCAACCAAAACAACTATCTAGGAAAATAGCTGTTTACTAACAATAGACATTAAAAGATATAATGGAAAAATTATAAGAATAGAGTGAGCACATACATAACTTGGTCTCATTTGTCCCTCTACAACCTCCTGTACTCTCCTCAGACATCTTGAGCTAGTGGGGATATAATTGTAATGTGACACCTCCTGCTGCTGTAGTCCACAGCAAGCTATCTCTGAATTTAACTACACATTATGTTGAAAAGCATATTACTTTATTTTGAATGATCCCTACTTGTTAAATTGACAGCTCCTAGTTAGAAGCAACAGCAAATCCATTCAACAATTCTTATCATTATTTCAACAGAACCCTACCATTGTGCTGTTCTGGTCTTTTCCTTTCAATGGAATCCATAATGATTCCTAAACTTCCCTTTCTGTGACTGAAGATCGAGCTAACATTTTCATGAATCTATTTCAACTGTCTGAATAGTAACAACCAACTTAAGGACCATAGACCTATATGTAAAATTAAGGTTATTCCCTCCCTCCATATACATACTTATTTATATCAAACCGAACTGCCATTTTATCAGTTTGATACATATATTTTTTTTTTACTTATCCTGAATTACCGTGTAGTGTCTGAAAACTCTGACACCTCAGTATTCATTCCTCATCTAATTATTTTTGAGTATATTAAGAGCATAGGCCTCAGTTCAGATCCTCCCGAGATTCTACTGGTGACCTCCCTTCAGTATGAAAACAGGACAATTATTTTTGTTCTTTTCACTGTACATTTTAACCAGTTTTTATGCATTTAACAACTCCATGTTGTATTATGACAGCTCTAATTCTTTTAAGAGCCTTTGGTGAAAAATCTTGCCAAATACTTTGGATGATATCAACTGCTCACATACATAGTTTCCTTCAGAAAATGATAATCCTTAAAACATGTTGAAACTTTCCTATATTCATCCATGTGCTAATTCAACTCTGAATTGTGATTTTTACCTGCTTACCAGTACACTCAGACACACTAGCCCATACTTACCCTGATCTCTTCAAAACCATATTCATTATGATATACTATAATTCAGTTACTTCATACTTTAATTTGTTAGATACACTGGGTGAAGATGACTTGATCTTATTAATTGCTGTTCGACATGACACGTACAGATCCTGCTAGAGTCAGCAGAGTGGGGTCAAGCAGCTCAACAGCCCAATACAGAAGAAAGCAAGCTCACGTGCTGCTGAACACACTGCTGACTCGCACAGCAAGAAATGGTTGTTTGCAAACCCAAGTAGATTCATGCAGTCCCACAGCCAATGGGTCCTCAGTAACACACAACTTTAATGGAGTCATCCTGAAATTTTAATAATACTGCACAGCTTGGATTTGAGATCAAGATAATAGTTCAGGGTCAAGAACTGGGTGTTGGTCTCTTTGCCCAAGTGACTAGCAATAGGACAAGAGGAAATGGCCTCAAACTGCATTGCGGGAGGTTTAGACTGGACATTAGGAAAATTCTCCTTACTGGAAGAGTGGTGAAGCATTAGAACAGGCTGCCCAGGAAAGTGGTGGAGTCACCATCCCTGGAGGTGCTCAAATAGCATGTAGATGAAGCACTTCAGGATGAGGCACTAAAGCACTGTGCTTTAGTAGGCACGGTGGTGGTGGTCTGACGGCTGGTCTTGATCTTAGAGGTCTTTTCCAATATTTATGATTCTATAATGGTTCAAATGAGAGGTTCTGCTCTGATTCAATTAGTCACCCCCTGAGAGAAAACCTTACACTTGTCACACTGCTGAGGGACTGCAGGAAGGCATGTACATGCTATGGGCCAGGCACTGCTCTCCAAGAGAGGAGGATGACGTAAGAAACAGCTCCCTCAAAAGTCAGACAACGGTGACAGAATCAGATACGGAATCAGGTCCACGATTTTATGCTTGCATACTTGCTTCCCAACAATTATATTTCTTTAATACCTAAAGATGTGGTAGGTAGGACATGCCCGACTTTATTCAGCAAAATAAAATATATGATAAATAAAATATCAGACACAGATGAAACTACATGTTCTCTTTATAAAAAACAAATAAAGTGTTCTAGGTAAATACACAGGCCAACAAGAGCTGGGGGAGGGGAGAGAAAGAATCTTTACATTCCCTCTTTGTCCCTTTTCCCTAGGATACTCATTAAGTAACAGATGTCACACTCATTTATCAGCAACTGGAAACAACAGACAGCAACGATTCTATCTGTCACTGGTTACCGCTGAGGAGGACATTACAGGCGCTGTTTGGAGTTCTTCCAATCTGATTTTGTGACATCATGCTGCATCAAGCACACTGCAGGCAACACCAGACTGTTCCTGAAGAATTACCAAGTCCTAGTATCACAGTAGCTGGATCTGTATTAAGTTCGTAAGGCTTTTTTAAGTCAACCTCTTATTAGTCAACCTCTGATTCAAAAAAGCCACAATTAAACCTCTTTAGAACAAGCATGTCATGCTTATCTCATCCCAGAATTAAGATTTATTTATTATTATTATTATTTTAAAAAATCACAACACATTCTGACACTAAAGTGTAGAAAAAGGTATCAAATAGAATCTGATACTTCTCAGGACTTTGGATATCAACCTCTTTGGACAGGAAGCTTCAGATCATGTACCCTGAAATGCACTAATATGGGTGGTTTTGTCTTTAATGACCTTTCAATATCTTCAGCACGGAGAACTTGAATACAGCTAGATTACTATATATAACTTATGTAAGTTTAATATAAACTTTATGAACTGTAAACTGCAACACTCAGGAATATATAAATCACATGCTTTCCTAACATTAATTCCTTTAAGTAACTGGTTTTCACTACTAGTCCACTAAAACGATACCTACCTCAACATCAATACCTAGGGTGACCTTCGGCAAATGATATCATCCTAAGTAGGTAAACTAAGTCTCAACTTGTTCCAACTTGAACTTTATATAGACCTATCTGACTCTTTCAGCTTCATACCATTACAATAAGAATATTAATAATTACTTTTTCTCAGATGAATGTTTAGAACTAATAACAATGTTCTCAAGCATCATACTGTAGTAATAAGTTTATAAAATAAAAACCACTTTTTCTTAACCTTTTTAAATTCGAGGGACTATGGATACTCCATCTTTTAGGTTCATTACATTAAAGCTACTACAGCAATGCAAAACTGCTTTGGCACAATTCTTCAGGATTGCTTTCACTCAACTCTCTAATTTTTACCCTACCCATATCCATTTTGTCTTCTGAACAAAAATCAAACATTCCTTATCTACTTAGATGCCATTGCCACTTCTATTACTTAACTATTACCCAAATAATAAGAAAAAAGTTACTGTAAAATAAAATCTGTAAAGAAAGGAAGAAATACAGACAAAACGTCCTTTCTCAGGATACTGAAAACGTGTAATTAATCTCCACAACCTCCAACTATAGGTTGCTCTCATTTCTAACAGAAAATCTTTAATAATCTTCTTAGTAAATTACAATCCTTGTGCAAACACCTTATTCCCAAGCAAATCTAATTGCACATTTAGTTTACATACATTCATGCCCAGCGAAGATGCCAAATGCTTTTTGGGGCTACTTTAGAACACAGCTTCACAAATGAAAAGATCTGGGTTTTAATCAACCCTTAGTCTAACACCTGACATGGAGTAAGATTCTAGACAATGCGACTATTTTCTCTGGTCTTTCTTAATGATTTAAGCAGTGCTTGGTGCATTCTAGTGGCATCACCAACAAAATTTCTAGCTATCCCCTGCAAAAATAAATTAGCATTTTAAATCTACATTTTATTTAGGCTATCGATTCATTCAGTCCAACAGCCTGTTCAACAGTGGCCAGAAAGTTCTTCCTCACCTTAGTAATTTTTAATTTTACTAAGGATAGGTATGCAAGATCTAGAAGTAGAGATTTTTTAAATTTTTTTTTTTTTTTTTTTTTAAATTTCTTCAGCTATCACTAAGCAAACAAAGCCCTGGACCTCTTCAGGCAGCATGGCAAAGGAGGTGGGTACATGCTATACAACAATGAGATGTGGTTGTAGAAAGATGCAGAAAGGACACAGTACAACAAAAGGGAGATGGAACAGAAATACAATATAATCCAGGGCTACAAGCTCTTAATGCTCCACCACAGTAACTGTGGTTGGACTTCAATCCTGGCTGGCAGCTTCTTAAGAAATGCTGAAGGCAATGCTTCCACCTTTGCAGACAGAGATATTGTATGCATCCCACAGGTGGCACATAACCTTTCTTCTTCCCCTATCTTAAAGTACCACAGAAATAGCAAAATAAAGTAATTCCAACTCTGACGGTAATGTAAGCTTGCTACGTGCCAAAAAGGCAGTCTTTTAAATGGTGTGAGGAGATGCATTGACTTGATCACCAAATACAACTCACAAACAAGGTCCAGATGTTAATGACACAACCTTCTTTACGCTATAACAAGTGGGAATGTACAAAACCATCTGAAAAACTAACATCATAGTTTCCTCTTTCTTGAAAGTGGGTCTTAAGACTTCAGTTGAAAGGTAGAAATATCCTTTCACAAGAGCCTGAAGAAAACTTTCTGAAATGGTTCAAAAGACATGGACAAGTAGAAAATGTTAAAACAAAATGCTAGGTCAACAACTCAGATTTCTTAATTGGCAACTAACGTAACCTGTATAAATTATATGTTACTGCAGTTCACAAAGCTTTTAGCATCTACATAGATCATATCTTCCTAAAATGCCTGCAATAAAATATAAGCATTTAGACTACAAAAAAAACCCAACATAGTTTGGGTTTTCACACACATAATTTTAGGTAATCAAATCCTTGGTGAACAAGGATTACTTGTTAAAACCTCTGGATCAGAAAAATTAGAGATAAGTTTGTGACCTTTACAAATTTATCAGCCTTTAATTCTGTGACTGACATTTCTGAAGGGATACAATTTCATAATAGAAACAAAATATGTGTCATTTAAACGACTTATCTGTAGAACAACCAGTCCAAACCCTATTTTAGTCTTGCTGGATATGCAGAGGCAAGCTCCAAGTAATCTCTAAAAAATGTCATTGTTTACAGGTGTTGAATCAGGAAAGCTTATTAAAACAAATAAGAAGATAACCATTAAAGGCATAAGCAGTATTTTTCAAATCTACTCACATCAGCCAAAACACAAAGTATCTTTTATTTTTATCTTCAATCAGGTTGTTAGATGGGTAATTAAGTAGATAAGAGACTATATACAGAACATTTACATATTTTACAGTTCAATTTTAAGTTGGCATTAAGGAAAATTATGGAATTTCCAACAACTTTAAAACCACACTTTCAAATGGCATGATACAGAGAAGCAGATAAATAAGTCTAGCTGCCTGAAGACCCCACCGTGTTTTACTTTTTCCTACTACAGCTACCCTTAACCATTAGGCTACATGAAGAATAAAGGAATTCTGACATGAAATATCTGCTCATGCAAAGTTCAACACAAAAACGTAATGCAAAAATGTTGCAAATACATTATTTGAGAAAAATATGTATCTTGCAATTATATTACTTACAAATATATTACACACGTCACAAGACACGTTTTAAGCTTTCTTATTAGATGCAAATACCAAGCATAAGATTTAACGCTTATCAAATTTCAATTACAAATAGCTATCTATTTCTGTTTATATACTCTATTTTCTTGATTTGGGTCGATTTCAATTTTTACCATGATATTGCGGCAGTGGGTCTGACTTGTGAACAGTGGGGCCAAACAGGCAAACATTCTCAGACAGGTTGCAATGTGTAGCCCACGTAGGGTTCCAGAAAGAAAGGAAAAGGCGACTCCAGAACTGCAGTGAACATTTACAAGAAGGGCTGGAGAAAGGATCCAGGAAACTACAGGCCTGTCAGTCTGACTTCAGTGCCGGGGAAGGTCATGGAGCAGGTCATCTTGAGTGCCATCTCACAGCGCACACAGGACAACTGATCAGGACCGCTCAGCATGGGTTTAGGAAAGGCATGTCCTGCCAAACTAATTTGATCGCCTTCTATGACAAGGAGATCCACTTGATGGATGAGGGAAAGGCTGTGGATGTAGTATAGTTAGACTTCAGTAAAGCCTCTGAAACTGTTTCTCACAGTATCCTACTTGAGAAACTGGCTCCCACTGGCCTGGAGAGGCACACTCTCTGCTGGGTTGAAACAGGGCTGTATGGTCAGGCCCAAAGAGTGGTGGCGAATGGAATTAACTCCAGCTGGAGGCCGGTCACAAGTGGTGTCCCCCAGGGCTTGGTGCTGCATCCAGTTCTGTTCAATATCTTTATCAATGACCTGGATGAGGAAATCGAACGCACCCTTAGCAAGTTTGCAGACGACACTAAGCTGGGAGGAAGTGTTGATCTGCTGGAGGGTAGGAAGGCTCTGCAAAGGGATCTCAACAGGCTGGATCGATGGGCTGAGGCCAACAGGATGAAGTTTAACAAGGCCAAGTGCAGAGTCCTGCACTCAAGACACAACCTTATACGGCACTACAGGCTTAGGGAAGAGGCGCTTGAAAGCCACCTGGCAGAGAATCACCTGGGCATGTTGGTTGACAGCCAACTGAACACAAGCCAGCAGTGTACCCAGGTGGCCAAGAAGGCCAACAGCATCTTGGCTTTTATTAGAAATGGTGTGGCCAGCAGGACCAGGGGAGTGATTCTGTCCCTGTACTCAGCACTGGTAAGGCTGCACCTCAAATACTGTGTTCAGTTTTGGTCCCTACAAGAAGGACAGTTTGGTCCTGGAGCATGTCCAGAGAAGAGCAACAAAACTGGTGTAGGGGCTGGAAAACAAGTCTTATGAGGAGCAGGTAGATTAGAACTTGATTAACCGTTTTGCGAAATCAAGGCTTCCTCAGTTGCTACTGAAGACTATGCAACTATGGAAGTAATCACAGGATGGTTCCAGTTTAAATGGCTCACTGATCTAAGGAAAGGAAATGCAAGTAGACTTGAAAATGCCTTTGACAACTAACAACATTCACTGCAGATTCTTCTGTCATTTATCAGAATCTCATCACAAAAAAACCTGCAATATTAAAACTGAATGTTAAGACCAGATCCTTAGACAAAACAAATAGTTAAAGGCAGTATTTTTTTCAGACAAAAGTAAACTATAGCGTTTAACTGTTCCTTCCCCATTTGCCTGAGTTCTTCCTCTTCCCTCTTCCTCCCATTCCTGTAAAATCTTAGGATGATCCTTTATTTCTACTCTTTGTTGGTCTTGTGGTATATACCACTTCCTGCACATCTTCCACATTTCCAAGAATATTATCTTTCCTTCTGATGAGATGGTGTCTCTTAAATCACATTCAAAATTCCTTCTTTACACTGTCACTCAAATAACTCCTTATTTCTCTTTGCTCTTTTTCCCTCTTACACTCATTTCTACCAAAATAGCTACATTTTCTTACCTATCAGTTGCTCCTTCATTAATTCACACTACCCACACTGCCTTTTTTCCCAGACTTTCAATATCAATGTTACTATCATATATTTGTGAATCAACAGACATATCAGGGTCTTCTAAATATTTATCACAACAGAAGAACTAGGCATATTATACCTGACAATTCTTAAATTTGTCCAAGTCAAATCTTGGCCCTCCAATATAACAAAGTGCTTTCAAAAAACAAAGTCCAACACGCGCACACCTTATGCTGCCAATAGATTTTTACATCACAAACAATCCACTTCAGAACAGGATTACTCACAGCAGTCTCCTTTAACCACAGAGACTGAATCTTTAGGTGAGACAACTTTAAGTCAGCAGTCACTTGGAGATGAAGGCCTCACCACCTATCTTTTGCAAAGACAATTCCATGACGGAAACTCATACACATCTGCTAACACAGTTAAAAAAATTTGAATGCAAACTCCTCTTTTATCAATGCCAACTACAAATAAATTAATACGCTGTGAAATACAAAGTAAACTTTCTTTTAGACCAAGTTTGTGTGTAAATACTGAGACAGCCCATGTAAATAAACAAACAACAATATTCTCTACCTGTAGAAGAGAGTTCCTTTAAAACTGAAGCAGGTCTATGAAGGAACACTTATACTTAAGGAAATTCAGTAAGAAAATGCTATTTGCCACCATCTTTACAAAAACATTTTTGTGTCAGGAATTAGAATCAGGAATTAAAAGGCAAGTCCCATGTCAAAGCAAACAGAGACAGAAATGTTACAAGATAAGGTAAGCATTATGTTTTCCAAGGAGGCAGAGTAGTTAATGGCTTATTCTATTTAATTAAAATCACAAGAGTATTTTATCGATTTCATGATCAATATGTTGACAAATACTAAAGTACTGAGCATATAACTATTAGATATGTTTAAAATTTCATAAAAAATTAAAATTACTTTAAAAACTTGTTTAAAATGCTATTTCATATACTTGAATGAATCCCAGTTGCCATCCAAATTCAATTTGGCACATACCTCAGTCATCTAATAAAGAAACTTATAATTTTGGTATGCATTTTGAAAACACTTATTAAATCAATCTTAAAGATCCACTAGCTTATACGATAATGGACGATAACTTTTTGATTACCAAGCAGTTGTATTCAAGACAACCCTACACTTTCATTATAAAACTTGACTAAAACTGGGTACTCAAATAATTTCATTAAATCCCTAAACAGCATGAAACAGTAAAGGCCACATTAGCAGTCAGCTCTGACAGTCATATTCTTTGTAACTTACACGCAAAAATGCCCTGAAAGCTGGGCAAAAAGTAGAAAAGTTAGTGGGCATAAAGCACTGAATGTGAGCATAGTTTCTAAAAGTAGAGATGGACTGGTATCAGAAAACAGTAATGTTGCCCTCCAGTGTTCAACGCCATTTTTTTTAGGAATGACTCCTAATTAGTATCACCATCAGACTCTTTTGAAATGCTCAATTATAACATCACTGAAGCAGAGAACAAAATACAATCCTCAGGCTAGGCATTCAATGCAGAACAGACAAATAACTAGAGACAAAGACTGAAAACTTCACTGTTGTAAAAAAAATGTGGTTTTTCATAAAACTGCTATAAGAATACATTCCTTATCTCGCTTCTTTTTGGAATATGGTATCCAAAAGCTATTTTATAAAGCTTTACAAGTTACAGCTTTGACAACACCTACTGAACGAATCTATTAGTCTATTTCCCAAAATTCATTACTCGGATTCACACATAGTAAATGGCATTTTTTCCAAAAGATGCAACAACAGATTATTACTTATGCTTTCTTAAAGTCTTTGGACTTCAAAGGCTAATATTATAAATGAAACCAAGTTCAAACTGACGAAGGTTTCAGTCTGTAAGAAAGACTAACACAGTTACTAAGTCTGGGCTTGAAATCTTATGGAAATAAATGGACAACGCTGCTCTTTGCCAAATACAAAGAAGCTTGCAATAAAAGTTTTATTATTTAAGCAAAGCTAGAGTAAAAAAATTACTGCATCTGCATCAGAAAACACACGAAGAGTAAAACAACTGATTTTAACACGGTATCCAACCTGTAACTAAGAAAGTACCCATGAGACATATGCACAAAATAAAAATATGCACCATGCCTAAAGAGGCAAAATAATGAACTTGACATTTCAGTGGTTTATTGTAAACATGGCCTGAAATTATATCTATTCATAGCTTTTCCATGAGAAATGTAGATACATCTTATTTCAAATATAACAAAATTGCTCAGCAAAAATCCTCACAGATATATCTTTTTTTGACACAGCTCTACACAGCCTCCTCTTAGAGAAACTGATGCTCTACAGCCTAGACAACTGTTTGGTGCAGTGGGTGAGGAACTGGCTGACAGGCCATTTCCAGAGGGTGGTGGTAAATAGTTTTTTATCAAACTGGCAACCAGTTACAAGCAGCGTACCCCAGGGATTGATATTGGGCCCAACGTTGTTCAATATCTTCATAAGTGACTTGGATGTCGGGACCAAGAACACCCTCATGAAGTTTGCAGATGGCACTCCAGAGAGAAGAGCTACCCTCCAAGAAGATATGGACAGGCCGAAAGAGTGGGCTAGCAGGAACCTTACCAAGTTCAAAGAAGATATATTTAAGGCCTGCACTTCAGAATACGTAACTCTGAAGTGCAGCTGGCTGGAGATCATGTCAATGGAGAAGGACCTGGGGGGTCTCGGTGCACAACAGGCTCAACATGAGTGAACAGTGTGGTGCAGCAGCAAAGGTGGCCAACAAGATACTGGGGTGCACCAAAGTGCATATCTGTCAGAGACAAAGAAGTCATTATCCTACTTTATTCAGTGCTTGTCAGGCCGCACCTGGAGTACTGCATTTAGTTTTTGTCCTTTGTATGTGGACAGGCTGGAGAGGGTTCAGAGAAGTGCTGATAAGATCATCAGAGGACTAGGAAACCTACCACACAAAACAAAGCTGAGAGAACTGGGTTCGTTCAGTCTAAGGGCTAAGGGGAGAAGACCTTATTATCACGTACCAGTACATAAAAGGTGTCTATCAAATGGAGACTCCCATTTTACAAGGAGTCACATGGAAAAGACAAGGGGTAATGAGTAGAAGTTGCTCCTGGAGAGATATTGATTGGATGCCAGAAGAAAATTTTTCACCACAAGAACAGTTAAACATTGGAACAATCTCCCCAAGGAAGTGGTAGATTCCTCCACACTGGACACCTTTAAGACTTAGCTTGACAGGGTGCTGGGCCATCTCATTTAAGCTATGCATCACCTAAAAAGATTGGATCAGATGATCCTTGAGGTCCCTTCCAACCTGGCATTCTATAATTCTATGGTTTGCATAGTCAATATAAAAATAGACTACAACAGAAATGTCTGGGTTTAAAAAAAACAAACAACAAAACAACAAACAAAAACCACAAAACTTGTCATAAAGCTTCAAGAAGTAAATATAAGCTTCAAAGTTCAAATCCTAGATTTGAATATGTCAGTACCACTAAATATACCACAAGAAGAGAGATGACACTGATTGTGCAATAATGGATCTCAAATTAACTGAAATTTAATCACTAGGTGATTAGGAAAACATCCGCACCACCAAATTTGAGAGACCTAATCTGGTTCCTAAATAAAGGGCTAATCTCTCGAGACAAGTGAAACAGAAAAAATAAGCTTTTCTAAGGTCAACTGAAAGAGATCCTAATTCAGGCGCTTTTGCATCTCTGTAAAAGTCTTCCTCTGTCTCTCCCCCATCCTTGAATAGCTATAAAGTACATCTATAGAGATGATAGCCTGAAACTCTGTACCTATTAGACACTAATCATTACCAGCTCCCCAGACTAATTTTATCCTCTCCTCCTGACACATTCACAGTCATCACAGTCTCAGTAAAAGATCTATCAGGGAAACCATACTGTCATGCTGGATGCGCTTCCAACTACACAACCTCATGATCTTATAACATGGGAATGACAACTCCAGGAAGAGAAAAGCTACTGCAGAGTATCTTTAATTAGTCATTCCACAGCCCTGCAGCAGAGCATTTTGGTCACAGGACAAGAGGTACCGCCTTATGTTTTACAGAATGGTGAATAATGGGGTTATTTATGGGTCTTGTTAGTATTCATCACTTAATACGTGTTAACACACTGCTTAGTCACAGGACTACTCTCAAAGGTGTGAGGTAAGACAGTGATTTTTTAATAACAATTTATAAATGCAGGTTAGGCTATTACAAACAACTAAACCAAAATTAGGAGAACTAAACCAGAGAAGAGTTATACAATAACCTGGCCAGATCTATATGCAACTAAAGGCTCTAAAAAATGGCTACAACTTGTCTACATCCAAGGCTGGACCATTAAAACCGGACAATTTGTCACACCTATGCAACAAAAGCCTTATCTCTCCTCAGTGTAACTCACTTGGCAAAAATCAGAGATTAAATTAAGGAAGCTGCTATGACAAATACTAAAGATTTAAGAAAAGCCAAACAAATTAATTTTGAATTCTTCTGCCAAGAACCAAGGGAATATGGAAAAATAGCAGCACCTTGAGACATTGTTTTAAAAGACCAGAAACAACATGCTAGTACTTCTGTGCTCCCAAATGTCTTTAAAATAGAATCACAGAACAGACAACCTGACATTTTGTGCTGGTTTTGGCTAGGATAGAGTTAATTTTCTTCACAGCAGCTAGCAGGGGCTATGTTTTAGATTTGTGCTGAAAACAGTGCTGATAATACAGACATGTTTTGGTTATCTCTGAGCCATGCTTACACTGGAGTCAAGGCCTTTTCTTCTTCTCATATCACTTCACCAGCAAGTGAGCTGGGGATGTAAAAGAAGCTGGGAGGGGACACAGCAAGGACAGTTGATCCCAAATGACCAAAGGGCTATTCCACATATAAAGCATATAAAGCTAGTGGAAGAAGGAGGAAGCAGGGGACATTTGGATTTACAGCATTTTGTCTTCCCAAGTAACTGTCACACATTCTGGAACCCTGCTTTCCTGCAGATGGCTAAACATCTGCCTGCCAACAAGAAGCAGTGGATGAACTCCTTGTTTTGCTCTGCTTGCACACAGAGCTTTTGCTTTACCTATTGAACGGTCTTTATCTCAACCCATGAGCCTTTTCACTTTTACTAAACTACAACATATTTAAAGTATTTTAACATTTTAAGTATAAAAAATAAGCACATTATGAAGCACTACTTAAATACACTTATATAGGTCCTGATGCAGAAAGTAGAATAAAATTCCTCTCTTAATACTGATACCTATATAAATATCATTTAGAAAGTCCACTTAAATGAAAATTTTTTATACAGTACCAAAGTTAAGTATGCCATCTGATAAAAAAACATCCTGGTGACAAACTTACAGGTATCTAAATCTAGTCAAGAATCAAAGTAGCATCGCTACTAGATGCTGTGGATGTCACTGTAGGAACAACCTCAGCTACCTGCAAGCAACCAGTTTAATCCAAACCAAGCTAGTGTGAATCTTCCAATTAAATTTTAATAATGGCCTTCAAACTTCTTCAGTAGTCTCTTTCCACTGAAAAAAAAAGAATGCTTAGAAAATGTAGTTCTAGGTAAATACTCTCATCCCTGCATCATTACTGTAATTACTTCTGATAAAAAGATCCAACTACTATTGGCAAGGATGCAAGACCTAGCAAGACAGAAGGAGCAAGTAAACAAAACAGACAAGGCTTTGCTCCACGTATCATACACTTCAGCAGCAGGGAGGTGGTGGTAGAGGGAACAACCAATATGCTTTCAAAACTAGGGGATTTAAAACTAAAGGATTATGACTTCAATCTGTTCCAGCAAGCTCATGAACAAGAAATCCAAAAAACCTACCAGCAGTTAAGATTGAAAGGTATAATTCTAGAAAACATTTATTTTGCTCCATTTAAGAACTGGAACACTGGGTATAAAATATTTTTGGAATTCGCCGTTTTTATTTTTTTTTCTGTTTAGATATGGAGTATTTTCCTACAAAAAATAAGTAAACTAGGACTCTTGAGCTTGAATAAGGCATGTGAGGATAAACTGAGACCTATGCAGTCATGGGTGGTACAGGCAAAAATCAACAGCTCTTGAAATTAAGAGCTAAGGATTATTGCATTAAAGTGGGAGAATGCAGTTTTGAAAATAAATACTACACCATGAGTTCTGTATTTCCTTCCCACAGGAATATGTGCTAAAACACACTTTACATATGTTCAAAAGGACAAAAGTAGTAGAGAATTTCACTTGGGGGGAGGATGGGGGCAGGAGGAGAAGAAATCCATTGACCAATATTCAGTAGAAAGGTGACACTAAAGTGACACCTAAGAAGATTCAGAGCCATGCTTTGCTAGTGGCTAGAGGAGCATTACGAAAAGGCTTTGCTGGATGCTTTCCCTGCTTTTAAACTCTTCCCTATGTACCTGTTCTTGAAAACGGTATGCCAGGCTGTATGGGTCTTTGATGCAACCTGGCATAAAGAGTGTGTTCTAAATCAACATGTTTTAATGAAAACAATCAAAAAAATACTGACAGACTCGGGCTACTTACTCTCCCACAGCATATACAAACTCCATTTGGTCAAGGCAGCACCAACTGCCTACCATTTATTTTCTTGTCGTGGAGAGAAGCTTGCAATGCATGATGAGCATGACTCAGACATAACCTTCAGTTCTGCCCTCTTATAATCACCATAAGATTGATTAAATCACTCCTTTACGTTTCCTTGGTTAGCAATAGGATCACTGCAGCAGAAGACAGTACAGCCGAACAGTTTGTACACTTGAAGTAGTCAGATGCAAAATTTCTCATATATAAATAGGTCAGCATTTTTCAAGGAATTTCATCATGGGAAAATGCAGACTAAATACAAGAGAATTTAGAATAAGAACTCAAATCATAATCTTTACTTTAGACTAAGAAAAAGTATGGTCAAAGTTTTACATCTACCTTAACAGTGCTTACTGGGTATCACAGAATCACAGAATAACCAGGTTGGAAGAGATCCCCAGGATCATCGAGTCCAACCGTTCCCATCAAACACTAAACCATATCCCTCAGCACCTCATCCACCCGTGCCTTAAACACCTCCAGGGAAGGTGAATCAACCACCTCCCTGGGCAGCCTGTTCCACTGCCCAATGACCCTTTCTGTAAAGAATCTTTTCCTAACGTCTAGCCTAAACCTCCCCTGGCAGAGCTTGAGGCCATTCCCTCTTGTCCTGTCCCCTGTCACTTGGGAGAAGAGGCCAGCACCCTCCTCTCCACAACCTCCTTTCAGGTAGTTGTAGAGAGCAATGAGGTCACCCCTCAGCCTCCTCTTCTCCAGGCTAAACAACCCCAGCTCTCTCAGCCGTTCCTCATAAGGCCTGTAGGTAAAAATGTTCTTCCCAAGTATAACTTCTGCTTAACTGGCAAGTAGAAAATAAGGATTAGTAAACACTGCACCTGTATGGAAAAGATCCACAGAAGTCGATAAGAAGGGAAAACTCAGAGTACGTCTACATACATACCATGATAGTTCATGAGATCTGATGAATCCCTGGTACTAGCACTGATAGCTAATGTGGGACCTTTTCTTCTTTCTGATAGAGGTGATCTGAAAAAAAAAATTGCTACATTCCAAATAAGTAATCAACATCTACCCGTAGATAAGCATCAATTAACATTTGTAGGATTCCAACAGATCTAGCCCTCTTCCACTAACACTATTGCATCACTGAATTACCAGCAGCGCATCTTGCATTAGCTAAAGGACTAAGTTGATTCCTAGGTGAAACTGAACTCTTTAAAACATCTTTGATCTTGTTGTTCTAGAGGTTTCATAAAAGGAAAGATGAAGTTCCCTATTTGGCACCATAAGCTAACTATAACCATATATACAAAAGAATAACTTTTATTTATTTATTTTTAAATCTGTAAGGCAAAAACACATTGGGTGGTTCTAAGAGAAATACCAACCCCTGTGCAGTATCTAGGGAAATCACAAGCCACTGGAACTAATTTTCGGAATCCATGCATTAAGTTACTACAAAACTGCTGCGCCGAAAAAGTGTGTTATCGGACGTTCTGTGATTAAACACAGCTTGACAGAAATCAGAAAGAAGCTGGTAGCAAACTTTTGATGTCCAGTAAGAACTATACAACTTTAATCTGAATCTATTTCCACAGCTTTGTATGAAGGCTTAACACAACAGAATACAATGTTGATATCTTCTAGAAAAGATCTGCATTTTTAAAAACACATGGTAATTTAAACATCTTGGTTCATCATGGTAAGAAGGAATGCCTCTGCCTGAGAGGCAGAGAAGAAAACAGAAATAAATTTATCTCATCTGAGAAGAAATTCAGTCATGACACTCATTGAGAATGAGTGATCTGACTTTTTATTCTTACTGGAAAAAAAGCCAACATAACAGTAACTTGCCATTAAAGCTAGTAGTTCTTCCAACAGAGACAGAAGTTTTCTGAAAAGGTGAAACAATAAATGGATTGCAAAGAGCAGAACACATACCTACAACTCACTGACTGTCAAGTTCAGATCCCACTGAGGTACAAGCTACCTGACAAAATTAAGCAACTTACTATCTCTTCAGGGAAGAAGTGCAGAGAGAAAACAAAAACTAGATCAAGGCAGACATGATGTTGGACAGCTTCAACACAGAAGACCTTAATGCAGCTCACAGTCTGAGAAGCGTCCTCATCTGTTAACGATCATCACCCATGAGTACGACTCATGCTTGAATCTAGTTCACTTAGTGGAATCCATGCAGCCCTTATCTATTTTTGAACAGGTTTAGGAAAGAAAAGCACCTAGCATACAAAATCTACTTTATAAGGGACATGAGGTTCAGTTAAGAGATACTCCATCTTCTGACTAAGCAGGTCTTGCAAGAACACAACAGATTTGCAAATCCTAGCTAACAGGCTTAGTTGACTGAAACAAGGCATCTAAGCAGTCATAAGCAGGGTCACAAGCACTCTATCTCACCTCTCTTCTCCCTTCTCCCTCCTTCAACTACATTTAACACTCAATCTCCAAGGAATTAGGAGAAATACAACAGGGAACACAAACTAAGGCCCTTGAGCAGACTGGCTGCACGCTCCATTTGAGCACTCAAACTGATCCCACAGAAACAGATCCTCAATGAGGACATGAAGGACAGACTATGGCTCCTCTGTATCATCTAAGCAAATGAAATGCCCATTTCTCATTTGCCAGAGTGTGCTCATAAAATCATGGAACAGTTTGGGCTGGAAGGATTCAGCCCCTCTTCCACAGACAAGGACATCTTTTACTCTCAGCTTGCTCAAGACTCTGTCCAACCTGACCTTGAATGTTTTCAATGAGGAGGCATCCACAGCACCTTTGGGCAACCTGTTACAGTATCTCACCACCCTCATGGTAAAGAATTTCTTCCTCATATCCAATCAAAATCTGTTCTCTTTCAGTTCAAAATCATTGCCCCTTGTCCTGTCACTACAGGCCTCTGTAAAAAGTCTTCCTTCATCTTTCTTACATGCTCTTATACGCTTTAAGTTCATCACTTCCATAAAAGAAACTTCTGATAAGCAACCTAATAACATTGTCTCATGACAATAAACTTGCAGGGAAAGGCTTATTAATTCCAATTGTCTGATAGCTCTGCTATTGTTTTTAGAAAATGGAACCTCAGCAGAACCACACCAGCAGCACACTGAAGACACGTGATTTGGGGACATACAAGACTGAAGTTTATCTGGGCGCAGAGGGACCAGAAGTGCTGCCTGCTACAAGTGGCCATGCACATACAGGCTGCAGTTTGATCCCTGATTCAAGCTGACCTCAGGGCAGCAATCAAAGTTCAGCAGCAAGATGAGTACGTTGACAGTTAAGAATTAGTCCCAAGCGATGAAGGCCCTAACCAAGAGCAATGCAAAGTACGTCCACGATAGCATGTTGGCACTGCACTGGTTGCAGATGAGGTTTCAGGAAACTCATACTGAAATATTTAGTAAACCACCTGAGACCTGAAGGGGGTGAAAGGTTGGCATCACGGAACTTCCTTTTAGAAGCTAAATTTCCTGTTGGGAGTATAATAAGGCCTGACCATTACATTTTCTTTAGACACACATAAATGTCTTGGAGGAGGGGGAAAGAATTCCACCCTGAGGGACTTTAAAAACATTTTGTGTTAGAGGGTTTATAAAAGCACATTTACAAAGGATTTTTTGAAATTCCACTAATACTGTAATCTGCGAGAAATGAATGATACTAAAATAGAGCTGGTAAAAAGAAATTAGGAAAATAATTGCACATACAGACATTACAGTGCTATCTTGAGGACAACTTCTACAACAGATAGTTAGTTATATCAAGAACAGGCTTTCTGCCTGTGTTTTAGGAAAAATGACGGTGTATTTTGAAAAATTAAAATTCGCAGATTATTCCAGATTGACCAGCTTTAGCAAAAATAAATAAACAAATAAATTCTAGCTTCACAATTCTAAAACCTAACCTATCTTTCTTTTTAAAAGGATTTCTTGATGTCTTACTAGAAGGAACTGAAGTTTAAGAGCATGCATTTCACAGTTAAAGTACAATTTAAATTTGGAATGGCATTACTCCATCATATTTATCTATCAGTAGATCCTCTTTCATCAAAACCTGATCCAAACAGCTAAGCTTCTAAATGGCCTCCCCTTCTCCATTAGGAGTCTAACATGCAGTCACAAAATTTCACTTCTAAGGAAAGCATTACGTACATCCCATTTCACTGAATATACAAAACTGACACGAGAAACTCTCAGTAGCTCTAGAATTAATGACTGCCCTACTATACAGTTATTATTAAAATAAACTATTTGAATAAAAATCTTTATTACAATGAAGACAATAAGACACTTCTTTTTTTGCCTTCACCAACCACAAATCAAGGACCTAAGCAAAACTCCTGCGGCCTTACGACTGGCAGCATAGGATTCAGGCATCAAGACATACCAAGAATATAATATCAAATCAGTCTTTTCACTTAAGTAACATCTTTCATCAAACCTTGGAATAATAAAGCCACACATTCTTAGAGCAAGAAAGTCTAACTCTGCCAGAAAAGAGGAATCAAAATCACAGAAGGGTTTGGGTTGCAAGGACCTTAAAGATCATCTAGTTCCAACTCTCCTGCCATGGGCAGGGTCATCTTCCACTGCATCAGACTGCTCAAAGCCCCATCTAACCTGATCTTGAACACCTCCAAGGATGGGACATCCACAACTTCTTTGGGCAACCTGTGCCAGTGCCTCACCACCCTCATTGTGAAAAATTTCTTCTTAATGTCTAGTTTATATCTGCCCCCCTCCAATTTAAAGCCATCCCCCCCTTGTCCTATCACTACACGCCCTTGTAGAAGTTCCTCCACAGCCTTCCTGTATGCCCCCTTCAGATACTAGGCCATTATAAGATCTCCTCAGAGCCTTCTCTTCTCCAGGCTGAAAAACCCCAACTCTCTCAGCCTGTCTTCACAGAAGAGGTGCTCCAGCCCTCTGACCACCTTTGTGGCCCATCTCTGTACCCATTCCAACAACTCCATCTCCTTCTTATGCTAGGAATTCCAGAACTGGAATATACCCAGTAACTTTGAAACACAGCTTTATGAATACTGAAATCGAAAAATTACTCAATATTGAAGGTTTTCTTTACCCTCCATCTTTCCTTCCCATAAACCATTTATTCACGTTAAAGGAGTAGCCTTTATAGCTCCCTTTTAGCAGTTATAATAAGTATTATAACAAATACTTTAATGTGTGATGAATGTAAGAAGTCCACAAGATGTTTAGAACCATTCTATGATTCTATGTTTAAGACACTACTTGAACATTTAAGACCAGTCTGAAATTCAAGTTGGTAATCCAAGCGTGCAAGATAGACGTTAACAGTGCAAAAACATATCTGTCAGAACTGATTCTTCAGCTAAGGAAATAATTAGATGGGTTTAAAGGATGTCTCTTACATTGACGACCAAGAAATTTGAAAGAGAAGTGAAAAAAAAAATTCTTATATACATAAAATGCAACTAAAACTTATGGAAAAATTATTTCACATTTATCTTTCCTTTAAAAATAAAAGGGTGTATTTGCATCTATGTTGCTGTATTTACTTGATTTGTATAAATCTGTAAGTAAAACATTTCTCTCTTGTTATATTAGATGCTCTTTACACAGTTAAAAATGTTCATTGAAACCATCCCTTTAAGCAAAATGTACTATAGTAATTAAACTTCATGACCACAAAGATTTTTTTCATCAGAATTTCTTCTTATATAACTTCTCATATGCTTCTAAAACTTGGGGTTTTTTTTCCTTTAATAGTACACAGGCATCTAGTGAAGGAAGTTTCTGATGTTCAGAAGTCAAAAAAAAAAAAAATCTATGAAGAAATGTACAAATACAAATCACCATGACAGGTCACAAATGAATTATTTTTTTACCTTTATTGATGTTGCCTAATATCCAGTGTTCTTTTGCAAGTGAAAGTTACATTAGTAATCTAATTCCAGCCCTTCATAGGTCTTTCTACTACAAATCAATCTGAAAGAAAACTTTCAGACTATTCCCAGAGCTAAGACTTCCCAATACCCCCTCTTACTCTCCCACTGGGCAAATAACCAGCTTTAATTTTCAGTTCAAAGAAAGTTATTTTAAAATAAGTACTGGTACTCTAAGAATTTTACAAAAGACTTCCACTGAAGTGAAATTGTTTTATTATGTGTTTGGTTTCTTTTTTTAGTTCGTCATTATTTCTCCCATAAGAGTATGTATTTTAGAGAAGTGCAAAAAAACAACTGAAAAAAAAGTCACCCTACAATTCTGATTTTTCAACCATTCTCTATGAAAAGTGGTTTAGTAAAGTTAATGTAAGCACATCAAGGAATTTTATGGAAAGAAGTATTTTGCTAAAATACTCCAGCCAGAAGAAATATTTCTTACTTCAAATATTGTGAACGTTATTCAAAAAGTATGTTTTTATTTTAAGGAATGAAGAGCTACAAGTATGTATTTATTATTCCATTTGAAATCCATAAACCTCGCCATCCAAAAAAACCCAAATTAGTCCCAAATCCTTTAAGAATAAGCACAGCTTTGATGTTCATGAAAATTTAAGTACAGAAAAATGAAATCTGTTTACTCAAGATAAAAGACTATGATAGCCTCACTTCCATTCACTAAATAGCAATTTCCACTTTGAAGAATGATTTAAAATAAGAATTCTGAAAAAAATGCAATAATTTTATCTATAAAAAAACTGTAATGGTGAAGCCATGGAAGCTGAAGAGAGAACATATGTGTATCTAATGAAGTGGGCCTAGAAAAGCTAAAAAAACCCTTCACAAACCCATACTGAAAGCTTGCACCACACCCTTGGTTTCCATTTCCTTCGCTACCAGTGTGTCTACCCAGTACTCTCAAACACAGTCAGTGAAATGCATCTTCAACACTTTTCCACAACAATTCTATTTTTTACTTAATTTGAAGGTAAAGCCATAACCCACCGTTTGACATCGCTTGTGACAAGGATTACTGTGAACTTTAGTACCGCAGATCAAAAGGAGACTTTAGAAATGCAATTGTGTTTAAATAGCGAAGATGTTCAAGTATTAAAAAGAATGACTCTTTTAAGTACATTAATTCAACTTCCCATTCAGAAGAAACTGAAGTCTAACAAACTGAACAATGACAAAATCAGTTGTGACAAATTGGCACAATTAATAGTGCCTCACAAAAATAGGTATGTCCCTTTCTTTATCCATCTTTACCTGCTTACTTGCAGCAGACAGATTTTTAAATTACTTTTTTACTGTTAACAGGTCTGTAGAGCCCCTTGATCTCAAAGAAGCAATTTTTTCACCTGCAAGTAACATGTCACCTACACAATCAAACAAGGAAAGCCACAAAGCCACTCTGAAGAACAAGAGGGCCATATAGGTCCAAAAGATCCGCCTTTTTTAAACAAGCAGCCTTTAACATTTTTGAAAGAAAAATAAAAACAAACAGTGAAAAAAGTAAAAACAAACTTGGAAGGTATCAGGTTTTTAAATCTGCACGTTCCATCATGCCTTCTCCCACAGCCGATACTTGACTACGTGCTTTGTCAGTTTTGACTAGCACTAATAAGAGGCCTTCCATTCTAAACTGTTCTGAGAGTCATGATTTAACATTCTGTAACTGATTCAAGGGTCTTTCCCCTCCCAATTTAAACCGACTTTCCTAGTTCATCATTAAGGCTTCAGAATCCTGCAATTCAAAGCTGGATAACATCTACAATAACATATTTTTTTTTTCATATCACAGAGTACCTCCAAATGCTTATATTTACATTTATAATTTACTGATGCTCACTAGGCATTCCATTTTCTTTCATTTTTGCCATGAATTTTTAAACAAGAAGAGATGATCCAACCGAACAATGTGCATGCAGTTCAGTGGTAGTTTGCAATTAAATGTGCCAGACATCTGTGAAAGTCTTAACTGACCCTGTACAAAGGAGAAAAAAAAAAAGAAAAAGAATACTTCTGTAATTTAAAAAGCGCACAAAATGAAACAATGTTAATCCCACCTGCACAAAGAAAAATAAAATCTTACATAAGCATCCTTGGTATAAGTACCAACCACAGACAAAACCAATCAAGCATTTTGAGGCTGACAACACACAAATACATGCATGCTGGTGTACGGCAGTCAATCAAACCAGAAAACACTATACAATAGTGATAAGAAGGAAGGAGTTCAAAGATGGCCCTGATCCTTTCTTCTACACAAAAATTAGAAAAACCTTTCCAGTTAAAAGAAGAAATTTCACACTAACTGTGCCATGACAGTATGTTACTTACCTGGAGGCTAGCTGGGCACATTTTGAACATTCCCAGAACCAACACAAACTTGGGGAGTTCCTGTTCATTTGTTTGTTAAATTTAAATTGTAACTTACCATTCAACCACCATAACAAATAAATTACAGTTTTCTCCTACACAAGAGAGTTTTAAATAGCAGTGGCTGCCTGATAGACTTGAAAAAGAAAAGATTGAATTCACCCTTTAATACTCACTTAATTATAATATTCCAGTCCAGGGTAAAACATCTCAGTCACTACAAACTCTGCCCAAGAGGAGCAGTTACACTTTTCTTTCTGTTCTGCCAGGGACTTACAAAGCACAATGTAGCTATGAGACACAAAGCCTACAAGACTGAAGTTCTGAGTCTTTCTTTGTGAAAGTTGGGCATACATTTCCAGTAGATGTGTCACATAGGGGCACTAGTTAGTAGAAAATAATCCCTAGATGTATAAGTAAAAGCTATAGAGCTTGAAATGTTAGCACGTTCATCTACATTGCATTGAAGTAGAAAGTGGGATTAGAGACACAAAAAGTTTAATTCAAGCTGTTTACTGGAAACACGGTCCTCCAAGAAGTCTCTAAATAACTTCACGCAGTAGAGTTGCTGAAGAGTTGCACACCACTGCCTCTTCTTTTAACAAGTCAGAATCTATTGATATATCAAAAACTGCAATGCATCTAGGACAGCCAGCATACATAATTCATCACTCAAAAGTATCAATCACATTTTTTTAATTATACTTCAACACTGCAAATGTCAACACAATGAAGGAAGTCCATAAATTTCAAAAGCTGAAAAACAGCTGTTTGTTGAAATAGAGAAATGAATAGTAGTGTACATTGATCACCTCTGCATAAAACTGTAATTCTGTTTACAACTATAAACATAAATATTTAACCCACAGGTTTTCTGTATCTGCTTAAGAATTGTATTTCAAACTGTTTTTACCATTTAAACAAAATCTATCTCTCTGTGGTGGGTTGACTGGCTGGACGCCAGGTATCCTCCAAGACACTCCTACCACTCCTGCTCCTCAGCTGGACAGAGGGAGAAAAATACAACAAAAGGCTTGTGGGTCAAGATAAGGACAGGGAGATAACTCAGTAATTGCTATCACAGGCAAAAGACTGGATTTGGGGAAAAGCAGAATAATGAGAAAACAAAATCAAATCTTAAAATACTTTCCTTCCACCCCTCCTTTCTTCCCAGGCTCAACTGCACTCCTGATTTTCCCTGCCTTCTCTCCCTCCAGTGCCACAGAGGGATGGGGAATGAGGGTTGAGTCAGTTCATCACATGTTGTCTCTGCTACTCCTTCCTTCTCACACTCCTGCCCTGCCACAACATGGGGCCTCTCCCACAGGAGACAGTTCTCTACTAACTTCTGCAACGTGAGTCCTTCCCATGGGCAGCAGTTCTTGACAAATTGATTCAGTGTGCAACTTTTCTACAGGATGCAGCAGTTCAGGAAGAGACTGCTCCAGTGTGGTTCCCCCATGGAGTCTCATGTCTTGCCAGCAAGCCTGCTCCAGCATGGGCTCTCCATGGGTCCAGATGTTCTCCCAGAAAACTGCTCCAGTGCAGGCACACCATGGGGTCACAATTTCCTTCAGGCACATCCATCTGCTCCGGCGTGGTGTCTTCCATGGGCTGCAGGTGGATATCTGCTCCACTGCTAACCTCCACAGGCTGCAGATGAAAAGCCTGCCTTACCGTGGTCTTCAACATGGGCTGCAGGGGAATCTCTGCTCCAGCATCTGGAGCACCTCCTCCCCCACCTTCTTCACTGACCTTGGTGCCTGCAGGACTATTTCTCTCTTATATTCTCACTCCTCTCTTCAGCTGCTGTTGCACAGCAGGTTTTTTCCCCTTCTTAAATATGTACCTCAGAGGTGCTACCACCATTGATGAAGGGCTCAGCCTTGATCAGAGTCAGGTCTGTCCTGCAGCTGGCTGGCACTGACTCAGTCAAAGGGGAAGCTTCTAGCAGCTTCTCATAGAAGCCCCTGTAGCCCCTTCACTACCCCTCGCCACACAAACCTTGCCACACTCACTGAGACCACAACCATATCACTCCAATCTCCCAAACACCATCACCTTCAAAACCTAAGCATTATCCTGGATATTGTCCCCACAAAGCATCATAATGTACTTTTTTCTACGATATTTTACTCCTCAAAGGTCAGTCGGATTGCTTAAAGTATATTTCCTCTACAGCTTATTTTGATGCTTATAACAAAAGAAAACTTCAGGCAAGTCTTTGTTTTCAGCCACTGTACAAACCTATAGACCTAGGATGGTTACTGTTAACTTGCACATACATAAGAACAAAATGTTGAAAAAAATAATTAAAAATATTACTAGGGAAACTGAACAGATTAAAAATCTGCAAGCTACTTATCATACAATAATACCAAAATGTATTAACAATTACTGCTAAATGCTACTTTTCCCAATAACTCTCTTGGCTGCATTAATTTTTAATAATGCCTCAGTAGCCTTTCATTAGAGCTTTTTAGAGATCTCATCTTGCTACACTAAGCATAGACTATTTAGCTGGATTTCAATTTTCTAAATAAATAGAAATGTCAAATAGTGTTTCTTAAGTCAGGATTTGGTTTTAGACCACAAATAATTCCTTCCTATCTCCCAGGAAATCTTCAGGATTTCTTAAAAAACTTTAAATCAAAATTCACATGGGCTGCACTGCCAGCTGCAGCTTGTACCACATCCTGGTTTTACTATGAAGTACGTGGTCTCCTCAACAGCTTACATACTCTACAAAATGCACATGTAAGATTTTTAAACCAAAGATTTTTCAAATAACTAAGGCAGCAAAACCATACACAGCCAGTTCAGAGGTACTGCTTAAGCAAAAAAACCCCCATTGCTCATCCTCAAAACGCCACACCCCTCCCTATACTGGGGTGGGGGAGAAACAACCATTTAAGAGACCAATATAGAAAGACATAACATGACCACAGACAAAATTCAGAAAACTGAATCCCTATGTTAGCAGACTGGCACCAGTTTAGTTTAGATTGCTTAACAAGCTTCCTTACTGAGAAAGCCCTAAAATCTACTCTAACTCCACAAGGAGCAGATGAGAGAGGAATTTTGAAATAACAATCTAAACGAGTCTTAAATTTTAAGACTCCTCTGACCAACAGAAAGGATTTAGACTGTATCAACATCTCAAGTTTCTTATGGCTTTTTCTGCATATCTGGATACCAACAGATTTTGGTAGAAGACACATTTCAGATTACTCTCTTCTCAGGCTGAAGTAAGTTTTGGCTAAAACAGAGCTCAACTGACTTAATGTTTAAAAGCAAGTTATGTCATAACTAGTGCAGGAGAAGAGCTCAATTGCAAGTATGGGTAGCCATTCTAACTTCAGAACACAGGATAGAATTACAAACCAAAGCTGGGATAAACGATCAAAGAGCTTAAGTCTGGACTATTAAAAAAAAAGGTATTGTCTATCTACACTCTGAAACCTCTTAAGTGCTTTAAGTTTAGTTTTAGGAGAAGAATTTCTTTCTTAAAAAAAAAAAATCAACACTTAAGGCATATGGAAGCCCATATGTGGCTCAGACTCTGATATTAACAGATGGTGATAATTCCCTCAGACACTTCACGAAGTAATAAAACACAAAGTAATAAAGCATCATTTAAAGATCTTTGTGAATTCAGGTGGACACTGCATCAGAGAAGATAACCTGATGCGCTCAGGGTTTTCCACTCATACTATTAAGAGGGTGTTTGGGGTTTTTTTTCCCATGTAAAGCCTCCTTTCAATAGTATCATTTCTTAATAGCTAAACTTTACCTAAACAACAAGCTTACACCTTTTTGTGATGGTACCAACTCAACTAGAGAAGTAACAGCTTTGGTTTTAGTCTCATTCCGTTGAAGCGTCTGCTTCCTCCTTTCCCATCCTTCCAGTGTTTCTTGTAGTTACACCAAAGGCTCTTAAAACATGTTTTATGTGTATTTGCATTAGTTTGAGCTGTTGGGCTTCTGAAAAAGTGATAGCTTGCTTAGTAAAGTATACTTTTAAGCGAGAAAGAATTATAGACTTGAAAACTACTTTAACTGAACCAGGACATGCAAAAATCAAGTAGATCTAGTGTTCCTAAATAGAATTTCACCACTTCTTAAAAAACCCACAACATCATTTTACTATCATTAATAATAAATAGATAATATATTTTAACAAGCATTTATACTAATAATTAAGGAAATCATTGTGACTGTGAGAACCGCAAATAACCTGCTTCTGGATTTCAGGAAATACCTGTAAATATCAACTTTTTCATTGAAAAATAGTCCATTTTAAAGACAATATCAACTCCTCCGCAGTGAGCACTACCTTTTAAATGTTGAGACTGACTCCTGTCAGTAACTAAACCTACACATTGTTCCAGTGACAATGTGTTTATTACTGTACAATTTAGCTTGAAAGAATTATTTTCTTTGCATGAAGCAAACTATAAAAATTTCATTCCACAATCACCTTTCCTTAATACGTTACAGTTTCTAAGTTACATATAGTTATACACACAAAGTGCTACTGAACTTTTCATCTATGAATTCATGAATCTATTCTTTTCAAAAATCTCAAGGCAGGATTTCAACAGCTTTGGCCCTATACAATATAGTAGTAATTTTTTTCCCCTTCTGCTTTATTAAGTATCTGTAACTTTGAAGACTCTGCTAATAGCTCTTCCAGTTTCATTTCAATTCATGCTAGTTCATTGAAGAAGGTAGTATTTATAGTATACGTTAAGAGCCACGAAGTTTCATTAACTCAGTATTAAGCCATTAATATTAACCTTATACATCTTTAACAGAATATCAAATGTAGCTATATTCTGTATTTCTGAAATTCAAGAAGTATAGCTTACCTACAACCATAACTGTGATTTCCAGAACTGACAGACACTCTCAGGTTTGTGTGTTTCATCCAAGACTAGTTATTAACAAGCAGGCACAACAGATGAAAAGCAAACGCTGCTGTAGCTCAAGGAGGTCTGTTTTCTTTCCTGGCTGCATGTGGTGCAAATTGTCCTTTGCTGGGTTAGGCATAGCAATACTGACTGGATTATTTGTAGCAGATACTGCAGCTCACACTGCGAGATGAGAAAAAAAGGATGCTATAATTAAAAGGCTTCCCAGATTCACTCCACCACTCACTTTTTGGAAAGGAGTACTATTATATCTGCACTAGGAGAATCAAGATCTAAATGTGCAAATGATTAAGGGATTGGAACATCTGTCATATCAAGAAAGGCTGAAGACAGCTGGGATTGCTTAACCTTAAGAGAAGGTTTGAAGAGGTCTTTATAAATGTGTATATGCATTTGTAGAAGGAGTAGGGAGGGAAAGGAGTAGAGACAAAGGAGCAAGACTCTTCCCAGTGACACTCAGTGACACAATGAGTTGCAACAAGCACAGGAAACTCCACTTACACCTAAGAAAAAATTTGACGTCAGGGCCTCCATCCTTAGAAACATCCAAAACCCAGCCAGGAAAAGGCCCGGAGCACCTTGCTCTAGCTGACCCTGCTTTCAACATGGACTTTTGTCAAGAGACCTCCCAAGGTCTCTTCTACCCTCAACTGTTCTACAATTCTTTGCAATTTCTATTATTCTGCTGGCTTATAAAAGTGCTTTGACGATGAAGTTTCAGGAAGATCTCGTAGTATTAGAGCCAAAGAGGAGAATGAAGAGACATGATTATTGAAATGATTTTGATGAGAGGAAAAAAAAAAAAATTGTATTGCATGTGAGTCCAAGACAGCATGTTGAAGTTTCTTTTCAGATAGAATCAATTCACTTCAGTCTTGGACGGCAGATGCAACTCTAACAAGTTCTACTAAGTCTATTTCTGCAGACACATAATGCTATCTAATATTTCAAAAGATGCAACGGAGGCGGCAACATTTCCACAAGGAACAGAGCGAACAAGAAAGTCTTTCAAATCACCTAAAAGCCACATAAAACAAAGCAAAAACTGGAAGACTTCTGCAGGTCATTTGGAGCCATAGCTGATCACACAGAAGTAGAAGCAAAGACTTTTAGAACCCCCGAGACTGAAACATGGGGCAGGAATTCCACAAATCTCTTCAGGGAAAAAGGATCAGAAGAATGAAGTAGCTCCCACTTCCAAAGCATCTTGCTTGGAAGATCTTATTCAGTTAAATGCAGTCTTACTCAAATGTTTCCACAAGTTTCAGCTATTCAGCATATGAAAAGTCAAGCCATCAGTCACATACATGACTCACAAATACCACACACCTTGCCATTTACCAAAACACAATGTATTCCACTAAAGTAATAAAAGGGAAAGAAGAGGTACCAATACTAATTTTTTTGACAACTTTGTGACAGTGAACTTCTTGCTCATGGAGAAACACATTGAGGCAAACAATTCTACTGGATATATAAACCCTGAGTTTACAATCACAGCTTTTGCTGGAGCTCTCAATCTCAAAAGAAAATGGCAGAAGTCACCAGATGTAAAAGTGTAACACAATACTTGGTAAGGTTCTTTATCTCCTTCCTCTTTGCGTACTTAACATACCCACAATGCAGCTTCCAGAGGCCCCATGATAAGTTTCATTTATTTACACAAAAATTATGATTTGAAGAGGGATGAAATTGCTTCCTTCCTACCAAACTGGCTTTCTCTTCTCATTTCAGGGAACACCTCTTGCCCTATTCTACCAACATTCCAACTCCCACAATTAAACAGCTGCAGATAATGCCCTTCTGCAAAGGTGCTGAATCCCCAACTACATTTCCAGACCATTGGGAAGCTTATTCTCCCTGGATAACATGCTCAGATAAAGTAGTTGAAACACTGCTTTTCACTTCTTTTAGATCTGTAGCAATCTTTAAATACATTTGCTCACATTACAGAAATGCTACGCAAATGGAGCTGACAACACCCTGTCACTACATTCTGATGCATAAATCCTATAGGAAGACAGCCTTCCTATTCTACTAGCTATAAAACATAAGTCCAACTTTAAACAAGAAAACTCTTCTGATTTCAAATAATTTATTTTTTTTTTTAATTTAAGGTTCTTAACACTGAAAGTGACATAGCAAGATTTTTGGCTCACAATTAAATCAAGAAACATTTTTCAAACACAGTGAGTACACAAACTATTACTGAAAAGTAACAGCAAACTCTGATCAGTCAGGCATGAACAATCCAAGATAGGACTTGCCTTCATTCAGTTCATTACTTGCTTGAACATGCATTTTGTGGTTGCTATTCTATATTTAATGAAAGTATACTATATTGCTTTCTATAATTCTACAGTAGGAAAAAGTCTTCGTATGAATTGGTTTGTACAAGCTCCTTTGTGAACCAAAGTACATGTCATTTCCAAATTCATAGGTTTGTTTATAGATATTGAGAAATTTTCTTTTTACAAAACAAGAGCAAAAAAAGGAAGAAAAACCCACAAACAACCAAAACCAACTAACCTGTTATAATGGCCCTTAAAGCAGGCAATCAAGGAAAATTTCATGTAATTGAGTATTTGTCACAGAATATGAAAACTTACAAGGAAAAAGAAAAAACAGAGATCATGTTAAACAGATTATACTGCCATATTACTGGTAATGGTGATGGTTTAGAAGGTTCTTCTCCAAGAATGATTATTTCTGTCCTCCCTTCTACACTGTCCTAGAACTACAAAATCCATCAAGTACCAAATAGTTTTGCCTATGAGCAAATATCTTGCCCTATCTTACTTCCAGCTCGTTCAAAAACCTAACTCCTATTCTGCATAGTTAAGAAAGGCCTCCAACTGTAAACAAAAGGGTAGTGAAATAAACACTTTCCAAACATAGAATGCAAGCATTTGTAAACTGTTGAATAACATAAGCAGTATTCACATTTATGCAAGCTTTCAGTGAAATTTCAGTGAAGGTTGGAATTATTTCACTTAGGCAAACCAATTTTAAACAAAAACAGGTAGTCACATTATCAGGTTGCATTAGTATAAATGCATTGACATCACTTGTATATATCTCAGTAACACCAAAACTACTTGGACTTATTTACTGAAGATTATTCTACTTTTGAAGTACGTGGAAAAACTCTAAATCACAAAAGTTATCACAATGCAAATTTTAGTAGTCAGTAGGTTGATAAGAAGTTGAAGTGCTTCTCTACTGGAAATAACAATCTTTTTCTTAGTGTTGAACGTCATTAACAATCTTCCTAAATAGGATGTTATGAAACTATAGTTCAAGTATCCGAAATCCATCACAAACCTATAGTTGAAACAGGTATTTCTTATATTAAGGAACCAAAATGTGACTCTACACAAGTTACCCCCCTTTTTTTTTAATTATTTGTTATCTTTACACTGAATGTCATATATTCATAGTGTATCCAAGCCAAACTTTTGCAAGATTGAAGTAGGAGGTAGATCTCTGAATTCAAAACTGATGTTTGAAAAGATCTGCTGCCTCTGATTACAAAAGCAAATTCTAAATTTGATTCAGGCTTAAAAAAAGCTGAAGGGTTCTTTTTATACAAGAATGAATGAAACTTCACAATGGGCTATTTCCAAAAAATATTAATGGTAGTTAAAGATTACATTCCATCATAAAACAAATGGAACTTCATCAGCACACACTATTATTCGGACCCTTTGACCATCAGGCACATATAAGACATTTACTAGTGAGGTAGCTGAAATGATACTGTTCTGTGTAAAGTACTAAAAAATGCTGTAGTAATGGGAAAGCAAGACAAACAGATCTGAAGTAGCAGATTTACTAGACAGGTTAAGATACAAAACCAAAAAAAAGTGTAGTACCAAGTAATGAGCAGGTAAGATTGAAACACTGACTAAAACAGCTTGAATAGCCTATAAACACAGCTGTGTTAATACTCACAGTATTTATCAAGATATAAAAGTCTCAGAATTGGTACTAACCAAATCACAGACTTCATCCCACTTCAACTAAATTCACTATAGCATGAAAGGGGAACGAACGCTTCAGTAGGAATTCAGAGATGATTATGCAGGATTTGCGTGTTAGGTTTTGTGGGATTTTTAAGGATGTAATATAGACAGTGATTCATACACTTGAAAAGTATGAGTGAAAAGCATTAACGTGAAAGAAAAACTGCACCACAGCCTCCTGGACATCAGACTTCAAATGTCATGAGACATGCCCCTTGATTTCTACTCCTTTGACTAGTCATCTGAAAGCCAAGGGGCTGGGGAGACAGTGAGGGAAAACATGGGTGGGAGAGAAAGATTAGTGTATAACTGAGTATACAGCTAAATACTTAGCCTTGTAAAACACAGTTTAAATGGGGAATCAGGTCACAATTTTGTAAAAATAGCATCTTGAGAGTGAAAGGTGCTAACCCTTTGTTTGATGCAAAAGGATAAAATATAGGCGAGTTCTCAGGTGGAAGTGGGGGGAAAGGCCAAAGACTGGAGGTGGTTTATTAATACCAGTTTCAGGATTTTATGACTTCAGTGTGACAAACATAATAAAAAAGCCTTTCAGTATTCAACTCCTTTACAATCCACAAACTGAATCCTGTAAAGACAAGTAAGATGTACAGTGAAGATGAAAATAACTGTTCAGAGTTAAGCGGCAGTGAATACTCAGGGATACACTTACCCTGACAGATTTCTAAAAAGTTATCACCTGTAGAAATTTATCAATCTATCATACTAAGACACAAGATTCCAAGCCACCTGCTGAGATATCACTAGTGCTTCATAACTGATAAAAGGATGGAAAAAAACTTCCCACCCATAAACACCTGCTGTCAAATATTAGATAAAAAAGCCAAAACAAATCAGTTATGCTAAAAGAAATTAAGTGAGCATTCAGTCATTCACAGATTTTCTGTAACCAAAACTATATTTTCCATGAAAATCCTATATAATGACAACAGCTACAGTACTCAAGTAGCTGCCCCTGGAACATTATTAGTAACTCTTGCCTTTGATACTTCTCTTTTGGTTGGACTCGATGATCTAGTGGGTCTCTTCCAACCTGGTTATTCTATGATTCTATGATTCTTCCTGCATGGCTCCTATGGCTTCTACAGTAACTTCCAGATGTACTTTAGTATGGAGATAATACTAGCAGGATAATAAAGGAGCAGTGGGACAGATGGTAACATGGACAAGGACTGCCACCTCCAGTTAACTATTACCTACAACAAAATTCACACACAGAGAAAAACCCCAACAACTTCAAAATACCCTCAAACTTTGCTTTTTGAACAATAACACCTATAAATAAAGAACTACACTACAAAACTGGGAAGGCTTCCGCCAAGAAGACACAATAAGATTCCCAAGCCTGCAAAGCTAGCTCCATTAGAAAAACAGAAGTCACACAATGGAAGCTAAAGCTCATGAGGCCCATGCTTTCTCAGAGTACAGCAGCATCCAACAAACAAAAGTGATTCTTCCTCCCCCACAAGAGCAGAACTTTGCTACAGGATGTTGCCGAAACCAAAACTGTAAGTGGATTCAAAGAACTCAAATATAAAAAGCCAACTTTAGCTCAAGAAGACCCTCAACCAATGTCTGAAGAACAGAAGTACCAAAGGAAAATCTTTATTATGTTTGCCTCCCATTATATTTTCCCCTAGCTGACCACTACTACAGAAAGCTTGTAGGGTGAGAAGGATCTCTCACATAATCCAACTTGTTTGCTCTGAAGCTGCAAATGCCACTCGTGCAAGAACACAATGTGACAAAGTACTAAAAAATGGCTTACCTCCTGTGATGGGTGACTAACAGTGAAGTAGGATGGAAAAGCCAAGAAAATGAGAAGAGCTAGGCAGAAGCGTGGGCTGCAGTCAACAAGAACAGCAAGAGACTTTTTGAACTATGCATGGTGTTTGACCTAGTTCTTGTAAGCACTCTCTAGCCTGACAAAATATATATAAAAGCTTTCCAGATTGCACAAGGAGAACACTTATTGGCTACACCTGTATCAGACTGAAAACTATTCAGATTTGCATCACATCATCTGTTCAAGATGCATAGCCAAAATGAGCAGCATGTGTCAGCACCAGGCAGTTTCTTACTATCAGTGAGCTTCCAGTTCACCTTTTTTTCCACACTGACATAGCAGCATCACTAGAAAACTCAAAATCAAAGTTCTAGGAAATTCAAACTGAAACACAGGAAGCTTTCTAAAAGCTAAGAAACTATGCAATTCACGTAGTCATGTCTGATGAAAGCTAGACAAGAGACAGTTCAAAATATACACTGAAAGAATTCCCAAGACCACTAAGATACTGAAAAAGCAGAGAACTAAGGAAGAAAGTCAGTAAAAATAACAAAAGGAAACACTAATTAATATATATTCTAGAAAAAACTAATTAAAACCATGTGTGGAAATTTTGAACTAGGAAATAAGTGAAACCAAAACACACTTAAAGCAGAAGAATACGGGTGGGCAGACTGACCCAGTTCCACCTTAATATCATATTTGCTGGAGCACATGGCACAGAACTTTACTTGAAACATCAGTCTAATGCACATCATACATACAAAAGGGCATCAAGAAGCAAAGGAACTATGGAGAATAACAACAAGCACATCCATCACAGCAATAACATCCATGAGAGTACCCTAAGAAAACTGATAGAGCTGTTCCAAGGGGAAAGGCCTCCTCATTCTAGAAGCACAGAACTGGTGTCAAAATACCCCCAAAAGAGAAGTCATTAAGAGCAATCAGAGGATTACGTTTTTTGCAAGGAAAGCCTTCTCCAGTTTGGTGCTTTTGCAGTAAACAAGAGTTAGTGAAGATAACCTTTGAGAGAGCACACTGAACGTGGGAATTCGTATTAAACCCACAGGACAAAATAAAAAAAAAAGCATCATCATAGAATAATGTATGAGGTACAATAAGGAGTTTTCTCCTACTTCCAGAAATGTAAAAAGAATACAATAGTTTAAAGAAAAGTCATTCTAGAAAGTCTTCAGCTCAAAGACTTCTATCTTCTGATCTTCATAGTATTAACACACTAGCCCTTTTTTTTTTAAGGATAACCAAGTAATTCATAGGCATATAAAGTGCTGAATCCTCTCTCCATTGTGCCTTCTACAATGCAATGCAATGAAGAACAACACAAGCAATACTAGAAAAGCTATCAAGCAATACTCTGTTTAAAAAAATTCACTAGTAGAACAGAACTTTGAACGCATGGTAAGTTCAAAGGAAAACAAGTGTCACTAAGAAAAAGAAAAGCATCAAGAGAAACAGCTAATCCCATGAACAGCACAGGCATGCCCATGAACAAAATACTGTCTGAGCTGACAGTCAACTGTTAAAATTTGGCAAAGCTGAAAATCCAACAACATATTAGACATGGAAAAAGATTTCCAGCACTGCATAAAAAGCACTTCATCACCTCACAGATACAATAAATCACCATGTCCACAAACATCAGAAGGAACCACGTGAAGTAAGTCTGAAGTGCAGTAACAGAGACCACAGTATGGGGCCACCAAAACAAACATTTAAAAGTAAAAACTGTCCAAAAGAAACCCCAAGTAGAAAACTTAATGGCAAAGAAGAGTGGCTATCTCCATGACAAGGGCAAGCCAAACCAAAATTTTGACTCAGGTAATTGCTGCTGTTTCCAAGTAGATGCAGGGAGAATGAGTTTACTTATTTAAACTTTACACAGAAGAGAGAAGTAATCTCAGATAAGAAAATAAGTATCTCAATCTTTCATTTCTGATTCTCTCCAATAATAAAAGAAGTTTCAGCTATGCAGAATTCTGCTACTAAAGAGCTATTACCAAATGGCTTAAAGATACCCAATACGGTATACTACAGGTTCTATTTCTCTCAGAGGCTTAACATATCAACTGACATATCAAACTGAAACCAGCTCTTTAAGCACTGTCCCCTCACACTTGCATCAGGAGTCACTCAGAAATAGTAAAGGTAAATGCTAAAGGAAAAGAAAAAAAAAATCAAACAAAAAAACCAAATCAAGTTCTCTCTACTCCCAGTCCCTCCCACACAATGCTTCTAAAATATATAACCACATTTTATTTAAAGTTGCTATTAAAATCCTCAATGTAGAAAGTAAAGCTAATAGCATATCTCTAAACTACTAAACATATTCTGATTCTACCTGCTACGTTCACTATGTTTGTTTCACATGTGAGTAAATTAAGTTTAACATACACAAGCCTAAGTTTGAGACGTTCACTGCCCTGAGAAGAAAAAGATTAGCAGACCCAATAAAACCTCTCTCTGCTTTGGGAATACTGACTATTGTATATTAGAGTCCATCTGTTAAGTAATGACTGATCCAGAATGCATCGCTACTGCAGCAGATTCCCAAGCAGTTTCACATTCATACATGCTTCCCGATGCTAACAGTACTGTTAAATGCTCTCGTGTTTATTTTTAAATACAAGCATAGTTTTCAGCAATAGGAACTAATTAGCAGTTAGGTCTTAAAGGCAAGCACTGTAGCAAGTGCTGTATGTCCTACACACAAATAACAAAATACATTCCAACCTCCCCCCTCAAAGACAAGCCAATGTTAGCCCTGTTGGTGATGCATTAACAGCCAGAAATAAAATAAGCTTAAATATCAGAAAGCAGGAAAGAAGAAAATGATTAAACATCTTTGTGTCTGTCATGATCTATACAAAGCCAGTTAATAAAATAACTGCAGGTCATTCCCTTATTTTGAGAGCTACTTTTAAAGGAATGGGTAATAATCCAATAAAGTTATGATGACTCGTACCACACTTGTACCAAAACAAAAAAAAATATTTACAAATTATGTTTCAGTTAAGTGTCAAACAGCTTGTAGAGAGGAGTGGGAAATATACCAGATTACTGTTTTGACATATTCACAAAACTATTAGGGCTTTAACCCTGTGTTCAGATAAGCCATAAATATTAAAATGATGTGACCAAACCATGTCTTTCCCTGCATGCTGCAGCTTCTCCATTCAGTCTGTGCTAGGTCAAATGCAAATAACTGTCAAACAGAAGAATACATCCTTTTAAAGTGTTTGAAACAAAATACATTCTTTGCACGACTTTTTATAAAACGAGTGGAGGTCAGCAGCATTAAACTCATTTGAAACAAAGGCAGTTTCAATTAATTGCCATTCAGTTTTGAACAGTCATTTTTCTATTCTATTTTCTATGCAAAAATTGAGGATATTTCATTGACTGAACTGCTTCAAAAGCTTTGCTGCGGCAAATCTTGCATTCAGGAGCAGCACCAAATTGCACATAATTGAAAGTGATTCATTTTTAGATCCACTCGTTTGGCTTCTGTAGGTTCCTCAGGCTTTGGTGTAGGTAGCGCAAAAACATTAAGTCATACAGTCCTGCAGTAACTCTTTCACTCCATGAAGTGAGCAGATGACTAAGGAGCTACGTTTTAGAATCTTCTTGTTGCAAGCTGTTTACCCCTGTACAACAGCATTTTGCAACACACCGACCTTAAAGGAAATTAGCAACTGGACTTACTTTGCAGACAAGAATGCGTTTTGGAAAGCACGGCAGATTATTAAGACACGAGCAACCCAACACAATACTGCAATACAAATAACTCTTTATTACAGATACCAAAGTGCATTAAACCCTTGCAAAAATCTCCTTCCTCTACATAAAATACTCAACCAGCTCTGACCTAACGGGGTTAAACCCTTCACACGTTTCAGCCACTAAGAAAAGACACCATCTCAGGCTGCTTTTTTTTTTTAAATGTTTTTCAATCAGAACAAGATACCACATCCACATCGCTCTTCTCCCAAGGAGGCGGCCACCAGGTTATAGGGCAGCGTCCCCAAACTGTGCAAATTACTTCACCTCCTTATTTTTAACACCGCGAATCGCACACGCTCCGGTTCTGCGGGCGACGGGCCGGGGGGGAGGCACTGGGGAGGCACTGGGGAGGGAGAAAGTGGCCTGTCGGCGCCGGGCAGGGTCCTGCGCGGAGTTGCGGGAGCGCCGAGGGGGCTTCTGTCGCACCCACAAGGAGAGAAGCGCAGGCGGCGGGATTAAACGAGGAGAGGGGACCGAGAGGAGTTCGGGGAGGGAAGGCGGTCGGAGAAGGGCCGTGCGCGCAGCAGGGCCGCGGGGGCAGGGGAGAAGAACGTCCCCTCGGGGAGGCAGCGCGGGCAGGGGCGTCGCCGGGGCGAGGCGCCGAGCCGCTTACCAGGTTCAGCACCGTCTCCACGATGTCCCGGTTGCTGACCTCCCCGACCTGGATGAGCCCGATGAGGACGGCGAATTTCATCCGGATGTTGCGGATGGGCACGGCGGGGTTGATCATCCCCGCGGGCAGCACCACGGCGCCCGAGCCCGACGCCCTCAGCTCCCCCATCGCCGCGACGCCGCCGCCGCTGCCGCCGCCGGCCGAGAGAAGCCCCGCGGGCTGCGGCTCCGGCGCCGGCTTCTCGCTCGCCATCGAACCCCCCGCCGTCACCGGCCCCCGCCGCCGCCTCCCCGCATCCGCCGCGGGGGAGAGCCGTCCCGGGAGCCGCTCCGCTAGAATGAGGGATTATTATGGGCGCCGCTGCCCCGTTAGCCGCGGGCCGCCCGGCCGCCTACTCCCTCCCCGCCGCGGGGCGCGAGGGGCCGCGGGTAGGCGGGCGGGAGGGCGGGCAGGCCCGGCGGAGGCGCGCGGGGCCGCGGGCGCGATCGCAGCCGCCGCTGTTGTTGTCGGAGCCCGGACCGCCGCCGCTCACGCCGCCATGTTGCCGCCCCCTGCCTGCGGTAGCCGCCAGGGCGCCTGCGCCGAGCCCCGGCGAGGGGAGGGGCCGCGCCGCGCCCCCCCCGGGCGGCGGAGGGGACAGGTGAGCAGGTGCCGCCGCCGGGGCCGCCCCCCCTCACCCCCTCGCCCAAGGGCGCCCCCTGCGGGACGGGCGTGATCCGGCCCCGCCGCCCACCCGCGCCCCCAGGGCCCCGCCGTACCCTCCCCGCGGGGGGGTTTGTTGTTCTGGGGACTTGGGGGGCGGGCGGGGAGAATCAGAGAATGGCTTGGGTTGGAAGGGACCTTAAAGACCATCCGGTTCCAACTCCCCCGCCATGGGCAGGGACATCCCCCCAGACCAGGCTGCCCAAAGCCCCATCCAGCCTGGCCTTGAACACCTCCAGGGGTGGGGCAGCCACAGCTTCCCTGGGCAACCTGTGCCAGTGCCTCACCACCCTCATGGTGAAGAATTTCTTCCTAATGTCTAGTCTAAAACTGCCCCTCTCCAGTTTATACCTGTTCCCCCTCATCCTATCACTACAAGCCTATGTGAACAGTCCCTCCCCAGATTTCTTGTAGCCCCTTTCAGGTACTGGAAAGTCATTATAAGATCTCCTCGAAGCCTTCTCTTCTCCAGGTTGAACAACCTGAACTCTCACAGTCTGTCCTTGTATGGCAGGTGCTCCTGCCCTCTGATCATCTTTGTAACCCTCTTCTGGACCCATTCCAGCAGTTCCTTGTCCTTCTTATGTTGAGGATTCCAGAACTCATCACAGAATCACAGAATTACTAGGTTGGAAAAGACCTCTTAGTTCATTGAGTCCAACCATTCCACTAAACCATGTCCTTCAGTACCTCATCTACCCATCTTTTAAATACTTGTAGGGATGGTGACTCAACCACCTCCCTGGGCAGCCTGGTCCAGTGTCCGATGACCCTTTCTGTGAAAATTTTTTTCCTGATCTCCAGTCTGAACCTCCCCTGATGCACCTTGAGGCCATTCCCCCTTGTCCTATTACCTGTCACTTGGGAGAATACATCAATTTCGGTCATAGCAAATGGTCAGTTTTGAGTGAGAGATGCTAGAGGTTGTACTTTGGTCCCCCTGGGCATGGAGAGGCATAGGGAAGACCCTGGGGTCTTGCAGCCTGAGACCACATGTGCTGGTTGTCCAAGGAGAGGGATTTTTTTCCAGAGTTCGGAAAACTGCACGTCCTTTTCCCATGCTTCTAGTTCGTGGTGGTGATGTTGCGTAGAGATGTTCAGTCAACATCAGTTTTACTGAGACCCTTGGTTTCAGTGATGCCTCACGCAATGAGCAAGCCTTTCTAGTATTGTATCAGAGAAAAGAGGATGTTTTGAGTAAGCTCAATTTGTTCAAATTGTAATTTGAATAAAGTTGTGTATATTTCTCTATATGTGTTAGAGATAATCCATCCCTGTTCAAAACCACATTCTATCTTGGCTTCACAGTGACTGTCATCACAAAATTGAATTTTATAACAAATCTTGTCTCCTGGTCTCAGAATACTGTTCATCATGTATCTTCTGTAACTCCAAATTTGGGAATCTGGCTGGGTTGCTGGTCCGTCTTATATCCAGCTTTAGATAATAAACTGCAGAAACACAGTGAATCAGCAGGACTCGTTTGCTGTATCCTCCAGGATCACAAGGTGCTCAAAGCACCGCCAAGAGAAGAAAAACTTCATCTCTGTACTATTAGGTGCAGTAGCTCTATGCACTTATAAATACAGTATGTTATATTTACTTGTTTGCAGGGTCTGTACGTGCTTAACAGTATGCACAGCCCAGGTGCATAGACATGACTGAAATAGTGGTTATCTGGGAATTGCAGAACCAATGTTATTTCAGAAAGCTGCAAAAGGTGGGGAGAAATCCCAAAAGATTGGTTGTGGAAGATGAGAAAGCACAAAGTTTTATTGGAATGAAATTCCTTTACAGTTTGCCACCATCTGCAAGCAACCTTGTATGACTCAGACTAAAGGAATACTGACTTTCGTATATTTGGAGAGGCGGGGGAAGGTTCTGTTCCCACCAGCCCCATAGCAGAACTACCAAAACAGAAAACATGCGCTTACTATACAGTCAGCCTGTTTTACTACCGAAGAGAGGTGTTCCATTGAGATAATCAGGCAGACTTTCTTCTGTAGTGGATGAGAAGCTCCTGTGTATCACAAGATGTGTTCTGGGCACAATACCTTCCAACTGGTGAATAATAATCTACAGCCCATGGAGTACTATGTTTGAAACTGCACTTGCTGTTTCTGTCCTTGGCTGAAGTAAATCCTGTTCCTGAAGCTTTTAAAAAGATTTTCCAGTAAAACCTCAGCTAAAATCCTTTGTCTTGGAAAAGTCAATGAAGGATGCTATTGCTTGTTTTACTTTGCCCCATTTCCCGTAAAAACAAACAAACAAAGCAAATCAAAAAGGTAAAACTTTTTACTATGTAGGAATGTTAAATTACTATTCCAGTCTACAAACCAACCAATTATGCAAATGTTCAAGTTAGACTGCCCAAAGGAATTGTTTTTAGAAAGGAATATTTCATGTTCTTAGTGATCCTGTCTGGCAGCCAGATAATCTCAGAGTCTGGAGGTCCTCAAGTTTGTGTAAACATAAGTCATTTAGTTATACATGTACGTACTTTTGAAAATTCAAGAATACATGCCCTTTTTTCAAAACTGAAACCTAAGCCTAGAACTCTGTAATGGTCACTAAAAAATGTAACACCCTTAGGAGCTAACACGGAACAGTTTCTGTCTTCATTCTCATATCCACGTATATATGGGGAGGCATGTTGCTATGGTTAGTTGGAAGCTTAGTGTTGGCTCTCAAGTTGACCAGTTTTCTTGTTCTGACTCGTCACATGTCATCACTCCCTGTTAAGTGGGTAGGGAGCTAAGTTATAATTGTTTTTCTACAGGTAGGTATGTTGATTTGGAACTCTGTCTACTTACTAACTTTTACAAATCCCCAGATAACTTTGTAATTTGAAATCCATTGTTAAACTTGCTTAAAATTTGTCAATGACTTATTCATCTTTGTGTTGGAGCACAACCACATTAACTTCCTTTCTCTAGGATACTAGGATAACAACTTATGGTTCAGTATCTGTTTCATCATCCATTCTATACTTCATAATATTATTCATGAAATACACCATGATGTACACATATATCCAAATGCTGGGATAATTCTTGACTACAGCTGTTCCATACACACCTGTCAATGCATTCCTCCATGCTGAATTTCTGATAAAGTTGGGATTATGAGTTTATTTAGAAGTCGTGTTTGTGAAATTGTTCATTATCTAATTTCCAGTTTAAGACTTGAACTTGTTGACTGCCAGTTCTTCTACTGAAATCATATGCAATACTGCATGTTGTATAAGAAAAAAACGTATTAAAAGGAGTTAAATTCACAGAATCACAGAATCACAGAATCACAGAATCACAGAATAACCAGGTTGGAAGAGACCCACCAGATCATCGAGTCCAACCGTTCCCATCAAACACTAAACCATATCCCTCAGCACCTCATCCACCCGTGCCTTAAACACCTCCAGGGAAGGTGACTCAACCACCTCCCTGGGCAGCCTGTTCCAGTGCCCAATGACTCTTTCTGTAAAGAATTTTTTCCTAACGTCTAGCCTAAACCTCCCCTGGCAGAGCTTGAGGCCATTCCCTCTTGTCCTGTCCCCTGTCACTTGGAAGAAGAGGCCAGCACCCTCCTCTCTACAACCTCCTTTCAGGTAGTTGTAGAGAGCAATGAGGTCTCCCCTCAGCCTCCTCTTCTCCAGGCTAAACAACCCCAGCTCTCTCAGCTGCTGCTCATAAGGCCTGTTCTCCAGCCCCTTCACCAGCTTTGTTGCTCTTCTCTGGACTCGTTCCAGAGCCTCAACATCCTTCTTGTGGTGAGGGGCCCAGAACTGAACACAGTATTCGAGGAGTGGTCTCACCAGTGCCGAGTACAGAGGGAGGATAACCTCCCTGGACCTGCTGGTCACGCCGTTTCTGATCCAAGCCAAGATGCCATTGGCCTTCTTGGCCACCTGGGCACGCTGCTGGCTCATGTTCAGTCTGTTGTCAACCAACACCCCCAGGTCCCTCTCCTCCAGGCAGCTTTCTAGACAGACTTCTCCTAGTCTGTAGCACTGCATAGGGTTGTTGTGCCCCAAGTGCAGGACCCGGCATTTGGCCTTGTTAAACCTCATGCCATTGAACTCTGCCCAGTGGTCCAGCCTGTTCAGATCCCTTTGCAGAGCCTCCCTACCCTCCAGCAGATCGACACTTCCACCCGGCTTAGTGTCGTCCGCAAACTTGCTAAGGGTGCACTCAATGCCTTCATCAGGTCATTGATAAAGACATTGAACAGGGCTGGACCCAGCACTGAGCCCTGGGGGACCCCACTTGTCACTGGCCTCCAGCTGGATTTCACACCATTTCCCACCACTCTCTGGGCCCGGCCATCCAACCAGTTTTCCACCCAGGAGAGTGTGCGCCTGTCCAGGCCAGAGGCTGACAGTTTCCAAAGCAGAACGCTGTGAGAAACTGTGTCAAAGGCTTTGCTGAAGTCCAGGAAGACCACATCCACAGCCTTTCCGTCATCCAGCAGCCGAGTCACTTTGTCATAGAAGGCGATCAGGGTAGTTTGGCAAGACCTGCCTTTTGTGAACCCATGTTGACTGGGCCTGATCACCCAGTTCTCTTGCATGTGCTTCCTGATAGCACTCAAGATCACCTGCTCCATGACTTTCCCTGACACTGAGGTCAGACTGACAGGCCTGTAGTTTCCTGGGTCCTCCCTGTGGCCCTTTTTGTAGATGGGCACAACATCAGCCAACATTATGTTTAACCCAACATTATGTTTAATAGGAAAGACTTCCTTTAGTTCTTAAACTCACATTCGGTTTTAAAAATAAGGTTTTACAAAATCATGTCCTTTTTACCTTTGTAAGCTGCAACACTGTTAAGAAGCGTCTGTCTTCTCTAATCAACAGGGTTTGGTTTTGATAAGCAAACTTTCATTGAGGCAAGTCATTCGTCTACTCATGTGAACATTATTGTAGCACTGGCATTCTGAAAGAACAACAAATCTCTAACACCACTCTCAGCCCTGTAGTAATTGCAGCTCTAGTATTCACTTGCTTCCATTCTAACACCTCATCGGGCAGAATATTTAAATAAGAGTACCTATACTTGAAATGCTACAAAACATGATTGATTTCTTTTATTTAAAAATAATATTTGTCTCATCTTCTTGATATTGACATATTTGCTACAAAGAGTGTGAATTTGTCAGTGGCAGTTTCATTCATGAGGTGGCTTGTCGAGTCCCAGTCCAGCAAGGTGTTCTGCGTTAGCAAGCCCTGATATTTGCATCATTATAAATGCTTTCAGTTTGGCTTGCAGGATCAGCTATTGACACAGCCCCAGCCTAGGTGTGACAGGGGACAGTATGTGTGGAAGGACTCTATGCAGTCCTTTATCCTTCACAAAGGCAAGAGTGATGTCAGGATCTGATCTTGTCACTTTCTTCAACGTTCATAGCACTCGCTCCCTACTGAAATGAGAGAAAGCAATGCCTTTGCTGGCAGAGCATACCTTTGCCTCGTCTGTAATGGGTGACAGGAGGTTTCTTTCATTGTATTCTTCACATTTTCTCAAACTCCATTCTCCATAAATGCCAGAAGTTTGTTTTGAATATAATTTCAAAAACCAAAGAAAAACACATATCCCAGGATGTGCAGAGAATGGATTGAGAGCAGCCCTGAGGAGAAGGACTTGAAGATGTTAGTTGATGAGAAACTCAACATGACCCATCGATGTGCACTTGCAGTCCAGAAAGCCAGCTGTATCCTGGGCTGCATCAAAAGAAGTGTGGCCAGCAGGTCAAGGGAGGTGATTCTGCCTCTTTAGTCCACTCTGGTGAGACCCCACATGGAGTTCTGCGTTCAGCTCTGTGGTCCCCAGCATGAGAAGGACTTGGACCTCTTGGAATGAGTCCAGAGGAGAGCCACCAAGATGATCAGAGGGCTGGAGCATCTCTGCTATGAGGACAGGTTGAGTGAGTTGGGTTTGTATAGACTAGATAAGAGAAGACTCCAGGAAGACCTTATAGCAGCTTTCCAGTACCTAAAGGGGGCCTACAGGAAAGATCAGGAGGGACTTTTTACAAGAGCATGTAGTGATAGGACAAGGGAAAACAGTTTTAAACTGAAAGACGGGAGATTTAGATTATGTATTAGGAAGAAATTCTTCTCAGTGAGGGTGGTGAGGCACTGGAACCACCAAGTTGGTTGTCCAAACCAACTTGTTTGTTGTCCAAAGAAGTTGTGGATGTCCCATCCCTGGAAGTGTTCAAGATCAAGTTGGATGGGACTTTGAGTGGCCTGATCCAGTGGAATGTGACCCTGCCCATGGCAGGGGAGTTGGAACTAGATGATCTTTAAGGTCCCTTGCAAGTCAAACCATTCTATGATTCTACGTTCCTATGCTTGCAACAAACAAACACGAGGACAAAATAAAATAAACAAATAATTTTTTAAGTTTTAGCTCAATTTTTCTTTCAATTATTAAATAAATGGTAGCAATACTGCTTTATTTTGGGGGTAAAAAGATTATATTGTTGTTCAACTGAAAAAGCTTGCAAAAGCATGCTTTAGAAAACAGACTCTTGGCTACAAATAATCTAAGTACTTAAGTGAATAGGGATTGTATTGTGCAGATGTATATTTACACTAAATCTTAGCAATTTTTTTTTTAATACTGAAATGATTTAGATCAAGACTGAATGATGTTTGAAAGAGTCAGAGATTTTTCATTTATCTGCCACAGTGACATCAAAATACTGCTTGCTTTACCATGTCCATATGAGGACTCCTGTTGTGTTTAATTAGACTATTCTCATGAGTAAGGATAATGTGATCTGTTCCTGTGCCAGGCTCAGGAAGTGCTATTAGCCCCTTTCTCTTCAAAACCAGGGTTTCTTGTAAGTTTAAAATAAAAAGATAGGAAATACAAACTGAAAGGCCATCACAGCATCTAAACTTACCTGCTGTGCATATGTATTGCACCAAGTAGTTCCATTCCTGATTTTAAACTTCCACACAGCAGGGTGCATTAAAGTAGAATTAAAAAACTGAAGTTAGAATTTTCTTGCTACTCTAACTGTAAATGATTTCTACCTGCTTTTTCTATAATTCCTTTTCTTTAGTCTTGAAAGAGAAAAAAGATTAAAAAAAATGTATTTCCAGAGGCAAACTTTGTTATACCCTGTGCAATCTCAGAAACACCGTAACAGGCCATTCAAGTGAGATTATAAAAATTTCAATCACAGTGAAGCAGATGAAGCCAGTATGACTTCACAAAGTTATTTTGATTTTTATTGCAATAGGTTATCAAAATAATTCAGTTGTAATATAAAAACAAGTATTTACTATCTATATGAAATTCATATTATTCAAAATTAAATTTCTCTCCACTTTTTACACTCTGAGCAGTAAAAATAAAATAGACATTATATTTGTTTTCATGGTTGTAAATACTACTGGGAAGAATTCATTAAATTTAAGCTTTTGGGGTAAAAAGAGGTAATAGACTAAGTAGTTAAACAGGCCCCAGATCCACTTAAAGTGTAACTCTTACTTTTAAATGAAAATATGTATTCTATTCGCCATTTTTTCCTTAATTGCTTCCATTATGAGATAATCATAATAAAAGTTGCATAGATTTAAATCGGATTAATGATATTATAGAAAACATATAGCAGAATTTTTTATGGTTATGCAGAGCTCTTGGTTTTGAAAGGGTTTGTTCTGTGATCAATTCGTTAAACTTGCTCTAAGATCATAAGTTTGAGCTGCTTAATCAAATCAGCCATTTTGTTCTCATCTTCTTTATTTTTTACAAACTTAACCATGGGTTCCTTTTCTCTACTGATAAAAATGCAGTAATTTTTATTATTGAAACCATTATTGGGTCAGTTATTATGAAGGTCCGTTGTTAATATTGACCTGTGTGTGGGTTCTCTCCATAACTGATTTTTCTTTTCATTGTTGTTGATATCTTTTTGATATGTAGATTCTTCAGTGTATGTTGTTGGCTCTTGCACAATGGGTATTTGATAACATGAGCACCCAGACAGACCTATTTTCTAGACAACAGTAAGGATCTTAAAAGAAATCGTATTAGTCACTCTTCTCCCTATATTCACTACTCTTTGTTAAGCACTGTGTTTGCTTACAACACGCCAAGCTGCCAGCTATCTTTACAAATTATCCTCTAACTTTCATCACAGTATGGCAAATTCACAAAGAAATCAGTCCCTACTGTCATTATTAGCCCAAGACACTTTTTACAACTAGATCTCCATGTGCTGTTTATAGGGAAAAGTTTTTTTTCTTATAAATCCCAAACTTCAGGTGTCTTAAAAATTATACAAGAAGCAAGGATTCTTTTTAAGTTCCATATGTAGGAGGTAAATGATTGTTACTTCTGACATTTTTCTTTTAATGTGTTTCTAGACAGTAACTTATGATGGAAATTAACTTTTGGTGGAAACAAAACTGCAGTAATACCACAAACTAATTGTTACTGTTATACATGTATATTTATTGGAGAAAAAGACCTAATTCATTGGCAAATGATGTTTAATTTATATCCTTCTCCATGTTTATACTTCAGCTACTTGGAACCAAATAAATGCTTAGACAGAAAGGATGCTAGTCACACGTTTTTATCTATATACCACAGTATGACCAGCAACAGGAGATGTTCAGGTTCGCAAGCTCTTGTATCCCATTACAACCTTTTTCCCAAACAGATACCATTAAATTATAAATTTATGAACTTAACATTTATGATACACTAAGGAGTAGAGATCGATGGAAGGTTTAAAATTGATAGGCTACTTTATGTCAACAAAGTATATATGTTTTATGGCCTAATTTCATTATCAGGGAACACTCAACAGTTTACTGAAGTATCATTGTTATTATCAGCACAAACGTACAGTTAACCGTGAGTATTATTTGACATTTTTTCCCACGCTATTCAACACTTGTTTTCCTCTTCTACTCAGTGCTTGTCAGGCTGTATTTGGAGTACTGCATCCCAGTCTGTCCTCTACAATTCAAGGAAGATATGAACAGACTGGGGATGGGCCAAAGGAGGACCATGAAGTTGATCAAAGACTAGACATAAGGAGCAATTATTTCACAGTGAGGGTGGTGGGACACTGGCACAGGTTGCCCAGGGAAGCTGTGGCTGCCCCATCCCTGCAGGGGTTCAAGGCCAGGTTGGATGGGCCTTGGGCAGCCTGATCTAGTGGAAGGTGTCCTTATCCATGGCAGGGGTGTTGGAACTAGATCATCTTTAAGGTCCCTTCCAAGTCAAACCATTCTATGATTCTATGATCAAAGGCTGAGAGAATTGTGGCCTTTCTTCCTGGAGAAGAGAAGGCTCAGGAGGGACCTCATCATAGTATTCCAGTGCTTGAACAGCAGCTACAAAGGCAACGGAGGCTCTTTTCACAAGAGGCCACACGGAGAAGACAAGCAGCAGCAGGTACAGTTTGCACCAGGAGAAGTTTCATCTCAACGTAAGAAAGAACTTTTTTACAGTGACAACAGTCATTCACCAGAACAGCCTTCCAGGGATGTAGTAGAGTCCCCATCACTGGAGGTTTCCAAGGTGGGACTGGACAGGGTACTAGATAATCTCATCTATGCTCCCTTTCCCACAAAACGTTGGACCAGATGATCTTTGGAATTCCCTTCCAACCTAGGCTGTTGTATGATTCTATGATTATCTTCCTGAAATACGTCAAGCAGACCCTACTCACAGAGAAGTCTGCTGTCTCCCAGGTGTCTGGGTAAGGGACATTGCCAGGAAACTTCCCAGCTTGGTGAGGCCTTCAGACTACTACCCGTTACTGCTGCTTCATGTGGGTACGAAGCCCAGGGGAGATTAAAAGATATTTTAGGGCCTTGGGGTGGCTAATGAGTGTATCTGGGGCCCAAATGATTTTTTTCTTCCCTCCTTCCAGTTACAGGTGATGACACTGTAAGGTTCAGATGGGTCCAGTCTATTAATACATGGCTCCATGGCTGGTGTCAGTGCAACAACTTTGGGTTTTTCAACAATGGGTTGGCCTACACGGCACCAGGATTACAAGTACCAGATGGGAGCCACCTTTCTCAAAGGTGGAGGAGGGTCTTTGCCCCAGAACTCACCGGGCTCGTAGATAGGGCTTTAAACTACATGTGAAGGGGGAGGGGGATAATATCAGGATTGCCTATGACAAGTGGTGGGAGGACAGACAGTGGTTGGAGGGATGGGGTGCTGGGGATGCCATGATGTGGCTGAAGTCCTGTGGAGATGAGTGGGAGGCTCGTGAGGTACTAGGTGTCAGGGAGAAAACTTCTTTGAAACACCTTATAGGTAATAAAGGGTCTGCTAAGAAGGCAATGCGACTGGCAGCCCAGCTGAAGTTCCTCCATACAAATGCGTGAAGCCTGGGTAACAAGGAGGAGCTCGAAGCTACCTGGAACATTGTGGTTGGTGTATATTACAGGCCACCCAACCAAGGAGAGCCAACTGATGAAATCTGCTTCCTCCAGCTACAGGAGGCTTCACACTCACAAGCTCTCATCCTACTTGAGGACTTCAACCACCGTGACATATGTTGGAAAAGTAGCACAGCAAGCTGTAGGCAATCCAGGATACTCTTGGAGTGCATTGAAGATAATTTCTTAATCCAGCTAATAGAGACCCCTACCTGGGGGGATGCAATATTGGACCTGATGGTCACTAATATAAGTGAACTCATCAGTGACATTAGGACTGGAGGGAGCCTGGGCTGCAGTGATCATGCACTGGTGGAGTTCAAGGTTCTGAGAGATATAAGACAGGCGAGGAATATAGTCGGGACCACAAATTTCAGGAAAGCAGACTTCCACCTCTTCAAGGAGTTACAACAAGGCCAAGTACAAGGTCATACACCTGGGTCAGGGCAATTCCCGATTTCAATACAGGATGGAGGATGATGTGATTGAGAGCAGCCCTGCAGAGAAGGACTTGGGGGTGCTGGTTGATGAGAAGCTTACCATGAGCCAGCAATGTGCGCTTGCAGCCCAGAAGGCCAACTGTATCCTGGGCTGAATCAGAAGAAGCATGGCCAGCAGGTCAAGGGACATGGTTCTGCCTTTCTATTACTCTCTTGTGAGACCTCGTCTGGAGTATTGTGTCCAGTTCTGGAATCCTCAATGTAAGAAGGATATGGAACTGTTGGAACGGGTCCAGAGGAGTGTGGGGATTTTCAAAGCAAGCTCAAATATGTCAATGAAGCAAGAGCGGCCTTGGGAGAAGGACGCTATTATGGTTGTTAGAACAAAACCGTGGGATGAGGTGCCAAGAACTCAGTACACACAATGAACTGCATAGGGCATTGTCACATTGCTTAGATAAGCATTTTAAATATGTGACCACTAGCTTATACAATGAGAAAGTTATCACTTATTGTGAAGCTTGCCTTGCCTTCTGATAGTAGCGGGAAAGTACTGAAATGCTATGTTAACAGTAAATAGGTACATGATCAGCACATGATCTGTTAGTTGATTGGTTTATAGCTATGCACTAACAATTGTGATTGACATAGGTTTTAGAGTTGCTATATGATTTGTATTGAGAAGAATATAAAAGGAGTTGGGCTGAGAATAAAGTTGTCTCACTCTGCATCCTGGAATGAGTCTGTGCAATTACAAGATGCGACAGAGGAGGGCTACAAAGATGATCAGAAGGCTGGAGCATCTCCCATACGAGGACAGGCTGAGAGAGCTGGGCTTGTTCAGCCTGGAGAAGAGAAGACTCTGAGGAGATCTTTTAGCAGCCTTCCAGTACCTGAAGGGGGCCTACAAGAAAGCTGGGGAAGGACTATTCACATAGGCTTGTAGTGGTAGGACTGGGGGGAATGGCTATAAACCAGAGAGGGGCAGATTTAGACTAGACATGAGGAAGAATTTCTTCACTGTGAGAGTGGTGAGGCACTGGCACAGGTTGCCCAGGGAAGCTGTGGCTGCCCCATCCCTGGAGGTGTTCAAGGCCAGGTTGGATGGGATGTTGGGCAGCCTGATCTAGTGGGACATCTATCTGCCCATGGCAGGGGGGTTGGAACTAGCTGATCTTTAAGGTCCCTTCCAACCCAAACCATTTTATGATTCTATGATTTATTTAATTGCTTATTTGCTTGCCCCAAAATGAAAAGAATGCGTTGTTCAGGATAGTTCTTTTCCGACATTACTGAAAAGAAAAAAAGTGCCATCATCTATAACAGAGCTGATACACTTCTTCCTCAAGTTCCAAGTACTATTTATTTTTCCTGATTACCTTACCTGATATTTTATTAATTTTGGCTTAATCATTTTGATCTATGACTAGAAGGAGGAATGTGGCACACAGCAGGGAAAAGGAAATATTTTGGATATTTACAGTTGCCCCTAGAAAGAAATGATGCATTTTGGGTATTTACAGTAAGACGAAACTTCTCTCTCATCAGAATTCCAATAAGATTTATATTTAAGGTCATGATCTTGAATTAATTGCTCTGCATCTTTCCTGAAGTAGTGCTTAAAATGGGACTGTCTACTACAGCTGAGACTTTACAGTACTGTCTAGAGTGGAAAGATGATTTCACATCTTGCAGGTTACAACTTTAAGGAAAAAATGCCAGTGGTGTTTGCTTTTATTGCTGCAACATGACATTGTTGACTCTTACTCAGCTTGCGATCCTCCGTTGCCCCTGGATCCTGTTCTGCAAAAGTACATACAACCTGAATGAGCCATATCCTGTATTTGTGCAATTTAGTATGCCTTCTAGAAGTAATGCCTCACACTCGTGTCTGTTCAATAACATCCTGTTTTCTCAGACCATTCCTACAGTTTGTCAGGATCATTTTGAATTCTAAACTTGTCCTCCAATGTACACACAGTTGCTTACAGTGTAGTCTTGTTTGCAGATTTAATAAGTACAAGCTCTGTTCCATCATCCAGATCATTAACGACATTATTCTATAATATCAAACATTGTTCACCCCTGCAGGAGCACACATGGCATTTTCCACGTTGATTGTGAGCCATTGATACCTGTTCTTCATTGTAATGAACAGTATGTATAGATTCATTATAAACCTGTAATGAAAGTTACATATAGACTATGTTACCAAGCCTCACTTTCAAAATATGTTCTAAGACATTCCTAAAAGCTGAACTGACAACAAGATGCACAACACAGAGTAATTTAGGCTGGCAAGGTCACCTTGAAATGTGACTTGGTCTAATTCTCTCTTCTTTGACCCCCTAACCCTCAGTAACCCTGAGGAGTTACTCAGTAGGACCCCCTGGGACATGGTCCTTGGGGACAAAGGAGCAGAACAAAGCTGGCAAATATTTAAGAATGCCTTCCATGAAGCAGAAGAGCACTCAGTCCCCATACGTAGGAAATCGGGCAGGGAAGGGAAGAGACCAGCGTGGCTGAATCGAGACCTGCTGGTCAGACTCAGGAACAGGAGGGAACTGCACAGGCAGTGCAAGCAGGGACAGGTAACGTGGGAAGTGTATAGAGATGCTGCCCAGTTGTTTAGGGATGAGGTCAGGAAGGCCAAGACGCAACTGGAGCTGAGTAACAGCACTTTGTAGTCCACCCATCCAGTACCTCTGTCTCCTCTCTGAAGACAGAGTTTGACAGATCATGTTAAAAGTTTTGCTTATGCCAAGGTAAACAGCATTCACTGTTCTCCCCTTATCCACAGAAGGCAATCAGGTAGGTCAGACATGTCCTGCTTTGATAAATCCACACTGACTGTTCCTAATCATGTTCATCTCCTTCATATGCTGCACAATGGTTTCCAGGAGGACTTATCCCACAGTTTTCCTGGGGACTGGTATGAGGCTAACTGGCCTGTTGTTCCTACAGTCCTCTTTCTCAACCTTCTTCGAGATGATGTGATATTTGTGGTTTTCCAGTCATAAGGAATTGCCTCTGATCACCATGACCTTTCAAAAATAATATTGGGCAGCCTTTCAATGACAGTGACCAACTCCTTCAGCAGTACTGGATGCATGTGTAGATCCATCTTGCTTAAATTATCATCAGCTCACTCTTCTTCTACCATGGGTTGCACTTCACTCCCACAAACTCTGCTGCTAAGCTCAGGGACCTGGGAGGGACCAGGGCCTGGGAGCAGACCTTGACAGTAAAGACTGAGACAAAGAAAGTACTGAGTCCTTCAGCTTTTTCTATATCCTTTGTCACTAGTTCCTCAACTCATTTAGGCAACAGGTCCACGTTTTTCTTTCTCCTCCTTTTCTTTTATGTATAAAAGCTCTTTTGATTCTTAAGGTCCTTTGCCAATTTGAATCCCGATTGAGCTTTTGCTTTCCCCGTTCCTTCCCTGCACATTCAAGTAGTTTCTCTGTAATCCTCCTGGATATCTTGTACCTACTCTGGATAACTTGTCCCTATTTCAACCTTCTGTACTCTTGCTATTTTGCATCTCAGATTAATCAGGAGTTCCCTGTTAAATCAAACTGGCCGTCTACTATATCAGCTTCAGTTCTAGTACACCAGGATAGAGCCATTCTTGCATTTTGAGAAGATGTCCTTGAAGATCAATCTGTTTTCCTGGTCTCCTTTGTTCTTCAGGGAAGCCTCTGATTGGATCCTGCCAAGTAAATCCCTAAACAAACCAAAATTTGTTCTGTCTTCAAAGGTCTTTATTCTGCTACTTGCATTCATTGATTCTCTCAGAATCTTAAAATCCCATCATCACATGATTACTGCAGTTAAAGATTCCGTTGATATTCTTATCACCAACTAGTTTTTCCTCACTTGTTAGTAGAAGACTCAGCAGATTACCTTCATAGTAAATCTCTTGTATCACGTGTGTCAAAAGACTCCTCAGTGGAGTCCAGAAAACTTCAGTTGATTACACAACACCATACCACCAGATATTGGAGCAGTTAAACACTGCATCATGAGAACTTGGGCCTGCAATCGTGAGGCTTCTTTCTGTTCAAAGAAAGCTTTGTCCAGCTCCTGTTTTTGTTGAGCCAGTCTGTAACAGATGCTAATTACAGCTCCCTATGTTGACTCCCTCTATGATCCTGTTACACGAGCTTCAATTTACCGGTTACCTTTTCCATGGCAGAGCTCTGTGTGGTCAAGACTTTTCTTTGTCTAGGGGAGAGCCACTTCTCCTTGGCTTAGAGCCTGTGGTTCCTAAATAGTCTGTATCCATCCATTGCTGTGCTCCAACTTAATGTTAATGAATTAATGTTTTTATACCATATGTGGCATTTCTAGTCAGTGGCATTCCCTAGGAGTTGGTTAAGTAAGAAGCTTGGTGCAACCCTGTTTCCCTCCCCACATACTAAATTACCTGCCTGACAGGCAACTTCTAATATTGTTTTTTGGCTGCTGGCCACAATACATTCACTGTGTAAAAGCTAAGTCAGTTTTTTGTAAATTACTCCTACATATTGGTGAGGAGGAAAAAAAAAGCCCAAGTTTTGAGTGTTTTACATTTGCCAATAAAACAGGTGCATTAATGGAAGAATTTTTGAAAACTGCTTCAGCAGGTACATCCCATGCTGAAGTTCTTGAAGTCATTTGGTCCATACTTTTCAGTATTTAGGGAGTCTTCCTGGGACTGCAATAAAGAGGACGGTTGGAAAGATAAAGGGTGGTGGGAGGCTGGTAAAGTAGACCAAGCTTCTCTGAAGGGGAGACTCCCCTCCTAAAAGGAGCGGAGGGACCCATTTGCAGACCGGACCCGCTCCACAGAGAGGTCTGCTGCTTACCGGGGGCATCAGTGAAGGAGGTAGCTAGAAAACTTCCTTCCCTGGTCCACGAGACAGACTACTATCCTCTGATAGTAGTCCAAACTGGTAATGATGATCTAGTAAACAGAAAGACCAAAGCCATCAAGTAAGACTTCAGGGCCATTGGGAAAATGACGGAGGGCTCTGGGGTACAAATACTGTTCTGCTCCATCCCAAGGCTAAATAGAGAGGAGCTGGAAGTCAGGAAGAAGAATTCGATTGATGCCTGGCTCCGAAACTGGTGTGAGGAGAAGGGCTTTGGCTTCTTTGATCATGGGGTAGCTCATGCACCCCCAGGCTTGCTTGCTAAGGATGGGACACATGTGTCTCCTAGGGGGACTAAAGCCCTTGCTAAAAACCTAGCTAAGCTCATAAATTGAGCTTTAAACTACATGTGAAGGGGGAGGGGGTTGAGCCCAGGCTAGACAGGAATGAGCCTGGACGTGGGGCAGTGGTGATTCGGAGAGGGTGTGCTGGTGTGGACCACCAGTACCTCACCAAACAGAAAGTGGGGGAGGACACACCTGGGGGTGTTAAGGGAGATACAGGCACTCTGGTGCTAGCTACTCCAGTTACCAGGCAATTGGGAACAAACTGTTCCCTCTAAGAGGGCTGAAGGCTCAGCAGCTCAGCTGAAGTGCATTTATACCAATGCACGCAGCATAGGCAATAAGAAGGAAGAGCTGGAAGCTGTTGTAGGGCAAGGAGCCTATGATGTCGTTGCCATCACAGAAATGTGGTGGGATGGCTCATATAACTGGAGTGCAGCTATGGTGGGGTACAAACTCTTCAGGTGGGATAGGAAGGGTAGGAGAGGAGGCGGGGTAGCCCTCTTTGTAAGGGAGAACTTGGACACCATTGAGATGGATTGTGGTGATGAGGAGATTGAGTCCCTGTGGGTTAAAATCAGAGGAGCCCACCAGAAGGTAGATTTTGTGATGGGAGTCTGTTACAGACCACCTAGCCAGGGAGAAGCAGCTGATGAGCTCTTCTATAAACAGCTGGGGTTAATCTCTAGATCAATGCCTCTTCTTCTTGTGGGAGACTTCAATCTTCCTGATATCTGCTGGAAGTACAATAGAGCAGAAAGGAAGCAGTCTAGGAGGTTCCCGGAGTGTGTGGAAGACAACTTTCCTTGCACAGCTGGTGAATGAACCCACAAGGGAGGGTGCCCTCCTGGACCTGCTGTTGGTGAACAGAGAAGGCCTTGTAGGGGATGTGGCAGTAGGTGGACGCCTAGGACAAAGTGATCGTGAGATGATAGGGTTTTCTGTTCTAGGTGAAGTGAAGAGGGTGGTTAGTAGAAAGGTAGCATTAAATTTCCAGAGGGCAGACTTTGAACTCTTCAGAAGGCTGGTTGGCAAAGTCTCATGGGAGACAGTACTTAAGGGCAAGGGAGCCCATGAGGGCTGGGAGCTCTTCAAAAAGGAAATCCTAGCAGCTCAGGAAAAAGCCATCCACATGTTCTGGAAAAAAAGCTGGCAGGGGAGAAAACCAGCTTAGTTGAACAGAGAGATCTTGAGTGATATCAAGAAGAAAAGAAATGTTTATGGGCTCTGGAAGAGGGGACAGGCCTCTTGGGTGGACTACAGGAGGGAAGTGAGATTGTGTAGAGAAAAAATCAGAAGGGCTAAGGCCCAACTTGAAATCAGATTGGCAAAGTCTGTGAAAGATAATAAAAAATCCTTCTATTAATATATAAATAATAAAAGGAGGACTAGGGAGACCATACAGTCCCTATTGGATGCAGAAGGAACAACAGTGACAGGGGATGAGGAAAAGGCTGAGGTACTTAATGCCTTCTTTGCCTCAGTCTTTAATTGTAAAGAAAGTCATTCCGTCTGTGTACAAACCCAGGAGCTAGAGGAGCAAAATGAGGCTCCCGTGATCCAAGAGGAGGTGGTCAGAGCCTTGCTAGCCTGACTAGACACCCACAAGTCTATGGGGCCGGATGGGATTCACCCAAGGGTACTGAAGGAGCTGGCAGATGTGCTGGCCAAACCCCTTTCCATCATCTTCCAACAGTCCTGGAAGACTGGGGAAGTCCCACTGGACTGGAGGCTGGCTGATGTTGTGCCCATCTACAAGAAGGGTCGCAGGGAGGATCCAGGGAACTACAGGCCTGTCAGTCTGACCTCAGTGTCAGGGAAAGTCATGGAGCAGGTGATCTTGAGTGCTATCATGAAGCACATGCAAGAGAACCGGGTGATCAGGCCCAGTCAACATGGGTTCACAAAAGGCAGGTCTTGCCAAACTACCCTGATCGCCTTCTATGACAAAGTGACTCGGCTGCTGGATGAGGGAAAGGCTGTGGATGTGTCTTCCTGGACTTCAGTAAAGCCTTTGACACAGTTTCTCACAGCGTTCTGCTTTGGAAACTGTCAGCCTCTGGCCTGGACAGACAAATGCTCTCCTTGGTGGAAAACTGGTTGGATGGCCGGGCCCAGAGAGTGGTGGGAAATGGTGTGAAATCCAGCTGGAGGCCAGTGACAAGTGGGGTTCCCCAGGGCTCAGGGCTGGCTCCAGCCCTGTTCAATGTCTTTATCAATGACCTGGATGAAGGCATTGAGTGCACCCTTAGCAAGTTTGCGGACGACACTAAGCTGGGTGGAAGTGTCGATCTGCTGGAGGGTCGGGAGGCTCTGCAAAGGGATCTGAACAGGCTGGACCGCTGGGCAGAGTCCAATGGCATGAGGTTTAACAAGGCCAAATGCCGGGTCCTGCACTTGGGGCACAACAACCCTATGCAGTGCTACAGACTGGGAGAAGTCTGTCTAGAAAGCTGCCTGGAGGAGAGGGACCTGGGGGTGTTGGTCGACAGCCGACTGCATATGAGCCAGCAGTGTGCCCAGGTGGCCAAGAAGGCCAATGGCATCTTGGCTTGGATCAGAAACGGCGTGACCAGCAGGTCCAGGGAGGTTATCCTCCCTCTGTACTTGGCACTGGTGAGACCGCTCCTCGAATACTGTGTTCAGTTCTGGGCCCCTCACCACAAGAAGGATGTTGAGGCTCTGGAACGAGTCCAGAGAAGAGCAACAAAGCTGGTGAAGAGGCTGGAGAACAAGTCTTACGAGGAGTGGCTGAGAGAGCTGGGGTTGTTTAGCCTGGGGAAGAGGAGGCTGAGGGGAGACCTCATTGCTCTCTACAACTACCTGAAAGGAGGTTGTAGAGAGGAGGGTGCTGGCCTCTTCTCCCAAGTGACAGGGGACAGGACAAGAGGGAATGGCCTCAAGCTCCACCAGGGGAGGTTTAGGCTGGACATTAGGAAAAAATTCTTTACAGAAAGGGTCATTGGGCACTGGAACAGGCTGCCCAGGGAGGTGGTTGAGTCACCTTCCCTGGAGGTGTTTAAGGCACTGGTGGGTGAGGTGCTAAGGGGCATGGTTTAGTGTTTGATAGGAACGGTTGGACTCGATGATCCGGTGGGTCTCTTCCAGCCTGGTTATTCTATGATTCTATGAAGCTATTTACACACTTCTGTGAAGTGACAAATTTGTCTTTACTTTCACAGTTATAATTTTCTTGATACAAATATACATTTTTCAGAAACCTTTTTATAAGTGTACAGGATCTTTGTACATGAAAGTCCGCAAAGAGCATTTATTTACTAAGGTATCTAGTGAACTAGGGGAAGCACCCAGGAAAGTGATACCTTCCAAAATGTGCCTCATAAGGGCTGTAGAAGTTATTGCAAGATATTCTAATGTATCATTTGATAATTAGTAGGTGATCAAGCAATTAGGCTGCCATAATATGTAAGCACAAGGGAGCAGTTATAATTGCACAGGAAAAGTTAACTTTGGCATTTCTGGGCTGTAGAAACATCATTTCTATATCTTTTTTGTTATTTCTCTTGAGTAAATGGAAGGTAGCTTTTCAAAATACATTAATTAAACTAATCTACGTAGAACTTCATCAACCACTTTTTTATATATTTTTTTCTTCCATTGAAATAACTTCAACTTATTTCTATTTATATTAATATGATTTCTATTTCTAATATTTCTATTTATATTAATATGATCCAGTATATTTTCCCTACAGGTTGTACAGACTTGGTGCTAATGTTATATTTGACCAGAACTGTCAATGTCTGTGCGCCTTGTATACTTTGCTTCTTAAAGGTTTGCATGTTTTATAAAAAGGGGCTTATCAAGGCTCACAGCTTTCACTCATTTTCTTGGATAGCTATTGTGTTTTTATTAACCTCCACACAGTTCCATTACTTGCAGTTTCCAACATTAGGTGGACACATCAATGCCATCTTTAATTTCTTTATAGATCATTTGCAAGCTATGTGGGTTTGATGCAGGTGTGAGGGAAGCAAGGCAGTCTTTCCTTCAGCTTTTAACTTCACTGTTGAGTATGGATAAATGTTACATAAATAATTTCTCCTATCATGGATAGTTTCTCCACTGTTTAACAGAAGAGCCCAATGGATCTTACTATAGTATTATATTTCCACATTTACTTCTTTTTTAAGCTTTAAAGATTCTTCATACTTCCCTATCCAGGATATAACACTATCTGTGGGAACTCCAGGCTCTCTAACCAGTACCTTTGTATTTTTTTGCATAGTTAAGCAAAATTGTAAGTAAGATATTTTATGTCATACCTCTTTCCCTCCCACCCCCCAGAATTTTGTCATTATTTGTTTTTATGATGCCTTAAAAGTTTAGATAGTCTCTTTTCCTTACTTACTACAGAGTATTCTTCTTGCTTATATTTTGGATAGGCTCATTTGGAGTTATTTTTAGCCTCCTGAAATCAAGTTTTAGCAAGGTCAGCCTAAGAAGGCTTTTTTTTTCCCAACATAGTTCAGTTTGTGAATGGTTTGCACTATTGATTGGACTTCCATTCTTGCATTTAAAAGCAAAAATAGAGTCATTACTTTATAGGCTTTTTCTTTTGCAAAACTGATCCCATTTTGGCTTGCTGATGATCAAAGACACTGATAAACATCTTATATTCACTATCTGTTTGCTCGGCCTTCTGCCCTCAGACCAATGCCCTCCCAGAATATAATTTTGTTTCAGCATCCATTTTCTTTCTGAGCACAGGGAGTGCAGGGTGGACAGATACCTGTGCCTAATCTTTTTTTATTTTTTCCTGTGCATTTGCAGAAATGGTCTATTTGACCAGTTCCACTGACAGATTTTTTGTTGTTCTCTGCCTGCTATAAAGTCTAGTAAGTACGGCATTATGGTTTGGATTATTTGTGGGCTCTGTCTCTCTGTAGAGAAAAGAAATTGCCTAATAAAGCCTGCCTTGGAAGACCTACTTCTCTTTCTCTGTTTTTTTTTGTTTGTTTGCTTCCAGTGGGGCAACTACCCCTGTATATAATTGCCTCCAGAGTTGTCAAGTGTTCTCATATCCTATATGAAATGATGACTAAGAGAAACTAAACAGTGACTAAGAGAATAAGAACTTAGAGCAGGATTGTAGAGTAAGCATCTCTGTTCACCAGGAAGTTCTCTTTAACAGCTCTAGGGCTCTGTCTTTGTGCAAGCTTCCCTCTCTTTGAACTGGAAAGTCAAGGTCTTTTGTTTTCTGCCTTCCCATCATTTTTTTTTTGCTCCTTTCTGCATTAAGAACCAACAGAAAGGATAAAAACTGCCCCACTGCCTTATTATTCTCACAGCTGCGGCAGCATCCTTGCAACTAGGAACCAAAGGATCAAAACTGCTCAGGTTAAGAGATATACTGTTAAGTAGAGTATTACAAGAAAACTGAGTAAAGCCAGCAAAACTGTATGCATAGGATAAAAAAAAATCAGTTTTCATGATATCCTCTTTGGCCTCTCAAATAAAATAAACTCAGTCTTACCTGTTAGTAATTGGACTTGCAGGTGTTCAGATGGTGTTAACTTGTGTGTTATATAGATCTATAAGCTTCAAGATGAGGTTTAGATGGGCAGCAGCTGAAGCTGAAATGTTGACCTCAGAGCCAGGAAATGGTCCCTGTAATTTTCTGTAACAGTCAGTAAAATAGATATACTTGATATATAGTATCTCGTACAAGTAACTCTCATTCCCTTAGAAGATGGCATCACAGTTTAAAGTATTTGTCTGTTCCATAGTCTAGGAACTTGACAAATTCAAAGGTCCCAGCTACTCTCAGATAATCCAAACACTGCAAATTATTTTTAAATCATTCTTCAGAAATCATTTTCAAGATATATTTTACAACATGAAGTCAGAATTTCAATGTTCTCTTTTAATCCTTTGGACTGGTTCTCCAAGTCCTCCATCTTTAGATAATAGCATAAAAACAATTTATGGAACCTATGGTGTGGATACTTTATACCAATAGTCAGAGCATTACCTTTCATTCAGTAGTTGGTCAAGGTCTATTTATTAAGGTTGCTTAAAGGACTAAAATTTCTGCTGGTACTTCTCATGCTGCATGCTGAGTTCCTGGTTTAGTAGACCCTCAGTACTCATTTTGATTGTTGCTTTTCCTTGAAGATTGCTTTCCTCATGGCTTAGTTACTGAAGAGTAAAGTAATTCCTGAGCTCCTACTGTCTCCTCCTAGATAGGTTTCCATGAAAGCATTCACCTTAGGTACTCAGCTGTAGCTGGTTTACCTTCAAGCTAATGTATCCCTTCCTCAGCTTATTTTCCTAGACCTCCTTCTCAAGCCAAAGCAAAGCTTTTCATCCCGGATATATTTATACTGATTTTCTTCTTCCTGGAGAGGTCTGGATTAAGCCCACAGTAACATTTCCACAGAATCTGGTTTTGACATTTTCAGAACGGGAAGTACATTCAAAGAGTCTGTGTGGGTTTCAAATGGCAAATGTACATGCCACTTCTTAATTTTGAGGACTATCTTAGAGTGTATGATAATTTATATGGACTCAACTCACATAATCTCTGCTGCAATCTTTCTGGAAACCTATTGAAATTTGTAACTACAATATTGTTCAGTCTGTAGTTTGATACTGCATTGCATTTTGTGTAATACTTTACACACATACCTAAGATTTGATAGATAAATCTGTTGATTTCTGTTGATACTACAGTAGGCTTCTTATTCATGTCCACAAAGAAGACACAGCAAGTTTCTACTGTGTTAAAAAAGAAAGAATCCTATTTGTGTTATTGTAGCTAAGCTTCTCAGCCTGTGTTCTGTCTCTACAAATTTAGAATCCTGACAATGAGGTGTCTTTATTACCAAGTAAAATGTTGTTGAAGTTGAAGTTGTCATGCTTATTAGTTTATTAGAAAGGAATTACATTTCCCATATCTGGGATACAGAGGCGCAAGAGAGTAGAATCTTTGTAAACTCTGCATCCCACAGAAACATTTATTGCAAGCCGAGCAACTACTTGCCTTTTCAAGCAGTACTAGGTATATCTAAATAGATATTATTCTCTACATAGCTATCAGAAATAAATTTAAGGACAGATTTTTGAGTATTGACTGGGTTTGAGGCACAATTATTCATGATAGTGCTTTAGGTGATTTACATGCCTAGGCACAACACAATTGAGGAAAGAACTTAAAGAAAAACATAACAAAATCCCTTGAATGCATAAATTTCAATCAGAATGTGCAGAATTTTTCATTGCTATAAAAGGGCTGAAAATTCTTCCTGGAATAAAAAGTTCTGTATTTATTTTCAACTTCTGTTTTGCTTGTACATATTTAATCCTGTGAGTATTTTTTCAGTTTCATGACTCTAGCTTATTACATTATCCAATTGTTAATGTAGTTTGCATAAATGAGTACCATATATACTACATTGCTTTTATATACACTGCAACAAAGAAGGATTATACTCTTTGCTGATGTCTGTTTTATTTATAAAAGAATCATAATATAAATATGATTCTGAACATCTGAAATTGTGCGTGTGGCTATGTAATGTTTTACTGTCAGTGTTACTCTTATTGCTTCATTCACCCTTTGGTTTCTTTTGTTTTCATTTTTCATTGTGTCTGATTACAATATTTGGGTTTTGACCGTATTTCAGTATCCCCAGGAAAACTTGTTCTTCTTTTGTTTGCATAAAGTAGGTGCAATAGGACCCTCATTCAAACTACAGGTTTTTAGTGCTGATAAATAACGAATGCTAGTTTTAAAGTATGAATTTTTAGTCAAATTGTAAAAAAAAAATGGTGCACTGGTACAATGAGGCTAGTAATCCTACACAAAAACAGGATTTCTCATCTTTTTTTTTTCGGAAGCCTGCAATGGGAATACCACCTTTATTGAACCCAGAGGTAAACAGAGGTAGAAAAGACTTGCTTACGTGACTGTGAATTTCTGCTGTATCATCACTGTTATTTTCTTATATTAAAATTGAAGGTATGGAGGAAAATTAAAATAGATGAACCTTTACATTTCGGTTGTATGTTGGAAATTGTGTTATAAAGGCATGTGTACAGCCTGGTCCTAATGGAAACTCAGTGATGGTGCTGTGCTACTTATCACCTAAATATTCTTATTTATTACTAATAGTAGTACTGTAACTCTTTTAATATGAAGCCAATGTGTTAAATTAATGCAAACCTTGATAGTTTTCTTCTTCTGTAATACATCTTTAAAAAGCAAATAGAGTCTGATAAAAATGTAAAAAGGGCATCACTGTACTCTTACCCTCACGAAATTTCATCCTCTCTTCCACTAAGAGTTAGATTCTTAATTCATATAAGTCCTTATTTCAATTGGATACCACTGAAAATAATGTCATAGCGTGTATTGCTGTGGATAAGAAGCTGGCTGATAAGAAGAGTTTTTGTACAGTAACCTTATACTACAAATGTAATTAGGTATGAGAGAATCTTGAGATGTCTGCAGTGTAAACATTAAACATTGATCACCTGCTGATTTAATTTATGAGCATAAACATATTTGAAGACAGTACCTTGAATTTAGCACACTGGCATAAATAAAGAAAAGTGCAATTGAAAGGTCATTAATGTTTGTTTGGGTGACAATAGAGTGGAAAATCTCAGGCCAGATAATTTATAACAACAGGAAGAAAATTCCATCGTCAAAAGCAGTAGCACCAGGAGCAGCACAACAGCCCCTTTTCACCAGTTCACAGACCCCAATAATATATGTTGCTTCCTTATCAGTGTCAGTACTGTCATGATAATTTTTAACAAAGTGGAAGACCCATAGGTGACACTGCTTTCTTTTCATCTGGTACTGTACTAAATAAGTAATGAATGCATATATTTATTGGATTATTAAGCTGCTTCACGCATGTCTAGCAGAGTCTAAATGTACCAGAGATAATAACAGTAAGTTAAACTTGGTGAGTAAGCTAGGAATTGCTCACACAGAAAACTCAGCACACTCAAAATATTTATTTATGAAGCCTTTTTAAAACATTGTTTGTTAGTTCTTCCACCAAGAACAAATAGTAATTTCCTCCAAACTAAGCCTCCAAAAGATTAGATTTAGAATAAAATTTGCTGAAATGAATGATGAATTTCCCTCAAAGTGAAAACAGAAACACAAGGAAATGAGTTAACCCAATATTCACATGCAAAAGATACAAATCTTCAAGTATTAGCCCATAACTATGTCTTTGGTGCATACCTGGAAATGCTCATGTCTTTGGTTCCCACTTCCTAAGTTTATATTTGACAATAACTTATCATTACCTTTAATAAGCCTCTCACAATTTTATTACCTACACATAACATAAAAAGGAATAACCAAAATCACGGGCAATATATCTTTTTTAAAGAAAACTCAGAGCTTAAATTTTTTCACACATACAAACTTCTGGGATTACCTTGTGTACACATAAGAGATAGGACCTGTCTTGTCAGACTTTAGATACCTAAATCTTATTTATCCAAGGATGCAGTCTGACCAGCATTTATTTGACTGACAGTGCTCACTGAAATAGGTCCTAACTTCATACTAAGTTTTCCCCTCCTTACTGTCCACTGAATTACACTAAGACATCTGTTTGTGGGTCAGTTATGACAGTTGTTTAAAGCAACACTCATCAGAAGGTGGTTCATCTTAAAGGCAGTCAGCCCATGCTGCTTCTTTAGTCAACAAGAACACCTGGAAGACTGTTGGCTCTAGTTTGGAGTTATGACTTGTTAATTGCAGGTGTTCATCTCCACTGATTTTAAAAATGGCCAAGGGTGGCAAGAAGCACAATTAAGGGAACTTCAGGCTATCCCCTGTGAAAATCATGAAACAAGTCTGCTTGAAAGTCACGTTTGACTGCATGGATTAAAAATAGGCAATTCAGAATAGTAAGCACGGACTTGCTGTGGGTAAATCCTTGAATGCCTCGCTCTGAGTTCAGTATCGACTCTGCTTTGAGCAGAAGGTTGGACTTGACACCTCCCAGGGTCACTTCCAGCCTGAATGATTCTTTGTCTCAATGACTGACTGTATTTTAACTGAGGACGGTGATGAATGGGAATAGTGACTTTCAGCAAAGGAATTACAAAATGAGGAAGCACTTTAAGAATACAGGAGACTAGCATTTACAATAGTTTTGTCTTACTTACAAATTAATTGGCCATAGGAATAACATTTACTGAGAATAAAGTAAATGTCAAAAATTTTGAAAGATTTTTTTACAATTCTGGTAGTTTTTCTTGATAACAATTATGCTGTGGTTGCTGTGCTTACCTTATATAATCCCATTGTGCTTACACTGTGTAAACTTATTTTTCTTCCCCTGTGATTTCATTTCCATAAGAAAAAAAATACCACTTCAGACTAGATAAGATATCAGAATAACTACTTATGGAATAGGAAGTTTTATAACCTTCACATTCTAGTTCAGACCTTATTCACAGCTTACTGAACTGGTGAAAATTAAATTTATAAAAATGCAGAAGTCATCTAGAGGCTTGCCTACACCTATATGTCAAAAAGCTGGGTAGGTAAGCAATTAAATTTGTCTTTATGTAACTATGAGTGAAAATCATAAAAGTCATCTAACGTAATATCATATGTCTGGAAGCTGAACCTCTAAGACCTGGCTATTCACCATTTCACCATCTTTTCTCCTCACAATCAAGTGAGGAAAACAAACTTTTGTTGAAAGTGGAATGTGTAAGCTTCCTTCAGAGAACTGTAGAATAGCTGAGTTTGGAAGGGACTTCTGGAAGTAATCTGGTCCAACCCCCATGCTCAAGCATGGCCACCTAGAGCTGGTTGCCCAGGACCCTGTCTAGACAGCTTTTTAATACTTCTAAGAAGGGAGGCTCCACAAGTGTCCTGGGCAACTTGAGCTGGTGCTCAGTCACTCGCACAATGAGGAAGTGTTCCTCATATTCAGGGAGAACCTCGTGAGTTTAATTTTTTGCCCATTGTTTCTTGTCCTGTTGCTGGGCACCACCAAATACAGCCTTCTTCAATCTTCTTTATGCCATCCCATCAGGAACTTATATAGGTTACTAAGATCCCCCTGAGTCTTCTGTTTTCCAGGTTGAACAGTCCCAGCTCTTTCACCCTTTCCTCATTTAAGAGATGCTTCAGTCCCTTTATCATCTCCACGGCCCTTTGCCGAACTCTATGCAGCATGTCCCTGTTTCATAGAATCATAGAATCACCAGGTTGGAAAAGACCTCTTGGATCATCAAGTCCAACCATTCCTATCTGCCACTAAACCACGTCCCTGAGCACCTCGTATACACATCTTGTAAACACCTCCAGGGATGGTAACTCAACCACCTCCCTGGGCAGCGTGTTCCAGTGCCCGATGATCCTTTCTGTGAAAAAATTTCTTTCTGATATCTAGTCTGAACCTCCCCTGGCAGAGCTTGAGGCCATTTCTCTTGTACTGGGGGAATTCAGAACTGAGCACAATATTCCAGGTGTGGCCTTGCCAGTGCTGAGTAGAGGGGAAGGATCACCTCCGTCAACCTTCTGGTAACACTCCTCCTAATATCCTCTGGTGTATCAGTCTCTGCCCCCAGCTTGGTGTCATAGAATCATAGAATCATAGAATAGTTTGGGGAGGAAGGGACCTTAAAGACCATCCGGTTCCAACCCCCCTGCCATGGGCAGGGATGTGTCCCCTAGATCAGGCTGCCCAAGGCCCCATCCAACCTGGCCTTGAACACTTCCAGGGATGGGGCAGCCACAGCTTCCCTGAGCAATCTGTGCCAGTGCCTCACCATTCTCATAGTGAAGAAATTCTTCCTTATGTCTAGTCTAAATCTGCCCCTCTCCAGTTTATACCCATTCCCCCAAGTCCTATCACCACAAGCCTTTATGAATAGTCCCTCTCCAGCTTTCTTGTAGGCCCTTTTCAGGTACTGGAAAGTGTCTGTAAGATCTCCTCTGAGCCTTCTCTTCTCCAGGCTGAACAAGCCAATCTCTCTTAGCCTGTCCTCACATGGAATGTTCTCTAGCCCCCAAATCATCCTTGTAGCCCTCCTCTGGACCCGTTCCAGCAGTTCCATATCCTTCTTATGTTGAGGATTCCAGAACTGGACACAATACTCTAGATGAGGTCTCACAAGAGAGGAATAGAGGGGCAGAATCACCTCCCTTGGCCTGCTGGCCACACTTCTTTTGATGCAGCCCAGGATATGGTTTGGCCTTCTGGGCTGTGAGTGCATACTGCTGGCTCATGTCGAGCTTCTCATTGGCCAGCACCCCTAAAATCCTTCTCTGCAGGGCTGCTGTTAATCACGTCATCCACCATCGTGTGCTGAAAACGGGGATTGCCCCAACTCAGGTGCAGGACCTTGCACTAGGTCTTGTTGAACCTCATAACATTCTCATGGGCCCACTTCTCCAGCCTGTCCACGTCCTTCTGGATGACATCCTGTCCGTCCGGTGTGGCAACTGCAGCTTGGTGTCATCTGCAGTCTTGCTGAGGGTATACTCTGCCCCATCATCCAGATCATTAATGACATTGTCTAGGATTCTCGAAGTGCTTCAGGATGAGTTATCCTACTCACTGCAGATGCCTATTTCTGTCCATTAGCTGTGGACAACATCTGTGGTTGCTAGCTCCGGCTTAGATATCTAGATTAGTTAGCTTAGTGTGGTTGCTAAATCTGGAGCAGATTAATCTGACCTGAAGGGAACAATCTGGATTTGAGAGAGGCAAAGCATTCTGACCTCTAAATGGCCGCACACGTTCAACAACTTTGAATAGTCAGGTTAAGAGATGTATCCCTAATAAAATTAAACTGTTTCCCACAGCAACTATCACACACTTCCTACTACTATGAGACCCACGTCACCCTTTTTAATGATTTATTTGTTCTCACTCTTCAATCATTTTCTTTTTGTACAGCTTTACTGTGTCACCAAGTCAGAATCTTTTGGAACCACTTCAGCTGTTCCCTGTATTTATACTTTTCTGTATTTCCATTTCTTCACTAATTATAGAAAAAATCATATTTCAACAAGATGCTACCATACCATCTCCTTAATAATTTGGTTCACTTCTGAAGTCTTACAATTTTCTTAAAATCTCTATAAAGTTACGTTTAGAATGAATTATTCTAGATGATGTCATAGTAGTGCCAAATAAAAAAAAACAAACTCATCTTTCTTTTTGTACTTGATGTCTATATTCAGTGTCAAGAATCATTGCTAATGCCAGGTTAAGGTTTCCTGGTTTTATGCCCTTCCAGGGTGTAGCAAAATCAAAACCTCAGATAATCAGATAAATATCGAGTTAAGATACAAGCAAATGTAAATTTAACATTTCCTTCAATTCGATGCCAAAAATACTTACATATTTGATTTTGGCATTTTTGCAGGTAATAGGGGGAATTGGGCGAATGCCAGAGGACAAAGGAGGACCTTTTATACTCCAGTTTAGTTAGTCCACTGCATGTTTCTCTAACTGATCTTACTAATACCATTTGGGCCAAAAAACTGCCATGTACCTCTACTGCTACAATATTTAAGACTTAGTCAAGGATCAGTTCCACCTTTAGAAGCTTAACTCAGTCATTTATGCTGGAAGCCAAGTGTCCATACGTTCCTCTGTAATCCACACAAAGTGAAATGCCTACTGAAATTCTGGGTCATCCTTTGCAAATACCTCTTCTTGTTGACTACAGAGTCATTTTAGGGTCATGGTACACTACCCTGCACTTAGAATTCCAGGTGAAATAAAAGATAGGTGAAATGAATCCAGGTCTTACTGCTGAAAGCAGATAGTCTGGATCATAGAACAGCAAGAAGGACAAGCGTGTTAACACTTCTGGCATTGATTTTCCAGGAGGCCAAGAGAAAGATTAATTTTTTTTAAGAAATAAGATTAATTAAAGCTCTTGCACTTATTATACACATTTGCTGTACTATTGTGGACAGTCAAACATTCTGTAAAATACTTTTGTAGCTCAATCTACACAATTTCTCTATGGTTTCCTATAATGGAACAGAAATAAAAGTCATGGTATAAAATATATAGTCATTGGATTTTCTGAGAGGACATGGAAAGACATTACAGGTCCTAATTGTCAGAAATGTTAACAGTTAAATATTATGTTGGTTAAAGTAATTTTAATGCATGAAAAATGATCTTCTATCCATCACTTCTACCATCTTCAATATTTGTAATACGGAAGGGCAAGGTGCACCTACTTCACATCAAGTTGCAATATATTCACCCATGACAGCTAGTGTGTTCTCTCTTCACTGATTGATCTTGGTCAGCCTGTTAATTTATTTAGGAAGAAATTGCTCGGATCAGGTAGGATGCTTTAGAGGGAGATTATGCCTTTCCTGAAGAGCAACTGAGCACCTTCAGGAAGTAAACGTTGGAGACTGCCGAGTGTTGCAAGAGGGAGAGGGAAAGAGAAAAGTCACCTCGAGAAGCTGTGCACTCTAAGTTCAGCAACAGAGTGGTGCGAAAAGCAGAGTAGTAGTTGTGACTCTTGCCTCACAGCACCAGTAACATAAGTTTAAGGGTGACTCCTTGAATCTACAGGTTCCTGTGATAATTAGTAATCTGCAGTCTTTCTTATTTGCCGTGCCATGCCTATGAATTTCCACCTTCTTGATACACGTTTCTTGTAAGAGATAAAGAGTTAATCTAGCAAATTGATCCTTTAAAGATATTTTCCTTTTTACTTTTCTGAATTATTGTTGAGAAATAGTTGAACAAATGCAGGAATGTAGAATTTATTCATCTGTCATTTGGAAATTATAGTTTAATGCATCAAAAAAGTTAAGCTTGCCCACTCTTTATTTGCACTATACTACTGCCAAAAAGGATGTAGGTGCCCTAAAAGACAGATCAGTTAGGGATAATCTTTGCTTGCTTGTTCCTGATAATCAAGAAAAACCAGTTCCCGAACGAGTGAAATTCTAGAACTGAAAAACAACTGGAAAATTAATCTACTTTCATTTTCTTACCATATATTATTGGCATAAATATTACATGTGGGATAAAAATTAAATTAAGAAAAAACATCAACATGCCCTGTTTGTAGCTTCTTAAGATATCGAGTTGGGTCCACACATCACAAATTTTGTCAAATGTGCAAACCTGATGAACTGAAGCATGCAGTGTATACGACTGTCTTTGTTGGTGAGTCCCTAGCAAGGAATATCCTTAACAGCCCAGCATTTCCTGAGGACTTCAGAGGTCTTCATCTACCTCTGAGGAACCAGGAGTTCTGAAGAGGATGAATTTAGCTAAAGAAGGCCTCATCTGAGCCTCATGCCTGATCTTTTTCTCTCTTTCTTTTTTTTTTCCCCCTCTAAAAACCCCCTAAACAGTTAAGGGGGGTGGTTGTTTAGTGTTTTCAGTTTTGTTTTATGAATGGAATGAAACCAATAATATTATCTGAAAAAATGTAAGCTGGCAAGTGTCCTGGCTAGAGGTAACCTGTACATGGCAAGGTGGCCCAGAGAGAGCTCAGAAGTTTTGTTTATTTGACAATAGAAGGAATATCCAAGGTTTCCTCTCCATGCAAAGAATTCTGGGACCATCTGTATTGTGGGTCCTTCCCAAAAAGAGCAGGATGACAGCAAGATCTCTTGTTTCAGGGTGTGGCAGCAAAAGTGTCAGCACAACAAACCTGAGTAGTAAAAAGAACAATTCACAGTGAAAAAATAAACCCCAAAACCCCCTTATAATATTAATTCACAGAATCACAGAGTCACTAGGTTGGAAAAGACCCACGGATCATTGAGTCCAACCATTCTTAACAACCACTAAACCATGCCCCTCAGCACCTCATCCACCCATCCTTTAAACACCTCCAGGGAAGGTGAATCAACCACCTCCCTGGGCAGCCTGTTCCAATGCCCAATGACCCTTTCCATTAAAATTTTTTTCCTAATGTCAAGCCTGAACCTCCCCTGGCGGAGCTTGAGGCAATTCCCCCTTGTCCTGTCCCCCGTTACTTGGGAGAAGAGGCCATCACCCTCCTCTCTACAACCTCCTTTCAGGTAGTTGCAGAAAGCAATAAGATCTCCCCTCAGCCTCCTCTTCTCCAGGCTAAACAACCCCAGCTCTCTCAGTCATTCCTCATAAGACTTGTTCTCCAGCCCCTTCATGAGCTTTGCTGCTCTTCTCTGGACTCACTCCAGAGCCTCAACTTCCTTCTTGTGGTGAGGGGCTCAGGACTGAACACAGCATTCTTCTGTGAGATTTCTTTTGTGATGAAAATAATGTTGAGAACAGACCAATGCTTTAGCTATTGCTGAGCCGTGCTTACCCAGTGTAAGTATCTTTTCTCCTCCTCACACTGCCCTGCTGGTGAGCAGGCTGGGGGTGCAGAAGAAGTTGGGAGGAGACACAGCTGACCGGAACTGACCAAAGGGATGTTCCATACCGTATGATATCATACTCAGCATGTAAATCTGAGGGAAGAAGGAGGAAGGGCGAGGGGAATATTTGAAGTCATATTTGTCTTCCCACGTAACTGGTACACGTGGTAGAGCCCTGCTTTCCTGGAAATGGCTAAATACTTGCCTGCCTCTGAGAAGCAGCGAATTAATTCCTTTTTTTTCTTTGCTCATGTGCCTGGCTTTTACTTGACCTAATATTATGTGTATCACAACCCATGAGTTTTCTCACTTTAACCCTTCCATTTCTCCCTCCCATCCCACTGTGGGAGACTGAGCGAGGAGCTGTGTGGTACTTAGCTGCTGGCTGGGACTAAACCATAACAAATGATTAAGAAAGCAAGAGGGTCTCAATTGCAACAGAACTCTCAAATCTTACCAACTTCCTTGCCTTACCATATCACGTTGCAAAATTTATAACCATAGAAGACAGTGCAAGGCAATGCTTGGATCCTGGTACTACAAGTGTTGGAGGAATTTAAATCTGGATTTCAATTTCACCTATTTAAGTTCAACTTAATTAATGTCCTTGATCTCCACCCCCTGCTGGTCTATAATTGATAGAAAATATGTTAAATGAAATTGATTAGGTTCAATGAATTATAAAATAGGGATAAATAGCGCTGTTGTTTCATTTTGTGTTTATTTAGTATTGAATTGGATAAACTCAGTGTGGTTTTGAATTGGTACTGTGCAGGCTAAATGCATTTGTGTTTTAAATGTTGCCAGAGACACCAATTAGAGATATATCCTGTCATAATAGGCACTGTGGAAGTATTACTTCCTAGAATAAATGTTTTTTTATTTGCAAGGAAAAAATCTTGTATCATTTATAGTTGCACAGTCTTGTACATAAGCAGTGAAGAATTTAGGCACATTGGGAGTTTTGTATGACATCAGAACTGAATTTGACTTGAAACCTGGGAATATAAAATTAAACTTGGAACTGTCTATGCTTCACTTGAAGTACCAAATACCTTTTAAGATGTAAACCACCTTTTTAACTGTAAAAGAACACTGATCTATTATTTTTTTGTAGATGAGCACATACAAAAGGCATGTTTTTTCTTCTTTATCTACTCTCTTTAGATTTTCTGGCATGTAAAACTGGTATTTGACTTGTTTACTGAGTATCAAGCCAATACAAGCAAGTAATTTGCAATTTATACCATTACCTTTAATTTTTCTACACCCTGTGCATGTTGATATCACCATCAATTTATATGACTGTTCATTCTGTGTGTGAAATTTTAGAGTACTAAATGTAATATCCCTACATTAATTTGGTCCTTGCAGTTTACTGTGTATGGGATTATTTTATTTTATATCCCTCATTAATTCTGTTACAATCTCTTGTGTTTTATGTAGAAAAAGCCTGTGAAATTTCTACTTGTGAGAATTCAACCATAATTTTAGAGACTGAAGTCAGGGGCAGGCTTGCGTACAAATTTATTTGGAATAGAATAGAATAGAATAGAATAGAATAGAATAGAATAGAATAGAATAGAATAGAATAGAATAGAATAGAATAGAATAGAATAGAATAGAATAGAATATTTTAGTTGGAAGGAATGGCTGAGAGAGCTGGGGTTGTTTAGCCTGGAGAAGAGGAGGCTGAGGGGAGACCTCATTGCTCTCTACCTGAAAGGAGGTTGTAGAGAGGAGAGTGATGGCCTCTTCTCCCAAGTGACAGGGGACAGGACAAGAGGGAATGGCCTCAAGCTCCGCCAGGGGAGATTTAGGCTGGACATTAGGAAAAAATTTTTCACAGAAAAGGTCATTGGGCAGTGGAACAGGCTGCCCAGGGAGGTGGTTGATTCACCTTCCCTGGAGGTGTTTAAGGCACGGGTGGACGAGGTGCTGAGGGGCATGGTTTAGTGATTGATAGGAATGGTTGTACTCGATGATCCGGTGGGTCTCTTCCAACCTGGTTATTCTATTCTATTCTATTCTATTCTATTCTATTCTATTCTATTCTATTCTATTCTATTCTATTCTATTCTATTCTATTCTATTCTATTCTATTCTATTCTATTCTATTCTATTCTATTCTATCCTATCCTATCCTACCCTATCCTACCCTATCCTACCCTACCCTATCCTACCCTATCCTATCCTATCCTATCCTATCCTATTCTATTCTCCAACTGCCTAACCACTTCAGGGCTAACTATGGTCCAAATGCCTCTTAAATACTGACAGACATGGGGCACCAACCACGTCTCTGGGAAGGCTGTTCCAGTGTTTGCCCTCTCAGTAAGGAAATGCTTCCTATATCCAGTCTAAACCTCCCCTGGTGTAGCTTTGAACCATTCCCACAGCACTTGTCCTTGGATACCAGAGAGAAGAACCCAGCACCTTCTTCTCCACTTCCCATCTCAGGAAGGTATAGAGAGCAATGGTATCACCCCTTTTCTCTGAACTAGACAATCCCGAAGTCCTTAGCTGGTCTTCATAGGAGATACTTTCCAGCACTTTCACCAGCTTTGTTGTCCTCCTCTGGAAGCATTCAAGTAATTTAACATCCTTCCTAAATTGTGGAGCCCCAAACTGCACACAATACTCAAGGTGCAGCTGCACCAATGCTGAATACAAATAACCACATCTTTTGTCCAGCTGGTTTTGCTGTGTTTGATCCACCTCAGGATGCAGTTTACCCTACTGGCTGCCAGGGCACATGACTCATTTTGAGCATGCTGCTAACCAGTACCCCCAGATCCATTTCTGCAGGACTGCTTTCCAGCCATTCATCTCCCAGTCTATACTTGTGGCCGGTGTTACTCCACCCCAGATGCAGAATCCAGCATGCCATTGATGCCAATTGATGCCAGTTGATGCTAATTCATACTGTTGATGATTGCCCAATGTTCTAATCTACCTAGAAACATCACTTAAAATACTCAGAAGCACCTCCCAGTTTACTATCGTTGGCAAACATTCTAGTGGTGCTTTTAACTCCTGTATCCTGATCATAGCTAAAAATGTGAACAGAACTGACCCTAGAATTGAGCGCTGAGGAACGCTGCTGATGTAGCAGTCACCAACCAGATGTAGCCTCATTCACTATAATCATATAAGCCCTGCTGTTTTTTCAGTCAGCACACCTTGAACTCATTCATCCCACAGCTGGCTATCTTGTACAGAAGGGTGTTGTGAGGGACAGTAGCAAAAGTCTTACTAAAATCCAGAAAAACTATATCCACTATCTTCCCTTCGTCCTCTAGGCAGGTGACCTTGTCATAGAAGGATATCAACCTAGTTAAACAGGACTTTCCTTCTGTGAATCCATGTTGACCGTGCCTGTAGATTGTGTTGTTCTTTAATTGTCTTTCAGTAGCATCCAGTATGATCTTCTCCCTAATTTTTCCAGGAACTGTGGTTGGACTCATAGGTCCCTAGTTCCCTGGGTGTTCCCTAATGCATTTCTTGTAAACTGGAATAATGTTGTCTAACTCCAAGTCAGCAAGGATCTGGAACTTCAGGAAACATTAAAAATTGCTTTACGTCTAACTGCTAAGCGCCCCAGATAGGAACTTGGAGCATCACCCTTAAAGGTAAAGTAAATTTCTCTAGAATACCCATTTAAGCATTGTCCTACATGATGGAAATGTCAGTGGAGATAATGAAAGGTGTGGACTACATCAGAAATTGACTAAAGTCAGCTAAGAATTTAACTGAAACTACAGAATTACAGAAACATTTGCAGACATACAGCAGCCATTGTTTCAAAACTTTAAATAAGTACCGTTTGCTCTGTTAGAAGACAAATGTTGAGTATAACAAATATTAGTTACCAGAAAAAAATACTTATATTCATTTTTAACTCCAGAATTCTATCTGTAATGTTTTCTCATTTCTTAATGAACAATGTCAGTAAATCAATTAAACAATTCACTTTAGAATATTTTATGTTAAATGCTATATGTAGCTTCTCTAGAAATCCTTGAATAACCCTTGTGTTCTTTGAGAAGCAGTGTCAACAGAAGAAAATCTGGCCTTATTCAATGCTTTCAGTACAAAACAATATGCTGGTGAATATAGACATTATATATTCCAGTGTGTTCTTACCTCTATTTTATAAACAGCTGTATTTAGAGAAGCTTCATTACTTCCTAATTATGCTTCTTTCCTCCCGTTTTCTCCTCATTAAAAACTGCGCAGTCAGCACCTCAGCAATTATATCATCAACATTAGTTCTCTTCCTCTTAATTTATTAATTAGTCTCTTTTACTGTAGTTTCTTCTTTTTCTCTGCATATAAAAGTCATTCTTATTCCTTTTGTTTCTTTTGAATAATAGTGTTTTTCTTAATAATTCTTTGATTAGCATTAATATCATGGTTAGAAATAGTCAGGCTCAATTCTGCTTGATTTTGTATGAACAGAAATCAGGAGTCAAGTTAAAAGGCTGAGGCAGAACAGTTATAATGCAAACTTTCAGCAAAGCAAGTCTGCTTTAATCCTGGGTGCCACTGTTACATTGTACTGCATGACTTCTTTGGTTTTCAAGAGACATTCAGGAAACAAAGTAATTCTAGAATACTGGTCATGAAAGACCCAATATTCAGCTGTTTCTGACATTTACTAAATACTGCGTTGTGGCCATGAGGGAGGCAAAGGACTTCTGTGCTTCTGTTATGATGGCCAGAAATGTAACTGTCCACACATTTGGTCTCAGTCACCTATAGCCCTGGTGGCAGGCTGCCCATAGCAACCTAGGGACGTTTTCTAGATCCAAATGAAGTAGGTCTGTGTGTGTGTGTCTGTGTGTGTGTGTGTGTGAAATGATCTTGCGTGTACAAGCACAAAGAATACCCCCCCATACCATATATTTTCCATGCTAGTTGCTGTACACAGGCAACAAAATTACTGTCATATACTATTGGTGTACTATACTATGTATACTATGTATATTATAGTAATCTTCAGAAGCCGCAGCCAAGAGGAGAATCTCAGAATATCTCTACAAAATACAAATCATCATGCAATATCTGTTCTCTATTCCTTAGAAATCATATGCATTCAGATAAATGGAGAGCCCCAAATATTTTTCACATAACACTTTTACATAGCATTTTGTATGAAAATGAACTCTGTGTTTCCCTTGACCATTTTCTTGCTTTTACTTTTGAGGTTCTTCCAACAATTTTTTTCTAGACCTTGCCACTGGTCTCCTGTTGCAGTCTGCTACATGGCTTTCCTGCTAATCACAAAGTTATTTCCTGCTCTAGATCTTCTGTTCACATACTTTCGGTGTATTTCTTCGTTCTTCCTCAGTCTCTCCTGCTGTTGTCTAATAGTTTCCACAGACCTTATCACTGTTTCAGGAATTAATTTTTATGATAAATACTGCTTTGCATATCTCTTCATATCTCTAAATATTCTCATAACTTCTCCCTCTCGTTACAGCACACAGTTATGCAGGGCTCCTCCTAACTATTCCTGCTCATTGAAATAAAGTGCTCCATAGCACTATGCTGCTCTCTTCCGTGGTCCTTTGTTCTGTGGCTGCCATCCCAGAAGGTTGTATATTTGCTCTGCTCCCATTCACTCTTATTTCAGTAATGTAACGTTCCTTCATTGGTTTGTGGTTTTCCCGTGTGTCACAAGCACCTTCTAAATAAGAAATGAGCATGTGCTTTGAAGTTCATGCAAAGTTCAATTTTTGTATTATCAGTAGCAAGCCTTTCTTCCAAAATCTTCAATGAACAGTCTTTTTTCGCTTTCGGTCTCTTCTTATCCTTTCCTACTTGGACACTCAAAGTGTTCATCACACTGGGTTTTATGGTTTCTCTTTGCTGCTACATTCAGGACTGAAGCTGTGCGTTTCACTTGGGCTCCTCCTTCTGATGGTATATAGCTCCTTTTGTTGAACCCATAGACGTCTTTTGCATCAACAGCTAATCTTGAAAGCCTAGGTAAAAGGAGAAAGACTGCAACAGGCAACAGCATTTTCTGGACTTAGATTTACTTTCTAATCTGCCAAATCACATACATTTTTCATCTCTAGCGGCCCCACTGGAATGCTAGACATTCATCAAGACTGCTGACATTACTCAATAGCTCTTCCTTTCCTTTAGCATCCCCTTTTCACCCGATCATACTTTTTTTCTGCCTTGTTTTTCAATGATCTTACAGTCAGCAACAATGGTGAAGTGCCACAGATATGAAGACCAATGACAGAGAAAGGGAGAGAACACTGCTGTGAGAGAGCGCCCTGATACCAGGGCTCTGCCCTTCACTCCTAGTGTATCGGCAACACAGCTGTTAAGAACAAATACACTACCCAACATCATATACTCACATATACTCATACCAACATCCTGCAGAAGCTGCAAAACTGCTATTGCGGTTCTTACCACTCTGTTATTGATCAAGCCTGCCTGATGCACTGAGTCCTAAACTGTTTTCTACTGCAACTAACAGAGCTTCCCTCACACTTCCTTGCCCAACTATTCTTTAAGCCTCCTGCGTGATCCAGGCTCATTCTTCTACATTCCTTCTCTTTTCCTTGAAAAGTTGAAAGTGTGAAGGTCATAGTAGCATTTATTTTTGTGGAATGTGAGATTTGGTGGGCTTAAATCCCCACTCTTAATCATTTGTCCTGACTGTGAAAGCAGGAAATTAACAATCTTCATTTCTGAAGAAAAGCAGAGATGGAACTGCAAAGCTCAGCAATTCTACACATCCTTTCTTTTTACTCATATTTTCTTATTTTTCTTACTCCCCAGGCTGCCACCCATATTTCTCCCCACAGATTCTGGTAATATCTACTCTGGAAAGACTTACTACAAAGACGTTACTGCTTCCCTGCCTCTGCTACTTATGTGGAAGGTGAATCACTGTACAAACATGATAAGGTTGGCATCCTGTCCTCTCATGTGCTACACACTGAAAGTCACTATGGTGGCCATTATCCAGATTGTGTGAGTTGTGCCTGGAAAAGAAATCAGTCTCTTGCTAGTGCACTATGTATTGCAGGTTTATTACACTGAACCTTTCTTCTGAATGTCATAAATATGACATGTTGCTTTAGTAATTTTTGTAAAGAAAATGCAAGATGAATAACGTGATGCTATTGTTCTGTGCAATTGCACCTTTATTATTAAGTTTTTTTATTTAAACAAACATAAATAAATAAAAATAAACAGGAAATATACATTCTTAATTCAAGTTCAAATGGACAACACTGAGGAACTGAACAGTGCATGTTTAGCTCTTCATTGATGCTACTTCCTGTGTCAGCAAATCTGAAAAAATATCCCTTCTCTGGGAATAAGCAGTTCTTAGATGGTGTAATTTTTTTGTCTGAATGTCTAGAGGATTTGATTAATGAAATACAGGAAAACTTTTCTCTGTTAGCTTTATATTTTTGTAACAATTTAAAAGATATTAATATAATTGGAGAAAATAAGAAGGAATTTTAAGGAATGTCTAAGACTTTTATATGATCATACATTTGTGGAAAACTCTGTCATTTTTTTCCATATTATTTCATATCAAATGTACATTTGATGCTCTTTCATCTCCAAATAAATTCATAAAGTAGAGCAGCAGAATCACTCCCTCGAAATTCTGGTCACACTTCTTTTGATGCAGCCTGGGATATGGCTGGTCTTCTGGGCTGCGAGCGCACACTGCTGGCTCATGTCGAGCTTCTCATCAGTCACCACCCACAAGTCCTTCTCCACTGGGCTTCTCTCAGTCACATCATCCCCCATCGTGTATTGAAACTGCAGATTGCCCCGACCCAGGTGTAGGACATTGCACTTGACCTTGTTGAACCTCATGAAGTTCACACAGTTCCACTTGTCCAGCTTGTCCAGGTCCCCTTGTATGACATCCCATCCTTCCAGTATGGCAACTGCACCATTCAGCTTGGTGTCATCTGCAAACTTGCTGAGGGTGCACTCAATCTCACTGTCTATATCATTGATGAAGATATTAAACAACATTGGTCCCAGTACGAACCTCTAAGGGACATGACACCACTTGTCACGGATCTCCATCTGGACTTCGAGCTGTTGACATCTACTTTCTGAATATGACCACCCAAGCAGTTTCTTATACACCAAACAGTCCACCCATCACATCCATATCTCTCCAATTTAGAGAGGAGGATGTTGTTGGGGAACGTGTCACAGACTTTACAGAAGTCCAGATAGATTTAACATAGGAATTATGGATACTTCATACTTTTAAAAAACAAACAAACAAACACCAAAGGTCTTATGCATATTTGAATTACTTTCCAGCTGATGTGATACCATCACATCAACTACATCTTTGGTTAACAAATGATGACACTTTTATTTTCACAGAAGTGCCAGAGAAATTCCACAAGCCTAAAAAGCTTGTTCTAGGTTGTGAGATATATTAACAAATTAACTTGTGTCCATTTGGACTTTCAATGCTTTATCAAGCATGTCAATATGTACAGGATTCTTCCCTTAAATACAAAACCTTTCAGGACTACTAGAAAAAATGTTTCCTTTATTGACTACAAAGCACAGGAAAATACCTATTTTAAAGAGTTAATATGGAAAAGGGAAGGATAGGTAACAAAACTATGCATTATTGTGACATTCACATTCCCTGTAATGTGTTAGTGGTTTTCTAGGAACAAATATGAAGCATTAATATGTACTTTAAATGGGATAGAATACTGTCTACTGTAATTAGCAACTATTCAGCTTCTGAGAAAACTGAGATCATGACTGCCTACTTCATTTGTCTGCACTTGATTACTGAAGTATATCACATAATTTTGAATTGTCTTTTAGTTTATTTGCATCTGAAATCTTAAGTGAAATATAGTCAAATGATCTGAAAAGCAAAGCTGCTACAGACAACCTCAGTAAATGGAATGAAAGTAGCCTCTCTTCCTTTAGGTATCACTAAATGTTTGGTCTGAGTTATTTTAAGATATATATAAGGTATATTGTATAAGATATGAGGTTTAAAGGTTTAAAGTATTTTAACTGAGTTAAAATGTCTCAAATGAAATGTGGCATGTAAATGAATTCTTAAGGGTTTTCTTTCATTTGAAAGCAAGCTAGGGGCTTGCAAGAAGCAGAATCTCTTTCTGGGCTCTTATATATCAATTTAATCTATGAGTTTGGTAAAGCTACACTTTACTGAGAGTAGTATTTCTACTTTATTTCCTTTGCTAGAGTGATGTGAATATGAACATTTTATGTTTTACTGCATTAGATACTTAAGTTTGAGAAAGAAAGATTTCTAGATGTGGAACAAGGGCACAAGGATAATTCTGCCTTTGGAGCTTTAAGGTTATTGTCCTCCTCTCCTTCCAGTGATGAAGGATCTCATAGACTGTGATCTCATTCTTTGAACATAAGTTTACTACAAAATGCATCAGCATTTTCATCAATTTTGCTTTTCTGTCCATAGCAAAAAGAGCACAATGATTTCTTCATACTGTGAATTCTAATATGTCCTACTATTGTAACAGGCTCATAGTTATAGTGTTGCAGACCATTAATTTATCCTTATCATTAAAACTGTAGTATCCACGTCGTGCACAGCTCTGACACAATGGCTACAGTAAAGGAAATTCCTAGAATTTAAGACAATATTGTATTGTTCTTTACTCCCTAGGATACACTTCTAATTTAATTTTTCTTCTGCTGTTAACACAGATGGTGTGGAATATTCATTTATAATACAAATATATCTTTAAGGGAGAGTTAGAAACTTGTTATTTGGAAGCCCCATAAATTCTCAGCACTGGCACTGTATCAAAGGCTAGTCAGTTTGAAAATACATTTTTTATTCATGATAAAATAGAGGATTAGGGTATATGATGCAGACGCACTAACATATGACTGATGAGGATATCTGAGACAGCAAAAGGCATTGTCAGCCAATGCTTTGCTTTCATGCTTTGTCTAGACTCAAAGTCCCATGCAGTAGACTCAAACAGACTAATACTGACTGTATCTGAATGATAAACCCCCATGACTTTATAATTACGTTTTTTTGATATCCATGAGAGGCATTTGCCAATGATGTGCCATGTAAGGAAAGCTTGGAATCAGGATTTTTTAAGCCAACTATTTCACGTTTTGCTGTGTGACTGAGTGAAGGATGACAGACTGCACTGCCATGATAAACCTTGTGTAAATAATAATAATAAAAAAAATAGCTATACTTTTTAATGCACCAAGTTTTCAGTGAAATGTGAGACTGAAGGGAAAGTAATTATCTGTGGAGGAGTTCAATTCAGTTAATGAAACCAAATGGCTTTTGCCCTCTGCTTATTTGCTATCTTTTTGTTCAGAAAGGTAAAATTTTCACATCAATAATTTGATCACTCTACTGTAGAAGTGGTTGTTTGGGTTTTTTTTTTTCACTAATAAATGCAGTGATTTTGTTTATATGCCACACAGTCTGCTGTTTATGCTCATGTGGACTTACTTTTCCACCTAAAAAGCTCTCTATTAATTTTTCAATAGTATAGCAAAACACTATTCTCCTGTGGAGGATTGTTTCTACGTAGTAGGATATGCGCTATTTTCTTGTGTGAACACCATTTTAATTGTTAGATTGCAGTGACTGAATGCTTGCATTTTGTCCCCTGTATTTTGTTTTGAATCTCCAAATCAGCATGTATACAACAGCAGGCCAACAGTGTTCTCAAGCATCGAATGATATCAAAAGGCCATTTGATCATCAATTTAAAGGATTCAAATTATTCAAATGCTCACACTTTGACAAGACGTGCCTTAAGTCAGGGAAGGAAGTCATCTAGGGGAGGGAGACTGGAACTCCACTGATGAAGGAGCATTTCACCTCAGTAGGTTGAATAGCAGATGAATACCACAGTATCACTGCAGCTGAATACACTGAACATCAGATTGGAGACCTCCCCAGAATGCACAATAGGTACCACATAGCTTACATGCTCCAGCTGCACAATACACACTTAAGTCATACCACATTGTCATGCTAATACCCAGTAGGAGACCCTTCTGAGCCTGAGAACTTCAGAAATTCCTTTAAGTCTTTCAGTTCAGATGTTGGTTATGGTGATTTTAGAGAAATTAGTAAGTATCCTGGTTTTGGCTGGGAAGGTGTTAATTTCCTCTTTTCGGTGGGGAAAGAGTTAACTTTCATAAGAATCTGTGAAGGGAAACAGCTGGGGCAGCTGACCAAACTTGCCAACGAGATATTCCATGCCATCAACGTCACGTCTCATATATATGAGAGATTGACAGTGTGTGGTAGCTTTGTTCGTGACTGGGTTTCATGATGCGATTCAGGCGCATAGCTGTGGAGTATGGCCTGGGATTCCAGGCTGGGAGCACAACAGGCATCAATTTTCAGATGGTGAACATCATGCATGGTGTATCAACCATTTTGCATATTCTTTTATTGTTGTTATTTTTGTTGTACTTTCTCTTCCTTTGTTATCCTGTTAAACTGTTCTTATCCTAACTCATGAGTTTTACCTGATTTTTTTTCCAATTCCTCTTCCCATTCCACTGGGCAGGGGAGGAAGGGAAGTGAGAAAGGGTGCCACGTGGTTCTTTGCCTCCAGCTTGGGGCTAAGCTATGACAGCAAGCAATCCTGCTTTCTGCATAACACCTGTGAATTTCTATAAGAAGATTGTTGCATCACAACTTTGAACGCGTAGGACAAGGGTGAACTGGAAAACTTATCAAGGCACTACTAGGCTCACTTTCTCCATTGAATACCTTGAGGGAGAGAGTAACATGATTCTTAGAGAGCAGGTAACAGAATATGCACAAGAAGTTGGATATTACTTTGACTGAATTTAGCCTTCTAAAAGCTAGCAATTCCCTTGAAGATCATAAAGTACACCTCCTACGTTTATTGGAAAGAGACAGGATGGAGAGAAGGCAATTGAGCCCATCCTAGGAAAAATGTCAATGACTGGTAGGAGTCACATCACAGAGGTGTTTGCCTCTTCGTGAGACAGAGTGCGCCAAGGTGAGTACTTTGGTTGGCCAAGTAAGGAGAGAATAATCTGTTTAGAATTGTTTGCACAACAGTTTTGCCCCCTGATTAATGAAGGTCTATAGGTGTAAATCATTATTATCCTTCCTGATGGACCACAGAAAATAGTCTGCTGGTTGGAGATGTTCAAGGGCATCATGTAAAATAACGAAGGGGTTATTTTCATGTTTAAACAGAAATGTTTCTGAGTTCATCAGAGAATACAAGCTGCTAAACAGACCTCTTACATTATGTGAAGTTTAAGGGAGAAATCCCCAAAGAAACCTTTGTGGTTTTTAAGGAGGTCAGTATTTCCTAAGAAAGCAGTCTCCTTGGATGGGATTTACTTCATTTAATAGTAAAAGAGTAATCTGCTATTTGGTCAAAATGCTGCAGCATGTTACAGAAAAGACATATATTATAAAGAATTTTGCTTTTATTCTTTCATGCTTTTCTCTTCTTTGGTGTAAATAAAGTTATTATTGAAAAATTATAGGTTTTATTTTTGTGCCTATATAGCAGAACATGAGTGATGACAATAGAATGCAAACCAGTGCTGCTCAAGAAAGGTGGAGTGTGATCCAGCTAAGAAGCAGAAACAAATTAGAAGTCATTTATGCAATTAGGAAAGATATTAATTTTATTTGAAGGGTAGAATAATTTTGGAGGAAATCTTGGATACAGTGAGCAGTCTATTTATGTGACTACTATCAAAAAAGCACCAATACAGAAAATAGACTTACTGTGCTGTTTCAAAAAGTGATATTTTTGTAGTATGTTTTCTAGAGACTGAGCAAGACTGAGAATAAGGACCTAATAAAATTGCAGTATATAGCAAATAACTTCATATTGCAACAATGAACTGATATCTGCTCAGTGTTTTGAAAATCAAAACACTATAAATAATAATTGATGTATATTGCTATTTATTTAGATATTTTTAGTGCTTGAGGGTGATAGATATTTATCTCCATTCCATCAGCTAGTACATGCTTTTAAAGACAAATCATAGTTTCACAGCCAGATAGCAATAAATGAGAAGGCAGTGAAAAACTTAAGTAGAATGCCTATAGATTGTTTCCATTTTTCAGAATGTTCCAGTGCATAAACTTTTCTTCCTTTAGGAAGTCTGTAACGTGAAAATGTGATTGGTTATCTCCTGAGTGTGTCAGTCTTCTAAAGTACCAAACAGCATCTACTAATTAAATGGTTTTGATTGACAACTCTGAATCATCATCTCCTAAGGGTAAGCTTGATACACTGAGATTAAACTTGTCTGAGTGATTGAAGAGCAATACAAAATATCTTGAAAAGATTTGTTCTTTCTGTACAATCAAAATCTTAGAGTAGCCTGTTGACAAAACCTCATTCAAAAGTCTTTTTCCAGTTTTACTTAACAGTCTAATGCATGAAAGTATTTGGAAATAGCTCAGTACTAGTATGGATAGTCACACTGTATGAAGATGTCCATGTATTGTGACAATTTACAGTTTAGTCATTCAATGAGTAGAAAAACATTGTAACAGAGGCATATGCAAACCATTTTTCATAATGTGAAATGCTGGAAAAATTGTTCTTTTCATCATTCAGTAGCTTATCTTATTTTAGAAATATCACCTCAAGTAAGGCAGATGAGACCGTAAAGATTTCAAATAATTTTGTTGCAAGAGAAAAATTGAAAGTGTGTGTGTGGGAGGGGGGGTCACTGACATCAAGAGTGCATATTTTTCAGTAATCAGATTGATGGTCCTTTTTGCATATAAAGTAACATATTCGTATAAATATCTATTTATATGGCCAAAAGGAGTACTCAGTGTTTGAAAAAGATAGAGTATGCAGGAGTACATATTACAGTTTTCTCCTGAAGTCTCCAGATGCTAAAAGACTGTTGTGCTTAGTGTGGTGAAAGTTTGGTGAAACAATCCTATCCATCTTCTCCCTTGGGGAATCCATTTTACATTTTAAGCATTTTCCAAATCCATGCATTCTCTCAAGGCAAACAAGGCTCCTAATCCCCACCTTTTTCCAGGAAGGGAAAGCAAGGTGCCACATTCCTCTTGGTAGGAGTCAATTTCTGATTTTTTTCCCCCTTACCTGTCAGTTTTATAATTGCTCGTTAAACTAACCAGACTTCATGAGTGTGGTGTCTCTTTTCAGCGAGTGGCTCTTTTATCTCTTTCTAGTCCTGGTGGGAAGCCTATGCAATCTCAGCAGGCATTGCATAAAATTCTACTTCTGAAAGTGATAGCAATATGGGGAAAGTGTAGATAAACATGCACAATTTTTAAATTATTATTTCTAAACTAAAAGAATTTTAATTAATTGCAGGAAATCCTAAAGCTTTATGTGATATTAAAAGTGCTCCTCACTTTATACCTGGTGAAGACGAACAAAGATCTTCAAATCTTGCAAACGGGTCTGAATGACACCATGTTCATGAAATTCTGCCAGTACTGATGTTGATTATGCAGCAGAATGGTTGACCCAATATTTAAGCAAAAACTTAGAGCGTGATTTGCAGATTGACCATTCACATTGTTAGAGATGAACTGGGAAGCTTTTCATGGTTGGTTAGTCCCTTGTGTATGGCAGTGGTTAAAGTTTGTCACATCACAATGCTGTGCGGTGGGGTTGTAACAAATATGTCTGTTTTGGAAAAAAATGAGAATTCTTGCCAGCACTGGTGTCATTGACAGACTCTGTCATTCCTCCTGGAAAGCACAGGGAAGAAAGCATCGCTGCAGTGCCTGGAAGCATGGTCTTGATGAGTGGCTGTGGCAGTTCAGGCACATATGTACTGAAGGCGCATCGTAAGTGGAAATGGAGGCAGGTAGAAACAGTACTGGTACAGCACAGTATTGCCTGCCTTGACAAACCACTGCTCCAGCTTTCAGGCAGCAGAGCAGGATGCTGCATATCTGCTGCCCCTCTGCATTGTTCCTATGCTATCCCCCAGCAGGTCTAAGGGGGTGTGCTGCTGTGATAGATTGCGTAGAATAGTCTGTTGAGTAGGAATTCAAATTCACAGATGATTTGCTATATGCTTCACCCTCTCTTTTGAATTTAATAAATGACTACCTGTCTAGTGTCTTTTTTTTCAAGGTTCTTGATATCTTTCATTTTAAATAAAGTCATTATTTTCATTTAGAGAATAAAAGGATGATAAGACGATGTTGACCTAGCTAAGGCAGAGTACTAAGTGCTTTATTTTGAGGCAAAGGACACCTAGGTTACGGTATAGTTACAGTTCCTTTTCTTTTAAATCATAGTCTCCAATTTCTTTCTCTCTTTCTGCGGGTGATAGTGTGAACATTCCTAAGACAATATCTTATTGGGAGTGCCAGTAAAAAGCAATTAATGGATCAAACCACAGCTTTAATGCTGGCTAGCATGACATAACTTTGAGAGGTAAAGGTATGAATTTAGAAAGAAAATGAGATGGTTAGGTGGTTTACAAATTCTTCAGCTGAACATCTTTGTTTTAGAGGAATTGGCCCATGTTGCATGCAAAAACATTTTATCAAATCAGATTATTTTTATGACTTTTATTGAAAGGGCAAATAAATGTAGAATTAAACATATGTATCACTGATTATGGCTACTATTACTGTCTGAGATCAACTAACAACGGACTAATGCAAGGATTAAATCAAGGTAATAATTGAAATTGAAACAATAAATAAATAGCATCAAATTATCAAGTCATCAAGTTAATGCAGCTGCTTAAATTTAATCATGAAGTTGACAGAAAAAAGAGGTGTTTTTTTTTCTTTCCATTAGTTTTGCTTTAGTAACTGAAAGAGAAGTTCTTTCCTTTCATTTGAATCTTAACTAGTGCTCCACCTTGAAGATAATCACTGATCAGTTGGTGATGTTTTATGAAAGAAAATTAATCAAGACAGGCAAAAAAATTGCTTTACCAGTTTTACAAAAGTACAGAGACAAAAATGACTCTTTTACTACTTACCACTTCTAGTTAGAGCTGTTAAGATAGTAATTTTGCTGCTTCTACTCTATTTCTTCCATATATAAAACCAGAAAAATTGGGGAACTTAAAATTCAGTGTTTGCTACTGAAAGCAATAGCTGCTTCATATATTTTTTTTTTTTGAGAAGACAGTCAGTAATCACAGATTTCACAGTTTGAGCTTCTAGGATTCTGTAGGTATGCTTTTCTGTCCATACATTTGCACTAGCATGCAAAGCCCTGACCACACCAAAAGAGAGTAAAACAACAACTCTCCCAAATAAAGCAAGCAACTTCTTGATTTTCCTGGTCTTTCTGATTTCTATGATGATTTATTAGAACCAATCTTTCACACACTGATCGACTAAATACAGCAAATTATTGTATCTTTTACTCCTTCTTCCTTTGGACATCTTGCCAAGATAAGAATGGAGTACCTTTCTGCTCTGTGGTCATAACTTTTATAGAAACAATGTTCCACATAATCTGATGTATTTTCTGTGTGACTTTGGGTGTAACTGGATGATTCATGAATTTTAGATATGGTCTGGCCCAAACCCCACACCAGGAACAATCTTTGGACCTTATGTCAATTTGTTAAGTTCTACTCGAGAATTACCAGTAAAGTAAAAGATCCATAATCAAAACATTGTAATAAAATATATGAGACTTGTATGAGCAAAAGTGATGGCAATCTTCTATCTGGTCTATAAACTGTGGCCATGCTCTTAGCAGCTGGTATTTTGTCAACATCTAGTTAAATATGATTCAATGACCTAGTTACTTCCTTTCATCTGGCAATAAAATAATGGAAGTCATTGTGTGGTTTCATTCATGACAAAAATGTATGGATTACTGCGATCACTTTTAGCCTAGTCACACATTGCTATGCTTTTCTATCTGTACAGTGATCTTCCATTTACTGCAGAGGAAACATTTCCTGAGAACTAACTTTTCCTGAGCTGTGTTCAAATATGGGCTTCTCTGTCTGACATATTGTTGTATTAACAAATCTTTAAATGTACTGCTAGCATGCCAGTCCTAAGGTGAATTATTTTCAGTTAACTCTGGAGGAATGTCAGGTGCCCACCAATGCTGCTCAATCAGTCACCTCCTTAGCTGGATGGGAGAGAGAAAATATATCAAACAACTCATGGGTTGAGATAATGACAGGGAGAGGTCACTCAACATCATGAGCAAAGCAGACCGAACTTGGTCAAAATTAATTTACTTTACTACCAATCAAATCAGAGTAGGATAACAAGAAATAAACCCAAACCTTAAAAACACTTTCCTCCCACCCCTCCCTTTCCCCTGAGCCTAACTTTACTTCCAAGTTCTCCACCTCCTTTCCCCACTGCTGCAAGGCAGATAGGGAAAGGGGGTTATGGTCAGTTCTTCACACACGGTTTCTGCCACTCCCTTTCTCATCAGGGGGACTCCATTCTTTCCCTGCTCCAGTGTGGAGTGCCTCCAATGGGAGACAGTCCTCCATGGACTTCTCTAATGTGAGGCCTTCTCACAGGTGGCAGTTCTTCATGAATTTCTCCAGCATGGGTTCCTTTCACAGGGTGCAGTCCTTCAGGGACAGACTGCTCCAGCATTGGGCCCCCAATGGGTCACAAGTCCTGTCATCAATCTTGCTCCAACATGGGCTTCTCTCTTGACAGGTCCACAAGTACAGCCAGAAGCCTGCTCCAATGTTGGCTTCCCATAGGGTCACAGCCTTCTTTGGGCATCCACCTGCTCTGGTGTGGGGTCTTCCATGGGTTGTAGGTGGATATCTGCTCTATTGTGGACCTCTACAGGTTGCAAGGGGGCAGACTGTCCCACCATGATCTTCACCATGAGCTCAGGGGAATCTCTGCTCCAGCACCTGGAACACCTCTTCTCCCTCCTTCTTCACTGACCTGGGTGTCTGCAGAGTTTTTTCTCGCATATATCCTCACTCCTCTCTCTGGCTTCAGTTATGCTTTTGTTCACCTCCTTCTTAAATATGTTTTTTTCCAGTGGTGCTGCCACTGTTGCTGATTGGTTAGGCCTTGTCCAGCAGCAGGTCTGTCTTGGAACAACCTGCATTGGCTCTCTTGGACATGGAGGAAGCTTCTAGCAGCTTCTCATAGAAGGCACCCGTCTAGCCCCCTGCTACCAAAACCTTGACATGCAAACCCAATACGACTATATAGTAGAGACCTTTTTATTGAAAGGATGTAAAACAGTGGCAGATGTGAAAAGCCTATGAGTAAAATGTAACAATGCAATGATAAAATTTTGTGGTAGCGTGATGGTTTCCTCAGTTCTTTTACCAACCGTTCAGGTCTCCGTGGCTTAATGGCTCCATAAACCTGGCAAACATGGAAAAGCCATTGGTTAGAACAAATTCAGGGATGCATTGAGGGGGTAGAATTTTATATCTGCAGGGGACTCATTCTTTTTTTGTTGTCTCTGAATTGCCACAATGTGCACAGAATAAGTCTGGCCTCGCACAATGCCCACCTCAACTGTCAAAATTCTGCTCATTGCACAGTATGAAGTGATGTGAGGCAGGGCGTGCGGATGAGGATGGGCAGCAGGCTGAGGAAGAGTGGGCAGTTACTCCATTTGCATTTTTCAGAAACTTGTGTCCTCTCCTGCCTGTACGCACTGGGCATGGACCACTGCCCAAGACCGTTTAATTGCATGGGCTAGGATATGAACTGCCAGCTGCCATGTTTGGCACATGAAAACAGCAATTTTGAGCTTACTGCAAAAGAGCTGAAACGGTATGTGGTTGCTTACACAGATAATATAGAAAGCTTGGGCTTAAAATGGAGCTGACATTCTCTGCATGCTGTATAAATAGAGAACCAGATTTTCAAACATTTAATATTGACAGTTATGGAAAAATTGTTCTAGATCTGTCCTTCAGCACAAAGTGCTGAATTAAAAAAGATCATGAGATCATGTAAACATTTAAGGTATAAGCATTTTCATCTTCATAGGAAATAATTTTTATAATTACAGAATTAACAACAGCAGATTTCCAGGAACTCTTGCAGAAATTTCTTCAGAAGACCACAAAGAACAGAGTTTAACAAATGCATTTACTGTGTTATGGTACATCTTGTCCCTGGGTTGCCTTCTGTAGTGGCCCCAGTCCTTGTTCTGTGCATTATTCTGATTAGGCCTGGGAAATCACCAAGGAATGAAAGTTGTCTACCCAAGGACTCCATGGCTTATTCTGACACTTACACATAGGCACACTCAGATGCCCAAATACAAATACAGACACTTTGAAAAGAAAAAAAAAAGAATTGCTTCAGCAACTTTCAGACTTCTGTGGTTCACTCACAGAAAACAGTTGTCAATAATATTGGCAGCTAGGAATCTTACACTAAGCTGACTTATGCTAATGAGATTTCAGACATTTTTGGCAAAATAGAAGCAGCATAATTTTTAAGATATGGTTGCATCTTACCTGTAATGTGGGTCTTCCTCCCATAGTGATCCAAACTAAAAGAAATATCGAAGGGCAATGCAGCTTCAATGGATTTTCTTCCCAGGTTGCCAATATTTGCCTTATTTTTCTCTAAATGAATGAGGATGTTGAGTATTTTATATCTTTACTTCAACATACAGTATTGATATCTTATGCTGTCATTTTGAACACTAAATGAAATGCTCTGTATTTGCCAAATTTCTGATGGCGACTTTCCTTTCAGGAGGAAGTGGCATATGTTTAAATAGTTCTGATGGTGCTTGGAGAGTATAGTTAGTTTGACTCAAAGTTCAAAAGCAAACTGCAAAACAGGCTATAACTCAATCTGATAAAAACTACTTCTTAGTTTTGGGTTCGGTTGAGAAATGTAGAATTCAGGCCTTTTCCTCTCATACCAACAAAGCTGTGATAGTTTATTCCACCTAGAATATAATAATTCACTGCTGACTTGTAGTTTCATTAGCCAGAGTTGATTTTTGAAACACTTCATAAAACCAAAATTAATAGACATAGGATAAGATTCTTCCAATGAAGACATTCTTTACAAAACCAGCTTTTAATGTCTACAGTTATTTCAATCAGTGCTCAAAGAATGTGGTTTAAAGCAAAATAAACTTGAAATAATGTGGAAAAACTAAATTAAAATTTAGAAATTAAGGCAGAGAAAGAGCAAGTGATTACACTCCAGATTAAGTAGATAGACACTCAAGTGAAAAGGAATACTATAAATTGCTTTCATCAGTAAAAGGCTCACTGAAGAAATTGTTCATGATTTTGGTTTAATAATACATATCCTGATTTTCACTTCTCTGGGTTCTGTTCTGCATCTCTGCATCTGCAGGCATGCAGACTAGAATAAAACTTACTGGAGCAAACCTTACTGGAACTTTACAAGAAAGAATGGCTGTGCCCTCACTGATGCAGGGCAGACCCAAGTCCAAATTAATTCATATTAATTAAAGAGTTATTAATTATAGTATTGGCTGTAGTGCATTTATTATTAGCAGTAACTTAATTATGTTAATATTAGGAGGCTATACATCTGGCATTCTTGGAAGAAACCTTGCAGTGAGGATGTCAGGTGGAACAAATGGTTTGGGTCCTTTCTTGAAAGGACGCCAGGACCTTTTCTGGGAGTGCTTCCCTGTGCCAAGCCACAAGGACAGATGGAGTTTGCAGGCAGCCTGAACTTGGACTGAATTTAAGTTATTTAAAAGAACATTTTGGACACTTGATCCTGGGTTTTTAAGAAAGTATGGAAGAATTGTAATGATATTGTTACTGAGGTAAAATTCCTGCGCCCATCTCCTCCAGTGATACAGTGGAACAGTCCAGTCAGGCTTTCAGAAGATTTAATTACTATGGCAAAAATCAGTCCCAATATTAAATGACAGGTATTTTTGAGCTGTGTCATAACTCTGTGTATTCATGTTTCTGTTGAATTTCTTTTGTCAGTTTCTATTTTAAAATCACATATCTTTTACTAGTTTGGAATTGTTGCTTTTTTTCTACTTCTATCTATAAACTGCAGTCTCAGTCTTAGGGATAAACCTTTTAAAGAAGATATTCTCTCCCATCTACAATGCAATTCCTCGAAATGCCACAAAGCCTTACCCTGTAGGATGCATAGATGCATGCTCATCTATGAAATTACTGTTGCTTTCATCAAAGAGTCTCAGCTAATTCCCACAAAACTCTCAAAAGTGTTTGCCTAAGCAAAGCACACTGTTACCCATAATGGACTTGCTGAGATCATTCATCGAATGTTGATTTCTCACAAAATACTTTTCTTCCTTTGAATTTTAAATTAGACTAAAGTAATGGTCACGGTTGTAAATTTTGTAAATTAATAAAATAATTTATATTATAAAAACCGTTAAAAATACTGAAAACCAAACCCTATGTTCTCAGGCTGCTGTTCCTGCTTGAAGAATCACATCATTAACACTTAACAGTTTGAGCTGCATGCCTTGGCACATCACTACTTGTTCATCTACAATGTAATGAAGTTGTTTACTGTGAAGAAGAAAAGAAAATATTGCATGTAAGAAGATTAGTAGTGCAGGCATAGGAGGTCTAACCATTATCTTCTTTCTTCAGCAAATCTTCATAGGAAGGGTTCCAGTGACACTGTAAAAGAAGCCAGAGATTAATGCAAAACAAATATGTTCATAAAAGCAAAATTAAAAATGTCTGTAGCATGCAATTACTGGGTACCTCAGAGAGCCATTTGTCTGCCAGTTCTTTTGGGATTTAAAAAAAATGAAGAGAAAAATTTGGAAAACCATTGGAGACATTCTCACTGAATGATTTGCACCATGTCTTGTGTGTGTTTTACTGTCAGCAGAGTAGCCGAAAAATCCCAATTTCTCTAGTAAGAGTGGCAATAATAAATGATTCAGTTAAAAGATTTCCAGGGTGGTGTTGCTAAATCATTTGTGAGAAGCCAACCCTGACAGAAGAATGTTCCCTTGTCAAATAACCTAAGGACTTTGATTATGTGAAGGTAAAAGTTCAATCAGCTGATGCTGAAGACACCAACATTTTCAGTCTGAAATCATGGCAGGTTTCATGCATTTGTTTTGTTCCCTGACTGGATCTCTACTATCAGTGGAAGAGATATTTCTTGGAAATGGTTCTCATAGGCATGGATCTGATTGCAAAGCAAAGGACTGAGGCATCTTTTCCTATGATACTCATGTGAGGTTTACCTGCAAGGGTAAGCCAGTACAAAAGGAAGAGAGAGAGTAAAGAAAAAGCCAAGTAGCTTTAACTGCTCTGCAGTTTTTAGCAGAGAAGGTTGAAGCTGTGGAGTGAGATCATGTCTCATACATTCCTGTTTTCTCTGGCTGGAGTTACAGGCAGATGTTACAGACTTGGCACTATGAAGAAATGTGTTTTCTTCCTACTCATGCTGTTTCCATTCTTCTGATAATGGAAGATCTTCTGCCTTAGTTGCTACCAGGCAAAGGAATCTCAGCTCAGGGAATTTAATTTGATTCTATTTATTACCAGTTGACATAAGGTTTCAATTACTGATTCAGGTATTGAGAAAGAAGAGGTGGCAAACACTAAACAAACACTTAGGGGAAACACTTTTCCTCCCACCCTGTCTCCTCTGGTGTGTCCTCACATGCATCCTCACACGCCTCCTCCTACCCTTAGAAGTTACCACAGTTTCTGGAATCTTAGCCCAGTGGGCTTCTCTGACTGGTTGAAGTTTTGGTGGGTGGTGGATTGATGCTGTCAGTTGTGGAGCAAGCTGGAAACTACTATGATAAGCCCAAGGCAGAAATTTTTGGTTTTGTTCAAAAGTTTTGTTGTTTCTGTGCTGTGACGTGGTTCCTGCTGTTCTTCTCAAAAACTCACAGTATCTCTGTTCTTCCAACCAGCATCCAGTGACTTTATCTTTGGTGCTTGTGGAGCATCAAAGAATGGCTCAGCCTTGGCACCACTGTAATCATAATGCAGGAGGGCAGTTCCACAGACAAAGCACAGGTCGTGATTCTTCCTCTGAAAAACCTCTAAATGGTTTGGGTTTGCATATATTAAACAGATTGCAGGAAATATTGTACCTCTTCTGATCTCTGCAATGTTGAGTTGATTTATAAGTTGCAATACAATTGAGTTTATGTGGAATGCATATATAGATTGTCTATATTGTGGAAACAGTAGCACTTCTGTTTCTTCATCCTTTAGGGCTATTAATCAGTCATGCCTTTTGAGAGATATGAGGGACACTAGTTGTCAGTTGATCCCAAGGCACATACGAAATGAATACAAATACTTGGATAATCGTTTTTGCTCAAATTCAGTCTTGAATGCATTTTCCCATAGACTTCCTAGCTAGAAGGCTCTAATGAAATTATCTGTAATTCTACAGGAGAGAGGTTGTATCTACACTTTGCATCTAAAGCTCAAGCATCAATATATCTACAAAAAGCTGTGATCAGGGTAAGCAACATATGTAACATGCAAAACCAACATTGCCAGACCCTTGTCTGTGATTCAAGATGAAAACAGCCATGGGATGCTCAGTTTCTTCTGGGTATTAATGAAACACAGTGCGCTTTTCCTCTGTCATATAAGGTCTTGTAAATAAATTGGAGAATACATTAAAAAGAAATTATGTTTTCACAAGAAATAAGGGAGATTAATCATCCTTATCTTGAACATCTAAAAATTAGGAAATCTGCTCAACTTAGACTCCTCTTATTATCAGGGAAGAAAAAAAACCCTGTATTTTCTTGTGATCAGATTCCAGCAATCCTTATTTGATAGTGCCTATTTTCCTCCCTTGATTGTAAAGAATTCTACAGGGATTGGGTCAGGCTTTCAATTTCAGACATCTTAAGTGAGGCAATATGGCTCCCACTCAACAGGTCCTTTCATACAAGCTTTGTAGAATACAGTTAGTGGAAGGAAAGTACGATTTTATTCTTTAATTACATTGCTAGCCACCTCTTGTATGGGTATATAATTTTACTTTTCTTGACACGTTTTGATAGTTTTCCTTCCTTAATTTTATTTTTATCCTGTATTAGAGATTAATATTTTAAAATGATTTAAGACCTTATGTATTACTAATATCCGACTAATGCAAAATGAAGTTTGAATCTATTCTATATAAACATCAAACACAAATTAAATAGTAAAAGTAGCCCTGTGTTATGACTTCACGCTCTGAAAAATCATGAAATTTACGTATGTTATAAGAACTGTATATTATGAACATTTTCTTTGAATTTCCCATTACCACTATTAATGATGACCTGAGTGTGTCGTCCCGAAAGTACCTATCTGTCTTGTATGTTAGAGAAATACATTGTAATATTCTTCTGGTCAATTACCAAATCCATCAAAGACAGTAATATTTCCAATATTTTCCTTGCTGTTCTGTACATCTATAAGAAACTCTGGGCATATGTCAAGTTCTTTGTCATCTACGTAGCCGTAGAAATAATATAGCATCAATCAGTCTTGGAAATTGAGTTAAAGTTGGCAATTTTATTTTTCTGTGCAGTCATTAAATATTTAATATTTCCTCTTGTCCTTCAGGGAATAAATTTAAGAAAAATGACTTCCTCTCTAAATGGTCTCACTTCTACCAAGTGCCCCAAGCAAGCCTCTCCTATGACAGATTATTCTTCATTCCACACAGCTACTACCTGCTCTGTTTGGAGACAGTAATCGGACTTGTTCAGCTATTTTTGCCTCCTTGCCTGCTAGATAAGGACTTTGTGAGAAATTTTAAAATAGCTCATTTGCAGTCAAAGTCCTAAGTGTGTGTTGAAGCTCTGAGAGTGGTATATTATTTAAAAGAATAATTTAAATTGAAGTATGTGTAGTTGTTTTCCTATATATATATTAGGTACAAGGGAAAATAAGGAATTGAAAATGAATGGGAAAGTCAGAAAAAAACCTTTAGCGTTATGGTGTTTTATCCACCTACTGGGATACATAAGCAATTTACATTTGAGTATGTGTTTAATCTAGTGAGTAGATAATGACTGTCCTTCAAAATAGTCTTAGTATATTCTCATAATTAATTTCTAAGCCTGGTTTTGAGTAAGATTAATCTATTTTTATTAAACACTAGAAACAGCAAATATTGAAAAAAACTATTCAGCAACATTTTGAACACTTCATAGAATCATAGAATCACCAGGTTGGAAAAGACCCACCAGATCATTGAGTTCAACCATTCCTATCAATCACTAAACCATGCCCCTCAGCACCTCATCCACCCGTTCCTTAAACACGTCCAGGGAAGGTGACTAAAACACCTCCCTGGGCAGCCTGTTCCAGTGCCCAATGACTCCTTTCAGATAGGTGTAGAAAGCAATGACTTCTCCCGTCAGCCTCCTCATCTCAAGGCTAAACAACCCCAGCTCTCCCAGACGCTCCTCATAAGGCCTGTTCTCCAGCCCCCTTACCAGCTTTGTGGCTCTTCTCTGGACTTGTTCCAGAGCCTGAAGAGTTTATAGACACAATCATGGCAGCTTTCCAGTTGTGTGAGTCATCCCACCATGTTTCTGTGATCGCAATTATGTCATAGTTTTCTTCCCATACAATTACTTCTAGTTCCTACTGTTTGTTGCCCATGCTGTGTGCAGTGGTGTAGATGCTCTTCAGCTAGGATATTGATCCTGCCAAGTTCCTGAGGGGAATAGTCTTAATTCGTAAGTGATTACTCGATGTAGTTTCTAACCCATCAATAATATTTGCATCTTTGTTGGTATTTGGAGTGCAATCATCCACTTCCTCTGAAGTGGCAGACCAAAGGACCTCTTTAAAATGCCATCCCTCAGACACTAGAGTACTAGAGTTTGCCACCTGTTCAAAGTATGGTCTGGAGAAGTGGGATTTGTGCTAGAGAACACACTTCACACCATCCATCAAGGTAAACATGGTACTGAAAAATTTGTTTCAGTGGAATACCCATCAAAAGGAGGCTTTTTTCTGAATTAGGTATCTACACTAGACCAAAAAAAAAAAAATTTAGGAAGGAAACACCTTTTCTCCTAGTTCTGGTTCAGCTCCCTGCCAAGAATGAAACATGCAGGGCTATACGAAGAATCTTTGCTTTTTCCTGTGAAGGTCTTACTGCCAGGTTAGGAGCTGTAATGTGAAACTCAAGGCATCTTACGTGCAGGGAATTTAGGGACCATGGCCTTAGAAAGCAACTCAGTGGAGGTTCAGAGAGTTCAGGTATGCCAGGAACACCACATCCACAGATAATTTGGCCTCCTAGGTTTCAGTCTCAAGATAGGTAAAAATTGCTGCTCCCACATACTGATTTTAAGCAGACAACGGAGAACAGTTCTGAGGTGACCCCTGGACGACAGGGATAGAACCATTAATGTACGCACAAATGAAAAAAAGAAAGAATAAGTAAAAGTTTAATGTGGTTTTGTTTGGTCTTTTTCTTTTTCTCAGAATATTCACTGCCTTTGAACATCCCTCACTAAATATGCTCTTTCTAAAAGGTGTTTTTGTACCAAAATAGAATGCATTATCCAGTCAGTCTCCATGGTAACTTTGCTTCTTATTAAATGGAAGAGGAAAAAAGCCTAATTAACTCGTATGACCTTTTATTTGTTAAAATGTTCTGCTGTACCTTTAGTGACTCTGCCTGCTTCATACTGACAGACACCATTTCCCTTTGGCTGTTTTACATTTTAAGTGTTACACGTTTTTCATATTAAATTTAGATCATCAAGTGCAAACAGCAAATGGTACATCAAGGGGCAGAATGATGCCTTTCTGCCTCTTGTAGCTTCTCTTAACTTCCACACATAAAGCTACTTTACCTTGGTGCTGCAGGATACTCGTTATGCTCCTCATTCTCCTCGTAAAATCCTAAATGAAAGGCTTCCAACAATCATGTCTGATGCTAGCCGAGAGCAATGACTTAGAGAACTAGTTTAACCCCTTTACCTAGGAAATAAATAAAATAAAAATTGTTATCCAAACCTTTTGAAAGCATAATAGAGCAATAATGAAAAGGAAAGATAAAATAATGTAAGGAAGTTTCCAGAGGAAAAAGAGCAAGAAAATCCATGGACCTGGTTGTAGTTCACACTGTGTCCTCACTACTTCTGGAACAATCTTAAGAATGGCATTCACTGAATTTGTACACTAACACAACACTGGGCAATACTACAGATGCAGAATACTGGAACCAATGTTTTAAAAAATCCAAATATATTTCGAAGGTTTTTGTAGTTCTACTGATTTTAGTGGATAATTGAAAGAAAAATATCATTTAAGAACCTTAGGTTTGTTTTTTTTGAATTTTCCATAGGCAGACTGAATGTTTGTGAGCCTGGGTCCTTGTCTTCCTGACACTCAAAGGAGAAGTGCTTAAACATCCAACACAGTGACAAATAGCGCTCAAGGAAGGTAATCTTGACAGAGCTAAAAGATTTTGCAGAATTGCTTCAGCAGCAAAGCTGCTGTATGGCCCTTGGCAATGCTTAGCCCGGTCTTGATTGAGGAAAGCAGCATTATCAGCGAGAAGGAGGGGAAGGAAGAGGAAGACTTCAGGCTTTCAAACAAAGGGTACCTCAAGGGAGTTAGTCAAACTACAGGCATATATATCACAGAATCACAGAATAACCAGGTTGGAAGAGACCCACCGGATCACCGAGTCCAACCAAATGAATGCCTCCTCTTGCCACAGGCATCCAGGAAACTACTTGCTATTTGCTAAACATCTGTTATTAAACAAGCAAGGATCCACAAGCAGGCAGCAGAATGATGTTCATTCAGGGCATAATAGTAAAACCTCACCCTGTTCGGATGCAAACCTGGCAGGTAGTTGCAGAAGAGTGCTTGTGCATCACCTGGAGTAGGGCTTCCTCCATCCTCACCACATCCAAGTCACACGTCATCTATGCACTTGGGGTCTCTATACCATTGCTTCTGCATAATTGCTTCTGCATTGCTTCTGCATAATTGGACACTAGAAGAAACACAGTTTCTCAGAGAATAGCGCGTTCTTGTTCCTTGTCTTTTGTTAAATAACCTGGTATATAATCCATGTATTTAGTCTGAAGAGGCACTGAGGGATTCCTGATGACTCTAGTAAATAAAGATATTTAAAATGTCAGTGCTCTGTGACAGCACCTGGCCTAACTAAAGCTTGCTCAAGTAAACAACAGGTCTAGGAATAAAAGAATTTTACAACCATTGATTCTAAGTAATGCACAATGTTCTCAATACAAACGAAACCTTCTCTTTCTGTACTACAAGAGGGATTTTTTTTTTCTTTTGTTGTGTATGCTGGCTCCATATAGCAGCTAGTCTTAATATGTACACGCTTTGTACATTCATTTGTCCTTCAACATGGTGTAGTGCTCCTAGATATGGGCTAATTTTTTGGGTTTGCCCTTTTCATTGGCCTGTTCATCTGCAACCTTAGAAATTATTAGAAATTAATAGAAAAATAGTTTTCACATTTAATATGCATTTGTTCTTTCGATACAACGTCAGCTGGAATTAGGTAAACAGTACCCCAGATACCATATTTTTGGCACTGCCCTTGGAGAAAGGGACCGGTCACATAGGGTAAAGCAGGTTGGTTACACAGAAAAGAGACTGCTCACAAAATATACACTGGGAAGGAAAGAGAGTGAGAATATAGGGTATAGCACTAGGACACGGCCACTTGGCAGAAGGAGCCAGGGAGGAGTGAAAATGGTTAGAAAATCATTAGAATATGTGTGTGGTTCAAGGTAGGCCTTGGAATTTTCAGGTGGAAGGAGAAGCTGCCTGCTTTACTTTGCAGTGGGTTCTGGTCAAGAATCCAAGACAGCACAAATAAATATATTTTAAAATAACGAACATTCGACTAGTGAGGCAGGGCTGAGAAATTTGTTATGGTTCATTCAGACTGTTATGGCTTTCCTATGGTAACAGAGAAATAACGAGGCATGCAGAAAAATGTAGGGGAAGATCCTTTGAAGTCTGGTGAGGAGAGTTAGTAAACATAGAAAATGCCTCTAGAAGAGGCTAGGCAAAGGCTGGCTGGTGTAGGTATAAAAGTTGATTGTGGTATGTAAATACAAATGATGTGAACATGGGCTCAGACCACAGAATTGAAAGTGTCTGCTCCAGGGCATACTGTTTAGTCGCTTGTGTAGAGCAGCTGTATTGTCACAGGGCAAAGTCCCTGCAAAGGTTTGGTCTTCTTGGTCCTCCTATCATACCCTGTAGTCACAGAACAGAGCTGGTGTTTTTTTGTGAATTTTATTGGTTTCAAGTGTCTCTAATGATTTGAAGGCTGCATGTCAGGCTATTGTACATAGCTGATGGTTTGTATCATGAGACTGAATTCATGAGTTGCGTGGCCTGGAGCCCGACATGACAACAGGAATATAAATGTGTGGAGGTTTTTTGGAGGTGCACGAGAAAGGATTTTGGTGAAGTACTCAGAATGATAGGAGACAAATATGGCCCATGCTTGCTGCATTTTCATAACCACCACTAAGCAGAACCATGCCAAGGTTTTGCTTTAGAGGGAACTAGTCCTAAGAATAGACCGACATGTCTGCCATGAGGGGGTCAGGACAGGGAGTGAGCTGGCAACTCACAAACCTTCCAATCTCCCAGATACATAAAATAATTTCAAATTCATTAAGAAAGGGGGCAATTGGAGTAATTACAAATTTTCTTGGCAGAAAACACAATTTAGACCACAACAGCACGTATTACCAACCTCAAGCTGATGGCTTTGACTGTCTGCAAGACACAACTGACAGACACCCAGCAGGGAAAGAGGCTGAGTCTGAGTATTCCCACTGTGTTTGGAACCATCACAAACTACACAATTAAAAACAGTGTAATCACTGCTTCTAGCAATTTGGATGGGTACCTTCATGCCAAGTATTCATGTCTGAGAAGCAGAGGATGTACATTTATCTCATAAAAGATCACGCTACTGTTCTGAAAGCGATCTGCTTCTTCTTCTGGACTGAGATAGGGTCCTGGAAGAATTTGTAATGCTCTGCAAATAAATAGCAAAAACCTATAATGGTGATTTTTCGTGTGCTGAAATTAGATGGGTGTTTTTAATCATCCTGTCCTGAAGAGTGACTTGGTCTTACCTAGATATGAACTGATACAGCGACACTATAATGTTACAGCAGATTTTGTTTCCATTACTGTTTCCCAAATTTGTGAGTCATAGTTTGTGTCAGTGCTCTGCAGAGCAGGATCAGTGTGATTGCTGAGGCACTGTGAGAGGCAGTTTCTTTATAGAGAAAGACATGGAGAAGTAAAATCAGATATGAAATACAGACAAACTAGAGTACGACTTCGTGTTTGGAATGGCCTTGCTAAAGGTACCACAGGATCCTGCAGGACAGCTGTTAATCCCAAAGACTTCCCATATAACGTGCAGTGTGAAGATAGCTGATGAGGCTTGAAGATACTATATGAGCCTGAAGATCAGGCTTATCCTTCTTTAATGGCATAAATATCTAACAGAATGTAGCACAGATATAGAACTAGAAAACACTTCCTGATTGGACTCTGTTGTTCGTTATCCATGCTGGGGACAACCTGGCAAAAAACTTGACAAGAGCAAAGAATTATAGTTGCTGATCTTTTAGTATTTGTGAAATGTTTTAGCTGTGTGCAAAACAGCAGTAGTTCAGAAAAATATGTGGAGACTCATTGTAACACTTCCTGAGATGTTTGACATGGTTACTGGACATTGAGTGTGCTTAGAGCAGCAGCCTGGAGCAAAATGGAAAGCAGAGCTTGAGCAGTGTAGGATTAAGAACAAGGCACTGAGCACCTTGCTTTTTTCCGGAAGAGTTCTCCTACCCCTTGCAGAGGACCTGGATAGCATCCTGCCCTCCCTAAACAAACATTCTTAAAAAATCCATAACTACAGCTAAAACAAGATCTGGTCACTTACTACTCCATGACCCTGCTTGATCTCTGGCATTCTGACAGCACTGCAGCTTCAGATTTTCTCATTCTAAAGAATGTAGAAAGGCATGAAGACAAACAAAATATTACATCAGAAATTGAATGAGTATTATAAAACTAATTTTCTACAGCTTAGTGTGATTCCTGGTACTGGCAGTCTAGAAGGGAAGATGCCTGAAGGAGCAGCACGTAGGAAAACATTTACCATCTGCACTGATGGGAACCAGCCTGAGTTTCATTGGGACAAAGAAGGAACTAGAAGGTCAGCAAGGAACTAAATTAACTTCTCAATTCTGTATTGTATGACAGAGGCTAAAACCAACTGTTTTCTGCCATTGGGGAAAAAAAGGCCTGTTATCAATAAGCTCCATTGAGAAACACTTCGAATATTGGAGCATTCACTTTCTTCCACAGTGTTGTGTACAGCTCCTGGAAAATCGTACAACTCCTGGAAAATCATACAACTCCTTTGCCTTTCTGCCCAAATCCATTCTGCACCCATTTTAAATGGTAAATACAGAATGTAATTCAGATCAGGCATGGCTCTATGAAAAGATTTTGTCACAATAAATGTTTCTGTAATAATATTTTATAATGTTACAACAGGTTGTCTCTTTTTTTTTCTTTTACAGTAGAAATTTATTTATATTGTCTGTCCAAGATAGTAAATAATTCCATAAATAGTAAATACTCCAGGATTTCAGAGAAATGTGGCATAGAAGATAGATTATAAGAACAATTTTAGTGCATTGTCTAATAGCCTCTTCCTACTACGTATTAGTTTTTTTGCTAATCTTTGTTACCTCCTCTGTGCCACTCCAGGTACAAGACTGGGAGAGAACTCCTGAGTCATCAGCTTCAGAAGGTTCTTCTTCTGTTATGCATCAATTAACTTTTTTCTAGATCTGAGAAGGTGAAAAAACTTGGAGATGATCTTCCTCAAGCTTCCAAATAACCTGTTTGGAAATAATCTAATCTACAGTAAGTGTATTAATGGTCCATTTATACCTATGCCAAAGCAGGTCTCTGGCATAAATAGATCTATATCTCTCTTGTTCTTACCTTATTGCAGATATTTGTAGACAGAAATGACACCACCACTCAGCTTTCTTCCTACTTGCCTAAGCAAGGCACACTTAGTCTCAGCTAATAAGATATGGTTTTGATTCTCTGCACCAGTTTGGTTCATATTCCATGAATTCAACTTACCTGAATTCATCTCCATGAACACAGGTAACCAGAAGTGTATGATCCACGTGATGGAACCTCCAAAGAACTATACTATTTATGCTTTCTCTCTCTGTATGAAGGGGTATAGTCTAGATTGCACTTTTCATGGTCTCTTTATATAGGTGTAAATATTTCCTGGGTGTCATACTCTTCCCTGAAATTCACCTGCCATGTTCAAGTATATACTTCCAGTTTACAAATAAACTATCAGAGCTGTTTCTGTCTACAAGGCACTGCACCTTGTACTATTAACCTGCTGTACATTTGTTCTCTTTAGTCTTCATGGACACTGTTTTCCTGTATTATATTCTGTTCTTGTTCTGTATAGTTATCTTCAAACTTCAGCTCACCAGCAAATTGGTATACCCTGTTTTTTTTCATCATTATCTTTCTTTTTGCCTTAAAAGTGTTCCTGAGAGCTAACAGTATTTTCTAGCTTCAATCTTTAATTTTTATGCCATGATGATCAGATTCTCAGTTACTTTTTCACAATGGGTGTCACTTTACCTTGTGAGTATTCTTACTGATTTCATCTAAATAATTTGCAGCGTAGTATATCACTTAACGAGAAAGGACCTGCATTTCCTGCATTTAACTTGGAGTTCATAAAGTACAACGTACATGTAAAGTACAATGTGCAGGTGAAGTACAGGCTACAGTTTACAGGCTAAGAAAGGATTTGCCGAGTAGCTGCACGATTATTTCTGCTGTTAGGTACTTCTGTTTATAAACCACTCTTTGATCAGAAAGAAGAGATTCTTCTCTATCAATATCCAGAAGAAATAAAGTGACTAAGATTATGTTTCCCCGTAAGCTAAAGCTTTCAAGAAGCATTATTGGAACAGAGTACAACCAGTTTTGGAGGGGCGGTGTAGAAAAAAAGACAGATATATGTAACTGCGTTAGAAGCTATCTGAATTAATTTAACCTGGAGTCACTAAAGATAATGCATTTGAAATAATTTTAATTGTTATAATTCTTATTGGAAGCATTTGAATAATTTTTTTTTATTAAAATCTGTGGCTTGTTAAATGAACTAAGATAGGCATCTTAAAACAAAATGGCATTAATGACTTCTCCAGTATTATGGAAAGTGGCTTGGCAACCACATCTGCTAATTCCCTCAGTACTGTGGGATGCATCTCATTAGGTCCCCAAGACTTACATATGTTCAGGTTCCTCAGGTGGTCATGACCCTGATCCTCCTCTACGGTGGGAGGATGTTTACCCCCCTGGTCACTACCTTGCTGTCCCATGACCCAGGAGGGATGAGGAGAGTGGTTGTCAGTGAAGAGGCAAAAAGTTGTTAAGTACCACAGCCTTCTCCTCATTTGTTGATATGAGGTCACTCTTTTCACCCATCAGTGGAGGTACACTCTCTTTAACCTTCCTTTTTCTCATTGACATACCTATAGAAGCCCTTCTTGTTAGTCTTTACTTCCCTTGCCAGGTTCAACTCCAACTCCTGTCTTTCCTGACCCCATCCCTACACAGCCAGGTAGCATCCCTATACTCTTCTCAGGTTACCTGTCCCTGCTTGCATTTCCTGTGCAGTTCCCTCTTGTTCTCTAGTTTAACCAGCAGGTCTTGACTCAGCCACACTGGTCTCTTCCCTTCTCTGCCTGATTTCCTATATCTGGGGACTGAGCACTCTTGTACTTTATGGAAAGCATCCTTAAATATCTGCCACCTCTGCTCTTCTCCCTTGTCCCTGAGGACCATATCCCAGGGTGTCCTACCAAGTAACTCCTTGAAGAGCTGGAATTTTGCTTTCCTGAAATTTAGTGTCCTGACTATATTCCTTGCTTGCCCCATATCCTTCAGGACCTTGATCTCCACCATTGCATGATCACTGCAGCCCAGGCTGCCTCTGATCTTGACGTCACTGATGAGTTCACTTGTGTTAGTGATCATCAGGTCCAGTATTGCATCCCCTCGAGTGGGGGTCTCTATTAGGTGGGTTAAGAAATTATCTTGCATGCACTCTAGGAGTCTCCTGGATTGCCTATAACAACGACTATGCTATCCATTATAAGGAGATGCCACATAGTTAATAATTACATTTTGTTTTTACATGAGGTACAAATAAGGGTCAAATCCCAAGATAGGTCACCTGATTATGTGTTTTATGATTGGTAAAGTTTGCACAGTGCCTTTTGGCTTAGCTGGGAGGAAGGCATGTAGCACCTTTGAGAACATGTGAAAGGAGACTGTAGCAACCATGGATTTCAGAGTGGACACACATCACTTTTACCCAGATTTACCATCAGAGCAATTATTTGTTCTGGCTGTTGTTTTAACTTGTGCTTTCCTTTACAGTGCAGGTGATGGTAAGCTGCTTATTTCCCTTAACGATGGTTTTGTTGCCTTACAGAGCCTTCAGAGTGGGCTGGTTGTTCCTTGGGGGCTAGAAATAGAGGAGCATCCGCAGGGGCAATAGGGCAGCACTGAACCTTAAAAGAGGAGGATGGTGATGGTAACCAGTTCACCCAAGTGTCCATTGAATGTCATACAAATCTCTCATGTGAGGCAGGTCTGAGGTCAAGTCGGGAGGTCAGCCTGTGGTTCAGGGTCTGGGGCTGTTTCAGTAGGTATGTGGCAAGGTGCAGGCATGGCTGTGACACCACTGTGGTGTGGTTCTGGCAACACCTCAGGGTGGCAAATCTCAGCTTAAAACAAGCTTCTGGGCAAGAAGGCGAGTTCTTTGCTGGGACATCTTAGCAGACCTGTTCAGGGTGAGCCTCTGCTGAGATGTTTTAGCAGAGCTTTTGCAGACTGCTTCCTTCAAAGCCAGGCACCTGCACTGTTGTTTAAGTTGGCCCTGAGCCTGGGCAGACAAATCCCCAGGAGTGGTGTGATGTGTTCAGGGGTCTGACATTCAGTATCACTGTATATATTTGGTATCATAGAGGAAATCGTATTGTTCAGCGTGAAAAAGTGCCCCCAGGTGTCAAATAAACCAGTGGTACAGTTTTATCATTCACTGAAATTAGTTGAATCTGATTGCTCTCTGTCATTCAGACTAAGTAGCTGAATTGGTTCCTGACCAGCTATATTCCTCTTTGAGATGGGCCCAAAGGAGAAACTGCCAATAGAAATGTTGCAATTTAGCTGCCAGTAAACTTTGGATGTTTAATTGCCGTCCCAAATTTTTGGATAAATCATTTCCTAGATTTGCAATAACGTGAGAATCTTAGTGCTAACTTATGTCTTGTGGTGGGCAGGATTTTTCCAAATGTCAGATAGCAGCAAAGGAGGTGAAGGCAGACTGATGTGATAAATTGAAAAGAATTAATAAAAGTACCACAGTTCACCACAAACAAAACAACAAGGAGGCCAAGATGCAAACAGAGAAGTACTCTTACCTTTTCTCAATTTTCTGATATGAAAGGAAGGTACTTATTAAACAGTGGTGAGTTGAGAAGAAGATTGGAACTGCAAGCAAGGAAACTGCCTCTGGCTTTTTCATTCCTGCTGTTTTGAGAGAGAAAGGACTCAGTCTCCACCGCTTGTAAATAAATAGGACAGCATCAAAGCTACCTGTCTCCACCCATTCCTCCCCCTAACAGAAATAAGCCATAGGACCCTGAATGTTGTGTAAATGCTGGGGTCAACAAAAGCAGCAAATTTTTTTGCCTCCTGCCTTGATATCTTCTTGCATTACAGATAAGTTTTTCCATGCACTGTACTTGAAAGAAATGTTACTGTTTTAAGGAAAAAACATTTGATCATCCAACTTTCTCCACCTCACTGCTGCCTATGTTTAGACTTGAATTATTCTCTATGATGAAAAACAATTATTTGAAAACACTCCTCCAGGAGTGTTGCATTCCCAGGAAGGCAGAATGTCTTGGTGAGGACTCCTATCAAAAGCATATGTATGAGCTCAAGTATGTTTTACTTTTATGGACTAAGACACTCCCCAAGAATTCAGGAGGAAGAGATACTGCTGTAGAAATATTTAAATGACAGAATCACAAATTAAAAGTTTTCCCCACTTTATCTGTTTTAGCCAGATAAAGAACAAAATATTTTACAAAGAAATCAAATCACTCTGCTGCAAGCGTAAAAAGGACTGATGTAACCTCATACGAAAAAAGATGACAATTTCTGTAAAAGTACAGGACGATCTCTAAAAGAAAGAACCTTGGATGACTCCTATAAGATATATATTAATTTTCCTATCAATATTCCTACTGATAGTTAAGTAACTAAAATACTGTATGGAATACCCTTGATTCTTACGAGAAATGCATCTTGATTTTTCTGTATTGTTTCTATTTTCTTTTGCTTGGCTACATGTCACCTATCTTTATGTATTCTGAGACTTCAGTAGCTACTCTGAGCAAGCTGCTAGATTTCTTTTGTTAGTTGTCTGGAGAGGAGTCAGCACCTCTGGAGAGGATTCCTGCTTACCGTCTTTCCTTTCTTATTCTTTGGTCTAATTCGGTTGGTGTGTGGATTGGCTACCTGGGTGGTAGTGACTTAAATTTTTAATCACTATCTAGACATGAGCTAAGCAAATAAAACATCAGGAATGAAGCTGCTTCTCACTTACTGGCTGTCCAAATGAGTAACTCTGATAAAATCTATCATATTGTGTTTATTAGGATATAACTTGCTTACCATGTATTTGATAAGATCTTTTTATTGACCTTCACTAATATTGATCTGAAGTATATGCACTCAGAGTAAAATACACCCTTGTCTTGCTCAAGCTTTGATTTGGCTTAATTGAAAAATACTGGATCTTAAATATAAGATTTCTGTTTCTGCAGCATTTTTACTCCTGTTTAGAGGAAGAAACAGAATGCAAGCTGTGCTTCTTCTGATTGGACTCTTTTTCTAGTATTCATTTGTCTGAGAGACTTTTATTTTCCACAACTTCTTGTTCTGTTCTCAAACCCATACAATAATCTGACTTTGCTCTCCTACTGCTACTGTTTTCAAGTGGCTGCAGTTGTAAGCAGCTAGCATGCTGAGACACACTTTATTTAATACCTGAAGCTGTCTTAGGACCAAAGGTTTGTACAGAATACAAACAACTGTAAACAGGCAAATGGATCTGGAAGAAATAAGGATCTAGCCAAACCTTCAGGAGAATAGAATGAGTGTTGGGGGATTTTTTTTTATACAGCAGATAGTAATCAACAAAAGTGTATACAAGCTTTGTGTAAACTTGGGAAATTTTTAAAAAATTCTTCCGATTCCTAAGTAGTTTCATTGATTATGTTCCTCATAAAACAGGGGAATAGATATAAGCAGCACGTCTTGAACATTTTTAGTCTTTGGGTGTAATTTTCTTTCTAACATGAGAAGGAAAAATATGAAAAGGAAGTAAGCATCCTCTATCTGAAATGTCTGTCTTTCCAGCTTCAGTTGGTTGCCAGATCTGAGAATATTTGATGAGTTTTATTTCCAGTTTGTGATCACCATTCTTGTTCATTTTGAATGCCAGAGCTTGCCCTGGCCTCATTGTCCTTCTTGTCATTAGACGCTCTTTGATAATTGCCTCTAGTAAGGAGGAATATGGGGAGAGCTTCAATACTCTGGCTTTTTACCTGGGCTAAATCATATTTCCAGACAAAGTCAGGAAAGAAATGCCTGTACATGAGCTTGCACAATTAAAGCAGGCATTTGCTCACAAGGCTTTATTTGCAGTGTTTGATTCCAGTGAATGTTTTGTCCCATTGCACTACTGAGATCAGAATTTCCTATTTCAACATTTCAAAACCTGTAAATGAAGCTCCTATTATCATCATATCCATTTAAAAGTAATGATGCTTTTAATTAAATTCATTTGTTGTTGTTGTTGTTGCCTGATTGCTAAACTGTCAAGATAAATTTGAACATGTATTCAAACTTTTCTCCCTGTCAATGAAGCATAGAAGCTTTAAATTTTTAAAATGAATGCCTGGATTCAAGAGCATTCAGATAACTTCAGGAGGCATGACTATGAGAAAAGCATTACAAAGAAACAGAGGCACAGACAACATTGACCTTCTTCAATTCCACTTCCAGAGACACTATCTGCACTAGAGATGTCACAAGCTGAATAAAAGAAACTAAAGGAAGTAAAAGATTAGCTTTTCTTTCTAAATAAGAGACTGACGTGTACAAAGGGAAAAGTTCCCATTCATTAACACATTTAGGCATTTTTAATTCGAGAATTTCAACTCCATTAAACAAAACATTTAAACATTAGGAAGAAATTCTTCATGACGAGGGAGGTGAGGCACTGACACAGGTTGCCCAGGGAAGCTGTGGCTGCCCCATCCCTGGAGGTGTTCAAGGCCAGGTTGGATGGGGCCTTGAGCAGCCTGATCTGGTGGGAGGTGTCACTGCCCATGGCAGGGGGGTTGGAACTGGGTGATCTTTAAGGTGATGGTGAGCAAGAAGTGGCCACGAGTGCTGTTAAACCTCTGGAGCAGGAGTACAGAACATGTAATACCTAGCAAGCCACCTTCCTGAGAAGAATCAGCATCGGATGCAGAAACAAGAAGGCATGAAGACAATAACAGTGGTCACAAGGAGCTTGGAATGAGAAAAACATGCTGTGGAAATTTTTATGAAGGACTCACGGGACCAGTGTTGACATTTTTAATAAGGTATAAATACGAGCTTATAACAATAAACTTGGTCTTAGCTTGAAATAAAAGCTGAGTCCATGCTTTTTAATATGCAACAGGTTCCAACCCAAACCATTCTATCAGTCTATGAAAATATATACAAGATTGATTTTAATTATGTTCTTAGACCCCATTGACTTCACTAATACTCCTTAGGACCCTGTATTTGTGACCATTACAGCTTTTCTCCAAACTGTGGTCTATCTCTCAGATTCAGGTCATTTAACTTCAGGCACCTGACTAAAGTGCTGCCATGGACTCTCTTTGTTTCTTAGTATAAAGTGATAACAGATATTAGATATGTCTATGAGAGATAATTGCAATGATGTATGATATAAGAGATCTATGATCAAATACACGTTTTGTGATAGCTTGGAGATGTCATTCCAACAGCTTAACCACAGGGATGTCTTTTTCTGCATTATTCCTGGACATAAATGGTTCACCAAACTGAGGAGGCAGCAGCATTTTTATTTTTCGGTGCAGAATATGGGAAGGGAACAGAGGTGAAAGGAGAAAATGCTAAAGGGTATCCAACATATACAGTCTCAGGTGATGCAACCACAGGGCTAATGTCTTTGATGGAGAAGGCCCTAGGAGGTAATTTAATGAATCCTTCTGTTTTAAAACAGATTTTTCATTCTGTTTTGAATTATGTAAATCAGTGGAATAATCTCTAACCTGACATTAACTTTCACAGTAATATATAAAATAATTTATGTTTTTTCAGGTTTCTTAAAAATTGGATTTAACAAGCACTTAAGACTGTATGAGATTCTGAAGTTTTAAAACCCTTATGACTTAATAATGCTACCAAGAATTCTTAGACTTGCCAGCTAGAAAAATGCACAATGTCAAGATGCATCATCTTTACACCATTGCGGAATGTGCTGGTTTTGTTGTTTGTTTTTTGATTTTTTTTTTCATAAAGGAAGAGTCCAAAATATTATGAAGATGAGCCAAAAAATCAGTAGGGATAATGGAATCGTGGTAAAATAGCAATCATGACTTTGTTGGAAGTTATACGTCCTTCAGAGAAATAAACATTAACTACTGGCTTAGCTGTAGCTATTAATGATGTCATAGATGGTTATAAAGTAGAATGTTATTGTGTAGATAAAGCAGAATCTGATTAAGTAAAAATTTGCTTTAAGGAAGACTTGTAAGAAATGGTCTAAGGATCGAAGCTGCTATTTGTGACACAAGGATTGGATGGGAACTGGAACAGAAGTATCTGAAACACTGCTAGAAAGAAATAGTGTGGGGAATTATGTAGTGATAAAAGGTTTTATCTTCCCACATATAAACAGCAGAACACCTAGAATGGAAGTGAATTATATGGTCATGGTATTTCTAGAAATGTTGGCTCAAAGATTTAATCACATAAATACTATGTAAGCACAAATGGTGTTGTTTAGGTTTTTAAAACATATAAGGATGTTATACAAAGACTGATTTTACAGTACAATCTTGGACTGAGTAATGAAATGTTGGCCTTGCTCTATGTAAATTTATATTTGAGTAAAACTAGGTTTATGTCTAAGATTCTCAGTTTCTGAGGAGCAAGCTGTAAAGATTTAAATGGCACCATATAGAGTCTCTAATATGCTGTTGATCTGGAATTTCCTTAAATCAAAGTTACAAAAGATCTCCAGAATTTTCACCTCAAGTAAAGAAGAAACTTGCAGGTGAGGGTTCTAGTTCTAAGAGTCTAAAGTGCTGCGTCTGAAAAAGCAGAAGGAATAATCAGGAGTACAAAAAGTGACAGAATGAGACAGTAAACATCTTAAAGCTCAGACAGTAGGCAATTGAGACTTGCATTATGTCAAACTAGGTTAGGTTTTATATTTGAAGTTAGAGTAAACAAAAGTTTTTTTTTTCAAGTTGTTTAAATGAAAAGAGCACAGTCCCATTTACTGAGAAGTTGATAGTGGCCTCTGTATTTTCTTGCTATTATTGTTACCATAGAAAATGCTTATCTTACTCTCGGAAGGATGGTATGGAGGAAGGTGGACCTTCTGTTTGATGTATAGTTTTTGCAATGTTTCTAAGAAAGGAAAAGACGGGGGGAATCCTATGCAGTAAGCATGGTATTGAGATTAAATTAGATTTATTTGGTCCTTCCTGCCATCTTCTGAAGATTCTTCAGTTAAATAAGTACCATGTTATTGACCGAGGAAGTGAAGGCAGGGAAAATTACGGGCACATATTTAAAAAGAAAAAGAACTCATCTCAAGCAGAGTAAAAGCCTCCGTTAGAAAATGCAATATGCTCCCATCAGACAATCACTATCACAGAATTTAGAAAAAATTGTCATATGAAATCACAGATATTGATATCAAGTTTTAAAAATTACTCTGTCAGTGCTGGGTGGTGCTTCATGACTAGAAGATTACCTATTTTAAAACAGAAAATATGGAGCTACATCAGCCATAATAAATTTATTTCAGTAGTAGGCAAAGATTTGGAATAAATCTGGAAGAAATATTAATTAATAGCATTGGAAAAAATGCTACAAGAACATAACATGTTTTAACAACACTCAATAAATCCATAATAACACGATATCTTTCTTAGAAAAAGAAAAATTGTTTTTCTAGAGAGACGCCTAATATGTCTGACACTCACTAGAGTATATGCTATGATGCGTTTGAGACAGTAAAGCTAGGGGAAAGAGCAATGAAAGTCTAAGGAATGTGAGGAGAAGACTGTTTGTGTCAAAAGAGGAAGCATGAATCTAAGGGAATGGTTACCACCAAGGTCTCTAAAGGAAGATTTTGATCTTTTTTGACAAGTTACTAATTATGTAGGCAGAAATTATAGAAGACTGCCAGTTAAACATGAGAATAACATAGTCTGAGCATTTAAACCCAGATTATCAGGGAATCATACATTTACCATCAGTACTAGAAAGCAGAGAACAGCTTGTAAATATGAAAGTACCACAGAATCGCTATGTTGAAAAAGACCCCCAGGATCATCAAGTCCAACCATTCCTATCAATCACTAAACCATGTCCCTGAGCACCTCATCCACCCATCTTTTAAACACCTCCAGGGATGGCAACTTGACCACCTCCCTGGGCAGCCTGTTCCAGTGCCCAATGACCCTTTCTGTGAAAATTTTTTTTTCTGATGTCCAGAAAAGTAGTGAGACTCTTCACAGCCATTTAATACGAGCCAGGAAGAAGACTGATTTTAAGACAGAGATAGGTGAACCTTCAAAGACATATTACGTAAAGTGGCTGCCTATGATAGAAGACTTTCATCCTTGACAGCTGAGGAGTTCCCTCTCATGTTTCTAGGCTAAAAGCTAAAAATCAATACTGGTTTCAAGGGATCCATGATGGTCAGATTCCCATTCAAGGAATCTCAAATCAGTAGAAGTTTCAGAATGGGAAAAAACAGCAGAAACCTTTTGCAAGACTTCAAACTACCTTATTCATTTGTTGTAACTAAATACAAGGAGCTGCCATCATTTGCAGTGAAATCCCCTGAGAGCCTCTGGCTGCAGATAGCTGCCCTGCCTCTCACTGTAACACACAGAACCTTATCCAAAATAAATCACCATAAAGTATCCTCAAAATTCATCTATTAACCAAGCATCTACCACAGTAGCTATCATTGTGGAAGTTTATGTCTAGAATGAAGCCTTGGGTTTATCTCAAACCATTGCAATTTATTTTTTATCCTAGGCTAGCCCTGTGAGCTCCTTCCATGCCTGGCAAAAGACGTGTGCCTGATCCTGAGACCGGTGTCCAAGATAGGTGGGATAAATTGCGTTCTCTAAATGCTTGTCCTGGTCTGTCAGCTCTTTAGAGAGACTTGATGTCCAAGATGCCTAACTTTCAAATTGTTAATGCTAGGTGAAGCGGAAAGCACATTCTGGGGGTTATTTACAAAGATTTACTGTAGGTGAGGGAGGCTAAGCTTTATATGCTCTGTTGAGAGGCAGGTCACCACTTTCTATAGAGGATGAGTGAGTGCAGGATCTTAACTTTAGCTCCTATTAGTTGCTTATTTTATGTGATGTTAATCTGTGGCTACTTGACCATCAGGACTGCATCCCACCCCACTTGATCTGAGTGGAAGGTACAGCTAAAGTAGATCCGTCAGCCTTTATTTCTTCCAACAATACTTTTGTTCTAACATATTTAATTTAGAAAAGAAAAACAATGTTTGTCAAGAGGCAAGAAGGGCCAGGTACTTTGTAAGAGAAGAAGCTGAGACTTGCAGCAATGCAGGCAGGGCAGAATCTCACCAGTGGAGGCAATGGGATGGCCCAGAGAGCAGGGCAACCAGGGGACATCCAAGGACAGTACCTGCCCAGGGTATCAGGCATCTCCCCGGGAATGAGGATGAGCCAAAGAGAGGCCAGGATTTTAGAGCTGTGGCCTGGAACCATGGGACCCATGGCCAGGCAGATGGCACAGACAGCTATGATGCAGAGCAGTTCTGGAGGGTATGAAGGGTAGGAGTCTCCCCGTAAAGTAGCTCCAAGAGCACCAGGGCTGGGGAGCATAGGTTGGAGATATAAGTGGGGAATATCATTCATGGTCTGATAACAGTGTTGACATTAGTGCTTTTACAAAACTGTGAATGGTTACCGTTATTGCCATGGGGACGGTATTCTCCTACTTTCCCAGTTCTCAAAAGTAATTAGATTATTTAGCCTTCAACTTTAAAAAAAATAAGTTATTGTGGAACAATAAAGCCACCTGAAAAATCTGATAGATGATAATGCCTGAAAGTTGTTAAAGGCTAAAACTAGGCAGTTTGGATGAAAACTTGCACAGAAGCAGCTAGGGCTTTCAGTCCCACTTGTTCAGTAATTTCAATATTATCCTCCACATGATTCAGCACTGCACTTACACAAATCATGAGTATGCACCTGTATTAGCATATTCTTTTTATACCTAATCAGTTCATTGTTTTCCTGCTTTGTTCAATGTTTGTCCCCTATCAGAGGTGTCAAGAGACAGCTTCCTTTCCTGGAACACAAGAACTGTTCTGTAGGATGAAATAAAGACAAAGATGTTCTGCCTGGAAACTGTCCTGCATTTGAAAAATTCCCAAATAGCTTGCAAAGCTGCTTTCCGTATCACAGCTAAATATTTGTTCAAGAATAATTAACCCCTCTACTACCATTTTGTTTTCAATTTTTTATGCAAAGAAATATTGCAGATTATCTTTCACAAAGGACTAGAAGTAACATATTCCCTAAATTTTTCTTTAGCAGATCTCTTTTGAGATTATCCTACATTGCTTTAGAGTACTTTAATTGAACCCCATTGTCCCTATTTTTCTATGTGTCTTATGGGTTCTTAGATGACCTGTAGATTGGACTCACAGCACACAGTGCTGAAGAACTATATTTGGGGTACTGTGTGCTGGACTGTGCTTTAGGTATTTTAAGTTGGCATTAAGATGCTGAGCTGTCATACAAATTTCCCTTAGGAAAGGCCTCATGACATAATTGTAAATGTAGCAGTGTCAAGGGTAGAGCCATAGAGTCCTGAGCTTAAACGGGGATACTTATTTGTAAAATAGTAGTGTGGCTATAGCTAAGGAGCATTCATTGAAAGCTTTCATTCATACAAAGCTTCTTCATCTTTTTAACCTTCATCTTTAATAGGCAGAGACTCATCAGTATTAGTTTTCTGGGTGTTTTTAATGATAAAAAGAGATATCATGGCTAAGTTAGAAATTTTATAAAGAAACTGATATTTCAGATGAAAGATTTTTTCCAATTATTCCAATCTGTTATGTGATGGAAGCTGTAAAAACAACATAATATTTCCATATCTTGTTTTGAGAGAGAGAAGAAAGTGAGCAGCTGTTGAATAGAAATGCTTTAAGTAGACTCATACTTTTCCTTTCTTAATATAACTATTCAATTTGCACGTCGCTCATTATAATTCTTTTTTTTTTTACGAACTGCTCTTTCATATTTGTGTGAGCTGCTACAAATTTTAAATTGTTTTTATTAAAGGAAATATACCTCTGCTATCACAGTGATCAGCACAATTATTTTTCTCCTCATAGAGTTCTTTGGACCTGGATTTTCCTCTTGACGGGAAAGTGAGGCTTAGAGATAAACATGTCTGGCAAGGCTTTCTCATTGATTTAAAATGCTGAATTGGATCTCTAGTTTTGACTTAAATTGAGGCTAAGTCTGTTTTGCATCAGTTTGCAGATACCTGGTATAGTTACAGAGACTAGACAATGATGATAATTCCAAAGAAGAACGTGGGTTTCTCAGTCTGTCACCAACTCTGAGACTCTCCATCAGGTGTCAGATAGAAAACAGGAAGTGCAACACATTTCTCCTAACATTCTCCACAGCTGTGTATCTGTTTATCTTTTTAGCTTCTATGTGTTGATATTTTGTTCTGACTCCGTTGATGCAATATCGTAAATCAAGCGAGATTTTACTCTTGTTAACATGTTGAGGGTTCCTGTCTTCAGTGAGTGAATAAAATAATGTAGCGTTTTTACATAGTTGGTCAAAAACAGTTGAGTTAAAAAGTGTTTAAAAGTAATGAAGTCATTTGAGTTTGCAGTTTGTTGTAGAACTCATTGTTATTTAGCGAGATGCAGCTATTGAACATGACACAAAAGCTGCACGTAATCTGTAGCACTGTGGAGCTGAGAAAACAAATCCAGATTCCTGACCAGAAATTCTTTCAAGCTTCATTGCTGTTCATTTCAACATGCAGCACTACACTGGAACTAATCCAATAAAAACTCTAAGAGTTCACCTTCATCCTCCTTTTCCCTGAAGGATTTCTCTTTTGGCAGAATCTACAGTGTTCACACTCTGGTTTGCCACAGTTGTTCTCTTCATTCAGTTCCTTTGCTAAATTGGAAAATGTTTCTCTTTCAGTACTTCAAAAATATTTGTAGTTAAAATTCCACCCAGACCTTCTGTTTGAAAACACCTTATTTCGATGGAGTTTACCATGCAGTACTCAACCTTCAGTTTTTCAGGTACATTAGGGAACTACTCTGGGTTTATTTCACCTTCTAAATGTATGCACTTTGGGAAGACACACTTTGCAAAAACCATCTGTCTTGGTAGCACATTCATGAAGATAGTCCTCGTGTATCACAAAAAAAATCCCTCTGCATGTTTGGCATAGGCCCACTTAAAGGACTGAGAGACCTACTCTTCTCCCCAGGATTATTCTGTATCATTAAAATTTCATGGTCTAAGGTTATATTAGTGTTTTCCGGTTTTCTCCTGTTGCGTTACTGAAGCCCCCTAAGAAAATTCCCTGAGCAGATTCTGGGGTCCAGAGCTGGGTCCTCCAGGAAGGCACAGAGCTTTCTGCACACTGCTGAGCGATCCCAACTCCAGGCTAGCAGCCCTCCCAGTATTGAGAAGGAAGGAAGGGAAAAGGAAAGCCTCACTGCTGAGTCTTGCAGGATAAACATTGGAGAAAGGAGAAGGCTTTTAGATTCTTCAGGAACTGTGAAAAATTACTGGCACAGAAGTAGCATTTCCAGAACAGATAAGTTTGTTCATTCATTCATTCATTCGTTCCTTGCTTCCTTCCTTCATTCCTTCATTCCTTCCTTCCTTCCTCCCTCCCTCCCTCCCTTCCCCTTAAAATGAAAAAAAGTGATGGTACAACCCCCCAGGAATTAAACAAATGGACTTAGTGGGGGGAAAAGAAGCTGGCAGATGCAGAGAGACAACATGGTTCAATGTGATGAATTGTTTATCCCCAGGTAAAGGAGAGGACTGAAAGTGGCAAAATGGAAACAGTAAATGATGAGGGACAATCTCAGTAAATGAATTGTGAGCTAAATAGGACAATGAAAAAGATTTTGCGTATAAATTGTAAAAAGCTAAGAATAAGAAGAGGAATCCTGGAATGCCTTTTTAAAAACTAACATATAGGCCTACAAATGTGCAAGACACTCAATAGAAGGAAGATAATTAGAGGGACACTAACAAAAAAAGCATAAAATATATGAAAATACAGCATAGACTGTAATGTAATTTGTGCTGTATCTTAAGGACACAATCAAATCAAATAAATAACATCAGTGTCTCAGGTAACATTGAAACCCTGCTGGCTGGTTTGAAATTTCCATTCTAATAATATCCAGCTATGACAGCAATGATTTATGTAACTTGCTCAGAGCAATTATCAACCCAGAAGGCCAAGGAACAGAAGAATAAGAGAGAAGGCTTAGCTATGTTCCTTTTGGAAGGATACGTGTCTCAACAGGGGACAATGCTGAGACTAAATGTTTAGAAAACACAACCGGCTGCTCTGTAGAGCAACTAGTCAGGGAACATATAAGAATAACATATATGTGGCTTGATCCTGAGCAAGACCCAAAACTTTTTTAATAAAAAGCTCTTTAAAGTACTTAGATCCAGTCTTAGCAGTCTTAACATGTCCCTGACCTGCAATCTGCTACCATACTATTTAAAGTCAAAACGAAGACAACATAAATATGAGGAAGTGTTATTTCTTGTTAAAGAGATGATAAAAGGAGTAACCACAGGGTAAAATGTTTTTACATTTTACATGACATGTAAAATGCATTAAATAGTTAGAAAACATATAGAGTATTCAGATTACTTATGAAGAGATATTAGAAATACCAAGAAAGCACTTAAGCCAGAAATACAGTGATATCCTAAAGGAGTTATGCTAACAAAAATGATCACAGACTATGTGGATTTCCTTTGTCAAGTCCTCACAAGTATTGTTACAGAAATAACTCACATGAATTAAAAGGGAAAGTTCTAACAAGGTTAAATATAGAAAACCTTGACAGTAGTAGATGGTTACTTTTTCCAGTACAGTGAGGAGCTGGGATACCTTCCCCCATTGGAAAAGATCTCCACTTCAACTGTTGAATATATTCTTAGATGATCTGGAAACAAGAGAAAATATGGAGATGCCAATTTGCTCACATTAATAAGATTTAAAGACACATATCAAGATGAGGACTGATTAACAAAAGTTTCAGAAAAGGCTGAAGATAATGAATCACAGTGTAATAAAATGATGAATAGAAGCTGGTATAAACAAACAAAATGCGATATTCCTAAATTAAGATGTCAGGTGTTGATGTCTTGACTAGCTACCACTCAGGAAAGATAACTTGGAGTTGTGACAGCTATAAAAAAATGTTAGCTCAATGCTTAGCAGTGTTCAAAAGAAAATAGAAAGTTATTAGGAAAATACTGGGGAAAAAAAAATTCAACCTGAAAATAAAACCCAAAACAGTGATCTTGTGGTGTAGGTTTATTACATTTAGTGCCATTCTGTTTGCCGTTCTTTTACTCAGAGCTCAGAGAGGATTTTGTAGAATTGGAAAATACAGCAGTGACAAGTGGTGTTCCTTAGGGAAAATAGTGTTCTGTATTGGATCCAGTAGTATCTGACAATGTTGTCAGGAACACGGGCAGTGGGATTGTGTGCACCCGCAGCACTTCCAGATGCCACCAAGATGAGTGGGTGGTTGATACTCTAGAAGGAAGGGTTAACATCCAGAGTGACCTTGATAGGCTTGAGAGGTGGGCCCATGCGACATTCATAAAGTTCAATGAGGCCAAATACAAGGTCCTTCACTCGGGTCAGGGCAATCCCAAACGTAGATACAGGCTGTGAGATGAATGGGCTGAGAGCAGCCGTGAGGAGAAGGATTCGTGGATTTTGGTAGATGGAAAACCGAAGATGAGCTAGCAATATGTACTTACAGCCCACAAAACCAAATGTATCTTGGGCTGCATCAAAACAAGCACGGCAACCAGGTCAAGGGAGGTGATTCTCCCCCTTTACTCTGCTTTCATAAGACCCCACCTGGAGCATTCAGCTCTGGGCCCCTCAGCATAAGAAAGATACGGACCTGCTCAAGTGTGTCCAGAGGAGGCCCATTATGATGATCATGGGAATGGAGGACCTCCCCTGCCAGGCTGGGTTGAGAGAGGCTCCAGGGAGACCTTCTTAGAATCATAGAATCATAGAATAGTTTGGGTAGGAAGCGACCTTAAAGATCACTTAGTTCCAACACCCCTGCCGTGGGCAGGGACACCACCCACCAGACCAGGCTGCTCAATGTTCCATCCAACTTGGCCTTGAACACCTCCAGGGATGGGGCAGCCATAACTTCTCTGGGCAACCTGTGCCAGTGCCTCACCATTCTCATGGTGAAGAAATTCTTCTTAATGTCTAGTCTAAATCTGCCCCTCTCCAGTTTATACCCATTCTGCCTAATCCTGTCACTACAAGCCTTTGTAAACAGTCCCAGCTTTCCTGAAGGCCCCCTTCAGGTACTGGAAGGTCGCTATAAGATCTCCCCAGAGCCTTCTCTTCTCCAGGCTGAACAACCTCAACTCTCTCAACCTGTCATGATATGGAAGGTGCTCCAGCCCTCTGATCATCTTTGTAGCCCTCCTCTGGACCTTTGCCAACAGTTACATATCCTTCTTATGTTAAGGATTCCAGAATTGGACACAAAACTCCAGGCGAGGTCTCAGAAGAGAGGAATAGAGGGGCAGAATCACCTCCCTCGACCTACTGGCCATGCTTCTTTGATGCAGCCCAGGGTACGGTTTGGCCTTCTGGGCTGCAAGCTCATATTACCAGCTCATGTCGAGCTTCTCATCAACGAGCACTTGCGAGTCCTTCTCTGCAGGGCAGCTCTCAATCACATCATCCCTCACTGTGTACTGAAAACGGGCATTGCCCCGACCCAGATGTAGGACCTTGCAGTTGGCCTTGTTGAACCTCATGAGGTTCACACAGGCCCACTTCTCCATCCTGTCCTTATTCCTCTGGATGACATCCCATCCTTCCAGTGTGGCAACTGCACAACTCGGTTTGGTGTCATCTGCAAACTTGCTGAGGGTGCACTCAATCTCGCTGTCAATATCATTGATGAAGATATTAAACAACACTGATTGATGAAGATATTGAACAGCACTAGACCCAGTGTGGCTTCCTATAGCTGGATGAAGAAGGCTTCATCAGTTGGCTCTCCTAGATTGAGTGGCCTGTAGTATACATCAACCACAAGGTTGGAACTGTTGATTCTTCTGTCTTTTATTCTGACCTATACACTTTCAATTTGTTTGTGGCTACTCTTCAATGACAGCTCTTCACATTCTATCCCTTTCCTGACGTATAGGGCAACACCTCCACCCCTCCTTCCCAGTCTGTCCCTTCTGAACAGCCTCTAGCCACCAATAGCCACACTCCAGTCATGGGATTCATCCCACCACATTTCCGTGATGGCAACTAGATCATAGCTTTCTAGTAGCATGGTAGCGTCCAGCTCATTCTTCTTGTTACCCAAGCTTTGTGCATTTGTATAGAGGAGCTTCAGCTGGGCTGCTGGGCTGCCGGTCACATCACCTTCTTTGTGGACGTTTTATTACCTATAAGGTGTTTTGGAGAAGTTTCCTTCCTGACACCTACTACCTCATGAGCCTCCCATTCATCTCCACAGGACTTCAGCTGCATCATGGCATCCTTAGCACGCCGCTGTATGGCAGGTGGAGGGCCCATACCAGCACCCCATCCCTCCAGACATTGTCTGTCCTCCCACCACTTGTCATAGGCAGTCCTGATATTATCCCCCTCCCCCTTCACATGTAGTTTAAAGCCCTACCTATGAGCCCGGTGAGTTCCGGGGCAAAGACCCTCCTCCATCTTTGTGAAAGGTGGCTCCATCCAATACATGTAATACTGGTGCCGTGTAGGCCAACCCATTGTTGAAAAACCCAAAGTTGTTGCATTGACACCAGCCACGGAGCCATGTATTAACAGACTGGACCCATCTGAACCTTACAGTGTAACCACCTGTAACTGGAAGAGGGAGGAAAAAATCACTTAGGCCCCAGATTCACTCACTAGCCATCCCAAGGCTCTAAAATCTCTTCTAATCCCCCTTGGGCTTCATAATGTGGCTTCATCCCCACCCACATGGAGCAGCAGTAATGGGTAGTAGTCTGAAGGCCTCACTGGGAAGGCTAGGAAGTTTCCTGGCAATATCCCTTACCTGGGCACCTGGGAGGCAGTAAACTTCTCTGTGAGTAGGGTCTGCTCGACATACTAGACCCCCTGTCTCCCTCAGTAGAGAGTCTCCTATAACTATGACTCTCCTTTCCATCCTCGTGGCAGCTGTGGTAATATGGCGTGTGTGCAGTTTCTGTCTCTGCACCTGCTCTGATGGAGGTGCATCATCCCTCACTTTTTTGTCCAGTTCACCCTCCACATTAAGAGCCTCAAATCTGTTGTGGAGTGATACCTGAGGAGGTGTGGGCATGGAGGGGGTTGGTTTTCTGTCTATTGGTGGACTCGCTTCCATTCACATTCCTTTGAACCCTTGCCTACAACCTGAGGGAGGGCGGGGGGAAGATGCCAGATCTCTTTGATCCTGGGCTCTTACCTGTGGCTGAGTCTGCTCCTTTATCCTGGATCTCAGGGTGCGATCCCATCGGTCTATGTCTAGCTCACTCTCCCTGATGCTCCTTAGTCTTTCTACTTCTTTTTTCAGCTCTGCGACCAGGCTGAGGAGGTAGTCCACCTGCAACCTTATGCAGCCGTTGCCCTTACTGCCCTATATTTTTTCTATATACTGTTTTAAATATTATTTCTTACAACACTTAAATAATTGAAATAATATATAAGAACAAGAACATGCACTCCACCACAGAAAGATAGTTAGATGGTGCAAACACTTAGGGTAAAATATTTGCAAGAAGTGCATAATGTATTTCACCTGAGTAGCTATTCTAGAATCTACAAAAAATACCAGTTACTGAACAAATCAGTCGTTCTGTGAGTACATTAACTATAAAAGGGTTATAGTAATGATTTGAAGAGAATTACCAATGCTCTTCTTCCTCAGTGTCTTGCGAATTTGTTAATATTTTTTTCTAAGACAAAGCCAATGTTTTATAGAAAATTCACTTGATGGTTTGTTGAATAAAGCGCTTAACAAGGGATGCATTAACTAAGTGCTTAGATTTGTACCTAGTGGCCTTTGCTTTTCTTTATTTAACGCCAATAAAAGAGGACAGTGATTTGCTGTTAGATACTAGCGGCTAAATTGATCCAAAACTATTCCACCTCTGGCCTGCAAAGGCCTAAATAAATAAAATCACATGATCCCGTTATAAAAACTGAGGCCTTCGTACATGCCGGCAAGACTTCAGTGGAGCAGTGGCTGTGTGACTGGGGCTAGACACTGGCTTGCAGTGCTCTTGTTCTGTCTACCCTTTCAGTTGAGTGAACATGAACAAATGTCAAAAGAAATAAAAATGGAATCACTTTTAACAGTGATTATGTTGTCACATACTCTTAACATTGCACAGCATAAAGTTCATCTCATTACTTACCTTTCTCTGAAGAATATTCTTTCCCACTTAAAATTTGCATTTAAAGAGTACATGGCCCTTTGAAACCTTCCTCCATCCCCAGTGTGTCGTGTCTGTGACTGAAGTTTGCATATTCCTCATTTAATCCTGATCCCAGCAAAGAAACAGTCTGGTCAGTACAAGAAAAGGCAAAATCTTAAAGGCCTACGCATATCCATGACTATAACAGCAGTGGTTTATGTTTCCTGTTCCACGTCTCCTTTTCACCCTGGTGAGGCATTCAGGGGACTTAGCAGGGCAAACTTTTAAATCCTGGCTGAAAATACCAAACTCTGATGTCTGAACAGAAGTTTACATGCCTCTGATATCTGGGCATCTTACCACAATTTCTTTTATGAAGAGGAAAGCAGCTTTTAATGTCGTAGAGAAAGCCTCTTGCCTGGGTGGGGTTTAGTGGCAACAGCCCCCATCTCCTTCCAGGCTGCTGGATCTCCATCTTAGGTTCTCCTGTCCCAAAAGTTACTTGGATGTCACTGTTCAGTTCCATCGCATGAGATGATATGTTTCCCTATGAAAAGACATGACTGAAAAACTAGTACACATATAGATTAAACCAATGTAATACATAGTTAGTCTCTGCAGTGTACAAAACCACAAATGATAATTCAAAATGCCGTGTAATCAATGGATGCTAAGTTTGTGTGCCCATGTTAAGTACTTTAAAGTTGTTGCGTATGTGATACAATGCTGATTAGTTTGCATCATACTGAATGCTGTACTGTTAGAAGATGTAAGTAAATGTTACACAGGTAAGAGAATGACCACATCATGGCTATTTTGCAGAGAGCTCTATTAAACTTTGATGCTTTGGATAGCCTAGTAAAGACACTGTTAATTGTCATGGCTATTATCAGGAGGTTCTGGGACTGAGATCACTCTTTTCTATTCTGATGGTTTTCAGTTTATGTCAAAAGCTCTCTTTCAGTTTTCGCTTCTACTAATGTTTACAATTACTGATCCAGTTTCCACTGAATTTATTGGAAATCTTTTTGTCAACTTCAGTAGAAGTTAAATCAGATCAAAAATAAAAGTCAGTAATAGACTAAGACAATATCACATTCTTAAATTAATATTCTTTAGTTAGATATGTTATTACTGTATTTCTTGCCTGTAGACTGCAACCTTCTATTTCAAGATTTAGACTCTCATATATAGTTTAATAGATTTGTTGGTGTTTGAGGTAATTTGAGGATATTTTATGGAAAATCTTTGATACGTTGTTAGATCTTTTATTTTTCATTATTCACATGCTATTTCCTATAACAAAGCACCATGACATATTTATAATTTATATATCTTGCATAACTGCACAAACATTTAAAAATTAAGAGCACATCTATTTAAAATAAACAAACTATTACAATGCCTTCTATAAGAAGAATTACTTTTAAAAGCGAATAGTTATTTTTGAAGTTTAGCACTCATTTGTTTAAGATGTTTGCTGCAGAATAACATTAATCTACTTCTTGTTCTTAACACATTCAGCAGTACTAAAATGTTGACTCGATTGGGTTATACAAAAGTTAACAAACTATTTCCGAGAAAGCGTGTATGTCATCTGTGTTGTTATCATATATCACAGTTTTATCATGATTGATGTTATTGCAATAAATACATGAACAACATCTGGGTGTTAGTTTCAGTGAATTTCTGGAATTAGCACTTCCTAATCTTGGTTCTAAAATACAGTTTTCTGACTAGATCAATATCACATCCCTGTGGCAATTAATCGTGTGCAGAATGTATCCCTTAAAGGAGAAATATAATCCTTTTATATCCACCGGAAAATATACTCTCAGGGACAGGATTTGGAGTCCGGCCAAGCTGCACATGGTGCAGGGGGAATTGTTTGTTAGGAATGATAAGACACTCTTTTTAGAACTTGGACTCTAAAAAATGTAGGGCAGAGTTTAGAATGCCTGAATTCCTTGATGCAAATTTTTTGTTTATTCAAACATTCATCTTAAGGGAATAATTACCTAGAATTTAAATACTGTTTTCCTAAGTCATAAAAATACAACTAAAATATTCTGGTTTATTTATTTTTACTTTGAAATACATTCATATTTGCATAACCTTGACTTTTACCTTTACCTTTGAAAAGTGCATTTTTCTACCAGCAGCATACTGACTTTTAAAATGTCCATAGGGTAATAGAAAATGTATAGTGGTGATAAGCAGTAATTTCACAGTTAACTGATCATGATGTTATAAGATGCAGTGCACCCTCCTAAGCTTTCCATACTCCTTCTTTTTCTCTTTTTTTTTTTTTTCCCCAGCTGTCTAATTAGTATTACCTGGTAGTTTCATACAAATTAATGAACCAAAGAAATAAAAGACATGGCAGTGAAAGTGCCTGGCCAAGATTTCCAGCTGTGGTCAGATACTCAGTATACTCAGGACAATAAGAGGGTGCGCCCTTCTGAACTGAATCTAACATGTTTCCAACACCTTACATGTTATGTCTTGAGAAGCAAGGTGACCATCTTCCATACTCTCAGGGAACTTTAAGGTAAAATGTTTTATTTCCCCACTGTAATTGCCAAGGACTATGTATGCTGACAGTTAGGACAGCTCAGCTGATGAGAGGTTACCTGTTTCATTGTTATAACATTACCCTTTGTGTTCATCTGTATTTAAGTCAAATCGCAGAAAGAGCTGAACTGAATCTTCATGTGTCTGGACTCCTTGCCAGGAAAAAAAGGGGGCTTTCATTTCTGAGAGCAAATTGTTATCTAGTTTCTAGTTTTTTGCTAGTTTCTTTTCTGAACCTCAAGCCAACAACATGGAATATTTGAAAGTAAGACCTGGGGAGGGATGACTCAGGAAATGTCAGGTGAAGATTGACTCCAATCGGATGAAATAAGTATGAGTTTCTCAAATTTATTATTCTTTAAATCACACCTTGATTCAAAAGGCAGGAGGAATACCACATGACTTTTCTTATAATGACGGCAAGTTTGGTCAAGAAGGCATAGAGCTGGTAAAAACCTACTGACCTTCCTTTCTAGTCTATGTATAGCTGAACTTTCTACAAACTGTCCATCAGTTCCTGAACTTTTAAAACTGGCTTTGCACAGCCCTCCATATGGCAATGTTCTCAGTTCAACACAAAAGTACAATCTCAGATCTCTACTTGTTGAGGATTTCCTTGATAGAGCTGATTCTTGCCACTTTGATTCAAAACAACAGTGTCTCTTCTTCTGGGTGGATTTTGGTTAGTTTCATTGTTTTTAATTTCAAAAGTGTACCAATCCTTTCAATATCTGCTTTAGGTATTTATATAAAGATACGACTGTGAAAAGCACCTTGCATTTTATGCAAAACTAGCCTGATAGCAACTACATTCTCTCTCTCTCTTCTCTGTGCTTAGAATACCATGAATGAAATGGAACTAATTGATTAAAGTGAAGTGGTTGAATTTTAAAGCTCAGGAAGAAATAAGTCAGAGATACTAGCACTGTCTTAAGTGAACTTTGCCTGATCTGTGGTGGTCTTGGGGTGGAAAGCCTCTTCTCTGACTCAGAGCATATCTGCCCCTGAATTTTCCCTGATGTGCTCAGTGAGATGTCTACCAACATAGTCACACCCTCTACGTATTAAACAAAAAAAGAAGTTTTCAGTCTCTAAAGGTCTTTTAAAAACAATTTTATTCTTTAGTAAATTATTGCAAATGGTTTCATTTCATTCCCATTCAATAAGAAGCCATGAAACATCTGGACTGTTCTATTACACTGTACAGGTTGCATTAATCAGAAATGTAAAAATTTTTGGAGACTTATTCTGATTCCCACCGACTATATTTCTGCTTAGAGCAGTGCACGTAAGAGCAGAATCTGCCTCGAACTTGCAGGATAAGGTGCATTGTCCAGTTCTGACAGTCAGGTAATGCAGATGTTATTTCTGTTACATAACTCATGAAGAAGCCTTTAACCCAAATATGAATGGAACTGACCTAAGATTTGAGATGCAATTAATTTGTCCTAAGAAGTTACATAGAAGACCTGAACTCTCTATCCTAGATTCCCTTTACCATTAATGGAAAAAAAGCAAGCAGCTACTGAAATAGGTTCGTTTTCCCTTAGATAAGTAAAGCAGATAAAATGGCTGTCCTTTTAGGGGTGCCATGACAATCATGATAACTGAACGTACATGCTTCATGACATTTTAGATGCTGTAGGATCACTGAGGTGTCCATTTGAATACGACTGATATGGCAAACCATATTTGCATATCAGAGTTTCATTTTTAATTTAAATAAAATTTTATTTTTTTATATTTTAAAAATATAAATATACTCTAATATATAAAATACTCTAAAATATAAAAAATACTCTAAAATATAAAAATACTCTAATTAGAGTATACTATTAGAGTATACTCTAATATTTCAGTGAGTTTTGAAGAGGTGCTGCAATGAGGTAAGAAGCAAGACTGATAAGCAGGTTTTGGAGGCCTGTTCAAAGTTAACAAGCTAATATAGTGGATATGAGGACTCGGCTTGGTGAAATTTCATAGAATCATAGCGTCATAGAATCATGGAATGGTTTTGGTCAGAAGGGATCTTAAAGATCATGTAGATCCATCCACCCTGCCATGGGCGGGGACACATTCCTCTAAATCAGGTGGCTCAAAGCCTCATCCAACTTGGCTTTGAACAACTCCAGGGATAGGGAATCCATGACTTCTCTGGGTAAGATGTTCCAGTGCCTAACTGCATTCAAGGTGAAAAATATCTTCCTAATACCTAACCTAACTGTATCCTCTTTCAGTTCAAAATGTTACCCCTCATGCTATCACTCCCCAACTTTTCAGCAGGCCCCCTTTAAGGACTGGAAGGCTGCTATAAGGTCTTCCCAGAGCTTTTTCTTCTCTAGGCTATACAGGCTCAACTCTCTCAGCCTGTGCTCTTATGGGAGGTGCTCCAACCCTCCGATCATATTTGTGCCTCTCCTCTGGACTCACTCCAACAGATCCATGTTGTTCCTGTGCTGAGGACTCCAGAACTGAACACAGTACTCCAGGTAAGGTCTCAGAGGAGCATTACAGACAAGGAGAATAACCTCCCTTGACCTGATGGTCACACTTCTTTTGATGTAGCCCAGGATACTGATGGCTTTCTGGGCTGCAGGTGTACATTGCTGGCTCATTTTGAGCATCTCATGCACCAGCACATAGAAGTCCTTCTCTTCAAGGCTGCTTTCAACACATTTTCTTCCCAGCCTGTAACTGTGCTTGGGATTGCCCTGACCTAGGTGCAGGATCTTGATGTGGCCTTGTTGAACTTCAAGAGGGTTGCGTGGACCTACCTCTCAAGCCTGCCAAGGTCCCTCTGGATGGCCTCCCATCCCTCCAATGTGTTGACCATGCCACTCAGCTTGATGTCATTGGCAAACTTGCTGAAAGTGCACTCAATCCTACAGTCCCTGTCCACGACAAAGATGTTAAACTACACTGGTTCCAGTACTGACCCCTAAGGAGCTCTACTTATCACCAGTCTCCACTTGGACATTGGCTTAGGTAAGTATGCAGACATTATAACGGCAGAGTCACCATTAATTCTCTCTTGGTCTCAAGTTGCTGTTTTTCGTATGAGTACAGAAAAGATTGCTAAATTTGTCTTACTGGCATTTGTAACAGAGGGAGATAGAGACTGTGTCAGGATGGAGAAACTGTCAGCATCCTTGTTTCTGGTGAACCAGTAAAAGGGAAAATTACATGTAATGAGATTTCTTCTGAGGTTATGGACTTCTTTAGAACAACAGCAGAAAATAATGTGGGAGGTTGATATAGTATCTTTAAGAGAGTAGGATTAATAAGAACTGCTTTTCAGTTATCTTTCTGAGAAATTTTGCTTTTCCTGCTCTTACAAGCGTTAGTCATGGCATTTACTCTGGTCACAGCTTCATGATATTATTACTGGACTTCACGTGGAATAGAAAACATCTGTTTCCTGGGAAACTAATCCTGACTACTGCAAGCCAATCTAGTTAAGCTAATGCTGTTACTCAGGGGCAACTAAAACCAGAGTGAGGCTCAATGACCGGTGGCTTGTGCCTTCATTTCCTGTTTAATGCAAAAGCTCATGAAAATAAAAATAAAATTTTACATTCATGCTGCATGGGCATTAATGCAAATACAAGAAAGACAGTATTTCTGTTTAGCAAACAGGAACAGACAGTTGGGAACAAATATAGAATAGGACTTAGCTGCAGACACGTTGCATAGTGGTGGATGCCTATTTGCTGCCTGGGGAAAGTTTTGTACCTTGCGATGAGAAACCAAAATAGTCTCTCACTGTGTATTCTGACACGGAGTAATAGCTATGTATCAAGGATCCTTCAGTGAATGTGTGACATTTATGAATTGCTCAGTAAGCTAATTTTTTCCAGGCAGCTTTATATTTATTGCACATGCCCCGAATATATATGATGCATGAGCCGTAAACAAAATGCCTCCAAAAAGCATTGGTTCTAATGTGTTGTGCACCATACCAGAGTGCACTCTGACATTTTCAGCTGGGACACAGGTCCAGCAGCCTGCATGGAGCATGTGCATTGTCACTGCTGGAGGGATATAGTGTTCCTGGAGACCAGGAACAGCACACTGATGGACATCTGGAACAAACTTCAGTTTCTTGAACAACTTGTGGATGAGATCTCTGGGTTGCAAAAGAAAAAATATTCCTGAAAAAAAATATTTCTGAAAAAATATTCACATATGTTTTAACCCTTGTCCTAGAGTTTTTTAGGGATTATTTGGCTGCCAAGAGTTCATTTCAGAAATTCAAGGCTCAGAAAGAAAAGGCAGAAGAAAACTCTTGATTCCTAATCTTGTAATCAAGGCATTCACCCAGCAAGGAAGTGTATGGGACAGGTACAAACTATTTCAAGACGTTTTAAGTAGTATGTTTTTTTTTTTCTCTGCTGAAATAAGCCTGCAGTTCTCAGACAGATAACAGTCTTTTTTTTCCATCTGACTGTATTTATTTTCTCTATTTCTACTTATAGAAATCTTGATATATCTTTGCCCAGTCATTGTTGTAACTGCAACAGGAGGGACATAGTATTCCTGCACTCAGTCTAAGCAACAAGTGGCTTCTTAAGGCAATGAGGATGAGAGACAGATTTAAACTCCTCATCGTGGCAAGGGATCAGAAACAGGCTCCTATCCCATACCAATCAAGCATTCAGGATGTGCTGAAAACAGCCAGTGGCCAAGATATTTAGGTGGCACTTGAAATAGTTTTAAAAGAACAGAGCAATGTTAGCTACACAATCAGTAAATAGCATCCCCCAGATAAAGTCCCAAAGGCAGGCACAATGTCTTCATTGTGAAACCCCCACTATAAGGACCAGGGAGCTGAAGTGCAAGGGGTTGGGCCAAGGCAATTGCAAGGCTGTCTTCTGCTTTTGAGCCCACTTCCACCCTTCCTCTCAGAGTGATCTTATGATTATAAGTCTCAGGGGGAACATTTTGCTTTCTATTGTGTCCTGTTTGGCCTCTTCAACCATTACCCTGTCAAACCACACCCTTTTCTGTTCCTGAAATCATGCCCTTTCCTAGTGGTTTGTTAAAAGTGACTCCTTATTGAATTTCTTTAACATCTCTTATTAATCTTCAACCTCTGAGTCTTTGATACTAGGCTGGTGTCCAGATGCTTGAAAAACAGCCATTGGAGCACGTAACTAGTAAGTGTTCAGACAGGTTTGTATCATCTGTTTATAGGTATCTGTTGGTAATGAATGATACACCTGATGTTTCAGACAGGAATAATTCTGTAGTGTACTGTCTGCAGAGTAAGCTGTTAGAAATCTAATTAAAAACATGCCTATAATTGGGTGAAGGTTTAACATTGTAAAATAAGATTATGTCTGATCAAAAGCCTGTTTTAGATGCTTCATCTCTTCTATGGTTATATCCCATGATGAAGGACTTACCAATCTCATGGGGTGCACCTACCATAGATTAAATGGTGATAAAATAAATGCTTATGACTGTGTGTAAGATGCTTCTAGCACATAACTGCTGGTTTATTTGCTGTATATGGGCATTAAGGTACTTTAAAACACTTAGGTTCATTTGCTTTAAAATGAGTGGAGCTGGGGACAAAAATTATTAGTGTTACCCTATGAAAAAGCCTTTCAGATCTTTTATACCTTAGAGTTCAACAAAGCATTTAAAAGAAATCAACAAATCTGACCAATTTATGCAAGCATGAAATATTTCACTGTGACCTGTATGCTGGGAGAAGCAGCTGATGCCTTGTCATACCCCTGATATTAGCAGCAAGCACAGAGCAAACTGCTGGTGTTCTCATGCTTGCTAGCTTGTTGAGACCCTGGAATCTTTACTAAGACCCATGAGTTAATAAGAAAAGAATGCATGAAATGGAAAACAAGAAGATAAGGGCCACATCTGTGGTAAACAGTGGCTTTCGCTCTATCGCTGTAACTGCTGTTTCTCACAGGTGGAAATTCACTGGGGTAGCTGCTGACTGGATACAGAAACACTATATAAGGTTTGCATCCTATCAATAAAGGTGATCTCGCTTGTTGCCTCATTGATGGGGTCTGTGCCTTAATCGCTACAAATTTATAATTGGTTTCTCTTTAGGATAGATAGTGTACTCTGCTCTGCTCCATAGCTGATTTGTTTTCTTTCAAATAAATGCATTTATCTCACAGATAGTTTCCTTAGTGTTCCTTAGACTCCCGTTAAACTCAGTGGAGAGAGACAGATACCCTGAAGGGTGATTAATTTCTTCCTAAAATAATTTTCCAAGATTTGTGAAATCCCTATGGAAGTGTCACGCTATCTTCATTACTTTGGAAAAATCTGGATAAGTAACACAGGCTACATATCTAGCTTGTAGGTGACTAAAGTTAGGTGAAATTAAACTTGCCCTATGCCTTATTCCCTTTTCCCTCTTGTAATGCTTTCCTTCCTGATTTCACTTCTAATGTTCTTTCTGGGTCTATTTTGCCTTCATCTTATAGATCATACTTTCCTGTATTTCATAGGCTTTAAATCTATTTCAAATCAATAAGAACTGAGGGCACTCAGCACCTTGCAAAATTAGCTTGGAGTCAATGAAATTGACTGTTTGAGTCAATCTGAGCACAAGCAAGAGTGTTTGTCAAGGAAGGCTCCTTACTCATTTGCTCAGCTCAAAAAAGTTAGCAACTGCAGATCAGTATTTTATCAGGACTGATTCTATGATTCAAAATGGTAACATTTACGTGTCTCATTTGTCTCATGAAAATACCTTCTTGTGCAAGAAGATTGCCTTTCACTGTTCCTTGAGTGTGGAACAAAAGTATGCAAACAAAAGAAAAATTACTAAAAAAACAAAGGTTGCAAAGACCAAGTGTATTATCTAACACCCACTATAGTTCTTGTGGTAATCAACCTTTTTTTTCTTCTGCTTATTCAGCAGATGGGAAGAAAAAGATAAAGGATAGAACAATTCTCTGTGTTTAGTCTGTTTTTATCTATAGAAAAGTTCTTTTTAGTGTTAGAAAGCTGTTGCTATGATGTTAGACTGCTAGGTCTGTGCATCTTAAAATGGCCTTCATTGGTTAGTTGTGGTTAGCACAGTTAACTAGTTTCCCTGCCTGTTCTGTTCAGTACAGATAGACATTACATAGATCTTTTCTTTATCTCTATTCACAGTATAGCATCCAGTCCATAAAGTTGAATGTGTCTTTGTATCTTACAAAGTATCACAGCAGGCTGTTTCTTGTTGCAGCTGATAGAGATTCATTTTGATATATCATATACACATGGCTCATCCTTTATTACTGTGTGTGGTGTAAGGGGATGCCTGTTGATTTCAGCCTGGCCATTAAACACCCTGACAGAATATTGACAGCGGTACCCATTGGATGCCCTGGAGTGGCTGGCTAACAAGGAGGTACTATGATCTTACATGTTAGTTTCACTGAGAAGACACTGTCATTTTTCATGTTCACCCTAAACACTATGTCAGTCCTCAAGGCCTGGATAATATCAAATGTTGAGCAAAGAACAGCTGTCTTGAATGTAGTCAGGAAACACTGAGTAGTATTCAGCCCTTGAAGAGCCAGTTAAAACCTTTCCATTACTGTTACAGTACCAGTTATTCCACAGTCACTAAAACAGCTCTGGCTTGTTCTCTAATGTGTCTTTAATAGAGACATATATAGCAAGAAGAAAATGAAAAAACTACTTTACATTTTTCACAGCCAGAAAGAGAAGGGCCATACTGTCAGACAGTCAGGTAATCTATCCGTTTGTGAGTAACGTGGCTTCATTGTGATAAAGTTCAGAATAGGCATGGACATAAGAGAAACTTCAGGCAATGCTGAGAGGAATAGACTCTTTGCTAACAAAAATATGATAAGAAAAGCATATCTTCAGTATTGGCTCCTAATTAAACACCAAACTAACACTCGATTTTTGCAATTCAAACTCCTTGAGAGCATCAGGCCAGGCAATCTCAGCCGATGTTTTCCTACGGCCTCAATTCTTGAACCGCAGGGAAAAGCATGGGAAGAACCCATCAGTGGAGGTTTGTAAAATGCTTCCCAGGTGTTATAAAAAGGCCTTTTAAATTCTATAGTAAATAGTTGTAATATAAAAACTTCATAGATGCACAGTTATGCTGAAAAATCTGTTAAACCTGCCACTTTTCTATATAAGGAGTTTTATCAAAAGGAAAACTAAATCTCCTTTTCAGTAGTCATTCACGGTACATTATATAGATCACGATGAAGTTTGTCCTCACTTGTCAAAACAATCAAGTCAGATAGTGAAAAGCTTAGTCAAAAGTTGGCGAAACTCTACAAATGTGCAGAGTCACAGGATAAAAGAGAGTCTTTGCCATAACAGCTGTCATGGGGAAACAGTGATTGATGTTTTGTGTAATGGAACACAAACTTCGTACTAAGCAATAACTACTCAGTCATCATCCCACTAATTACTCAAACTTCATTAGAAAGAATACCAGGGCCACAATTAAATATTGCATATTACCTCTCATTCTATTTACATAGACATTTAAGTTGCATTGTAAAAGTAATACATTATTTAATTATTTTCATTTAATGTATTTAAAAACAGCACTTAAAACTCATCCAACACCCTAGGGATTTTAACAAATCATTAAAACCGCTATTCATGTGTACAGTAGCAGTACTGTAGCCACATAAACCTGGCATCTATTTCAACTTCATTTATAGAAATCAAATTTGGAAACCCACTGGCTTAAAGGTCTTGACTTTGGCTGCCAGAGCTTTAATGCAGTTTCACAGATGTAAGGCAGCCTTAATTATATCCCTGAAGTGTAAAAATACATCAGGAGCAAATCCTGGCCCCTTCTATAGAGAGTTTTCAAAAAAGGGAGCTTCCTCGGAGAGCTCCACCGGACACCTTGCAGATGCTAATTCTGGTCTTTAAGACTTCCTCTGGAGAAGACAGAATGCATGGCTCTGAAAGGCCTCATTGCTACAGATATTAGGCTAAGAATATTTTACTGTCTACTAAATGCAAAAGACGCTGATAAGACAGAGAACTGAGAGGTATATGCAGCTGATGTTTTTATTGCTCATTTTTCTAAAAATGCGTGGAAACACAGTGGTGTTAGTGGTGCCTGAGAGCACATCAGGGGATTCCCATGTTGCTTTTCCTACCAAAATGGTTGGGTTCATAAACAAGATCAGAGAATCAGAGAGAAGTTCTATGGATTGAGGGGTCCAAGTTTTTAAGGTAGAAGACAAAATATGAGGCCCATCATCTTCTTTGCTTCTGATGGAGCCGGAGATTCATGGAAAGCTGCTAATATGAATGTGTCTTATCTGAGTGAAAAAGGACTTTAACTCTGGAGAGTTTTCAGCAAATTTCATTGGAATTGTAACTTGACAGCCAACATTTTTTCCAGCTATCCAAAACACATTAGTCTTCAGATAATGCAAGAAGACTATCTATCTTGACATTTAGTGATGGCAAAGATAGTCTAAAAGAAGTAGACTGTGTATTTAATCAAATAAAGGTTATTTAATGATACCATCATTTTTAGACTACTTGCTTTCATTAACTGTGACCATATGGAGCTCACAGATGGCAAATAAAACAGTGATGTGACGTCCTGTTCAAATAAGAAGGGAGTAAGAGCAGTAAATGAATTGCTGGCAAAATCAAGATGAATGATGCATGTGATATATATGATATACGATATGTCAGGGAGGACTTCAAATGTCATGTAACATTTGAGTCTGAAATAGTTTTTAGTTTGAACATCAAGAGTTGTTAGATTGATATGGAAGAACAACCTCAGAAATTAATCTGAAGGAAGGGAGAATAATGATTTAGAACCTTGAAAATGTGAGAATGAAGGCTTCTTTCCACCCATCAGCTCTATTCCCTCTTTGGCACTTCCATGCTGGTTTTCCTCTTCTCTTCCTTGCCTGGAAGTATTGTCAGGGATGCTTTGTCTTTCTCTGACACTTTCTCTTTCATCTCCAGTAAGGAAAGATTTTGCTCTGTATTCAGTTTTACATTGAGCTGGACAAGGGGACTTTTTGTAAGTAGCATTATCCATTGTTTTCATCCAAACCCATAGTGAAGGATTGGCTGTGTGCTATCTGTTGCACCAATACTCTACGAGTTAATCAGAGGGAACAGGAGCTGAGGACTATGAAGCCAAAGTACAGTTCTTGCTAATTAAACTTGGACAGGTATTTATGCTTGTCTCCAAAGTTTTACCAAAACCTCTGTATTAGTTGGTGCACATGAAGTTGCTCAATATGGTTGTGGCCAACAAACAAACCATGCTAGGATGCTCTGGTGATGGGCTTAAATGCCACAGGCAGGGAAGAGTTTCAGCACACAGCTTCCACCAGCTCAAAGGCATTATATTTTGACTGTTCACCATCTCCACATTGAGACTACTGATCTTAATTTCTTCTAATGAAAAGTCAAGCGGGGGAGTTTAAGGTACAATTATTTATAGTTGTAAGTGGTTCAAATTCACCCATCTAACTTGGACGAGACCAGAGAATAAGCAACTCCACAGCACAGGAGCCAGTTCCCCTGGCGAGGTGGCAGCAAACAGTGCTGCTGCTGCAAGAATCCGGCTCCTGCACCTAAAACGTGTATCTGAATATCCAAATCAGCCAACAATCAGAAGGCTCACTAAGCCATCCCCTGAGATGAATAAGCAATATAAAAATCCCCTGAGTATGGTAAACATCTAGCTGCATAATGGTGGTGCTTTATACAGCAGAAGAGTTTATGCACGGGTCTTATACAAAGAACACGGAATACTGAGGAGCTGGTGCGGTCTCGGACCCCTGAGGAGATATCAGGTATTCTGGGAAGCTAACAGAGGTGAAGTTATTCTTACTCAGAGAAGGTCAGTTCTATCTATTTTCCTCTTTTAACTCAAGCATTTCCAGCTCAGCCTATCATGGATCAAAGCAGGTCTAGATGTGAGAGCATGTTGTTTGTTCCTTTAGTTTTCACTGATGCTCGGATAGGTTAATTTTATTTTATGTTCAGAATTTTAAAATTTTGGAAAAAAAGTTTCAAGAATGCTATTCACCTTAATTTGCCAATTGCATGACAATAATTGTTGGTCGTTGTTTGGATGTTTCTTTCTAACCCTCGGATAAGAATTGAGGATTGAAAATCTTTGTTGCAGGTAAGTAGGGATACTGAGGCCTAAGACTTTAAAGGATGCACTCAGAAAGACAGACAAAAGACTAGGGAACAATTCTGCATCTGAAGAAAGAAATAAAAAAAGTTACTAAGTGTTTTTATGCTGAATTTTCTGTATCAATCTGCTGTTTTACCTAGATGGCAGTCTTTTTGAAACACTGATTGTATTCTTGTTTTTCCTTTGTGCCACACCGTGCACTCTAAAAGTACGGTGCTGATATGCTCCTAGGTACTCTAATAATATACATAATAACAGGAATGATACATTAAACTTCATTTTGATAGGATTCCTGGGAGGAAAAAAAATAGTAAGACTAATTATGAATATTGTAGGAATGCAGATATGCAATATATTGCTAAAAAATTCTAATAATCTCCACTTATTTTGTCAGACAAGTGAAAGTTATATTTTCTAATAAAAGGTTAAAAGCAAACAGGGTTTAGCCAAGGGGATCAAAACCGTGAAATGCCAAGAATGTTTCTTCTCACCATAGCCCACTAATTCTCTTGAATCTCGCATTATTCAAGACGCCTTTGGCATTCTTTGAGATATTCAGTGTTCAAATGGATTCTCCATTAAAAAACATGACCAGGCACAACGGTGGGATACATTAACATTGTGCCATTTGATACTCACTCAAAAAATAGATATGGTCTGAATTAATAAAGACCAATTAGACAAAGAACATATGCAAAGAGATGTGGCATTTAGCAATTACAGCCAAATCCAGAATAGGATTTAGGTCAACTGCAGATCCAAAGTCCAAAACTGCAGCCTGAAATCCTCTCACTCATTAACTGCTTTACGCTATAGGTCTCTAAATGACAGTAATTCTTCACTTCAAATATGAAAACGGCCTAAGGTGTCCTTCCTTCATGTATGTACAGATCTGTCTGGTCCTAACAGCTAGATACTTCATTCCTTGTAAGCCTCTTGGGATCTAGAAGCTTGTCAGAGGCACATAGTGTAGGTGTAGCCTCTGTGACATCAAAGAGCAATTAGTACTTTCTTGTCTGATAACGCCTCTCTCAAAATAGTTCCATTCAGATAAATTATTGTGTTATCCCTTCCAAAACTCTTCAAATATTCCTTAAAATTAACTGTTTTTCAAGCATTCTTACAGGAGTTAACAAGACTTTTGGGGAAATTTAGTGTGACAGTACTCTAGTGGCACTTCATTTCACCAGCACTTGTGGGGAAAAAAAAACCCACCCACTTTTATGGCTCCTCTTTCTGCTATTTGAACTAGTAATTTACCTGGAAAAAAAGAAAAAAAGAAAAGTTATCTGGGAAGACTTTCATATACGAAGGAGCATCCTCTCTGCAGCCTTAATCAACAACCATTGAAGTTCATGGAGAAAGCTCCCACTTATGTGAGTGGGAATTGGTTTGAAACCTTTAATGGGGTATATATCTTAATCAGAACAAAGAGCAGTTCCATGAGGTCTCTTGATTGAGCAGATATTACCGCATTTAAATGAATAACCCTTGGCTGTTTTACTCCAATACTGCTGCTTTTTTTCCCTCAATTAAGCACAACACAATGAAATAGAAATCAATCCTTATCAAGATAGTTCACCGATGTCTGAGTTTTAATGAGACTCTTTTTGTGTCAAAAGGGCATTGCGTCTTTTCTAACAAGGCATAAAAACCAGCTTCCAACAGTTCCCAGGGAAGACTTTTCATAGTCGGTCTAGTTTTAGAAAGATTTACGTCTCCTACCTTTTTTCGGTCTTATATGACTGCTACTAATGTAATAATCAAAAGTTTGGTTATTAAGGATAATAAGATGAAATAAACTTCTTGAAAATATTTGAAGTCATCAAGTGTTACGATTAGTTAGATATCAGAGAATTAAATTAAAAGCAGTAATTGAGCAGAAACATTTTAAAAAATAACAATATCACTCATGGTCTGAAGTGAGTCCATTACTATAAACAAGAGGGTGGTTGTAGAGTTCATCTGAGGCTTCTTGAACAAAAATAAGTGATTTCAGCTTTGGAATCCTTTCTAGCCTGTAACACTACCTTTGATACACAGATTTAACAACATGCCTGGGGAAAAATAGAAATCATAGAATCATAGAATTACCAGGTTGGAAGAGACCCACCGGATCATCGAGTCCAACCATTCCTATCAAACACTAAACCATGCCCCTTAGCACCTTGTCCACAGCTTGTTCTGGAAAGGTATCCATATTTTATGTTAACTTTGGAAAGATTTCTGCAGGAGTGCTGCAAGATAGCTCCTGTTCCAGGGCTAACGTGAGGGAGGAGGAGATGCACGCTATTGGTGGCTACAGCTTTTTCCAAGCAGGCAGGGGACATGATTCTCAGAGTTCCTGAATATGACATTTATCCATTGCTGAAGTAAGTGGTCTAACATTAGAGTATTGTACAGCATAGTGGGTGTCAGCGACAGTACCCTGGTTTTCATGTACTGTATATTTGTTTTCATGTGCTTTTTAATGAGCAAGCCACCAGCACTTACAAAGAAAAAGTAGGGGCATGAGCTGTGAAGGAGGTTTTGGACAGTGAATACCACACATTACAAATAACCTAAGTTCCTAATTCAATGCTGTGATTGACAGGCCAGTTTCCCACATGCCTTCCTATCTCTGAGATGCAAGGAAATGCTCGGGTCCATTTCCTTTGGGATAGGTAAAAAAGAGAAAGAAGGGATGATGGATGAGGGAGTAATAAGGATAAGAGGTCTAGTACTTATGTCTGTCCTGATGGATGCCTTGAGGATGAGAGCTTTCCTTTTCATCTCCAACAGCTGTGGCCCTGGTTGTAGCAAGAATTCCTACTTCCCAGAAATTAGCTAAGGAAAATGTCATTAAGGGTGTTCAGATTTTTTCCCCAATAGTGTATGGAATTCTTTGCAAAGAGTTGACCTACTAAAAGAGTCTGAAAACCAGGGAAGCTAAGAAAAGTCACCTAGGGAATTGTCCTCAGGGCTGAGGCAGGGCTTGCAGGTGTATAGAGCAGCCAGCCGCAGTGAGGAAAGGCCATGCTGCTTGGGAAGACTTCACCACAGAAACACTAGAAATCAGAGGACCAGAAATCTTACCCCCAGAGGCTGCTCTGTTTGCCCTTCTCAGGAGCCTTTGGCATCTGCTGACTGAGCCCCTCAATGAATAACTGCACAGAGGAAGCCCATGAATCCTTATTAAATCTGTCTCATTTTCCATTAGGCTTCCATTACCACACTCATCAGTATCAAATGCTCTGGTGTAAAGCTTCAGATATGCTTATTTCACATGTACTGGCAGTTGCACTAGATAAACCCAACTGGTATGCTATGTTACTATTAGCTCCTTATAACAGTGTTTCTCCAACTTTCTAGCCAGTTTTCCATATGCTTTAATTCAGGCATTTTAGTGATTTCTCAGGTTGTGTGTATGTATGTATTGTATATGTGCAATCCTCTGTGTGTTAATATGTATATAGATCTTCTCTATGGATGGAATAATAAATTGAACACCTGCAATCTTATTGCTCAAATATTTTTCAATTGATCCAGGTCACATGTCCACAGTTTTACAAAGGCTTTTCTGTGGATAAATATCAGCAGGTGTTGTGGTGTGTTGCATGCTCAGTTGCATTTGCACTGAATCTGCCGATGAGGCTGCTCATGGGAGAGGCTGTGCCTATACTGAAGACACACTACATGTTTTCAGTGCTGGGGAGATGATGGTGAAACCCCATCTGCATATGCATGTCCATGTAAACGCAGTGGGTAGTTGCTGAGTTTGAAATGAATAATGGATATAATTTTGTGGGCACACCTCTGTAAAGATGCATTTCCCCATAGAGTTGGTTTGAGCAGAAGGAATGCAGGTGATAGAGAACATGTGGTTATTCCTCTCAGCTGGAGGTCCCATGACCTCTTTGTCTTGGAGAGCCCCTGTAAGACAAGTATATGTTTCTCGCTTAAGGCCAGATCCCAGCTTTGCCCAGGGCCATTGCGTAGAGGTGGAAGGCATTATAGTATATGAGTTAATAGGGAGGAAAAAAGGCAAATTAATAATGAAGTAGACTGAATTTTAACAGCACTTCTGCTCTGTTCTTCTCTCAGAGGATTAAAAAGATGGTACTGAGATGGTTTGTTAAACAAATCTGCTCATCTCCTGACCTTCCCTGCTGCTGAACAATTTTCTTCTGCTGTAACCATCTCTCTCATTTGCAGTGAGATAAATAAAAAATGTGTGCAGCAAGTTATAAAACAGGGTGCTTTGTTTGAAGGAGACGTGCACTTTGTGACACTCACAGCTGACCTTGAAGCATATGATGCAGGACAAATGTTGCTACAGGGAAGCTTACAGCTAGTCCTGCCTTAGTCACTGTCAGCACGAGTCATGTTGGAATGCCTTCCAAGGCACTGTTTGGCTTGAAATAGCTTTGCATTTTAGAGTTGCTTTGAATTTCCCTTTTTGCATTTTAGGCTTTGGTTGATTTTCCAAAACATAGCACTATATTAAAAGGATTTTCCGCCTGCCTTCTTTCCTGTTTTCTTCCTCCTCCCCACCAGCTATTCTCTTTACCTCTTCTATTCTCAGCTCTAGGTTGTTGCAGTACCCAGTATATAGTCTTCAAAAAAAAAAGCTAGCAGCTGGCTCAGCCAGGCTCTGATCTTTTCCATTATTAGAATGTTTAAAATCACTATCAGTCGTAACATTTGAAACACAAGTGAATTGATTCATTGTAGTATTAGCACACATATTCATTTACTGAATGTACAGACTATTTTTATATATGCATTACTCTTTATATACTGCCCAGTATTAGTTACTTCTAAGTGTTCTATTGTGTTATTGACTTGTGTGCTATTCTAGAGTTTTAGCTGAAATTTCTTTTGTACTTAAATAGTGGCCTGGTTTATTAACATTGTACAGTGAATTTAGTGTATGTTAGGCAATTAATATTGTTGCTAGGGAGCACCAGTAACAGTTTTGAAGTATAATTTGTAGTGCATTTGAAGTGCGTTGAAGTGGGTTTGCAGCAGGCTTGGAACACTTTGAATTACATTCATAATGTTTCAGGTACGGCAGTTTTAATGGACTTGCACTTTACTGGCTTTTTGAATAAAGTCCAAGAATGTCTTGGATTAATGTCATTTTTACACACTGAAAATTCTGTAAAACTTTAAAATGGTGGAAGAGATGACAGTGATGGTGACATATCATTGTTTCTTGTTTCCTCACTATTGTCTGACTGTCCTTTCAGGATTAAAAAAATCATTCCCTTCTTGGTCATTTGCCTTCTTCTATCTGCCCCAGAATGGCTTTATTTCCACATTCAAAGTTCTTCTCTTTTCATTTTTGGGGAAAAAATATCCCTGCAGGAAACCTTCCCCTCTTCCTGTTCTAAACATTTGTTCGCTTAATTTATTCATAGAATTATTTATCTGGAAATTAGTAAGTTTGTATATGCAAATGGGAGAGAAGAGAAGTACAATGAGCTAATCTTTGATCAACATAAGAAGTTAAAATTCTTAATTTTATTGTTATGACATCATGCATTATGGAAAGAGTGGGTGTAGAGATGCATCTTTGATAGAAACAGCTTCAGCATAAATGAAGTCACATCAGCTTGTTTTGGTTTCGGTACAAGCTTTGTAGTCTCAGGGTAATATCCCAATTTTTTAATTAAAAATAAATGCTTTATAACTTTGAGACTTGGTTTAAAACCCTCTAAGGACTGGAAAAATACCTTTTGCTTCCATGGACTTTGGACTGCCTTAGATTTCAGCTTATTTTTCCAAATACCACCAGGAATATCAGTGTAAGTCTGTTGCTGATTTGCCATTGACCTTTATCTCCATAAGAGAGTGACTAATAAAAGAAGCTGAAATTAACGATTGGAACAAAAATGCACTTTCTCCAGACAGGTTAAATGCTGCAATTTTATTTCAGTTTTCTTCAAGACAGCTTCGAGGCTCATATGCATTTTATAAAAAATGGAACTTAAAACAAAAACATTAGGGACCCTCAAATTCAAAATGCAGTAATATTCACCAATATTAAATCTCACATAGAAAAACTATTATTAATTTTTAATAAGGCAATTTTCCTATTGTCAGAGTTGCACATTAAAGGTAGTATATGAAAAGTCTGTAATAGCTTATTTCCAAATTTAATTTTGAAATAAGGTCTTTGAAGCATTTTCTGAGGTCTCTGACTTTTTTTTAGATAAAAGCCTCATTTTTCCTGGGTAGCAAAAAAGTGAGTAGCTAATTACCGAAGATGAAGTTAACAGTTACTGGCAAAAAGTATATATTTAAGCCTTATGTCTCGTGCCTAATATTTTATGCTAGCATATCTTGAAGATTTTCCATGAGAAATAATCTGAAGTTCTAGAAATAACAAACACCCCCTTGCTTTAGACAAGTCTTTTATCTCAGAGCTACCTGTGAAAGAAGTCATGAGGCTGTTAGGATCAGGTAACTTCTTTCCTATTAGTCTTTCAGTGTGGGTAAAAAAACCAAACCAAACCAAATCAAACTCTGAAATCCCAAACCCATAGCAAAAAGCAGTCCTCAATTCTCTTTCAAGATCTTTAAAGGATCTCAAAGACATCACAGGAGAAAAAATAGCCTGATCATGAAAAGGTCCATTGCATACTGCATTTATTTTGTCCCAAACCAAAATTCTGTAGGCAACCTGTTAAATATTTCATGATAGCAGATGCAAGATGTGATATTCAGTTAGTTTAACCTGTAATCCAAGAGAAAAAACATGCAATGCTTATAATGCTTACAGAGCTTCCATACTTTGCATTACAATCTAATGTAACTGAAATTAACCAGTGTTTTGAATTACCCAGTGTAATCTTGAAATTAATACAGCTGTAGTATCTTGTTTGTTTGTTTGTTTGTTTGCTTGTTTAAAAAAGCAAGAAACAGTCTCTGGTTTGAGAACTTCTCATGTATTTTGAGGACCTTAGGTAAAATCTGATTGTCCTGGTCACTAACTTTATTGACTATGAAACAGGGCATTCTCATACTTTCAGCATCTTCACCTCTGTATAACACTAAGACTCTGTTTCTGCTAATGAAGGGAAAAATGTGTCAAAACCAACCAAACTGAAAAAGCTTCCTCTTCTTTCTCTTACTGACACTGCCTTACTGCCGTCTTTTCTTTTAACTAAATGTGGGCTTTGACTCCATGACAGTTTCTTTACATTTAATGGCATATATATGACCATTTTTAGCATTTACCACTTCCCTGTCCACTTATTTTTCACTCAACAAACTCTGCCATGGTCATGCTGCATTTACCTTCATTCCAGATACTGAAACTGATATGATTCCTCTTTTTGGTGTAGAGTCTAGGCTTTTTTCTTCCATCTTTAAGATATTTATAATTGAACATTCTCTGTTGTCTTTGTCACTTACTATCTATGGCTCCCTCAAAGATTCGCTTCTGTAGTTAGCAGAAGAGAGAGGGATTATTTCCTGCAGTGACTGTGCTTTACATTGCTCTCTTCAAACCATGATAATATGTATGGTAATACATACTCATATGTCTCTAACAAGGAATAGTACTTGTCTGATAGAAGGCTGATGAGACTTTTACTCCATTAAGGAATTGTGACAGCAAGATACAAAGTTCTACCAGTGTAATGAAATTGGAATATTTCACTTAGCTTGAGCTACTATAGATTTTTCCCTGACATTCAGAAGCTTAGCAGTTTTATTTTGAGAGCTATTTACAGTCCCTGAAGTGTAAAAGAGATTATTTTATTGTGCACTTTGATATAATTTCCTTGTTATGTACTCTTTTAAATTACTTTACTGTTATGACATAATGAAGAATAACAAGAATGTAACTATCATTTTTATACTGCATTTTTCTGATTATTTTTGTATAACCATTTTGTGCTGACAAAAATACCAGATTAATAATAATAAGGTTATGATGTTTCACAGCGTAAGAGTGCTCTGTGGTTAAAAAGACCTTATGCCGTCTCTGTTACAAGTAATTCAGCTCCTCTGACCTTTGTTGCAAAATATTTTGCAGAGCTTTATCAGACAGCATCACTTTTTTTGCCTTAAATATCTCCCACTCTCTGCTTTCAGTAACTTTTGCCAATGGGTGAAGGTTGAGCCCTCTGCAGCAGGGGTTGCGTCCCTCCCATGTCAACTGGGCATTCAGCAAGCTGAACATGATGTCCACACTTTGCTGGAAGTGCTAGGAGCAGGATGAAAGGCTTCCTTCTCTTTTGCATGTGCCTTTACAGCTGTCAGTGCACAGCTTGTTTCATGCCAGAAAGTGACTTTTTCAACCCCTCTTGCAGACATTATCGATATTATTTAATGACAAAGTTGTTTAAGGAATAGTGACTTAGCTGATATGACTAGCAGCACACATAGAAGAGAAAATATGATTCTCTGAAGATGCCTTCTGTTAAATAATAGTGAAAACTACCTTATCTGGTTTTCATGCCATATCTTATAAGAGACAGTCAAGATGATTCACATGTTCCTTCTTACTGTAATTTTTTGACTGCCCATTCCTGTGGCAATATGTAGCCACTAAATCTGGTCTTCTTATGTATCATCTCTGAGTTTTGAAGTGCCAACAGAGGCTAATTAGCCATTGTAGAAAAACTGAAAAGCCTAATTTCTCTATCTTGTTTTCCACCTGTTACCTGACATATTAAATTGGTGTTGAGCATTCTGTTATTGGGAGAAGCAGTGAATAGTCATTCCTTATTTACCACTTCTGCGTAATTTTAAAATTATATGTATAACTTATTTTCAAGTGATTATTCCGTGTTATTTTCCTTTAATATTCTTTCATATTATGTCCTACTTCAGTCTTTTTTTTTCACTTTGTATGGTCCCAGTCTATTTTGCCTGGGATCCATTTCAGTCATGTGGTCATCCAAGTTTCCTTTCTTTGAACTTTTTCTCATTCTTCAATATCATTACCACATTAAGAGTAGGAGAAATGTGGGATAGCCCTCTTTGTAAGGGAGGACTTGGACACCATTGAGATGGATTGTGAGATGATAGGGTTTTCTGTTCTAGGGGAAGTGAAGAGGGTGGTTAGCAGGACAGTAGCATTAAATTTCCAGAGGGCAGACTTTGAACTCTTCAGAAGGCTGGTTGGCAAATTCTCATGGGAGACAGTACTTAAGGGCAAGGGAGCCCATGAGGGCTGGGAGCTCTTCAAAAAGGAAATCCTAGCAGCTCAGGAGAAAGCCATCCACATGTTCCGGAAAAAAAGCCGTCAGGGGAAAAATACGGCTTGGTTGAACAGAGAGATCTTGAGTGATATCAAGAAGAAAAGAAACGTTTATGGGCTCTGGAAGAGGGGACATGCCTCTTGGGTGGACTACAGGAGGGAAGTGAGATTGTGTAGAGAAAAAATCTGAAGGGCTAAGGCCCAACTTGAAATCAGATTGGCAAAGTCTGTGAAAGATAACAAAAAATCCTTCTATAAATATATAAATAATAAAAGGAGGACTAGGGAGACCATACAGTCCCTGTTGGATGCAGAAGGAACAACAGTAACAGGGGATGAGGAAAAGGCTGAGGTACTTAATGCCTTCTTTGCCTCAGTCTTTAATTGTAAAGAAAGTTGTTCCATCTGTGTACAAACCCAGGAGCTAGAGAAGCAAAATGAGGCTCCCATGATCCAAGAGGAGGTGGTCAGAGCCTTGCTAGCCCGACTAGACACCCACAAGTCTATGGGGCCGGATGGGATTCACCCAAGGGTATTGAAGGAGCTGGCGGATGTGCTGGCCAAACCCCTTTCCATCATCTTCCAACAGTCCTGGAAGACTGGGGAAGTCCCACTGGACTGGAGGCTGGCTGATGTTGTGCCCATCTACAAGAAGGGTCGCAGGGAGGATCCAGGGAACTACAGGCCTGTCAGTCTGACCTCAGTGCCAGGGAAAGTCATGGAGCAGGTGATCTTGAGTGCTATCATGAAGTACATGCAAGAGAACCGGGTGATCAGGCCCAGTCAACATGGGTTCACAAAAGGCAGGTCTTGCTAAACTAACCTGATCGCCTTCTATGACAAAGTGACTCGGCTGCTGGATGAGGGAAAGGCTGTGGATGTGGTCTTCCTGGACTTCAGTAAAGCCTTTGACAGAGTTTCTCACAGCATTCTGCTTCGGAAACTGTCAGCCTCTGGCCTGGACAGACAAATGCTCTCCTTGGTGGAAAACTGGTTGGATGGCCGGGCCCAGAGGGTGGTGGTAAATGGAGTTAAATCCAGCTGGAGGCCAGTGACAAGTGGGGTTCCCCAGGGCTCAGGGCTGGGTCCAGCCCTGTTCAATGTCTTCATCAATGACCTGGATGAAGGCATTGAGTGCACCCTTAGCAAGTTTCCAGACAACACTAAGCTGGATGGAAGTGTTGATCTGCTGGAGGTTAGGGAGGCTCTGCAAAGGGATCTGAACAGGCTGGACCACTGGGCTGAAACCAACGGAATAAGGTTTAACAAGGCCAAATGCCGGGTCCTGCACTTGGGGCACAACAACCCTATGCAGTGCTACAGACTAGGAGAAGTCTGTCTAGAAAGCTGCCTGGAGGAGAGGGACCTGGGGGTGTTGGTTGACAGCTGACTGAACATGAGCCAGCAGTGTGTCCAGGTGGCCAAGAAGGCCAATGGCATCTTGGCTTATATCAGAAACGGCGTGACCAGCAGGTCCAGGGAGGTTATTCTCCCTCTGTACTCGGCACTGGTGAGACCGCTCCTTGAATACTATGTCCAGTTCTGGGCCCCTCACCACAAGAAGGATGTTGAGGCTCTGGAACGAGTCCAGAGAAGAGCAACGAAGCTGGTGAGGGGGCTGGAGAACAGGTCTTATGAGGAGCGTCTGGGAGAGCTGGGGTTGTTTAGCCTGGAGAAGAGGAGGCAGAGGGGAGACCTAATTGCTCTCTACAACTACCTGAAAGGAGGTTGTAGAGAGGAGAGTGCTGGCCTCTTCTGCCAAGTGACGGGGGACAGGACAAGAGGGAATGGACTCAAGCTCCGCCATGGGAGATTTAGCCTGGACATTAGGAAAAAATTTTTCACGGAAAGGGTCATTGGGCAGTGGAACAGGCTGCCCAGGGAGGTGGTTGAGTCACCTTCCCTGGAAGTGTTTAAGGCACAGGTGGGCGAGGTGCTAAGGGGCATGGTTTAGTGTTTGATAGGAATGGTTGGACTTGATGATCCGGTGGGTCTCTTCCAACCTGGTCATTCTATGATTTCTATGATTTCACCTCTAGATTTATTCATATCTGTTTCAAAAAGCAATTCACAATTACTAAAATTCCTTAGAGCCATTGGTCATGACTAGCACCTGTCAGTCGAAAAATGGCTGAGTAGAGCTACTTTTTCCCTCTGTTTTCCTTTGCAGGAATGCCATCAAAGTCAGGACGCCAGCGTGGCCAGACAGCAGCTGTGAGTCTGGATAGCAGCTCCAGTCATTACCAAGTCTGGCTGTCCAAAACAGAGGTAAAAGTGAAAATCAGAGTCACAGAAGGTCATATCTCTTTTGGCATTCCATCTCTCCTATCACCTGTGTTCTGCAGAGATCCTGGCATGAATGGAGCAGTGATAGAAATAGCACTCTGACAGAAGGCCCAGAAATGCTCAGCTAACCTACATGTTCAAGTGGCTGATAGGCATTCTGTGGCTTTGGATTGTGGTTGCTCTCAGAGTAGAAAGGCAAGGTGGGCTTCACTCTGTGTAGAGGACATCCTAGTTAAGAAGAAAGAAAAAACTCACCAGCAATAAAACATGGTAAGGCAGGATATTATAGAAGGTACCAGGAAGATGGATGAGTGGGCTTGCAGTCCCTACAGTGTGGACACAAGAAGCCCATGCCTGTGCCATGCCTGCACAGAAAGAAATCCAAACAGGGTAAGCATGATAATCTTCATTTGCTATGTTACCCACTGGGTCTTCTGGCAACATATCTGTAGATGAGAGCTCACGTGGGCTTTAGAGCATGAACTAGCTTTTCATGCTCTAGTGATGAAATAACTTGCTACTAGGCCTGTAGAGGATGTTGAAGTGCTCCAGTGGATCTCAGCAACATAGGTAGTATTGAAAGTAGCACTGCTGATTTTACTGTGGGAATGCAAACAGATCCCATTCAGCCACCCGAAAAACACAGACACGGAAAACAACAGCAGCAGCGAATGGTTGAAATGATTTTATGTACCTTGAGCACCACCTCACAGGTAAGAGTGTATTCCATTCCTGTTTCATATAGGCTATACTGTTTTATATAAGTTTTGGTTTATGTGACTATCATAGACTTTTCTGCTAAGTCTAATCTTTCTGTAGAACACCATGATTCACTTGAAAGATGGGCAATATTCATTCTAATTTGAATAGTCATGTAAGCAATCGGCACAATAAGCTGCATATCTTGTCTGTGGACTCCTTTCTTATTTTGGGAGTGTATTATGTCTACGGCCAGCAGTGACAAGTGCTGCATTGCATCGTGGGCTGAGTGTAGATGATACTGGGTAGGTTATCTTCATGACAGCTCTGGAAATGAATAGCCTTGCTCTTCCAAAGTGGTTGTCCAAGATTCTCACTTTGTCTATTACCACAGTGTCTTGTCATCCATTTCTTGACTACGTCATTCAATATCATCCTTCCACCCTGCATCTTCCTGTGACCGCAACCTCCATTGCCAGAAAGAATCACACTGTTGAAGTAGAAACAAAATCAGCTCATGACAGTGGCCCTGTGCACAGCAACATTTTTTGTCCATTGCAGTCAATGATAGGTTTCCAGCCTGATAACATTCCCATCACAGTGAGGTTCTGCCCTAGAGATACTGCAGGGTGGATGCATCCGGACAGTATCCATGCAAAGAAATAGTGATTCAGCTGGATTGTTTCCCATTCTTCAGAGTATTGAAAAGCTTCAGGTTGTGAGGGTATTCTGGGCTGCTGGTCAGGTCGAAAGCTGAGAACCGTTGTCATCTGTGAAACACTGAGTCACAAGAACGAAAGGCTAAAGTTTTCACTCTGATGCCCTTCTCCTTTACCTCCCACACTTTCCACTTTTAGCTCCCACTGCATTTCATGGTTATAAAATAGATCCATATAAATACCGAAGTCCTGCACTGCTAATAGAAGGCAAAATAATTCACATAGTGGAGAAGACAACATGCAAGCTGGAGGGTGTATGTGATAGGGCTACTATAAAGGTGCTCTTAGGGCTGCCGTATGAACAAAACTGGGTGTGCTGACACTCAGCCTGTGCAAATCCAGCTGGTAAAATCTCAGTACTTGCCCACAATATCAATGGTAATACTGATACAGCGACTTTTGTGGGAGCTGGATTAGACTTGTGCTTCGTGCAAGTATAAACAGAAGATTTTAAAAATAGTAGCAGAATTTCTAAGAACATGAATAAGTAATGGACTAGATCATTGAACAGGAATACTGTCAGTATAAACAGTAGGAGAACAAATTAAGGCACTTAGTTTTGCTCCAAAATAAACCATGACCTTGTTTATGTGAATAAAACGTAATGTGTGCATAAGCTGTTGTCGGAAGATTGGACACTGATGCTTAAATCTATACACATATTCTGTTTTCAGATTCAATCCAGTGCAACAGAACCACTGCATAAGATTTCATGGACTCCATTAGCCTGTCAGCAGGGGATCAGAGAGTCATCTGAGTAAATTGCCACAGGTCAGTAGCAGTGGCAGTCAGACCTCAAGAATGTAACTGAGATTTAAATACTATCTGTGATAATAGTGTCCGTGGTGGAGGAGAAGTCCAGGCTAAGAGAATTTTTTATCTGTTCTTGAATAACAAAATCATTCTTTAAATCTTGTGTTTCTTGGAATGCGGGTCAAAATGAAGGAAATAAATAATTAAAAGCACAAAATATGACTCACTATGATTAGAAGGCAGTAGAGGCTTACTTTTGCTGAAAACAAAAGTGAAAAAGACCACTAAATCTAAGAACTCAGAGCAACATTAGACAATGTCTGAGATAATGCTATATACCATCCTCTCAGCCCTGCCTTTTTTTGTGCAAGTTTGCACTATGCTTCAGCCTGGAGGCAGAAGAAGCAGCTTTGCTTCACCCTTCCTACACTGTGTGGGACTGTCAAATGAAAGTCCTCGAAAGTAATCATTATTATGACATGACAAAAGGGATATTTTTATTAAAAAAAAGAAAGTAACTTTTAACAACTTATTCAAGTTGACATTTCTGTTGTTTTCATTTAAGTTTTGCCTCCTCTATGGCAAATATAAAATATTATTGAATTAAAAAAATTGCTTTACAGTGCAAGTTTTACACCAAACAATATTTTTGGTTTTGACTGAACTCTTTCCCTACTTGCTGGAAAACTGAAATCTGTTGGTGTAAATGTCTAGGATGAAAAAGCATGACTTGTACCCACTCTACAATTCTGATTATCTAATACCCACATTTAATAAATACACCCTTTCTTTAATGGCAGGCTTGATTTAAAAATATATATATGTGTTTAAGTTTAGTTTGAATTCAGGCAGTGGAAACTGCTTTCCTTTATTAGAATAGAAGTGAGGTTTTTGCTTGGAAGATATTTTGCAACAACTAGGCTTTGTTAAAAATGTAAAAGCTTTCCGTGTTTTTCATACAGCTAAAGAATGAGAACACTAGATCTAAGACCAATTCTAACATTATCTTTTTATATTCGAAATTTGGTTTAAGCCTTAATATTATGAGTTTTCCAAAATGTTTCCTGGAATATCCTGCTTTCAACGCATGTATAAAGGCTATTTGCACCAATTTTTGATACTAACTTGAATTAGTCACTGAATAGAATAAATGTCTGTTTAACACAATAAAGAGGATAAGAATTTATCCCCCAGTGGAGATTTCTCCACATATATCCCGGTTCACAGCTTGGTTTTTCAAGCTTTCTACTGTAACTATAGTAAAGCCTCAGTTTCAAAATTCATGTTAAGTAAATATTTTGACCATGTATACAAAGTTTTAAATGCTTGCTTAACAGCTGCTAACAGCAGTTGGAACACAAAGGTACTTATAAATACTTTCCTGTATAAGACAGTACCTAATCACATGATGTGTTTTGAAATCTTGCAGAGCAAAGACTTAAATAACGGTAATTGGCAAAAATGTTGCTTATACTTTCCTCAGTAGCTTCATCTGATTTATGTTACTTTATCTCCCTGTAAGTGTACATTCATATATGTTGATAATAAAATATTAGAGTACAACCAGGATGGAGAGTTCCTCAGAGTTTACCCTTTTTTTTTCCCCCTTGCTTTGTATGTGAGGTTTTGGCTCATATATGTCTGTATTAGACCACTACAGCTATGGAACTCTGCACAGCTTCTAAAATTCACAGTTATCTGAATTGTTTTCTGAGGAAAATCACAATCCACAGGAAATCTAACAAAAATTGTGATCCTGGTATATTGTTATGGTTTGCTAACCTAATATTCTTGTACTTAACATCTCAGTGCCTCAGAAAAGTTATGGTAAGAAGCAGACTTTTTATTTCTGTGTGGAAGGTCTCACCTTTAAAAAGAAAAATAAATTTATATCCACTTTACCCTTTGCCTGCACTGTAAGTACTGGATTGATTTCTAAATGTGCTTATCTTGCTCTTTTTTTGACGTAAAGATATTTCAATTTACCTATGGTTCTTATGATTAATTTCAGCTTTGCTGAAAAAGATCCCCTTTCTCAAATGGGAAAATTTAGCAAAATACTGCATTCTGCAGCTGTTTTGGAGGTGGATAGGGCTTTAATTCTGGGTGGGTGAAGAGTGAGTTGTATTGATTTAATATTATGTTTCATTTACATGGCAATGCTGTAGGACCTCAGATTACCAGGTGCTTGACAAAGACAGGGTAAAAGAAGTGTTTCCTGCTTCAAAGGTCTATAGTCTAAGTTAAGAGTGGCAGCAATCATCTCCTGTCCTGCCCAATAGATGACTAGAGACTGGGGCGGTTCTTTAATTCCCTGTCCTAGGAGAAGAGTATTTACATTTTCCTACCTAAAGTTATTCTTAAATTTGTACTTATAGACTCTAATGGAAAGTTACACAAACAAAGCAGCTGTGTAACAGCCCCTACATACCTACAAAATCCTTAGATGCCCTGCTATGTATTACATCAACTATATCTCTGTGTAAACTTTGTCAGACACTTCCATTAATTTATTTATTCATTGCTTCATTCTTTCCTCTCTTTGCCTTTAGGAGACAATACCTTGTGTGACAAGTAGTAACAAATAGAGAGGCAGAAAGACTGGAGGGTACCTTTGCCCCTACAGGAGGTATGATGGAATGAGTTTACACTGTTTACACTGTTGTGCCTTTGTGCCTCATGTCATTTGTATAAATTAAGTACTTGAGGCCAGAGGATCTGTTTGCACATAGGCAGATGTAATTCTATTGATTTCATATCCTCAGCCATGCTTGCATTTTGGTGCTTAGAATACCAGGGCTAAGTCTGATTAGATGAGATGTCACTTGAGATGGGGACAGATATCTTGAGGAAGCCAAATGAAGGCCATTGAACTGAAACAGAGAGTTCTAGGCATTTTAAGATAAGCTGCATTTGAACTAGTGAATACGAAATCAAAGGTTGAAAATCTCTGCCAAGGATTCTGACTGTCAAGGACAGATGAGGGCCAATCACTCTGCAGAGGAAGGGGACCTGGGAGCTGAGATTCACAGCCAGGTGGGCAGAGGCAGTACTGTCACCATCCAGGGCTGATCTGCTGCCCCTGAACCAGAGGTGCAGAACAGGCTTGTGATGTCAGCCAGCATCAGACACAGACTGGGGTTCACCCAGCAAATCAGCAGTGACGAAGCAAGTCCAAGATGAAGCCAGAAATACAATGCAGAGGTTCAAGATCAGCGCGGTACAAGATAAGGCACAGTCACAGCTGCAATGCAGCTGAAGAACCATCCAGGTAGGGACCAAGCACAAGAGGTTCAGCTGTAAAAAGGAGGAGTGAGACTTCCCTCTGAATCTTGTCCAGCTCTTGCTGCACAAAAGCTCTCATTAGTTACCTGGCCCTTGGCACAGCTATCTAAACTCCTAGAAGGGGGAGACCCTTTACTCCAGACCATGAAGGCTACCATCTTCTTGTGGCCCAGTGCTGCAGGATAACAAATGAATGGACTCAGAGAAGCTGTGAGCTCCATGATTTAAATAAATACCCGTGCTGTATAGTGACTCCGTACTGGGTAAGACCTGGATGTGTTTCAGCTCATTTCCTTCATGCCTAGGTTCCTGTCAACTGGGCATCAGCATGCTAGTTGTGGATGAACCATGATGCAATGCCGATGAGATGACTGGAAGTTGGCCTAGTTTTCCTTTTTTATTTTTTATTTAGTGAATCTTACATTTGAGAAAAAAAAAATCCACTGTTGGAACAGCAGTAATCATGGGAGTGATTCACCCTGGATTTGCAGAGTTTTGGTCATGGTGAAAATGGCAATGATGTTTGATATGTCAAAACAGTTCACTCTTACATTTTTGAAATAATCTTTTCATATACTTCCAAAGTCACTCCATTTCAGGCACTAAATAAACACCTGTAGGTGTTCATGGCCTGGTTGGATGGGTCCTTGGGCAGCCTGATCTAGTGGGAGGTGTCCCTGCCCATGGCAAGGGGCTTAGAACTAGATGATCTTTAAGGTCCCTTCCGACCCAAACTGTTCTATGATTCTGTGATTCTAAATTGAAGCAATGACACAGTGGGATGTCTTGGCAGTGTTGTCAGTGTAAAAGTGATGATTGCTTGACATCATTCTCTTTATCAGCAACAGTGTCCTGGCTCTTTCCCATCCGTAGCACTGTGATGACTGTGATCACCGTGAATCTTCCCTGCAATGATGTTTACTCCCAGATCACTGAGAACAGTGTTACATGTACCTCAGAATGAAAACCTGCTCCCTGGAGGGATCCTGAGAAGCACATACCCTCAAAGTTTATTAATTTACAACTGTCTTTTGAGATTTATCAGTTCACTAGCATTAATCCCTTTATCATGTGAAATTTTTCTGTTGTTCTAGTTTCTTAATCAAAATATATAGTGTCAAGTCAAATATTTTCTTCTCTGCCATTGTTAGATCAATGCTGTTATCCTTATTGACCAGCTTTCCATTTTATAAATACATACTAATTTAACTCAACAAGCTCTAGATTTCATGAAGTTATTTGGCAGACATTAATAAAATTAACTTCCCTTAGTGGTGCAATGAGAACGCTCCATAGCAGAGGTAGCATCTTAAGATTTCCATCCATTTTCAGTCACCTGAAGAAGTTGGTACATCTGGACTTCCCTTGTGAAGGAGAAAGGGTGTGAGTATCTTAACTCAGAGGGCTGCTCTGTTCGGTGGGAGCAAACTCCCACATCCCTGAATCTCTACTTTCCAATGCGAAACAGACCCTGTGATAGACAGATAGTAAAACTATCAGCTCCATTACAACTTCTTATTCCTGCCTTTGTTGACTTTAAAGCAGCCAGCAGAATAAGAGTCTCTGAGATATGAGCTGGAGGTAAGATAAATATATAAATCCAATGCCTGGGCACCTCAGGTTCTTCCCATGGTCCCTTACTTTTCCAAAGCATGCAGATACTGGTACATCTGGCAATAGCAGCAAAACTCTTTTGTCAGTGATACATATTGCAAACTTAAAGGCTTGAGGTACAGAGGACAGCCAGCGAGTAAAGGAAGAGGATTAAGCTATTATCAAAAGCCCAGAATCTGATCTGTAGAATAAATACATCTGATAGAACAAAGGACATTTTGTCTGTGTAGAGACAGATGTAATGATAAATTAAATACGTAACCCAGGTATGTTAAGCAGCATGACTCATCAACTGTGAATGAGTAGAACTTCTTTTGACCTTGAGGACTGCAGAACTTGATTCTAGATTATTAATATTTAGTAAAAATTCATTCTTGTATCTTGCTGTGCACTCTGGTTCAAAATCTGAAGTGTTTAAGGACCAGTTAAAATGTATTCATATGAATAATGCCAGTGTTGTCTGTGGGACTTTATCTGTCATCCACACATGAGCAGAGGGAAAGTATTCATCTTTTTGGAAGATCAAGTGCTAAAACTGCGTGTGGCTCCCAGTGAACTGTAAGTTTAATTACTTTGCAAAATATTTCTCTTCTGATACCAATTTCAGGACAGCTATTGATTTCATATCTTTTAAAATCTTTTACTGCTGCAATTATGACTGTATTTTCTTGTTCATTTGAACATAACATAGATTTCTGCCAGAACAAGCATAAGCAGGCATAAAAGATCCTTATTACTTTGACAATTAATTCCTCTGTATTTTTATGTAGAAAGCTGTATTCAGTTATAAATTGCTTATAATGCAATGATTTGCTAGTGTTTGATTAGCAATATAATAGTTTTTTGTTAAAAATTGATTGTACATGCAGGCATGCTGCACAATTTGTTACTTACCTATGAGTGATTGTTCCTCAGGAAATGAACACACTGTACTCATTTTTTCCCCTCAGTAATCTCTTCCTTTTGTGATCTGCAGCACTGTAATCCCTTCCTTTCTACATTCTATGGATTAAGTCTTTTTTTCCAGCATGACAGACTTTAAATAACTTAATGACTAGGTGTCTGCAAAATCCCTTGCCTATGTTATAAATAACAATATGTAGTCCTCAGTGAACACTGAGAATGTAAATCAGCATTATTCTTGCTGTTTATAATATCAGGAAAAAACCACAATTGAATTACAGCCATATGTTCAGCCATGGACCGTGAAATTAGCATGTAACTCCAACATACTGAAACTCATACCCTTTAAAAAGGATCAGGATTGAAAATGATCAAAAAATGTGTTTTTATAAAACTGCCCTTCACATGCAGCCTAAGTCGTTGTTGCATTACATAGAAGAGTAAAAGGTGAGAAGTGGAATCTACACTTGATGTCATCTGGTTGTTAGCCAACATAAAGACTCTTCATTTGGTCTTTAAACAGTAAATAACAACACTGAATACCTACCAGGTAATGTCCTGTTAAACTTTTTAACTTTCTGTGCTGTCTGTTATATGTATATTATTGACTGTTATTGCCGTGTCATTTTGATAGAAAGTACATTCAGAGAGGGGTGAGGACTAAATCTGATTAGTTCAGCTGGTGTAAGTCTTGGATAATGAGTAACCTTCAGGGCAGTGCTCCAGATTTACATAAGGAAAAACCCATGCAGGAATGCCATCCTTGTTGTGTCTTGCACCACTTCGACCCATTGCAAGGTCAGTCATGACATCGCTTCGTTGTACAGCAGCCTGACTGCCAGGCTGAATTGGAGAGATATGGATTTGACGTGTGGACTATTTGGCGGATAATAAACTGGTTGGATGGTCATATTCAAAGAATAGTGGTAAATGGCTCAAAGTCCAGATGGAGATCCATGACAAGTGGTGTCCCTCAGAGGTCTGTACTGGGACCAGTGCTGTGTAATATCTCCATCAATGATATTGACAGTGAGATTGAGCGCACCCTCAGCAAGTTTGCAGATGACACCAAGGTGAGTGGTGCAGTTGCCACACCAGAAGGATGGCATATCATCCAGAGGGACCTGGACAGGCTGGAGAAGTGGGCCTGTGAGAACCTCATGAGGTTCAACAAGGCCAAGTGCAAGGTGCTGCACCTCTGTCGGGGCAATCCCGACACTATGGGGGATGTACATCCCGACACGGGGGATGACTCCGACTGAAATGTATGAGATTTTCAACTTAAAAATGAACCATTTTTCAGGGAAGTTACTAGAAACATATTAAAAATATGACAGAATCAATATCAGGGCAGCATCATTGTGTATCCATACTGGCAGGGATAAACCAAACAACCTCGCGGAACCCTCAACATAAGAAGGACATGGAACTGTTGGAACAGGTCCAGAGGAGGGCTACAAGAATGATCTGAGGGCTGGAGCACCTTCCATACAAGGACATGCTGAGACAGTTGGGCTTGTTCAGCCTGGAGAAGAGAAGGCTCCCATGAGATCTTACAGCGACCTTTCAGTACCTGAAAGGAGCTACAAGAAAGCTGGAGAGGAACTATTCATAACGGCTTATGGTGACAGGATGAGGGACAATGGGTAGCAACTGGAGACGGGCAGATTTAGACTAGAGATTAGGAAGAATTCCTTCACCATGAGAGTGGTGAGACACTGGAACAGGTTGCTCAGGGAAGTTGTGAATGCCCCTTCCCTGGACATGTTCAAGGCCAGGTTGGATGGTGCCTTGGCCTAATTTTCTGTACCTGAGGCCATTGTCATCATTTTTGTACACATAGTAGGCAGCATCCAATAAGCTGCTCTAAAATCCCATCTTCCTTTTATCTCTGAAACCTCTGTTAGTAGCGTTAAACGAGAACTATTCATCCCTAGAGCAGGTCTGATCAACACAACTCTGTTGTACTTTTTATTTGGGATTCTTTTGTTTGTTTGTTTTTTCTTTTTGTAGATCATTGTTACTCCAAAACTGAATGCCACTATAAACTGTAGCTATTATTTTTCATACAAGTTAGTATCTAAAAAACATGTACTCAGGGCTTTACTTTAACTTGCCTACATGGGCAAATCAAATAACATCAGCCTTAAACATTAAGGGGAATTATATATGTAATTGCTTTTAAAATGTCTCCAAAGTCTGCAGGGTTCATGATTTCACCAAACCTGAGGTACACGGAAAATGTAAAATAAAAAGGCTAGTGAAGGAGAGCTAAATTTAATGAAACCACAGAATTTAATGTGCATAAATCGAAGCCAAATTCCTGGACACATCTAGAGAGGACAGAATTAAAATTCAAGGGTTAAAACTAATACTGTAGTATTTGATGATTGTATCGCTCCTTTTATCCATGGCTCTGAAAGCACTTTCTGAATAGTGATTCCTGATGTCTCAAAGGAGAATTTTTCCTCATATCATAGAATCACACAATCACAGAATGATTTGTGTTGGAAGAAACCTTGAAGATCATCCAGTTCCAAGCCCCCTTCCATGGGGATCAGGCATGGATTGAGCTCTTCAAAGTCTCATCCGATCTGGCCTTGAACAACTCCAGGGATGGGGCATCCACAGCTTCTCTGGGTAACTTGTTCCAGTGCCTCACCACCCTCAGTAAAACATTTCTTCCTAATATCTAAGTTAAATGTAGTCTCTATCAGCTTAAACCAGTTACCCCTCATCCTATCACTACACTCCCTGATAAAGAGCCCCTGCCCATCTTTCCTGTAGGCCCCCTTTAAGAACTGGAAGGCTGCTATAATGTCTCCCCAGAGCCTTCTCTTCTCTAGGCCAACTCTAGGCCTTCTCTTCTTTAGAAGGGCAACTCTCTCAGACTGTCCTTTTCTGGGAGGTGCTCCTTGATCATCTTCATGGCCCTCCTCTGTACTTGCTTTAACAGATCCTTGTCCTTCCTGTGCTGAGGACTCCAGAACTGAATGTATCTTCCAGATGGGGTCTCACAAAAGCAGGGTAGAGGGGGAGAATCCCTTGATCTGCTGGTCACACTTCTTTTAATGCAGCCCAGGATGCAGTTGGCTTTCTGAACTGCAAGGGCACATTGCAGGCTCATGCTGAGATTCTTATCCTCCAGCACCTCCAAGTCCTTCTCTTCAGGGCTGCTCTCAATCTGTTCTCTGCCCAGACTGTGTTTGTGTTTGCAATTGCTCTGGCTCAGTTGCAGGACCTCGTACTTTTCCTTGTTAAGCCCAAGCAAATTGAAGCATTGAGAATGACTTGTCCGAGTTCATACACTGTGGGAGATAGTAAACGAAGCAACTCTACAAGCTGAAGCCCTCCACTCAGTCTGTTTGGGATGGAGATAATTTGCTTCACAGGAGCCCATACGATGCTTTGATTTTAAAAGTGTTAACATACTAGTGTTTTAACTGTTGATGAGCAGTGTGTGTGTAGCATCAACGCCTTCTCTTTTTCCCATTCTGTCCCTGTGAGTAGGATGGGAGTGTGTTAGAAACTGGAAGGAGGCACAGCCAGGACAGCTGACCTGAACTGACCAAAGGGATATTCCATGCTGTATGATGTTCTGCTCAGTGATAAAAGCTATGGGAAAGGAGGAAGAAGAGTTCATGATTATGACATTTATCTTTCCAAGGAACCTTTACAGGTGATGAAGCTCTGTTTTGTAAAGGAGACTGGACAACTGCCTACCAATGGGAAATAGTGAATAAATTCTTCCTTTGCTTTGTTTCTGTGGACAGCTTTTGCTTTCCCTATAACACTTTTACCTCAACCCACAAGTCTTTTTGCCTTCCTTTTATTTTCTCTGCATCCCACAGAGAGAAGGGAGTGAGCAGCTGTGTGGGTGATTGGCTGTTGGCCAGGGACAATCCACCACAAGTTCTCAGCACATGTGTGTGTATTCAGTGCTGGAATAAAGTTTTCTGCTCCAAGAGGTAGGTTTAACCAGCCTTGAGTCAGCACCTGGGACATGAGATTTTTTAAAAGACCCCACATTTTCAAATAATTTTAGATGAAGATAAAGTCAATGTTTTTTAAAATAAACTATGAAACACTGTTTGAAAACTTCAGTGAAGTAAGGTTATTGATATCAACGAAGCAGAATAGTCAACTCATCAAACAACAACATGTGATAGGACTAAAGGCAATGGGTATAAACTGGAGAGGGGCAGATTTAGACTAGACATAAGGAAGAATTTCTTCACCATGAGAATGGTGAGGCACTGGTGCAGGTTGCCCAGGGAAGTTGTGGATGCCCCATCCCTAGAGGTGTTCAAGACCAGGTTGGATGAGGCCTTGGGCAGCCTGATCTAGTGGAACGTGTCCCTGCCCATGGCAGGGGGGTTGGAACTACGTGATCTTTAAGGTCCTTTCCAACTCAAACTATTCTATGATTCTATGATTCTATGATTCTATGATTCTGTGATTCTATGCTCTAATCAATGGCCTCATGACCTTATGTTGGAAGATTTCAGTAGAGGAGTTTTAGCATAACGATGTGTTCCCTGGGCCAGCAATCAGACAGTATCATACAGATATGATTCATGCACTTGGAATAAAGTGATATTGTCATTGTTCTTTCAAACTACAGACAAATAACAAGAAAAAGATCTATAATAAAGTGCTGTTACAGATCTATTTTTTACCCATAAACTCACAATAACACTGAAGTAAAAAAGAAAGCTACGTGTCAGCCCTAATATTTTTGCAAAAGAAAAGCAGAATAACTCTGCTTGACATTAACTGTTTCCCTAAAATTAATCTCATTCTTCCAAGACATAAGTGAATGTACATAATTCAGGTCTAAATTAGAACATTTAAAAGACATTTCCAGCCTAATAAAAGTAAACAAGCCAAACCAGTCCTTTTTGAAACTGTTCCAATTTTATCATTATAATATGCTGTACCCGAAGGAGATTAAAAATATTATATTAAGCTTATTTTCTTCATTTATTAAAAGCAATTTTTGTTTAATTATTTCCCCTGTCTGAATATAACTTTCAAAACCCAGTATAGGGTTAATAGGTGGAACAAAGAAAATCAATCACCTCTTCATCTCAAATTTTATTCCAACAATAAAATCCATAACTATGGCAGGAGGATTGTCAGGTAGAGGTAAAATTTCATTTTAACTATTGTTGATGCACTATTTTTCAGGCTGAGAACGCTTGTACCTGGTTATTATTGTTATCAGAGAATGGTTTGGGTTGGAAGAGACCTTAAAGATCATTGAGTTCCAAACATCCTGCCATGGGCAAGGACACCCTCCAGTAGACCGATTTGCTCAAAACACTGTCCAACCTGACCTTGAACAATTCCAGGGATGGAACATCCACAGCTTCTCTTGGGAAACCTGTTTCAGTGCTTCACCACGCTCAAGGTGAAGAATTCCTTTCTTATATTTAATCTAAATCTACTCTCTTTCAATTTAAAACCATTAGCCCTGGTCCTATCATTATATGCCATTGTAAGTAGTCCCTCTCCAGATTTCTTGTAGGCTTCCTTTAAGAACTGGAAGATTTCTATAAGGTTTCCTGGATCCTTCTGTTCTCTAGGCTGAACAACTCAGATTCTGTCAGCCTGTGTTCATTGGACAGGTATTCACAGAAACATAGAATAGAATCATATAATGGCTTGGGTTGGAAGGGACCTTAAAGATCAGCTAGTTCCAACTCCCCTGCCATAAGCAGGGACATCCCACTAGATCAGGCTGCCCAAGGCCCCATCCAATCTGGCCTTGAACACCTGAAGGGATGGGGCAGCCACAATTTCTGTGGGAAAACCTGTGCCAGTGTCTCACCACTCTTATTGTGCAGAAATTCTTCCTTGTATCAAGCCTAAACCTGTCCTTCTCCAGTTTATACCCATTCCCCCTCATCCTATCAACACAAGTCTTTATGAATAGTCCCTACCCAGATTTCTTGTAGTCCCCTTTCAGGTACTGTTAGATCTCTATAAGATCTCCTCAGAGCCTTCTCTTCTCCAGGCTGAACAACCCCAACTCTCTCAGCATGTGTTCATATGGGAGGTGCTCTAGCCTTCTGATCATCTTTGTAGCCCTCCTCTGGACCTGTTCCAATAGTTCCATGTTGTCCTTACATTGTGGATTCCAGAACTGGACACAATACTCCAGGTGGGGTCCCACAAGAAAGGAACAGAGGGGCAGAATAACTTCCCTCGACCTGCTGGCCACTCTTCTTTTGATGCAGCCCAGGAGATGGTTGGCCTTCTGAGCTGCAAGCGCACATTGTCAGCTCATGTTGAGCTTCTCATCAACTAGCACTCCGAAGTCCTTCACTGCATAACATCTCTCAACCATGTCATCCCCCATTGTATACTGAAAACAGAGATTGCCCTGATCCAGGTGTAGAACCTTGCACTTGGCCCTGTTGAACCTCATCAGGTTCTCACAGGCCCACTTCTCCAGCCTGTCCAAGTCCCTCTGGATGACATCCCGCCCTTCTGGTGTGGCAACTGCACCACTCACCTTGGTGTCATCTGCAAACTTGCTGAGGCTGTGCTCAATCTCACTGTCTATATCATTGATTAAGATACTAAACAGCACCGGACCCAGTACAGACCCCTGAGGGACACCACTTATCACGGATCTCCATCTGGACTTTGAGCTATTTACAATTATTCTTTGAATATGACCATCCAACCTGTTTATTATCCACCAAATAGTCCACCCATCAAATCCATATCTCTCTAATTTAAAGAGAAGGATGTCGTGGGGGACTGTGCCAAAGGGTGTACAGAAGTCTAGATAGATCACATTGGTTAGTTTACCTGTGGTCACTGCTGTGGTTACCCCATCATAGAAAGCCGCTAAGTTGGTCATACAGGATTTGCCCCTGGTGAAGCTGTGCTGGCTGCCATTAATCACCTCCATGTCCTCCATGTGCTTTAGCATAGCTTCTCGGAGGATCTGTTCCATGATCTTCCAAGGCACAGAGGTGAGGCTGACAGATGGGTTGTTCTCAGGGTCGTCTTTTCTACCCTTTTTATAAAGGGCACAAAGTTACCCTTCTTCCAGTCACCAGGGTCTTCTCCTGATTGCCATGACTTTTCAAATATCATGGAGAGTGGCTTGGCAACCACATCAGCCAATTCCCTCAGGACTCTGTGATGCATCTTATCAGGTCCCATAGACTTATAAATGTTCAGATTCATATTCACGAACATAAATGTTCAAATTCATATTCACGAACATAAATGTTCATGTTCATATTCCAGTCCTCTGATCATTTTTCTCGCTCTTCTCTGGACCTGATCCAACAGGATCAGGAGTATCCTTAGTGGATACTCCAGACCTGGATGTGCTGCTCCAGGTGTGGTCTCACAAGAGTGGAGAAGATGAAGACAATCATCTTCCTCATCCTGCTTTTCACACTTCTTTTGTTGCAGCCCAAGATACACTTGTCTTTTGGACTGAAAGTGCACGTTGCCAGGTCATGTTGAGCTTCTCATCAGAAAAAAATAACTTTAATTTTCAGACAACTTATGTGAAAACAACTTCTTTTTTAAAATACTGCAGCACCTTTGAAACAAATTAACTCATTATAAAGCCTTACATCACATATTATGTTAAGGTTTAATGTCCAAAATGACTAATAACTTACAAACATAATACAATCTAACTATATAAGTATCATAATTATAAAGATAACCTATGCAGTTTATGAACAAAACATCAGAATGGTCAAGTGATATTTGAGGATCAGTTAGAAGTTTGTTTCTCTATCAGTATCTGTAGACTTCCATACATGTACATATAATTAAAGAAAATTTCACAAGGAGAAAAGGTAACAGAAAATAAATAAGCATTTCTTTCCTCTGTATGTCCTTTGTTGTAATGAAACACTTTTTCCTCAGACTTTCAGGAGCACCTTTGACACTTGCTTCTCTTGTCATTGCACTGTGTCTATACGTGCATTGTCACACAGACCTGAAATAGCTTGGACAGAGGATTCGGCTGCCCTTTTTATATCACGATTTTTGTCTTCAGCAAAGCACAATACTCTTGATAATTCCTATCATCATTCTTGGGGACTGAGAAGACTTTAAAAATCCTAGTAACCACTGTGGATGCATCCATAAATGGCAACAAAAATTGGCAAGTCCTCTGCATAGTGGATGTGGAGAAGTATATGTTAAAAAGGAAGAGCCGTAAGGATTAGCATAAGGAATTAGATGTAGAAGCCGCTGTAAACAAGCAAGAAATGCAGAAAGGAGGGCTGTAGGCTAAGCCCTTCTTGACACAGTTTGTCAGGTACCTTATGGTGCACCTCTGGGAAGGACTGCTTGTGATTTATAGTCATGTACTCTCAGTTCTGTTCAACACATGGGTTATTCTAATTCTCCTGGTAGGAGGATTTTAAGAATGAGTTTTTTAAAAAAGCTGAATTTTGAACTTGAGGAATTAAGTCTTTTTGGTGCAACAACAGAAAAGGGCAGCATTTTTTCAGTCATCTGACAGTGAAAAAAATTACAGCAAGGTGGAGCAACTGATGAAGTATGCAATGAACTTTTTCAGGAGACTGATTTTTATTTCTTTGGGGACACATAGTAATATAAGTCTGATTCTTCACCCTTTTTTGCAAGTCTGCTGTTAGTGAAAGTACAGTGACTTTGACTGTAGAAAATGAGGGAATAATTGAGTTCAGGATCCATGCTTTGAAGACTTAACAATTTAATTTTTGACTGGGGCAGCAAAACAAAACAAAACCCAATTAAGGAGGAAAGGAAGACAAAGTCACTGAGGTTATGCCCATGCCTTTACTGGATCTGCTACATGTCTTAAAATGGAACCTTTTATTGTACGCAGCTAGAGCACAATACCTGTTTTTTGCATCAATAACATAGATAATTTTCTGCTCATGTGTGATAAAATTACAAAGGTGACATTATAGGAGATATCCTGAAAAACATCTGTGACTGATAATCTTTTGTCTTTACTGAAATAAAGAGCTTATTTTTGTAGCTAGGTGACTATGCATCACCTTCTCTAGGAGACCACATCACTGCTCCAGACCTCACAGGAAGATACATGCAAGATGTCATGTATAATACCTCACATCTTAGCAGCTGCCACTCTAGCGATTCTATCTCTAATTGCACCGTGGCTTATCACTATTTGCACTGCTCTACTGAGCTGTACTTAGAAATGGATATTAAGGTAAAACCTCTTCATTAATATGTATCTTCCCTTTGATCTCATTTTATGTACTGGCTAAGGTAAAATCTCATGCATTGCACACGCAGTATAGAAATTGCAAGGAGAAAATGAATTCAGTTTCTACTTTTTAGAGCTTACTTGCTTGCTTGTAATCACAGATGAAATTTTTCCTTTTAAGATTCAGTTGTCCCACTTTAGCTCAAAGCCTTTACAATTTCATACCTGGATGTGATATTAAAGTTTAACCTTTGAGGATGTTGAAATCTATTTCCTGCAGAACGTTATGGGCATAATGCAGAAAACAGAGCCTGAAACAACAGACAGCTGCTGGAGTTTTGTGATTTTGATTGTGTTTGACTTTAGTATCAGTAGAATAAACTTTCTTTGCTTTGCCTTAGTTTGTTTTCTTCTGTTCTTCAATAGCAGTTTCCCAGCACCTCAAAGTCATTAGATTTCTTGTTGTGAACCTTACCCTGTATCAGATTCATCCCCTGGAAGACAAGCAAGCCAAGGTCAAGGGTAACAATTATTGTAGCAAAAGATCTTTACCTTCATTGTGTGTATCACATTCATGAATGGGGTCTTTTTAGCTGAAGCTGTTACTGTATTTCATTCAAAGCTTTGTATGTTCTACAATATTTCTTATAGTAATGAAAAAGGAACATGCTGAACGGGGGGGGGAAAAAACGAAACCAAAACAAAGCTTGTCAGAAGTTGGTATTGGTATTTCACAAGCAGATTTCTCAGCCAACAGGGTGCTAGTGCTCTGGTGTATACACATTGTAACTCATTTGCATCTGATATTTTTTTTCCCACAGAATACACTTCACAGGATACATTCTTTCCTTGTGTTCCTTTCTCTCTGTCCAAATCAGAAGTTTAAAATTGCTGGTAGAGCTTGGGAAAGGGAATGTGTGCAAGGAAGGAAGTAGGGTAAACATTAATTTCAATGTTTACGATAAAACCTCAATTTTTGTATTTAAATATACCTAGAGCCAAAATATTCCAATGTTCAATTATTTATCTGTGAGATTAGGACAGCTCTGTATTTGTTCAATGTACTTTTTATAGTATGATGTTGTCAGCTTCTAGAGATAGGAGTTTATTTATCCCAGGACACACAGAGGCTTCAGACTTATCACTGTCTTTCCATTAATATTGGATAAGTCCTAGATTCTTTCCTAGCTCAAATGGGGCATTTATTTATTTATTTATTTATTATTTTTATTTATCTTTTGTCAGCTCTGTAAACTGCAGACAGAAAGGAAGTAGTACCTGCAAAGAGCAGTTCTACCTATGTTAAATCTGAATTACCCTTTTGAGGTGCCCCTCTATCATCACAGTCTACTGAGAGTACTAGTGATAGCCACCTCCTATTTTATGCATCTCTATTAAGTCCTGAGCCCCAGCAATATTTTCTGCATAGTATATACATTCAGGAGAACTTTATTATCTGTCCAACATATTGAACTGGTGCATTGAACCATTTCACACAATGGATCTTTTAGATTTGCTCAGAATTCACACTCATTAGTAGCTATGGAAGTCAAAGAAGATGACTAAACCTTGATGGCCACTCATAGAAGATATGCCAGGCGTATAAGGCAGTGACAATGCTTTACTCCCCTGACCCCTAAAGGGTTGTGAATGATGTGCAGTTAGGTGCTCCAGGGGAAATATCACACATTTGGAATGGGAATGGAAATAAACTGATTTAGTAGGCAAAGGTTTTTAAGAGGATTAAGACATATTTCTCTGTATGGGATCAGCTGTGGCTTGGCCATTGTCCTAAACACATATGAACCAGAGACTGTTGTGGAGCAGACTAGGAACCAGACCATCTTCAAAGGTTTTGCTTGCTACACCCCTTACTGGTGGCTGTACAACCAAATAAAGGGAGAGGACAAGATCCAGATAATTCTTAAGCATCTGAAATAAAAACTACATGAACACGAGTCACTTAAATTCTGAAGAGTGATCTGAACCCACTCACCTAGCCCATTAGGCACCCAATAAACTGTCAGTACTGAATGTTTCCATCAAATAAAAGGTGGTATTTATAAGACCAAATATTGGTCTACATCTTGTCATTAATGGGATGAATAAGCATGTTTGGAAAATATTTCTTTTCATTCTTATATACAGTTATAAGACAGGTAAGATGAATCATCTATTATAAAAATACTTATGTCATTAAAAAGAGTACAGAGTGACCAGCCTATACATGTGGATTTACATTGGAGATACTCAAAGTATAAGATGAAATATATCCTGCCTAAGGTGTCTAGAAACCAGTCTAATACACATCTAACACAGACACTAACTTTGTAGAGAATCTGAGTCAAGTATGCATTTCCCATTGACACCAACTAAATGCCATGTTCTGCACCTAAGATGAAGTAACACTGGGCACAAGTACAAATTGGGAGAGGAATGGCTGAAGAGGAGCCTTGCAGAAAGGGAGCTGGGATGGCTGGTCTACAGCAGCCTCAATACGAGTTAGTAACATGTCCTGGCAGCCAGGAAGGTAAACTACATCCTGGAGTGCATCAAACATGTAGACATGGTAGTTAGGGACATGGTTCAGTGGTAGACTTGGCAGTGCTAAGTTTCTGATTGGACTCAATTATTTTAAAGGTCTTTTCATATCTAAGTGATTCTATGATTCTGTGATTCTAAACACAGTATAACCTCCCCGTCAAAGAGGGGATTATCCTGCTGTTTTCAGTATTGGTGGAGCCTCACCTTGAGTATTGTATGCAGTGCAGTTCCGGGCCCCACAATTTAAGAATGATGTTAAGGTACTCAAATGTGCCCAGAGGTCAGCAACAAAGCTGGTGAAAGGGCTGGAAGGAACATCCTATTGGAAATGGCTAAGGTCTATAGGTTTGTCTGGTTTGGGGAAAGGCATCTGAGGGGCAACCTCACTGCTCTCTACAAATTCCTGAGGAAAGGAAGAGGCGAAAGAGGTGCTGAGGTCTTCTCCCCACTATCCAGTAATATGTCATGTGCAAATTGTTCAAAGCTGTGTGAGAGGAGATTTAGACTGGACATTAGAAATAATTTCTTTACCTAGAGGGTGGTCAAACAGTAGAACAGGCTTCCTAGAGATGTGGTTGATGATCCACACCTGTCAGTATTTAAAGGCATTTGGACAATGCTTTAACATTTGGTCAGCCCTGAAGGAGGCAGGCAGTTGGACTAAATGGCAATTGTAGGTCCCTTACAACTATTCTATTCTATTCTATTCTATTCTATTCTATTCTATTCTATTCTATTCTATTCTATTCTATTCTATTCTATTCCTAACCTAATTGAACCGAACCGAACCGTGTGGAATAGATTAACTGGGCACCCTTGTACCAACGTCTTCCAAAGAGACCAGTTTCATAGGTTTGCTGCCAGCTCAGACTTTCCATCCAGACAGCCCCATTAATGGAGCTGACATTTAGTCACTTCTTTTCATGTTTAGTACCCAGCATTTTCAAGCCTGTTACAGGTTTCAAGCACTTCATATAGGTATAGCACATTCAATGAGAAATGTTACTGTTAAATAAGAGACTGCATGTAATTGGATGAAAAAGTATTCAAAAGACATTTAAAATGCGACTGAAGCACTACTGCAGAGGGTTTATTTTCAAGGTATTCAAATCCTCAAAGAGAAATGAGACCAAAGTAAAAACCAGGAATGACAGCTGTTATTCTGATTTACACCATTCAAGGATCTGAGCTAATGTAAATCAACTCACCAGAGTTTTGGATTAACTGATGAGGTTGAAAAACTACTGAGTTTCTAAAGTGAAGTATCATCAGAAAATCACAATAATGATATACAAGTATTTCTCCATATCTGGAAACTCTGAATGAAAGCACTTCACTGATGACAATCTGAAAAAGACTGAATACCTCTGCCTCTGCTTCAGATTTTTAAAGCTAGATATTGATTAATAAAATTAAATCCTGGATAAAGAAAGGGTTTCAAACAGAAGACTAAGAGCACTTCAAATTTCCCTTGGAGAGCATTACTATAACGGCTTCTGCGTCTGTTTTTTCAAGAAGACAGTATATTTTTGGGGGGTCTCAGAAGCTCAGGGTGATCTGAAATGAACAATGATGATTTCTTAGAAGCATCAGTATCTGAAACAATTCTACAGTGGTACATGTACACACCAGAAGGATGGGATGTAATTGAGGGGGATCTGGATAGGATGGAGAAGTGGGGCTGTGACAACTTCATGACATTCAGCAAAGCCAAGTGCAAGGTCCTACACCTGGGTCTGGGCAATCCATGGTTTCAGTACGTGATGGAGGATGATGTGATTGAGAGTGGCCCTGCCAAGAAGGACGTGGGGATGCTGACTGATGAGAAACTTGACATGAGCTGGCAATGTGTGCTCACAGCCCAGAAGGCCAACCGCATCCTGGGCTGCATCAAAAGAAGTGTGGCCAACAGGTCAAGGGAGGTGATTCTGCCCCTCTGTTCCTCTCTTGTGGGACTCCATCTGGAGTACTGTGTCTAGTTCTGGAATTCTCAACATAAGAAGGATGTGGAACTGTTGGAACAGGTCCAGAGGAGGGCTACAAAGATGATCAGAGGGCTGGAGCACCTCCCATATGAGGACAGGCTGCGAGAGTTGGGGTTGTTCAGCCTGGAGAAGAAAAGGCTCTGGGGAGATCTTACAGTGACTTCCCAGTACCTGAAGGGGGCCTACAAGAAATTTGGGTAGGGACTGTTTACAAAGGCTTGTAGTGATAGGACTAGGGGGAATTGGTATAAATTGGAGAGGGGCAGATTTATGCTAGACATTAGGAAGAATTTATCCACAATGAGAGTGGTGAGACACTTGCACAGGTTTCCCAGGGAAGCTGTGGCTGCCCCATCCCTGGAGGTGTTCAAGGGACTGGATGGGGCCTTGGACAGCCTTATCTAGTGGGAGGTGTCCCTGACCATGGCAGGGGGGTTGGAAGTAGATGATCTTTAAGGTACCTTCCAAGCCAAACTATTCTATGATTCTATTCTATGTTTCTATGAATACCTGTCCAATGAACACAGGCTGACAGAATCTGAGTTGTTCAGCCTAGAGAACAGAAGGATCCAGGAAATCTTATAGAAATCTTCCAGTTCTTAAAGGAAGCCTACAAGAAATCTGGAGAGGGATTATCATTCTATGTATCATAGAGAATTTTCTTACCACCTATAAATTTCACACAAGTCCAACTACTTCCCTAGCAGAAGATTAAAAAAGTATTAAAGCAGACCAAAAAAACTCAGCAAAAGCAGATGACCCAGAAATCTATGAAAACAGACATCAGCCTCTTCATACCTGGGCTGCCTTTTGCTCTACAGTCAGTAAGGCTGCACCCACACCTACCTGCAGCTTCAAGCCCAACAGCAACTTCAGAGTCACCTACAACTAACTTGATGTGTTACTGGGGACACATCAACAGCTGTCAAATACAGCTGTCACCTTGCCAAAGGCCAAGGTCTCCTTTATGCAGGGGATGCTATGTGTGGTCACATGCTGGGCTAAATCTACTGTGGTCCAGTAGAAGCTTTGCTTTTTCAGTCTCCACTTGTCTATCCTGTGCTACATTCTTCCTTGGAGAGGTTTGAAGCTGAGTTGCTCAGAAGCCCAGCACTGTGTATTCATAGTGTCTTTTTCCAGTAGCCTGAAATCACCCAAGTTTGAATTCTGCCTACAAAATTCTTCTGCACTGTAAATGTCGCATGCCAGGGCCATTCCAGGAGACAGTAAGTCTTTCTCGCATGCCTGACCTTGTCATTGCAGATGGACAGAAGAGTTTGATGGAGATTACAGAGATCTGGATGCAGTAAATTGGTTTAAGATTAAACTTTAACCACAGAGCTCACTTGAAACTCTCTCCAGAAATTCCACCTGATCAATGCCACAACTCAAGCCAAGAACCCTCTGAGAACTGAGCAGTGTTAAGTACACACCTAATATGCCTTTAAGCCCACACTCAATGGGTTATGGAGCAGAAAAACAAGGGGCAGGATGCGCTTAATCCTACTCCACACCATTTTGTTATGCTGCAAGAACAGTGTAGTCTGTTCCCAGGTCAATTGAAAACAAGCGTACTGACATTTGTAAGGACCTGGAAACTGTGTTTAACCTGAGAGCCCTTATACACCACAAGGCGAATCCTGCCTCCACTGAAGTTAAGAAGCTAAACTCAAGCCTTTGCTGGCTGTAAGACTAATGTGCTGTTCAGAATTATTTCTGAATTTTATAGTGCCTGAACTCCTGGTGTATAAGAATGAAGTGTGACCTTCTCTGCAGCTGCAGCGGTTAGCGCTTGGTAGAGTCCTTCTCTCCCAAATTGCCCCAAGTTGTGAATGCTCTGGCACATCCACGGGGACCTGAATCCACTTTGTCTGTGGTAGTCCCAGAATCAGAAGTACTGGGGAGTGAGGTGCAACATTTTCTAGCCATAAGGCAGGTAATGTCAGGGTGTGATATTTGCCTGGGCTGTTCAGTCTTCGGGAGAGTCAAAGATTGCCTCAGGCAAAATGCTGGGCTAACAATGCACTGTTTGGACTTACTGCAAACATCTCCAGTCACTCATGGAGCTTTGTGCTGTCCTTTTTTAGGTAGTAAATGCATGCTTCAATACAATGACAATTAGTAATAAATCCCCCACCTTCCAGTACCTGATCAAAGTCTCCAGTCCACTATTCTGGGATCTAGTTACATCTTCTTTAGAGCTCAGAACTGAAAACCTGTCCAGCAGTGCATGGTTCTAATCTTCTTGTTTGGCTTGTTTTCTCAACACTTAAGGCTCCTCTGTTGTTCTCTCTGTGCTAATGTCCACATTCAGTGCAGAATTTTAATCAAGATGGAGGACAGAAGACATTAGGGGAGCAACAACCAGTCCCAAAAGAAAAAAAATTCAGCTGGAGGTAGAGAGGCTGAGAGTGTTCCTGGTTTGAAACAACATTCACAAGGCAAAGGTAGATACCCCTGACTTCCTTCCTGGTGAGCTACTACAACTCATCACACTGAAGTGATCACTTGGGACAACAAGAAGCTGCTGGCTGGAGAGGCAATGTGCCACTGTATCACCTTTTAAAATATGTGCTGAAATGTAACACTGATCTAGCCAGCTTTAGCTGTTTAGTTAAATCTGTGATAGCACCCTATAAGTAGTGGAGTAGATCTTTTGCTTCCCTTTTTCTCTTGTGTCTTTTCTTTTTGTTGGTTGACTTGTCCTAACAACAGAGATTCATCACAGTGGTAACTTCCTACTCCATCTTCTCATTAACCACTCCCACAATAACACCACAGCACCTAAGAATTCCCTGCTGAACTGCAAATTACTGCCACTCCTCTCTTTCAGCAATCATAGGCTCTTTATTAAAAGCATGGAAACTGGTTACAGCTGTGGTGGGGAATTCCTACATCATTTGTAAAGGGCCATTACACCTTTTCACCTCTAACCACTTCCAGATCCTGGGACAAGGAGCCCACATATCTGCATTTAACATGCCTGAAGTTCTTGCTTTTTCTGTGTGTCAAAAAGCACTTCACAGACCCTGAACTGATTTTTTTAGAGCATACTTTGTGTCAAATTCACACAGTTATATTGACAAAAGCACTTATACTAGGCATACACTGCTAGAGACTGGATGCTAGGCTAGATCCTAGACTTCATTTGTTTAGCCCTCCTAATACCATTAAACATTAATATATGTATAAAATATATACATAAATCTGTCATTCATTATTTTTTAATTATTAAAGAAAAAAATTCAAAATAGGTGATCGAAGCACATGTAGAAAAATAAGACTGCACTAACTACACAGGAATAGAGGAATAACATGTCCAAGGCAGCACGGCAGTTTTATTTTCCTACCCGCACCACTAGTTAAAAGGCAAGGGGACTATCATACATTATGCATTATAATTGGAGCTCTAGCTCTTGAAAGCACTGATTATTCCATGTTTCTATAGTACCAAGCCCCTGGTTAGCTGGAATGCTAGCAGCATCATTGCTTGCAGCAGTACTTTTTTTGAGGTATTATGTTTTAGGAAATAGAGTTTCTTGCTTAGTTTTACCCGTGTTAATAGATATGGATTAATTCTGAGAAAAGCAGACCGAGGTAATGAACTAGAAAAACAAAGCCTCACCTCATCTTGGAGACAGTCATGAACTTGATGGAAATCACTATGTTAGAATAATCAGCTTTTTTTCTAATCAGCAGTTCTACCCAGCCGAGTACTTGAAGATCAAGACTGGACTCAAGATCTCCATTTTATTTTTATTCTTACAGACCTACAGTTCTTAAATTCCTGGTTATATGCCCAACTCAAAATGGAAGGAGGGCAGTTCCCAAAGCATTGATTACATTTTTCTTCTAGCAGAAAGCAACTCTGGATTTAATGCTGCCTCCTCCAAACAAAACAGGTCTAACAGTCCTATGTCTCATTCCTTGAGCAAGTTTATTATTCACTAAGCTCTAATATAGGGGAAATCTGAATAAGGTAAGAATGAGGCAGGGCTTATGTAGCCCACACTGCATCAGATCACAGTGTCAAAAAGACAATAAGAATACGAAAGCCATGGGACCCTTCTGCTGAAACTCTTCCCACTCTGAGTCACAAAAAAGAAAACTTGAGGTCAGGAGGGATTTTGAAACTATAAATCCCAGGACAGGATTCATCTGGTGAAACAGAGATGCCTGTACCTGAGTTTCTCTATTTAGCTGCTTCTTTAAAGTAATAAGCGAAACGGGCATTAAGGCATGACACATTTTTCTTAAAGGTAGACCCATAAAGGAAACTCGGTGAATTTTGCAAGAAATTTCCAAATTTTCTCTGCTTGTGGTAAAATGCATGAGGATGAAGACCACAGGTACAGGCTAAGATGAGATGACTCCAACATGGTGTCACAGAGATGTTGGTTCTGCTCCCCTGAGGTGGATGTGCCAACCAAAGAAGGAGAAAGAGCTACCAATATGCATTCCCTGGCATTTTCTATTCACTGCTTGAAGTATTCTAAGCCTTACGTATCCACAGTCTGCTTTTCCCGACTTTCTTAAAAATAAAATCTCATCTATTGGGCATGGATCATGAAAATAATCAACTTCATGAAAATGATCACAGTGATCTCCCTTTTAGAGCATTCAGAGAACATACAGTGTAAATCCTAGCACTCCCTGGGATCTGACATTAGTTCCATGTGTAATTGTTTCCAGATAACCTGGTTTATGACCTGGGTGCGTATTGTAATTTAAATGATGTACATCTTTTACTCTCACAATGAGTCACCCATATTGATCTCCCCAAAGGGAACCCTTCAGCAGGTATATTTCATGAGTTGTGATGTAACAGATAACTTCTCTAATTGTACAGCCTGAAATAGCTTGGTAAAATACTAGATTTATAGATATTGTTGCTTTGTGCCTAGGTCTCACTCCTATAATTTCCATCTGGTGTGCAGAAAGGAAATTTGTTTTCCTCTGAATATGTCAGGCTGTTGAAAGTATGTTGGTTACAATCTTGAACACAGAAGGCACATTTAACATCAGTAAAAAGAACAATGTACCACCAATCCTCTTTTGTGAGACCAATCTAAGCAAAAGCTTTTGTTCTACTGAAATCGATCTGTGTTCTTTTGAGAGAGAGACTTTTGCATTTAGCTTAGTTAATTTGCCCAGCATATTTGCAGTGTCGTATCAGCATGGCTATTATCACATGAAAAGTGCCAGGTTTAAGTGATGCAGGCTTATTATTATGAGAGCTAGTGTCATTTAGGTATTAGAAATTAGTTCAGAGCACAGGAGTGGAATTCATATCTAGTGGGGATTTTAAACCTCAAGTCTTGAGGCCACTAGTGAAACTGGCTACCCTCTGTAGGGCCAGAAATGTAAGCAGGGGTTTCTGCTTGGTCTGTTATTGAAATAATACAGCTGGGAGCAGAAGAAGGATTATAAAGCACTGTTCTGGTCATCTGGGATGATTCAAAGACAAGGACTGGAAGGGGACTCCTGTCTTTAAATGGTGTCTGTTCTTATCCTGCAAATCTCATTTTCCCTAGCATTCAGGGAACAATAATGACAAATATTCACAACAAAATCCTCTAAAAGATACCTCACCATTGTTTTCTTTTTCCATTTACATCTTGGAACTAGAAAAAAAGGACAATTCTTATTCCTTAATATTGTTTTTCATACTCATTGGGATACAGTAGAGGACCTCTGTTACAGGGAAAATATTAAGGCCATCAACTCCAGTTTGGTACCAGTAAAACACAGAAGAATAGGCACAAAACATAATTAGACTACACAAAAAGTATAAAGTAGGGAACACTCAGTTATATTTTTTCATCATCAGAGTAACTCAAAAGTCCTGGGGCAGTGGCAGGGGCAGCTCCTTTCTTTCTTACTTTGGAAAGCTGGGCTGAAAAAGAAGAGATGGCAAAGTTCTGCTCTTACTCCTCAAGGATAGACTTGGATCATACAATATACCAAAGCCTGCATCAACCAAAACCAAAGAGGGCATTTCATAGTACTTAGTTTGCTCTTCAGCAGCTCTACTTTGTAAAACTAAGCCCTGGATCAGAGATGTTCCTTGCTCAGACGGTACCTGAGTTTCCACTGTACCAAATGTACATATTTAGCAAGGCATGCCGGAGATGGGTTTCACCCCTTTCAGATCTCTGTCTCCTTCTAGTGATGAAGCTGAACTAGAGCTGGGCAACCTGAGCCGGAACATGTTGTGACATAGACTTAGAGTAGGTAGGGAATAAAGGAATACAGAAGAAGAGTGCCATCAACATCTAATACTGCAAGTGCCAACACAATGGAACCTCTGTGTTCACAAAGAGCTTTTTAGGCATATTTCTCTACATGAAATAGTTACTAAAGCTTCTACAAGTCAAGTAGAACAAGAAATTATCTAACACTCCATATCTGCAATTGAGAATATGGGGAAAACAAGACTGTGAGCATATTCCTAGGTCACTGACTCCAGTCCTCCATTATCAGAAGTCATTCAGGTGTACCAGATATCTCCATCCATTTGGGTGGTTGGGAGCCATTTGAGGTTGCATGCTTCCCACTCTTCCCCCTTAACCTTGCTGGAATGCTCTTCCAGGGCTTCACTGGAACAGCAAATAGTATTTTCCAATATCCAGTTTTAATTTATTCCCTGGAGCAATCTATGTCTTTCTGTGCTTGTAAGAGCATTTCCTTTAGATTGAAAACTCTGCTTTCTCTAGTGTGTTTTTAAAAATTGATTACATCACTTCTCTGTCACTTTTGTTTTGTTAAACTATCTTGAGCATTACATTTTCACGCAAAATATGCTCTCTACTGTTCTGATCACCATAATAACTCTTATCTGCACTTGCTTCAGGCTGATTTCATCTTTTTTTGAACCTGTCTATGAGGATTTAAATGGTTAGACCTACCAAGAGAATTGGGGATTTTCAGATACTTCTTTGCAGGAATGGAATTCACAGTATTGAGTTTGGAATCAAAACTCATTGTACAGGATGGAAAAGGTTGAGTGTCTAAAGATGAGCACAAGGAATAGTGGGACATACAAACTTATACTCTATAGTACAAGATTTGTATTCCTACTTGTAATTTGAATAAGCATATTATTTTTTTGCTGCCTGCTTTTAGGTTTAATAAACATTTGTGTTAAACTTGCTCTGAAAGAATTTCAGAAGCAAGTTTGCTTTTATGTTAACATTCCAGACCTCTTACTGAAGGCTTTGAAACAATGGCCTTCAGGTGGAGGCTGACTGTAGATGTCATGTAACTTTACAGCTTTGCCAGTTGTATGGATTGTTTTGATTGGCACCAAACAAAACTGGACACCTTTGTGGAACGGTTAATCTTCAACAGATGCCAAAAGTTTCTATTGACCTTTGTTAACTGGAGGACAGTATCACAGACATCTTCATTTCAGCAGTCAGAAGCTGTGTGACTTGAAACCCACTCAGCATAAGTCTTTGACCATAAGGCCCCTGCCAAAGAAACAGACAGAACTGGGTGGAAAGTCTGCTTTATTGGAAGGAACTTTGCTGTGTGATGCTTGCAGACATGTGGTTTTAATAATCGTGATGCATATCTCACTGCTCCTTCATGCTATCGACAACCGTGTTTGATTCCACTCTACTTTATCACAAATTGAAGACAGATGTAATGCTAAATCATACAAAAATAATAATCCTTAAAAAAAATCCCCAAAACAATAGAATAGTCCACTGATTGATTTAATGGTGGGTTAATATTTTCTTCCAGGAAGCTCTTAAAGGCACTTTCCCCATATGTGCTTTATAAAAAACAAAACCAAAACCATGCAAGATGACTGGGAGAATAAAATAAATGTTTGATCTTCTCCAGTTCTGTTTCTTAGGAAGCTTTACCCACATCATTGTTGGTGTCCCTAGGAACTAGAAATCATAATCACTTTGGGATATTTTGCCATGCTGCAGAGGGATTAGTGCCTCCTCCCACTTCTTTTTCCAGATGTCCTAGCAACAAAAAGCAGTGGTGTGTAACTTCAGGTGTTGCTAAAGGTTTGATGAGAAAAGCAAAGCTCCCAAACAGTTTCTGTGCTGCATTGTCCTCACTAGTACTCTGACACCTTTGTCCTTCTCTCTCAGGGATCATCTTTCAGACCAGATAGGTGAGTGTGAGCTGTGGTGGAAAGCTCTTCAGTCTGCTGAGTTGTGATCCTGCAAAACTAGCTTGGCTCAACCTAGGCTTCAATGCCAGTTCCCCAGCTGAGGTAACAGAGGAGAGTACAGACAACATCTGTATAGGACAAAGGGGTTTAATGGTTTTAAACTGAAAAAGGGTAGATTTAGATTGGACACAATAAAGAAATTCTTTATCTTAATGGTGGTGAGACTCTGGAACAGGTTGCCTGGAGAAATTGTGGATGAAAGTGTTCAAGGTCAGGCTGGGTAGGGCTTTGAGTAACCTGATGTAGTGGAAGATGTCCCTGCTCATTGCAGCAAGCTGGAATAGATGATCTTTAAAACTCCATTCCAACAGAAACCATTCTATGATGCTTCCCCCTTTCTAAATTCTTGTCCTCCGGTGAAATGGAATCATTGCATGCATGCATTTCTTTCACAGTGATGGCACCTGCCTTTCACAAAATGTATAGACCTTTTACTAAAAGAGACTTAGGAAACAATCTTAAATCACTTTAATAATTTCTTATCCCAAAATGGTTGCTATTTTGTATTTCCACTTATAATTTCAGTTTTTTCCAGGCTCAGCACAAACATAGCTCCATATTCTTCTCATGGACAAATATTTCTGGACAGTCTGTACCAGATGAGACCTCACCAGAGTTTTTGCAATGATGTCAATGCAACCCTGTGGATTGGTTTGTAGGCGTGCTGGAAATTCAACTCAATTTTACAGATTTCATTTAAGTATAAAGGGCTGGCCACAAAAAGCATCTTAGAGAAGCCACCAGAGTTCAATTGCCTCTCTAAAATGCACAAAATGTTCAATGTTCCAAATACAGAAAGTAAAAGAAACTGATAAATGTTTTCTTTTTCCTTTTCTGAGATAGCAAGCCAAGTCATTACCTGGAGCACTGCAATGGGTGCCACTATCAGCTGGGATTGTCATTTTGTAACTGACGTTTCATTCTACTCACCTTTGAGCAACAAGAGCACAGTTCTGCTGCAGGGAAAACAAAATCTCCCATCTCTCCCCTCCAACACAGGCTGCTCAGTTTGAAGTTCCACATCCTACATAGATCAAAACTCAAATTTATTGCTCCTCTCCAGGAAAGAAGGCATAAGCAGGGTGTACGAGAACTAACCCTTCCAAGGTTTTCTCATACATCTAGGGCTAGGGAAGAATTGCTGTGCTATGATATACAGGGATTTCTTGATAATCCTCCTGTGTGTCAATGTAAGAAGCACAGTTTGACTAAAAAAAACATTATAACTATTTATTTCAGTAATTTTTAAATTTTTAAATAGTCTTGGGACTATTATCTATTGTCTATTATAGTATATATAATAGACAATAGTATACTATACTATTGTCTATTTTCTATTGAGAAGCAGATTCTCAGTTCATACATAAGTAATTTTCTGACATAAAATCATGTGGGGTTTTGTGCGTTTGTTTAATTACTAACAGTGGCATGACTTAGATGTTCTATCTTTCAGAGTGAGACTGGCTGCACTTAATCATAACTTTTGCAAGCAGAGGACAGCTAACAAGCATACTGCCACTGGAGACCACTGCTAGCAGAAATGCAGACTCAGAGAGTGATTTCTTTTAGGGAGAAGAAAGGCCTATTATTCTACAAAAGCAGCAACTTCTCTCTCTCCCATCAAGTTATTCCTTTTAGGAATAACTTTAGGAGCCTATAGTTCATGAAAATCCTGGAAGAAGGAAAAGGACTTAATAAAAAAGCACAGTACATCACTAGGAAGTGGTAAAAAGGGATGCTAAAAATTGCCTGACAGCATAGGGTTTTTAAATATATTCATAGAACACATGAAAAAAGAATATTCAGTGCAAAAGCAGGCTCTTTGTTCTTAACAAGTACATCTCGATGGCTTTTCTCCTGCACAGTGTCACTTCTGTTATTGGTGTAGCTATATATATAAAGTCCCAACCATGTATGGTGCTGTACATAACAGTTTCAGGAATTCTGAAGTTTAGCAGCTTTTTAGGAATGGAAAGCAGCCTCAGAACAGCATTTCTGACAAAGTAATGATTTTTTCCTCCCTATTTTCAGAGTAATTCTTTAATATTTTCTTCAACAAACTGCTGCAGAATGAATCACTTTTAACTCCTTTTTTTTCAGGGATGGTATTCTATAACGACAGAATGGAACAAAGAAGGTTTGTAGGCAAAGGAATAATATAAGACCAATAGACATTATTACTAAAAACCCTACACACAGGCTTGTAGCCGCATAACCTTTCTTAAATCTGAAATCTGAAATGATTTCAGCTTTGCAAACTTTGCTTTCCTAGTGTATTGTAAAATGAAATAAAGTAGATTAAAACAGATGGAAAAAGAGAAATCATAGGTCTCAGTATACCTCCTTGAGATTCAAACAAAAGCAATATGCACCAAATGCTGTTGGTTATATGTACAAAGTGTGTTATACCACTTACTGTTGTCGTATAAGAAGCTTACTTATAAGCCTCCAAGTACACTACTTATATATGTATGTGGGCATCTATAAATTGACATTAGTTGTTAGCTTACTAATTATTTAGGTTACTAATTAATAAGAATTTTAGCTTACAAAATACTTGCTATTGATTTATTTTTCCTTCTTCAATACAGTGTGGCTAAAAACCTGTAACATAAATTATTCTACTGAAACTTTATTTCTCCAGAAGTAAATTAGATATGAATATTATACTCAGATTCACACAGAAAAACCAAAACTCTTTGTTCAGAAAGGACCAGAAAGCATTTCAGAGTGTTAACAACTCAGTACTACAGGTTTCATTTGATGATGTTTTTATTTTAGAAAACTTCGAAGGCAAATTTGAGCACTAGATAGACACAATTGAAAAAAGACAGGGAAACTGTCAAATAAGACAGAAGCAATAAAACCTAAATAAAATCTAGGGCTTCTGAGACCAGGAGGAAAGTCTGAAGCACCTTGATGGAAGAAGCTGAGATTAAGGAACATTTAAACACACTGGATATATGCATGATCTTTGTGACTGACAGGAGAAAGGTAATGGAGCAAATCATTCAAAAAGCCATTTCCAAACATGTGAATGACCAGAAGGTGACTGTGAGAAGTCAGCATGGATTTACAAAGGGAGAATAATGGTTAATCAGTTTGATAGCTTCTGGAAAGATAGAACTGGCTTGGTGGATATGGTGAAAGCAGTGGGTGTTGTTTACCTTGACTTCAGTAAGGCTTTTGTTGCTGCTTGCCATAACATCACCACAGAAAAACTAATGAAGTGTGGTCTACATAAATGAACAGTATAGTGGACTGAAATCTGGCAGAGTGGCTGGGCTCAGAGGATTGTGTTCAGCCACACCAAGTCCAGTTGGAGTCCAGGCACTAGTGGAGGATCCCAATAGTTGATTCCAGGTCTGGTACATTTTAACGAGTTTATTAATCATCTGGAAGTTTGCAAAGGATTCAAAATGGAGAGCAGGGGCTAATACGCCAGAGGCATGCATGTGTTGCCCTTCAGAGAGACTTCAATAGTCTGATGAAATGGGCCAATACAATCTCATCAAGTTCAGCAAAGAGAAACGTGAAATCCTGTCCCTGTATGGAGAGAAATAACACTGTGTATTAAGTACATGCTGGTTAAGCAGCAGGAAAGATGCTTTGCAGAAAACGATCTGGGGGCCCTGCTGTTCAAAAACGCAAAACTCCATCCATGGCAGTAAAGGCCAACAGCCTTCTGGGCTTCATTAGGAAGAGCATTGCCAGAGGGTCAAGGTAGGTGATCCTTCCCTTCAACTCAGTACTGGTGAAGTCCCAGCTATAGTACTGTGTCCAGTTCTGGGCTCACCACAACAAGAAAGATGGAGTTGCTGGAGGGAGTTCAGTGAAGGTTGACTAAGATGATGAAGGGACAAGAGCATCTGACATACAAGGAGAGACTGAGAGTCCTGTGATGGTTCAACTTGTAGAAAAGAAGGTGTAAGGGGATTTTATGCCTAAAGGGAAGGAATTAAGACAATGCAGCCAGACACTACTCGGTGATGCTGGTAAAGGGACAAGGGACAGTGCGCACAAGTTGGAATATAGGAAATTCAGTTCAAACATAAGGAGAAACAAGGCACTGTGGAAGTGATTGAACTCTGAAAGAGGTTGCCAAGACAGTTTGCGGTGTAGTCTTCATCCATAGAGATATTCAAAAGCTGATGGTCTTCGTCAACCTGCTGTAGCTCAATTTGCTCTGAGCAGCAGGGTTGGACTATATGATCACCAGAGGTCTCTGCAAACCTCTGTGATTCTGTGAAATGCAAGAATACATAGCTGTGGTCAATAGGTAAACATGTATACCTTTGGAAGATCAAAATAAATATTTCTAAAGATAAAAAATATCCAGGGGACTCTGAAACCCCTTTCACAATTATAATCTTTGAATTCATCTCTTCCTAGTAGAGAGGAAAATAATAAGTGCATAAACCCAGCTTTTCACAAAAACAGTTTAAATATTTTGCATTTTTAGTTCATGCTTTGTTTGCAGAAATCCTAAGATATGTAATTAACTGTAGGAGATGAGAAAAGACTATAGACTTTTCCTGCTTCTTCCTCCCCACAGATGAGTGAAGGAAACATTTCATTTCAGGTGTGATGTCTTTTTTGAGTTTAAGTTAATACACCCAGCTATGAGTGAGGAATTTAGTTTTCCCTGCATATGTCACCTTGTGATCAGTTTGCTACAATATCCTACAGAAAAGAAACATCCAAGTAAAGTATGTATACTAGTTGTTTATATCATGATATGAAATATAGGCCTTGTTGAATCAAGACAGTTTAGTCTTCGTGTCTGAATCCTGAGGATACATATTCCTTTTTCAGCTTCTGGAAATATCACTGTCACAGGCCATGATTTAGAAATCCAGAAAACCATGCGATGACTTCTCGAAGAAGTGACTAGTAGCCTGACCTTCAGTACGCATGTTCACATGCTCAGGAGAAGCATATGTTTACAGATACACTGAATCAGATCTTCTGGTTGTGACAGACTGATGGAATAGCTTTTTGAAAACATCAGCTACAACCCTAAAGTTGGGAAACTGCACAAATTGCCTCCATGTCCCTTCCCATCTCATTAAGGATCACAACATGCTGTCTACTCAATGCTTCAGTCCCTTCCCTGTTCTTCCTTTGCCTCACATTGCAGTTATTTGCCTGCTATCATTCTTTAATATCATTACCATTATGTAGCATACTGCAGTTGCAGAATATTGATGGTGCTCTGAGTCGACCCAGCAATTACTGTGGAAAGGCCCAGAAAGGCTACTGTATGTTATAAAAGCATTAAAGGGTGAGCACTAGGCGATAATGATGGAGTTATCCTTATTCACTTCCTGCTGCTTTCTGAATGTTACACACAAATTCAATATTAGAAAATCATATTCGTACCTAGTCATTTTCCACCTTAGGTCTCTCTGTCATGTCAGAAACAATTGTAGACTTTCACCGCAGCAGTTGCATGGGCTTGACTAACCAAAGCTTGCGTGAATTAAACATGTTAATACAGCAGAACAGTTTTCCTTTTATTCTTCATTTTTTGACAAACTACAATTTTATTCAGGCTCCTGTTCATGATTTGGAAGAGAATTCAGATTCTGACTCAGCATGATAATTGTTAGACAAGACTCTATTGTTTCTTTTTTTGATAATTTGTAATGAAGTAGTTGAAGTCAACAGAAGATGAATTGCCCAGCACATAGCTGTATTCATTGAGATTAAAGGTAAGAACATAAGAAAAGAGTAAATGCCTGTTTGAGACAGCCCAGGGATCCATCCAGCTCAATGTTATGTCCCCCCATTGACAATGGGGCATGCTGTTTTGGTAACGCATACAAGCCCCATCATTTTCTGCTTCCCCTTCTTCTTGAACTCCCCACTATCACAGCTGGCTGTCTTCTCCCTTTAGGATCTAGTCAAAGACCTACGTTGCATGAGTTGTCTAATATTTTCTTGAACCTGCTGGTACAACCTGCATCCACAAACTCTTATGCCTGTAAATTACAGAAGTTCACTACCCACTGGAGAGAGATACTTTCTTTTACATGTTTTAAATCAAGCTCCTACTGGTTTAAACACCTGTCTGTAATTCAAAGATTGCGGTCTGGTGAATCACAATTCTACATTATCTTTTCCACTGTTCTCATGACTTTACAAATCCTAGGCATATCCCATTCCACTTTCTCCTCTCCAAAGACAGAGGAGAAATGAAGAATCGCTTCCTGGATTATTTAATTTTTTCTTGTAAAGTCTTTGCCTTCTTAGTCTCTTCTCATAAGGTAGTTGCTCTATCCTCTTCATCTTTTCGTTGCTTCTACTGTATTTTTCTTGGCTTTAAGACTAAAAATATACATACTTCCACGTACTTCTCAAAATGTGCTCTACCATTTCTTTTGTATTAGTAAGTTGTTGTCTTTGATTTAGTTCTCAATACTCTTTTTGATGAAGACCAGTATTTTGTTGGCATCTTGGCTGCTGCTGCATACTGAGCTACAGTTCGGATGCAAGCCTGTGTTCAGACCATGCTTTAGACATTGCGACTGAGACCGATTCCCAGGTGAAAGACTTGGCCCTCTTATTACCCTTCAGTGTCATACTACCTAGCTCCAAGGCAGGTGGATCAGTCAACCAACGACCTGCATAGCCACCATATGGTTCTTTCAGCATTTGTAGTGCCATCAAATGGCTTCTGTGGGGTATGTGTCATTCATAGGAGCTTTCTTACTGAAAAGGGAAGGCAGACTTGGAGTTTTTTTGTGCCCAAGCTGGACTTACACATGATGAACATACAAATGCAAAGCTATATGTAGCATCCAGGTTACAGAGAGAGATCAGGGAGTACACTGAGTTTTAGCTCTAACCTCAGTCCCTGGTTCAGCTTCTTAAGTTAAAAACCAGGAGTAGCCCTTCTTGCAGTGGATGGTGCTGTTAACTTCAAGTGCAGGTACAGGCTAATGAGAAAAAAGTGATTGAGGGTCATTCCCTTGAAAGCAATGTGTGTGTTGCACTTGTGTCTTAGGTCAAATATGGACAAATATAGGCCAGTAAAGTAGGTTGACTAACCTCAAGGAAGTAGCACAAATAGGAGAGGTATTGAGCAGGGAACTGTAAATCCTGTATTCCTGAAATTAGGAAAAGTTTTGATCACCTTTTTACTTTGTGCAAATGTCACTTCAAGAACTTTTGAAACCAGAGAAATGCCCTTGCTAGTCTCTATGCTTTAGAAAGGAGAATAGTTGGGTGAACATGTACATGGGCTGTTATTAGCTTGTACCACAAGAGCTGAGCATCAATTGCTTCATTTGGTGTGTACATCAACTACTAGTATTCGCCTGTTTTGCTTGTGTTTGACTAGCCTGTCTGAGTATTTTGGCAGTGATTTATCTTTTCTGGCATCTGCTTCTTTTGTGTTGAGTTTTTTGGGGATGCTTTTCTCCCTGGTTATAATATTGCAGGTTGGATGTAGACTTGCCAACCTTGTCCTATGCCCACTAAGATTAAAATAACTGATGGCTTGAGGGATAAATCGATGTTATTTCAACAGACCTTTAACACATATTATTTCTGTATTTTATGGCTGTTACGCTTTCCTTTAGTCTACTTGTTATTCCAGCTGCTGATGTTTATTCTGTCTCTCTATTTTCATTTGTAAAGCTCTGTCAACTTTCAAGGATAACAGCAACAGAGTTCTTAATATTTTTTCACTGTTTGATTATTAATTAATTAGTTCTCATAGATTTATTTACAACACTCTTTTTAGATCTGTCTGATCTGCAAATAGGATAATATGAGTTGTTCTTTGAATACCTTACCGAGATACATATTTTGTGATAAGCATTTTGGAAAGTGGGCACATACAGCATTTTTACGCCTCATTCCTCCAGAATAGATGTGATGGGGTGGCTGAAGAGGTCATGACATGCTGAATGCTACCAGAATTATCTGGCTTGTAAGATACATTACTTTTATAATCTGGGTTGCTGTTGCTTTCCAGTTACTGCTGGTGTGGACCCTATTAAAGCACAGTAAACTAAGGACTGATAAGTGAAGACTTGGCATCAGTTTCACTGTTTATTTATGGGATGGAAAACTGTCCTTGTTTGGTCGAAACAAGTAAAGAGGGGGATGTAATTTAAAAAAAAAACTTAAACAAAGATTTGGACCCTATATATAACAGACTATTACAGCTGAAGTATCTGTTGTGACCTCGCATCAATTAGAAAATGAAGAGCAGATCTAAGTGACGGTTAAATGTAGAAAGTGGTCACTTTCATAGTAAAGGAGGAAAAAAAAACAAGCTAAAGAAATGTTAGCCAAGAAATTCTACTACAAGAATCCCTTCATATTTAAAAAAGTAAAAAATCACTGTACATGTAACTATTGGTTCAGTATTGCATATCCAGAATTGGCAGGGTGAGGTACTTGATGATCTTCTGAAATCCCTTCTTACCTTATTTTCTACGATTTGCTAGGCAGTCACCTAGAAGTTTAGAAAACATAACTAAATTGCAGTTCTGAAAAACATTCCTGCTTCAGATCAAATGCTTACATTTACGAAGGGCAAGTTCTGCCTGACCAACCTAGTGACCTTCTGTGATGAAGTGACTACATCAGTGGGCAAAGGAAGAACTATGGGTTTCATCTATCTGTACTTTTGTAAGGCCTTTGACAGGGTCTCCCACAACATCCTTCTCTTTAAATCGGAGAGATATGGATTTGATGGGTGGACTGTTCAGTGGATAAGGAATTTGTTGAATGGTCGCATCCAGGTCAACAGCTCGATGGCCAGATGGAGACGAGTTGTATTCCTCAGGGGTCTGTACTGGGTCTAGTACAGTTTAATATCTTGATCAGCGACATAGACAGTGGGATAGAGTGCACCCTCACCGAGTTTGAAAATTACTCCAAGCGGATGTTGTGGTTGGCATGCCTGACGTATGGGATGACATCCAGAGGGACCTGGACAAACCTGAGAAGTGGGCCCATGTGTACCTAATGAAGTTCAATAAGGCCAGGTGCAGCAGGATGGAACATTTCTCCTGTAAGGACAAGCTGAGAGAGTTGGGGTTGTTCAGAATAGAGAAGAGAAAGCTCTGGGGAGATCATATGGTGGCTTCTCAATACTTAAAGAGGACGTATAAGAAAGATGGGACAGAATTCTTAATATACGGCCCATTGTGATAGAACATGTGGTAATGATTTTAAAAGAGGGAAGATTTAGACAGATATAAGGATGCAAATTTTTACAATGAGGGTGGTCTAACACTTGCATAGGTTGCCCAGAGATGTGGTAGATGCCCCATCCCTAGAAACATCCAAGTTCATGTTAGACAGGGTTCTGAGCAAGTTAATGTAGTTGAAGATGTACCTGCTTACTGCAGAGGGTGTTTACTAGATGAACTTTAAAGGTCCCGTCCAACCCAAACTATTCTATGATTCGATGATTCGACGATTCAATGATTCTATAATTCTATGAAATGCTCTCAATTTTGTAACAGAACCTAGCCTTTCCCTCCCAAAAACTTAAAGATTCAAACAACATCTAAGCATATGGATGAGATGCGCTCTTTCTTTGGAAGAAGAAATTAATATGAGAATTTTTTGACATAGAATTATAAAACAACTTGACATTGTCTAATTCACTTTTAATTCTGAAGGTGCTGGAAATATTTGTTTTATCATCCAGAGATGACATTAATGCTCAGGTGGTGTGCAGTGAGTTCTTGTAACAGAGAGGTAATCATGAGCCTGAAGGGACTGGTTCATTTTCAAACAGCACAAAAAACTGCAGCATTCAGTCTGCATACAAAGCCCCCTGGAATTTAAATGATCTCTAAAGCCATTGTTTTCAGGAAGTGAAATAAAAACAGGGTGTACAGATTGGATAATATCCATGTGAATACAGTTATCTACACAATCTGTAGGGAATACAGTTATTTAAATGATCTGTAATCTATATACTGAGATGTGCAATACTTCCATGTGCCCCAACCCAGTTCTGCAGCTCCTCATAAACAGGCAGTTGTAGTTAGATTAGATGCATCCTCAATACTAATAAATCCTAGTCTCTTAAACTCATATTTGCTTTTGCAGCATATAATATCAAGACCCTTTATAAAAGAGCCCAGAAGTAATTTTTATGCCGGAAAGCAGCCATATGATAGGGCTGGAAAGACAGGTGTTTATTTATACTTGGGTCAGACCTGATGTGTTCAGCCATTGAAAGGAACGCATTAATCAATGGTCATCACATGGTAATACAGTCTTCCTCCATCTTCTGTAAGTGTAACGTGATTTAGGACTCAAGAGTATGTTTGCAGCCTGGGCTTTTCATAAAGTATAGATGCATCAAGCATGGTATCTTCTTTATTAGGCAGTACTAGGTGATGAATAGAAGGGCCTATTTTTGTGCTATCAAACCTTTAATGGTTTCTAAGTCTATTATCATCAACTGTAGCTGTCAAATCAGTTGTTCAAACTGTCATGGTGTCACAGGCGTAATAAATATTAACCAGTTTTTCAGAGCAATTTTAGTGTGTTGCAATACTCAGCAAAAAAATCTTTCTTGATGTAGTCAGAAATGCATGGACATTATGGATTACTTGATAAGGATTAATGTGTTTGTTTATTATTTTGGAAATTGTCTCCTTCTGAGACCCTGTAGCACTCTTGTCCTGAAAAATCACTTTTCAAGGCTTGTCTGTAGTGATGTAAATGTTAGATCTCAGAATCTGAGCATGTAACCCTATATTCCCCTTATACAAAGAAACAGGCACTCATGTGATCCTTAGGACATACCTTTAGGATAGCTTTGAACTACCTGTATCACCACAGTGGGGACAAAACCCTAACCCAGATGTTGCTGACTATCTGATGTACATATCACTGTCACCCTCCCATGAAAACTGCCTTTTCCAGGCCTTTTGTAGCCTAAACATATTAATAAATAAGCAGAAACATAAAATAATCAAATATAAAACCCCATAAAATAATAATGTTCTGAGGGGTGAGATTCTGTTCAAACTGGCCAAGATAAGTAGAAGGCTTATATATCATCATGTGAAACTTGGTGAATGCACTGTATGCGAACAAGTATGGTATAGGATGGCTGGGTCACATCAGGTCACAAGGTCCAGTAGGGGACTGGTGTAGGACTACTTTGGGTGCACTGTGCCATACTGCCTGGCTAGGCAGGATCATCCTGCTGAAAGCACCCGGTGCCCACCTCCAAGGGACCTGGCTGGCCCTCAAAGGAAAGAACAAATCCTGGACAGTCTGGATTTCAGAATCTGGGAGCAAAATGAGAACTGACAGTGTAGAACCCGATCGTGGGACAAGATACCCCAGAGGTATCTGTTTCCCCACTGGCTGTAACAGTAGCCTAGGAAAAGTACACAGACTTTGACATGTGGTTTCATAAACTAAAGCAGATTAATTTCTCCACAGACACTAAAGAAACTCTTTAGCTTGTGTTCCCTTAGGCTCATTGTGTAATGCTAAGTTGGAGGTGGCCAGGTGGAGAAGCCTACGGTGTGAACTGGCTCATATCCGTGCTGCTGAGTGCAACCCATTTTACAGCAGATCTCTCATGGAGAGGGCTAGTTGGAACAGTCCAAATCAGAGACAGAAATTAAGCAGGGTAGTTGGTCAGTGTTTGAGCTCACTTTTTTGTATAACCCTCTTTTATGCAGCAGTGTAGACCTTCCTATAACAGCTTAATCCGGGCAGCAAGTTGGTGCACGTCAGATTTCATTCCTTAGCAGATATGGTACAAAGGCTTGTTTACAAAGGCTTTTAGTGATCTGTTTACAAAGGCTTGTAGTGATAGGATGAGGGATAATGAGTATAAACTGGAGAGAGGCAGATTTAGACTAGACATATGGAAGAATTTCTTCATGATGAGTGTTTTGAGGCACTGGCACAGGTTGCCCAGGGAAGCTGTGGCTGCCCCACCCCTGGAGGTGTTCAAGGCCAGGTTGGATGGGGCTTTGGGCAGTCTGGTCTGGTGGGAGATTTCCCTGCCCATGGCAGGGAGGTTGGAACTAACTGATCTTTCAGGTCCCTTCCAACCCAAATGATTCTATGATTCTATGATTCTATGATTCTATGATTTTATGATTCTATGATTCTATGATCTATGATAGTGGAAATTTCTTTCTTTGGAAATCCTTTGGGTGGAGGAGGTGACATTTTCCTCCCGGAAGAGACAGCTAGTTAGAGCACTCTCACATATAGTAGAATATAGTTCCGTGCCTGAAAAGGATTAGAAAGTAATTTCTGCCTGGAGCATATCCTAACCACTAGGGGCTGTAAACTGGTCACAGGGGAAACTTGCACAAAAGACTTTTCAATGTGCTGTTGGGAGGCTAGATCTCTATTGAGGCAAAATAAGTGAATTACCTCAGACACTCACCTACTGCCAAGTTATTTTATAAAAATATTCTCTGCAGTTGTTGTTGGCTGTTAGTAGATGTGCAGTGTTGGCACTGTAATCTTTGTGGCAGTTTACCAGGTGCCTGGATAATCCAGTGGTAATCTTGTCTCCTAAAACATAGCTGTGGGTTCAGTTTGATAGCAATGCCATTTTATCCAGCAAGGTGTCAGCACACTTATGGCCATGACAAAGCTTTACCATGTCTCCATGTCCAAAACCTAAGTTGTATTGTTTCTGACTCCCCTTGATACATTGCTCAGAGCAAGATTTCAGACTGTTTCTACCCTGCAATCTGGGTGTTCATTTTTCACCTTGATTCACCCTCTGTTCAGTGAATAAATTTGCTTTTGTGGGACCATGCATATTGTTCCACCCTTCCAACTGAGTTGGCACAATCTTGAATAGACAACTTGTCAATCAATCACAACTGTCTCTGAGGACTGCTTTGAGTGGTGTTTCAGTGAAGCTGTTAGATGAGTATGCATACTGATCAGTCCTACACAAAGGCCTACCCATTATCTCTTCTGTCTGAACAGTGATCTATATTTCATTTTAGAAGAAAGAAAAAGCACGGATATGTGTTTGCAGGAGAGACTCCTGGGTTGTAAACGCCAGTGGAATAAATCATGTTCTCAGGGTGCTCAGAGTGAGATCCACCCTATTCTCACTGCCCACCTCTCCATGATCTTAAACAATTCAGTCTGATTGATTTTGGGAGTCCCAGTCTGAGTCACTAATTCCTCTCTGTCATTACAAGAATCCATTTACCTAATGCAGAGTTTTTGACTTTGCAGTGGAAATCAGGTGCTTAAAAGTTAGATCTTACAGTGCTCCATAGTGCAACACTAAAATCCTTTTCTTTTGCTCATGTCTTAAGTCATAATTTTTTCTTATCAATTTCATTCATATTGTGACTAGTTTTGAATCCACCGATGTCAAACAGTAGAAACTTTCTGTATATATGATGTGCAATAGAACCAGTTACGAAATGTTAAACTGTTGCTGGCTGTTACCTTCTTACATTTTACCTTGGGGTATTGGCTCTCCAGCACCCAAATAATTTGATTAGTTTGGTCTAGCTCATCTAATACCTGGAGAAGTGAATATATTACTGTCTATCAGTCTCATCTTAGAAGGGAGGTGGGATGCACAAGCAGGTTAGGGAACTGGGAAGTACCCTTGCTGGTAGCAGTGTAGCAGAATTGGCATGCAATGTTTCACTCAGATGTTTCAAGTGAATATGCAAATTCTGTAAATACAGCATCTGAAGGGTTTTTTATCTTGAAAATAGTCCATGCAATGTCTTGAGGAGTGGAGAAATATTGTTAAATATAATCGGAATGAGAGCTTTCATAAGCATTTATTGATTTGCAAGTTTAGAAGTACAGAAATGTAGTATACTCCAAATTAAGACACTTTAAAAAGCAAGTTAGGTGAAAACAGAAACACCATCAAAGGATAACTTAGGAAATAATAAACCCAATCCACAGTACCTGCACCTTTTTAAGCACAATTTTCAAACAACAAAACAGACAACTAATTAAAAACCAAAACCTTTCTGTACTGACGGATATGTTCAGTATGCATCAAGTTATTCTTACATATATCTAACCGTATCAAACTGCTTTCAAAAGTGTCTTGTTATTCTCTTTGTATTGAATTGGATTCCATAAACAAGTCAGTTTTATGAGCCACACAAAAGCAATTCACCTGAAGGCAGCAATGGATGTATATTTGCTCTGGCCTATTTTGCTCATCTATTTTTTTAACTTCAGGAACGGTATTTATTTAAATAAAGACCATTTGGCACAAGTGATGAAAGATACCCTTTTCATCACATACAGATTATTATCATTAATAGTGCGTACGGTATTAAGTCCACCATTCAGCACTTTCCTCTGCCAAGTTACATGAGTCAAGTGACAGGATAGGACCAGTTCAGTCTTTAAATAAAGAATCCTGCCCTCAGCTACACGAGTTAAACCAGATTCTAATTTTGGTTACACAGATGTACCTTTGCAGTTTCTCCATTGACAGCATTGGGCTGTTCTGTAAGGGCTGAATCTGGTCTCCCACAGGTTTTTTTTTAAAAAAGTAATAGCTTACCTGTTTAACCATGTAATTAATTCTCTGAAGAGTTTGTATTTTTAATCAAGGATACACGATATTGTAGTCCAAGAAAGAGGTAAGTAAGGATTTCAAAGGTCAATTATTGGTGGATTCATATTTCCAGATATAATACATACATGCAATACAATACAATAGCTTTATTATCCCTAGGATGAAGAGAATTAACCTGGTAACCTCTAAATGGCTGACTGCTTAAAGCAAGCCTTGTTGGTCTGTCACAAAACTACTTACATGAAAGACCAGAGTATTTTCCAGAACAGAATGTCCTGACAAAATTGATTGCTCACTTTTCCCTTCATACAAAATGAATGCTTACTGTCTGTGGGATTTCTAAATAGTTTAACAAGTCTCTGAATACATACTTGCAGATATTGGTAATGCATGGATCTCAGCATTTTCTATTTTCTTCAAAAGGGGCACTATACATAAAAAAGGAAATCAAAGGGTTTATTCACTCTAGGCTGGATAGATCAACTCCTCTAACTCTACTACAGGATACATCAACAGAAGAAAAAACCCCACCTGATCAAACAAACAAGTTCCATCCCCCCTCCTCCCCACCCCAGAATAAGAATAAAAATATCTTCTTGGTTGTGTGCATCTTAGATAAAAAGAATCCTGTAGGACCATCTCTGAGTTAACATCAATTAGAACAGCTTTTAAGTTTATCTCTGATTTGCTGGGAGCTTTTAAGACTCTACCAGTACTAGGTTGCGTAAAGACATAGAACAATCACAATCATCTCCTGTGCTGGTTGGAGCCAAGCTCTGCACTAACGCATACAAAGCTCAAACCTTTTATACGGCTTTTCCCAAGGTTGCCAGTTACCAGTGAAGCTGTATCTGGTGACATTTTTTCTTATATAAATTAACTTATATTTCTTCCAAGTTGGATGTTATTTTGCTATTTTGAGCCTTACTTTTGATTATTAAGTCTCTATGTCTCGCATCACTGCCTCACTGGTAGTAAGATACAATTGAAACAATACCTTTGAACATGAGATCTATGGTAAAAAGAAATGTTGGATATCTTTATGGCCTCCTGTGATATACAGGAATCTTATAACATGCAAGAAAAAGGGAAAAACTCAAAGATCTTCAGAAGATGATATTTCCTCCTCTCCTACATCGTGTGCCTCTTTTCTAACCTGTGGTGACTGTGATTCAGGAATAACTTTTAAGATAGCGTCCTGTCACAATAAGTGCTTTATTTAATAGTCTTACCAAAGCTTTCAGATGGGGGACCAGAAATAGCATCCCCAAATGGGAATCTGTTAAATTCTGTGATTAAGGGCTGATTGACTGTGGTGACAGGAACTCTGTTCTGTGTATGTCCATAAAGGGGAAGTCTAAGCATCAGCAAGTGCAAAACAGCATTTCCCAGTGGCACTTCAGTCATCTCTGTGTGCATAAGTACATATGACTTACATGTGAACTTCAAGCCAGAGCAGCAGCAAGGATATAAGCTACCAGAAAACACAGTCCTGGGGCTAGGGTACTGGAGAGCCTGAGAGTTTGAAGGCAAACTGCTGGGGAGACATTTGGTCTGGATCAGCCTGTGTGTGGTAGTAAGAGGAGGTCTGAATACCAAGAAAGGGAGTGAGGCAGAGAACCTTGGGCGTTTGGCATGGACAGGGGTCAGGACCTCAGGGGGAAAACAGTGATCTGGGGTTTACTTGCAGACTTCCCTCCTGATAGCAGGAGGGGAGGAACAGTATAAGGCTGTCTATGTGGGTGCTGTGTGTTCGCCGTCTGTGTTGATTAGTATGGCTAGCTAGGTGAAATGCATTTGTTTATACCTGCACATGTGCCTAACAGGATACAAATCCAGCTTCACTGCTGGGTGGGCCTGAGGACATGAGTAGCTCACATCTATTGGTGCATTGGATTTGGCAGTTTCTACCAAAATGCCAGAACTCTCTTCAGATGAAAGTGACCTTGACCATCTCCACTAACACAATAATCAAACTTACCATACAAACGAGATCATGGCAACTCACCTATGTTCTGCTTCCATTCCTACAGACTTACTAAAACCATAGATTTTGACCACATTAAAACTCAACAGATGTCTGATCTACTAGAGTATGATAATCCAGCATGGGTGTGGTTCTCTCCTTGCAAAACATCATTCAGTACCAACACAAACAGTACTGTAAATAGCCTTTGGATTTACAAAGGAACAAAGTTGATTCAATTTTTTATATGATATTATAGCTGCATTTTCAGTTAAATCTACATTTTAAAACACAATATCAACACCCAAAACCAGGCACTCTGGCAGATGCCAATGCTGTTTCCACCACAGCAAGACATGATATAATATCCTTTCCGGATTCACCTGCCCTTCCATTTGTCATTTAATGCTCCTGTTGCTGTAGAAGTCAAGGGAAGTTTTGCCAGTCAGTAAATCTGTGACATTTGGAAACTATCCAACAATGAACTGTCTAGAAACCTTTTTCTTACTAGGAAGTCATCATTTGTTCTTTGTTCATTTTCTGAGAACTGTTTCTGTTGCTCTCCTCTCAGAATGGATGGGACAGAGTTTCAGGATTTGTGAGGGAGGAAATTACACATTTCCTTGTATAGCTCCTTCTAAAAGGTGTTTTATCTCTAGCAAAATTATCGCCTCTAATCAAACTGTTTTATTGTCATCCTACAATTAACAGTTGAAATGACATTTCCTGTCTTCTTAAGGTTCAGTTGTTTCAATTTATTCGGTACAGTTCCTGCTGTCTCACAACGTCCCAGTGGGTTTGTCCTTGAGATAAGCATAGCAAGTAGAAGTGATCCCTGAGTTCTATGCTGGGATCTGCTGTAATCAGTTACTGGGGGGTGATCCTGTAACTTATGAACCACAAACATGTCTCTGGCTTGTTCAGAAAGGAGGAGACATAGGGAGATAGCGACTGGATTTTTGTCTTACACAAATCAGAGGCATGGAGAGAGAACTTTCTACTTTCTCTGGGATGTGAAATAGGGTCAGAAAATGAATTTGAGTGCTAAAAGCCCATCAACATCCGTGTTGCTTAGTTATTACCATGCTCCTTGATCTCTTTTGTACTAAGCTCTCCCCAATTCCCATGCCATCAAAACAATAAGGCTTATTTTTTTCAGTTGTACTTGTAGAAATGAAAACTCTCATTCCATCATTGTAAAGGTACAGAAAATCCAATTACTTTTTTTGTTTTTTTCTTCAATTATCCAGATTCAGATGATCTTGTTTTTCAATGTTAGCTGAAATGAGACAGCTAACTGAGAATTCATGAGTTTTGGAAACCACATCTTTTTTTGCCTTAAAGTGTTCCATTTGTAATTTAAGAAAGTACTGCCTTCAATCCTTCTTTTCTTGTCATATGATGACTCAGTTGTATGCATGCACGTTTACTCCATATTCTGTGCAATATAGATTGCTGTGTAGCAGTAGACTCTCCTGCTTTCTGCTCAGAACTCCGTAACAACTAATCCTTGAAAAGTAAATTATTCTCCTTAAAAGATTCCCTGATGCTTATAATTTATATTCCTTCTATCATCTATATTTTTCTACATCTTGAATGATTAAACACAAAATGCTCTTTTAAAGTCCTGATGTGAATTTTATTTGCCCAATTGTCCATCAGAAATACTTTCTACAATTCTGGTGAAAAAAAATATCATTGAAACAAAGAGGTGGCTTTGAAATATTTATTTTTCTTTCTGTGGTATTTTGATGGATCTGTACATCTTAAGTGTCCTAATTGAGTTTACTACAAGTTTTCAGATTGCATTTAGGTTGATAATTATGAATCAATACGGAATAATAGTGTCTTGCCTCTACAAATACAGAAGCATTAATAATACTTCTTTCCTGTTATCTTTATTCAGTAGAAACTGCATTGATTAGAATTATCTGTAGTAATGTGGATTTCCTCATTTTCATATAAGAAACTCTTTCTGATCACAGAATCACTGGGTTGGAAAAGAACTCCAGGATCATTGAGTCCAACTATTCCTATCAAACACTAAACCATGTCCCTCAGCACCTCATCCATCCATCCTTTAAACACCTCCAGGGATGGTGACTCAACCACCTCCCTGGGCAGCCTGTTCCAGGGCCCAATGACCCTTTCCGTGAAAATTTTTTTTCTGACGTCCAGCCTGAACTTCCCCTGGTGGAGCTTGAGGCCATTTCCTCTTGTCCTGTCCCCTGTCACTTGGGAGAAGAGGCCAGCTCCCTCCTCTCTACAACCTTCTTTCAGGTAGTTGTAGAGAGCAATGAGGTCACCCCTCAGCCTCCTCTTCTCAAGGCTAAACAACCCCAGCTCTCTCAGCCATTCCTCATAAGGCCTGTTCTCCAGCCCCTTCACCAGCTTCGTTGCTCTTCTCTGGACTCGCTCCAGAGCCTCAACATCCTTCTTGTGGTGAGGGGCCCAGAAATGAACACAGTATTCAAGGAGCGGTCTCACCAGTGCTGATTACAGGGGCAGAATAACACTCCTGGACCTGTTGGTACTAGTGAACGTCAATAGACTTGACTGAGAGTAGGAGAAGTGGCTTGAAAACCAGATACTGAGACATTCATAAGTCTACGGAAGAGTCAAACAGGACTGGAAGAACCAGAGGAAGTCCTGCCTACTGGTGACACCAGGGTCTGGGCATTGCCTGAGGGAAGCAAGATCAGGTCATTGGTGTGGTTTATGTTATGTGGGTTCTGCAGTTTCTGTCTCTGCAGATTTATATGGCTTCTCATGAATGTAAGCATACGTATTGCGTGTATGAATGCATGTGTGTCTATCGGGAATGCATACTCAGCCTTGCTACTGCCTGGACCTGGAGACACAGAGCTGCAGCAGCCTTGCCTCGGTTAGGCTTCTGGGTTCTGCTGCTCCTAACAACCTGGAAGTGCTGGGTCTGTCCACTGACCAGAGAAGGTCTAGCTAGAGAGTTCACTTTAGTCCATAAATGCAATAAATATCTATGAGTGGTTGGAGAAGTCCCATTCTGGGAACCTGGATGAATTCACAGCAAGTGCACAGTGCTGCCTGTGGGTCAGAAAATCCCCTTTGTTAACTCTCACTCAGCCTAAAGAGGTAACTGCCTGAGCAGTCTAGAAGCACACCCCCCTGTGCAAGCACACCTCTTCTGAAATCTGCAGCCCACCTGCATCAGCAGAGAGTAGCTGAGGAGAGATCAGTGCATTAGTAACCCACTACCTGGCCACAGAAGTTGTGTAATGTGCTGTTCTCAACTCCTGTGAATAGTAGTACTTTTGAATTTAAAGAAAAGTGGAGGCTTACTAAGGCTTCCAGTCTGAAGTGGCATTTGTACATGCACACATAATTCTCACCCAGTGAGATGTGTAAATACTTCTGTATACAAAAGGCCATCAAAAATTAAAAAAGGCCAGAGTACGTGCAGTGCCTGGGATACTCTTATTATTTCCATAAGCCAAAACACATTACCTTTCTGATCTATGCCTTACTGATTTCGCTCTAGGCTGTTAACTCTCAAGTCCTCTGAATATCAGAATATTCTAGTCATAATATCACAGAAATAGAACCCATTTATTTCTTAAAGCTCGGAGCTGGAAGCTGAGCTACACCACAGTGAATTTGTAATACTACTCTGAAGTTAGAGGACTGAGTCTGGTTAAAATTAATGTAAACGAAATTAGACACTATTGCATATGTTCCTGTTTACAGAATGTGTTATCTTCATGTCACCTTTTTATTCATACCTTTTTTCAAGGCATGTGATGAACCAATAATTAGAGTACAGAACAATCATGTACAGCTTACTGATTGCCAGCTGATCACTCAGAGATATTGCCATTGCAGTCAGCAATAAAAAGAAATTCTACCAGGTAGATAATAAACAATACCCTTTCTTACAGGGAAAGGGAAAGCATTCTGCAATGGGAATTCATTGGGAGCTCCTGGAGAAATATTCTATATTGCAAATAAAAAATTCGTAACATGTATTTTCCTTCTTGAACCCTAAGTATTTGTCATATGATGGAAAAATCTTATGGCAAAATTAACTTGCATCTTGACCTTTCATTTTTACTTTTTGTTTTCTCTTCAGCTTGACCTACTCACAGCCTCAGGATCACCTTTTTATATGAATACACACAAGTCTTAAAATCCTTTGACATTACAAGCCTCTTCTCTAAACAATTTTGTTTGCATGAGTAACTCCTGAACATGTAGACCTGCTTAGATCCTTGCCTTGCAAACCCCCCAAAAAAATCAATTAAAAACATAAACTATTAAAAAAATAACCAAACCAAATCAAACCAAGAAGTCCATGGCATTTGAAATGTTATCTGCTTACAGAATAATTATGGGAAAAGAAATAAGGTTTGGCTGATAAGAATTTTAGCAACACTGAGCAGAGAAAGGCAGATGACTGCAAAGGGCATATTATTACAGTGCTTTATTGTACAACTTTTAACGATGAATATGCAGAAAGTGTGCATATGTAAAAACTGGCTCTACCTTGGATCTTTCTATTGTTCTGTCTGATCATCTCCCGCTTTAGCCAAAGCACAGCCATCTCTTTATCTTACTCAGAAACATTCCTCCTCCATATTTAGCATGGGACATTTTTCAGGGCATCAGGAAATGCTAAATAAGTGAAGAATAGCAAATGCTCTAATGCTTTATATGTTCTTGGAAATTATCAGCTAGCATACTGTATTTGCTTATGTAGAACCTGTACCCCCTTCTCTAGTGTATTTCCTCTCCTTCGACCCTGTTTTTTGCTTTACTTTCAAGCACAAAGGTCACGTCAAGAGGGTGCTCTTGGACTGACAATAATTTGGGGTTTGTTGCTGATAGGGTATGTGGCCATTTTTTTGCATACATCAACACTTACTACAAATCATACATGTGACACTCTGTGTTCCTTCTACAGTTTCTCCCAGGCAGTAGGAAATGAAGCCCATTTTCTGGCTTTTCTGATGTTCTCTGAGTGATACTGTGTGACAAATCACGCAGGGAAGCAAAGAAACAGAAAACAGTCCCGTAATGTGAATATGCAGATAGGTAATAATACTGCAAATCATATATTGACCAGATATTTTGACACCTCAGAAGCCTACTACCTAACTTCTTTTGGACATAAGTAGGCAATTTCTGAAATTTAATTTGTATACAAATAGATTTTGTCCGTATGATTTCATTAAGCTTGTCACTAGTAAATTGATATAGAAAATATATATTTAAGCAAATACATTTCAACTTAAACTTTATTTACTGATGCCTATGGCAATTATAAAATTGAAGGGCAACAGAGACATAATGAAATGCAGGAAGTAATTGGTGGCATCAAAGAAAAACCTTCTGGAACCTCCAAATTTGTTTCAGATGCATGTCCAGCTCTGCAAGTGTTTTAAAACTCATTCTCAAGAGAGGATGTCAAGCTTTTGGGCTCATGGATAAATGACATAACAGAACATAACCTCCACTTCTGAAATAATCTGATCCTTCATTAAAAGGAAACTCCTGAAGTTGGAGCAGAGTACAGGGAGAGAGATAAATGCGAGGTGAATGAAAATGTCATATGACATAAAAGAAGAATCAAATTTCTTTAGTATTTATAACATCCCATATTTCCAATTAGTTACTCTTCAAACAGGTTACTGCCAGTTTGCACTGATGGAAACAGTTTTCTTTTAATGACAAAATTAAAAGTGGAAGAAAGGAAAAGGGTAGATATGATCAGTTGGGAAGATGACCTTAATTTCCTGACTCCTCTCTTTTCTTACTCCTTTTTTTCTAGTTCATTACAGTTCAAGGACTACAGGAAAACAGTTGGTCAGTAACTGTGGTTCACTCATTTTCATTCTTGAGCAAGGTGGCATTAGGAGTTAAATTATGAAGATTTCTGTTCCTGCCTGCTCTGCAATTCTAGTCTCATCCAAGAGGAAATATAAGGGACGCAAGTGCCATTCCAGGAATAGTTCACATTGATATCAACAGGATGTTTGTAACCAGTTGTGGTTTCTCTTTATTTAACACTGAATTAGATGCCTGTCTACAACAGACAGCCTAAGATGGGAGTGTTTCCTTTTCTAAATGTACACTTTGTCACAACTGTTGTGAGATATCTGCATGTCTGAAAGAGCAGGGAGAGGTACAAATGTGTTAGAACATGCTGGATAGTAAGGCACAATCTGTAGTCAAGAAACATAAAAGGAAATTAGGAAGGTGGTTGGTGCTTATATTTAGACTGAAGGGTCTAATCTCTTAAGGGCCCTTCTGTAACCAAGGGAGAGGTTTCTTTCAGGGAAAATTCAGAATGGGAACCTAACTCACGATGCTTTGAGCAGCTTCCTGGAGCAGTCTCAAGCAGTCACTAAGGGCCAAGTCAGAGAAGACCTGCCTCCTTTGGCTGGTTTTCCTTGTGGGACTCAGCTCATTCATGTGCAGGCATATCCCTATCCCTCTGCTTCATTAAAATGGTCTATCAAAGAGTAAAAGTGGTGCATGTTATAATTTTCTCTGTCAGTGGAACTGTAATCTACTTATCACTTCTTCAAATATAGCTTAATTTGTTAACTTGAAACAGAGTCTTTGAACAGGATTACATGTTAATTTTACTATATAATCCATGAAGTTTGGGTAATCAAATGTACTTTTCAACCTTCCTCTTTGCCCTGCTTTGAATTATGACTATGATTTAATTCTAATTTCTCTTCTAGTACTAGCCCCTCGTGTTTTGAGTTATTAGTACCCACAAACCTTGTTTCTACTTGCATGAAGACTAAGTTCAAACTAATACAGCTCTCTTTCCTTTTCCATCTGAAACATGAAATTCTCAAATTTCTGCCCTGTATTGTAATAAATCAGAAAGAAGGCTTCATTCAACCAGAATACAGACTGCTGTGATGGCAACTGTGACAGTGACAAATTGAGAGCTGTGTTTTGGCTGCATGTCTTAACTTGCCAAAGGTTTGCCTATTGAACTGTGCTCCTGACAGCTGCCTTGGCCTGGAGAGGTGAGAAACCACCAACTCAGTAATGGGACACTTCAGATCTAATTAGTTCTGCAGTGTTAGCGCTTGATTATGCCTATTTGTGTCTGGCTGCACTCTCTCAGCTGTTTGTTGGTGGCCCCTGCTGTCAACTACAGTTTCCTCAGAGCTATTCATGAAGTCATTCCCATCAAAATGATGACACTTAGCAAAGATGAACTATTTGACTGCCCACCTCATTCGGATGGAAATAAGTTGGAGAGGTCTCATGAGGGCAACATGTCACCAGATCTAAGTAAGCAGCAACCTCTAGGGGAAAGGTGGCTGTGAGGGCTGATTGTAATTTCTCCAGCCAGCAAAGAGGAAATGTGATTCTTGTCTGATACTACAGATGAACAAGCAAGCCCATACTTGTACCTGCAAGAGCCCTAGAAGAAGATCACACTTAAGGAAGAGATAGTGTTTCAGTTTCTAGACAGACTGTGCTCTACCTGTCTCCAGAAGATGCCAGACAAAGGTTTGGAGCTTCACTGTGTGCCCTCAGGTCTAGATCTAAAGAAAGAATTTAGACCCAAATGGCTCAGAAAGACAATGTCCATCAATTATGTTCACTAGCAGCAGCCTGGGCAGTAGTAAGACATAAGGTGCATGTTTTCTTGAAAGCTGTCTAAAACATCTAGCACATGTAACAGTGTTATTATTTGGATTAAGTTGTGGAGGGTGGGGTGCTTGAGTGTTTTAAGTGTTATTGTAAAAGGATAAGCCAAATAGCTCTCTTGTCCTGTAGAAATGGGACTGTCATTTCTAAGATTTGAGCACACAGGACTCAAAGACCTTCTTATTACGAAAGTCTCTTTAATTTATGGGGCGATACTTGGAGCATATATAGGTTTGTGAGTTAACTCGCGTCAGACATGGAAGAACATGTAGAAAATGCTATTAAAGAGACTTTATTTTGTGATTAGCCACACTCTCTGAACAAAGAAAACCAAAATCAACAGCCTATCCCATCGTCTACCCCCCAAAACCCCTGCCTGAATGGTAGTCTGGAATTACAATATTCTGTATTACTTTCATCGTTTCAATTTGATGGAATAAACCTGTGGTGTGTTTTTATGGTTTTTACTATAAAGAATGAACAAGCAAATGTGCATTGGAAGAAGGACATTTCTAAGATAAAACTTAGTGTATAATTATGCCTTATGCTTACTGGTCTTTTACTACAATTTTGCCAAGAAAATTAAAAGACAGAGAAAGTTAAGGACAATTAGTGAAAGTTCTACATTTTAAATTGCCATGTTAATAAAAATTATTGTGGTACTGGCAATTAAACTGGAAAATTAATTGGTAGCAGTTAGAGGTACATTTATTATTAGCAAGATTTTGTGAAGAAGAAATGGAGAGCTAGCTTCTTTTCATTCTATCCATAGCAAATGCTCTAAGTAGCACAATGAGGCAATGGCCTAAAGACCAGGTGTTCTGATAATACCTATATAGAGATTTAACATTTTTGGCATGCCAGAATACCAATGGGCAACCCACAAAGAAGCTGCCTAGTTCTGAAGACTTTCTTCTTTTATTTAAAGGGCTTTTTGGTTAAATGATTCTCAGAATCCTCTAAATGTTTTGGGGATAAGCATTACAATGTCAACGACCATTGTAGATACTACATGCATCTTCGTCTTGCACTTCATAGGAAAGTGTACTAACAAGAAGGGTGCAATGCAATGGATGAAAGCCATTAGCCTAGGTATGTTGTCTTCTCTGGCTGCATTTTGCAAAGAAATTATTGAGATACAAAAAAAATTGTCTTTCCCGGGTGGAGTTGCATAAACTTCAACAATCAATTAGTAAAATGAATCACTGAGTATGCACTGTGGAACTGAAACTGATATGAATTTGACAGAATTGTTGATTTTTTTTTTGGAGGAGGGGGAGGTTTAAGTGTTTTTTATGATTTATGTGAAGGTCTATGATTGTGATAAGACAAGAACAATGTATTTTGCTTCTGTTGCACATAAGTCAGAATATCCATATCCTTTATCTACAGTATCCACTTCGGAGGTTAGGCTTACACTCCCAACCAAACTTTCAAACTTAATTATCTATAAGGACTGATGCAGTCACATAATGGGACAGGAGAGTTTTGCAGTTGATGTAGAGTAAGAGGCAGATCAGTCCAACTAAATGATCTAATTATTTCTTGTTTACAAAAAAAAAATTGAAAATAGGTCTCCAATTGTCACAGCTCTGTAAAACTCACTCATGACTCATTCAAACTAGACATGACTACATGAGCTGATAGAAATCAAGAAGAATAATTCTGTGAGATTTGAACATCCTTATTCATTTCAACAAGATTTACTCAGCTGTCTCTTGATCATTTAAATTTTGGTGTGAACAACTATTCCATTCCTCAGGCTAACAATCAAACATTAAAAAGGATAGGGCAGTAGATAATGGGGTGGGGGAAGATACTATTCATTACAGCTCACAGGAACAATACTTGTCATAGATAAAAGAAGTCAGATTTAAGCTTAAGAATCTATCCAACATATGCCAGTCTGATTCTTCTTCTCCTTCCAAAGGAATATGATTGTTTCTAAGTTGGAATACTCACTGGCAAAGAGATACCATTAAGTTTAGAATCTGAAGAAGTATACTGATCTGCAAAACCATTGCCTTAGTAATTTCATACCACCCATCCAACCCCCAAGAGTCACATTTTTCTAGACTTGCTGCATGCTCTGATCTTAACGCAGAAGAACATTCAGGACTGATCCTTGACCTTGTTGCTGCCCTCCAGTGCCAGATTGGACATACCACTTATTTTCTCTGTGATTTAATTCCCTTTATGAACAAAATCCCCTTATGAAAACTGAAGATAATATTATTTCTATGATTTGCAAGCCATGTTGAGGCTAAATGAAAGAATGGTAGCACATAAAGTAATAAAATATGAAGGAAATAGCTGGGACTAATATCACTTTTTGATTAAGGGAGAACTTACAGCAAAAATACATAATGCAATTTTACCTCTAAGAGTTTATGAATTTCTTGCTTCAAATAAGACTTAATGGATTTCTGTGAGATAAAACACCACTAATCCCAATTAAATCTTTGCAATTGCTACTGATTCTGGGCAAGCACTGTAAAACCTTAGTTTTATAAAATACATTTATCTCAAAAGCCATTATTTTGTGAGAAACATCTCAAATCTGTGTTTTGTTTCTAGCAGAGAAATACATTACTCTTATTTTGAGTGAACAGCTAACTTAGCAGATTAGAAGAGCGGTAATGCTAGATGTGAAGTGTTTGTGACAAAGAAAGCCTTCAGGACATCTCAATCCTAACTAGTTTGCCTGTTTTGAAGGTCTTGTTTAAATATGGGGCTGGGATGGGGTTGTAATAAAAATACATTATACAAGCATATACAATGAATGCCTAGATGCACATTTAGCCCAGAGATGTAGTGGTCAGCGATTTTTGGTTAGGTCATTCTAAAAATTGATTCAAGTGACTATTAGACTGTCACCACCTATGAATTAGGTAAGATCAAGAGAAAGATTGTCCAGAACCATCAGATTAGTGCAGTAACGGACACAAAGAAATCAAATGCTAGATCATATCAACTTTTCCTCTCATATTTTGTCTCTAGCGGCGATCAAGTTTTTTATGTTACAATTTAACAAACAATACTATAGTCCTTTCCCTAAAAAGTTTATCAAACCTCCACTAGTTATATGTATCTTTTAGATATATAGTATGTATTTTATATCTGTATGTGTAGCAAGTGTGCTTTGTTTCAGTTGTTATCAGTTCTGTAGTATATATTAGTTTCTAATTTTTGTTTCCAGTCTTACTAAATATCAAAAACGGCGATATTATACAAATGCTTCCTATGAAAATACATTAACCTTACAGCCATTTATCTATCTATCTGTCTGTCTGTCTGTCTGTCTGTCTATCTATCTATCTATCTATCTATCTATTTTCATTAAATTCAAGTAAGTCTTACAGCCTTGCTTAGCTTATCAGGCTTAATTTCTACCAAGTACTGTCTTATTACTTTTCCATGTTAGACAGCCTGTTTACTGTGTGATTCTTGATTATACTTCAACATCCATAACCCAGCCAACACCTTCTAATCTGGCACTGTTTATCAGGATCATTTATTATTTGCTTCTTTAGACATTATTGTGTCTTAGTCTTCTACAGTTTTTAGTATAAATTAATACCTAGTGAAATTTTTCAGAAAAATAAATTATACTACCAGATCACAGAAAATTCAGGAAAATATTGGATAAAATGTGCAGTATTTGCTCTGAAAATTGGCAATAAGTTGGCTAAATTTAGAATAACCTGGGGCTTTGAACTGAGACAAATCAGAGTAAACATTCTTCCTATATGAAGGGCTGAAAAAATAAAGTCCAAAGAAGCTCCCTGCTACTTAGCTGTCTCTTGATAGTTCATAGCTTTCACTCAGCCCAAAATGTAGGGAAGAAAACTTTTCTGAATGTGCACAGTTGTGGATTTTTGCCTTTCTTTGCTTTTTTCTTCCAGTAATTTACAGCGACTGCATTCAGTCACATCCCTTCTGTCTGGCTTTTTTTGCAACCCCAGTGGGTAAGCACTTGTGTTGGATATTTTGTTCAATTAACTATTTTGCTTTTGGCTGTCAAGTGGGCTGGTCAGATGGACATCCTTGTATGCCTGCTCAGAGCGGCAGACTGGGGTGTGTAGGGTTAGGGGTGTTTCCCCTACACACATGCATATTCTCTCTTGTTTAACTGTCTCGTAATTCCGGAAGTACCATAACCCCTCTGGTACAATTATTTGTATCTCTACCAACACCACTGCTGTCATCTATCCATATTGTGTGAGGGGTGAATCAGGTGAAGAGGTTCCAAACCTCCTCACATATGTTGACAAGATTGGATGCCTTTGGAAGACATCCCTGCTGAATAGAGCTGTGCTGGTGAGCACCACCTCCCCAACCCCTTACATGGCATTGAACCTACTATTCAGATTGTTGACATACCAGTTTGGATGCTTAAAACAAGTAAGGCTGCTTTTATTATAGTCAAGAGAGACTATTTAGTTGCCTAAACATGGACATCTAGTGTCATTTGAGGTGTAACCCCAGCTACCACTCTGCAATTGTGGGGATGTCGCCTGCGTAAGATGACATTTAATTTTTTGAGAGTTAAGCAGGAAAGTATAGGAAACATTCAGTCCCATTTTCCACCTGTAGGCTTCATTGTCGCCCTTCCCACCTCCTGGGGAGCAGCCTGCTCCAGCCTGCTGGCTGCTACAGTGCAGAGAGCAAATCCTGCTACCACCTGGGTTGTGCCTTGGCCTCTGGTCTAGGGGAGGTGTCTACATCTGCACCGCAGATCGGCTGGCTCTCCCACTCACAAGATTGTCTTCAGCAGTAAATAACCTTTTAGTAACAGACAAGCAACAAAATCCCTGAAGCAGAGACTGGAAAACAGTATACCCCGTCTTAATGGGACAATTTATGTACTTAGGTTCAGTGTTGTTCAGTCTCTTGGTTTCTTGCTCACTGTACTCTATATGTCATAATGTTTCCTTTTCTTGCACTGCTCCCATGTCTCCTTGTTATTTGTTTTTCACATGCATACTCCCTCTACATACTTCTTTTTGACAGTACAATCATGTTTGGCACCCCTCAGACAATTCAGTTCTCTGCATGCTCCAACTAGCCTAGTCTGGATTTCTTTAACAAACAGCTAAAGAGAGCAGGAACAATTTCCTCCCCTGAAGCCCAGTATTGACATTCACATTATTATTTTATCAGTTCATAGTGTCCTTAGTATTAGGGATCCACTATATAAAACAAGGCATGAATGTCACCAGAAAGCAAATACGTCTGTATATTGAAATATTTAAGGATGAACCATGTAAGCAAGAGAGTTCTGCTGCCTTCATTTTACATATAGAGAGTGAAGAAAAGAGTGGAAATATTCAGACACCTGAAGATAGTCAGCTTGTGGGACTATCAAGTGACTCACAAGAAATTTGGGAATATCTGTTTTCTGAATATGACCTACTTCCCTGCCAAAGGAGCGATCTCATCACACCTCTTGTACATTTCTTGCTCCGCTTACCTTGAGGTCAAGAAGTTATTTGCTTTCCCTCTAGCTTCTCTCTGCAGAGACTGTCTATACTGCTAGCAAAACCAGCCGTACATGTTAATGGAAAAATAAATACATCTGATGGAATGCTAACATTACTCAAATTCAGATGACTTCTATTTTTCTGTGCCAACAGGTAACTAGATACTATTCACAGGGGTTGTCAGCACAGGAAAGCAGCTCTCTCATCTAAAAATAAAGTTTTGTTAGAAATCCAGATGACAAAGTTGCCATTCTTTCTGAAGGTAAACCCAGAGCTCTGTTATAATTTTCCTTAAATTGTTCACCAGAATATCAAACCCAAATACATCCTCAACTTTTAATATTAATATAAACCTTGAAGATTGGGATGACAAAATAAGGGATAGTTCCATAAAATTTGCACATGACAGAAAGTTGAGAAGTAGGACATGCAATTCAGCAGTCAGAAGTAGAATTAAGAATTAACTCTGTAAATTTGAAGACTAATCTGAAATCAGTGTGATGACCTTTAATCAGGCCAAGTGAAAAGTTCTTCAGGAAGGAAATAAAATTAAAACCACAAATGCAAAATGAGAAAAAAACAGAGTAACTGTTTGGCTGGCAACACTGCAAGCACGGCTCAGGGGGATTCACATGAAAGGAGTCAGTGTTTGAGATGTCACAGATGAGACAATTCTCATTCTGAAACCTCATTACATACAAGACTTATTACTAGTTAACTTTTAACATACAAGTAATTATTAATGTGCTACATAGTTATTACAGTCCCGGGAACAAATGGTAGAGACTCAATGACAGCATTACATCCCTTTTTGAAAGCCATGATTAAAAAAGGCAATGGATAAACCAGAGGGAAACTCCAAGAGATGAACAAAAGTGATAAGTAATCTCAAAAAAATTACAGGAAAATATGAAAAAATATTCAGTCGAGAAAAGATAAGACTGGGACAAGACAACATAATCATGTTTAAGAGATTTGTGACTGTCATCAACTGTTCTCAATTGCAGTGATCAACAAGACAAGAGGAAATACGTCTAATTTGTAACAAGAGACATTTAAATTAGATATTACAAAAACTTCTTAGCTGTCATGAGATTTCAGCACTGGATTTAGTTATCTCTGAAGGTTATCGAATGCTGGCACTGTAGATTTTGAAGAACAAATCCAGTTAGAGAAGAATCTGTCAAGAGTAGTCTAGAAACTGTGTTTGACCTTGTTTTGGAGCTAGAGAATGATGTCAATGACTTCTGAGGTTTCCTTCTAGCTTTTTCTTTCAATGGAGTCTATGATTTCTTTCAGGTCTTAAAGAAATCTGCAAATACTACCTGATATGTGGCTGTCATTTTGTCAGCCAACCAAAAATTAAAAAATGATCAGACAGAGCCAGGAGAAATGTGTAACACCACATTGCCAGTATATGTGGTCTGTGTCACTAGTGTGACTGATTTTTGGTTTGAATCAGTTTGCAGCATTTGCCAGCTACACATCCTGATTCCAAGTCCTTAATGCACAATCGCCTGCATCTTTTAAGGACCACTGGTTCATTGATTGAAGTCTATCCCCGTCTGTTCATGTTTAACTGGTCACTGCCTTGAATTGTTTGCCCAGTCACAGTAGTACAATTTATTCAGACATAATTTAAATTGGATATAGGATCCTTAACGTGTATTCTTAAATCCAATATCCCAGTGGAAATATTTATCATTCATTGACACTCTTTGCAGTGAAATATGGGCTTAATAATATTTGAACTTCTGAACTTTCCATTCTTAGATGAGCTTTTTCTTAGCTGACTACTTAGAAATGAGTAATATTTTGTCATTCATGCCTGAGTTTTTTGTATAGGCCACAACCATTTTTTTTGATATTTTGAATGATAATGATGGTGAGAATATTTCCTGAAGCTACTCGCTTAGGTGGTGGTCCAGAGAAGCTAGCAATGAAAACAGCTATTCAAAGTCTCTTATTTGGAAAAAATAAAAGAGAAATCTTGAAGAGGAAACAATAGCAGAAGAATAATGATGGGATACAATTGACTTCTCTCATTTTCAGAAGAAGCACTTGGTGCAAATTTATGTTTGTCAGATAATTCCAAGGGATTAGGATTCATAGGCTATTGAAATCTTCCTTCACTGTTCCTTAAAAATACATTACTTCAGAGAAATCTACTGTGACCCTAAACTCTTATCTTAACCTTAATGATGTTATTCAACATTTTTATTCCATGCTTCACTTCAATCAATAAGCAACATTCCCAATGTACTACAGGGCACTTCATTCCATCCCTGGATGAAGCTCCCATGAAATGTAGTTCTGCTCCTCTCATTTGCTTTGTATCTCTGGGACTGTTATTGCATATCAGCATATTGCAGAGATATCTTTCTGCTATACTTTTTTTTAATCTTCTCTATAAGACATCAGTTGCATTGTCTTATATCCAGCAGTTAATGACTTGTTTGTTAAAAGTTTGAGAATTCCTGCTTTAAAGAGAATTTATCTTCATCTGACTTGGCTAGCAGAAGCTGGGACAGTTCTGGATTGCTAGTCATCATATTGAATGGGGGCACAAGTCTAAAGATGATGCCCGATGTGGTGTAAGATTTGTATTTCCCTACATGTATTCACAATTACTTAAACTCTAGTTTATACATACTATGAGAAACATAACAAATTATTTAACGAGAAAGCGAGCCAGGAGATTGTGGTGTTGTGCAAGTGTGTGTTAGCAGATCTAGAGAGCTCCTTTGTATTTAAGGAATCAAATGAAAACAAAAAGCTATTATTTTTAACAAGCAAGTAATCATTATCTAATTCAACACAATATATATTCCATGGTAAATCAGATTATTTTCATTTTGGAAAGGGAAGAGACATCAAGTTTCCTACACATCTAATATAGGATGTCAGTAAATGTCCAACAGAAGACAGTTTTACATCATAGGTGCTTATGTATAGACAACTGTTTTTAGTTTTAACTAACCAAGTTCCAAAATTTGTTGTGATTGAATGTGACACTGATTGCAAAATGTAAATGTGAATGTAAAAATCTTAATACTTCTAAAAGATCATAATCACTGCAAAAAATATTTGTTTAAGTCTATGATAGTTTTTTATCAGTAACTGAGGGCTAAGATCTTTTGAATTTCTTTCTCAGCTTTCCAGTGAGATAACTATAATTCAACATTTAGTGGCTTTACAAACACTCAAAAAGCAGACAAACCCTCCAAGTCTCTGTCACTAAGAGAAAAACTTTAAAACAATGCCAATGAAAATAAGAAGCTAAGCACACCAGGCTTTTCTGGATGAATAGTAGAACTAGTTGTTCAAGGTGGGGAGCAAACTGAAGTTAACAATATTGGAGAGAGAAAGAAATACTGAGAGTGAATTAGAAGTCTTGTTCTGCTTAAATATCAGTGTCTGCTCAATTTCCCTGACAGTAAGATACTTATTATTCCAGTCATGTTTCCTTGATAATGATTAGAAATAAATTACATCAGGGATAATCGTAATTGATAAACTCAAGATTTCATCCATGACTGCAGTTTAACAGACACTTCAAAAACTTGTTATCTGAAGAGAAAACCAAGTATTTTGCTGCTGCTTATTGCCTATCTATAGCCTTCTTCCTGCACCCTGTTGCTTTGGGGTTTCAAGACACCAGATTTCAGTAAAAACAGAAAAAAAATTCCACAAGAAAAGTCCCTTACAATGCCAGGGAAAGAAACCAATACTGTGGTGGTAATTCAGAGAACTACAAAACATGACCCTGTTGACACATTACATGTCTTTCCATCTATCCATTTCTGTTTATACCTACTCAAGTACGTGCTCTCCACAGAAAGGCTGCTTGTCTCCTTACATGCTTACTGTTGTTTGTTCAGTTTCTTGACAACAAGATGCCATCTGATATGATCTGGAGGTACCAAATGTACAAGGTACCAATGCACTGTAGCTAAAATAACTATTTAAGTGAAGATTTAGGAGAGTCTATCTTGAGCTTTGAGGTTACTCTTGCATAGATATATAGCTATAAGTCTTACTAGGATGCTTTCAGGGCAAGCACCCTCAAAGGGATGGGATAAGAACTGATAAATTACCTCTTTATCCTCCTGACATTCCTTCATGTGCAGAAAATATGTGAATTTACAATCCGTTCTGAAAGTGAGAGTAGTTACACACAATTACCTACAGGCTAAAACCAAAACCCTCAGCTACTGCTGCTGGAAAAGTTATGGTGGCAGTGTCCCTGGTGAGAGCGGACATCTTTGTCCCAAAGGATGCCCCCAAGGATGCTCTGGTAACTGCAGCACGGCTTGAAAGGGGCCCCATCATTATGTCATCATTCACCTTTTCCCAAAGAAGTAGGGTCCAGGAGTGTTTTTTTATGGAGCACGATCTTGCCCAGTCATACGTATTTTGATCTGAGTGCCCCAGACACTCTGGGTCCCGAGGATGGGGGAAGAGAGAAGCCCAGCTAGCTTCTGGATTACAGCTGGGGCCCATCATCCCTGCTGTGAGGAAGCTGTGGTCATGCATACCTGGAATCCAGCAAGTGAGCTGTGGGACCACTGCATTGTACAGGCAGGTGATTCTGGTTCATCATCATGGATTTCAGGGCATAAGCTGGAAAGCTATAACATTTTGGCATCCAAGGCAATATCCTCTCTGGCATCTGGCTGCAGAGCTTCTGCCTTCAGAGTATATCCTTAAATATTCCTAATCCTGGCTAGCTGGCCCTTGTTCATAATGTTAAACAACAAAACAAAAGACTGGGATTCTTGTTTTGGTGATGGAAAACAAAAAAAAAATATCCTTCACTCACATACCATGGATGAAGAACAAAGGCCTGTCTTCAGTATTTGGTATTAATAACATCAAATGCCTAATGTGATTGACATGTAAACTGTGCAAAAATCAGGTACGCAGAACTTTCATCGGTATTCAGTAGGAGTTTTATAAAATAAATCACAGCATACTTTATTTCTTTATTCTATTTAACTGAAGTCATCACCTCAGCTAGCTGGATTTTCTCTGTTTTTCAAGTCTTACCATGGAAAAAATTGTGTGGAAATCGATTACATTAGGAAAAGTTGCATGAAATAAAAAATTGGCAGATATAAACTGAGTAAGAAAGGTAACAGTTTAGACACTTTATCTATGGGTAGAAAAATAAGAAATATATAGTGTCATTTCATAAAGGGAATTATCATTGCAAACAAACAAGATTAGTATTTTCTGAAGAGCAAAAGACCCGGTGGACACATTGCAAGCCTGTACAAGAAAGTGTGAAATCTATAACTAAAGCAGATACTGTTTTTGGAAAATCAGAGCTTCTTTTAAAATATAATTAATAGTTGGCTCTAAGTACTTGATCCTTTGTAATTTTAAATATTTTATTGAGATACATTTAATAATGTATTAATTATAATTAGTGATGATGTTTTCTTCTACCCAAAAATATTGTATTTTTTCTTGCTGAAGTGGAAAGACCAATTAATTCTTCTAGGATATTATCTAAGTAAAAGTATTACCTCATTAAAATAAAAGAATCAGATTGACTAAGTGGGAATTAGAGCAGATATGTAGGAGGAAAGGCCCAGATATACAAAGCTATTGAGTAATCAAGCTGCTATTGAAATCAGATTAAGTGAAAGCTGAATATCAAATTGGAACCATATAGGTCACTTCAGAGAAGTTAACAAAAAGTTTAAGTTATGCTAACAACCCAGATGAAGTGCTAAAAAAATCAAGCAGCCAATTTTTAAGACAGAAAACTAGACAATAACTCAGTCAAGTCCTCTTGGCTCCAACCTGTTTAATTGGAAAACCTCCCAGACAATAACAGAAATTTTTTCCATTCCTGACATAGGTGCTACAGCAAAATGGCATTTGAGAGCTGCCAAACAAGAAAATTGCCTTTCCTGCCATTGAAAAATGCATGAGGCCTTGTGGATACAAAGGCTTTCATAACCAGTGGGAAATCATCACGGCTGCTTAACTAATTGGTTACTATTAGTGATGTTGTTTTGCAAAGAAAATAGTTATGAAGAAATATAACCTTCAATATAAATTGGATTAAGAAAGCAAGCTGACTGTTTGACCTGTATGTGCATAGAAAAATGTGTCTTCTAAGAAAAGTGAAACTTGGCGTCTGCAGGTTTTTATCTGTTAGACAGTGAGAACACGTGGCATGTCTTTATTCCTTTTCCTAAATTTTTTCAGAAAAATTTCCCCTTACTGTTTTGGAATGGATGCATCTTTTTCAAAATTTTTATTTAGAAAAGTATAATATTAGTTTTCTTCACTATTTTACAGAAGCACCTCAACAGGACATTCAGACCAGCAGTTGTCAATACATACTAGAGGTATAATGTTTATATATTTTCTTAGGAATCCAAGATCTAGTAGCCATGAAAAGTGGGTGGTTTCAGAGGAACTGCAACTATTACAGATTTGCCTCTCAAAAACTTTTGTCTATCGTGTAGGAATAGTAGGCAGAAGTAGATTAACATATGTTAAAGGCAACAGGAGTTCTGTCTTCACCTTCATGAGAGCAGCAGAGAGGCCAGAGTGTTCTCCATAAGAAGACTTCTGCATTGAAACCAATAAAAATTCCCATTAAGGACTTGCTCTAGTCAATTGATATCATAATGATAAGCCATGTTGTATGGACATCATATTTACCTCTTTGCAAATTTATTACCCTGTCCTAAGAATTAATCACTGGACTAGATTACAAAGTGGCAGACTTTAATATTAATGTAATATTTAGATGCTTATCATCCATACTTAAACACTGTGATAAGGTTATAGCACAACTCCCTGACAGTAATTTCTGCAAAAGACAAGTTATCTCCTCATTGTACTTTAGCCATGATTTGCTTTATGACTTAGATTAGGTATTACTTATTGTCATATCATGACAAATTTATCAAGCTGGGGAAATTTTCTGACCAATCACATGTAAAAACATCTCATCTCTTCAGTTTGATACCTAAATGCTAGTTTATATTTCTTGAACTAAAAAAAAAACAAACCCCAAAAAATAATGAGGAATTCATTCATCTAATGAAAAGAGCACAGCTGTGATAGCTCTGATGGACTTAGTTGGAAAGATCAATAAATTTAAAGGGAACAGGCACATTATAATTGAGTAAACGGGCAGCCTGCTGTCCAAGGGGAAACTTCAAAAAGATATCAGTCATCCTTGAAGTTTTGAGGTCCTGTTAGCCTTGGTCAGTGGATGTCTCCAGCATCAACTTGGGGTCTCAAGCCTGGGGTTTTTCTGATGTCAAATTTGGAGAGAATCCAGGGCAGTAATAGGAAAATTTTCTCAGAATTTATGTAGGAAATGGTCATCTTAGATACACACCGCCACTGAGAAAAGCTGATGATAGGCAAGGTAGATACAGGACTGTCTAATAAGCGAATACTTCTTGTAGCCTTGTTACTGGGTAAGAAAAAAAAAATAAATAAAATAAGACCTTCAGGCTTTTCTGCTGACATGAATGTCCCATCATTAGATCATGAACACTGTGAGAAGGGTGTCTTGGAAGATGCTCCCAGGGCTGAGTGCTACCCAGGTTTTCCTGTTGTATCAACTGCTGCACTCTCATAACTCCTAATTCCCTTAGAAATACTCTTAAGGGGAGTAACAAGACAATCTTGAGCAAATTAGGCCTTCTGAGTACTGTGCCAGACACTTTGTAGTGTGATTGCAATTTCTTTGTTCTTCTTATCATGGTACTCTCTTATAAAAATTACTAGAAATATTGGAGATTTATAACTAGGCTTTGCACCGCCAAACTAAGGTAACTAAGCCATTCAGAGATTCGTTACACTCACCGGAAAACCTGAGGTAAAAGGCAAGACTATTATTGCCACCCGGATGGTTTGCTGCAAAATAGGATTCTTACCATCTCATGTGAATGTCCAGTACAAGCTCTGTGACCATCCAGAAAAAGTGCTAGGTACATTAGCAAGGTACTAGAGAAAACAGTCTTATTTGATAGCATGGTGGCTGAAGCATTTCTACAATATGGAAATAAGGATCCCTGAGACTCAGGAAGTCTTTCTGCATTTAATTTTCATGGCTTTTAACACCAAATGCAGATACATTCTTAGCAGCACAGACAAGAATCAAGACTCAGGCCCGTGGTCCATCCAGCAGGTAAGACATCCCATATTTTTGTTTTCTTCCTACCTATTGAAATCGTATTTTGAATTGTGTTGCTGAAGTAATAAAACAAGCATAACTGTTTGCTTCATTCTGAAAACTGAGTTGAGTTTACTTCCAAGATGACAGGTCTCCAAACCAGGCTGTTACATTAAATTTGAGGAAGGGAGAAATGCAATGCCTCTTTCTCCCACCAGCTTTTAAAAGAAAATGGTATGGAAATTGTTAGGGGAGTTTGATCTCCACAGAATAGTAGGCAGCCTTTGAAAACCTGTCACAAGCTGTAGGAGAACATCAGAAATTGCTACAGTAGTCACAGTACAGAGACGAGGACAAGGAATCTGTGGGGAATAGATGACTAGAAGGCGAAGTTGGGAAAAGAGGCTGACAAAAATAAAGATAGGAAGGGTCATGGGTTTATGGATAAGTAGACTGAAGGAAAGAAACTAGAGGACTGAAAATAGCAATGCAGGAAAGCTACTTTTAGGGTGTGAAGCCCAGGCAAATAGACTTAGATTACATGAACATAGAAACTGAGATGGGGCAGTGTATGCAGGAAGCAGGACTGAGATGTATCTAAACAGAAATGATCAAGCAGGTGTGAGGAAGTCAGACACAGTTATGCATGCTCATCTCCAGAGCTGGGGGTGGGGCCCAAGTGTCCTGGTGTTCGGCACAACTCCAGAGCTAGCTGGACACTCAGTGGAAAACTATGCCTTCCTACATTTTGCTTATCCTCATAAAAATGATCACCTACTACTGCTATCAGCTGCTTCCTGAGCTTGAGTGGCGGAGCTCCGTGCAATTATTCCTAAAGCTTTATCCCACAGGATGCTTGTTCTCTGAAAAACGTGATTCTGGGCTTCAAAAGTAACACTAGCAGCACTCATACAGTGATGTTCGTGTTGAATACGCAATAGTGCTATTTTAATTTTCTTTTTTCTTTTGGTGTGCAAAAAATATTATATAGATGTAATAACTGTCTATGGAGTTAATAATGGCCTTGCATATCCAAGCAAGTCAATTTGCTCAAGAAAAAGTCAAGAAACAAGGTGCAGTGTTACTTCCTTTGCCTTCTGACTTTGAACAGAAAATGCTGTAAGATTTCTGTAGATCTCATTAAGCTTCCAAATTAAAATCTCCATTTTTAAAAAGATGCATATTCACAAGCAAGGCTATGAACTATCTAATTAAATTGCACACACGTACACACAGAATAGAGAATATAATGTTTACAAAAATCAATGTGATTACAGTCCAAACTGCATTTCAATTATAAAATTGTTACCCCATTCCAGCCATGAATAAGCCTCTGTTGACCAATTTTACTACCTAAATTCCACACAAGGAAAAATCTTTTTTTTTTTTAACAATGAATATGAACAGTTTTAAGATGTCTCCAACATGTCAAGTGGCAAGTGAAGATAATCCTTATGTACCCATACAGGGTGATTTCATTCTGGCAATAACAATAAAAATGGTGAAAAATTTAGTAAGTCATATTCTAATAAATTTGCAGAGTAAAAGTTGTGTAGAGAGATTTTGCTGGAACTTGAGAATGTTCCATTTCATAGGACTACTAGCTTTAACAAGTAAGATCATTCTTATTTTGATGTGGGGATGCTGCTTTATTTCTAATTCCTGCCTGACCCCTGCTTTGCTATTTCTTGCACTTCCCAAGCTGCCAGTGCTCAGAGCCACCATCTGAGCTGTCAGGCTCTCCAGGTAGCCACCTGGCCAGGGGCAAAAAGCCAAGGAGAGGGGAAGAGAAAGGGGCAGCCTAGGTGAGGAAAATGGTGGTGCCAGTTGATTGATAGGGGTTTTCTGCTCACAGTCCTTAACCAAAATCCTGTAACTTCAGTCACACATAAAATCAACTTTGACAGACCAAGCCCTGACAGTCAAACCACACGTGACCCATCATAATGTTATTGTTCTGCTCCTCTGCCAATTAGGACTGTCAACTCCTTCTCCATACAAAAGCTCAGCCAAGCTTGGAGAGTACCCACAGGGCTCAGTAGGCAGACAAAACAAGTAAGGGCAAGTGGACACAGCCAGGCCATGAAGTTGTGGGATGGCATCCTGCCCCTCTTGCTCAAACCACAAGGATGTCACTAGAAATAAGTAAGACATGACTAGCCCAGTGGCAGCAGGCTGGCGGGACTGCTATCGACACACTGAATATGCACTGTTTGACAAACACAGCTCTGCCCCTCCCGCCAACATCCCTCATTGAAGGTATCACTATCCCTGCCAGTCAGAGTCATGAGGAGGGCTCCTCTGCATCTGGACAGATACAATCCATGTTCCTAACACAGGTCATGGCAAATAGGACTAGAAAGGGACAAGAAAGGAAAGCTACAAGGCCTTAGGTATTTTCCACTCTGTAGCAATGTTATGTTTTCTTGATACTTCACTTGTGGAAATCATAGAATCATAGAATCATAGAGTAGTTTGGCTTGGAAGAGACCATAAATATAATCGAATTGAAATCCCTTGCCATGGGCAGGGATACCTCCCACTAGATCAGGCTGTCCAAGGCCCCATCCAACCTGGTCTTGAACACCTCCAGGGACGGGGCAGCCACAGCTTCCCTGGGCAACCTGTGCCAGTCCCTCACCATCTTCATTGTGAAGAAATCTTTTGGGCTTCAGCTTGACCTTCATGTCTGAGTAATTAGTCAGCAGTGAAACACTTCTGCTGTCAACTTTACAGACACTGAAGGGGAAAGATTTAGTCACCTTTAGGAAGATCATAAACTCAGCTGCAGATTTGGAAATGCCAGCATTAGCCTTAGGCACCTAAGTAGCTATAGGGATCTGATCCACAGTTGCAGCCCTTTCCTCATAATAATAAATAGTATTGTAGCTTCAACCTGTGGTCATATGGAAAGGCTGTTACTGCTATGAACACACTCAGAAGCTCCATGGGAGTTGTGGACTGTAAGTTCCTCTAGAAAGGCATTTCTAATAACTGCATTCGGCTTTTTGAGATCCAGAGTCAGAGGGAAGAAAAAATCCATGGTTGCATGTGATCCCTGAGGTTGCGTGTGATCCCATGATCCATGAGGAGGCAGTTAGAGACTTGCTTGCCCAGCTAGACATCCACAAGTCTATGCGCCAGATGGGATCCACCCAAGAATATTGAAGGAGCTGGCTGATGTGCTTACCAAACCCCTTTCCATTATCTTCCAGTGGTTCTGGCTGGCTAGGGAAGTTCCACTGTACTGGAGGCTGGCTGATATTGTGCCCATCTACAAGAAGGGTTGGAAGGAAGATCCAGGGAACTACAGGCCTGTCAGTCTGACCTCAGAGCCAGGGAAAAGTCATGGAACAGGTGATCTCGAGTGCTATCATGAAGCACATGCAAGAGAACTGGGTGATCAGGC